>NC_141625.1:49222931-50541973 GCF_047967505.1 Dipteris shenzhenensis | reverse complement strand
TATGGAGGGGGGGGAGGGGTGGTGGAAATGGGAGGGGGGGGAGGGGGGGAGGGGGGGTGGTGGAGATGGAGGGGGGAGGGGGGAGGGGGCGAGGGGGTGGTGGAGATGGAGGGGGGGAGGGGGTGGTGGAGATGGACGGGGGAGGGGGTGGGTGGCATGGAGGGGGGACGGGGAAGGGGGTGGGGGGAGATGGAGGGGAGGGGGGAAGGGGGTGGTGGAGATGGAGGGGGGAGGGGTTGGTGGAAATGGGAGGGGGAAAAAAAGAGGAGAAAAAAAAAACTTGACAGATGGAAATTCAAAGGGAGGAAGGGTGGTCACCTGAACGCTCTCCAAGTCTTTCTCGATGTTACGGGATTGTTGAGGAACATGGACGTTGGGTGGATGGCTAGGTTATCGCTGCGAGATGGCTCAAATTCACTTACCATGTGAGGATGGCAGTAAGGTGGTGGTCGATGGAGAGGAGGAGTGTCTTGCGTAGGGCTCAGAATGAAGAGGAGGATGGAGGCACAATGTGAAAGATGAAGAATGAGGGGTGGAGTGGGTTTTTATGGGAAATGAGTTTAGGTTTAGGGTTAAACCCTAAACTCTTCCTGAGCGTGACTCTTTATGGATAGCTCGGTTTGCTCTTCTGCAAAAAGGTGAAATGATCAAAATTGCAAGCTCTATGCATTCATGTCCACTACCTAGCCTGATTGTTTATCATGTGGCTTCTTTTTAAGAAATATAGAAAATTTCTTAAGGTAGTAACCCAAGGTTGATGCTTGGGGTTGATATGTTTGGCTAGAAATGGAAAAAAAATTTACTCTCCTTTGCCCTTGAGTGTTATGTTCATGAAAGTTCGAAGTAGTTTGTTTTTTTTTACACATACCTGCATATGTTTACTCATTACTTGAGACGCTAGTCTCCCCGACAATGGTGCCATATGTTGGTTCTTTCCTATGGCTTTCGTAGGAAGAGCAGGGTGTTCTCAGTATTATGTAGGGTTTCAAGGCTTTTGTCACCTACAAATATATTAGGGTTGTTGCTTGTAGTATAGTGTAGCTTAGGACCTCGAGTCGTGTTCCGGTGAGAGATGTAGCCTTAAGTGTGGTGAGCAAACATAGTGCATGCATGTGTAAAAGGGACATGTATCATCATGGTTGAGGTAATGAAGGCTTTCGCCTTCATTGGGGGTTGTAGGGTTTAGGAGGAGTTTAAGGGTTAGGAGGAGGTTCAAGGGTTAGAAGGAGTTCCAAGGTTAGAAGGAGCTTCCAGGGTAGAAGGAGGTCCAACGTTTAGAAGGAGGTTCCAGGGTTAGAAGAAGTTCGAGGGTTAGAAATGGGTTCCAAGGTTTAGAAGGAGGTTCCAGGGTTAGAAGGAGTTCCAGGGTTAGAAGGGGTTCGAAGGTTTAGAAGGAGGATCGAGGGTTAGAAGGAGTTCCAGGGTTAGAAGCGGTTCTAAGGTTTAGAAGAGGTTCGAGGGTTAGAAGGAGTTCCAGGGTTAGAAGGGGGTTCCAAGGTTTAGAAGGAGGTTCCAAGGTTAGAAGGAGTTCCAGGGTTAGAAGGGGTTCCGAGGTTTAGAAGGAGGTTTCAGGGTTAAAAGGAGTTCCAGGGTTAGAAGGGGCTCCAAGGTTTAGAAGGAGGTTCCAGGTTGAAGGAGTTCTAGGGTTAGAAGGTGCTCCAAGGCTTAGAGTTGAGTACATGGTGCAGAAACTCGTCTCCCTCGTAGGTCATGGACATTAAGGGTTGAGGAACTAAGGGTTTAGGGGAAGTAGAGGAGTGGGAGAGGAAGAAGGTGTAAGAGCATGGGGGGAAAGAAGAGAGAGGAGGGAGGAGGAGGAGGGAGGAGGAGGAGAGAGGAGGAGGAGGAGGACGGAGGAGGAGGAGGGAGGAGGAGGAGGGGGAGGGAGAGAGAGAGGATGGGTGCAAGGTTGAGGAGAGGGGAGGAGGAGTTGCAAGGTTAGGACATGCTTTTGGACGTGGAGTGCAAGAAAGCATGGACACTTGAGACAAATTGCTTGGAATACCAAAGTAGACTCAACACAATGCCCCAAAGAGTGTGGGCTTCATTCCATTATGAGGTATTTATACAAGTTGGCGAGCTTCTCTCTCTGCATGTAGGAATTGTAGCGCATTCTCTCTCTACATGTAGAAGTCGTATGTAGAAGTTGTAACACATTCTCTTTCTACATGTAGAAGTCGTATGCAGAAGTTGTAACACATTCCCTTTCTACATGTAGAAGTCGTATGTAGAAGTTGTAACACATTCTCTTTCTCCATGTAGAAGTTGTAACAAATTCTCTTTCTACATATAGAAGTCGTATGTAGAAGTTGTAACACATTTCCTTTCTACATGTAGAAGTTGTAACACATTCTCTTTCTACATGTAGAAGCCGTATGTAGAAGTTGTAACACATTCTCTTTCTACATGCAGAAGTCGTACCAAATCAACCCCCTATGATTCGAGTTGATAGAAATCAATAGTGGTTGGCTGGCCAACAAGAGAAATGGCAATCTGGGAAGCAAACCTTTTGCAGGCAGCTAAGCCTCCACCCATTGTCGAGCCCTTCATCTGAGCATGAGGCTCTAGTGTTTGCCAATAGTGAGGAGGCAAAGCACGATATTTACAAATATTGAAACATGAGTCGGTATTGACCAAGGTGATAAGGAAATATGGAGCAACACCTTGAGGTCGAAGCTGTACACGGATGAGCTAGGTCTTCATGGGGTTGTGAACTAGTGGAGCTGGCTATTGGAAGAAATCTTGGAGGGAAAGTAGACTTGTTGATGGTCCATCATCAGCAGAAAGAGGAGAATATAATTTACACTGAGTAAGATGTTCACTGACCTTGCGGTCCAATGAGTCAATGGATGTTTGGAGTTTTGCACAACTCTCGGTAATCATCTTAAGATGCACTCGAAGGCCATCTATACTGATGCCTAAACTCTTAAACTGATCAAAGCATATGGGCCGCCGAGGGATAGAGCTAGTTGATGTTTGGTACAGGGGTGCAGGAGCAGAGAGGGTAGTAACGGGAGCTTTCCAAAAAGGAGGAGGTAGAAAACTAGGAGAAGATTCATGAACACTCTGCGGAGGCTGGAAAATAGAGGGGCCTGAATACTGGTTTGCAGGAGGAGGTCCATGTACAGGAGGAGGAGCTAGGGAAGAAGCAGAGAGTTCTTTAGAGGTTTCAAAATCACGAGTATGGAAACTGGATGAAAACTGCGACCACGAGCACGACCTCGATTGGAGCTGCGACCTATCACAAGGGCATAGACTTCAAGAAGAGGTGGCCCTTCCGGGGTATCATCAGAACTGCTAGAACTACCAGAGGATATTTTGATGTCAACATGGATGGGGCCTCGCCAGTGAGGATAATTCATGAAACTGTAAGTGTTGGGATCATCTTCGTCAGATCTGATAGAGTGAAGATAATCTTGGGAATAATTGTATGAATCATGGAGCTGGCAATATAAGCACTGCCGAGTGTTGGACTCAGAACATTCAGGAGGGATTCGTTGGAGCTCCCTTGGGAGACTACTTCCCATTGGTCAGGATGATTGACCATGGCAAAGAATCCTTTCAATTGCTATTGTTGCAAGTTGCGAGGTTGCTCTTTGCAATCATGGGCAAAGTGACCCTTCTTCTCGCAAATAAAACATCCTAAAGAAGAAGATCTATTGTTACCAGTTTGGCGTTTGTGAAGGAAGCGTTGTGGATGCCTTGGATAGCGGCAGCACTAGTGGAACTTGCGAATCTTGGGAAAAGTCAAGGAGCCACTTGCACATTTGGGACACCGATGCTTGGAGTGGCAAGGGCGACGAGAATATCTGTCAGATGATGTAGAGGGAGCATAGAATTTTTGATGGCCTAAAAACTGCTCACAGATTGTAGGAGAAGCAATGCCAATCTTTTTTAATTTTTTTCAGAGGGTGTATTCTATACACTGGCGGTGGATATATACTTGTACCATTTGGAATAAATTAGCAAAAGTAAAATCAGCAACGGTTTTATGTACCTCAGTAGGCATATTATCAATATTGATAATTTTTGTCTGAGCCTCGATGGGGTCATGATGGCTTCATCCAGTCTGTGGGGTAGACTGTATAGGTAATGCTGCTTCGCAGAAGTATCTGCAAAAATCCCGCACGATAGACAAGTTGTTGCACATGGGCATTATAGGCCTCCAATTGTGAAAGATCACAGAGCTTCAAAGCGGAGAATTCATTTGAAGCTTGAGCACGATGGTCTATGAACGTTGGAAGGTTTTGGTTGGAGATGGCGGTAGCAATAAGAGCATCTAGAGCATTCGGCTTGTGGTTACCATCCACACTAGCGAAGATTTTCTCTTTGGACTCAATAGACAGGAATTCCCACCAGTTGGCAATAACTCCAGTAAACCCTTTGGTAGTCTCCACTGTAGCATCGCGTGGATTCCACTGGTAGATAGTCACTAGGGACATCATATGGCCATAGAAAATCTTCAAGATATCTTTCATGGCCTAAGGGGAGATGGTGTCGATGTTGAGGATGTAGCCTGGAATGGATTTATGTTAGAGGTGTCATTGAAGATCATCTTGCTCATTCAGGTCACCGTCGGTGAAGTGCGTTTGAAACTCAGCTCGCATAAACTGAGATTTGGGTGCATCATGGAACGCTGTTCATTTGTCGTGCCATGGCTGCTGCTGCTGTGAATGTTGCACTAGTTGATCAAGTGCAGAGGGCAATGGATCTTCATCCATGGGTTCTAGCTTGACACCTTGGTTCATATACAAAATTCTATGAAAAGTTATAGAGGAAGAGGAAGAAGCGTCTGACTGGGAGCTCGGCGAGGGAGGAGGAGATGGTGGTGGTGACAGAGGCAACGATGGTGGAGATGGAGGTGGAGACAGTGGAAGAGGAGGAGGCAAGTCGGTAAATACAAAAGGAATTTCTCCTAACTCTTCTTCTCGTTCGTCTCTGTCGATACTGAAGGCTCGATGGATTTCATGATTTACATAAGTCCATTCAATAGTTTTGAGAGGAGAATTAACTAGTTCGAAGGGAGAATCAACTAGTTTGAAGGACTCAGGCAGAAAAGGGACAAACATAGAGCTAGGAGCATCCACCGGTCGAGAAGAGTTGTTGATGGGACTAGTAGAGGAAGAGGTAGGGAACCTGAAAAAGAAGTATATATAGACTGCTGGGAAGAGGAAGCATGATCATGCTAAAGATGTTGCAATTCATTTAGCACAGTATGAATATTTCAGTCAAGCTTACCAAACAGCTAGTTGAAGGTCATAGAGTGCAGTATGGCAGGCATCCAAACATGCTTGAGTAGCAAGATTGTGCGAATTGTACCAATTGAGTTGTTGCTACTCTACCAGCATGCTATCATCATCATGTGTAGTTAGAGCGTATGGAGCATGGACTAACTTAAGAGAACCATCTTCAGAAGTGGCTTGAAAACCTGAGGACTTTGGCCATTACACAGGTTGTAGCATGAGCATCGGATGGGTTCGTTCGGATGCAGTAATGAATGTGACTGAGGCTGGTGGTTGACTACTATAGATCTTGGATATTGGAAACTGGCATTTGCAGGGAATTGCAAAGCAGCAATTGTAGCAACCCAATCCTGAATTGCCTCAGCTTTTCCAGGGGGCAACTTGGCTTTTGAAGTACGTTCATGCTCATCATCAAGAATGCTTGCAATGGAAACATGAGAAGAAGCTGGGAAAGATAGACGCGTCACTCGCTTGCCATGATCACGAGAGGAGCGGCATCATATGATTGCCTTGGACGGAGCATCTTCAATCTAGAATTGTAGAAGCTGGGCAGGGGTTTCATTGAGAACTGATTGATAGTCCATTTCCCATTCTTCAGGCATAGTAAGTGCATCAAATGAAAACGACTAATTTCAGTGTTGGTTTTCCCATACAAGATACAATCAATCTCAGAATGGACATGACATGGAATTATAGGGTTTATAGTGGAGACGAGGTAATTTACAAACCTTACATGGATGGCCTAGGGGTGCCAGGACTAGGGCACTAATTCCGCTCTCCTAAAGGTGCCTAAAGTTAATGTGCAACATTTACAATTGAAAGTGTAATTAATGGGTTCCTTTTGCTAGGCCCATGGCATTTTTTAATGGACCAAAAGAGGGGTAAAAAGGACTCCGTGAGTTGGCTGGTCAACATGAGTCAACTTGAGTCCAAGTGTCATGCATGTGTGTGCATGGCTGTTAAGTGGCACGTAGTTTGCATGTGATTTGATTTACAAGGGTGTACATGCTTCACTCTGGTCATTCTGGCTTCACTGGGTGGCTGAAAGTCGCCCGAAGCCGTGTGCACTATTCCAGTAGTTTTATCGCGAAGAATTCATTGATTGTGCCAAGGCTCAGTGACAGGAACGTCCTGGGAGCAGGGCGCTTGATTCTGTCACAAAGAATATTTGCCTTCTTGCTGGTTTTCACCTGTTTGCTGGTCGGCCACTCTTCTGGGAGATGCTGGAGTGATTTCGCCTATGCCAGTGATATTTCCTTCCATGTTTGAGGCTGGATTTCTGGTCACTCCACTTCAGGCAGCTATCTGGCAAAGTTTCTCACAATTTTGGTGACCCTGGTCAGTATTTGTGGCTGGTTTCTTGGTTGGTCACTGTCTGGCAGAATTCCACACTGTTCTTGTGACTTCTGACTGTGCTTGGGGCTGGAATTTATGTCGACCTATTGGCTGGTTATCAACTGAATGCCTGGTCGGCCATCTCTTCAAAGATTCTCATGTTGGCAAGCTGCGAATAGGACAAATTCATCTGCCCTTGGTTGGGGGCAACTCCCTTCTTTTGGTCGACATGTTTTCTGGGACCTTTGGAAGCTGGTCCTGCTGTTTTTGCTGTGAATTCATGGTTCCCTATTGCGCTGGGGCCAGTGAAGGGATAGGTGCTCTTGTGGGATGTCCCCTTCATCTTGGACAGACACTGTGGATCTTGATTTCACCCAAGTATTGTTTTCTGTGAGTTTCTTCAGTCACATGTTGCTGAATTCAGTTGCATGTTGATTGCATGTTGATGCATGTGATCTGTGAGAGGATAGAAGCACCTACGGGTAGCCCCCCTCAAGGATTTGTTGACTGCATGTTGTACATGCAATATGGGAGAGGATAGGTGCACCTGCGGGTAGTCCCTCTCAAGGATTTTGCTGTTGCATGTACGTTCGTGCACCCTGGACAAGGGCCAAAGTTGTTCCTGCGAGTCACTATGGCTGCATTCGTGACATGCATGGGTTTAAAGTGATTGGAATTAAGTTTTTCCACTGGAATTGGATGCATGCAAGGCCAAGTATTGGCAAGAAGTATTGGATTGTACCTGTGAGTGATGTTCCGGGCTGAGGTCCATTTGTATTGAACCATTCAATAGAATAAAAAGAAATACCGAAAGGGGCACCAAGGTTACTTGGGTCCAATCTGGTGTGCCATGTATGTTATCTGAGTAGGGGCATTTTTGCCTCCATATTACCTTTTATCCAGTGACTATTATATGGCTATGGTTATTGAATAAATCCAGTGTAAAGTGGAAATGGTATAGGTGTCATCAGCAATAATTGATGTTTATTATGGATTCAGTTGTTATTCAGTTATGCTTTGGCAATGATTATGATGATTGATGGCTGTATTTAGCACTTCCGACAATTAAGTTATGGTTTCCACTGCCCTTTGTTCAAAGGCCGATTACAGATAACTCTCATAATCTGTAGACTATACGCAGCAATAACAGGAAAGTGGCCCATATCTGTCCATAATATCATCCCGGGAGACCTCCTGCCCTCCCCTAAACCCATCATCAATAGTACAACAATCCTGAGCATTCCATCGTGCCAATATGGATCTCTATTCCCTACCAAGCACAACACCCTAACAACGTACCAAGGTCTTATAAAAAAGAGGCTGCCTAGCGATCTTCTCTCTGGAGGAAGGGACTGCAAGAACAAGAGACCTGATGGAAGTGATCCCAAATCTAAATGAGCCTCCTCAAAAATGGTGGAGAAGGCTGCGCATGATGATCCATCAAGAAAGTATAGACACTTTGAAATCAATGACCCATAGCAGTAGGAATGCACTAAAGGATACCATGTATAAGAAATTGTTTCCATGGCTGATCTCCTAGTGTTAAGTCTCTCACGAGAAGCTTGACTAGGAGAGCTCTGCTCTAATGCTCAAGTTCCAAAATCCCCAAACCACCCTGTAATGTAGGCAGAGTGATAGTGTCCCAAGAAACTCTGGCTCTGGTATCCACTGATCTATCTCCACCACTCCACAGGAAGTTGCTGAGCAATCTCCTCACCTACCTGATACTATTAGCATGGAAACACCAGCAAGAAGCTACATACCACAAGGTCGCCAACAAGAACCTGGTTGAGCACTAAAGCTCTACCAGCCAAGGAAAGTCTAGCCATGCTCCAGTAGGTTAACTTCCTTTTAATACTCTCTAAGCCAAGCGCAAACTGCTGAGATGGTGATACGTCAATACCAACCTGGAAGCTAGGTTTCCCAAAGGGAGGTAAAAATGTAATTAACAATTAAATCTCCACTTAATCCACAATTTGCATCACATCTGACATCATGAATCAAATACTGAAAATCTGAAAATATCACAAGGATACACAAGGGGCTAGAGTGCCCTGCTCAAGAACACCAGATTGGCCCCAATAGCCGTTGGCCCCCCTTTCGGTATTTCTTTATTGCAATTGAATCTTCAGAGAATAGATACAATAGATTCCTCTACCACAACTCAACTGCCAAATCAATGCTGGCTCAAACTGCAAATCTGGATCTCAACAATTCTCTGTATCAAACCTTTGCTTGGGCCAAACTCTGTCTGACTGCAAACACACCGTGCAAACAATCAATAAACCAATTCACGTAGCAGTCTCTCACAGAATCTCCGGAGGCTGGTGAATTCGACAAGCTCAATGCAAAACTCTCACGTCAAACTCTGCACACTGCCTGCAAGATCAAACCCAATGCCAGAATACACCAAAAAGAGGTGCGATCAGCCCACAAGAATCCGCGTCTGGCACAAACAGGTGCGCCCAGGCTTGTGGCTGCGAAACTAGCAACTTTGTCGTGACAAACAGCTGGGAAACTCGCAGAATAGGTGTGCCCAGGCCTCCAGACTCTGCTAGCAATCGAAAATGCAGCAGGGAAGCAGTCCTTCGTGACGAACAGGCAAGAAACTATGCACAGGGTCTTTGCAGGGCAGGGCAACGGCAAACGAGTGAGTACAAACTGATGAATAAACGTCACACACTGGCTGATTAAATAACTGGCTCGCGAAACACAAAAGCCTATGCGAAAAGCCAACGTAAACACAAAAGCCCAAACGCAAAAGCCAGCAACCAAAAACAGGGCAAAGCACATAAAAATTGTGCCAAAGCCAAAAAGCTACCCAGTGTTGTCTTTTTAGTCCCACGCCCAGCTTTTTGGCATTAAAATAATGTCGCCCAGCTTTTTGACACAGAAAGCCACCCAATTTTGATGATTTCACAAATTGGCTCCTACTGTCCACGACCCAGAAAGCACAAAAAAATCAGGGCGCCCATGCAAATCCCGATTTTTGACCTAAAATCGTGCCCGCTTTTCCCGTATTTTGTCAGAAACGCAATCCAGCCCTGGGCAACTGCACCCTCGACTGCCCTAAACTGGAATCACCATTTTCTGGGCTCTCTACTGGCAAAAATCGTCAAATTCAAGTTCCCTGGCTGGCTGGAAAAACTGTCGATCTAAAACTGGACTCTGCAGGCACACGGGCACATGCAAACGGTTGCACTGGCACACCAAGAATTAAATTCCTCATTCTGGTAAACTCTGCTCCAAAGGATTGGTACTCGGAAATTGCGCGTGATCCTGCAAAAATAAAAATAACCAAGCTAGGGTTTGAATCTCGGCCTAACACCGAAAACCTCTAGGTCAAATCTCGTCACGATTAACCCTGTGATGTCAGATTAAGCATCGTCAAATCAGGAACATTAAAAATCACGTCCCCCCCTTGTTGAAACAACAAACACTTTTGCTGTCCCAAAAATTACAGCACTGAAACAAGAGAGTACAACATCTGGCTAACCAGCCTATCATCAAAATACATCAGTAAATGATGAACCAGATACAATGAACACATGGCATATAGCTCAGCCATCCACATGCTAATGTATCACCACACTGAGTGTCATGATCACTCGACATAGAAGTTCCGAAGCATATACATTGTCAGCACAGTGCCTCGGGTGAGTCGCTGAGGAATCACCAAGCAACTTCTAAGTATCTTGTGAGCGTGCCTGTCCAGAGGGAGTGGAGGTGCTACCCCCCTCTTGAGCATCCGGTGATGCTCCCAACACCTGCTCTACTGAACCGGATCGAACCTCTGTATAAGTAGGCTCAAGACGAAAAGCCTCTAGGTAAAGTTGCAAAACCTGTGGAGAGTCTGCCAGCTCCCACTCCTCCATCCACTGCAAATCGAGAGGAGAATAATTCATGAATTTCACTCAATAACGCCGGGAAACTTTACCTTTGATCTTCCGATCATGATGTGCCAAAATTTGCTCAGGAATAAGGACCTCATCGTCCTCCTCAACCTCAGGTTGCTCATCATCCTGCATATCCTATGGCACATCTCCATGAAAAGGTTTGAACAAACTGATATGGAAGGCATTATGAATAGTCCATGTGGGCAGTAGATTCAACCTGTAAGCTACATCATTGATCTTTTCCAAGATCTAGAACGAGACGTAATACTGCATATTCAGCTTTGTATACAATTTTACCTTACCCATCCGTGTCCTCAAACGCGCCCGATGAAAACGCAGCAGCACCCAATCACCCTCCTTGAAGATCAACTCTCTTCGATGTTTATCGACTGCTCGCTTCATCTTTTCCAGACTTCTATGCACAGCATACTTGACCTTGTCATATGCTGTCCGCAAATCTTCTACATATTTGTCAGCCTTAAAGATCTTTTCCTTGGTATGCAATATTAGCGGAACTTTCTTTCCACCCTCAACAATCTCAAATGGTGCTTTTCCTGTCGCAGTGTGCACCGTATTGTTGTATGCATACTTCATCTCCACTATAAATTCTATTCCGCGTCATGTCCATCCTGAGACTGAGTGTATTCTGTATGGGAAAACCAATGCTGAAATTACTCATTTTTCATATGATGCACTTCCTATGCCTGAAGAATGGGAAATGGACTATCAATCGGTTCTCAATAAAGTCCCTACCCAGCTTCCACAATTCCAGATTGAAGATGCTCCGTCCAAGGCAGTCATACGACGCCGCTCCTCTCGTGATCATGGCAAGTGAGTGATGCATCTATCTTTCCCAGCTGCTTCTCATGTTTCCATTGCAGGCATTCCTGATGATGAGCGTGAAGGTACTTCAGAAGTCGAGTTGCCGCCTGGCAAAGCTGAGGCAATTCAGGATTGGGTTGCTACAACTGCTGCTTCGCGATTCCCTACAAATGCCAGTCTTCAATATCGGAGATCTACAGTAGTCAACCACCAGCCTCAGTCACATTCAAATTATGATAGCATTACTGCATCCAAACAAACCCATCCGATGCTTCGACCCGTGCATGACCAAAGTCCTCACGTTTTCAGGCCACTTCTGAAGATGGTTCTCTTAAGTTAGTCCATGCTCCATACGCTCTAACTACGCATGATCATGACAACATGCCAATAGAGCAGCAAAACAACTCAATTGGTGCAATTCGCACAATCTTGCTACTCAAGCATGTCTAGACGCCTGCCATACTGCACTCTACAACCTTCAACTAGCTGTTGGTAAGCTCGATCGAAATATTCATACTGTGCTAAATGAATTGCAACATCTTCAGCATGGTCATGCTTCCTCTTCCTAGCAGTCTTTATATACTTCTTTTCCACTTTCCCTACCTCCTTCCTCTGCTAGTCCCATCAACGACTCTTTTCGACCGGCGGATTCTCCTAGCTTTATGTTTGTCTCTTTTTTGCATGAGTTTGTAGAACTAGTTGATTCTCCCTTTGAACTAGTTGATTCTCCTCTCGAAACTACTAAATGGGCTGATGTAAATCATCCAATCCATCGAGCCTTCAATATCGACAGAGACGAATGAGAAGAGGAGTTAGGAGAAATTCCTTTTGTATTTACTGACTTTCCTCCTCTTCTTCCACTATCTCCACCTCCATCTCCACCACCATTGCCTCTGTCGCCACCACCACTGTCTCCTCCCTCGCCGAGCTTCGAGTTAGTCACTTCTTCCTCTTCCCCTACACCTTTTCATAGAATTTTGTATATGAACCAAGGTGTCAAGCCAGAACCCATGGATGAAGATCCATTGCCCTCTACTGCACCTGACCAACTGGCGCAACAGTCATAGCAGCAGCAGCCATGGTGCGGCAGACGAACAGTGTTCCATGATGCACCCGTATCTCAGTTTATGCGAGCTGAGTTTCAAACGCACTTCACCGACGATGACCTAAATGAGCAAGATGATCTTCAATAGCGCCTCCAACATAAATCCTTTCCAGGCTACATCCTCAACATCGACGCCATCTCCCCTCAGGCCATGAAAGATATCCTGAAGATTTTCTATGGCCATATGATGTCCCTAGTGACTATCTACCGGTGGAATCCACGTGTGGCAGTGGAGACTACCAAAGGGTTTATTGGAGTTATTGCCAACTGGTGGGAATTCCTGTCTGCGGAGTCGAAAGAGCAAATCTTCGCCAGTGTGGATGGTAACCACCAGTCGAATGCTCCAGATGGTCTTATTGCCGCCTTCTCCAACCAATTCCTTCCAACGTTCACAAACGATTGTGCTCAAGTTTGAAACGAATTCTTTGCTCTGAAGCTCTGTGATATTTTCCAATTGGAGGCCTATAATGCCCACGTGCAACAATTTGTCTATCGTGTGGGCATTTTTGTAGATACTTCTGCAAAGTGGCACCTGTACAATCTACCCCATAGAGTGGGTGAAGTGGTGATGACCCTCATTGAGGCTTAGACAAAAATTATCAATATTGATAATATGCCTACTGAGGTACATAAAACCATTGGTGATTTTACTTTTGCTAATTTATTCCAAATGGTACAAGTATATATCCGCTGCCAGTGTACAGAATACACCCTCCGAAAAAAATTAAAAAAGATTGGCATTACTTCTCCTGCAATCTACGAGCAATTTGTAGGCCATCAAAATTTTTGTCCTCCCTCTACATCATCCGACAAATATTCTCATTGTCCTCGCTACTCCAAGCATCGGCATCCCAAATGTGCATACGGCTTGACTTTTCCCAAGATTCGTAAGTTTCATTGGTGCTGTCGCTGTCCAAGGCATCCACAACGCTTCCTTCGCAAACGCCAAACTGGTAGCAATAGAACTTCTTCTTTAAGATGTTTTATTTGGAGGAAAAAGGGTCACTTTGCTCGTGATTGCAAAGAGCAACCTTGCAACTCGCAACAACAGCAATTGAAAGGATTCTTTGCCATGGTCAATCATCTTGACCAATGGGAAGTAGTCTCGCAAGGGAGCTCCAACGAATCCCTCCTTGAATGTTATGAGTCCGACACTCAACAGTGCTTACATTGCCAGCTCCATGATTCATACGACTATTCCCAAGATTATCTTCACTCTGTCAGATCTAACGAAGATGATCCCAACATTTACAGTTTCATGACATCCTCACCGGTGAGGCCCCATCCATGTTGACATAGAAATATCCTTTGGTAGTTCTAATAGTTCTGATGATACCCCGGAAGAGCCACCTCTTCCCGAAGTCTACGCCCCTGCGATAGGTCACCACGGCCAATCTATTTGTCAATCCGACATGTACAAAATGTTTTGGAGTTTTGATTGTCGTTTCGTACAATGAACTCTCAGTTTAGAATGAAGAGTTCTAATTTTTGGATGGCTCGGTTGGAGTTGCCACCTATCGTAGGGGCCTAGACTTTGGGAAGAGGTGGCTCTTCTGGGGTATCATCAGAATTGCCAGAACTACTAGAGGATATTTCGATGTCAACACGGATGGGGCCTCGTCGGTGAGGATAATTCATGAAACTGTAAATGTTGGGATCATCTTCGTCAGATTTGACAGAGTGAAGATAATCTTGGGAATAGTCCTATCATAAGATACTCCCTGTTGGGGATGGGGTAAGAAATAGAAAGCAGGCATTTATTGAGTGGCTTAGAATTGATCACTAACCTCTTTTTACCTCTCTTCTGCTCAGAATGCTTATTGACATAAAATGCAGCTACAACCCATTTGGAGTGAGAGTTAGAAATGAGTCCCATCTCCAAAAGTTCATGAATCTCCTGATTACATAGGATTCGATCTTGCTGTGTAAATCCATACGGACTCTCCTTAAACAGCTTTGAGCCTTCACAAAGAGGGAGAGACACTTGGTGCTGGAATATAGGTTTGAAAGCAAGAGGAGACTCAGTGCTGCAGTCTTGGATGAAACGTTCTTGCATTTGTTGGAGAGAAGACAAGAGATGCAAAGTATGCATACGGGTGCGGAAACTCTTCTACTCATCAACCTGAAGAAGACCAGTGGTATAATCATCTAATTCTTTGCCGTCGAGTGGTCTTTGGGCATCCTCATATGGTTGCGGACTGAATTCAACAATAGCAGGAAGCGGAGAGGCTACAGGGGTAGGAGAAAACTCTAGAGGTGGCTCTTCAAAGGGAGAGGTACACTGATGGACAATTGTTAGATTCTCGTCAAGAGGTTTGAGGACTTGTTTCAGCCTTTCTCGGGTAGGAATGTGGACAAGAGATGTTGAGATATCGAGCTCCACTTGTGATATGCCAGGGTGACGGTTGAGCATTTATGTCATCGACTTGTTAGTTGTAGATGCAGTTGGTACACCACCCATGAATAATAGCTGGATGACAACTATCTTTATGTACTCTAGTTCGTGGCTCACTTAATATGCCACCTTAGTTAGCTGAGTTTCGTTTGAGACCCACATATAGGGTTCATCTATTCCTTTGTACTTAGAGTTCTTTTGGCTTTCACAACTAAGAAGAGGAAAACTGTTTTCAGCCTCCACCTTTGTGTGTAAGCACATTCTTTACATAATTTTTTAGACACAGTTTTAAGCACGTAACCGGCCCCCGAAAATTTCATTTTTTCCATTTCTTATTGCCGCAGCTACCGTTTTACAACCGCAACTGGCCAATCACTCACACTTCACTGCTACACACCTTTTTTCTAAAACCTAAACCTTGTTATCATGGTGAATATAATGAAAGGCGACCACGAGCCAGCTTCTTCTAGAGTTTTTCAGGTCTTTCATTTTGCCAGTGAAGATGTGCCACATAACCCCTTCAGTCATGTTGAAAATTGACAGAGGCGTCATCGAGACACAACTGACACCACTGCAAGTACCCCAACTACTTTCTTGGAAGCTATCAAGCTACCTTCACATTGCTCGGATTTTCTTAGAAAATCCATTGAAGAGTACAAAAAGATAGTTGTCATCCAGCTATTATCAACCGGTAGGGAAACTCGCAAGGAAATCGACAAGGAAACTCGCAAGGAAACCGACAAGGAAACCAACAGGGAAACCGACAGCTTCTCCATGAGTCTATCTCCCGTTGCTCCAATCTGTCCAAATGCCACCTTCATCGTGCCTTGAGAATGGCTTTCAAAAGATTGCAGAATAACCGACATATTGTTATCAAACCAGCTGACAAAAATCTCAGTCTAGCCATCTTGGATAAGTCTTGGTATCTCAAAGAGGGAGAAAGGCAATTGATAGATGCAGCAGTATATGAACCGACGATTCGGGAGGTTCCCTTAGAGGAGCTATTTTTTCGGTTGCAACAGGTTTGCTCAGAGTCCAAGATCCTTTCATCAGAAGAGGTCTAATACATCCTCCAGAAGCCCAGTTCAAGTTTCCGAGTTTGTGCCCGGTACTTCCTTCGAAGATCCACAAATCCACTTTGGTAGGCAGACCGATCTGCTCTTACAATGGTTTTGTATTTGAGAATGCTTCTATTTGGTTGCACCACAAACTTTTTCCGATTCTCCTTCGAGAGAAACAGCACCTCAAGGACTCTATCACTCTGCTGAAAGAAATCTCTGAGTTGCATTTACCAAAAGATGTCATTCTCTTTACCTTTTATGTGGAATCTCTATATCCTAGTATTCTCATGGATGAAGGTCTCACAGCCTTGCGGCAGATGATCATGAATGACTTCAAGACAATGGAACTGAACCTCATCATGTCTCTTGCCACTTTGGTTAAAAGTCACTATTTACAATTCAACGGCAGATTTTGGCATCAGATAATAAGAGGAACAGCTATGGGAAGTAACTTTGCCATGGTTTATGCTTGTGTTTTCCTTTGTCACATGGAGAACATGCAGGAAGTTAAACAGCCTCATTCAGAGTTGTTATATTACAGCTGCTACATTGATGATGCATTTGGCTTATGGGTAGGGTCTTCATCTGATTTGGACAAATACCTTGAAGATTTTGGAAAAGATTTTTCAAGACCATATCAGAATTACCCCATGCTACTCTACATCCTCTCTTGATATTCTCGACATTCACCTTTTCAAGGGACCTGATTTTTCTTTCATAGGAAAGCTCTCTTCTAGTTATTACCAAAAATAGTTGAACACGTACCAATATCTTCCTTACTCTTCTTGGCATCCGAAGCACCATAAAGAGTCTTTCATAGTGAAGACGAGGTAATTTACAGACCTTACATGGATGGCACAATGTTCAGACTTTGGCTTCATGGACAAGCCTTTGATCTGAACATACAAACAAAGAGCTGTAGACAGATACAAGTCATCCAAGGACATTTTGAAGTTCGGGTAGACAACGGTATACATAGGCTCTTTGTTTAGACTACCATGCACTAAACCTATACGAGCGTCTTTAAGATTAAGGTGACGAGTATCTACAAGGCTTGCCATTAGCATTTACACCTAGATGGAACAGAGGTTCTATTGCTAGGACAAAGCAAACATAGTGGATATAGGAGTAACGAGAATTTACAAAGGAGTCTATCTCTTGAGGAGTGAAAAGGGGAAGATATACACCAGTAGATCCCTCATCAGCAACATTAATACAAACCTCAGAGATTTTGACATGCTTTAGATCTTTGAACTGGAAAGTGGAAAACTTATAGATCTCTTCAGGGTCAATCAAAGGCATGTTCCAAGTTGCCTTACTGTCAATGATTTCAATAGAGGAGGAGGCGGAACGAGTAGCAGCAATACGGGCAGAAAGGGAAAGGATCACACTGGCCATTTGGAATATGAAGCTTTGACACAAACCAAGTTGACAATCCTCACGTGGGGCAACTCAACCTCAACACGGCTCTTCCTGACCTTAAATGGGGAGCTCCCAGTGTGCTTCTTGGACTAGTCACAAGGCTCTGATACCAAAAGAGGAGTTGGGAAAATCAAAGAGCACAAAAAATCCCAAAAGAGGAGCTAGGAAAATCAAAGAGCAGGGAAAATCCGATCAGTGGAAGAGGGAGAAAGATCAGATTGAGTGGGTGCGAGAACCTAGAACGATGCCGAGAGGAAGAAAAAACTCGAAGTTGGGAGAGGAAGCGTGGATGAAACAAACATAGACAGAGAAGTCGATAGGAGGAGAGGTGTGTAACAGCAGGGATGAACACTCAAGGGCAAAGAACAAAACGTAAGAGATAGTGAATGGCAGATATGAGAAAGGGATGCAGAAGACAAAAGAAAACTAAAGGCAAGGATGCTTGGAATCTCGGAAGTATATTGCTCACAACTGAACATTATAAACAAGCTCTCGAAGGGAGACTCTACCTTGAGAACGAGCCAAAGAAGCTCTTATATAGGAAGAAGTGAATGGCTCTTATATAGGAAGAAGTGAATGGCTTCTAAGTAAGCTGTCAATATCACCTATTTTGAGTGGAAGTTGAGTTGTCAATATCACATGTTCTGAGTGGAATGTGAGCTGTCAATATCACGGGTAGGGCATGATATTTACAAATATTGAAACCTGAGCCAGTATCGACCAAGGCGATAAGGAAATATGGAGCAACACCTTGAGGTCAGAGCTGTACACGGATGAGCCAGGTCTTCTTGGGGTTGCGGACTGGCAGAGTTGGCTGTTGGAAGAAATCTTGGAGGGAAAGTACACTCGTTGATGGTCCATCATTAGTAGAAAGAGGAGAATATAATTTACACTGAGTAAGATCTTCACTGAACTTGCGATCCAATGAGTCAATGGATGTTTGGAGTTTTGCACAACTGTCGGTAATCATCTTAAGATGCACTCGGAGACCATCTATACTAATGCCTAGACTCTCAAACTGATCAAAGCATATGGGTCGCTGAGGAACAGAGCTAGTTGATGGTTGGTACGGGGGTGCAAGAGCAGAGAGGGTAGTAACAAAAACTATTCAGAAAGGAGGAGATAGAAAACTAGGAGATGATTCATGAACACTGTGCGGAGGCCAAAAAACAGAGGGGCTTGAATACTGGTTTGCAGGAGGAGGTCGATATACAGGGGGAGGAGCTAGGGAAGAATCGGAGAGTTCTTCAAAGGTCTCAAAGTTGCGAGTATGGAAACTGCGGCGGCGAAAACTGCAACCACGAGCACGACCTCAATTGGAGCTGTGACCTATCGCAGGGGCGTAGACTTTAGGAAGAGGTGGCTCTTCCAGGGTATCATCAGAACTGCCAAAACTACCCGAGGATATTTCAATGTCAACACGGATGGGGCCTTGCTTATAATTGATCACTAACTGCTTTTTACCTCTCTTCTGCTCAGAATGCTTATTGACATAAAATGCAGCTGCAGCCCAGAGCAAGAGTTAGAAATGAGGCCCATCTCCTGAAGTTCGTGAACTTCCTAATTACACAAGATTTGATCTTGCTGTGTAAATCCATACGGACTTTCCTTAAATGGCTTTGAGCCTTCACGAAGAGGGAGAGACACTTGGTGCTAGAATATGTGTTTGAAAGCAAGAGGAGACTCACTGTTGCAATCTTGGATGAAATGTTCTTGCATTTGTTGGAGACAAGACAAGAGATGTAAAGTATGTGTACGGGTGTGCAAACTCTTCTGCTCATCAGCCTGAAGCAGACCAATGATATAATCATCTAATGCTTTGCCGTCGAGTGGTCTTTGGGCATCCTCATATGGTTGCGGACTGATGGTTGCAGATTGAATTCAGCAATAGTAGGCAGCGGAGAGGCTACAGGGTATGAGCAAACTCTGGAGGTGGCTCTTTGAAGGGAGAGGCACAGGCTGATGATTGGCATCGAGACTGGCAAAGATTTGTTCTTTAGATTCCTCAGAAAGGAATTCCCACTAGTTGGCAATGACACCTGTGAAACCTTTAGTTGTTTCGACTGCAGCATTGCGGGGATTCTACCGGTAGATAGTAACAAGGTACATCATATGGCCATAGAAATTTCTTAAGATGTCCTTCATTGCTTGAGGAGATATTGCTTCAATATTCAAAATGTACCCAAAAAATGATTTGTGCTGCAATCTTGGAGATCAGCTTGTTCATCTAAATCACCATCTATGAAATGGGTTTGGAATTCTGCTCTCATAAACGTAGAATCTGAGGCATCATGAAATGCCCTTCGTTTGCCATGCCATGGCTGTTGCTGATGTTGATGTTGCGGTGGAGGTTCTCGAGAAGTAGAGGCTTGAGGTGGATCCTCTTCCATTGGCTCAAGCTTAATGCCAGAATTCATATATAAAATTAGACTAAAGTCAGTAGAGGAAGAGGTTGTGGACTGAGTGGGACGGAGACAAAGGAGGAGACTCAGGGAGCAGAGGTGGAGAAGGAGGCGGAGATAGCGGAAGAGAAACAGAACCTTCGGGGATGAATCCTTTAGGGCTGAATGGGTCGGTGTCAGGTGTTTGACGGAGAGCTCGATTGACTGGATGCCCATTCCATCGAGAGAGAAGGGATATCAATAGGGGCTGGAGGAAGGGACCAAAGCATAAAGCTAGTGGGAGCTTTGGAAAGATAGCAAGGCTCAATAAGAGGACTAGCAAAGGAAGGAGGCAAAGAGGAGGGAAAAGCTTTATATACAGATTACTTGGAGGAGGATGCATGTCCATCTTGGAGCTGCTGTAACTCTTCAAGAATAGTATGGATATTTCTATCAAGCTTTCCCATAGCAAGCTGAAGATCATAAAGAGCTGTATAGCATGCATCTAAGCATTCCTGTGTTGCAAGATTGTGCGAGTTGCACCAGTTGAGTTGCTGCTATTCAACAGGCATATGCTCATAATCTTTATCAATCAGTGTGTATGGAGCATGGACAAATTTCAAAAGACCATCTTCTGTCTGGGCTTCAAATCCTACAGATTTGGGCCATTGCACTAGACGAAGCATTAGCATGGGATAGAGTCATTCGGATGGTGCCATAATATTCTCAAAATTAGAGTGAGATTGCAGAGGATGATTTACAGCAGTCGATCTTCGATATTGCAAATTGGCATCAGAAGGAAAACAGAAGCACCGATAGATGTTACCCAATCACGGATAGCCTTAGCTTTCTCGGGGGGAAGCTTTGGTGCAGCTTCTGAAGAATTGGCACGAGTATCGTCGAAAATTCTTGCTATAGAGACATGGGAGGACAAAGGAAACGATAGGCGCATTACTCGTTTGCCATGATCTCAGGGAGATGGGAGCCGTACCTGTTGAGAGTTCACGCTCAACATCATGTGATCATGTGTGCATAGCACCATCACGTGATCATATGTGCATAGCACTAACCTTATAGAGTGCTATAAAGGAAAGGGTTAGATCCCCTAACCCTAACCCTAAAAGGGTTTGTATATATTCTATTTTTTCAACTAATTCTAGTGTACAGTTAGTCATTTGTGGTGTGCTCTCTAGCTGTGCCCTCTCTCCTCATCTCCACTCTTCTCCTCTCCCCTCTTCATATTTTGTCATGGTATCAGAGCTTCCTTGTCTTCCGCTGGAGACATTGAGATTCTTGAGAGTGTGAGAGAGATTGTGAGATTGAGAGTTCTCTTGAGTGATTGTGAGATCCTTCCCTTCACTTCCGTTGAGAGACATTTCCGTCCATTTGAGAGGAATTTCCGTCCATTGAGTGAGAGAGAGCTTTGAGATTTGTGAGAAAGAAAAATCTTGAGAGAAAGAGATCTCTTTGAGAGAATTTCGAAAAAGAGATGTGTACTTTCTCTGAGTATTTTTTGAGCCTTTGAGGGAGAGCCTCTTGTTTTGAGAGAAGGTTAGCTTGCTTCTTTGCAAGCTAATACCTCTCCAACGAATGCCCATTCACAAGCTCCATCGCTGGCCTGCGCTCCATCAACAACGAACAATGACCCACAACTCCATCAACGGATTTGACACGGGCAGCTAGCTGCCATCTACTCTTCAAACAATATCGCAGCTTCTACGAGGTAACGCCTCCTTCAGCCACTCGCCAGCAAATGGGCTCTTGAGCCGCTAAGCCGCTCCAATTGAAGAATGGACTACTAGCGCTCCAACGAACTGCATCTCCTGCAACAAGACTCCTCCAACCAAAGCTCTAGCCGTTCAAATTGCATACGAAGCTAGGAAGCAGTTTCTGGAAGAGAAGATTTGGATGATCGACGACGACGAAGAAGAAGAAGCCGAAGTAGCAGCCGCCTCTAGCCTAGCGCTGCACATGCAAGCCCACGGAGCATGCCAGCCTCCACAACCACCAGCCGCTCCCATAGCCTCTGCGCGCTCCCGCTCTCATCAACGACGGACTACGGGCTCCCATAGCCTCTGCGCCAATGCCATCTACAGCTTCAACAAAGCTAGCCGCCGCCAAAACAGCCGCAACGAATAGCTAGCACGCCCGCAACGCTCAACAAGCTCCTCCATAGCCACTGTTTACGGTTCCACTACCAACAATGACTAGAAAACGGGCCGACAGCTCTGTAGCTCCTGCGCCGTCGTCGACGATCGGCCGCCATAGCTCGCACCCGGGCGACCTCCGCCAACGACCGGCGGCTCTTGTCCATCGACCATCGACGGAAATCCGCAGGCGGATGGAATCTTCGTAGATTTCGTCAGAATCTTAAAAGATTTCGACCGCTCTCCTAGCGCCACGTGGCAGCGAGGGAGGATATCTTATCCTCAACCTCACCACATTGAGGTGTGGTCAGCCAAGTGACACGTGGCAATCCTATCTACCACATCATCAGTGCCACGTAAGCAGGCCACGTCATCCTGCCATGTAACCTACCACGTCATCAGTGCCACATCACCAGGCCATGTCATCAGTGCCACGTCACCAGGCCACATCATCAGTGCCACGTCACCTATGCCACGTCATCAGTGCCACATCACCTGTGCCACATCATCAACCATGTCACCTATGCCACGTCATCAGGGACACGTCAGCATTGCCACCTCACCTTGCTGACATCATCTGTGCCACCTCAGCACTGCCACCTCAGCAGTCCAGTCAGCACTGACCCTCTGCAGGCACAGTCCCTTGCCAAGCACACTGTGCACACACTGCATGTGCACACTCCTGCCACCTCAGCACAGAGCTTCACTGGCACACCTCTTGCTAAGCACAGTGCCACATCATCACTGCATGTGACTCACACTGACACATCATCATTGAGCACCATTTGCACTCCTTTTGCCCCTCCACCTAGATCAAGTCGTATCTCTTGATCCAGGAAGAATTTGAGGGTGCTCCAAAAAGGAAAGTCGCTCGATTTTTCATGCTCTACGTGCTCGTTACATCACGCGCACATTTTGGCGCAAGTTACACTCACATTTGAGCCTCGCCGACAAAACCACTTCCTTCACGCACATTTGCCTCTACATCGACGCATCTGACCCAGCACTTAAAAAGAACAAAAAAAAAGGAATTATTTGCTGCTCTTTCATCGATCGACGGTTGGTTTAGGTCTAGATCAGAGTAGACTAGATCGCCATAGAGGGGACGCTTTGAATTCCCCAAGTTGCCAATCTAAGCCATGCCCGAAATTCCCGACTAGTACCTACTCGGAGTCAGTCCATATGCTCACATCCGATTTCACATCATTACATTACCTGAAACCTTACGTTCATCAGTTCAGTGTGAGCAGACTTCAGAGATCAGAGGCATTGCAGATTGGTTCAGTGGGCAGATAGCACTTGATTTCACACACACATGCCACCATTGTAAAGCCTATTTGGCTATCTCACGGCATCGTGCACATCATTTTTCAGCCTTGTAAAGCCTCTTGGCTATTCCCGGCATCATTGCCACAAGCCTTGTAACACAGGTCAGATCTTATTTACTGCAGTTCTATCTTCACCGACGGTACAGAGATTTCACTTGGCATCTTCAGTGTATTTGCAGTTGATTCATACAGAGTTTTCTAGGACATTTTTTTGAGTACATTGTTTGCACCATGTCGACTAGCAACCTCAATCTGGAGGCATCTGCTAAGTTAGACAACTCCAATTACGGTACATGGAAATATCGAATGGAGACCATTCTTGTGCTTCAAGACAAATGGGAGTATGTCGATGGATCTATACCTAGACCATTGGCCGATCCAGCCACCAGTAGCTCTACTCCATCTGTTGTCACAGCACCAGCAACGGGATCTACATCAGGATCTACATCTACACAAACAGTTTCCACACCAGTAGCAGATCCTGCCATTGCCCGAGCTCAAGCAGAATGGGATAAGAAAGACAAGTATGCCTATCACCTGATCAAGCAACCTGATCAAGCAGAATGTTCAAGATGTCGTGCTAGGACAGCTCAACACAGTCAAGACATCAAAAGAAGCATGGGATATGTTCGCAGCTCTCTACGAGTCCAAGAACACATCCAGGATTCTCACCCTGAGAAACCAGATCAACCAGAGTTTCCGCAACAGCAGTGAAACCGGTCATGCTTATGTACTCCGCATCAAAGACTACAACAATCAACTTGCAGCAGCAGGAGAGACCATGAATCCCGCAGAAATGGTTCAAGTAATCCTGAATGGACTAGGAGAAGGATATGAGAATCTAGTCCAGAGTATTGCCATCCAACGGCAAATTCCAACACTGGAAGAACTTCAGTCAGTTCTACTTGGTGAAGAACTCAGGACTCAGGCCATTCAAGCACGAAAAGGTCATTCTAATGATCAGGCATTCACAGCTTCAGACAGAAGCAGAGGCAAAGGTAGAAACAGAGGTAGATCATATCAGAAAAGTGGTCATCATCAACAAAGTCAAAATCAGCATCAGCATCAGCATCATCCTCAGCAACATCAGAATCAGCAAAGAGGAAATCATTCCAACCGAGGAAGATTTCAAGGACGAGGGAATGCATCCGCCAATGTGTCAAACATTCAATGCAACTACTGTCACAAGTTTGGACACTATGAAAGAGATTGCCGCAAGAAGCAGTATGACCAAGGCGGTCAATCCAGCAGTAATCGAGGGAATTCCCGAGGAAGAGGAAATCATCGTGGTGGACATTCTAGTCACAGTCATTTTGCAAATGAACATGGAAATATGTTTCTTGCAAGTGAGGAATTGCATCAGACTGATACAATGCACCTAGACACTGATTTCAATCCCAAAGAGGATTTCAGCTATCAAGTCGACCAAGTGGAACAGGATCCTTGGTACATCGACAGCAGTGCATCATCTCATATGACAAATCATCAGGAATGGTTCACAAAAATGAAGCCATTAGAAGGTCAAAAGAATGTCATCTACACAGCAGACAATACACCGAATCCGGTTCAAGGGACAGGTGTTATCCCTATGAACAATTTCACTGGTACAAAAGGATTAGTCAAAGATGTGCTCTATGTTCCGAAGCTCAACAAGAACCTTTTGTCAGTAGGTCAAATGACGGAACACAACTACAAAGTCATCTTCGACGGTGATGAATGCACTATCAGAGACAAATCCAAAAGAGGTCAGCTAGTAGCAAAAGGTGTCAAGGAAGGACGCTTATACAGGATGCTAGCTACAGTACCAGATAAGCATGCCATGCCAGCTCAAATGCAACAGATGCCACTATCTGCAAAATGGCACAAGAGATATGGTCATGTCAACTTCAAGTACTTGTTAGATCTAAGGAATCAGAATATGGCAATTGGGATTCCGAAGCTACAGTTTCTTGGAAAAGTTTGTGAAGCATGCTGCTTCGGCAAACAAAAGAGAACCAAGTCAGAAATACCTCTCATGCACGAGGTATTCTTGATTTGATTCATACAGATGTATGGGGTTATGCCCAGACCCGCAGCATCAATGGTTCACTTTATTACTTGACCTTCATCGACAACTACAGTAGATATTGTTGGGTCTACTTTCTGAAAGAGAAATCTGAAGTGTTTGCCAGATTTCAAGAATTCAAAGCCATGGTAGAAAACCAAACAGGCAGAAAGATCAAGGTCATGAGATCAGACAGAGGAGGTGAATACATGTCTTTAGCATTCATGAACTTTTGCAAAAATCACGGCATTCGAAGACAATTCACATGTGCAGATACTCCTCAGCAAAATGCAAGAGCTGAAAGGAAGAATGGGACTTTAGCAGACAGTGCTAGAGCAATGCTTAGTGAAAAGCATCTTCCGAATCAGTATTGGGCAGAAGCAATAGCTACAGCTAACTACTTGCTTAATCGGCTTCCTACCGAACCGATACAAGGTATGACTCCTTATGAAGCATTCACTGGACACAAGCCACGCATTGGGCATCTCCGCATATTTGGTTGCATAGCATATGCCCACATACATGATGATCATCGCAGGAAATTGGATGCAAAGTCACGCAAATGCATCATGGTTGGCTACAGTGAAGAAAGCAAAGCATACAAATTGTATGATCCCATCAACCGCAAAGTCATTATCTCCAGAGATGTAATCTTCGATGAGGAATCAGAATGGAAAACCTCACCTACACAGGAGATAGAAGCATCGACTTCACAGTCACCTACAGAACAGGTTGATGAAGAAGAGCAAGAATTGCTAGCAACACCCCAAGCAGCGCCACAGCAGCTCAGATGGTCTACTAGGGAAAGCAGACCACCAGCCAGATTGACATATGCTCAGAAAGGCAAAGCAGTTCAAGTGGAAACCACCAACTATGCTCTTATGACTACCATCATGGCTACAGAAGAGCCAGTGTACTTCGAAGATGCAGTAGACAAGCCAGAATGGCAAACTGCTATGAATGAAGAAATGGACGCTTTGTATAAAAATAACACTTGGGAATTATGCGACCTTCCACCAAGAAAGAAGGCCATAGCCAACAAATGGGTATACAAAGTGAAGTACAATCCAGATGGCAGTATTCAGATATACAAAGCCAGATTAGTTGCAAAAGGATTTGCACAACAATATGGCCAAGATTATGATGAGACTTATGCTCCAGGAGCAAAGATGGATTCCATACGGTTCTTGATATCACTAGCGACACTTAGTAAATGGAATGTGTATCAGCTCGATGTCAAGAATGCATTTCTCAATAGTTATCTAGACGAGGAAGTCTACATGCAACAACCCGCAAGTTATGTTGAACCAGGAAAGGAGAACAAGGTTTGCCATCTCAAGAAAAGTCTCTATGGCTTAAAGCAAGCACCCAGAAGTTGGTACAGCAGAATTGACAAGTATTTTGCTGATCTGGGATACATGAAGTCCAATGCAGATCATACTCTCTACTACAAAGTTCAAGGGGAAGATATTACTATTGCACTTTTGTACGTAGATGATCTGATTGTGACAGGAAGCAAGGATAGCTTCATCAGAAAATTAAAACAAGACTTATCTGCAGAGTTCGACATGAAAGATCTTGGACTTATGCACTGTTGTCTTGGAATTGAGTTCTGGAGAGATTCAGATAGCACATTCATGAGTCAGCTCAAATATGTTGACAGTCTCCTGAAGAAGTTTCATATGGCAGATTGCAAGATTGCAGCCACTCCCATGGAACAGAGTTTGAAACTTACTAAAGATTCAGAAAAGCCTACAATCAATGACAGATACTACAGGCAACTCATTGGATCTCTTATATATCTGACAATCACACGGCCAGATATTTGTTATGCAGTAAGCTCACTAGCACAGTTTATGGCAAATCCAAAACAGTCTCACTGGAATGCAGCCAAAAGAGTCTTGAGATACATCAGAGGTACAAGACAGTTTGGGATAGAATACAGAGGAAGTCATCCACGGTTGCATGGATACTGTGATAGTGACTATGCTGGAGATCATGAGACCAGGAGATCGACACAGGGATATGCATTTTTCCTTGGTCAAGGTGCTATATCATGGTTGTCAAACAAACAGCCAACTGTTTCTTTGTCTTCGACTGAAGCAAAATATAGAGCACTCACTACAGGTGCATGTGAGGCTATATGGCTCAGAAGACTATTGTCAGAAACAGATTACTTTGATGAGTCAAAGCCAACAACAATATACTGTGATAATCAATCGGCTCAAGCATTGGCCAAAAATCCAGTATATCACTCCAGAACAAAGCACATTGATGTCAGAGAGCACTTCATCAGAGAAAGAGTGTTACTTGGTGACATCACACTGCAGCATTGTGATAGCAAAGAAAATGTTGCAGACATCTTTACCAAACCACTAGGTAAAGAGCTATTCGAGAAACACCGACTAGCTCTTGGTTTGATGCAGAGGAAGGACATTCCCATTAAAGGGGTGTGATGGAATGTAATGCTCAGTCCTTCTTCGATTCCCCAGAATCATCATCTTGAGGGAAGGCCTACTTCATGATGTTGATCTTGAGGGAAGGTGTTGAGAGTTCACGCTCAACATCATGTGATCATGTGTGCATAGCACCATCACGTGATCATATGTGCATAGCACTAACCTTATAGAGTGCTATAAAGGAAAGGGTTAGATCCCCTAACCCTAACCCTAAAAGGGTTTGCATATATTCTATTTTTTCAAACTAATTCTAGTGTACAGTTAGTCATTTGTGGTGTGCTCTCTAGCTGTGCCCTCTCTCCTCATCTCCACTCTTCTCCTCTCCCCTCTTCATATTTTGTCAGTACCACCAACTTTGTAGGGGCATCTTCGATTTGGAAAGTCAGCTAAGAGGATGCTTCATTAAGGACATCTTGGTAATCCATCTCCCATTCATCAGGCATTGGGAGAGCATCAAACTTGAACCTAGTAACCTCAGCATTAGTCTTACCATATATAATACATTCATCTTTTGTATTTACATGACGCGGGACTGGGTTAATAGTAGAAACCAGGTAATTGACAGATCTAACATGAATAGCACACTGCTCAGATTTTGGCTTCATAGACAAACCCTTGATTTGGACATAGAGGCATAAAGCAGTGGAGAGGTGAGGATCAGTAAGAGACATTTTGAAATTAGGATATACAATAGTATACACAGGTTCTCTATTGAGGCTACCATGGATTAAACCTATACGTGCATCTTTCAGGTTGAACTGGCGTGTATCCACAAGACTTGCCATACAAGTGACATTGACACCCATACAAAATAACGGTTCTATGGCTAATATAAAACAACTGTAGTGTATATATTGGTAACCAGAGGACTGAAAAGAGTCAATTTCATGAGGTGTGAAGAAAGGAAGATAGAATCCTGTAGACACTTCATCTGCAACATTGATAACCACCTCAGAAACTTTAACATGCTTAAGGGCCTTGAAATAAAATGTAGAGAACTTGTAAATGTCTTCAAGATTGATCATAGGCATGTTCCAAGCCGCCTTACTGTCAGTAATTTTGGAGGTAATGAAGGCAAAACAGGAAGAGGAGAAGCGAGTAGAAAGGGAACGAATCACCATGGCCATGGTATATGAAGCTTTGGAGACTAAGGCGAAAATCCTCACACGGGGAAGCTCAACCATCTCGGCTCTCTCTGGCCTTAACGGAGAGCTCAACAAGCACTTCCTAGACCTATCGCACAGAGAATGAACAAGGCTCTGATACCAAAAGGACTCAAGGTGAAAGCCAAGCACGAACAAAAGGACTCAGGGTTGAAACCAAGAACGAACAAAGAAACACAAGTGTAGATGGACTAGATGGAGTATGTGCGTGATCCGAGGATGATGCCTAGTGGAAGGGAAAACATAAAACTAGGCGAAGAAGAATGGATGAAGCAAATGTAAATGGCAAAGGGGGTAGGAGGAGAAGTGCATAACAGAGGGTAACAGCCTTCAGAAGTGAAGAACAACTCGTAAGTTATGGTAAATGAGAGGATATGCAAAACGCATGTGGAAATAAAAAGAAACTGCAGGAAGCTAAAGATAACTGGAAGCAAGGAGGCAAAAAGTATATTGTTGAAGACAACTGAAGTATACAAGCTCTTGGAGGCAGACTCTGCCTTACAATGAGGGAAGTATGGCATTTTATAGGAGAGAGATGGATGGTTGTCATTATCATACTTTTGGCGCACTACTTTGGTGGAGGATGCACTTAGTAAGTGGGGAATCATCCTTTTGTACAGTGAGGGATGAAGGTCTTACTCGGGACAACGAGCAGTTTTTAATCACCAGACTGGAGAATATTTGTACAAGAACATGATGACGGTCTTATCCAAACAGTGGACAGTGTCTAATCTTCATGTTGGTGGACCGGCTGAATTAGCTGGGGCCATTGCTTGTTGGAAGAAGTAATCCACCATTCTGTGCTTGCTAATATGGAGCGCCTTCATGTGATAGCATGTACGGGAGAACATTGGTACTTCCTTTTTTCCACTTGACAGTAAAGTCGTACATGGTGAAGAATTCATGCCATCTTGCACCTCGCCCAATTTTTTTGTCTATGCGTTGGGTGTAGAATGTTTTAAAATTCTGATTATCTGGCCAGACAATGAATTCTCGATTAAGAAGAAAGAGTTCTAGCTTCTGGATAGCATGCATAACAGCAAGAATCTCTTTCTCGATTGAGTGGTAGTTTAGTTCTACTCCTCAAAATGTGTCGGATCGATAGGCACAAAGTACATGTGCTGGAGTGCGCTCAAGTAATACTGCTCCCCAGAAGTGGTCGGAGGCGTTAGTTTTGATCATTAAAAGGCTGGTGGCTGAGGGAATATTGAGTGCTCACGATTGCTAGACCTTCTCTTTGATATGTTGAATGGCTTGCGTCTATGGTTGTCCCCATGGGGGTCCATCTTTGCGGAGACATAATTGAAGAAGATATCTATCTTTGGCCAATTGGTCATAGAATGAAGAAATATGGTTGAGACAGCCCAAGAAATGCTACAGTTGCGTCTTATCCCGAATTTCATCTGGAAAGGCAAGAAGAGCTTTAAGAACATGTTGTTGCATTTGGATGCTACCTTTGTAGATGTAAACTCCAAGGAATTCAATATTTTCCTAGCCGATGGTAATCTTCTTAGTCGAGACGGCTAACCCTTTAGCTTTGAAGAAGATCATACACAACCTTTAAATGTTTGAGATGGGCATTTACATCTTTGCTATATACTAAGATATCATCGATATATACAAGACAAAAAGGTAGATATGGACAGAAAATGGAGTCCATAAATTTCTGAAACTCGACAGGAGCTGTTTTGAGACCAAATAAAAGTGTTATCAATGCTCCACTCTCGTGTAACTACGCGGAAAGAGGCCCTTTCTAAGGTTCCTAATAGTATTCAGCATGATGAGCTTCTATAGGGGAGGCACAACATACCTAGCTAGGTATAGTGCAAGGCCGACAACCCCCCACTATACTATCTAGGTATGTGGTGCCTCCTTTGCAAAAGCTCGTGATCTTGTCAAAATCAAGATAGTGGGAATTTGGCAAGAAAATGTCTAGAACTTCTTGTGATAGCTGAGGAGGAGAGAATTTCAAGGCCACAAAGAAATTCGAAGTGCTTCGAGCTTGCAAGGCATGGCCAATGCTTCAAAAGCCTCATGCTAGACATGCTTAATGGGACTAAGGTGCTATGTAATGGCTTCTCTAATAGTTGTTTGTTGAAATCCTATGTGTGGAAAAGCGGTCTTGCAATACAAATTTATGCCCTAAGGAGCAATACTCAATGCACCCAACATGGAGAAACTTTCACTTACATCATGAAAGCCTTATGGAGCACATGAGGGTTGTAAGAGAAATTCATAGTGAATGAAAAATTCATGACATTGTCATTCCCATAAAGCTATCATTAAGAAGTAATATTATGCTTTGATAGACATGTGCAAAATGTGATGTGCTTGCAAAGGTACAAGTCCTCTTACCATTTGGATCACTTTAGTTTGTAGATGTATATCAATCAAGTTAATTATGGTCTTTAGAAACCATCCCCAGTGAATTGTGTGTCCCAGTGCAACTTGTGCACACATTTGAATGTTTATTAATCAATTAAATAAATTTAGCTTAAGTAATTAATTGGATGGTATAATTAGAGTCTATTAATTAATCTAGAAAGTCCTAGAAGGTACTAGAAGATTCCAGATGATTCTAGAAGGTTCTAGACTGGAAGGGAAGAGAAGAGAAAGGGGAGGATTCTATCAAAAATAGCAAGCTTGAGGTCCAATTTAGTAGTTTTGACTTGAGAGAGGTAAGGAGGTTAGCTTCCCCACTTAAAAAGTGATTAGGAGGACTAATTACCTACTTAATTGAACTTCTTAACCTCCTTAAAAATGCACCATTTTTCCTATCTAATTGAGCTGCCACACAAGCCTACATTGCCCAGTAGTAGCCTAGCAATGCCCAGTCAAGGCTCAGTGTTAGCCCAGTCAGCCTGCCCAGTCTGTAGAATCCCGTAGGATAGAATAGATGCATCTTGCAAGAGGTGTGAGAGCACAATGAAAGAAAGGTGATAGTTCTCTATAATGATTGTGAGAGAGAGGACTCTCTCTTATAGAAAGGGGGAGAAGGTAATACCTTCCCTACATAAGTGGCAATCAACCCCTACATCAGTGGGAATCAATCCCTACATCAGTGGGATTGCCTTTGTCTTACATCATCACTTAGGTCACACACTAGACACATCATAGCACTTGATGTGCCTTTACAACACACATAAACACACATGTGACTCCCCTAGATGCACACATGCACCATAGAGCAAGCCCTTGATCATACTTATCCCAACATACCCCCCCCTCAAGGGGTTGCCTCTTGCAGTGTCAAGGATACATCTAGTCTCATAGTTTCTGATGCCATCTCATGATGGTCAAGGATAAATCTATGGCTAGGATCTCATGCTAGCAAGGGTTCCCAAGGGTGTGAGGTTCACAGAAATGGGATAGACAAAACACATATCACATGGCCTACATCATATGGTGACCAGAGGATGATTTACAAAAGACATAACATATTCTTTTTGGAGTACTACTCTAGGCAGAGAACCTCAAAATTTGACCAAGTGATGATAAACAAAAATTCAAAAGGCAAAGTGCTTAAAAAGCATAGTCTTCATAGGAGGCCTCATCTTGTGGAGGCACATCAACTGAAAGTGTTTGTAAGGATTGATCTTGAAGCAATCTTTTGAGAGGTGATTAGTTTTCCCACAATGTTTGCAAGGTGAAAACTTGCCCTTTTGAATTTTTATGGCATAAGCTATGTCATTGCCTCTCCGGAGTTCCATGTGCCTTTCTTCTTCTTGAAGAGCAGTAATAAGACCTTCAAGAGTAGGATTAGGAAAATTTTTCAAAGTGGTAACAACATTATCATAATCTTCACGCATACTTTTGAGCAACACTGCCATTGCATCATTTGTAGTGATTGGAGAGTTGATAGAAGCAAGTTGAGTCATGAGACTCCGCATATGATTGACATGGGCAGCCAAAGGAGTGCCACTAGCCATCTTTAATACAAAGAAAGCAATCTTAAGTGACAATTTTGAGATGTGAGAGCTAGCACCAAAAATAATATCAAGCTTCTGCCAAGCTTCAGAAGGAGACTCCAAATCAAAAATGTGATGAAATATAGTCATCTCCTAAGCCAAGAGCAATGATGCCATAGGCTTTCTCCTGTCTAGCAGGATCTCTTGCCGGGTGTGTTGGAGCTGAGGATTCTCCAACATTAGAAACTGTTGAAGAAGAAGTTGAAGCAGGTTTGACAAGCCCCTAGAGGTTTTCCCTCATCAATGCAAACTTAACCTTCATCTGCCATGTGTGAAAGCCTTTACCATTGAACTTATCCATATTCAAGAAGGTAGCCATGAGAGGGTCTAATCCAAAATAGGCAGTGTCTTCTCTCTTACAAGGCTAGAAAGAGTTGAAGAGCTTCAAAGTACAAGCATTTAGAGTAGCAAGGACTTGTAACCAAATTCCATTCTACAAATCATAATGGAAATGATGCTTTCACTTCCATGTTTCATAGAGGTGGCTAAATGAAAGTATTCCAAGTAAATCTAGGTATAGCAACTTAAAGCAAAGCTATCGCCACAGTTGTACTGATGCTATTCAACACTTTAAAACATCAGAAATGCTAAAGTAGCATCTAATGTAGCATCAAACTCACAACATTGTCAAAACTGTCCAAAACAGAGGCCTGAACTTGGAGGGTGCAATTCTCACAGCTCATAGCTCTATTTAAGGGGATTTTTATGCAGGAAGAAAGGCCTTATACCAGAGAAGGTCCACCACCAAGGAAGGGCGAAATGTTGCGCCAGGTCGCCATAGCCAAGCTTGAGAAGACCGACTGGTTTTTTGTCTGTTGTGCCTCCATTTCTTGACCAAACGAGCTCAGATTTCAACAGCAGCTTGCCTTCAGTGTCGTGTAGCTCAGGCTCAGAGGAATTTGCAGATAGGTAAGCACAAAGGCGGCATTGCACGAAAGCTCATCGAGGAGTCTTCGTGTTGGCGTTGCGTGTACAGACGAAATTTCCCTAAATGCTTGCAGCTGGAAGTTCGCCTGTACGTGAGGAGTCTGCACCTCAAAGGGTTTGAGCAATGGTCGCTTGTAGGCAGAGAACAGAGCTCCCAAAGATTTTGGGAAGGAGGAGGAAAATGGAGAGTTGGCCCACACCTCCCCCTCCCCCACCAAACCCTCCTCCTCCTCCCCCACCAAGCTCTTCTTCCCCTCCTCCACCCCCACCCGGGTCCTGCGGAGCCGAATCGCTTTGTGACGGCGGTGCACTGTGCTGCAGTGCGTGGGGCTTCTGTGGCCTCACCAACCCTTATTGTGGATCCGGTTATCAAAGCGGTCCTTGCTACACTGATAACCCTGTAGCTGCCATGAGCTTCGCATGAAAGTTGGACTTGGACAACTTTCAGAATAATGTAATGCAACTCTTTCAGAGAGAGAAAGCCCCAAGCCAAAAATACTGAGAGCCACTGCAGAGAATGCACAAACTAATACAATCAAAACAAAAGAATCTTTCTATCTATGTCACAGTAACGAGCATAACTCCTCTAATGTATAGACGACATTCTTCTCCGTGAGAGACAGAGAAATTTTAAACATCTGCAAAGTAGGTAATCGGTATGTTAGCTTGCTGTAACCACTTAGGAGATAGAAGTGATGTTAATGAAGTAGGTAATCGGTGTGTTAGCTTGGTGTACCCAATTAGGAGATAGAAGTGATCTTAATGAAGTACACTAGAAGACTTTCCAACTATTCAGGACTCTTCTGATTGACTGTATCTGGCGCCACAGATGCTGTAGCATTCAAGAGTGTGTGGACATACCTGCTAGTGTTCTTAGCACAGAGATTCTTCAGGCCTTTGCATATCTAACTCGCAAGGATGAAGCTCTTCATATGGTTGTTGCTCTGCTTCGTAAAGCACTAGTGGTCTAGTTTGTTTTGATCTCTTTTTTGAGCTGTATTTCCATTTTTAACCATAAAGATCTTGTCGAAAAAAAATAAAAATAAAAATCTGCAAAGCAGTCTCTCACTTCATCACTGTTTTCCCATAAAGATCGACCACCATTGATCTGTATCTGGGCTGTGATCTTTCATCCTCTATGTCGTAGCCTTGAGAATTTGTCGCAGTTGATTTGTTTTCCTTGTCGTGGGCTTTGAGCAGCAGTTTTACAGGCATGCAGGGAAACAATCTTATGATAGGAACAACAGTCTCCATCATTCGTAAACATGGCAGTTTGTACAAAAACTCTCTCAAGCACCAAAGTCGAGCTGCGCAAGCGCAACCACAGAGTAGTAGAAATAGTGGTCTTAAAAGAAGAAGAACCATCGTTATGTTAGAGAAGCAAACAAATGTGCTATTGAGTGATCTGACCAACAAAATCCAATCAAACAATAAATGATTCATGTCATCTTAGGAAGTGAGTGACTGAAAAACTTCAACGTATTTTGTACTGGCTTCCGATAATTTTCACGCCGGAGAAATGAAGTGTCTTTACGGATTCCTCCGTGTCGAAAACCTACTAATTGCATACATGGTATTGAAAACCAAGTTTTTTTTTTTTTCAAAAAACTGATAATTGATTAATATATATAAAATGGGGGGATACAGAGGAGGACAGGGCAGCTCTATAGACCAGTTACAAAAAAGCTTTGTCTAGCATGCAGCTAGCAAGTTTCAACACTTTATCCTGATGGCCGAAGAAGGTGATTAAGCAAAGGGCATCCGATTTGACAGTGTTCACTGGGAGATCTACAGCATGAGTCCTGTCAAATGCTATAGCATTCCTATGCCGCTAGATACTGTCTATAGTTGATGCACGAATACACTAGAAGGCAGCTGCGCAGCATTCAAATTGCCTGTATCTCCTAAGAGGGCCATTTTCCATGTCATAGTGGTTGCGATACCTGCATTGAACAACCAACCACGGACTGCTCGCCAGTTCTGGGGCACTTCCAGAAAAGGTGGAAGTGGTTTTCAACAGCAGTTCCGCATAGAGGGCATAGGGGGGAGATGTTTCTCCAATCAGCTAAGCTGGAACGGACAGGGTATTTACAATGTATCAATTTCCAGAGGCCCAGGTTGAGCCTAGCGGACGGAGTTGCCTCCGCAGCTGCATGAGTCTCTGTCGCCATACATGTAAACTGTCATTAGGGGCTACATTGTCCCAAAATCTTTTGGGCAGCATGGCCAAGCTCTCTCCCTTCATCTTCCAATCCCTTGTGTTCATTCTATCCACAGCTTTCCCACGGGGGGTAATCTAGCCTTGCCAGGAGTTTGCATTAACGATTACTGTGCTTGTGGGCCAGTCGTCACGAAGGTCGTCGAAGATCTATCGAATCAGTACTTCATCCTCACGATTGAGTCTGTATTCCAGGCTAATTTCCTGTAAATTCTTCCACCTTCTTTGCTGGAAGTCCCATACATATTCCCAATGATTGAGGCCACTAGGAGCTAACTTTCATGCTCTCTTAGGATCTCTTTGGACTAGAGCAACTCTGGACCTGTAAGCTTCAGCTGTAAACCAGATGTTGTGGGTGAGGGAGGCGTCTCCAGCTAGACACCTACTTGGTTGACATTCAACCCCCTCTAAATATTTTTTCCATATTTTGACAAGCTTGTTCAGAAGCTGTGACTGGGGGTTATGAGTACGGCCTTTTGCCACAAGGAGTTCTCTCCAGTCGAGGGAGATGCCTTTGAAGCCTGACATTCCTTGCTGAGTCAATAGAGACCGGGCTATTACTGCCCATGGCTGAGTCGATCCAAGCTTAGTTAGCCATCTAGTGCGCAGGCGCTCCCCTAAGCTCTGCACCTTCTCCATTCCAAGACCGCCAACTACCTTGTCCGCCGAAAGTAGTTGCCAGCTAAACAAGTGCCACAGATTATCCCATATATAGTCTCTCAGGTTCTTATCCACTGTTGCGTAGTGTTGTGCTGCACAAGGGAGGATTCCCAGCACAAAAACCAATGAGGATTGCAGGAAGTGCTTAGCAACAGTGCATCTGGAGGGGAACGAGAGAGGCCTGTCTTTCCAGCGGATGAATTTTGCCTCTATCTTCTTGAGACACCACTCGAATTTTTGCTTAGTGGTGGTGGCAATGCCAATCGGGCATCCAAGGTATCTTGTGAGTTCCCCCTTTGGCACCCACATGCATTCCAGGTCATGAGCCCAGTTGGGGAGGGGATCCCAACCTACCCAAAGAGCTGTGGTTTTGGCCGCATTTATCTTGGACCCTGAGAGCTGAGCGAACTCCTCATATACAGCCATCATATGCTCGATGTTCTCGGGATCCGCCTCCAGAATGTTACTGTTGTCGTCGGCAAAGAGCTGGGAGCAGAAGGTGCTTCCGTCCGGAAGGGGGAGCCCCTTGAAGAGGCCAAGCTGCTGGTTGTAGTCCAGTTGGCATAGGAGGGGTTCAGTCACCAAGGCAAAGAGGAGGGGAGCGAGTGGGCAACCTTGACGTATGGATCGTCGAAGCGGGAAGACCTCATAGTTATATCCATTCACTGAGATAGCTGCATGTGCGTTCGAGAAGAGTGACTTGACCATACGGCAGAACGTCGGGCGTAACCCAACTAGGAGCGTAATCGACAGCTAGGAGAAGGTTGAGGATGGCTTCCTGAATCTGTTGGTTGTGGACGAAGCCAAACTGGTACTTATGAACTACCCTAGGGAGCATGAACTTAACCCTGAGAGCAAGGGCCTTGGAGTAGATTTTGTATGATGCATTCAGCATTGTTAACAGTCGGCTTTTGTTTGCCGATTTGGGGACAAGTTTGATAGTTCATGTGTTGACGGGTGTAGGGATACTCCCTTAGTCTCTGAAGGAGTTGCACAAGTCCACAAGATCAGGGGCACAAGTATCCCAATAGTGCTTGTAAAACTCCGGCTAAAACCCGTCTGGCCCAGCATTAACACTTCTTGTGGGGAGAGAGTGGGTGCCATAGGGGCGAAGAACTAGGTGAGACGAGCATCGTAGTCCGGATGGATTCCTGGCGGGGAGGAGACGATGGTAGCTGGAGAGTGGGAGAAAACTTTACCAATCTCTGTTGGAGAAGTGTGCTCAACCCCATCTTCATCTAAGACCCGGGCGATGTGCTCTCGTTGCCGCTTTTCTTTGATGCATCTGTAGAAGAAGGTGGAATGTTTGTCTCCCTCCTCGAGCCACCTCAACCCCGCCTGAATTTTGAGGGCCTAGAGATGCGCCCTGTCCATTCCTTTGAGGTAGTCTTATGCCTTTAGGATCTGAGGAAGGAGGGTCTTGCGGGTTCTCTTGGAGGGCCAAGTGTATGGCAGCCAAAGCGTCCTTCGCCACCTTGTTTCTCTCATGCCGAAGTTGAGCTTGACACTTTTCGAAAGACTTGCAGACCTCCGTAATAGCAGCCGTGCACAACATCCACCTCTTAGCCGGGTCCAGCTCCGTTGCTCTAGTCCTAACCCAAGCATCCGTTACAGCCCTGCCAAAATCTTCCTTCCCCAAAAAAGAGGTGTTGAACTTGAATGGCACTAGTCCTTGATTCATTCTTGTGTGCACAGCTAGACAAAATTCACACGCAATTGGAAGGTGGTCCAATGATAGTCGAGCTTGTTGTATTCACGGCACACAACTTTCGAGAGTAGCACGATGTCGGCCTTAAAAATCTTCTTCGGTGGGGTCTGCGAGTCAGTGTGTGTGTGTGGGGAGGGGCGGGTTGGGGGGCGAGGGTACCATGATCGATCCTTGTTTCCAACTCCCATTCGAAAGGACGTTGCTTGGTGCCTAAATAAGAACTTTGAATTACAGAAAGGGAAAAAAAACTAGCTAAAATTTTAGGTGTTTGGTTCTAAAATTGGTTGAGATTCAAGTGTCCAGGAAGAAATTAATTTTGTCCTTGAGAAAACTACCTAAAATTTTACATATTTAGTTATAAAATTGGCTAATAGCAAGGTTCTTATTAATTCAAACAAGCTAGGTCCTTGAACCTTGTTTTTGTTAGATATCAATGCTCCACTCTCGTGTAACTACGCAGGAACCAGCTAACTCTACTTGTAAGCCCCCCATATGAGGAAAAGGCATTTAAGTAGCTCGATTATCCGATAGGTCCTGGTTTGGACACCAAATGGGGGCCATGTGTGGCCTGATGGCTGGATGGCTTCAGATAGAGTTGACACACTGCCAACTAGGCTACGTCCAAGTGCGGGAAGGCATCCTATGACTGACCGCAATGAGGGTAGACGGAGCATTTCCCGTGGTAGCCCACTCTCGGGTTACGGGGCCCGTTTGGAGCCCCAGATGATCCCGGATGGCTCTGGGCCGAACGGTAACCGTACGTTAGTTGCTCTATTATGCACCACGGTCCTATCGTGTGGTTGATGGCCTATTTCGGGACAGACCTCCAGTCGGCCAATTTGGGCGGACTGGGTCGATCACCCAATTGGGTCTAACCGACTACGACTAGTGGCTATATCAGAGCAAGCCCGTGAAGCCCATTATCATCACTGGCGACAGCAACCCTGATTCCTTAGCATCCAGCCTCCGTCCTCTACTGTTTCCAACACGTCATCGAACCCTCTCACATAGGAGTGCACAGCTGGGAGGCAACGCCATCTATTGTATCAGTTTTATAGTAATCAAATTTTTGATTCTCCATACTATTTGCTTTTCTCTCTTGCATACGAGATCCTGTTATCTGTTGAGCACAGACGTTGTATTGTTTTCTTACAATTTTTCGGTAGAGTCCCTTCAAATTTACAGGCCAAGGATGCTCACTAATGTTAGTGGTTCATATATTCTTTGAGAGCTTCACTTATTGACAAGAATTAAGCTACTATAAGATATTCAAAACAAATGTATTCATTTAGGTAGGAAACTTAAATTCTAGAATGTCATTTGTATGATATTTGTGCTAACAATATATCCACAATTTCATATTTTTTTAGTCATGCCTTCTAGGCCTTGACTAAGGACTATAGTGGTGATTGGGTCTTTTTTTTGTGTTTCATAAGTCTTTTGGTCAAAAAAGTTTATCGATCAACGATTGGATGAATCACAATTTCATATTTTTTTAGTCATGCCTTCTAGGTATGGACTGAGGACTACAATGGTGATTGGGTCTTTTTTTGTGTTTCAAAAGTCTTTTGGTCAAAAAAGTTTATCGATCGATCAATGATTGTCATTCATCTAATCGTTGATTATTTAGTAGTTCTTAAATTATATATATTTTTTAATCATTTTTATTTTTTCTTTGGGATTTTAAGATGGTTTGGGACTTTCATATTGGTGATGCAAAATTCTAGAATGTCATTTGTATGTTATTTGCACTAATAATATATCCACAATTTCATATTTTTTTAGTCATGCCTTCTAGGCCTTAATTAAGGACTATAGTGGTGCTTGGGTCTTTTTTTTGTGTTTCAAAAGTCTTTTAATCAAAAATTTTTATCGATCAACGATTGGATGAATCACAAATTCATAATTTTTTTAGTCATGCCTTCGAGGCCTTGACTAAGGACTACAGTGGTGATTGGGTCTTTTTTTTGTGTTTCAAAAATCTGGTATTGAACTATGGAAGAGGGATGGGAAGGAAAATCGCATCTTCCAAAGGGTAACCCAATGTTAGTATCCATGTTTGAGACATTAGAGACCATCAAGAGGTGGTGAGTGCCCGGTGAGTGGTATCAAGGATTACGTAAAGTACTGGGAAAGATGGTCAAATGTGTGGGGTTTTGATGAAGAGTTTACACAATTCATAGCATCAGTGACTGACTACTGGAAGAATATGATTAATGCTTTAGAGACATCGAATGCCCATGAGGACACTAGTTTTAGTGATTTCTGGCCAAAAACACACGGTGGAAGCTTTTGTTGTGAAGCAAATGATGTGGATGATTTTGGAGGACTTGAAGAATTCAATCAACACTATTGTGGTCCTTTAAGCAAACAACCAAAAGATGCATTTAAGCCAATGGTGGATGTGAAAAAGGGTGACTTTGTGCTTGTTAGACCATCAGATCCGATTTATCCAATATAACTTGGTGTTGTACAAGGTGAAATTGATACAAATAGGAAATTTGAAAACTACAAGGACATATGTATACAATATTGGGCACCAGTTTGTGGTCGTCAAAATGCTATAGATCAAGAGGTGTATTTAAACTGTTGGGAAAAATAATGGATGTGTAATCAGAAAGACCTTCAACGATGGGAAAAGATTGATAGTATTGTTTTCTCATGGATGAGGAAGCGTACACAAACTTCAAAGAAGATTAAAATTCCACCTAAAGTTGTGTTGAAGGCTAAAGAAAGTTTACAAGAGTCCTTCAATTAAGAATTTGTTGTGGGACCAAAACTTCATTAAAAATAAAGGTGTTTTCTCAACACCACTATTACAGGATGTGGTTGGGACTTCCTCACATAGCCGTATGCGAGCTTCAAGAGCTCAAAGCACACAACCAATGTACCATGGCATGACAAAACTCATGCACGCCCAGTGTCTCACTCACCTAGTGAACATTTGCATAGTGGGATCCTTTGGGAAGTGTCGTGGAAGAAGCACTACGAGGAATGCTCAACCTCCTTGTCGTCGCCGTACTCACCAATCCAGCTCGTCGATCCGGCTTTGCGAGATCAATACGTGCGTAGATCACACCAATGATCAATACACACATAGATCGCGCACACATACGTAGTTCTTAGCAAGAGATCAATACATAAGCATGAGAGAGCAAGAGAGTAGAGAAGAGAGCTTTCTTGATCATGTACATAAGAGAATGAGTGACTTTTAGGTTACATTGGCTATAATACTCAGGCCATGAGTACATACTTGGGCGGCCAAGACTTAAAATAAGTCTCTTAGTGACTCTAACTCACCTAGGCTAGCGTAAACACTATTCCAATGCTAGCAACCTAAAGTCTTGAGTCCAATGGTGCACCTTTCATAGACAAGTGATGATCACCATGCCAAATATAACATTACATAGCATTTTCGCATAATCCGACATTCCCGATGCCAATGGCCAAATAGATATAGAGTGAAGTAGCGTGGCCGGCATCGACGCTAAGAGGGTCTTCGATAGCACTTAACATCCCCCCATTCCTAATGCAGATTTCATCCTTGGAAGTTGTTGATGTAGCTTGAGTCGATGCCGCATGTAGTGAATTTGCAGGAGCTATCTTAAAGCAAGTAAAGTAGACAAATTAAGTTGAAAGTAGAAAATCATAAAATTGTTGACTAATTAGTAAGATGGATGGAATTAGTAAACAAAATGGATGTGGGTGAATGGACTTGATTAGGATTTACTCTCGGTGAAGTTGTAGATATCAGTATACCACAACGACACCAAATTATAGATATAGCACTGAAGTATAATTGGAAGAGCAATATTGACCAAGTAGGATGGAGATATGACTTTGTGGATCATTATTGGTCAATTCAGTAGATACTAGTCCATGAACCCGTCGTAAATGAGGGGAATAAACACACAGCCACACAGGAACTACGAATATTGCACTATCTTCTTGTAATTTACAATTGGCTTTTGTTCCTTTTACCTTCAATTGCAACCAGCAATTTTGGATTTGTAACCCATTCTAGTATTACTGACATTCACATTTTTTGCATACTAACATGAAATAAAGTAAAAAATGCTCAAGTGAAAGTACACACAATCTCTCTCTCTCTCTCTCTCTCTTTACACACACACAAGTATTGAGTCATATATGTATGTATCTATCTTGGTGTGTGTGTGTACGTATGTGTGTGTGTGTGTGTGTTTATAATATACATACATACATGCATGCATGCACACACACACACACACACACATGTATGCGTGCGTGCATACATGCATGCATACATATGTACGTACGTACGTACATACATACATACATATGTATATATACATATACATACATACATACATACATCTATCTATCTATATCTAGACACACACACACACACACACACACACACACACATACATACGTGCATGCGTGCATGCATACATACATATGTACATACATGCATACATGCATTCATACATACATGCATGCATGCATACATGCACATACATACATACATACATGCATGCATACATACATAAATTATGCATGCACATACATACATACATGCATACATACATACATACATACATGCACATGCATACATACATGCATGCATGCATACATACATACATACATACATGCATGCATACATATGTACGTATGTACGTACATACATACATACATACATATGTTTAGGGTTTTAGAAAAATAAGAAAAGGTGTGTAGCAGTGAGGTGTGAGTGATTGGCCAGCTGCTGCAGCAAAACGGTAACTGCGGCAGCAAAAAATGGAAAAAATGGAATTTTTGGAGGCCGCTTACATGCTTAAAACTGTGTCTAAAAAATGGTGTGAAGAATGTGCTTGTGAAGTGTGCCATGCTTAAAGTGCTAAGAATACATGAGTAAGGTAGAGTACTCAAGTACTAAACACAAAACTAAGCAACCTGCAAATGCTCATGGACAAAAAGATGGCCAAGAGCACACACCATACATGAACAAATTGATGTTCAAGTACTAAACATTCAAGCATGCACAAAACAGTACATGAGCAAACAAGTTGCACAAGTACTCACACACAAGAGAAATACATGAGCAACAAAGTTGCACAAGTACCTCACAAGAGAGACAAAAAAGAGATAGTATTACAAACGTGTGCTTTGTTCCAAACTAGTTTCGCTTGATATTCTCAAGCTCATTAGTGGGACACCCAAAATGTGAGTATACAATTGAGAGAAGCTCCCCCTTTATAGTGGGAGGAGGTCACTTTTTGTCATCTTTGCTTATGGGACTACGCTTGGGGCATCGCCACGTGTCAATAGCCCACAAAATCAAAAATTTGATTTTCGGGGACCGGTTACGTTAGCCCAAAAATAACACTAAATTGCTAAAAAATGGTCCAAAAAGCATGCGAAAAGTCCCAAAATGACGACCCAAGCCTGAGAGGTCTCATATGCCATAAAGGCGGATGCTCCAGGGGGAGTCTTACAACGTGGGACCCACACGGCGTAACTAGACCTAGGCGTCTTAAGATGTGATTTGAACAAAAAAGAGTGAAGATTTCATGGATTCCTCCAGCAAATGATTGGTCGAGGTAGATGTTGTAGCTCAGGACGTTGTTGGCAAAGCCATTAAAGTTTAGGGTTTAGGGTTCAAAAAGCTGTGACGGAGTGCTGCAAAGACAACTCGAGTAATATAAACTGTTGGCCAGCTACGGCAATAAAATTTGGAAAAAAGGAAATTTTCGGGGGTCGGTTACGTGCATTGTGGAGTGCACTTAAAAAGTGCAAAACCGAAAGTGTGGTGCACTTTCTATGAATCACAAGTGCTTTTCTAAAGTGAATGTTTGTGAGAAAAGTGTATTTGTGTGTGCAAAGTGCGAAGCAAATGCGAACGGGAAAGTGGGCTGAGCGTCAATGCGAAACGTTCTAGGCTCTAGCAAACACTGCTCCTAACCCTTACGAAGCCTTGCGTGCCCCTTTTGCCTGAAGGCAGCTAGAACATAGGACTCCACAAGGGAGGAAAGGATCTCCTATATCTACTCCTTTTGCCCCTATTGCGGGAAAGTTCAAGGACGGACTCCTATCGCAAGCAAATGCTACTCTCGACTCTTATGAAGCCCTGAGTGCCCCTTTTGCCCAAAGGCAGCTAGAACACAAGACTCCACAAGGGAAGAGAGGTTCTTCTATAAGATCGTACACGCGCAAATAAAACACATAAACAAACACACAAGAGAGACAGAAATGCGTGTTTTATTACAAGAGAGGTGCTTGCTCCAAACTAGTTTCGCTTGATCTCTCAAGCTCTTCAGTGGAGCACCTCTTGAAATGTGATACAAGAATGAGAGTCTCTCTCTTTATATAGAAGTGGGGAGGGCTACGGTTTGCACCATTGTATATGGGATAACACTCTCAACTTTGCATAGGAGAGCCCATGGGATACAAGGTACAAAAAAGCTCATAAAGAGCTCATAAATGAGTCAAAACAAACACGATGAAGGTGCTGGTGCAAAATGATGCTAAGAACTAGTACAATCGTTTTGCTAAAAAATCCAATGACACCCATCCGTACGTTCCGGACGCCTTGTAAGGTGTGCACTGCTCCTGACTAGTGATTTGACTAAACATGGCCATAACTGACTCAAAATGAACCTGATGAAGAAGTCGTCTATTGGGAAAAGAATCTTAGAACCAGAATTGTGTCTTCACCAAAAAATATTTGTCGGTGACCCGGATATCCCAGGCATCATGTGGGGCCCACATTGCTAATGAGTTGTGATTGGACAAAAAAAGATCGCAAATTTTGTGGATTTCTCCAGCAAATTAGAGGACGAGGTAGATGCTTTAGCTCAGGACGATTTTGGCAAAGCCGATGAAGTTTAGGGTTTAGGGTGGCCCCAAGATTTAAAGCTTTTGTGAACTTTGAATAGTCTAGCTTAAGAACTAGGGGGGTACATTTACCTGTCTGACTTTTTCGTTTAGAAGTAGTGCCAAGTAGAGCTGTCCTCATGCTGTAGGAGATTTTTCGAAAACATTTGTGTAGAACTTTGCTTGGGTACCCTCGAGCCCTCAACCGATTATAGAAGAGCAATCTTCTGTGTTTGTAACCCTTGAGAGTGCTCTCTCTCATGACGTATCAAGACGAAGTTCTCCTGTGATGAAAGACTCTTTTTGATGGTGTGGATGCCAAGAGGAGTACGGAAGGTACTGATACCTGCTAAGTGCCTTTTGATGATAGGCAGTTGAGAGTTTTCCTGAGTGACAAAAGTCTGGTCCTTTGTAAAAATGGATGTCCAAGATGTCAACAAAGTCCTTGGAAGTACAAGGAGTGATTTTGATGTGCTATTGGAAATCTGAACCATAATTGCCTAAGAAATCCTGAAGCTGAGAAATTGACCCATTCCAAATGCCAAAAGCGTCATCAATGTAGCATTTGTAATAGAGAAGTTCTAGAAGTGGTTGCCTGGTAAACTGCATGTTCTCCATATGACAAAGAAAAAGGCATGCGTAAACAACCGCAAAATTGCTTCCCATGGCTGTTCCTCTAATCTGATGCCAAAAAGTGCCGTTAAACTCTAAGTAATGAAACTTAAGAGTGAGAGTGGCCAATGACATGATAAGGCAAACTTGTGTGATTGAGAATTCATTTTGAATCATTTCCAACAAGGCGGAGAGTCCCTCATCAGTGGGAATATTGGGATATAGGGATTCCACATCGAAAGTGAACAAAATGCAATCTTCTGGTAAAGTTAAGTGAGAAATATCTTTGAGCAGTGTAACAGAGTCTTGGAGATGTTGCTTCTGTTTCAAAAGTACAGGTAGGAGCTGATGATGAAGCCAAGAAGAAGTATGCCAAAAAGGAAACTATTGTAAGAGCAAATGGGTCTTCCAAGCAGTGTTGGCTTGTGAATTTTTGGCAAGAAATAAAGAGTACAAATCCTATAACCATTTTGTGGTTCCTGTAAGATGTAATCCTTCTCTTGTCTGGAAAGAAAAGTAGCTCTGTCTGTGATAAACTTTAACCTGTCTTTGAGTTCTTGCAGATTAACCTCTGTGACCTATCGATACACCGCTGTGTCAGAAAGTTGCCTTGCTCCCTCTTCAAAGTACCAAGATTTTTCCAAGATGACTAGGCCTAAGTTCTTGTCTATAGGTTTAATGACAATGTCTGGGTTCCTTTGGAGACTTCAAGAGGCTTGTGGTAAGGTTTTGTGAAGCTTTGGAAGTTTGAGGTACTATATGGAAGAGATGTTTTCGGACAAAATATTCCGACCCAAGGTGATAACATTCTCCAAGGCAGGACATTGATTTGGAGGATTCCAATTAGGATTAGGTACTCTAAAAGGAGAGATCAGATCATCGTTAGAGGACTTGAAGAACCACCTGAGATGCATCGTTCTAGCAAAGAGTTCATACTCAGTGAAAATGCTAGATGGAGGGCAAGGTTTAAGCGGAGGGATGTAGTTTATACCTAAGCCTAAGAGTTTCTTTTCTACAAAAGACAGCTTGTACTGGGAAAGATGGTGTATAGAGGTATTGGTAACCCTACAATCTACTTCCAAAGGAGTCTTTCTGTTGAAAAGAATCAGGGTGTAGAGAGAGGGATTTAGTAGTGGGAGCCAGAAGATTCGCCTCTCTTGATGCAATTTCTTCTTAAAGGAGGAACTGAAGCATTTCTTTGTGTGTTGCGCGAGGTGCTTCGTGATCTGGGCCCTTTCTCTTGTTTTCCCGAACCAAACCTCTGGGCATACCGGCTTGTCCTTGAAGAGGAAGGCTGTGCATTGGAGGGGGTGGAAGGCTTGTGTCTCTATTGAGGATGATTGTTGCGCTATCCGTTTCCTTGCATTTGGCCACTTCCCTACTTCTGAACATGTTGGCAGCTGTTTGGATGGTTTCCTTGCCTGTTTACCTGCTTGCGCCCTTGGTTGCTCTGGTTCTTGCTTTGTACATTTCCCTGCTTATTTCTGAGAGTGCTCTCAACGAAAGCAAGAACGGAAGAAGGAGAGAGAGAGACAGAGAGCCACATAAGTTTTAGTGGGTGTAGAACCACCCTAATCTTCTTTTTTCATTCATTTATATATGTGTTTGAGTATTGTACATAGCCGGGGTAAAGGCACAATGACCTTTAACCCCCACAACCTCCCGCTTAAAGGACAATGTGCCTTTAAGGGAGAACAACCAGTGAACATACTATCCAATGCCCATCAATACACGACAATACTCAAACCGCTGACTAGGTAGACTCTTCGTCAGCATATCTGCAGGGTTATCATCTGTATGAACCTTGACAAGCTCTATGCGCTTGTCCTCAAGTACCTCCCTGATGAAATGGTACCTGACCTCAATGTGTTTGGTCTTTGCATGAAAGACCGGATTCCGTGCTAGCTGAATAGCACTCATGGAATCACTATGCAATGTCGGTACACCTATATGAATCCCCAAATCTCCCACTAGCTGATCAAGCCATATAGCCTCCTTGCAACCCTCTGTGGCTGCAACATACTCAGCCTCTGTGGTAGACAAAGCAACGCACTTCTGTGCGCGAGACATCCACAACACTGCACCACCTGCAAAGGTGAACACATAACCAGAAGTGGATCTCCTACTATCCACATGCCCTGCATAGTCTGAATCTGTGTACCCAAGTACATGCATGTCTCCTTTACCAAAGTAGATGCACATCTCCTTGGTACCCTTCATGTACCTCATGATGCACTTAACTGCCTCCCAATGCCTCTTTCCTAGATTAGCCATATACCGGCTAACAACTCCCATTGCAAATGCAATGTCTGGTCTAGTAGCTATCATAGCATACATAAGACTCCCAACTGCTGATGCATAAGGAACCTTGGCCATCATGGCCTTTTCCTCATTTGATTTGGGACTATCTGTATGACTCAGTTTCACATATGGAGGCAATGGAGTACTCACTGCCTTCCCCCCTCCATATTGAAACGTTGCAATACTTTTGTAACATACTCTTTTTGTGAAAGCCAAAGGAGTTTCCTACTCCGATCACGCGTGATGCGCATACCAAGAATATGACCTGCAAATCCCAAATCCTTCATATCAAAGGTCTCATGCAACTTAGCCTTTAATGCATCTAGCTCATAAGTATTCTTGCTAGCCAATAGCATATCATCCACATATTGTGCCAAGATTATCAAGCTATTATCCTTAGCCCTTTTAGTATAGAGGCAGTGATCAATTTCACTCCTTCTAAAACCCTGGGACCGAATGAAAGCATCAAACTTCTGATACTATTCTCTAGGCACTTGCTTAAGACCATAGAGATTCTTCTTCAACTTGCAAACTAAATGCTCTTTGCCCTTTTCTTCAAAGCCTTCCGGCTACACCATGTAAATTTCCTCATGCAAATCCCCATGCAAGAAAGCTGTCTTGACATCCATCTGCATAAGCTCCATATCCTCTACTACCACTAGTCCAAGCATGCATCTAAGTGTGGTCATCTTCACAACCGGAGAGAATATCTCATCAAAGTCCACACCCTTCTCTTGCTTGAACCCTTTAGCAACCAAACGGGCCTTGTACCTAGGCACATCATCACCTGTGACCTTCATTTTGTAGACCCATTTACATGGCAATGCTTTCTTTCCATGTGGCAAAGAAACCAAGTCCCAAGTCTTATTCTTCATAAGTGAACTCATCTCTGATTGCATAGCATACTCCCACTTGCATTGATCCTCATGCATCATAGCCTCTTTATAGCAAGAAGGCTCCCTGCAATCAGTAAGCATCACATAGTCTACTCTTGGAACAAACTTATCAGGCGGTCTAGACACTCTAGAAGATCTTCTCAAGGGCATTTCAGCTTGCTGTCCCACCTACATATCAGCCACATTTGGCTCATCATTTCCACCAATAGATGATCCATCATCTACCCTTAATTGTATACTTGTGGGAGTACTTGGTGGTACCATTTCTTGCACATTTGGTGCATGGACAGCTTGCTGTCTATCAATATATGCAGGTGGATTCACATCCTGGAAAGTGTTTCTCCTCATTTCCACATCCCTCATGGATGCCTTATGCATTTTCTTCTCATGGAAGACCACATCATGGCTGCGTATGATCTTCTTTGCTTCTGGATCCTAGAGACGATAGCCCATCTCTCCACTTTCACCATAACCCAGAAAGATGCATTTCCTAGACTTAGGATCTAGCTTCTTTCGAAGCTCTTTTGGCACATGTGCATATGCCTCACACCCAAATATATGCAAATGAGAGTAAGAGGGCTTCTTGCCACTCCATGCCTCTTCAGGAATACCACCATCCAAACTCTTACTAGGTGATCTATTGATCACATGCACTGCAGTCTTCATTGCCTCAGCCCAAAAACCACCAGAAAGACTTGCATTGGAAAGCATGCATTGCAACCTTTCTTGAATGGTACGGTTCATCTTTTCTGCAACTGGATTTTGCTCTGGAGTATGAAGGGATGTGAGCTCCCTCTTAATCCCACGTGTATCACAGAAATGCTGAAAGTCATGAGAGAGATACTCTCCACCATTGTCAGTCCCTAGGCATTTAAGCGTTCTACTTGACTGATTCTCAACCAAGGCCAGCCATTTCTGAAATACCTGGAACACATCACTCTTTCGAGCTATAGCATAAGCCCACACTTTCCTAGTTGCATCATCAATGAATGTCACATAGTATTCAGCCCCGCCTAATGACCGTGTAGGCATGGGACCACATATGTCTGAATGCACCAAATCAAGCATTTCAAACTCTTTCTTTCCCCTTCTTTTATGGGCTGATTTAGTCTGCTTCCCATAGAGACAGTGCTCACAAAATTCAAAATCAGAGAAACTCAAATGCGGTACATAACCCAAACGGCATAAGAGTTTCATTCCATTTTGGCTCATGTGCCCCAACCTGCAATGCCACAAAGAAGTGCTTGGCTGCTCGGTTATTGCAACAACATGATCAAATACCCCTGATACATGTAAGGGATACAAAGTCCCACACTTGGCACCCCTGGCCAAAAGCATAGAGCCCTTCTGAATTTTCCAACTCTGAAAGCCAAAAGTGGTGTGAAAACCAGCATCATCTAGCTGACCCACTGAAATAAGACTCTTGGTCAGCTTAGGCACATGTCTCACATGTTTCAAAACAAATGCAGACCCATTTGCAAAAGAAAACTTTATGTCACCTGCTCCCACTATGTCACATGCATAGTCATTTCCAAGATGCACACAACCTGTCTTTCCACTGTCATAAGTGGAGAACCATTCCCTATGGGGAGTAACATGGAATGAAGCACCAGAATCCAAAATCCAATCCTGGGAATATGCATCATCTGAAGTGGTAAGCAACTCTGCAGATAAATTAGACATGAAGAGAACGTCATTGTCACTATCATGTGTGACTGCATTGATCTCCTCAATCTTCACTTTTCCTTTGTCCTCCCTTGGACTCTCTTCCTTTTGATTTGCGCCCCAATTCGCATTCTTTTTATTATCCTTTTGCTCTCTTTTTAGCTTGTAGCAATCCTTTTTCATATGGCCCTTCTTGCCACAGTGGTAACACTCAATGTTTCATGCCCTAGATTTGCTACGAGACTTCCCTCTTTCTTGGGACTTCCCCTTGAACTGTGATCTGACCCTTTGCACATTTAAGGCTGCATCCTGCTTGTTGCCATCCATAGACTTCCGTCTAATCTCCTCAGCCAACAAGCTACCCACAACATCATCAAATTTCAGTACTCCACCAGGTGCAGAGTTACTAACAGCTGTACGGAAGGTATCCCATGAGGATGGCAATGAACATAAGAGAAATATTGCCTTAGTCTCCGCATCAAAATTCATTTTCTGAGCTTGAAGCTGGCTGAAAATAATATTGAATTCATTCAAGTGAGAAGCAATGGAGACCCCTTCCTTCATCTGCAGCTCAAACAACCTCTTCATGAGGTAAACTTTATTAGAGGCAGTTTCCTTCTCATAAGTGGCACACAGTTTCTTCCACAAATCTTCCATAGTCTGCTCATTTACTACTGTGAAATAAACTGACTCTGCAAGATGAAGTCTAATAGTAGACTTTGCTAATGCATCCAACTCATTCCAATCATCCTCAAACATATTTGCAGGCTTAGCTTCAATCCCTGCCAAGGGTTTAATCTGCTTCTTTTGAATAAGCACATCCCTTAATTTGTTCTTTCCACAAAGAAAAGTTTGTCCCATCAAACTTTTTAATGCTGAAAAACTCCTTTCCAGACATGGAAGAGGATGCCATGATGCAAATGAAACAAAATCCCAAATGCTAGTGCCTGCAAGAGAGAATCACAACAAATACCAGGTGCATCCAAATGTGTATGCCACAATAGACTGAAATATCACCAAAAACTCAAAGCTCAAAGCATCAAAAGATGCATCTGACTCATGTGCATATACTATGCATCCATATGAGCAAATCTGGCCCAAAAGAAAATGCCAATAAGTGCCAAATGGCTCAAGCATAAACACCGTCCACTGGCATATGCATCAATAATATCTCATCCAAGAGAGCATAGCACTATCAGTGCATCACCTGCAATGTGTCAAAGCTATCCCTCAGCATAAAATAGCATCCATGTGCAAAGCGTCCATAGAAATAGCATCCCACAAGGCAATTTGGGCCTATCAGTGCATCCAATAAGGACCGCAATGCATCCAAATGGCCTATAAATCATCCACTGCAACCCAATGCATACCACGAATGAGCGCACACTGCTCAAACTGCAACCAGAGTGATCTGCATAAGGTATGCTCAAGAAATCATAGTCCCACGGTAATGACCGCTACTGAAAATAGAACCTGAGATGCCTCAAAACATGGGTGCCATTCCATAATCGCACTCAGCAAGAAAATCTGTAAATATCTCTCTTCTACCAGAACTCCAAAATCCCAACCGATGAGTGAGAAATGGAAGTCAACACTTATCCACTGCAATGTGGCATAAATCTAAGGTTTCAAAATGTGGCATAAATCTAAGGTTTCAAAACCTTAGAATGAAAAATGCATAACAGAGAGACAAAATCGAATACACAGAGATCTATAACTCTGAAAATCCTCCACCGAATTGCGCAAGAACTGACAGGTAGGGGTTTTTGGGCGTCCGGAATGCAATGGGATAGACGATTCTGGAAACCGTGGTCTCAATCACTGGGTCCAACACACGGATTGAAAAACGTTTTTGGAAACAGAGCTATTTGTAAACTCCACCGGAGTGTGAATGATGAGCAACATAGAAGTTTTAGAACTCTTGAGTCCACCGGAACTGACAGATCTGCAAATGGTTGCTCCAAACTTGAGTTCCAACACTCGGGCAAAAAACGCAGAAACTGACACAGAGAGCCAGAAATCCAATGAAATGATCCCGGATTCAAGAATGAAGGTGTTTCCAAGCTCCTGAAGTGAAGTGGACACCAAAAGCAAGCGATAATTACCTCTACAAGTCAATACAGAGTCTCTGTCATCGAACGGAACCTGAAAAGCTCAAAAAACGACTTTTTCTTTCAAACCACTTAACAGGCTCTCAAAACCACTTCGCAAAACCAAAGTGACTTTTCCAAAGGTTCCTTCAAGGTCTCTGCACACTCGGATGCAAGTAAAGTCACCCACAAAGCTTCCCACAGAGCTTCTCCTTCCTCCCACAGAGCTGCTGAGCTTCAAGCATTCATGCTCGCTCAGCTAGATCACTCGGGCTCTGATACCAGTTGAGAGTGCTCTCAATGGAAGCAAGAACAGAAGAAGAAGAGAGAGAGACAGAGAGCCACATAAGTTTTAGTGGGTACAGAACCACCCTAATCTTCTTTTTTCATTCATTTATATATGTTTTTGAGTATTGTACATAACCGGGGTAAAGGCACAATGACCTTTAACCCCCACAATTTCCCTATCTATTTCCCTGCTTGCCTGTTTCCTTGATTCTTTTGATTCTTTTTTGTACCCTTACCTCTTGCTTGAGGCTGTTTGATTATTTGCTTCCTGTTTTTTGACTTCTGTTGTGGAGACACTTTTCGAAGCTGTGCTTGAACCTCCTTGCAAATCAATTGTGCAATGGATTCTTCCTGAGGTAGAGTCTCTGCATCTTCCATAGTAGCCTCTTGTGCTGCTTGTCTGGTAGATTGTGCTGTTTCTTTAATGCCTATTTTTAAACATCTTTTGATGGTCCAAGCATTGATGGCATCTCTGAACTCAACACTGACTTCATAATGCCAACTCTTGAGCCGCTTTGTCCACATAGTAGTGCTCACACCAATAAGTCTGATATCTACAAGCTTGTTGATGAGCTGCTGTAGCCTTTCCGTGAAACAACTACAATAGTATGAGTATTCCTTATCAAGTGATGTGGCTGTCACCGCTTGAGCTTGAATAAGAGAATCTAAACAAGATTGCTTGTAGGCCTCAGTGTGAGCTTTCAATTGGAGTTCTAGATTGGCTTGAGCAGTAAGATCTGGCACTTTGAGTTTGGGAGGCTTCAATTTCAAGTTGTTGGGGACCTCTTCTTCAGCGCGTTGTGCCCGAAATTTTACGAGGAAAAAAGAAGAAGATCTATTGTTACCAGTTTGGCATTTGCGAAGGAAGTGTTGTGGACACCTTGGATCTCGGTGGCACCAAGAGAACTTGCGAATCTTGGAAAAAGTCGAGGAGCCGCATGCACATTTGGGACGTCGATGCTTGGAGTGGTGAGCACGACGAGAATATGTGTCGCATGATGTAGAGGGAGGACAGAAATTCGGATGGCCTACAAACTGCTCGTAGATTGCAGGAGAAGCAATGCCAATCTTTTTTAATTTTTTTTGGAGGTTGTACTTTGTACACTGGCGGTGGATATATACTTGTACCATTTGGAATAAATTAGCAAAAGTAAAATCAGCAACGGTTTTATGTACCTCAGTAGGTGTATTATCAATATTGATAATTTTTGTTTGAGCCTCGATGAGGGTCATCACCGCTTCACCCAATTTGTGGGGTAGATTGTACAGGTAATGCCGCTTTGCAAATCTATAAGTTTTCCACTTTCTAGTTTAAAGCTCTGAAGCATGTCAAAATCTCTGAGGTTTGTATTAATGTTGTTGATGAGGGATCTACTAGTGTATATCTTCCCCGTTTCACTCCTCAAGAGAAGGAATCCTTTGTAAATTTGGGTTACTCCTATATCCACTATGGTTGCTTTGTCCTAGCAATAGAACCTCTGTTCCATCTATGTGTAAATGCTAATTGTATGGCAAGCCTTGTAGATACTCGTCACCTTAATCTTAAAGACACTCGTATAGGTTTAGTCCATGGCAATCTAAACAAAGAGCCTGTGTATACCATTGTCTATCCGAACTTCAAAATGCCCTTGAATGACCCGTATCTGTCTATAGCTCTTCGTTTGTATGTTGAGATCAAAGGCTTGTCCATGAAACCAAAGTCTGAACATTGTGCCATCCATGTAAGGTCTATAAATTACCTCGTCTCCACTATAACCCTATTCCGCGTCAGGTCCATCTTGAGACTGATTGTATCCTATATGGGAAAACCAACACTGAAATTACTCATTTTTCATTTGATGCACTTCCTATGCCTGAAGAATGGGAAATGGACTATCAATCGGTTCTCAATGAAGTCCATGCCCAGCTTCCATACTTCCAGATTGAAGGTGCTCCATCCAAGGCAATCATACGATGCCGCTCCTCGTGATCATGGCAAGTGAGTGATGCGTCTATCTTTCCCAGCTTCTTCTCGTGTTTCCATTGCAAGCATTCCTGATGATGAGCGTGAAGGTACTTCAGAAGCCGAGTTGCCCCTTGGCAAAGCTGAGGCAAGGGTTGCTACAACTGCTGCTTTGCGATTTCCTGCAGATGCCAGTCTCCAATATCGGAGATCTATATAAGTCAACCACCAGCCTCAGTCACATTCAAATTATGATAGCATTACTGCGTCCAAACGAACCCATCCAATGCTCATGCTGCGACCCATGCAATGGCCAAAGTCCTCAGGTTTTCAGGCCACTTCTGAAGATGGTTCTCTTAATTCAATCCATGCTCCATACGCTCTTACCGCATATGATGATGACAGCATGCTGGTGGAGCAGCAACAACTCAATTGGTGCACTTCGCACAATCTTGCTACTCAAGCATGTCTAGACGCTTGCCATACTACACTCTACGAATTTCAACTAGCTGTTTGGTAAGCTCGACCAAAATATTCATATTGTGCTAAATGAATTGCAACATCTTCAGCATGATCATGGTTCCTCTTCCTAGCAGTCTGTATATACTTCTTTCCCACCTTCCCTACCTCCTTCCTCTGCTAGTCCCATCAACGACTCTTTTCGACCAACGGATGCTCCTAGCTTTATGTTTGTCCCTTTTCTGCCTGAGTCAATAGAACTAGTTGATTCGCCCTTCGAACTAGTTGATTCTCCTCTCAAAACTATTGAATGGGCTGATGTAAATCATCCAATCTATTGAGCCTTCAGTATCGATAGAGATGAACGAGAATAAGAGTTAGAAAAAATTCCACCACCGTCTCCTCCTCTCTCATCGAGCTCCGAGTTAGTCACTTCTTCCTCTTCCTCTACACATTTTTATAGAATGTTGTATATGAACCAAGGTGTCAAGCCAGAACCCATGGATGAAGATCCATTGCCCTCTACTCCTAACCAACCAGTGCAATAGTCACAGCAGTAGCAGCCATGGTGCAGTAGATGAACAGTGTTCCACGATGCACCCAGATCTCAATTTATGTGAGCTGAGTTTCAAACGCACTTCACCGACGGCGACCTGAATGAGCAAGATGATCTTCAATGGCACCTCTAACATAAATCCTTTTTCGGGCTACATCCTCAACATTGACGCCCTCTCCCCTCAGGCCATGAAAGATATCTTGAAGATTTTCTATGGCCATATGATGTCCCTAGTGACTGTCTACCGGTGGAATCCATTTGATGCTGCACTGGAGACTACTAAAGGCTTTACTGGAGTTATTTCCAACTGGTGGGAATTCCTATCTGTCGAGTCCAAAGAGCAAATCTTCGTCAGTGTGGACGGTAACCGCCAGTCGAATTCTCTAGATGCTCTTATTGCTGCCGCCATCTTCGACCAATTCCAACCAATGTTCACAGATGATCGTGCTCAAGGTTCAAATGAATTCTCCACTCTGAAGCTCTATGATCTTTTCCAGTTGGAGGCCTATAATGCCCCATGTGCAAAACTTGTCTATCATGCAGACATTTTTGCAGATACTTCTGCAAAGCGGCATTACCTGAATAGTCTACCCCATAGACTGGGTGAAGCAATGATGACCCTCATCAAGGCTCAAACAAAAATTATCAATATTGATAATATGCCTACTGAGGTACATAAAACCGTTGCTGATTTTACTTTTGCTAATTTATTCCAAATGGTACAAGTATATATTCGTTGCAAATGTACAGAATACACCCTGTGAAAAAAATTAAAAAATATTGGCATTACTTCTACTGCAATCTACGAGGAGTTTGCAGGCCATCAGAATTTCTGTCCTCCCTCTACATCATCCGACAGATATTCTCATCGTCCTTGCCACTCCAAGCATTGGCATCCCAAATGTGCACGCGGCTCCTAAACTTTTCCCAAGATTTGCAAGTTCCACTGGCGTTGCCACTATCCAAGGCGTCCACAATGCTTCCTTCACAAACACCGAACTGGTAACAATAGATCTTCTTCTTCAAAATGTTTTATTTGTGGGAAGAAGGGTCACTTTGCCCATGATTGCAAAGAGCAACCTCGCAACCTGCAACAACGGCAATTGAAAGGATTCTTTGCCATGGTCAATCATCCTAACCAATGGGAGGTAGTCTCACAAGGGAGCTCCAACGAATCCCTCCTTGAATGTTCTAAGTCCGACACTCAACAATGCTTACATTGCCAGCTCCATCATTCATACGACTATTCCCAAGATTATCTTCACTCTGTCACATCTGACGAAGATGATCCCAAGATTTACAATTTCATATATTATCCTCACCTGCGAGGCCCCATCCGTGTTAACATCAAAATATCCTCTGGTAGTTTTGGCAGTTCTGATGATACCTCAGAAGAGCCACCTCTTCTCGAAGTCTATGCCCCTGTGATAGGTCGTTGATCCAACTGAGGTCATGCTCATGGTCGCAATTTTCATCGCAATTTCCATACTCATGATTTTGAGACCTCTGAAGAACTCTCGGATTCATCCCTAGCTCCTCCTCCTGTACATCGACCTCCTCCTACAAACCAGTATTCAGGCCCCTTTGTTTTCCAGCCTCCACATAGTGTTCATGAATCATGTCCTAGTTTTCTACCTCCTCCTTTCTGGAAAGCTCCCAATACTACCCTCTCTGTTCCTGCACCCCTGTACCAACCATCAACTAGCTCTGTCCCTTAGTAACCCATATGCTTTGATCAGTTTGAGAGTTTAGGCATCAGTATAGATGGCCTCGGAGTGCATCTTAAGATGATTAGCTCCACCAGTCCGCAACCCCATGAAGACCTGGCTCATCCGTGTACAGCTCCGGCCTCAAGGTGTTGCTCCATATTTCCTTATCGCCTTGGTCGATACTGGCTCAGGTTTCAATATTTGTAAATATCATGCTCTGCCTCCTCACTGTTGGCAAACACTAGAGCCTCATGATCAGATGAAGGGCTCGACAATGGGTGGAGGCTTAGTTGCCTGCAAAAGGTTTGCTTCCCAGATTGCCATTTCTCTTGTTGGCCAACCAACAACTATTGATTTCTATCAACTCGAATCACAGGGAGTTGATTTGGTAATTGGCAATGACTTCCTCAATCACCATATCCCATTTTGATTTTCTACAACTAAAATGGTTCTAAAAATTGAGGGCTCTCTTGTGCAAATTACTACCCGAGAAAGGCTGAAACAAGTCCTCAAGCCTCTTGACGAGGATCTAACAATTGTCCATCAGTGTGCCTCTCCCTTCGAAGAGCCACCTCTAGAGTTTGCTCCTACCCCTGTAGCCTCTCCACTTCATGCTATTGCTGAATTCAGTCTGCAACCATATGAGGATGTCCAAAGACCACTCCACAGCAAAGAATTAGATGATTATATCACTAGTCTTCTTCAGGCTGATGAGCAGAAGAGTTTGCACACCCATACGTATACTTTGCATCTCTTGTCTTCTCTCCAACAAATGCAAGAACGTTTCATCCAAAACTGCAGTAGTGAGTCTCCTCTTGCTTTCAAACACATATTCCAGCACCAAGTGTCGCTCCCTCTTCGTGAAGGCTCAAAGCTGTTTAAGGAGAGTCCGTACGGATTTACGCAATTTATGCAGCAAGATCGAATCATGTGTAATCAGGAGATTTACGAACTTCTAGAGATGGGCCTCATTTCTAACTCTCGCTCCAAATGGGATGCAGCTGCATTTTATGTCAATAAGCATTCTGAGTAGAAGAGAGGTAAAAAGCAGTTAGTGATCAATTATAAGCTGCTCAATAAATGCCTGCTTTCTATTTCTTACCCCATCCCCAACAAGGAGTATCTTATGTTGAAGATATCCGGCTCGACTATCTTCTCAAAATTTGATTTAAAAGCTAGATTTTGGCAAGTAGGCCTTCTCCCTAAAGACTGTCATAAAACGGGGTTTGTCATACCCCAGGGATTTTATGAATGGAACGTTCTCCCGTTCGGGCTTAAAACAACCCCGGTAGAATTCCTAAAATTTATGGATTCAGTCTTCAATCCTTACCACTCCTTTTGTATCATCTACATAGATGACATTCTCGTGTATAGTAAGGATGTACATTCTCATTTGTGGCATCTTAAGATTGTATATGATTTATATTAGTCCAAAGGCTTAGCACTCTCCGCCAAGAAAATAATGCTGGGTTAGGAGACTATCGAATTCCTTGGTGTGCACATCCACAAAGGGCCCATCCAAATGCAGGAACATGTTCTAAAAGCCCTTGCTACTTTCCCCAATGAATTTTGTGATCAAACCCAGCTGCAAAGGTTTCTCGGGTGCCTTAATCATATTGCTCCTTTTTACAAGCAGCTTGCAAAAGAGCAGTTCAATCTCCAACTCTGCTTACAGAAAGATGGTCCTCCTTGGGGTGAAGCCCAATCTCAAGCAGTCCGTCAGATCAAAGAGAAGATACAAAGATTGTTAGCGCTCAACATTCCTTCTGCCACTCGTATCTTAATTATCAAAACAGATGCTTTCGAGAATTTTTGAGGTGCTGTCTTGCTCGAACGCACACCTACCCATGAAATCCTATGTGGTTTCTGCTCTGGACCTTTTCAAGGTGCCGAGTTGAATTACCATTCCATTGAGAAGGAGATCCTTGCAGTTCAGCGAGCCATTCAAAAATTAGAACTCTTCATTCTAAATCGAGAGTTCATTGTATGAATCGACAATCAAAACTTCAAAACATTTTGTACACATCAGATTGACAAACAAATTGGCCATGGCTGCCTTGCAAGATGGCAGGAGTTCACGGGCAAAGTGACCCTTCTTCCCGCAAATAAAACATCCTGAAGAAGAAGATCTATTGTTACTAGTTGGGCGTTTGCAAAGGAAGCATTGTGGATGCCTTGGATACCAGTGGTGCCAATGAAACTTACGAATCTTGGGAAAATTCGAGGAGCTGCGTGCACATTTGGGACGCCGATGCTTGGAGTGGCGAGGACGACAAGAATATCTCTCGAATGATGTAGAGGGAAGAAAAAAATTCTAATAGCCTACAAACTGCTCGCAGATTGCAGGAGAAGCAATGCCAATCTTTTTTAATTTTTTTCAGAGAGTGTATTCTGTACACTAGCGGCGGATATATACTTGTACCATTTGGAATAAATTAGCAAAAGTAAAATCAACAACGGTTTTATGTACCTCATTTGGCGTATTATCAATATTGATAATTTTTGTCTGAGCCTCGATGAGGGTCATCACCACTTCACCCAGTCTATGGGGTAGACTGTACAGGTAATGCCGCTTTGCAGAAGTATCCGCAAAAATGCCCGTACGATAGACAAGTTGTTGCACATGGGCATTTAGGCCTCCAATTGGAAAAGATCACAGAGCTCCAGAGTGGAGAATTTGTTTGAAGCTTGAGCATGATCGTCTGTGAAAGTTGGAAGGAATTGGTTGGAGATGGCGGCAATAAGCACATCTAGAGCATTCGGCTAGTGGTTACCATCCACACTGGGGAAGATTTGCTCTTTGGACATAGGCAACAGTGGTGAATATGGAGATGCAGACAATGGAAGAGGAGGAGGAAAGTCGGTAAATACAAAAGGAATTTATCCTAACTCTTCTTCTCGTTTGTCTCTATCGATACTGAAGGCTCGATGGATTGGATGATTTACATCAGCCCATTTAGTAGTTTCGAGAGGAGAATCAGCTAGTTCAAAGGGAGAATCAACTAGTTCTACTGACTCAGGTAGAAAAGGGACAAACATAAAGCTAGGAGCATCTGCCAGTCGAAAAGAGTCGTTGATGGGACTAGCAGAGGAAGGAGGTAGGGAAGGTGGAAAAGAAGTATATACAAATTGCTAGGAAGAGGAAGCATGACCATCTCATGACCATGCTAAAGATGTTGCAATTCATTAAGCACAGTATGAATATTTCGATCGAGCTTACCAATAGCTAGTTGAAGGTCGTAGAGTGTAGTATGGCAGGCATTTAGACATGCTTGAGTAGCAAGATTGTGTGAATTGCACCTATTAAATTGTTGCTACTCTACCGGCATGCTGTCATCATCATCTATAGTTAGAGCGTATGGAGCATGGACTGACTTAAGAGAACCATCTTCAGAAGTGGCCTGAAAACCTGAGGACTTTGGCCATTACACAGGTCACAGCATGAGCATCAGATGGGTTCGTTTGGATGCAGTAATGCAGTCGTAATTTGAATGTGACTGAGGCTAGTGGTTGACTGCTGTAGATCTCCGATATTGGAGAATGGCATCTAGAGGGAATCGTGAAGCAGAAGTTGTAGCAACCCAATCCTAAATTGCCTCAGCTTTGCCAGGGGGCAACTCGGCTTTTGAAGTACCTTCATGCTCATCATCAGGAATGCTTGCAATGGAAACACGAGAAGAAGCTGGGAAAGATAGATGCATCACTCGCTTGCCATGATCACGAGGAGCGGCATCGTATGACTACCTTGGACAAAGCATCTTTAATCTGGAACTATGGGAGCTGGGTAAGGACTTCATTGGGAACCAATTGATAGTCCATTTCCCATTCTTCAGGCATAAGAAGTGCATCAAATGAAAAACGAGTAATTTCAGCACTGGTTTTCCCATACAAGATACACTCAGTCTTAGAATGGACATGACGTGGAATAGGGTTTATAGTGGAGACAAGGTAATTTACAAACCTTACATGGATGGCACAATGTTCAAACTTTGGATTCATGGACAAGCCTTTGATCTGAACATACAAACGAAGAACTGTAGATAGATACGGGTCATTCAAGAACATTTTGAAGTTTGGATAGACAACAGTATACACAGGCTCTTTGTTTAGATTGCCATGCACTAAACCTATACGAGCATCTTTAAGATTAAGGTGACGAGTACCTACAAGGCTCGGCATACAAGTAGCATTTACACCTAGACGGAACAGAGGTTCTATTGCTAGGACAAAGCAACCCTAGTGGATATAGGAGTAACCAGAATTTACAAAGGAGTCTATCTCTTGAGGAGTGAAAAGGGGACGATATACACCAGTAGATCCCTCATCAGCAACATTAATACAAACCTTAGAGATTTTGACATGCTTCAAAGCTTCAAACTTTGGTTTCATGGACAAGGTTTTGATCTGAACATACAGACAAAGAGCTGTAGACAGATACAGGTCATTCAAGGATATTGTGAAGTTCAGATAGACAACGGTATACACAGGCTCTTTGTTTAGACTACCATGCACTAAACCTATTTGAGCGTCTTTAAGATCTTAAACGGCTTGGAGTGGCAAGGACGATGAGAATATTTGTCAGATGATGTAGAGGGAGGACATAAATTCTGATGGCCTACAAACTGCTCGTAGATTGTAGCAGCATGACCATGCTAAAGATGTTGCAATGCATTTAGCACAGTATGAATATTTTGGTTGAGCTTACCAATAGCGAGTTGAAGGTCGTAGAGTGTAGTATGGTAGGCATCCAGACATGCTTGAGTATAGCAAGATTGTGCAAATTGCACCAATTGAGTTGCTGCTGCTCTACCAGCTTGCTATCATCATCATGTGCAATTAGAGCGTATGGAGCATGGACTGACTTAAGAGAACCATCTTCAAAAGTGGCCTAAAAACCTGAGGACTATAGCCAGCTCCACCAGTCTACAACCCCCCTAAACCCTAAACCCTAAACCCTCCTCCTTCCTCTACTAGTCCCATCAATGACTCTTTTTGACCGGCAGATGCTCCTACCTTTATGTTTGTCCCTTTTCTGCTTGAGTCAGTAGAACTATTTGATTCTCATGTTTCCATTGTAGGCATTCTTGATGATGAGTGAAGGTACTTCAGAAGCCGAGTTGCCCCCTGGCAAAGCTGAGGCAATTCAAGATTGGGTTGCTACAACTACTGCTTTGCATTGGTAAGGATGATTAGCCATGGCAAAGAATCCTTTTAATTGCCGTTGTTGCGAGTTGCGAGGTTGCTCTTTGCAATCACGAGCAAACCCTAAACCCTAAACCCCGACATTGTTCTAGGTTCTCACACCCACTCAATCTGATATTTCTCCTTGTTCCACTGATCCGACTTTCCCTGCTCCTCTTTTGGTATTAGAGCCTTGTGACTAGTCCAAGAAGCGCACTGAGAGCTCCCCGTTTAGGGCCAGGAAGAGCCGTCTTGTGGTTGAGCTGCCCCACGTGAGGATTGTCAACTTGGTTTGTGTCAAAGCTTCATATTCCCAATGGCCAGTGTGATCCGTTCCATTTCTGCCCGTGTTGCTGCTCCCCATTCCGCCTCCTCCTCTACTGAAATCATTGCAAGTAAGGCAACTTGGAACATGCCTTTGATTGACCCTAAAGAGATCTATAAGTTTTCCACTTTCCAATTCAAATCTCTAAAGCATGTCAAAATATCTGAGGTTTGTATTAATGTTGCTAAGATGAGGGATCTACCGGTGTATATCTTCCCCTTTTCACTCCTCAAGAGATAGACTCCTTTGTAGATTCTAGTTACTCCTATATCCACTATGGTTGCTTTGTCCTAGCCATAAAACCTCTGTTCCGTCTAGGTGTAAATGCTACTTGTATGGCGAGCCTCGTAGATACTCATCACCTTAATCTTAAAGATGCTTTTATGGGAAAACCAACACTGAAATTACTCGTTTTTTGTTTGATGCACTTCCTATGCCTGAAGAATGGGAAATGGACTATCAATCGGTTTTTAATGAAGTCCCTACCCAGCTTCCACAGTTCCAGATTGAAGATAGTCAATCCAAGGTAGTCATACGACGCCGCTCCTCTCGTGATCATGGCAAGCGAGTGATGCGTCTATCTTTCCCAGCTTCTTCTCGTGTTTCCATTCTAGGCATTCCTGATGATGAGCGTGAAGGTACTTCAGAAGCCAAGTTACCGCTAGCAAAGTTGACGCAATTTAGGATTGGGTTGCTACAACTGCTGCATCATGATTCCCTGCAAATGCCAGTCTCCAATATCGAAGATCTATAGCAGTCAACCACCAGCCTCAGTCACATTCAAATTATGACAGCATTACTGCATTCGAACGAACCCATCCGATGCTCATGCTACGACCTATGCAATGGCCAAAGTCCTTAGGTTTTCAAGTCACTTCTGAAGATGGTTCTCTTAAGTCAGTCCATGCTCCATTCGCTCTAACTGCACATGATGATGACAACATGCCGATAGAGCAGCAACAACTCAATTGGTGCAATTCGCACAAGCTTGCTACTCAAGCATGTCTGGATGCCTGCCATACTGCACTCTACGACCTTCAACTAGCTGTTGGTAAGCTCGACCGAAATATTCATACTGTGCTAAATGAATTGCAACATCTTCAGCATGGTCATGCTTCCTCTTTCCAGCAGTCTGTATAGACTTCTTTTCCACCTTCCCTACCTCCTTCCTCTGCTAGTCCCATCAATGACTCTTTTTGACCAACGGATGCTCCTAGCTTTATATTTGTCCCTTTTCTGCTTGAGCCAGTAGAACTAGTTGATTCTCCCTTAGAACTAGTTGATTCTCCTCTCAAAACTATTGAATGGGCTGATGTAAATCCTCCAATCCATTGAGCCTTCACAATTGACAGAGACGAATGAGAAGAAGAGTTAGGAGAAATTCCTTTTGTATTTACCGACTTTTCTCCTCCTCTTCCACTGTCTTCACCTCCATCTCCACCATCGTTGCCTCTATCGCCACCACCATCTCCTCCTCCCTCGCTGAGCTCCCAGTCATGATCAGTCACTTCTTCCTCTTCCTCTACACCTTTTCATAGAATTTTGTATATGAACCAAGGTGTCAAAAGCCAGAACCCATGGATGAAGATCCATTGCCCTCTGCACTTGACCAACCAGCGCAACAGTCACAGCAGCAGCAGCCATGGCACGACAGACAAACAACGTTCCACGATTCACCAGGATCTCAGTTTATGCGAGGTGAGTTTCAAACGCACTTCACCGACGGTGACCTGAATGGGCTACAGCTGCATTTTATGTCAATAAGCATTCTGAGCGAAAGAGAGGTAAAAAGTGGTTAGTGATCAATTATAAGCCACTCAATAAATGCCTGATTTCTATTTCGTACCCCATTCCCAACAAGGAGTATCTTATGCAGAAGATATCCGGCTCGACTATCTTCTCAAAATTTGATTTGAAAGCTGGATTTTGGCAAGTAGGCCTTCTCCCTAAAGACCGTCATAAAATGGGGTTTGTGGTACCCCAGGGATTTTATGAATGGAACGTTCTCTTGTTCAGGCTTAAAACAACCCTAGTAGAGTTCCAAAATTTTATGGATTCAGTCTTCAGTCCTTACCACTCCTTTTGTCTTGTCTAGATAGATGACATTCTCGTGTATAGTAAGGATGTACATTCTCATTTGCAGCATCTTAAGATTGTATATGATTTACTAAAGTCCAAAGGCTTAGCACTCTCCGCAAAGAAAAATCCCTCCTTATCTCGACGATGATGCGCTTCTGGGTAAGCAAGTAATGCAGCAATTGGGATAGTTTGGTGATTAAACCAAACCATTTGTCAATGAATGTTTATTGCATCATTCAAGTGAATATGAATCAGGATTGTAAAAACATAAGCTTGTGAAATAATGCTGGGTCAGGAGACTATCGAATTCCTTCATGTTCACATCCACAAAGGGGCCATCCAAATGCAGGAACATGTTCTGAAAGCCCTTGCTGCTTTCCCCAATGATATTTGTGATTGAACCCAGCTTCAAAGGTTTATCGGGTGCCTTAATCATATTGCTCCTTCTTATGAGTAGCTTGCAAAAGACCGGTTCAATCTCCAACTCTACTTACGAAAAGATGGTCCTCCTTGGGGTGAAGCCCAATCTCAAGCAGTTCGTCAGATCAAAGAGAAGATACAAAGATTGCCAGCACTCAACATTCCTTCTGCCTCTCATATCTTAATTATCGAAACAGATGCTTTTGACAATTTTTGGGGTGCTATCTTGCTCGAACACAACCTACCCACGAAATCCTCTATGATTTCCGCTCTGGAACTTTTCAAGGTGCTAATTGAATCACCATTCCATTGAGAAGGAGATCCTTGTAGTTCAGCGAGCCATCCAAAAATTAGAACTCTTCATTCTAAACCGAGAGTTCATTGTATGACAATCAGAACTTCAAAACATTTTGTACCCGCCGGATTGACAAACACATTGGCCATGGCCACCTTGTAAGATGGCAGGAGTTTTTCACTATTTATGATTTTGTGGTCCAATGGAAAAAAGGTAGCACCAATGTCCTCCCCGATATGCTATCTCGCGAAGTGCTTCATACTGGCAAGATCGCAATGGTGGTTTACTTATTCCCACATCCAATGGCTCCGGTGTTCCACTAACCTCTCCTAGTCATGATGATTAGACACTGTCCTCATCAGATAAGACCATCATGACTATGTACCAATATTATGGTGATTAGACACTACTCGTAGCCCCAGGTAAGGCCTCCACCTTTATATCTTGTCCATTTTGTACAAAGATTCTCCACTCAGATAGTGCTCACACCTCACCCTCCACTCAAAAAAGGTGATATTGATAGCTCACCTTCCACTCAGAATAGGTAATATTGACAACTCACCTTCCACTTAGAACAGGAGATATTGATAGCTCACCTTCCACTTAGAACAAGTGAAATTGATAGCTACTCAGAAGCCATTCACTTCTTGCTATATAAGAGCTTCTTTGGCTCATTCTCAAGGGATAGTCTACCTTCGAGAGCTTGTTTGTAATCTTTAGTTGTGAGCAATATACTTCCAAGTCTCCAAGCATCCTTGCCTTCAGTTGTCTTTTGTCTTCTGCATGCCTTTCTCATATCCACCATTCACAATCTCTTACATTTTGCTACAACTGCTGCTTCGCAATTCCCTACAGATGCCAGTCTCCAATATTGGAGATCTACAGCAGTCAACCACCAGCCTCAGTCACATTCAAATTACGATAGCATTACTGCATCCGAACGAACCCATCCGATGCTCATGTTGTGACCCATGCAATGGCCAAAGTCCTTAGGTTTTCAGACCACTTCTAAAGATGGCTCTCTTAAGTCAGTCCATGCTCCATACACTCTAACTACACATGATGATGACAGCATGCTGGTAGAGCAGCAACAACTCAATTGGTGCAATTTGCACAATCTTGCTACTCAAGCATCTGTGGATGCCTACCATACTGCACTCTACGACCTTCAACTAGCTGTTGGTAAGCTCGATTTAAAAATTCATACTATGCTAAATGAATTGCAACATGTTCAGCATGGTCATGCTTCCTGTTCCCAACAGTCTATATATACTTCTTTTCCACCTTCCCTACCTCCTTCCTCACTCCTTCCGATGTTCATAGATGATCGTACTCAAGCTTCAAACAAATTCTCCACCCTGAAGCTCTGTGGTCTTTTCTAGTTGGAGGCCTATAATGTCCATGTGCAACAACTTGTCTATGGTGCGGGCATTTTTGTAGATACTTCATCAAAGCGGCATTACCTGTATAGTCTACCCCACAGACTGGGTGAAGTGGTGATGACCCTCATCGAGGCTCAGATAAAAATTATCAATATTGGATAATATGCCCACTGAGGTACATAAAACCCTTGCTGATTTTACTTTTGCTAATTTATTCCAAATGGTACAAGTATATATCCGCCGCCATTGTATAGAATACACCCTCCAAAAAAAATTAAAAAAGATTGGCATTGCTTCTCCTGCAATCTATGAGTAGTTTGTAGGCCATCAGAATTTCTGTTCTCCCTCTACATCATTCGACAAATATTCTCGTCGCCCTCGCCACTCCAAGCATCGATGTCTCAAATGTGCATGCGGCTCCTCGACTTTTCCCAAGATTTGCAAGTTCCACTGGTGTCGTTGCTATCCAAGGTGTCCACAATGCTTCCTTCACAAACGTCAAACTGGTAATAATAGATCTTCTTCTTTAGGATGTTTTATTTGCGGGGAGAAGGGTCACTTTGCCCGTGATTGTAAAGAGCAACCTCGCAACTTGCAACAACGGCAATTGAAAGTATTATTTGCCATGGTCAATCATCCTGACCAATGGGAAGTAGTCTCACAAGGGAGCTCCAATGAATCCCTCCTTGAATGTTCTGAGTCTGACACTCAACAGTGCTTACATTGCCAGCTCCATGATTCATACAACTATTTCCAAGATTATCTTCACTCTGTCAGATCTGACGAAGATGATCCCAAAATTTATAGTTTCATGAATTATCCTCACCGACGAGGCCCCATCCGTGTTGACATCGAAATATCATCTCGTAGTTCTGGCAGTTCTGATGATACCCTGGAAGAGCCACCTCTTCCCGAATTCTGGGCCCCTATGATAGTGACAGCTCCAACCGAACCATCCAAAAATTAGAACTCTTCATTCTAAAGCGAGAGTTCATTGTACAAACTGACAATCAGAACTTCAAAACATTTTGTACACATCAGATTAACAAACAAATTGGCCGTGGTGACCTATCGCAGGGGTGTAGACTTCAAGATGAGGTGGCTCTTCTGGGGTATCATCAGAACTGCCAAAACTACCAGAGGATATTTTGATGTCAACACGGATGGGCCCTTGCCAGTGAGGATAATTCATGAAACTGTAAATGTTGGGATCATCTTCATCAGATTTGATAGAGTGAACATAATCTTGGGAATAGTCGTATGAATCATGGAGCTTGCAATGTAAGCACTGCTGAGTGTCAGACTCAGAACATTCGAGGGATTCATTGGAGCTCCCTTGTGAGACTACTTCCCATTAGTCAGGATGATTGACAATGGTAAAGAATCCTTTCAATTGCCATTGTTGCGAGTTGCAAGGTTGCTCTTTGAAATCACGGGCAAAGTGACCCTTCTTCTCGCAAATAAAACATCCTGAAGAAGATCTATTGTTAGGAGTTTGGCATTTGCGAAGGAAGCGTTGTGGATGCCTTGGATAGCGGTAGCACCAGCGAAACTTGCGAATCTTGGAAAAAGTCGAGCTGCATGCACATTTGGGACGCCGATGCTTGGAGTGGCAAGGACGATGAGAATATCTATCGGATGATGTAGAGGGAGGATAGAAATTATGATGGCCTACAAACTGCTTGTAGATTGCAGGAGAAGCAATGCCAATCTTTTTAATTTTTTTTCGGAGGGTGTATTATGTACACTAGAGGCAGATATATACTTGTACCATTTGGAATAAATTAGCAAAAGTAAAATCAGCATTAGTTTTATGTACCTCAACTGTAGGCGTATTATCAATATTGATAATTTTTGTTTGAGCCTCGATGAGGGTCATCATTGCTTCACCCAATCTGTGGGCTAGACTGTACAAGTAACACCGCTTTGCAGAAGTATCTGCAAAAATACCCGCACGATAGACAAGTTGCACATGGGCATTATAGGCTTCCAACTAGAAAAGATCACATTTGCTTCGGAGCAGAGAATTTGTTTGAAGCTTGAGCACGATCGTCTGTGAACAATGGAAGGAATTGGTTGGAGATGGCGGCAATAAGAGCATTTGGAGCATTCGGCTGGTGGTTACCATCCACACTGGCGAAGATTTGCTCTTTGGACTTGGCAGATAGGAATTCCCACCAGTTGGCAATAACTCCAGTAAACCCTTTGGTAGTCTCCACTGTAGCATCACATGGATTCCACCGGTAGATAGTCACTAGGGACATCATATGGCCATAGAAAATCTTCAAGATATCTTTCATGGCCTGAGGGGAGATGGCGTCGATGTTGAGGATGTAGCTCGGAAAGGATTTATGTTGGAGGTGCCATTGAAGATCATCTTGCTCATTCAGGTCACCATCGGTGAAGTGCGTTTGAAAGACAGCTAGCATAAACTGAGATTTGGGTGCATTGTGGAACGTTGTTCCTCGACCGCACCATGGCTGCTGCTGTTGTGACTGTTGTGCCAGTTGGTCAGGTTCAGACGGCAATGGATATTCATCCATGGGTTCTAGCTTGACACCTTGGTTCATATACAAAATTCTATGAAAAGGTGTAGAGGAAGAGGAAGAAGTGACTGACTGGGAGCTCGGCGAGGGAGGAGGAGATGGTGGTGTGGCGACAAAGGCAACGGTGGTGGAGATGGAGGTGGAGACAGTGGAAGAGGAGGAGGAAAGTCGATAAATACAAAAGAAATTTCTCCTAACTCTTCTTCTCGTTCGTCTCTGTCGATACTGAAGGCTCGATGGATTGGATGATTCACATCAGCCCATTCAATAGTTTGAGAGGAGAATCAACTAGGTCAAAGGGAGAATCAACTAGTTCTACTGACTCAGGCAGAAAAGGAACAAACATAAAGCTAGGAGAATCTGCCTGTTGAAAAGAGTTGTTGATGGGACTAGTAGAGGAAGGAGGTAGGGAAGGTGGAAAAGAAGTATATACAGACTACTGGGAAGAGGAAGGATGACCATGCTGAAGATGTTGCAATTCATTTAGCACAGTATGACTATTTTGGTCGAGCTTACCAACAACTAGTTGAAGGTCATAGAGTGTAGTATGGCAAGCGTCCAGACATGCTTGAGTAGCAAGATTGTGCGAATTGCACCAATTGAGTTGTTTTGATGCTCTATCGGCATGATGTCATCATCATGTGCAGCGTATGGAGCGTGGACTTACTTAAGAGAACCATCTTCAGAAGTGGCCTGAAAACCTGAGGACTTTGGCCATTGCACGGGTCGTAGCATGAGCATCGGATGGTTTTGTTCAGATGCAGTAATGTTGTCGTAATTTGAATGTGACTGAGGCTGTTGGTTGACTGCTTTAGATCTCCGATATTGGAGACTGGCATCTGCAGGGAATCGCGAAGTAGCAACCCAATCCTAAATTGCCTCAGCTTTGCTAGGGGGCAACTCGGCTTCTAAAGTACCTTCATGCTCATCATCAGGAATGCCTGCAATGGAAACACGAGAAGAATCTGGGAAAGATAGATGCATCACTCGCTTGCCATGATCATGAGAGGAGGGGTGTCATATGACTGCCTTGGACGGAGCATCTTCAATCTGGGGGGGTTTCCATTTCTTGAGTAGAAATCCCCGAGCGGCGAGTGGCATGTCAGAGAATATGGCCAAAAACATTGTTCTTGGACCTAAATGTAGTACATCACGTCACCAATATTATTCCAAGGAATATGTATATTTAGTATTTAATTATTCAATGTGAGGGAGACTCTCATCACAATATGTTTAAAACACATGTACCAAACCCAGCAATATTACAAGATATCAAAAATATCAAAGATCTAGTAGTTAAAAATGTCAGGGAATCTTTCATTGTTATATGTTCAAAACACATGTACCAAACCGAGCTGTATTATTAAATGACAAAACGGTCAAAAATTACATCATGTAGACACTAACTCAGTTGCACCATTTACATAGTGACAATTTGAGGTGCATCATATAGCCACAAAATGGCAACGCAAAATTGCAGCAGCGAAAGACCCATGCAGACATGTCATGACCACAAAGAGTACACAAAACCACAATGTAGTGAGCAGTGCCTCGGCACAAAATGTTTTCTATCTATAGAAGACTACAGCAGCAGGTACATATGTCCACATCATGGGATTCTTGAAAGTGCATTGTAAAGCTCTTGTTTTGTCATTGATGCTTGGTGGACCTCTTTGTGATTTTCTGCATCTAGACCCAAGTACTGCAATAGTATGTAGTAAATGTGCTTGCAAGGAATGTAACGATCCAATCCAATCTTCTAGACCTAAATAGGAAGTCTTCGTAAGTGCAAGATGGAAAAACAAATATGGTCACTGTATATTGAAGCCCCCTCATGCGAGACCCAGTTTTACCAACAATAAACTCCACGTGCTCCTTAGGCTCCATCTCATTCACATGAAGCACCTCACATTCCATAGCCCTTACTGAATCCATCCTTGCCTGCATATCTTTAGTTATTTTTTTTCTAAAGACAACTCTCTAGCCCTCTCGAAATTCAGGTCTCGCTTGATTCTCCAAACGTTTTTTATGGCCCTGCCCAAATTTCCTTGATCCTTTTTGAAGTGGTTCTTCTAGAACAAATCCTCCTTCTATAAGAATATGCAACTCCTCCAAGCTGATATTAGTTCCTTCAGCAAACTTCCACTTTGTTGGTGCTAGATCTTGCAATGCCTCAATTGCTATTGTTGGATTCCAAGAGTGGTCCACGCTATCCCCACAGAACCAGATCATTTGTGACTTTACACCTATTGGTGTTCTAATCCTCCCAAAAGATGAAGGTGCAGGGACTCCCAAAGTTCCTTTTCTTCCCTTTGAGTCAATTAACTTGTTACACTTCCCCCCCCTTCGATGTAGATATCCTTGGCAGTGGACTTGACTCCCTGCCTGCGTACGTCAAATTGCCCACTTTGTCTGATGTATTTGCACCTCTGCCACACCCTATTCACAACCATCAACATTGTTATTATCAATCACAAATGAACCTGGATGTCTTCTTCTTGGCACTGGTGTGCTAACTGTTTGATACTCAGGTCTGTGGGAGTCATCTTTATGGATTGCAGAGGACATGGATTTTGGTCTTTTCTTTCGTACTATTCTAATATCTCCAAGGTCAATCCCACCTTCGTGTGCCACTCCAAGTTCTGTAGCCACATCATTTGTAAGGTTAATGAAATTTCTTTTCGAATAGGATTTTTTACTCCACATAGATTCTCTTCTTCTCAGTTTTTGCACTGTTGGACCTTCACCAATATGTTTGCCTCTCATGTAGGATCCTTGTTTACTACTTTGCCATTGTTTGTGCTCAACCAACTACCATGGATTGATTCAGACAGGTTAGTCCTAGGAACAAGGTGATGTTCTTCAGCCTCCATCTCCTACACAAGAATAAGAAATCAACTTTGGTAAGGAGGAAGCAGTGATGCAAGATTTTAATGGATTAACAATGTTAAAAATTTCAAGTCACTCACTTTCAAAATGTATTCTCCCCAGTGGTAAACTCTTGAGTGCCACCACATGAGCCATGTCTGAATAAAGTGGATGTTGCCCTCGATTGCATGACCATTTTCAAGCCATTCACACAATGATTTGAATGCATGCATGGCAGCCTCCTTGGTTGGAGAATTCTTCCATTGTCTACATCTCATCTTGAACTCCTCTTGGTCATGAGGTGGGATGCATTTTGTAGCATGCTTATGAAGATTATCCTCCCAATGCCACAAACAAGTGCGCTCCTTTCCCAGCATCACATTCTCTGTGCCCCGATTAAAGACAATCCTAACAGCCCTCCAATTTGCCTGAGCTTCGTCCCCCATGAAACCATGAAACTGTGCTTTATGGAGGCTTTATGAAAACCTTGTTTCCCCATGACTTGGTTCAACAATTTCCAAAAAATCACCTGATTCTCTGTGTCCTCACCTTTGAAATCCCCAATGGCTATTGTTTGGAGTTCTTGAAGATGAGGGTTGTAAACATGGCAAGCCATGGTTGACCAACCTCTAATCCTCCTCACATGATCGAAGCAAACCTAGCATTGCCCAAGCTCTCCATTCGGTCGCATCTTGTTGACTAGGTCCACACCAGAACCAGAACCCTTTGTAGACATCTTGAAAATGTGGCATCTATTGAAGGATAAAAAAGATAACTGTTCTGGGAAAACAATACTTTGGATGTATTCGTATCTACTCCTTGACTTCAATTCCAAAATACTATCAAGGCTTTGTTCACCTCCACCCTTTTGTTCATCCACATCCTTCTTCCATCTAGACACCCTACAGACAGGCACAAAAGTGAACTCATTAGAATCAAAGGTAGGAACTATGCATTCAAGAAGAAGAGTGATGAAAAAGTACTGAACACCTCACCTCTTATTGTCAAGCAAAGGCTCCATCTTTTTTAGCAACGAATCCAGTTCAGTGTTAGTCAAGGCATTGGATTGATCGTTGTTTGGAATGATAGCTTCCAACACCATCTCTTCAGCCACCATCTTTTGCAAAGCCTTAGGCCTAGAAGGATGCTTACTTTCCACCATTTTAGAAACCTTTCCTTTCAACTCATCCAACTCACTCCTAGATGATCCCTCTGCCACCAAATGCATATGAAAACCAACATGAATCGCACATCTACTCACTGGATGCTCCATGGTGTCTCTTGGAAGACATATGTACAATTTGCAAGGACAACTGGCAATGCAAAGTGGACTAGTCTTGCAATGATAGCATTTGAGAGTACCACCTATGACTTGATGGATCTCTGGAATCTTTATTAATCGTCCCTTCCAATGACTCTCATTTCTAACACATGATCTCAGAAAGAAAGGACACAACTTACTATCACATTGCAATCAACCTGCACATTTCCTCAATCTAACTATCCCATTGAAGCTAGAAATATTTGTTGTAACATCCTCACTCCAGGAATGACCATCAAACTTGTTTTCCAATCCTACTGACTTTTGTTCCTGGAATGTTGGAGGCAGCTCGAACAGAATATTTCCATCATATGACTTGGGTAGCTCCTTGACAAATTTAATTGAAGAGACCATTTGAAAAGAACTAAAAAGAGAATTAGAAGGTGGCAATTTATGTAACAAGTCAATGACACTGTGGAATGGGTTATCTTTGTCTCTTTCTATTGAAGGCAATCTATCCCCAGTCACAATGAACTTATTCCCGAATTGAATGTCCAAGGTATATTCCCTCCCATCTCCTCTCATTGCAAATGGCACTTCAAACACAACCTCTTGCTGTGACACATCCATACACTAGTGAATCCTAATGGTAGAAGAAATCAAATTGAAGACTGAAACTATGTCATGCTCCTCAAGCATGCATACACTGTTTTGAGCAACCTTTTGTAGCAACAAAACACCATTCTCATCATGAAGCATAGCACTACTCTCCATTTCCATCAAAAAGCTCTTCCTTTTATAGAAGAAGCTTCAAAATCTATGAAAGCAATTGCAGTAGACTGTAGAAGTCAGGAAGTATTTACTGTGCAATGCCCCATAAATAATGCCGAGAAAGGAAGGGAAAGTTTTTGAAGATGAAGATACCTCACATGCCAGGGAATTTCAATGTTGCCAAAGCAAAAGAACAAGAACGGCCGCAGCTCACAAAAGTAAGTGGTAGAGGTAGTATTGAATGTGAAACAAGCACATCAAATGCTATGTGGAGCTACCCAAGAAAAAATGATGGTTGAACATGGAGGCAGGTGCAAACAGAGCTATGAACTTGGAGCTAAGTGCTAGAGTAGTGATTCAGTAATGACAGTTCTTAAATTGCGTGGCACTCATGAAAGGAGGGGGAATAGTTATAAATGCCATGAAAGGTGGTGGAGTAGTGATATAGTAATGCGAGCTCGAAAAGTGTGTGCCACCAATGAAAGGATGGGGCATACTTTTAAATGCATGTATTCTTCTAAATTTTAAGGGGTTGATTAAAAAAAATTTTAAGGGGGTGATTGAAAAACATATTATAATGCATGTCTTGCAAAAGATATATTACAATGTGAAAGATTGATCACATATAACTGCATAACTACTAAGGAATATTTATCTAATGATGTAGAAAATGTTATTTTTTAAATCTATCAACTTTGCATTTAAATAAATTGTTTCAAAACTTAGTGTATGCCTTGCCATGCTTTTGTTTAAATATTATATTTTGATATCATAAATATTTTATTTCAAATTATGAAAAAAATATATGAAATTCATTTGCATTGATAATTAATCCAAGAAACTTGTAAAATTTAGTATAAATCATTTTTCAGATTGAGAGAGATAACATTCCAATATGGATGTGACTACAATGTACATTTTTCAGATTGAGAGAGATTTCCTACCGTGCTCGAGCACTGGATTTGAAACCATCAACCTCGAGAAACGCCCATTTCAAATCTGTGATTTCCTACCGTGAGCGAGTGGACCTTTGCCATCATTTACGTTCTTGCATGCATTTACTCGGCCTCTGCCATTCGATACCTTCTTGCTGCGACAAGTGGTCTTCCACTGCAGCAAACGGTCGGTCTCCAAGCGCCACTCTGCTACAGCACTCTCATCAAACTCCAGCCGTTCATCCCTGGTAATTGATGTAATTAACAGTTTGATGTAATTAACTCAAGGCTCCCCAGGTTGGAGACCATAGATCAACGCCAGAAAACCAGAAGTACCTATGCTTGCCTTAATCGATCGTTAGAAAACCTGCATGCCTAACTTGCCACCTCCTAGCCTTAATGGATCCTTCACCTTTGAGAATTCTATTTGTTCCAGTGTGAGTGGCTAGAGCCCAAACTCGTTTCGAAACATTGTGAAGCTTAAGCAGAATCGTTCTTGTCCCTTTTCATACCACGGATCAGGCCGGTTTCTTGTTGGAATAGAAACTCGTGTTAGACTCCAAGCGCATTGTGTGACCATAGGTTTCATTAACTGATTAGCAAACGTCAATATCACCTGAGGATCCGCAAGTGGTCGTCTCTTCTCGGCCTAGCGATACCTATCATTTTTAGCATTCAGAATTGCTTTAGCCTATAGATAAATGTGGATGTGAGAAGTGCTGAAGGGTCCCCAAAGCGTCAGAGGTTAAACAAAAAATAGAATGCGAGAGCAGGAAGAAAATGGACCTCCCGTGCTTTTTGCGCATCGCGCTCGGGCTTGATCCAGAGATAGTAGGCAACAGTGCCAGCAACAAGCCAAGCTGCGAGGTTGGTGCGACTGGTGATGCCGCCCATGGCATTCATGAATTGTGAGAAGGAAGAAGAAAAATCAAGTGGGAGCTAGGGGAACAAAACCAGCGGGGAAAAGCTTAGACATGCAGGAGGAGATAGACAATGTGCAGAGCGCGGGAAAGACAGAAAATGCAGGGAAGGGAAGAGACGTAGAAGAAGGACATATGATCAGCGACTAGTTAGGCAAATATCTAATCCATCACCGGCAGACGCAGCTTCTTCTTATTGAGGTTGGACAGATCGATTCGGCTCGTCGGCCATAGCAACAGCTACTGCATCTGCTGCTTCATATTGATAAGCTACTTCGACTGCGAAATGTGTGGTAGCGGATTCTTTCTCGCCAGGCTCCTCCATGGCATTACGCAAGATTTGATGTCTTCCTAGCTGCTGCTCCGTCTCTCCTCCAAGCTCTTTTGATTTCTTTATCCGTCTCTCCTCCCTTCCGATCTCACCTCCCCCCCTCCTTCCTTTTAGCTTTCCTCCTCTCTCATATCCTCCTCCCTTTCTCCACCTCCGCCCGCCCGCCTCCTCCTCCCACTGCTGTAGTCACCTTCGCCATCCCCCCTTATTCATTGTTCATTGTTCTCTAGCCGCCTCCTGTGGCTTTGCTCGCTCACGCTCCCCTCATCGCCGGCGACGTTGATGTGTAGCGAACGTGCCTCTTGCAACAGTAACCACCCCGCACTTGATGAGCCAGTAATCGAATGAAGAGACATCGCTCCAGCTTGTTTCGCTCCAGAGAGAAGGGCCAGACCTTAGCTTGCACGTAGAGACCACCTTCTCTGATTTTTGGATTCGTAGAGCTTCTCGGAATAATGCTGGTAAGCAGCACCTCCACGTACTCATCCGTAATTCTTTGCCCTTCCTATGGACAGAATTTAAGGAGACCCAATCGTTTTAGATCAGTTTTTGAGCTAACGGGCATTGCTAATCTGCACTCTGCCAAAGCTATGTCTCACAATTCGGTGGCGCGCAAGGGACACAGGGAGCTATTCTTTCTTTCTGTCCCAAAGAGATGAGAAGAGGTGGAAATGAAGCTCAGACAGGGAGCTCTAATTTCTCTCCCGATGGAAAGGAAGCTCTACTTTCTCTCCCAATGAAGAAGGAAGCTCAACTCCACTGCGAATTCCATTGGAATACGCTTGCTAATCATAGATAGGGAGCTGATCTTCTATAGAGGGAGATCTTGCAATGCAAGAAAGCATTCTGTATCGTGATATCGTGTGCGTGCGATGACTAATCTGTAAGTTCCAATTTTTTATGAAAGTAGGAAAGGGAGCGTGTTCTTCTCTCCGACTTATAATATTGAAAGAGGATGGATGGAGCCATGTTCCTCGCAAATTCGTCGAAGCTTCCTTCGAGTAGATCTCGCTTCTTGCAACAGTAGCCATGTAGACTTTGGCACTCTTGTAGCTTCTATCTCCCCTATTCCGCTGGCGGAATAGGGGGAGATAGACATTAAGAGGAGTCTTCATTTCATTTGGCGCTACAGCTTACAGTCCCGCGGGACATCGATATATATGCATCGTAATAGTTTTTTCTGTCCATTACATTTAAATGAGTTTCAGATTATACAAGCGAAAAAGAGATGACGATGCGGTCGTAGAATGGTAGGAAGAAATAGCTTCTATCTCCCCTATTCTGCCAGCGGAATAGGGGGAGATAGACATTAAGAGGACTCTTCATCTCGACTTTTGCATCAAAAGAGGATAATACGTTGGAGTGATGACACTGTGCTTGTATCTGTATGAGTCACAGTTGGTGGTGCTGTTGGTCTCAGAGATTACTTAGAAGCATTCTCTTCCTGCTTATATATATATCTTGAATATGTTTTTTCCGTCAACAAGGGTATTTCAAAGTCTTCAAGTACTTATTTCTGTCTTTCTCTTCAAAGATGACATGATGCTACATGTATGGGCAGGCTCGATCAGCCATATCGTCTGTCGCAAGTTTAGCCCCGCAGAGTGTTGTTCTTGTGACTCTCTCTCCCCCCTATTCCGCTGGTGGAATAGGGGATTTGCATTAGGGCCACTTACCTACTTCCAGGACGTTGAAGGTCGATTGGTGCATTCTCATTGGAAGAACCATGGTGGATGTTCTTTGGGCCTTGGTTTGTTGTTTGCGTTGGAGCCTTGGATGTTGTTTGGGCCTTGGTTTGTTGAAGCCACTAGAGGCTTTTATGGATGCGCCTTTCTTGAAGATTTAGTAGCTCTAGCATGCTTTTCATAGGGAATCTGGCCTTGAAGGTATGCAGCACTGGAGAGGAGATAGAGAGTCTGCCATTGAAGGTATGCAGCACTGGAAGAGGAGATAGAGAGTCTACCATTTTGGGTTGAAAAATCTTTTCATTGAATCTAGCCCCCTTGTTAAGAAACCTCTTAATGTCACTCTCACCCTATTTCGCCGGTGGAATTGGGGATTGTATAGTTTTTGGAATGCACTTGATAGGAATCGTATAGTCTTTTTAATGAAAGGAATACATCTTTTGATGAAATGAATTTAAGAGAATGGAGACTGTTAGGTTCCTTTTTGCCATTAGTATCCTTGCATCTCAAGCATCCAAGCATCTAGAAGATCACTTGGAAGCTATGTCAAAGCTTCAAGTTGATGTATTAGGGGATTGCCATGATATTGAAGAATATTGAAGATCACTTGCATCTCAATCATTTAAGAATATTGAATAATAATTCAAGCTCATTCTCGGGGGGGTCACTATGTATAAACCCTCTATATCATGTACGTTCAAGGCCTATATTTAAAATCCCTTATCTGTAAATTTTTTCATTAATAAAATGTACCCCTTTTCTATACAAATCTGTAAATTTTTTCCAAAACTATTTTAAATAGTCCCTTATGTATATTTATTTCTGTAAATTTTAGGAATAAAAAATATCCTTTTGTTGAACTCATGTGATAGGGTTACATATGATGAGTGACCCCCCCGAGAGCTCATTGCATCTCAAGCATCCAAGAATATTGAAGATCACATGGAAGCTTCAAGATTATGGCCTCCCTACCATATTCCGCTGGCGGAATAGGGGGAGAGGCAACACTATATCACTTGGAGGCTACATCACATCTGGCTAGTGCATCTGATAATGTCCAACCCTCGTCCAACCGGGGCTTCAAGTTGATGGCTTCCTTTCCCTATTCCACCAGCAGAAGAGGGGAGAGGCAACACCATTTTAGTGTTCTTTCTTCCTGCACAGCACTTTCTAATGAATGTGCCCTCTCTACTATGCAAACACTATGCATCCTTGATGCCCTCCCCACCCTATTCCACTGGCAGAATAGGGGGAAAGACTTCATTATGATATGAGAGAGACCTTATATCTCTAACATCCAAGCATGTTGAAGATCACTTGGATGATCATTCTTGGTGTATCAGCCACATGGATATGTGCAAGTATATTCTTTTGTAGACATCTGCAACTAGATGTAGACTGTTGTAACTTCCCATTGCTTCAAATGCTCCAACTGTAAACTCTTTACTTTCATAATTCTCTAGTTGCTATGTCAATACTTAATCCTTACTTTACTTCAATCAATATATACAAGTTGTCATTTTGGATATTGGAGATTTGAATTTGTGGGGGGAATGGGACAGAGGTCCTAGCTCCTTAGGAATTTCTCCTTTTGTAATTTCAATTTGGGTGGAATAGGGTTGTGCATTAGTTTTTTCTCACACTATGGTTGCTCTTTGATGTTCTTATGCTCCTATGTCAATACATGTTCTTGACTTTCTTGTATCTCTCTTTGCAGAGTGTTGGTTGGAATATTGGAAACTGAATTGTTTCTAGTATCAGCCCAAGGTCCAAGATCAGCAGGTATTTCTCTTTTGGTCAGTTGCATTCTTTGATTCATTGTTCATTCAATGGCTTGGTTTTACTCAAAGTACAATAAAAAATGAATGGTGGCTGAGATGGGGCTGAGATCTAATATCCAATTTTCTTTTGTGTATGCTAGAAGTCATGACTAGGTCAGGAAAGAGAAAATCTCCAATAGGTGGACATGCTGGTGATAAGAAGAAAAAGACTGCAAAAAAAAAAGAGCAAGCACCAACAACACCATCCCCCACATCTGCTGACACACAAGCCAAATCTCCAAATGCAGAGGAGGTTAAAGAGATGTCGGTGGAGAAAGAGTCTACTAGCAAGAAGGACAGTGGAAAGGCTAAGGGTGATACGGAAGGTGATGAATTTGTCCTTGAATCAATGGATAGTAATGTTGGAAGTGATTTTCTTGAGTCCATAACTGTCAATAGAGGAATGGTACCTCCCCGTATCCCTTTGTGCAGATTACTTATCAACCCTAAGGTGAGACAACTTAGGAATGACCTCTCCATTCTCAAGAGAGCATTTGAGATGGAGGGATATGTCCCCACAAAGGGGTCCTTTATTATTTCAATTGGGATGTCTGATGGGACAACCAAAGAGGTGGATGATGAGATAAGAGCTTCATGGGATAAGCATTGGCATGCTGTGAATGATGAATTTGAGCATCAGCTTCAACATCCTACATGGAAATTCCTATCCTGCAAGATGTTATATGTGTGGGAGGGAAACCATCGAACTGCCTCATGGATGGAGAGCATTGGGGAGGTCTTTGTTAATAACAAGGCAAGGCATATCAGGATTCATGCACATATTATAGCTCCAGATCCTGACAATGAGTTGAGGTTGATTGCAGCTTTACAAAGGTTTAACTTGTGAGTATCATCTTTCTTTCTTCCACTAGTTGTTTCAAGAACATATTTCTATTTTCAACTTTAATGCTAAAACAACTTCCATTGTTCAGATTGAATGAGGAGGCAATTGTCACAACAAATCTTAAAGATTACTTGTATCATACAAGTACACTTGTTAGTTGTGATGCACAAGTATTTCTAGAGGATTTCACGGAAGAAGAAAAGAAAAATATTAAGGTTGTACCGCAAAAGGAGATTGGTCAAGGAAGAAGGGTTTGGTATCCCCTCACACAGGCTATTCTTGGTCGCATGGTTTATGCTGTGAGTTCTTATACTTACTACCTCATGCTTTCTTTCCTTCTGCTTTTGTATATAGTTTGAATTATAGCTTTGCTACATACTTGCTTTTGTAGGGCAAGTGGAAATCTGATTTTGAAGCATCTTGTAAGAAGCTACCTCCTGGAATGGATAAAGATGAAAGAGTTGTTAAAATAGATGGGATTAAAAGAACAGTCACTCAAACATACAGGAGAAAGGTGCACAGGGTGAGTTTGTGCATTTTCCTTTGTCTAGTATTGCTATGCATTGCTTTCAAATGTCACGCTGAATTTCGTTTGTGTGATTTTCACAGATTTTGTCAATAATAAATCCTACACATGGCAAATATTGGTTTCACAAATTATGGTCCTTGCCATATGAAGACACAACCGCTAAAATTACACTAGACAAGTTGTATCAAGTGGCCATTGCTTCTTGCAGCAAGGCTAGGAAGCTTTCATTATTATCTTTACTTGGGTCTAATTTGAATTTGAAGAATAGTTATGGAATGCTAACAAGTGACCATGCCTTCATTGGGTGGCTTGCAAAGGAAGTTTTTATGGACCAGGTTCTTGAAGAGTGTCATAGGTTGTTGTCATAGGTTCAGGCTTCCTTTGTTGGTGTTTCTCCTTTGGATTTGCCAGAGCATCCTACACTATGCGAATATTTTAAGGATATTGTAGGAAGACATCGGAGTGATTTGTATGAGCCTTTTGCATCCTTCATGTCTGTGACTACCGTGCTTGCAAAACAGGTTGACCTTGTGAATGCAAGCAGAAGAGTTGTTTTTGGGTAAGCATTCATCTTTCATTGCCTAATTCTTGAATTTCTATTTCATATTATTCTTATGCTTTCAACTGCCTGGGTTTTGAATAGGTTTATTCTTCATTTGCTAGAAACAAAAAAGATACAGACCATTCCATCTATTTGCAAGGCATGGCAATGCTCAATCCTCCTACCTATTGCATGTACACACATAAAGTCTTTTGTGAGGACATGACTGCAAAAGGAACTATAAGGCTTTCAGAGTGGGAGAGAAAGCATTGTCCATGGTGGATAGAGATGAGTAGTGGAAAGTGTGTGGAGGAGGAGGCATTAATGCTAGAGAGGTATACTTTTCATGTTTGTTATTTATATGCCTCTTGTTCTTAACTAGTTTTTTGTGATTGAATTGCTCCATGGGTTTCTTGATTAGGCATTCGAAACGTCAATGTAAATATGATTCTAGATCCTCTAGAGACATGACCGAGGAGCAGCGTAAAAATCTTGAGGAGCAACAAAAGATGTTGGTGGAGAAACAAAAGGAAAATATAGGGAATCCTGATCCTACAAAACCAGGGAGAAGGAAGAATACCGACTTGGATGGAGATGGTAAGCTGAAATATCTTTGTTGAAGTTTTCCAATTCCTTTTAGTCTAGTATTGTCATTTGATATGCATTATGTTTGCAAATACTATGGAAGTTCATGACTCTGGGATAGTGAGAAAGCCTTTCTCCATTGAATTTATTTGGGTTCCATTGTCTTTTTTGCCACGTTGGAAACATCCCCTCATACCTAGGAGTTGGGTAAAGGTATGGGAGTTTGACTATATCAAATTGGCCAAAGAGATAGTGCAATCACAACTTGCAGATGGATATCAAGAATTACACAATTTTTTTGTACTTCTACACGAACAAGTGAAGAAACGAAACTCTAAACAATGCACATGGAGTGTGGACTGTTGCATTGTGGATCTTCCCACAAGGTATGCTACAGGTGGTGAAGGAGAGGTTCCACCTTGGAATGTTATCTCAGAAGATCATGTCTCCTCTTCCTTGGCCATTGCTGCAGCTATGATGGATGACAATGGGTGGACTTTGGTTTTCTGTTCTCCATCTACTTTGCCTACTGTGGAGCGCTATGCAGTAAGATTAAAAATGGAGGTGGCTTGCAAGTAAATTTATTTGTGTTGAACACTTCATGAAGTCTTGTAGGTTATAGGCTAGGGTCTAATTCTGGTACATATTGTTTTGTTTCAAGTAGATGGATAGTACAAAGCATGGAACCTCAAGGCATTTCAGTCACACTTGGGATTGGTGTGAAGGTGAGTCTTCAGATGTATGTTTGCTTCTACTTCTGTATCATAAATCACATAGAAATTGACTCATGCTTTTTTGAATTGTCTTATGTTTTCCATGCTATGGCTATTAGGAGGATAGGACAAAGACCCACATTTAACATGCAATCAGCAAAGGGTGTGGCCTCCATGATGAACCTATTTTAACATTTTCTTTAAATACTATACATGGAAAGTTTGTACTGTTAGAATTGAATAAATATAGTTGGTATTTAACATATGCCACTGTAATAGTGTTTCAATATGATTCATTGAATGAATATACATAGGAACATGTTGCAAAACGGCTCGCTCGGACTTCTCCGCTTGTGCTTTTCTGCTGGGATACCTGTAAAACCCTCCAATCTGGAACTGTGGAAGCTAGGCAGGGACTTCATTGAGAACTGATTGATAGTCCATTTCCCATTCTTCAGGCATAGGAAGTGCATCAAATGAAAAATGAGTAATTTCAGTTTTGGTTTTCCCATACATAATACACTCAGGGACATGACGCGGAATAGGGTTTATAGTGGAGACGAGGTAATTTACGAATGTTACATGGATGGCACAATGTTCAAACTTTGGTTTCATGGACAAGCCTTTGATCTAAACATACAGACGAAGAGATGTACTAGACAGATACGGGTCATTCAAGGACATTTTGAAGTTCGGATAGACAATAGTATCCACAGGGTCTTTGTTTAGACTTCCATGCACTAAACCTATACAAGCATCTTTAAGATTAAGGTGACGAGTATCTACGAGGCTCACCATACAAGTAGCATTTACACCTAGACAGAACAGAGGTTCTATTGCTCGGACAAAGCAACCATAGTGGATATAAGAGTAACCAGAATTTACAAAGGAGTCAAGTCCATGGAATTTGCGATCTTTTTTGGTCAAATCACGACTTATTAGAAATGTGGGCCCCAGATGATGCCTGGGATATCTGGGTCACCATCAAGAGAAGGATACTCTTTATCTCTTGCCAAAAATTCACAAGCCAATAGTGGTTGGAAGACCCATTTGCTCTTACAATGGTTACATTTTTTAGCATACTTCTTCTTGGCTTCATCATCAGCTCCTACCTATACTTTTGAAATAGAAGAAACATCTCCAAGACTCTGTTACACTGCTCAAAGAGATTTTTGACTTAACTTTACCAGAAGATTGCATTTGTTCACTTTCGATGTTGAATCCCTATAGTATTCCCACTGATGAGGGACTCTCCGCCTTGCAGGAAATGATTTAGAATGAATTCTCAATCACACAAGTTCGCCTTATCATGTCATTGGCCACTCTCACTCTTAAGTTTCCTTACTTAGAGTTTAACGGCACTCTTTGGCATCAGATTAGAGGAACGGCCATGGGAAGCAATTTTGTGGTCGTTTATGCATGCCTTTTTCTTTGTTACATGGAGAACATGCAGTTGACCAGGCAACCACTTTCAGAACTTCTCTATTACAGACACTACATTGATGACGCTTTCGGCATTTGGAATGGGTCAATTTCTCAGATTAAGGATTTCTTAGGCAATTATGGTTCAAATTTCCAAGGGCACATCAAAACCTTGTACTTCCAAGGACTCCGTTGACATCCTGGACATCCATTTTTACAAAGGACCAAAATTTTGCCACTCAGGAAAACTCTTAACTGCCTGCCATCAAAAGGCCCTTAATAGGTATCAGTACCTTCCGTACTCCTCTTGGCATCCGCAGCAGCAAAAAGAGTCTTCATCACAGGAGAACTTCGCCGTGATACATCATGAGAGAGAGCACTCTCAAGGGTTACAAACACAGAAGATTGCTCTTCTATAATCGGTTGAGGACTCGAGGGTACCCAAGCAAAGTTCTACACAAATGTTTTTGAAAAATCTCCTACAGCATGAGGACCACTCTACTTGGCACTACTTCTAAACGAAAAAGTCAGACAGGTAAAAGGACCCCCCTGGTTCTTAAGCTAGACTATTCAAAGTTCACAAAAGCTTTAAACCTTGGGGCCACCCTAAACCCTAAACTTCATCGGCTTTGCCAAAATTGTCCTGAGCTAAAGCATATACCTCGTCGTGTCATTTGCTAAAGAAATCCACGAAATTTGCGATCTTTTTTTGTCAAATCATGACTCATTAGAAATGTGGCCCCAAATGATGCTTGGGATATCCGGGTCACCGTCAAATATTTTTTGGTGAAGACACAGTTCTGGTTCTCAGCTTCTTTTTGCAACAAAAGGCTTCTTCATTGGGTTCAATTTGAGTCAGTTATGGCCATTTTTAGTCAAATCGCTAGTCGGGGCCAACGCACACCTTACGAGGCGTCCGAAATGTCCGGATGGGCATCGTTGGATTTTTTAGCAAAAAGATTGTACTAGTTCTCATCATCATTTTGCACCAGAGGGCACCTTCATCGGGTTTGTTTTGACTCATTTATGAGCCTTTTTGTACCTTGTATCCCACGAGCTCTCCTATGCAAAGTTGAGAGAGTTATCCCATATACAATAGTGCAAACCCTAGCCCTCCCCACTTCTATATAAAGAGAGAGACTCTCATTCTTGTATCACATTTCAAGAGGTGCTCCACTAAAGAGCTTGAGATATCAAGCGAAACTAGTTTGGAGCAAGCACGTGTTTCACAGAAAGGCTACAACAGCTCATCAACAAGCTTGCAGATAACAGACTTATTGGTGTGAGCACTACTATGTGGACAAAGCGGCTCAAGAGTTGGCATTATGAAGTCAGTGTTGAGTTCAGAGATGCCATCAATGCTTGGATCATCAAAAGATGTTTACAAGAAGGCATTAAAGAAATGGCACAATCTACTAGACAAGCAGCACATGAGGCTACTATGGAAGATGCAGAGACTCTGCCTCGGGAAGAATCCATTGCACAATTGATCCGCAACGAGGTTCAAGCCCAAATTTGAAAACTGTCTCCACAACAGAAGTCAAAAAACGGGAAGCAAACAATCAAACAGCCTCAAGCAAGAGGCAAGGGTAGTGTTCATAGAAAACATTTTTCTCAACAAATCACAAAACTTGGGGTTTCAAATTTCCAAGGTTTTTCCTAGGAATTTGTCGATTTTTTAGCTAAAATGTAGCTGAATTGCTTAAAATTTTGCAAATTTTACAAAATTGGGAAAATATTTTTTACGAGAGAAAATGAAATGTTGCAAGTTCATTGTATATAGTTTGCAAGTTTTCTTGAACACTAGGCAAGGGTACCAAAAAGAATCAAAAGAATCAAGGAAACAAGCAGGGAAACAAACAGGGAAACAAGCAGGGAAACGGATAGGGAAATAAGTAGGGAAATGTACCAAGCAAGAACCAGAGCAACCAAGGGCACAAGCAGGTAAACAGGCAAGGAAACCATCCAAACAACCGCCAACATGTTCAGAAGCAGGGAAATGGCAAAATGCAAGGAAACAGATAGCGCAACAATCGTCCTCAACAGAGACACAAGCCTTCCACCCCCTCCAATGCATAGCCTTCCTCTTCAAGGACAAGCCGGTATGCCCAGAAGTCTGCTTCGGGAAAACAACAGAAAGGGCCCATATCATGAAGCACCTCGCGCAACACAACCTCTACTTTCTAGCAGAGGTTAATATGTATCGACAGGTCATAGAGTTCATACAAGAGCTACTTTTCTTTCCAAATAAGAGAAGGATTACATCTTATAGGAACCACAAAACGGTCAAGCATGGAAGTTCAGAATGATGAATTTCCTTATGGGAAAAGGCTATTGGGAGTTCATTACAAGAAATGAAGAAGAACCAGTTCTTCCTAATGTTCCCAATCAACAGGAAATGCAGGCATTTAAAGGACAGCATGAGAGAGCCAGAAAAGCTATGTACTGCAAGCCAGGAAAATGCAGCTCAAGCAGGAGTTGCACAATGTGCAGAGAGAAAATATGAGCATCAATGACTACCACATGAAGGTGAAGAAAATTGCAAATGCACTTGCTTCCATTGGGTTGCCAGTGGAAGATGATGATTTAGTTTGTGTGACCTTGAATGGTCTAGGAAAGGATTATGCACAGTTCCAGACTTCCATTTCCGTCCGTGAAAAATTTCCTGATTTTGAGGAGTTGATTGCTCTTCTAATTTCTGAGGAGCAGAGAAATGGTGGTGCATCTTCTTCAAGAAGAACTTCAAAAGAAACTGTCTTCTACTCAAATGCTGGAAGAGGTAGAGGAAGAGGTAGAGGAGGCCGATCTGGAGGCCATGGTAGAAATCAGAATATGCGGCAAACTCAAGAAAACTAGTCCTATGGAGGAGGATGTGGTAACTCTAGAGGCAGGGGGAGCCAAAGAGGTCGTGGTGGATGGCAGAGAGGCCGAAATGCAAACAGCAATGTTGAATGCTACTACTATGGTAAAATGGGTCATATGGCTAAAGACTGCTATAAAAAGTAGAATGACATCATGAATGGAAAATTGCAGCAAGGGAATTATGCATCTTCTAGTAGACAGGGTGATGACAGAAATGAGCATCTGTTTATGCTGCAGCACATGACCAATTCTATGACAAGTGCTGAAGAAAGCAATGATGTGTGGTATGTTGACTCTGGTGTGTCAAACCACGTGATAGGTCATGCAGAATGGATGTAGGATGCAAGGAAAATGGAAAGACCTGGATTTGTGGAGATTGGTGATGATACTGCACATCCTATTGTGCAGATTGGTAAAATTCCTTTGTCTATGCAGGATGGGAAAAAGAAATACTTGTCTGATGTATTTCATGTCCCGAATATCACCAAGAACCTAGTTTCTATTGGTCAAATGGTTGAGCAGGGCTTGCAAGTCAGATTTAATCCTCATGGATGCTTTGTTGAGGATATGAAAAATAACGGTCGCTTGATAGCAAAAGGAAAGAAGAAGGGCAAGATGTTTATGTTGGATGCGTACATGCATGAATTGAGTGCAGTAATGTTTGCACATGGGACCGGTGTAGTTGCAGATATTGATATCTGGCATAAACAAATTGGTCATGTTAATGTACAGCGACCTAAATCAATGCAGGCCCAAAATATTATTGCAGGATTGCCTAAATTCAAGGTTGCAGAAATGCATAAGGTATGTGAAGCCTGTCAATTTGGAAAACAAGCAAGGAAACCATTTCCTAGACATGTTCAAGAGAGTAAGAAGCCATTGGAATTAATCCACTCTGATGTGTGGACTACTAAAGCTGCATCTATTTGAGGCTGTCATTATTTTGTCACTTTTATTGATGACTACAGTAGAAAAGTTTGGGTGTATTTTATGAAAAAGAAAAGTGAAGTGTTTGGGCAATGTTTCAAAGCTTTTAAATCTATGGTTGAAAAAGAAACAGGCCTGCAAATAAAATGCCTAAGGTCAGATGGAGGGGGAGAGTACCTCTCAATGGAGTTTGCAAGGTTCCTGCAGGAGCATGGCATAAAGCAGCAATATTCATGCAGTCACACCCCACAGAAAAATGGACTTGCAGAAAGGAAAAACAGGCATATTAGAGAGGTATCTCAGGCCATGCTAAATGAAAAAGACCTACCAGATTATTATTGGGTTGAAGCAGTTGTTATAGCAGTTTACATAATGAATAGGACTCCCACTGCAGCAATACATGGCATGACACGAGAGGAGATGTATACTGGTAAGAAACCAGATATTTCTCATTTGAAATTTTTTGGTTGCATTGCCTATGTTCATGTGCCAGATGAGTTGAGGTCCAAGTTGGATCCAAAAGCTGAGAAGTGCATCTTTATTGGTTATTCTCTATAGCAGAAAGGGTATAGATGCTATAACCCTTCTACTCGTAAGTTTACAGTGAGTAGAGATGTTGTTTTTGATGAGATGAGCAGCTGGTATAAACCACTAAATGTGATTGATAACATAGATGCACAAAATGGTAATGCTGCACAGAATTCACAGCAGCAATCACAAAATATTAGTGGACCTGCAGTGTCCTCTAGTAGTGGTTCACATACTTTGCCATGGACAGGCAGATTGAGATCAGGACAATCTCCTCAAAGCAATGTAGATAGTGCTATGTAGGTATCACGAAAAGGAAAGAGAAGATAGATCAGCCCATGTTTGATGTGAATGCAGGTCACTCTTATGTGGATGGTGAATCCAGTGGCTCCGAACAGAGCATTGATTATGAGTTGGGTATTCCTTCTGTTGTTACACCTGGAGTAAGGAAGACCAGGGATGTTTTGAGAGCACCTAGAAGTGATCCTATTTTGTGCAGGTCTACCAGAGCTAGGTATCCTGTGGATAGGCTAAAATATGATGGATTTACAACCATTCACTATGTCTATATGGTCAAAGTGATACAAGAACCAGAACCCACTTCCTTTGAGCAAGCCATGGGAAAAGAAAAATGGGAGAAAGCCATGGATGCCTTGGAAGAAAATGCTACATGGGAATTGGTGCCTTTGCCTAAAGACAAGAATGCAATTGGCTGTAAGTGGGTTTATAAGGTGAAGCACAATGCAGATGGTTCTGTGAACAGATACAAGGCAAGATTAGTTGTCAAGGGGTATTAACAGAGATCTGGCATTGATTATGAAGAAACATTTAGTCCGGTTGCAAGGATGGCAATCGTAAGAGCAGTCATTGCTATGGCTACATCAAAGGGATGAGGTTATGATGTTGGTAGAAAGAGTGGTTAGATATGGGAAGTTGGATGTGAGATAGGCCCTGTCATCTTCCGACACTTCTTTTTGCTGGTGCAATGGGATCTTCAGCTACATGGGTGGGATGTCGATTATGTCGTGCCTTGTAAACAATAGTGATGGTCTTTGTAAAAATGGCAACAAACCTATGATAACACTGAGGGGAGGACTACCCATGAGGCATACACATGCAATGAAAGCATCAGTCTTGAGTGCTATAAACCCGGCATGTGTAGACACGCAGAAGATATTTTTCTCATCTTCAGACAAGTCTTAGCAAATTATATGCAGGGTTTTAGTCCCGATGGAACGTTCCCATTTGATTGTTGGATGAGCATATATGATCTTGATTTGGAGTTGCTTCCATTGGATAAGCACCCGTGCGTTGAGGTGGTCTTCCACTTGTAGAACAGCCACAAGCTCTTGGTACACCATTGTTGTGCATTGTAGTGGGGCATCATTGGTGTGGTCTTCCAATGCCTAATTGTTGTGCACTAGCAATTGGAGTTCAAGCTTGGAGATGATTATCTTTTGGGAGGTCATCTCATTCATTTTTTCTTTGTATTGATGGTAGATGGTTGTGTATGCTTCCTTAATCTTTCTCATTTGCAAGGTGACCTTTGCCTATTGAGGAATGTCTTTAATGTATTGGACCATTGGTCCAAGACTTGTGCTTGTGAAATGTTGGCCTCTTGAATGGTAGCCAGTTGGTCTTTTAAGATTTTGCATTCACTTGTAAGCTCGTCCATGCTAATGGCACGTATTGCCAAAGATTGAAGGGAAAAGCGGACTCCTACAATCTTTGTGGACACGACCAAAGACGCCCACCCCACCAGCGGTGCCAAATGTTGGCTCTTTCCTACAGCTTTCGTAGGAAGAGTAGGGTCTTCTCAGTATGCAGGGTTCCGAGGCTTTTTGTCACCTACAGATATATTAGGGTTGTCGATTGTAGTATACATGTAGCTTAGGACCTCGAGTCATGTTCTAGTGAGAGATGTAGGCTTAAGTGTGGTGAGCAAACATAGTGCATGCATGTGTAAAAGGGACATGTATCATCATGGTTGAGGTAATGAAGGATTTTGCCTTCATTGGAGGTTGTAGGGTTTAGGAGGAGTTTAAGGGTTAGGAGGAGGTTCTAGGGTTTAGAAGAGGTTCCAGGGTTTAGAATGAGGTTCTAGGGTTTAGAAGAGGTTCCAAGGTTTAGAAGGAGTTCCAAGATTTAGAAGGAGGTTCCAGGGTTAGAAGGAGTTCCAAGGCTTAGAAGGAGGTTCCCGGGTTAGAAGGAGTTCCAAGGTTTAGGGTAGAGTACATGGTGGAGAACTCGTCTCCCTCGTAGGTCATGGAGATTAAGGGTTGATGAACTAAGGGTTTAGGGGGAGCATAGGAGTGGGAGAGGAAGAAGGTGTAAGAGCATGGGGGGAAGAAGAGAGCGGAGGGAGGAGGTGGAGGAGGGAGGATGAGGAGGGAGGATGAGGGAGGAGGAGGAGGAAGAGGGAGGAGGAGAAGGGAGGAGGAGGAGGGAGGAGGAGAGGGAGAGGTTGGGTTGCAAGGTTGGAGGAGAGGGGAGGAGGAGTTGCAGGGTTAGAGCATGCTTTATGATGTGGAGTGCAAGGAAGCATGGACACTTGAGACAAATGCTTGGAATACCAAAGTAGACTCAACACAATGCCCTAAAGAGTGTGGGCTTCATTCCATTATGGGGTATTTATACAAATTGGAGAGCTTCTCTCTTTGCATGTAGGAATTGTAACACATTCTCTTTCTACATGTGGAAGTTGTAACACAAAGTTGTAACACCTTCTCTTTCTACATGTAGAAGTTGTAACACCTTCTCTTTCTACATGTAGAAGTTGTAACATATTCTCTTTCTACATGTAGAAGTCGTAACACAAAGTTGTAACACATTCTCTTTCTACATGTAGAAGTCATATGTAGAAGTTGTAACACATTCTCTTTCTACAAAAGTCCAAGTTGACATAGAGTCAACAGTCATACATTGTGAAGAATTCTTGCTAGCGGGCAAGACGGCTGTGACCAATTTGTTTATCAATCCAACGGGTGCAGAAGATTTTGAAGTTTTGAGTGTCGGTGCGAATGACAAAGGCCTTGTTGAGAATGAATAGTTCCAGCTTTTGGATAGCGCGCTTGACTGCCAGAATCTCTTTGTCAATAGAATGATAATTGCATTCAGCTCCTTGGAATGTGCCAGAGCGATATGCACAAATAACCTCTTGAGTAGGAGTTTGTTTCAGTAGGACAGTACCCCAAAAATTGTCAGAAGCATCAGTTTCAATAAATAATAGACCATGAGCCGAAGGGATGGTGAGACAAGAAGATGTTGGAGTTTTTCTTTAATGCTTTGGACTGTCTAGGTTTGGGGTGGGCCCCATGAATGGCCGTCTTTCCGAAGAAAGAGCTAGAGGACATAACGACGATCTCTAGCAAGGTGCTCATAAAAAGAGGAAATGTGATTCAGGCATCCCAAAAAGTGTTGAAGTTGTGTGCGATCACGAATTTCCTCTAGGAAGGCAAGAAGAGCCTTTAATACATGGTCTTGCATTTGGAGACAGCCTTTATGAATATGCACGCCAAGAAACTCAATCATCTCCTGGCCGATAGTGATTTTCTTGGCAGAGAGGGCTAAGTCATTGGCCTTAAGTAGATCATAAACTGTGATGAGATGCTTGAGATGTGTAGAGGCATCTTTATTGTTCACTAGAATATCATCTATGTAGACTAAGGAAAAAAGAATGGTAAGCCCCAAAAATGGAATTCATAAATTTTTGGAACTCAATAGAAGCAGTCTTCAGGCCAAAAGGGAGGACATGCCACTGGTAGAACCTTGAGGCACCACAAAGCCAATTTTATATTGGTCGTCGGGATTAAGGCCAACCTGCCAGAAACCAGCTTTGAGATCAAACTTGGAGAAGATTGTGGAGCCAATGATCTTTTGCATAAGGTATTCCTTATTGGGGATAGGATATGAGACCGAAACCAAGTAAGTGTTGAGGGGCTTATAGTTAATGACCAATCTTTTCTTGCCGCGCTTTTGTTCTGAATGCTTATTGACATAGAAGGTGGCTGCAGCCCATTCAAAATGAGAGTGGGAGATGAGTCCCATATCCAAGAGTTCTTGGATCTCCTAGTTGCAAAGTATGCGGTCTTCTTGTGTGAAGCCATAAGGACTTTCTTTGAATGGCTTTGAGTGCTCTCAAAGAGGAAGAGATACCTGATGTTAAAATATTTGCTTGAAAGCGAGAGGAGAGTCACTGCTGCACTCTTGGATAAACTTTTCTTGCATGTCTTGAGGCGAGGTCATGAGTAGTAGAGTTTGTTGAGATGCGCGCAAGGTTTTCTCCTCATCTGCCTAAAGAAGGCTAGAGATATAATCATCTAGGTCAGATCCTGCCAGTCATCGTTGAGCATCATCAAGTTGAGGACCGAAACGATCAAAAGTAGCAGGAGATGGCAAAGGGGGAAAGGTATCATACTCAAGCGGAGGACTGACATAATCAAGAGAAAATGGGGAAAAGCATTGATGCACAATCTCGAGGTCTTCTATGAGGGGCTTTAAGACTTTTTTGAGATGTTGATGAGCGGGAAGGCGAACAAGTTTTTAATTCTAGAATCATACTTTGAGTCATTATTGAATATGCATATATTCTAAATGACCTGTTGAAATTTTCCATGGAGTCTAATTGTGGCAAATTTCCTTTTTGTCCCTCATCAAGGGCAATCTTGTAAGCTTCACAAAGGTGTTGCCCATCAATGGGCTCAAACATGCATCTCTCTGCATTGACAAAGGAATTTTACCAATCTGCACAATAGGATGTGGAGTATCATCATTAGTCTCCACAAATCCTGGTCTTTCCATTTATCATGTGGTTTGATGCACCTGAGTCACATATTCTAATTTCTACCATGGCCTCCAGATCAGCCTCCTCTACCTCTGCCTCTACCTCTTCCAATATTTGAGTAGAAGACAGTTTCTTTTAAAGTTCCTCTTGAGGAAGATGCACCACCATTTCTCTGCTCTTCAGAAATTAGAAGAGCAATCAACTCCTCAAAATCAGGAAAATTCTCATGGACGGCAATGGATGTCCGGAACTGTGCATAATCCTTTCCTAGACCATTCAAGGTAATAGAAACTAAATCATCATCTTCCACTGGTGACCCAATGGAAGCAAGTGCATCTACAATCTTCTTCACTTTCATGTGGTAGTCATTGATGCTCATATTTTCTCTCTGCACATTATGCAACTCCTGCTTCAGCTGCATTTTCCTGGCTTACGTATTTGTGCTTTACATTTTTGCCAAAGTATCCTTCGGCATACTTGCATCTTGAATATGCACAATCATAGAATCTGAAATACCGATAGACAGCTAGTACATAACTTTTTTGGCTCTCTCATGCCATCCTTTAAATGCCTGCATTTCCTGTTGATTGGGAACATTAGGAAGAACTGGTTCTTCTTCATTTCCTGTAATGAACTCCCAATAGCCTTTTCCCACAAGGAAATTCGTCATTCTAAACTTCCATGCTTGGAAGTTGTTCTCGTCAAGCTTTTCAGTGACAATCTGTGAAAGAGAATCAGACGCCATTACAGAACACTGCAAAATATTCTGTCACTGCAAAAAACACAGCTTCTTCCTCACAAGGGCAAATCTACGAAACTGACGAAAGTGGTATTTGACCACACAGTCACTTCCTAGTGATGATTTTGCATCAACAGGCAACAAGGATGATTTTGTAACTCCCAATATCTCTGCGCACAGGCATACGATGCAATTTCTGTGGCAACTTTTCACTGACCTGCAGAACAGTGGTCGCACAGCAAAAACAGGGCCTTTTTCTCAGTGCCTGCGGAGAACTTCCGCCTCCAAAACGGGCCCCAAAATGGCCTCGAATCAGAAAAATAAAGTCACCATGGGCTTTTCCCTCTCCCGCAGCATATACTGTCCCTCGACACACCGCAAAGGGCGTCTCAATCTGAGACAATGCACTCTTGCACTTTCCGGCTATGCTACCTGCAGAGATTTGCTCCCAAACTTGAAAAAGGAAAGCAACACTGGTCCTCTTACCAGGACACCGCGAACTTGGTTTGCTTTCTTGAGTTCCTTACCACGAACTAGGCTCTGATACCATGTGAAGATAGTGGGAGAGAAGGAAGGAGTCTCACTTGCTGCTTTCTCACATACACAATGGGGGAATACACACAAAGGTGGAGGCTGAAAACAGTTTTTCTCTTATTAGTTGTGAAAGCCAAAAGAACTCTAGTACAAAGAAATAGAAGAACCCTATATGTGGGTCTCAAACCAAACTCAGCTAGCTACGGTGGCATACTAACTGAGCCACGAACTAGAGTACATAAGGATAGCTGTCATCCAGCTATTATTCATGGGCGGCGTACCAACCGCATCTGCAGCTAACAAGTCGGTGACATAAATGCACAACGGTCACCCTGGCATATCACAAGTGGAGCTCGATATATCAACACTTCAGCCCTCCCTTCTTTCACATTTGGTGACATGAGATTTGTGTTGATGATGGAGATTCAAGCTCTTTTTTACTTATGGATAATGGGAGGACTACTCCGTTGCAATTGTTGCTCAAAATCTTGAGGAAGATGAAGGATTTATAGATGAAGATAATGAGAATAAGAAATATTTCCAAATGGATTTAAACATAAGCGACAACAAATTTCTTAACGCTACAAACATCTTAAAGCTGACATATAGGGATATAGTTGTGTATGAAGCTAGCCTTCTCACTAAAGAAGAGTTCCATGCTATTCACCAACAAAGAATGAACACATCTCATATGGGAGAAGTGGTGGAATCTTCAAATGCTAAAGACACTGAAGAAACTAGCTATAAAGTAGACGTGTGGATTGACGAGTTACTTGTTTCTAACAAAATCAAAAGGAGAGCATGTGAGTGATTACAAACATTGTTGTGATATTCGTTTTTCTTCATACATCATAGCTATTGTACTCAATATGTCATTGTGTTTCAACTGGTCATGTACAAAGCATGGTAATGGCTACCATGTTTGGAGCCTAGAAAAGGATTGCTCGTTAGGATATTTCATCAAGTAGATGAGGTGATTATATTCCACAAGAAGTGTTTGAAAGAACAATGTAGCTTTTCCTCCATTTGTGCTCAAGACACTGTCCATATATCTTGGTGGATATCCTATGAGGGGGAATTCAAAGAATTTGTTACCACTTTCCATTTTAGCTAGGCCTCTAGTCTATATTCTTTTAGGAGTAAACATTACTTAACATACATGGCATATGCACTATCATGTGAGATCAATGATCCTAGGATGGTGGTCCTCCTGCAAACCAGTATTCAAGCCCCTCTGTTTTTTGGCCTACGCAGAGTGTTCATGAATCATCTCCTAGTTTTCTACCTCCTCCTTTTTGGAAAGCTCCCATTACTACCCTCTCTGCTCCTGCACCCCCATACCAACCATCAACTAGCTCTATCCCTCAGTGACCCATATGCTTTGATCTGTTTGAGAGTTTAGGCATCAGTATAGATGGCCTCTGAGTGCATCTTAAGATGATTACCGACAGTTGTGCAAAACTCCAAACATCCATTGACTCATTGGATCGCAAGGTCAGTGAACATCTTACTCAGTGTAAATTATATTCTCCTCTTTCTATTGATGATGGACCATCAACGAGTGTACTTTCCCTCCAAGATTTCTTCCAACAGCCAACTCCGCCAGTCTGCAACCCCATGAAGACCTAGCTCATTCGTGTACAGCTCCAGCCTCAAGGTGTTGCTTGTGCTATGCCTCCTCACTATTGGCAAACACTAGAGCCTCATGATCAGATGAAGGGCTCGACAATGGGTGGAGGCTTAGTTGCTTGCAAAAGGTTTTCTTCCCAGATTGCCATTTCTCTTGTTGGCCAGCCAACCACTATTGATTTCTATCAACTTGAATCACAGGGAGTTGATTTGGTAATTGGCAATGACTTCCTCAATCACCATATCCCATTTGGATTTTCTACAACTGAAATGATTCTAACAATTAAGGGCTCTCTTCTCCACATTCGTGCCCTAGAAAGGTTGAAACAAGTCCTCCAACCTCTTGATGAGGATCTAACCATTCTCCATCAGGCACACCCGTACGCATACTTTGCATCTCTTGTCTTCTCTCCAGCAAATGCAAGAAACACACTATTCAAAATTTTTGGACTTTCTCTCCTGGTTTGGACTTTTTAATGGAGCATATCCTCTCCACTCAACTTCACTTAGTGAGCTCAAAAAAGAGCACTAAATGGGTCACTTATATACAAATATGGTCTTATTAGGCTAAGAAGTCAAGTGGTGACCTCTAATTTTAAAAAAAATGGCTCATTGAAGCTATAATTCCCAAACTTGTGCATAGTTCCCCCATCCAATAACTATAATAATAATAATAGTAGTCTCCTAACTCTAGTTCAATTTTAACACTATGAAGTGATAGATTCTCTGCCCCCCCTTTGCCCTACATTCAAGTGGTAACATCATGATCATTGTCACTAATATCATCAATTCCTGTTATTGCATCACTTATCCCATCGATCTTTACATGTATTTTTCTTTGTGGTCCCATCTTATTATTCTCAACACAAGACAAGTCTTCTATATCAGTAAGCATGTTTGAGTCACTTGCAACACAGGACAAGTCTTCTATACCAATGAGCCTGTTCGAGTCACTTGCAAAACATGACAAGTCTTCTATACCAGTGAGCCTGTTCGAGTCACTTGCAACACAAGACAAGTCTTCTATACCAGTGAGTATATTTGAGTCACTTGCAACACAAGAAACCTTTTTTGCATCAACATCTGTTACTATAATGTCCTCGATACTTGTGAGCATGCCACTATGTTACTCTTGATCACTACTATAGCTTCTTATCAATTTGGATCCCATTTGTGTTATAGTCCTTTTCTTCTGATAATATTCTGTTGTGTCTTCCATGACATTTAAGGAAACTGTCTTGGGTAAACTTGATTTCAAGAAAGCTAACCCCCATTTACAAGTACTATGAACTTGTAGATGAGACATAATATTATGGACATCTAGATGTGATTCAGAAGTACTATGACACCTACACTAGTACAGAGAAATCTCTGAGCATAGCCCTTAAAGTTGCCAATTGCTAAAACTTCTCCGGAGCAAGATAATATCTCTATTTTTTCCCCCTCAAAATAAGTTTTCTTGATATCTTGAAAGTATGTCTTTGGAACAATTTCGTCTTAGTCCCAGAGCGTTCTGTGTGCTTGCATATCAAATATGTCACATTGTAAGATATCTCCCAATGTTTCAAAGTCTCGATGTGGATATTTTAAATGTACTTCAGGATTTACAATGTTGGTGATTATCACTACACATCTTCTCTCACCACAACATTGGAAATGACACACATTCATAGGATCAAGACTATGAATTCGTCAAAAGCCACCACTTCATTTTTCTTATATAACACCACATCCATACCCTCTGTCAGGGTGAATACCTGTTTTATGTACAAAAATAGATTAGCAACTCAAAAAAAGACACAATAAATAAGCATTGAGCTTATTATTACTTAATAACTTTTATATTAAAACTAGCAGAGAAGGCATTAAACATGAACCCTACATCCTAAATTTAAAATAATTAATACCAAAACATCTTAACCACCGTAAATCCTAAACTTTAAACATTTAATCCCTAAACCCTAAATCCTAAACTCCTAAACACTAAGTCTTAAACCCTAAACCCAAAACTCTAAATCCTAAACCCTAAATCCTAAGTCCCAAATCCTAAACCCTAAACCCTAACCCTAAAATACAACCAAAATTTAATGAATTTTTTTTATTTATGCAATAGATTGGATATATCTGTTGCTTGAGCAACAGGCTGGGGGTATATCCAACCTGTTGCACAAATCAAGAAACCTATTGCTAGGTGTACCTAACCTGTTGTAGATCAAGAAATTACTTGACTTGTGCAACAGGTTGGATATACCCCCCAACCTGTTGCTTGAGCCATATATACATATATATATATGTATATATATATATATTATATATATATTATATTATATACATATATATATAATATATACATATATACATATATATATATAATATATGTATATATACATATTATATACATATATGTATATATATACATATATACATATATATATGTATATATTATATATTACATGTGAGCAACATGTTGGGGGGTATATCCAACCTGTTGCACAAGTCAAGAAATTTCTTGACTTGTGCAACAGGTTGGATATTGGGGGGTATATCCAACCTATTGCACAAGTCAAGAAATTTCTTGACTTGTGCAATAGGTTGGATATACCCCCCAACTTGTTGCTTGAGCAACAGGTTGGGAGATATATTCAAAAGAAAATTCCTTGATTTTTACAATAGGTTGGGTGCACCACTAACCTATTCCACTTGCAACAGGTTGGGGGATATATCAAACCTATTGCACAAATTTAAAAAAATCATTGTATTTTAGGGTTAGGGTTTAGGGTTAAGAATCTAGGGTTAAGGATTTAGGGCTTAGGATTTAAGATTTAGTGTTTAGGATTTTGGGTTTATGATTATGGTTTTAGGGTTTAGGATTTAGGGCTAAGGGTTTAGGATTTCGGGTTTAGGGTTTAAGATCTAGGGTTTAGGGTTTAGGGTTAAGGATTTAGGATTTAGCATTTAGGATTTAGGGTTTATGATTATTGTTTTAAGGTTTAGGATTTAGGGTTTAGGTTTTAGGGTTTAGGGTTTGGTATATAAGGTCATGAGCTTAGAGTCTAGAATCTAGGGTTTAGGATCTAGAAATTAGGTTTTAGAATTTAAGCTATAGGGGTTAGGGTTTAAGGTTTAGGGTTTAGGGTTTAGGGATTAGGGTTTAGGGTTTAGGATGTAAGATCTAGGAAAATTTAGGATTTAAGATTTAGGGTGTAAGATTTAAGGTATATAGACTATATAAAATATGCATTTCAAAGTATTTAGTTTAGATATTTATATAGACTATATATTATATGCTTTCCAAAGTGTTTTGTTTATGTCCAATACTAGGTATGATCCTTTGCAAAGGGTTTACTTTAAGTAATTATAAGTCAACCTAGTCAAAGTATCCTATTGATTAGGGACAAGCACATAAGCTAAAAGCACACCGATTCATATTTTCTTACATTCATGCTACATGGTGTATCAGAAGTATGTGATAAGAAATATTCATAAGAAATATGTATTCCATATCATGGATTCATACCATGGATATCTTATGGTTGCTAAAGTAGAAAAATGATATGGATTCAATGATACTGTAGTTCTGTGCAAAGCCTTTAATGCTTTTGCAAAGTATTACATACTATAACAAAGATAAGGAAGTATGCTAAACCTCTTCTAGATTCTATGGTTTTAAATATCTACCTTACAAATGCATTATCTAATTCTTCATTCTTCGACTAACAAGTATTATACACATGGAAGAAAAGCATACATGCTAAAAGCACGTGTGTAAATTTTAATATTCCCTTATTTTTTAAATTAATTCAATTCTTTGATTGACTACTTTTTAAAATTTAAATGTTATTACTATATAATATACATAATTTTAAATGTTATTAATGTATAATATTAATACTTTATATATATTTAATTAAATTTATACAATAATTACATTATATTTATATTAGTTTTTAAGTTAATAATGTATATTTTTATTAAAACTAAAATTTAATATCTAGTTAATAGTAGGAAGAATATTGTAGAGATTTTTCATATTAAGAACTACCTTATAAATACATTCACTATTGAAGAATAAGTATTATATAAAGCAAATATTTTCATTATTATATTTTTTAAATTAATGTATTTATATAATAATTATATAATATTTATATTAATTTATAGATTAGCAATATATATTTTTAGCAAAATTATATTTTAACATTAGTTAATAAAAAATTATTATATTATGGATTAAAAATATTATAAATGGATTTCTCATATTAATAAAGTGTCGTGAGAGGAGTTTTTGGAGAAATTTATGGTTAAGAGTTTTTTGATAGATTTATGGTTAAATTTTGTTTTGAAGTTGTTGCATACGCAATAGGTAGGGAGGTTTGAGTGGTTTTGAGATTGAGAGAGAAATTTGTAATAGATTGTTTTGTAATTTTTTTTTTTTGAAAAATTATTGCATGCCCAATAGGCTAGGAGAGTTTGAGTTTGAGAGAAATTTGTGACAATAGGTTGTCATGAGAGTTTGAGGTAAAGAGGAAAATTTGTGGGAAAAAAGATTTAATGCAAAAAATGGTTTTTTAAAGTTGTTGCATACGCAACAAGTTTTTGAGAAAAGAATCGGATTTGAAAAAAAAATCAAATTTATAAAAACTTGATTCTTAGAAGTTCTTGCATACGCAATACGTTGGAAATAAACTCACCTCTTGCAAAATTTTAAAATTTTTGAGAATCCTACAACAAGTTGATGAGAGGAGAGAAGCGTGGAGTGTGAAAGAATGAACTTTGACTGAAAAAGAGAATAAAGAACGTTCTACTTATAGTGAACCTAAAAGAACTAAAAAAAGCTAACTTAACCTAAAAAAGCTGACTTGACCTAAAAGCTACCCATTTCCTATAAAACTCTACTTCTTCTCATTCTCTCTCATAACTTTCCTCGAGCTCCTCCACCACCTCCCCACCCAAGTACTCCCTCCCTCCCTCCCTTCCCCTCTCCTCCCTCCCCTCCTTTCCCCTCTCCTCCCACTTCCCATCCCCTCTCCTCCCGCTCCCCTCCCTTCCCCTCTCCTCTCGCTTCCCCCTCTCCTCTCGCTTCCCCCTCCCCTCCCTTCCCCTCCCCTCTCCTCCCTTCCCCTCTCCTCCCGCTTCCCATCCCCTCTCCTCCCGCTCCTCTCCCTTCCCCTCTCCTCCTGCTTCCCCCTCCCCTCCCTCCTCCCGCTTCCCCCTTCCCCTCCCCTCTCCTCCCTTTCCCTCTCCTTCTGCTTCCCCCTCCCCTCTTCTCCTACTTGCCCCCTTCGATTATGAATCCTCTCCCCTTCCCCTTCGATCATTTTTTTTTGGAGCAGGGAGGCTGGGAGCGAAGAGGCGGAAAGCTTTTTTTTTTGGGAGCGGGGAGACAGGGATGGGTTTTGGGGAGGAGAGGTAGAGGCAAAGGCGGGGAGGTAGAGGAGAGGACGGAGGTGGGAAGCGGGAGCTAGGGAGCTGGGAGAGGGGAGGTGAAGGGGCGAGGGGAGAGGCGAAGGCGGGGAGGGGGAGGCGAAGGCGAGGAGGCAGGAGGGGGAAGGCAGGAGGCGAAGGCGGGGACGGGGGAGGTGAAGGTGGAAGGTGGGGAGGCGAGAGCGGGACGTGGGAGGCGGGGAAGAGGGAGGGGGAGGAGGGAGGATTAACCCCCCTCCTAACCTATTGCGCGCGCAACAAGCAGCCCTCGCGGGCGAACCTGTTGCATGGGCAACATGTTAGGGGGAGGGTTAATCCCCTCCCCTAAGGCCCCTTAAGGGCCTCCTGTTACGCGCACAACAGGTCGGCCCGCGAGGGCTAACCTATTGCACACGCAAGAGGAGGCCCCTAAGGGGCCTTAGGGGAGGGATTAATCCCCTCCTTTAAGTAGGGGCCCTTTAGCCCCCCCCCCCCCAAACAAAAAAAAAAGGATGATTTTTTTTAATTTTAAATAAATAAAATAAAATTTAAAACCCAAAAAAAAGGAGACTAATTTTTTTATTTTAAATTAATAAAATAAAATTTAAAAAAATAACATAAACTAAATAAATTTAAAAAAATAAATTATATTATATTAAATTTAAATAAAAAATTAAAATTAAATAAATAAAATAAAACAAAAATTTTTAAAAATTAAAAAAATGATCAAAAAATTAAAACAAATACAATTTTAAATAAATAAATAAATTTAAATATTTAAAATAAAATAAAATAATTTTTTTAAATAAAATAAAATAATTAAAAATAATTTTCAAAATAAATTATATTATATTATATTATATGTAAATTAAAAAATAATTAATTAAAATCAAATAAATAAATAAAATTTAAAAAAAATAGAAAATTAAATTAAATTTGAAATATATAGATATATAAATAAATAAGATAAAATTTTTAAAAAATCAAATAAAATTTTAGAAATTTTAAATTAAAATTTTTTATCTATGTTTATAAAATATTTTGAATTAAATTTTTTATGTAAAAAAATATTAGATAAAAAAATAGTATCTAGAAATATAAAAATATATTTGAACTTTTGAAATTTCAATATAATATATTTTTAAAAATATATTTAAACTTTTAAAATTTTAATTATCTTTAAATTTTTAATATTTAAATATTTAATTAGCAAATTTTTTTATATTTTGAGTTTGAAAATCATTGTAATTCTCATTTTTTATTTTTGATTGCTTTGCAGAAAGCTATGGCTTCAAGTTTTGGTTCTAAGGTGTCTTTCAATTTTCTTGAACATGCTTGATATTTTATGAAGCGCAAATCAAAGTATTTTTTGGTGATCACTGCCGAGAATGTGTCAAGCATGAAATATTCTCTAAAGGCTGGAAGAAATGGTGGCATGGTCTCAACCATCAACATTAAAGAAAACAATTTGATAGAGGTTGTGTGCAAAGGGAAGAATAACGATGTGGTCTACAAGTTACGAGTTATGCACAAGCACTTCTTGAAGCCCTTACCACAGTCAATTGAGGGATCCCAAGAATTACTTAGTGCCTTGGAAGCATTGAAGAAAATGTGGCATGCATTTCCAAGTGGTGGTGTTTTACCTTCAACAGCAGTAAGTACGCCATCTATAACATGTAGCCCTCAAGTTGTATTGCTAATATCTGTGGCGATAACTACGGTATCTCCGGTAAGAGTAACTACAATATCTGTGGCAGTAACTACAGTGTCTCCAACTATACCTACACCATCGACTGCTACAACTACAGGAACAAGAAGGAGTGATCGTGGAGCAGATTTAAGTTCCACAGCTATTCCCAGAAAGAGAGCCAAAATAACTCCTACTCCACGTGTAGATCATTCAAGTGTAGGCTATTTAAAACCAGGTGAAAAATTGGATAGTGATGATCAGGAGGATCCGCAAGAAGAAGATACAAGTCTTGCAGACTTTTCTATAAGTGTGGAAGACTTACATCCTCCTTCGAAAGATGCACGTTTGAGCCCATTGATGGGCAACACTTTTGTGAAGCTTGCAGGATCGCCCTTGATGAGGGAAGAAAAGAAAACTTGCCACACATTGAGTGGATGGACAAGTTTCAATGGGTCATTTGTCATGTATGCATATTTAACGATGACTTGAAGTACATTCTAGAATCAGAAAGGCTGAATTCTGCTCCATTTAGGTTGAAAAAAGCTCTTCTCTTTCTAAGATCCTAATAAGGGCAAGGGAGTTATGGGTGGGCTATGGAAAGCCACAAACAGTGAAGGGCAAGAGACCTACATCTGAGTACATGGGAAAGAGGACTCGGTTCTATAGATGCTTGAAAGGTGTTATAAGCAATATGCAAGACGTATCAAGTAATAAGGTTGAGGCAAAGGATCTAAACACCACCGTTGCAAGATACAAGGATGTTACTTGCATTGTCTTCCGTGAGGACTCAGTGTTTCAGAGCATCGTGGATGTTTGCCAAGCATATGAAATAGGAAACATATCCTTTGAGGCACCAGAGCACACTGCAACTCAGAGCAAAGAAATAATGAAACCGATGTCTATTGTTTGGTGGAGAGCATTAAGGTTTGTTCCAGATGCAATAACAGAAGAAGTATGCAAGAAGATCCTAAGCGGTGACTGCTTCTTTGGAAAGAAGAGCAAGCATAGCAACTTGGATGAAGTGTTCACCCGAATGATTCAAAGTGAGGCTGCTCTCTCCGCACTATTGTCTTTATTAAAATCTGATGATGAGTTAGTTGGCAAGTCAATTGATGTGGATAAGAAGAAAGCACTTAGCCTAGGTCAACTCCTTGATAAGACATAAAGTGGTTGGCTTCAATGGATGTAGATGCCACACCAACAAAGGATCTAAGAGCTAAAATGCCAAAGGTTGTTGAGACAGAATATATGGACATCAAGAAAAAGGCCTTGCAATCCACTGCCCAAGGTAGAGCAATTGGTGGTTTACATGATGGTTCTGCATTCAGCTTCTCCTATGATATCTTGCTGTCAGAGAATGATACAAATTTTGCACACATCAATGGCATTGATACAGAGCATTTCATAACAATGAGCAATCATGCTTGGGAGAAGCCATGTGTATTTTTCATAGTTGAATTGCAAGACCTTGCAGTGTCATGGATAGTTGAACTTGTGCAGTTTATCATAGAAGGTCCTATGGCAGATAAGAAAAGATCAACGTTGGTCCTGTTCGTGACTGAATCACAAAGGGATTCCTTGTGTGCGAGTTTGACATCTGCATTTGGGTATTTACTTTCAAAAGTATACCATGGTATAGTCCTACGCAATCATATGACTGTCTTGGAAGGCACTACCATTCAAGTCTTGTAGCCTTTCTTGATGTGCTTCTTATCCAGGGGTGGTGGCAATCGAATCAAAATTCCTTTAAAGACTCTCGAGCTTCATTACTTTGAGGACAAGAAGGTTAAGCTTGATGCAGCAATGGTGGATTACAGAAAGTCGATGCATCCTAATGTGATACTAGAGATGACAAAGAATTTACTGAACGATGGGTGGGAAGTAGCATTGTATCGAATGGGTTTTGCTGCTGAGAAATTGCTATGCCAAGGTAGAAATGTAAATGTCATTGATACCCCCCATCAGATTGAGTTCTTTGACGCATATTACAGTTGCACTTCTCCAATGACTTACGCCAAGAAGAAATCCGCACAAAGAATAAGGGTGATCAATTGTCAACAAGAGCGAAGGAGGTTCCACTCATCATACGAGAAGGCCCGTAGTAGCAAGAAGTAGTAGTACAACACATCATAGGAAAAGGTAAGGCTAAAGAGGTGGAAGCACTTCCCTTGAAATTAAAAGTGAGGAAGGCAAACTTGATCTTGGGTGAAGGACATGCAAGTGGATCAAGTAAGGAAGCCTTACACAAAGAAGGTATGGATGAGGCAAAGCATGACCAGGAGGAGCTACCAGGAGGCATAAATGGTTCTTCAGCCATGACCTTACAGACTCTAGAGCAGCCTACTAGTCAGCAGGTGCTTGGAATTGAAGAGCAAACTAATGAGGACCTTGCTACTGAGACTCCAGTCTTAGAGCATCCTATTAGTCAGGAACTTGGTAGTCAAGGGCGCATTGAGGACATTGGTACTATCCTAGAGCAGCCTATTAGTCAGGACCCTGGTAGTCAAGGGCCTGGCATTGAGGACATTGGTATTGAGGAACATGATGGCTGACGGCTTTGTAATCATAAGTTTTGAAGTTCGCAAGTTTTGAACTTCTATGTAAAGGGAATATCTAATCAAAAGTTTACTTTTTTGATTTCTTTACTCTCATTATTGTGTATAAAGATTGTTTATGAGGTCCATTTTATACTTAATGGTGTATTTTAAACTTTATGTCAATGTATTTCTATAGTTAAGGATGTTTTTTAATACCAAGTGAGGTGTATATGTACACCACTTACACATAAAAGGATTTATGTACACTACCTTTCTAAGGGGTTTATGTACACCACTTTTCTAAAAGAAATGGTCATAAAGGTGTGTGCACACCACTTATACATAAAGGTGTTTATTTACACCACCTTTTTAAGAGAATTGGTAATCTATTGATGTTCTTAGGTGATAGTAGCTCAATTCATAAGAAGTTAGTGCAAGCTTTACACTGAACTTGGTTTATCTCCAAGTGTACTCTCCTTGCATGACTTCTTCTCTCAGCCAGCACCGCCAGTTCGTAATACCATGAAGACCTGGCTTGTCCGTATCCAACTCATGCCCCCCGAAGTACCCCTGTACACTTTAATTGCTTTGGTTGACACATGTTCTGGCTTCAACATCTGTAAATACAGAGCTCTCCCTTCTTCCTCCTGGCAACAATTGGAGCCCCATGACCAAATGCGTGGCTGAACAATGGGTGGTGGGCTCATAGCTTGTAAGAGGTATGCCTCAGATATTGCTATTTCTCTTGACGGGCATCTGACCAACATTGATTTCTATGAGGAAGAACATTCATGCACAATCTCGAGGTCTTCTATGAGGGGCTTTAAGATGTTGACGAGCGGGAAGGCGAACAAGTGTTCCTTGAATTGTCAGTATCATTTCAGTGGCGGAGAAGCCAAAAGGGAGATGATCATTAAGGAAATCATTGCCAATGACTAAATCTACTCCCTAGGATTCAAGTTGGTAAAAATAATTATGTGTAGGATGCCCATCCAAAGAAATCAAGATATTGGAAGCAAATCGTTAACAAGCGATAACTCCACCGCCCATAGTGGAACCGTGGACAATTTAGCCACTCAAGTATGTCTGGATGCTTGCTACTCTGTATTATATGACCTACAACTTGCTGTTTGTAAATTAGATTAGAATATAAAAACTGTTCTAGAGGAACTCCAACAGCTGCACACTGGTCATGTTCCCTCTCAACATGATTCTATGCATAAGTCCTTTCCACCTTCCTTACCTCCAGCTTTTTACCACGCTTCTGCTTCGAGTGTTTGTTGACATAAAAGGTAGCTGTAGCCCATTCGGAGCGAGAGTGTGAGATGAGACCCATATCCAGTAGTTCCTGTATCTCTTGATTGCAAAGAACCCGATCATCCTGGGTAAACTCATAAGGTCTTTCCTTAAAGGGCTTTTAATGTTCCCATAGGGGAAGTGAAACTTGGTGCTGGAAGATTTTCTTGAAGGCTAAAGGAGATTCGTTGCTGCAATCTTGGATGAACCATTGTTGCATTTCTCGCAGGGAGGAGAGCATGAGGAGAGTATGTTGTGAGGTCCTCAAGCTTCTCTGCTCATCATTTTGGATAAGGCTTTGAATGTATTCATCTAATTCAGATCCTTCAAGGGGACTTTGTGCATCATCAGGCATGGGACTGAATGGACCAGAAGGAGTAGGAGATGGTGATGGAGGAGTGGCAGCATATTCAGGAGGGGGATTGACATAATTAAGAGAGAAAGGGGAAGAGCATTGATGAACAATTTCCAGGTCTTCCATGAGGGGCATTAATACCTTCTTTAGATGCTCTCGAGCCAGAAGACGAACTAGTGCTCCTTGGATTGTCAACACCATCTCTGTGGCAAAAAAACCAAAAGGAAGGTGGCAGTTAAGGAAATATTTGCCAATGACCATGTCTACCCCTTGAGATTCTAGCTGGTAGAAATCAATCGAAGTAGAATGTCCTTCAAGGGAGATCAAAATATTGGAAGCAAAGCATTTGCAGGCTATGACACCATCACCCATAGTTGAGCCACGCATTTGGTCATGCGATTGTAATTCCTGCCAGCAAGCCTAGGGAAGTGCTCTGTATTTACAAATATTGAACCCTGAGCCAATATCAACAAGAGCTATTAAAGAGTAGGGAGGAATGTCAGGGAGATGAATCTATACATTTATTAACGAGGTCTTCATGGGATTACGAATCGGAGAAGCTGGTTGGGTAAAGAAATCTTGCAGAGAGAAAACACTGGTAGAGGGACTTGCGTCAATGGAAAGAGAATAGAGCTTACATTAGGTCAGGTGTTCTACTACCTTGTGATCAAGAGAATCTATTGATGACTGGAGTTTGGTGTAGTTGTCTGTGATGATCTTGAGATGGATTTTGAGGCCCTCAATGCTAATGCCAAGACTTTCAAATTGGTCGTAGCATAAAGGGTGTTGGGAAGAAGACATGTCATCTTTTGGAGCAGGGCTAGTATGGGGAAATATTGGATGGAGGGGAGGAGCTGGTGTAGAGAGAGTAGATACAAGGGTTCTCCAGAAAGGCGGAGGAAGATGACTAGAAGGTGGAATAGGTGTATGGACAGAAATGGGGATCGGAAGACAGAAAGACAAAAATACCATATGGATGGATGATGGCGATAAGTTGGGGATGCTAGAGAGGATTCAAAGAGTTCAACGGAAGTCTCTATATCTCGGCTAAAGCCCCTACCTTTACCATGGCCCCGACGCATGGAGCCTTGAGAAAACACCTTAGGTTAGTGTCGTGAAGGGGGTTGTTCTTCGGGTGTATCACTAGAGCTTGTCAAAGATATTTCAATGTCGATGTGGAAAGGATCCCGTTGGTGAGGATAATTCATCATGCTATAAACATTAGGATCATCTTCATCAGAACAAACCATGCATAAATAATCCCGAGAGTAATCATAAGAATCATTCAATTGACAAGCTAAACATTGAGGAGTATTTGATTCGAAACAATCTAGCATGGATTCACCAGATTCTCCTTGGGAAACAACTTCCCATTGGTCGGGATGCCGGACAGTGTGGTAAAGAAGCCCTTGAGTTGGCGTTTTGAGAGTTACGCGGCTTCTCAGTGCAGTCTTTGACAAAATGACCCTTTTTCCCACAAATAAAATAGCCTAACGATTTACTGGATGTGAAAGGGCAGCGTCGCAATAATCGTTGGGGATGCCTGAAATATTGCTTGCGCCACTGTAGATGTCAAAGCTTTGGAAAAGAAGTTGATCCACATGAGCATTTGGAATGTCGGGTCCAGGATCTCTTGTAACTTTTGGAGGATGATGTCCGAGGGACAAAACTGCTTTTGTCCCACAAATTGTTCACAGACAGAAGAAGAGATGCCAATCTTTTTAAGTTTCTTGCGAAGAGTTTGTTCAATGCATTGGCATCTGATATATACCTGGACCATTTGGAAGAAATTAGCAAACGTGAAATCCACACGGTCTTGTGGACTTCTTGAGGCACATTGTCGATATTAACAATTTTTGTTTGTGCCTCGAGGAGGGCCATGACAGCATTGCCAAGTCGATGAGGTAAACTATAGAGATAATGGTGTTTGGCAAAAGTGTTAGAGAAAAGGCCAGCTCTATAAATGAGCTATTGTACATGAGCATTATAGGCCTCTAGCTGGAAAATATCACAAAGTTACAGAGCAGAAAACTCATTGCCTGCCTGTGTACGATCATCGGTGAATGTCGGCAAAAATTGATTAGAGATTGCCACAATCAAGGCATCAGGAGTGTTGGGTTGGTGATTACCATCAACACTGGAAACGATTATGAGAGTTGCACCAATTCAATTGTTGTTGTTCAATAGGCATGTCATCATCATCCTTCTGGGTCAAGGCGTAAGGAGCATGAATGGATTTAAGTGTACCATCATCAGATGTAGCTTGGAAACAAGCAGAGCGAGGCCATTGTACCGGATGGACCATATGCATTGGATGGAGGCATTCAGAAGAAGTAATATTTGCATAGTTCGTATGAGATTGAGCCGGAAGATTTACTACAGTAGTACGTTGGTACTGGAGACTGGCATCAAAAGGAAAGCAAGCAGCACTTGTTGAGGATATCCAATCTTGAATAGCTTCAGCTTTCTCAGGAGGCAGATTTGGAGCAGAGGGTCGATGCATCAGAAGTGGAGTCAAGAACTTCATCTGGAGCACCTACTATAGAGACATGGGAGGAAGAAGGGAAAGACAAGCGCATGACTCGTTTACCATGCTCATGAGGAGTACAAAGCTTAATTACTGACTTTGAAGGGGCTTTGGATCTTCGTCCATTGGTTCTACCTTAGCACCTTGGTTCATGTACAGAGTAGGGATATCAATCGAGGATGAAAGCTCAGATCTAGGAGAAACAGGTGGCGATGGCGGAGGAAGCTAAGGAGGTGGCAAAGGCAAGGGTGCAGGTTGTGGAGGAGCAAGAACTACTTCAAAAGGATTGCGTGGAGCAGTATTGGAAAAATGAGTAGGATCAGTCGATTTACATCGATGGGCCCAGTGCCAAGTATTATCATACAAGTGGGACGACTCAGTGACAGGCTGGACAGACCGTGGATTTGGAGAAGAGACCAGAGTGGTAGGCAGAATATGAACAAATTGAGGGAAGATGGGCCAAATCATAAGACTGAGAGCTTTGGGAGGAGTAAAAGGTCATTGATGGGACTGGCAGAGGCAGGTGGAAAAGGAGGAAAAGATTTATATACAAAAACTTGTGCAGTAGAAATAGTATCTGGATGCAGCTGTTGGAGCTCATCGAGCACAGTATGAATTTTTTTATCTAATTTACCAACAGCAAGCTGGAAGTCATACAATGCCAAGTAACAAGCATCAAGGCATACTTGTGTAGCAAGATTATGAGAGTTGCACCAATTCAATTGTTGTTGTTCAACAGACATGTCATCATCATCCTTCTGGGTCAAGGCGTAAGGAGCATGATTTGATTTAAGTTTACCATCATCAGATGTAGCTTGGAAACCAACAGAGCGAGGCCATTGTGCCAGACGGACCATATGCATTGGATGGAGGCACTCAGAAGAAGTAATATTTGCATAGTTCGTATGAGATTGAGGCGGTAGTAATATACTGGAGTAGTATGTCAGTACTGGAGACTGCCATCAGAAGGAAAGCGAGCAACACTTGTAGAGGATATCCAATCTTGAACAGCTTCAACATTCTCAGGAGGCAGATTTGGAGGAGAGGTTGATGCATCAAAAGTGGAGTCAAGAACTTCATCTAGAGCACCTGCTATAGAGACATGGGAGGAAGAATGGAAAGACAAGCGCATGACTCGTTTACCATGCTCACGAGGAGTACGAAGCTTAATTACTGACTTTGAAGGGGCTTCTTTGATCTAAAAAGAAGAAAGTTGTGAATAAGCTTCTTTGAGCACATTCTGATAATCCATTTCCCATTCTACAGGCATGGGAAGAGCATCAAACTTGAAGCGCATAACATCAGCATTCGTCTTGCCATATAAGTGCACTCGTCTTTAGTATTCACATGACAGGGGATAGGATTAATGGTAGAGACTAGGTAATTGACAGACCGAACATGTATAGCACAATACTCTGATTTGGGCTTCATGGACAGAACTTTCACTTGGACATACAAACGGAGAGCAATAGACAAATGAGGATCTGCTAGAGACATTTTAAAGTTAGGATACATAATTGTATGCACAGGTTCACAGTTCAGATTACCATGAATCAAACCCATACGAGCATCTTTAAGAGGGAGATGGCGAGTATCTACAAGACTGCTGGCCATGCATGTGGCATTGACACCCATATGAAATAGAGGTTCTATAGTGAGAACAAGGCAACCATAATGTATATACTGATATCCAGAAGTCTGGAAAGTATCAATCTCATGCGGAGTGAACAAAGGGAGATATACACTGGTGGAACCTTCATCAGCAATATTTATAAAAACTTCAAAAACCTTTACATGCTTGAGAGCTCGGAAAATGAAAGGTAGAAAACTTATAGATGTCTTCAGGGTCGATAATTGGCATATTCCAAGCAGCCTTCGGATCAGAGATTTCAGAAGAGGACAACGCGGAGCGAGTAGTGGTAAAGCGGGAAGAGAACGATCGGATCACAACAGCCATTGGAAATATGAAGCATTGGAGACTTTACACAATTCCTCACGCAGATTGGCTCAACCTCAACACGCCTCTCTCTGGGCTTTAATCGGGGAGCTCTTTAGCAACTTTCGGAACGAGCAAAGAATGAACAAGGCTCTGATACCAATGAGAAGGGAGATCTAATCATAAGATTGAGCCGAAAGACTTACTGCAGTAGTACGTCAGTACTGGAGACTAGCATTAGAAGGAAAGCAAGCAGCACTTGTAGAGAATATCCAATCTTGAACAGCTTTAGCTTTCTCAGGAGGCAAATTTGGAGTAGAGGTTGATGCATCAAAAGTGGAGTCAAGAACTTCATCTGGAGCACCTGCTATAGAGACATGGGAGGAAGAAGGGAAAGACAAGCGCATGACTCATTTACCATGCTCACGAGGAGTACGAAGCTTAATTACTGACTTTGAAGGGGCTTTGGATCTTCGTCCATTGGTTCTCCCTTAGCACCTTGGTTCATGTATAGAGTAGGGAGATCAGTGGAGGACGAAAGCTCAGATCTAGGAGAAATAGGTGGCGATGGCGGAGGAAGCTGAGGAGCTGGAAAAGGTAGGGGAGCAAGTTGCGGAGGAGCAGGAACTGCTTCAAAAGGATCGTGTGGAGTAGTATTGGCAAAATGAGTAGGATCAATCCATTCACGTCAGTGGCCCCAGTGCCAAGTATTATCATACAAGTGGGAAGACTCAGTGACAGGCTGCACAGACTGTGGATCTGGAGAAGAGACCAGAGTGGTAGGCAAAATATGAACAAACTCAGGGAAGATGGGCCAAAGCATAAGACTAGGAGCTTTGGGAGGAGTAAAAGAGTCATTGATGGGACTCGTAGAGGCAGGTGGCAAAGGAGGAAAAGATGTACAAACAGAAACTTGTGCAGTAGAAATAGGATCTAGATGCAGCTATTGGAGCTCATCGAGCACAATATGATTTTTTTTATTTGATTTACCAATAGCAAGCTGGAGGTCATACAATGCCGAGTAACAAGCATCAAGGCATACCTGTGTAGCAAGATTATGAGAGTTGCACCAATTCAACTATTGTTCTTCAACAGGCATGTCATCATCATCCTTCTGGGTCAAGGCATAAGGAGCATGAATGGATTTAAGTGTACCATCATCAAATGTAGCTTGGAAATCAAGAGAGCAAGGCCATTGTACCGGAGGGTCCATTTGCATTGGATGGACGCGCTCAGAAGAAGTAATATTTGCATAGTTTGAGATTGAGCTGGAAGATTTACTGCAATAGTACTAGAGGATATCCAATCTTGAACATCTTCAGCTTTCTCAGGAGTCAAGAAGTGGAGTCAAGAACTTCATCTGGAGCACCTGCTATAGAGACATGGGAGGAAGAAGGGAAAGACAAGCGCATGACTCGTTTACCATGCTCATGAGGAGTACGAAACTTAACTACTGATTTTGAAGGGGCTTCTTCGATCTGAAAAGAAGAAAGTTGTGAAGAAGCTTCTTCGAGCACATTCTGATAATCCATTTCCCATTCTACAGGCATGGGAAGAGCATGAAACTTGAAGCGCGTAACATCAGCATTCATCTTTCCATATAAGATGCACTAGTCTTTAGTATTCACATGACGGGGGATAGGATTAACGGCAGAGACTAGGTAATTGATAGACTAGGTAATTGATAGACCGAACATGTATAGCACAATACTCTGATTTGGGCTTCATGGACAGACCTTTCACTTGGACATACAAACGGAGAGCTGTAGACAGATGAGGATCTGCTAGAGACATTTTGAAGTTAGGATACACAATTGTATGCACAGGTTCACGGTTTAGATACCATGAATCAAACCAATACGAGCATCTTTAAGACGGAGATGGCGAGTATCTACAAGACTAGCCATGCATGTGGCATTGAAACCCATATGAAACAGAGGTTCTATAGCGAGAACAAAGCAACCATAATGTATATACTGATATCCAAAAGTCTGGAAAGTATCAATCTCATGCGGAGTGAACAAAGTGACATATACACCAGTGGAACCTTCACAAGCAATATTTATAACAACTTCAGAAACCTTTACATGCTTGAGAGCTCGGAAATGAAAGGTAGAAAACCCTAAAACCTAAAACAAACCCTAAAACCCTAAACCCTAAAACCTAAAACCCTAAACCCTAAACACTAAATCCTAAACCATAAACCATAAATGCTAAACCCTAAACCCTAAACTTCATCGGCTTTGCAAAAATCGTCCTGAGCTAAAGCATCTACCTCGTCCTCTCATTTGCTGGAGAAATCCACGGAATTTGCGATCTGTTTTGGTCAAATCACACGTGACTCAATAGCAATGTGGGCCTTACATGATGCCTAGGATATCCCGGTCACCGTCAAATATTTTTTGGTGAAGAGATAGTTCTGGTTCTCAACTTCTTTTCACAACAGACGGCTTCTTCATCGGGTTCATTTTGAGTCAGTTATGGCCATTTTTAGTCAAATTGCTAGTCGGGAGCAGTGCACACCTTACAAGGTGTCCGAAACGTCCAGATGGGTGTCGTTGGATTTTTTAGCAAAAAGATTGTAGTAGTTCTCGGCATCATTTTGCACCAGACGGCACCTTCATCGGGTTTGTTTTGACTCATTTATGAGCTTATTTGTACCTTGTATCCCACGGGCTCTCCTATGCAAAGTTGAGAGAGTTATCCCATGTACAATGGTGCGAACCGTAGCCCTCCCCATCTCTATATAAAGAGAGAGACTCTCATTCTTGTATCACATTTCAAGAGGTGCTCCACTAAAGAGCTTGAGAGATCAAGCAAAACTAGTTTGGAGCAAGCACCTCTCTTGTAATAAAACAAGCATTTTTGTCTCTCTTGTGTGTTTGTTGATGTGTTTTATTTATGTGTGTACGATCTTATAGAAGATCCTCTCTTCCCTTGTGGAGTGTTGTGTTCCAGCTGCCTTCGGGAAAAAGGGGCTCTCAGGGCTTCATAAGAGTCGAGAGTAGCGTTTGCTTGCGATAGGAGTATGTCCCTCTTGCTGTCCCGCAATAGGGGCAGAAGGAGTAGATAGGAGATCCTTTCCTCCCTTGTGGAGTCCTATGTTCTAGCTGCCTTTGGGCAAAAGGGGCACGCAAGACTTCGTAAGGGTCGGGAGTAGTGTTTGCTAGAGCCTAGAACATTTTGCGTCAACGCTCAGCCCACTTTCCCGTTCCCATTTGCTTCGCACTTTGCACACACAAAAACACTTTTCTTACAAACACTCACTTTAAAAAAGCACTCGTGGTTCATAGAAAGCGCATTACACTTTGGGTTTTGCACTTTTTAAGTGCACTCCACAGTGCACATAACCGGCCCTCAGAAATTTCATTTTTTCCATTTTTTGCTGCCGTAGCTACACTTTTGCCATCGCAGCTGGCCAACAGTTTATTTTACACAAGTTGTCTTTGCAGCACTCCGTCACAGCTTTTTTAATCCTAAACTTTATCATGCCGGAGATTATTGCCATCGACAATCATCCCTATGATGTCGAGCTAGCAGGGAAACATCCTCGTGATGATCGATCGGATAGTAGACCCCCTCGACATGAAAGAGGATGCTCTCAATCACCAGCACGTGATGATGTTTCCTCCCCAGATCTTCTTATGCCACCTCAACTTACAGACTTTTGTAAAAAGTCCATAGAGGAGTACAAGAAGATCACGCAAGGCAGGGAACGTGCCAATGCTTTCCTCGCGAAATTGCGGGCACAACACGTTGAAGAAGAGGTCCCCAACAGCTTGAAATTGAAGCCTCCCAAAATCAAAGTGCCAGATCTTACTGCTCAAGCCAATCTAGAACTCCAATTGAAAGCTCACACTGAGGCCTACAAGCAATCTTGTTTAGATTCTCTTATTCAAGCTCAAGCGGTGACAACTACATCACTTGATAAGGAATACTTAGACTATTGTAGTTGTTTCACGGGGAAAGGCTACAGCAGCTCATCAACAAGCTTGCATATATCAGACTTATTGGTGTGAGCACTACTATGTGGACAAAGCGGCTCAAGAGTTGGCATTATGAAGTCAGTGTTGAGTTCAAAGAAGCCATCAACGCTTGGACCATCAAAAGATGTTTACAAGAAGGCATTAAAGAAACAGTACAATCTAACAAACAAGCAGCACAAGAGGCTGCTATGGAAGATGCAGAGACTCTGCCTCGGGAAGAATCCATTGCGCAATTGATCCGCAACGAGGTTCAAGCACAGCTTCGAAAACTATCTCCACAGCAGAAGTCAAAAAATGGGAAGCAAACAATCAAACATCCTCAAGCAAGAGGCAAGGGTACCAAAAAAGAATCAAAAGAATCAAGGAAACAGGCAGGGAAACAGATAGGGAAACAAGCAGAGAAATGTACCAAGCAAGAACCAGACCAACCAAGGGCACAAGTAGGTAAACAGGCAAGGAAACCGTCCAAACAACCGCCAACATGTTTAGAAGTTGGAAAATGGCCAAAAGCAAGGAAACGGACAGTGCAACAATCGTCTTGAACAGAGACGCAAGCCGTCCACCCCCTCCAATGCATAGCCTTCCTCTTCAAGGACAAGCCGGTATGCCCAGAGGTCTGGTTTGGGAAAACAATAGAAAGGGCCTAGATCATGAAGCACCTCACGCAACACACAGAGAAATGCTTCGGTTCCTCCTTTCAGAAGAAATTGCATCGAGAGAGGCAAATCTTTTGGCTCCCGCTACCGAATCCCTCTCTCTACACCCTGATTCTTTTTAGCAGAAAGACTCCTTCGGAAGTAGATTGTAGGGTTACCAATACCTTTATACACAATCTTTCCCAGTACAAGCTGTCTTTTGCAGAAAAGAAACTCTTAGGCTTAGGTTTAAAGTACATCCCTCCACCTAAACCTTGCCCTCCATCTAGCATTTTCACTGAGTATGAACTCTTTGCTAGACAGATGCATCTCAGGTGGTTCTTCAAGTCCTCTAACAATGATTGGATCTCTCCTTTTAGAGTATTGGAATCCTCCAAATCAATGTCCTGCCTTGGAGAATATTATCACCTTGGGTTGGAATGTTTTGTCCAAAAACATCTCTTCCATACAATACCTCAAACTTTTGAAGCTTCACAAAACCTTACGGCAAGCCTCTCAAAGTCTCCAAAGGAACCCAGACATTGTCATTAAACCTGCAGACAAGAACTTGGGCTTAGTCATCTTGGACAAATCTTGGTACCTGGAAGAGGGAGCAAGGCAACTTTCTGACACAGCAGTGTATCGATAGGCTATTGCGATCCAATCTTTCTCTTCCCGCTTCACCTCTACCCATGCTACTTCTTCTTCCTCTGAAATTATTGATCCCAAGGCTTCTGGGGAACATGTTGATTATCGACCCTGAAGATATCTATAAGTTCTCTGCTTTCCACTTTCGTGCTCTCAAGCATGTGAAAGTTTCTGAAGTAGTTGTTAATATTGCTGACGAAATATCCACTAGATTGATGCTTTTCAGAACTCAAGATACCAGTACATACACTATGGTTGTTTTGTCTTAGCTATATAACCATTAGTCCGTATGGGTGTAAATGCCACATGTATGGCTAGTCTTGTAGATACTCGTCATCTTCGTCTCAAAGACGCTAGAATCGGTCTTATTCACGATAACCTTAACCGTGAACATGTCCATACAATTGTGTATCTGAACTTTAAGATGTCCTTAGCAGATCCGCATCTTTCTACTGCACTCTGTCTTTATGTCCAGGTCAGCGGTCTCTCTATGAAACCCCGTTCTGAGTATTGTGCAATTCATGTCAGGCCTGTCAACTATTTAGTACATCTGCCCTCATTCTATTCATATTCTACCTACCACTCCAGTCCCTCCTACACATTCACATTCTGTCCAGCCTGTTATTGAGTCCTTGCACTTGTATGATAATACTTGGCACTGGGGCCACTGACGTGAATGGACTGATCCTACCCATTTTGCCAATACTGTTCCACGCGACCCTTTTGAAGCAATTCCTGCTCCTCCGCAACCTGCTGATCCCATGCCTTTGCCACCTCCTCAGTGCCCTTTGCAATCACCACCTGCTTCTCCCAGATGTGAGACTTCATTTTCTATTGATCTCCCTACTCTTTACATGAATCAAGGAGCAAAGGATGAACCAATGGATAAAGATTCGGCACCACAGCAGCAACAACAGCAATAGTAGCAACCATGGCGTGGACGTTGCACGACTTTTCATGATGCCCCTAGCTCCCATTTCATGCGCGCTGAATTTCAAACTCATTTCATGGACGGCGATCTTGACGAGCAACCTGATTTGCAGCGATGCTTGCAGCACAAATCCTTTCCGAGTTATATCCTTAATATTGATGCTACCTCTCCTCAGGCCATGAAGGATCTCTTGAAAATATTTTATGGTCACATGATGTCTCTAGTCACGGTATACAGATGGAATCCACGTGATGCAGCAGTCGAGACTACCAAAGGCTTCATGTTCTCGACAATTGGTGGGAATTCCTTTCTGACGAATCAAAAGAGCAAATCTTTTCCAGTGTTGATGGTAATCACCAACCCAACGCTCCTGATGCCTTGATTGTGGCACTCTCTAATCAATTTTTACCGACATTCACTGATGATCGTACACAGGCAAGCAATGAGTATTTTGCTATACAACTTTGTAATCTTTTCCAGCTCATTTATAGAGCTGGCCTTTTCTCTGACATAGGGGAAGCGAAAAGGTGTCATATGTCATAGGGGAAGGGAAAATAGGGATAGGATAGAGAAGGAAGGCAAAGGGGAGTAAGAGGAGGGTCAAGCTCCAGCTACGGCTATGACGACGGCAACGCCGAAGGCGAAGGCAAAGGTAACCCACGCTATCCCGATCTCGACTAGCTCCTCTTGATTGTGACTTGGTGCCAACTTAAATGCGTCGAAGTCTATGACATGCCGTTGTGTCTAATCTAACTCTATCTCCGCTGTCACTACCTCCTCTTGGTGTCTGATTTGTCTCAATAGTCTCTCTCTATGTCATCGCATCTTGATCATATAAAGGCCAATGTAAACTTGGTCATGAAAGTAGAGATAGTGGTCCAAATCCATGTCCCTCCTAGAGAGGCAATGATATCGTTTATGAGTTTCGTAGTAAACCGGGCATAAACAGAGAAAGTGCTCCTCTGTCTCATCCTCCTCTAAGCTGCATAGTGTGCAATATGTTGCTCTCTAGGTGTGTCTATAACGCTCCCTATCTCAATCCTTAGCTCGTGGGACGAGACCTAAATTGTCCAACGGCAATCCTCAGAGCATGTGACACTTGTTTGCCCTCCAAATATTCGAATACTCTCAAGATGTGATCACAATAAAACTTGAGCTTGGTAGGAAAGACCTAGCCCGAATCCAAGTTGCAACCGTATGATACATTTTAATCTCATCCCGTGGAATCCGAGAAGGCCAAGCATCCCAACTATAGTAAAAAGGCGACGATAGATCCATTAGAATATCTAAAGTGGCAAACCATCTAGATATACATGCATACCAAGCCGTGTTAACCCTTCTGTCCGCTAGTTGCCTAGATGACTCTAGAGCCAACCTTGATAATCCCCAACTGAGCAAAGCCCCAATCTGACAAACACATGTCATTGTCTGCAATATGACATCGAATCAGAATGGAGTAATGGCAAACTCTGCCTATACTATTTGGTGGGGACTAGGGCTTGCTCAATCATCCAAGATCCCATAACTCACCTATAGGCTCTCAAATCTCCTCCAACCATCGAGAGATCACTCCTACAGAAGGGTGCTATGTACATGGCCTCCATCCCCACCAATGTATCAAATAACCACCCCTTCATCAAGGAATCATGAAAGTGTACCTAAAAGCTCTCTCTCTAGTCATGCCTTGATCTAGAGCCCTAGCATATGGGACCATCGTGAACAACGGTTGCCCCTACGTAAGCATAGGTCTATAAGCTATGTCGATGCAATGCCATTCGTGAGGTGTTTAAAATCATAACCTATCTACTCCCTATGCATGTGTTGAAATCCCCTAAGAGAAGGATGTTCCCCTACCTAGAGAACTCCAAGATGTCATGTATTGTCTCATATAAAATATGGCTATTCACAATGACCTAATGCACATAAGACGATGTATCCGAGAGAAAGTAGTATTCCAATGAAGATCGAGCATATGTCTGCATCAGATGTCTCAACTCATATCCATGTGTGTAGTGATGCTACTATTTTCGCATCACAAATATGAGAGGCCTCAAGTGTGATCTAAAAAGAACTACTACACCCTAGAATCTTGTATCTTTGTATCTCTCCTCATCTCCTTCCTATTGGTGGTGTATCTGGTTGCTATGGGTAGTCCTCTCTCAAAGCTCTCATGTGTCTCAATATAAAAGATAACATCTCTACTAGTTTTAAGTCTTTGAGGATCCCCCTCGATCAGACCATAGAGTACCACGGCAGTTCCACACAACCATGTGCAATCTATCCTATGTACCCCTATCCCATAGACTTGACACAGCCATGCCTTGTTTTTATCCCTTTCTCCTATCGATTGATTGATTTTGAGAGAGAGAGAGAGAGAGAGAGATTGCTGCTTCTCCTTCAATTTGTAGGTTAGTTGTGATCTCTTTGCTACAACTATGTGATAATCCTATCCTTTCCCATAGTGAAAGTGAGGATTTATTTTATTTTTATTTTTTAAAACAATATGATAGATCATCCCATCCTTTCCCATAGTGACTTCCTCTTCAAGTCTCAATCATTTACTTCCTTACAAAGGTAGAAGGGATGCTCAAAGAACAAAGGAGCGAGTCCAACCATTATCCACTACCCTGTGGTAGGATTGTAGATGCTGTGAAATTTAAAGGATTGAAGTAAGTTGTCCTTGGAGTAAAAAGCAATAACACATAATTTCATACCGCAATGGGCAGACTGCCGTTCTCCTTATCTTTGGGCCAGCAGATCAGCATTCAATAGCAGCAAATATTACCTCCAGTTTGTTTCAGATATTCCACACTGAGCAAGAATAGATCTTACTTTTGCAGCAATAGAAGTGGAAAAAAGGGGGGCTCTTGCTAAAAGCCAAACTAACACAGTGGACCTTTTTTGCAAAGATCCTAACACTCAGATCCTACTAGAATGTGCGTGCGCATGTAGAACAAAGAAGACTGCAATACTCAGGTAATGCACAGTCAAGAGATCACGTAATGAATCCCCCAAAATAGGCCAAACCTGTACAAAATGATGCCGATGCCTTTTACGAGTCGAAAATTGCAAGATCTTCCAGAGTTTTTTGAATTTCTCTGATGATTGAAATCCTGTTCTCTTCCATCACTGCTGAGCCCACGTCTGATGAAAGAAGACCCTGTAACTTCTCTTCCATCCTTCTTCCTTCATCCCACCTGCCCGCCCTGAAAAAAGCTTGGGATAAAACTCTGTAAGTGATTGGTGTGGGTTCTATTCCAGCTGCTTGCATCTCCTTAAATACTTCTACAACATTTGATAGCTTCCCCAACCTGTCATAGCCACCTATGAGGGCAGTGTATGTGATAACGTTAGGCTGATATCCATGTTTGCGCATTATGTGCAGAAGCTTATGACCAGCTTCAGCTTTACCAGCAATGCCGAGGCCATTTATCAGCACAGAGTAGGTGAAATTGTTTGGTTCATGGCCTGCCTGCAACATTTGACCATAAACTTCCATGGCCCGCTGATACATCCCATCTCTCATCAGAACATCTATAACCCCAGTATACACTGATCCATCAGGCGTTGTACCCATTTCTCCCATTTTTTCAAATACTTTAAGAGCCCCAAGAGCATCATGACATGAGCTGTAACATTCAATTATCTGATTAAACAACCATGGTGGCACCTCCAGACCCTGTTCATGCATCTCATTTAGCAGACAATCAATAATTGGAAACCTTCTGGCACGCAAAAGGATAACAACCATTTTTATGTATGTCGTGTCATCATGCTTGTACCCCTCTTGACTCCTCATCCACTCAAAGAAGCCAAATGCAACATCCACATCTTCGAGATCTTTCATGAGATATAGAGCTATCTGTGGACTCCATCGAAATTCCATCTTTTTCAAAGTTTGAGCAGTTGATGATCCCCAAGGTGCTAGAAGGCTAGCAAGAGTACCTTTTTCAATATCCAAATCCTCATCTGTATCCTCAAGCTCTGAGCCAGTGGTTGTTCCTTCATCAGATCTTGCAGAGCCAGAACTGTCCCCTCCGCTTGGATCATTGGCATAAGCAAAGTAAGATTCCCATGCTTTTGCCAAGATTTCTGTGCTTTTATTAGCTCTTCTACAGGCCCTACGCACTTTGAGCATCGTACTTCTGCTTGGTGCACGATCTGTATCCCTCATCTGTACAAGCAGACTCACAGCAGAATCAAGGGCATCGGGGTTCTTTGCAGGGTCCAGGGCATGAGCCTTGAGATGAGCTCTCACAAGTAGCTCATAAGTTGGCTGGAAAGGCCGTACTCCAAGCCTGGGCATCTTCTTGATAATCAAAAAGGCTGATTCCAACTTTTGCGAAGCTACAAGACCTTCAATCAAATAATGATAAGTTTCAGCATTGGGAGAACAATGGGCTTGCAGCATTTCTTTGTAACATTGTAAGGCTTCCTGGTGTTTACTTGCCTTCAAAAGCGCACCAATAGCACAATTGTAAGCATCAATATTCAATCGTATATCAACCTGCTTTAACAAATTCCAAACTTCAAGGGCTTCTTCCAGTTTTCCAGCTTTTGTATGAGCACGTATCATACCCGTGTAAGTGGCCAGATGTATTTCACAGCCATCAACTTTCATATCCTCGAATAACTGCTTTAAATGATCTGAAACCTTGGCTGATTTAAATCGTTGGATCATTGCAAGATAGGTCTGTTTATCATGCTTAAACCCATTATGTCTTCTCGACCAGCAAAAAAAGTCCCAAGCTGAGTCTACTGGTAATTCCTTTACTACATCAATCACAGCAGGAGCAGTAAGTCGCACATTCAAACCTTCCAACTTCTGCCTGACATCATCCTCACCTTTAATGGCATCAAGTATCCTATTGACAACCTTTCTATGGGCAACTGCTTTTTCAACCTCAAAGGCCTGCGATGGCTTATAACGGCCCAATAATTTTCTGCACGAGTAAAGCTTACACATGAGATAGTAACTCAATCATCCACAAGAACAAGTGAGAATAAAATTAAAATACAGGGTAAGAGATAAAAAGTACACCATGCTCTATGGGCTGCAAAAAGACCTACAAATATATTGCTGTTATGCAAAACTAAATAAGTATCCTCCATAATTTTGTTTCAGTCTCATCTGGATCTAGCACATCAATAAATGGCTTCCTGCATTTAATGTCTCCTCCCCTCTTCTTTTCAATCAGGTACAAGCCTCTTTAACTTGCTACTCCACTAGCTAATAAAACTTGGCTCTAATGTTCTGCAACTATGAGCAACCCTGATGTGTTCACACCTTAGGCAGTCAAGTGGTGGCACATGAGCTTCATATCTTCCACCCAACCCCATCCCCACAACCCCAGATCTGCCTCCACCCACATCTCTAATGCCCATAGCCATGGCTGTCTAGATGGCAGCCACGCAGCACACAACCACATGGAACAGCCAGAGCAGTCCTCAGGCATATGCAGAAGCTACGGAGCCCCAGGACTCGACAAGAGAAGCAGTGCAAGCGGGGCAGAATACCAAGCACGACGCTGCTATTTATATGCCTCCCAAGCCCTACCCTGGTCAGCCAGCCAGGGTAGGGATCGGGAGGCCAACCCCATCCCCACAACCCCATATCTGCCTCCACCCACACCTCTAAGGCTCATAGCCATGGCTGCATACATGGCAACCGCACAGCACACAATGGAACAGCCAGAGCAGTCCACAGGCATATGCAGCAGCTACGGAGCCCCAGGACTCCACAAGAGAAGCAGTGCAAGCGGGGCAGAATACCAAGCAGGAGGCAGCTATTTAGGCCACCCCTGGTCGGCCATGTCTACAAACCCAGTCTGTAGGTCTACAAACCAAGATAGCAGATTTCGGACTGCCAATGAGTTGGCCAGCAGCAGGGTGTGACCAGACCTAAATAAAACTCCCACAACTCCCCTGCTCATTTGATCATTAGCTCCTGCAGCAGTTCCAGCCTCAGCAGCAGCCTACATGTCGCCTCCAGCAGATCCAGCAGCCCTTTGAGCAGCAATTAGGGAGAGGGAGAAGAGAAGCAGTCTGCCTCTCTCCATCTACACCACTATCATGAAGGGATATCCCTTCACGCAGTTGTAGCTGTATTCTGATCCTTTTGGCAAACAGTTAGTAAAAGTTCATGCTCCAAGAGCGGGGGGGGGGGGGGGGGGATGTTCGGAGCGGCGCTCAGTTGCAACCCAATCCTGCATTCCCTCACATGCACTCACAGAAACAAGCACATGAGTCTTTACGCTTTACATGCTCCAGCACTATCACTTAGATAACTGGATGGAGAGAGAGAGAGAGAGTTTATTAAAGTCTTCGGAAGACCGATGGGTCTATGAGACTGAAAAATCCGTAGTTGCACTCCGTACAGGCATCGTACCTGCATCCGTACAGTCACGTACCTGCAGCCGTACAGATCCGTACCTGTGTCGTACAGATCCGTACCTACCACCGTACTTGCACAATACAACTCCCTACCTGAGCAGCTGTACAGCTCCATACCTGCACTGCGTACTTGTCCGTCCATGGTACCGTACTGATCTCCGTACAGTCAGTGTATCTGTCCCGTACAACTGTACATCTTGCATCCGTACAGCCGTACATTGGATTCCGTACTGAGATTCGTACTATTCCGTATATCAGTTCAGTACCTATGTCGTACGTCGTACTTGCATTGTACTTGCTCCGGGATTTGGTCCACTTTTGCAGTCAATTTGTGGACAGCAAGTCCTAATTTTGCAGTTGCAAGCCTTGAGGCTATATTTTTTGGGATTTGGTCTGCAATTTCTCGTTTGATTGCACTACATTGGGTCAGACTGGAGAACATTTGCAGGATATTGAGTCAGATTTTCAGACATTGAGTCTTTTCTGCAGGACATTGAGTCAGATTCTCATACATTGGGTCACATTTGTAAAAATCTCAGTAAAATTGGGGCTTTTCTGCATTTGCCCTCTTTTTGGTCTATTTGCCCTCATTAAATTTGGGGCTTTTTGCCAGATTTGCTGTTTTTGCAGTGAACATTGCTTGACACAGTCACATTTGGGTCAGATCTGCATTTGCAATTTGATTTGGGTTAGAAATTTGCAGATATTTGCTGTCATTTTTTTACAGCCGGCTTTTGGTTTTTCGGGTCTCTCTCAGGGTATCACATTTGCTATGGCTGGGAACGATCAAGATCTATTTCATTTGTGGAATATTGTTTCTGGGGTTGATCTGAGGCCAGCCAATGCTACAGTGGTTGCCTCTACTGCTGGTCCCTCTGCAGGGGGTACTCCTCCTAAAGCCTCATCTTCTAGCATTCCTGCTACTACTCTTCCAACTCAGGAACAGACAAGATGGGATGCAAGAGATGCAAATGCACATTCATGTATTGCTTTATCATACAAGAGAATCATTATTCCACACATCCCGTCTTGCAGGACAGCAAAGAATGCTTGGGACAAATTGGCTTCTCTCTATCAGATTCGCAATGAGGCACGTGTTGCATATTTGAGAAGCAATTACAGGAAGTCAGTATGAATGAAGGTGACTCTATGGATGCATACCTGACAAAGGTCAAGGACCTCATGGAACAACTTGCCAACATTGATGAGGTGGTGCCAAATTCACAGCTTGTCAGTACCACACTGAATGGACTGCCAGATACATATCAAGGGTTTGCTACAACCCTTCGATTAGTGGCCATGGGTAGTCCAGACCACTATTCTTTTGATCAGCTAGTTACTTTGCTTTTCCAGGAAGACTCTCAGGGCATAATCATCTGAGTGTGGACAAACAGCCACAGTGGGGGCGAGTAATGCCACTGAAGACTCTGAGCAGAGTGCTGGAAGAAAAGCTCCTGATGGTCCCAGTTGCGAAGGAAGCGCCATCTCTTCTCTTTCCCTGCCCGGGAGTCCCCCTGACTCTGATCCCACTGACCCTTGAGCATGTGAATGATCGTGCTCCAGATGTCCGCTAGGGTCTGGGTAGCGGAAGAAGCCTGATCTCCTAGGGTCTGCGCGCATCTGGAGGTCCAGATATGCCAGCCTACAATACTCCCAATGATCTCCCAAACTGGGTGCCGAGTCATCGCTCCTGCATCTGTCTCTGTCAAATGCCAAGGGAAGCTTTCCATGTATCCCCAGGTGGCCTGCGTGATGAAGAAAACTGGATCCTGCCGAGAGAACTCGTAAGCCAGGTGATGTCCCAACTCGCTGCTGCACCAACAAAAAGCTCCCCAAGTGATCGGTCCTAGCTCGGGTGCCGCCCTTGCTAAGATCCCCATGGCTCCCTTCCACACTGTCTGAGCATGCGAACAGCTCCAAAGACAGTGCTTCAGGGATTCCTCCTCCTGAAAACACATCTGGCAGTGCCCCTCCTTACCCATCTGCCTCAGCCAGCTCCCAACTAGTAGCCCCTTATGGACCACCATCCAAAGAAAGTAAGAGATCTTCCTCGGCTGCCAACTTGCCCATAGAGTCTTCCAGAATGTACGAAGAAAGACCAGAGATATCCCTTGGGCATACCAGCTATGTGCCTACGTGGGTAGCCTGCGCTGAAGAGCCCCAAGAGCACACCTACCTGCACGCGCGCTATATGAGAAGAAGGGGGTAGGGTTCTCTAAAGCCTCCAGTGGTGGCCAATGCCACTCCCCTGGGTCCCACTCCACCTCTGTCAAGGAACGGCCCTCCCAAATCCAGAGTCTCCAGTCCTGGGCCTGCACAACGAGGGGATCCATATGCCACGCTTTCCCTTGCAGCCCTACAATGCGAAGGCGCTGCCAGGGAAGCTGGGGGTCGATCACAGCCTCACTACTCTGGAGGCGGCTACCATCGGTGACGGAGAAGAAATGAATCGAGGAGTCCAAGAAAAGGCCTGCAACCACCAAAGGAATGCCGCGAGGCGTGAACTGCCCTAGCCACCTCTCATCACCTGGGAGAAACTGTCTGGTGACTGTGGGATCCTCCAACCTGCAGGAATGGCAACATCAATCTCCGCTCACCGAGCCTGGATCCCTCGTGCCGTACCTACTGCTGCTGCCAGCTCGTCTAGGCCCAACTGGCTATAGACGTCCCTCCAAACCTGGAGCGAGCGCGCAGGCCCACACGCCCAAAGCACCCATGGGATATGGGACCTCTCTCCAAGCTGGCGACCTGTATCATCTATCACCTAGCTGCTCCAAATGAGGGGCTGTCTGTCCATCTCCTCTTGGCAGCTGGGGGGGACCTGGGAGAGGCTGTGCCGCAGCTTCCTCCAGACCGAGAGGAGACTGCGGAGGAAGGGGGAGCGGGGCTGAAGTGAAAATCCACCAGATAGAAGGCTGCCAATCACCCCCTCTCTGGGGGGTACAAGCACTGAGATCCTGCTGAAGCAAGAGCTTTCACGTCTGCCCTCCTGGGGTCAGACCGCGGATGACTAACTTGCCAAGTAGTGCCTGACTCTGAAGTTCTGGATCTATGATGCCATGACTGCCCTTTGTCTGGGGGAGAATGACCGTCTGCCAGGCGACCCGGGCTCTGGTGGTGCTGAACCCGTCTGAGCCAAACCACAGAAAGTTCCGCACCAGTCTCCTTAGCTGGGCTACGCACGATCTCGAGAAGCACCAGCAAGAGGCCACATACCAAGCGGTGGCTAGAAGGACCTGATTGACCACAAGGGCCCTGCCTGCCAGAGATAGCCGAGCCGTGCTCCAGAAGGCTAGCTTCCGTCGTATGGAAGCTAGGACCGGTAGGAACTGCTGAGCCGGCGTGGTATCCAGCCCTACCTGGAAGCCCAGGTAGCGTGTCATCTGTCCTCTAGGGATCTAGCGAAACCCCAGGAAAATACCCCACTGTGAGCTGGCTCCCGGATCCGTAAGAAAACCAACTGACTTATGCCAGTTGATTTTCGCCCCACCGGCTAGGCAGAAAACCTCTAGAGACAGTCTCACTCGCTCCAGTGACTCAATATCATCCTGCACATACAGGGCCGTGTCGTCTGCATACTCGGAGTCCAGAAGTTCTGCACATCCCTGATAGGGAGGCGCATCCCTCGAAGACCAATGGTACAGGCTCATAGGAAGTGAGCCATGGCCTCCGCAAAAAAGAGGAAGATGTAGGGCGCAAGCGGGCAGCCCTGGCGTACCGAGCGCTCGAGGGTGAATCTCTCCCCCATCCTGCCACTAATGATAACCCGACTGGAGGCCCATCTGTAGAGGCTAGCAATACCTCTAATCCACTCGTCCGGGAAACCGAACCGAGAAAGTGTGCCCTCCAAGAAGGACCAGTCTACCCTGTCATACGCCTTCTCAAAGTCAAGAAGGAGTATGGCTAGGTGCTGGCCACTATGCTGGGCCCACTCTGTCGCCTCTGAGAACGTGAAGATGTTGTCCAAAATGCTGCGATCCTGGACAAAACCAGTCTGGGTGTCGTGGATCAAGTCATGTAGTAGGGGGCGGATGCGGCTACTAAACATCTTGGCGAGGATTTTATAGGCAGTCGGAAGGAGGGTGATAGGGCGCCAATGTCTGATCTCCTAACGGTCCCCCCCTTTGGGGATGAGGCAAATCAAGCCTGTCGCAAGGCTCTCTGGCATTTGTCCGCAGGAAAAGATATGCTGGAAGACTGCGAGCAGAGGCTGGTGGATCTGCTCTCAAAAGGTGGTGAAGAAAGCTCTAGAGAGCCCATCCTCACCTAGGCATTTCAGCCCATCAATATCTCTCACAGCATCCTGCATCTCTAAAACGGTGAACGGGGCAAGAAGGGCCTCACTCATGCTAGGCCGCACGAGTGTCGACGTATACCTCCACACCTCCTCCTTGCAACAGCGGGCACGAGGGTTTGGGAGCTCCTGCTGGAATAGGGATCTATAGAAATCTGTCACCAAGTCCCTGACCTCGTCAGGATCTGTCCTGACACTACCATCATGCGCCCTAAGAGAGCGGATCTGCTCCCCTGCTGACCTCTGGCCATGACTCCTGAAGAACTCTCTGCACATCCTGTCGCCTTTCCTAGCCCAAAAGGACTTGGAAGCATGGAACGAGAACTCTCAACGTCTCTGGGTGATCTTCTCTAACATGGCTCGGGCTCTAACCTCCTGTTGTCTAAGCTCCTCGAAGCCTGGAGAAGACTGCTGCATCAGCTATATCAAGGCAAGGTCTCGTCTGAGGCCCCTCTCCTTCGCCCACCACTACTGCCTAACCCGAATCGCCTCCTACTAACAGATGAGACTAGACTCGGCAAGAACCTGAGCTACCTGAGCTGCCATATCCTCCAAGGGGTCCCAATCCCGCTCCCACAGGTCCACTATCCTGCTGCGAACCTCTCCTCTGGAGTAGATGGAATCTAGGATCCGGCAAGTGCGGGGAGGTAAGGAGTGAGAGGCAAAGTCCAGGACTAGGATGACTGGGGCATGGTCAGAAAGGATTGTCCCTGGAACCACCCCTGACTCTCCATCTCTGCCTATCGCCCAATCACTGACATAGAAACGGTCCAACCGCTCCAAAAGTCTGCCTCCCTCCCCCCTGTAACCCCAAGAGAAGTCCAAGCTCCCTGGCCACCTGCAAAAGGAGGACTCTCTCCAACTGTCCCGACCTCCCACGGCGAACAAGGAGTCGCATCCCGACTGCTCCGCCTGAGCTATACCGAGGAACTCTGGGCCCCATCCCTGCTGATCCTCTAGAGCCTCAAAGTTGTTGAAATCCCCGCCTACAATCCAAGAATCCATCTCTGGCAATAAGTCTGTCAAGGAGCTCCAGAAAGCGGCTCTCCGTCTCAGGTCGGTCGGGGCATAGATATTGAGGATGCCGATGCGGGATCCCTCAATATTTAGGCCCACCCAAAGCGCTCGTCTTGGGATCAAGGTGCCAAAACCACACACATGCTGTACAAGAGAAGCGTCGATGGAGGTACAGACACCTCCGCTCCTCCCCTGCTCGCCAATCGACGGTTCCCAGTAGGTGTGGGAGCACCCTGTAAGGACCTTCCCACACTTACTGGTCTGAGAAGCCGAAAGCTTGTGTTCCTGTAATAGGAGCACATCTACCCTTCCCACCAAAGCTGGCTGGAGCTCCTCTCTGAGCACCATCTTCCTGGGGCCGCGGGTTCCAGATGAGTGGAACCCGTTGATGTTCCAAGAGATAATGCGTATACTCATGAAGAGGAGAGATGGGCCGCAAACAGCTGTGTCTGCTTGCGGTCGATGTCAAGGTGGTCGGAGGATGTCATGTGTGCAGACGAAGGCGCTTCTGTGAGGGTTTCGAGGGTGAGGCCGGATCATCGGACCCATCCTCTAAAACCTTCAGCAGGGGGGAAAGGCCCTTCGCAAGGCTTCCAAGCCTATGGGCAAGCCTAAATCTGCGCATAGCAGCTGCAATTCCTCCCATGTATCTAAAAATACAGCAGATAAGTCAAAGAAGAAAATATTCAACTATTGTCGCAAGCCTGGACATGACATTTCAGAATGCAGGAAGCGCATTGCTTCGGAGAAAAAGAAAGTAGGATTGACAGTTAATGCCTCACATGCTATTGAATCCCATGAGCCAGCAGATGCTTCACATGCACATGCTCTTCAAGATGATTGGGTATGGGCTGTCCATTGCTCATTTGATCCCTCCAAAACTGATGCATTCTTTACTGCTAATGATGCTCAGTCCTGGTACTTTGATAGTGGTGCTTCCAAGCATGTCACATCTTGCAGACAGTTGTTTCATTCTTTAGCTAATGCACCTCGAGGGGGGACTGTCACATGTGCTAATAATGCTTCATATGCTGTAAAAGGAATTGGAGATGTGCAGCTCACATCCATTTCAAGCCATCCTGTCACTTTGACAAATGTTGTTTTTGTGCTTGGAATTGAAGTCAACTTGATTTCAATTTCAGCAATTGCCACTTCAGGTTTCAGAGTGATTTTTGATGGCTATAGATGCCTAGTTTATGATCTTCGTGATGACAATGCCATAGTTCTCACTGGCACTTTGCAAAAGCGGCTTTATCACCTTGATCATCACTCAACTGCACTTTCTATTGAAGCATTTACTATTTCAGATTCACACCTTGCTGAAACTCATCTTTGGCATGAGAGAATGGGTCATCTCAATTATAGAGCTCTTGCAAAGCTACATTCACAGCAGATGGCAAATGATGTACCTCAAACTCACACAGTTTCCAAACATGTGTGTGAGGGTTGTCTTTTGGGTAAGATGCATCGATTTCCTTTTCAAAAGAATTGTCCAAAACTCTCACAAAGGAAATTACAGCTAGTGCACAGTGATGCCTATGGCCCAATGAGGACAAATGCCATTGGGGGGTACAAGTATTTCATGACTCTCATTGATGACTTCACAAGATATTGCTGGATATATCCTTTAAAAGCCAAATCTGAAGTTTTCTTATGCTTTCAGAGGTGGCTGAATATGGTTGAGAATGAATCAGGATGCAAGCTTGTCACCCTCAACACAGATAGGGGGGGGGAGTATATGTCAAAGGAGTTTGATGCATTTCTGTCTTCACGGGGCATTGTTCACTCATGCACTACTCCTGACACTCCTCAACAAAATCCTGTTTCTAAAAGGAAAAACAGGTCCACAATGGAGATGGCTAGATGCATGCTTAAGAACAAGTCTTTGCCCAATAAATTTTGGCTTGATGCAGTGATGTGTGCCAACTATGTGTTGAATAGATCACCTACACGGGCATTGAAGACTGTTACACCTTATGAAGCATGGAAAGGCAGGAAGCCGTCACTTTCACACATGAGAGTTTTTGAGTCTCTTGCATATGTTCATGTACCATCTCAGCTGAGACATAAGCTTGATGACAAGGCAATCAAATGCATATTTATTGGTTACAGCCAGGAGAGCAGAGGGTATCAGTTATATCAACCAAACACTGGGAAGATTATTGTCAGTAGAGATGTAATCTTTGCTGAACATTCAGCTTCTCCTCTTGTGGACTGCAAAGCTAAGCCAGATGTTGACATGTTTGATGCCTTTGAATCTTGGTTACCTCTGCCATCCTCAGAAGAGGACTTTGACCAGCAACATGAGCCTCCTGCACGCCCTCCAACCAACAATGATAAGCCAATACCTCATGCTGATTTGCAGGTTTCTCTTCCAGCACAAAATGATCCCACTATTCATGATGCAATGATTGAAGAAAGAGATGTCAATAGACAGCAAAGGCAAGTTCCCAGATGGCTTCTTGATACATTGAGGGACAGCAAACAAGATCAGCCTTTTGCTGCCCGGACAAGATCAGGGAATAGACAGATGCAAGGTCACTTTCTTGAGTTTGCACTCCTTGCTACAGCTTGCAATGAAGAGCCCTTGTGCCATAAAGATGCTTTTGACAGCAAAAAATATATGGATGCAATGAGAGCTGAGTTACAATCCATTGCCAAAAATGACACATGGGAATTAGTAGATCTCCCTCCCGGCAAGCATGCCATTGGTACCCGGTGGGTCTACAAATTAAAAAGAAAATCTGATGGCAGCATAGATCGATACAAAGCCCGTCTTGTTGCAAAAGGGTATGCCCAACAACAAGGCATTGACTTTGAGGAGACATTTGCTCCCACATCCAGGATTACTACCATTAGATGTGTCATTGCCATTGCAGCCCATCATCATTGGCAAGTGCACCAACCTGACATCAAGACTGATTTTCTTCATGGGGATCTGCAGGAAGAAGTCTATGTCACACAACCTCCTCGCTTTGAGGTTGTTAATTCTGAAAACAAGGTATGCCGGCTGAGAAAAGCCCTTTATGGTTTGAAGCAGGCACCCAGGGCATGGTATGCCGAAATTCATGCACACTTACTATCCCTTGGTTTTCAGAATAGCCCCACAGAACCCAGTCTTTATGTCCGTGGGAGTGGATCTGATTAGTGCTGATTTTATATGTGGATGATATGCTCATCACGGGCCCAGATACTCAGCATATTGCAGCTTTCAAGGCTGATTTGCAGCAGGTCTTTGAAATGTCAGACACGGGACAGCTCCACTATTATTTGGGCATTCAGTTTGCTCATGTTGAGGGGGGTATCATGATGTCTCAGTCCAAGTATATTGGACAGCTCCTTGATCGTTTTCAGTTTGAGGATTGCAAGCCAATCTCTACTCCAGTGGACCCTAGCTTCAAATTCTCAGCTCATGATGGGAGCCCACCATGTGATATCACTCTTTATCAGCAGGCTGTTGGATGCCTTATTTATTTATGTCACACCAAACCTGACTTACAGTATGCAGTATCTCAGCTCAGCAGATTCATGCACATGCCCAGTTCACAGCATTGGCAGGCAGTGAAGAGAGTCTTCAGATATCTCAGAGGCACTCAAGATTTAGCCCTCTCTATGGTGATCAGGGTTCACTTACAATGCATGCTTACACGGATAGTGACTGGGCAGGATGTTCCGACACCAGAGTGTCACATACTGGCTTTTTTTTTTTGCTTGGCAATTCATGTATCTCTTGGCTCAGCAAGAAGCAACCAACAGTTGCCACATCTAGCTGTGAGGCTGAGTACAAGGCAGCTTTCACTGCTACAGTAGAGTGTGTTTGGCTTCGACAGTTAAGTTCTGACAACCTCATTCCTTTCCTCCCACTAACAGATCTTGGTATTCGCCAGACATCCTCCACTATTGTCTACACTGATAGCCAGAGTGCTTTGGCTATTGCGCGTAACCCAGTGTTTCATGCGCATACCAAGCATATTGAAGTTCACTATCATTATGTTCGGGAGCGGTTGTCAGCAGGAGACATAGAGTTGTCCTATCTTCCCATAGAGGGCAACATAGCAGATATGTTTACAAAAGCACTTCCTCGTCCCAAGTTTGAAGTCTTCCGACAGGCTTTATACTTGGTTCCCTTTGTTACATGATCTGACATCCCTTGTACATTCATAGGTGGCTATATCCTTTTGGATGAACATGTGCCACCATGACCAGAAAATACCAAGTATTCTGAGACTTTCCAGAATACTTCAGCCCATCCCATGGAGGGGGGTTTGTAGGCCATCTTCTGGTGGTTCTAGTGATGCCCTATAGGCCATGGTATGTGCCTTGTAGGCATAAATATAAGCACTTATAGTGTTAGTGCCTTTTAGGCCACAAAGGACACTTAGTCCTAGGTCTAGGTACAAGTACCTTGTACTCCTTTTTTCAATGATCCTAGTTGACGTGAAGGCTAAGACTCATGCGACTCTTTGTACCTTGCTCTCTCTCGTTTCATTCATCGATCCTACATGCCCTGCCCCTCGCAGATGCGCTATGGCGCCAAGCCTCGCCTCTGCCTCCATAGGTAATCTGCTCCATCTGCCAAAAGACCCAGCCAGACCACTGTCCCATTGTGCCCAACCAATGTGCGTCCGTTGTCTAAGCATACGCCCCTCCTGATCTCGGATCACATAAGGGGTTGAGGCTCGAACTCCTCTCTGCATCTGGCTGGAGCATGAATGAGACCCCCTGCTAGTCTCTGCCAGACCTTGTGAAGGCTCCGCATCAAGGGGGAACACTTCCCTCTAAGGGGGGCCTATGAGAAGATCCACCTGTGTGAAGGCTGCCACTGTCCTCCAGTGCGTTGGGTTTTCCTGAGAAGCCCTCTCTGTAAGAGGAGCTTCCGAGGCTCTGTACCTGGGGTGAGGCCGCGAACAACCAACTTGCCCAGAAGGGCTCGGCTCTACTCTGCATCTCCGGATCTATGATACCCAAGCCTCCGAGTACCTGTGGCAAGATCACCGTCTGCCAAGCGACACGGGCTCTAGTATTCCGCGTGCCGTCCGATCTGCCCAAAGGAAGTTCCGAACCAACCGTCGGAGTTGCCCAATGCATCCTCTGTGAAAGCACCAACAGGAGGCGATATACTAGGCCGTGGCAAAAAGGACATGGTTTGCCACTAAGGCACGCCCTGCTAGGAAGAGCTTGACCGAGCTCCAGTAGAGAAGCTTGCACCGGACACTCTCAACGACCGGGGCGATCTGCTGTAATGCCAATACCAACCTGGCAACCGAGGTATCTTGCTGTTTGGCCCCGCAATATCCATTTGAAGCCAAAGTCACTCCCCCACTCACGAATCTCTTGTGTCTCCTCATGGCCCGTGAAGAAACTTATAGACTTTGTCCAGTTGATCCACACACCCGAGGCCTCGCAACAGATAGCCAGGGCTCCCTGACTTTCTCCAAACTGGCTATGGTGCCCTCAACATACAAGGCCGTGTCATCTACAAACTCAGAGTCAAGCAGTTCCTCCTCTTGTCGAATTGGGAGCCTCAACCTTGTGAGGCCCGCCACCTGTGATCTCAAGTGGTAGCCCAAAGCCTCCGCCACGAACAAGAAGAGGAAGGGAGCGAGTGGACAGTCCTGGCGGACCGAGCGCGAGAGAGGAAAGGCCTTGCCCGTGTGTCCTCTGCTAAGCATCTGGCTAGAGCTCCCCGCATAAAGCGCTGAAACTCCTCTGACCCATCTGTCTGAGAAACCCAATCTCTGCATAGTGCCCTCCAAGAAGGACCACTCCACCCTGTCATAGGCCTTCTCAAAATCCAAGAGAAGGACGGCCAGTGGCTGTGACTCCTCCCTAGACCAATCCACTGCCTCCCAAAAAGTCAAGATGTTGTCTAGGATGCTGCGCTTCTGGACAAACTCCGTCTTTGTGTCGTGGATGAGGGATGTAACCGCAAGCTCAAGACCTTGGCGAGGATCTTGTAAGCAGTATCAAGCAGCAGTCTCCACTGCCGGATGTTTGACCTATCTCCCCCTTTTGGGATCAAACAAATTCACCCCCTGTTCAAGGACTGAGGGAGGGAGCCCGTGTCGAAAATCTCCTGGCATGCTCGTCGAAAAGGGGTGGAGATAATCTCCCAAAAGTTCCGGAAGAAGGCCAGAGTCAAGCCATCCTTGCCAATACACTTCTGGGGCCGAAGAGCCTTGAGCCTTGAGGGCTTCCCAGAGCTCCTCATCTGTGAAAGGCTCCTCCAGCCTGCTGCATAAATCCTGTGAGACTACTACCGGAACGTGATCCCAAACTACCTCTCGGGCCACAATACCAGCTGGAGTCATCCTCTCCGTCTAAAAGAGCTAGCTGTAAAAACCTATGGTCAAGTCTAATATCTCTTGCGGGTCAGTGTGCATGATGCTCTGCGGATCCCGAAGACGCTGCAGCTATGTGCCTGCCAATCGGGGACCAGTGGTCTAGAAGAACTACTTCGTCATCCTGTCCCCCTGCTGTACCCATCAGGCCCGGGAAGAGTGATAGGAGAGCTCAACCCGCCGAATCTCCGTGTCTTGAAGCTCAAGGCGAGCGCTCTCGAACCTGTCGCTAAGCCACTAAGAACCTGGGTCTTGCTCCCAGAGCCGCTCTATGAAGACGAGGTCTCTCCTCAAAGCCCGCTCACGCTTTTGAAGCATCCTCCTCCGCCTAAGGGCGTGAGCCCGTAACTCCTCACTACTCCTCTGATCGCATCGGCCACCCACGAAGTCCAGCCCTCGCCCAATGTCATCTCTTATTGAGAGGCTCTTAGCCTCATTTCAGCATCCAGCAAGTCAGCAAACATAGGAGCAGCAGGAGCAACAGAAGCCTGACCTTTGGGTCTACATCCAGAAGGCAAAGCAACTTGGGGCTGAGCCTAGGCTGTCTGCTAGGGCAGCAAGGTGCTGAGATAATCATACCTTCTGGAGCAGCCATTCACAAGCAGGTTGGAGCAGTGGAACAGGGACCTGTGTGCTGCAGACAAAGCTTGGCAAGGGCTGCCCACCTAGGCTGATTCACAGGCAGTAAGGTGGAGAAGAACACACTAGACGGAAAGTCTACAAACGCTCGAGGTGGAGCACGCGGGCTCGAGTCTAGAGATAGCCGGTAGATAGGAGAAGGACCTTGTGGTTAGATCAGAGGACCACACCATTGGTGGGACTCTGGATCTATCTCTTTTGTATTGTATTGTGTCCATAGTTTTGGACGGAAATATATAAGTTTTGGTGTCTTCTATATATGGCTGGTTCATTGTCAATTGATGAGTCTGCACATCTCTGTGAAACACATTAAGTAAAGAAGTTTGTGATTCCACACCCCACACCACATTGTGTGAGCTCCTGGGCATTACTATAAGTCTTCCGCTGCGTGTACCCTCTGTTGGGTCATTTCTAACACCTACTCTGGCAGAAACTCCTGCTTGTATTCGCGGGGGGACAAAGAGAAGATTAATATGTGGGATCATATTAGGGGTTTGGGAGCAGGAAATGGGGACTCCTTTGTGCTGTGGCTAGGAAGAAAAATATATACTGCTACACAAGCATCCTTTCTCTGGCAGAAAGTACTGCTTGTATTCCAGTGGGTGACAAAGATAAGACTAATATGTGCAGTGGCTGGGGTACTTAGGGATGATGTGAAAGTTTTCCAGTACATGAAGTAGCATCGAGCTTTGGGAATCTTCATGGATTCATCTAGGTATATATTGCTATACAAGCATCCTTTCTCTGGCAGAAAGTACTGCTTGTATTCCAGTGGGTTCTTTGTAATATGTGCAGTGGCTGGGGTACTTAGGGATGATGTGAAAGTTTTCTAGTACGTGAAGTAGCATCGAGCTTTGCGGGTTGCCTTGTGTGTAAACAATTAAATGGTTTTGAGTTCATAAGAGTTAATAAGACTCATCTTGGCATGTTTAAGAGATCTGTGTGCTTCTAAAAAGGGTAAGATTTTTCAATTTGTTTATGAGCAGAAAGGCTGTGATGAGAAGATGGAGAGCTCTAGAAGATTTCTTAGCAGATGAAATTTGGGAGAGTTCTATGAAAGAATTTAAGGGAGGCCCGCTAGATTACAGTGGGCTCCACAATTGTGTAGGTAGAATCATAAAACGCACACAAGATGAAATTAATGCATGAAAATGCAGATTTAGGCTACTCACACAATGATTTCACAGTACATAGCCTTCTCTAAGAGGAGGTGTGAGAGAGAAGCCACCCTTTGACCTTTTAGGAAGGTCTGGCTCAAGCTTTCTATGTGGCACTAACACAGTGTGCGCAATCAGAATGTATCAAAACACTTACATGGATTGCAATACTCACATTTGATTGGCTCCCTAGAGTGTATGATCTGGTGAGTGTGTGTTTCCCCAGCCCTCTTGCTGTATTTAGCCAAACCCTGATTTAGCTCCTAACATTCTTTTGCCAGCTAACCTTTTCCTCGGTCATTTGGGTGAATTTCCTTAACATCTAGGCACTTCCTTACCAACAGCCTAATCTTCGTTAGTTGAGACTTTGCTAAGATTTTCTGCAGCTCATCAAGGAGTATGCTAAGGTTGCTTTCCCACTGACTCAGTTTCTTGAGGGAATGAGAAGTGATTGTTCCCCCTTTACTCATCCCATGGAAGCCTTCAGCCTCAGCCAAATGCACACAGGAACAGTAAAGGTTACAGCAATTATGTCTCACCCATTTTCGGTTGTAGCACTTCTTTAGTAAGGTAAGCAGACTTTCCCACTAGTGGACAGATATGAATTGCATTCTTTTGGCATTCCTCTTTACTGTGATATGTCCAATTTTCTGGGTACATCCAAGAGTACTTGCTTGTGAATGATTGGATAGAATTCTGCACGTCCTTGAAAGAGATGCCACTGCGTGGGTTTGCTACAGCAAGTAGGACCCTTTCTTTAACTTGGTTGTGAGCACATGTGGGGGTGGGGGGGAGTGTGGGCATGTATGTAACTGTGTGCATGTGTGTAGGGGTGGGTGGGTTGATGGGGGTGTGTGGGCGTGTTAGAGTTAGTCATCTTGTCACGAAGGCGTGAGTTTTTGGTACTCGCATGTGGGCCCAACCTTGGGAATCAAGTTGGCGAGGTCATGGGATGAGGGTGTGGAAGTTTCTCCCTAGGAAGTTGTGTGCCTTGGGGGAAAATGAAAGGTTTAGGGCCAAGAGGGGCCCAAAGTACCTTAGGAATGAAGTTGGTCATTGGTGGGGTTTTAAAAAAGGCCCACTAGAGGGGGCCTAGGGGCAAATGAAAGCCCTTCGGGGCAACCTAAGGCATGGGCTGCCACGTGGCATGCCCATGCAAGCACTTTTGGAAAGGAAGGCTTTGGAAGGCCTTTGGCAAGGAAACGGGTAACGGAGGATCACGGAGGGAGGAAAAGAGGCGCCTACGGACGGAGCGTGTTGAGACTGTACGATGGTACGGAAGGCCTTGGATTGAGGCGCACGGTCATACGGGTCTTGTAGTTGCTGATGGTATGGAGCTGTACGGAACAGTCAGTACAAAAACGGTACGGACTGCAGAAAACTGTACGGACGGTTTTGTGGTACATACTGTCAATGTACGGATGGCAGCACAGACTCCCAAAATGCGCACACGGTGCTTTTGGCTGCAGCTGAAGGTTCTCCCGTGGCTCGCGTGTCAAAGCTGATCTTTATTTCTGCCGTACAGTTTGTAGTGCTTGTGAAGGGGCTGGTGTTGGCCTACTACACAGCTCATGTGAGCTATTTGCAGGGGCTTTGGGCTGTGTGTACAGGCATTTGGGTCAAGGATGCTTGGTGTAGCTAACTACGTGGCAATGTGAACGGAAAGCTAGCAGGGAGTTGTGCATTGGCTTGTGGAGGAGCTTGGGATGAACTCTGGGCTGGTGAAGGGTTCACACATGCTTTCTTGTGTTTGCTCGTGAGCATTGGGCTGTTGTTTTGAAGGGACTTGCTTGGCAGGATGGTTACAATGAATGCTTGCAAAGGTTATTCGTGCTTCTGATCACCGTGCGCAGCTCAGTGATGCTTTCACCCACTGTTCGGGATATACCAGTGAGCCAGTGGACACTTTCGGTTGTCTGGGGAGCGCGTGGCCTTGTTTGGGCTGCTAGTAAGCACTCCCAGGTTAAATGCAGGTGTTTGCACCAAGAATGGATGCCTATGGTCACATGGATGTAAGAGCAGAGCCCCGCATGGCTAATCTGTTGTGAAACTGTGATGCCTACTGAGTGTGGAAGAGCACTGAATGCGAATGAGTTGGTACTCATTGTGTAATCTATTTGTGGAACTCTTCAAATAATAAAGAAATACGGAAAGGGACGCCAAGGCTTTGGGGCCAGTCTGTGTCTTTGTGCTTGAGCAGGAGCACTCGAGCTTCACCCTATGTGTGTTTGGAGTGTTTGGTGAATATCTAATTATGAAGGCTTTTTGGCTGGCTAGTTGTTTTACCACCCTCTTGTTGGCCTTGAGGCTGGTTTCATGGTTCCATTGCTGGGATATCACCATCTTTCTTAAGGTGAGCATGTGATTGTCTCTAGTGAAGTGTTGCTTGCTGTAATTTGATTACAGCGAGAAGAAAATCAGCAAATATGTCTTTGACAGATAATGATTGGGATATGGAGGGGCAGTCCTCCCAGGATGAGCAAGAAGAGCAATCTATGCATGAGGGAGCCTGTCAGGATGACCAAAATGTTGAGGCACAGCAAGCTGTAAATTCTTTTGTTGTGAGTGCCTCTCAATCAAAAGGGTCAAAAGAGGCTGAGGATGCAAAAGATGCCGATGCTATCTTTAAGGCACAGTCAGTCAGCGCAGTGGGAGCACTCATGTAGCTCACGCAGGACCCGAGGTTCTTTGAGTTTATGCAGACTCCTTTAAGGTCTAAGGAGAGAAAGAAGCATTCTCATGCAGGGGAGCCTAGTGTGGTTCAAAAACAGCCATTTGGAGTGAATCCATTGGATGGACAGCCTCCAGTAATGCCAAATGTACAGGGAATTTCAGGGCAGCAACCTTGTCAAGGTCCTAGTATAGTTATGCATGGCCAAGGGGCTGATTTTCAGAATTTAAATCAAGGGCAGCAAGCTTTTCCCAAACCTTTATGCATCGAGGGTATTTTGGTGGGGGTTCAGTATTTCAAGCCATGGCTGGTCAAGTTAATGATGGTCAAGGAATGCTTGGAAATTACCCTCTTGGTTTTCACCCTGGGATGCAAGGGATGCAAAGATGAGAAAGTGCCTGACCTTGTGTCTTTGCTTCTACGAGAAGGCGTCTCCATGTCTCGAGGATCTATTTGGGCTCTATCTTAAGTTCCTCCTGATCCCACACCTTTGGGTGTCAAATGAGTGGCTGCTTCTAAGCTCCTGTTTCTATGACTAAGACTAGTTAGTGCCAAATACTTGGGGATCCGTAGCAATTTCTCAAGGAAGCATTTGGGCATCCCCCTCGGAAGGCTATGTTTGGATGGGAAGATTAGACGGACCCTTTAAATTTCCTTACTAGAATAGCTATCTTTAGGTTTCCTACTCTAGATGCTTGGATGGAATTGTTTGGCCACCCACGACAACCCTAAGGCGGCATTTAGGGAAGATGTCGTGTTTGGCCCCAACATATTTGTGTAGCATCTTTGTAGCGTGTGCTTTAAATATTTCGGTGCATGTCGGTCTTATTTCTATGCCCAATGGGAACCTCATGGCTTTTTCTTTTCTTGGCCCTTAGCAACAAGCATGTGATGATTGTAGCTCAATTTGTAGAGCTGTTGAAGTAGTTGCTAGGGAGTAAATGTGTCTTTACTTCATATCAGCTTGGCGAACTTCTATGCATGCTAGTTTTTAACTCCTTGATTGGTGTCTTGGGGAGTAAATGTCTTATGTAGTGGTTAAATTTGAGAGTTAGATCAGTTATTTTTTGGTGCATGGAATTGGGTTTTTAGGGACAAATATAATACTACTTCGTAATTGGATGAACTTGAGTAATATTTAAGAACCTTATAAAAGCTCTAATTTTTGTTTGAAGGATATATTGAACTTGGGGCATTTTTTATAAGAATCTTATAATAAAGTGTTGAGATTTGCATATGAGAGCAAATTTGTGTTTCTCAATCTCTTTAAGCATGTGTCTCATTTATTTTCATGGGCTTGATCATGGTTGCAGGAATCAACGGACATTCCGCCCCAAAAAAGTACTCCATCAGGGAGCAAGGTAATATGGCTGAAATTGGCCAATAGCCATTTATTGCAATTTCCTTTGATTGAGGGGATTAGAAATGTATAAGACTTGTATGTCTCTATACATGTAAAGTTTGCATGTACATGCACGCATGTGTGCTCAGCCTAAGGCATGCATATTCAGGAATCAACCTTTCGATGTGTATGTTGTGAACATCTAGGCATTAAGGGGGTAGTTGTGTGCTTATTTGAGAACGAAAGCCTTTGGTGTTTACTGACTTTAACAAGGCTGAAGGAGAGTGCCAAGTGGCACAGGCAGATGTGGACCTGAAAAGTAGTTGAAGTTCCACAAATTAATGGCCAATGAGAAGGGGTCCGATTTCTAGAGTCAACATAAAATTTCAATGCCAAAAGTAAAATTTGGGGGCTTTGAATCGTGTTAGTGAGATGAGAGAGACATTGTATTTGTGGGTTTCATGGTCAGCCGTGCACATCTTCCCATGGTATGTGCATCTATGGTAATGATTGGGTTCATTGGAATGCTTTAAAATGTTAAGGTGCCTGCATCTTATTTCATTATTTTTCTCCTTTCATTTGTAGGGTGCCCAACTTCGGAAACATATTGATGCAACTCTAGGGAGTGGGAATTTGAGGGAAGCTGTCCGCCTTCCTCCTGGAGAAGACCTATACGAATGGCTTGCAGTAAACAGTGGGTTTGCTATCTCAAGCACATATTTTGACTGAGTTTGTTTACATTATTGTATTCTTGTTCTTAGGTTTAGATCTAAATTTTAGGAAATAAATTTCTGAGTATTTTGAGCACCAAAATGTCTATGAGTATGGTCTCATGTAGTTACCGACACTAGCAATCATGAAGCTATACATTCTGAGTTTCTGCTTAGCCATATTTTCTGGTATCCTTGATCACATATTTCCCAGTATGCAAGGTAATGACGAGGCCTCAACATGTCGTAGGAAAAGCCTTATCTGCTCTAATCGGTATATTGATTAATGAGTTGTCCAGGTTTACATGCTAGTTGAGCATTGCATTATTGAACCTTCTTGCTAGGTGCTTCGGGTGCTTTAAATAGTGAGGGTTATGGACAAAAGCTTTCAAACTTGATTCTTTACAGTTCTTTGACTCAAAACGATGTGGCAGTTAGTTGATCTTTCCCCTTAGCTATCATCCTTCTCTTGCTTCAAATTATAGAGGTGTAAACTTGGTTCCCGAGTCCTCTACATACTCAATCCGTGGTAGGGAAAGATGGTCTGTTTTACTGGATCTGGGTATGATTAATGGTTTAGTTCTGTGATTGTAGATTCTATAAGGCTAGCAAAGGCTGTTTTTTGGGATTGGTCCATGCCAAACACTGGCCATGCAACTATGTGGGGAAGTTAGTTACATCACATCAATCCACTCTATGCTGCATACGAACTTGCTGTGGGCCAATATGCTTGCATCATTAGGTTATATTTGCCCATGTTGTGAGCCCAGAGGTGGGAATGAAAGAGGTCACGGGCCATCATTGTTAGCTAGCGATTAAGCAGCCTATTAGAGGTGCTCTAGGATCAGCCTAGTCAACCATAGAAGCCACCTTTTATGGGCAGCCTCTAGGCTAGGCAAGTATTCGATCTCATACTAGTTCATAACCTCTTGTACTGAGAAGATGGAAAACCAAGGCTATAGGACACCCGGGTGTGAGACTTTGTGGCATCCCATGCCACCAAGAATCAACTAGAGGGTGTCCTCACTTGAAGCAATCCTTGACGGGTCACAGTCACATCTAGGCTAGATGATCATTTGCCACTATTGAGGCCATGCCCTGCTTATATAGTCTCAGCCTGTGGCTATCCTCATCCCTCTGAGTCTATTAACTTGAGCTGATACCTAACGGATCCTTGGGGTTCCACATAGCCCTCCTTAGGTACAAGCTAATCCTAGCTAGCTTGGGACGTAATCTGCTTTTCCCCTTTAAGAACAGTTGTGTCATCATAAATGAATATTTTCTTGAGGCTACAGCTGGTCTCTCAGGTGGCATCATCCTCTGACCTAGCCTTTCACTCAATCAAATATTCATGTTTAAGTATTCCTCTTGGAATATTTAGCTTTTTGATCTAGAACTGTTTTTGGTTCAAGTGGAATATAATTCGACAAGTCCTAAAGTTGAATGTATCCATCATCTAGAAGTCTGCTCTTGTTGGAAGCTCTAACGGTAGGCATCATCATTCTTTATGATCTCATAAGGTGCACAACACCTAGATTACACGGTACACCCTATAATGTTTGTTGGTGTTCGTTGACTTAAACCCTTTGGCACATTTGACAGAATCCTCGAATCTCGTCTCTTGACTTATTGCCAAATACGCCCAAGGAACTTATCATTCTAGCACAAGAGAGAGAGAGAGAGAGAGAGAGAGAGGCCTATGGGACAAGGTACAAAGTACACCAAAAAGGAAAATCTCATACAAGCTTCAATGGGCTGGAGCAAAGGGCGTGCTAGGGCCCTTGCTGAGTCTAAACTGATCTACGCAGCTCAACAGCTCGAACAAAATCAGATATAAATATAAGAATATAAATTAGAGTGAGACTAGATGAGACAGGCTGAGAGCTGGGACTTAGAAGCCGAAGCTTGGCACTGTGGTGGCTCAACTGTGGGCAGCAAAAATGTCTCAGATCTGCGTCTGTTGGGCTGTCCTACGCTGTGGTGGCGGGGGAGGGCGTGGTCTCCTTGATCTCTGAACCCGCTTGGCTATGTTCTGAGTGACCCCTCGTCTCGGGTGGTCTCCTCTGAGGAAAGCTGTGATAGGCTGAACCTCAATAGAGTGTGCTCTAGTCGCTCTCTGCACTGCAGGTGGTTTCTGCATCCCTCTCTCAGTGATCCAAGCTGCCCGCATGTCAGCTATCTCCTCCTCTATCCCGCTGTGTCTTGGAGCTGACTCAAATGCATAGAAGTTTGTGACGTGTTGCTGTGCTCTGTCAGCCTCTATATCCTATGGTCTGGGCCTCCTGCTGCTCTCTAATATGTCGTCGTAGTCTCCTTGTGTTGGCGCATCTCGAGTAGTTATAGGTCACCAGTCAGGGGACCGACCCTGCTGGTCGGCCATACCAGCAGGCCTGGGCAGTGCCTATAAAAGGCCCACACTTCCCTTCATTTTGGCATCCAGTGCAGGACAGAAAGCCTCAGTTTTAGGCTGTGCTGTGCACTCAGATTTGGCATCTTCTGACAAAGAGAGTTCCTTCAGTTTGTCTCAGTACTTGGCTGAGTTTTGTATTGCTCCCCTGGAGCCAGTTTTCTGCCCACCATCCGGTGGATGAATATATTCTCTCTCTGTCTAAGTTTTCTCTGAGTGAGTATTGTATCTGTGATCAGTTATCTGAGTTGAGTGTTGCTAGAGCGGGAGAGATCTTGGCTGGAGGTTAGAGTGATTCTTTCCTTCTGTTTTCTAACATGGTATCAGAGCCATAGGCTCTCGACTCTTCCTCATCAAAAACACTCTCTGAAGGAAGGAGTTTCTTGGCTGTAAGGCAACTCTGTTTTCAGCTCAGTTCAGTACAGAAGGTCAGTTCATTTATTTCTGTTTCAGTTATTCAAGTTCTTTAGCTATTCACCGAGATGGATCAGCGATCAGAAGCCTCTACATCCATTGCTCGTCCTTCCTCCTTCTCCAGTCATCTTCCTTCTTCATTTATCCCTAATTTCGGTGAAGCTGGAAAGCTTGATGGTACAAACTTTCCAATCTGGAAAGTCAAGATCCGAAGCCATCTGTTGGCACGGAGGTTGTGGAAGATTGTCAATGGGACCAAAGAAAAGCCGGAGGACATTGTGGACAAGAGAGGTGAAGTTCTAGCTGAAGCAGATGCAGATGAACTCTGTGCATGGGAGGAGAGGGATGCTCAGGCCTTAGCAATGCTTATAGGCACGACAGCAGATTCTGTGATTCCTCATATCCAGTTGGCAGAAACGTCTTCAGAGGCGTGGACCATACTGAAGGAGCTGTATGAAACCGATAATACAGCTCGTATCATCACACTGCAGCATCAGCTTTATAACCTTGATATGAATGAGGGTGATAGTGTTCATGATCATCTGACGAAGGTGAAAGTTGTTCGGGACCAGCTCGCAGCGGTTGGTTAGAAGGTGGACTCGAGTCAATTAGCATTACTCACACTCCACAAGTTGCCACGGAGTTTCAAAAGTTTTGTGACTACGGTCACTGCGGGTCAACGGACAAAGCCAATCAACTTTGAGGAGCTTTGTCCACTCCTACTTCAGGAGGAGGCCCGAGAGAAACTCTTTACGCAAACCGACGAAAAGGCATTGGTTGCCAAAGACAAGCCTGGCAAAGGCAAGTCAAAGGATTCCAAGAAATCAGAGGACGCTGAACGTAAGAAGAAAATGAAGTGCTTTTACTGTGAAAAGCTTGGCCACTCCGCCAAAGAATGCCGGAAGAAGAAGGCGGATCAAAAGCGGAAGAGAGAAGCCAAAAACAAAGAAGAGCCTAAGAGTGATTCTGCCAATGTGACAACTGGACAGTTATTCTTACTCAGTGAACATTGTTCAGCTTATGCAGTTAGTGAAGGTAAAGAGGGTTGGTATGTTGACAGCGGTGCTTCTAAGCACATGTCCAACAGAAGGACGTGGTTCAAAACCATGGACAGTACACACCCGGATTCCAAAGTTTCTGTCGGGGATAGCCGGACATGTCCTGTGAAGGGCATAGGTAGCATTCCTTTCATTACCACAGCGGGTGAGGAGAAGGATATCTCTGGAGTACTTTATGTACCCGACCTTTGCAAGAATTTACTATCTGTAAGTCAGATGGACAAAAACAACATGGCAGTTCTTTTTCAAGATGGCAAGGTTACCGTGACATCCAAAGGGAGTGGGCAAGTGGTGGCACAGGGTGTTGAAGAGAATGGACTGTACCGTCTCAGTGCAATGTTGGTTCATGATGATCACGGAAAGTCCAAACTTTGGCATGAGCGCTTCGGTCACGTCAGCTATGGAATCTTGGCTGAAATGTCAAAGTCGAAGATGGTGGATGGACTTCCACCAATTACAGGCAAGGATGATGTCTGTAGGGCTTGGCAAGCAGCACAGGGATAAGTTCCCACAAAAAGCTTCGTTTCGGGCCAGCAAACCACTTGAGTTGGTTCACGCCGACATTTGTGGTCCAATGTCTACTGCATCATGGGCAGGATCCAGGTATTCACACTTCTCTTTGTGGATGATTTCAGTAGAATGACTTGGGTATATTGTTTGGCTAAAAAGTCTCAGGCTTTTAAGAAATTCAAAGACTAGAAGGCTAGAGTTGAAAAGGAGACAGGGGAAGATGTCAAGACATTTCGCACAGACAGGGGGGGAGAATTCACCTCAAGTGAGTTTAATACATTTTGTCGCAAGCATGGGATCAAGCGACAACTCACCACGGCACATACTTCTCAGCAAAACGGGGTAGCCGAGAGAAAGCATAGAACCACCACCGAGACAAAGTTTGCTATGCTCCGAGGGAGAAATCTTTCTAAAGCCTATTGGAGTGAAGCTATCAATACAGCGGTACACATTCTCAACCGGACCAAGACGAAGGCCATCAAGGACAAGACTCCATATGAGGCATTTTATGGTAAGAAGCCCTCTATTACTCATCTCCACATTTTTGGTTCTAACGCGTGGGTGCATGTGCCCAAGGAAGATAGGACCAAGCTTGATTCCCGAAGCAGACAATGTATCTTTGTTGGGTATAGTGAAGAATCCAAGGCCTACCGCCTCTTCGATCCAGTAAAGAAGCAAATACTCATCAGTCGTGATGTTGTCTTCGCGGAAAAAGAATCTGAACCCCAGGAGGAGCCTCAGATTGAGGAGGAGGAGATTGTTCAACCCCCGATCCCACCCCGTCCCAGATTGACCATTCAAGAGGTTACCCAATCAAAAGCTGATATTCCACCAGCTACTCAGGAAGAGCAGGATGTTCCAGCAGAAGTTCCCGTTCCTCCTTCCACAGAGAAGCAGAAAAAGTTGCCCCAATGGTACCTCCGGACATTGGAAGAGTCTCGTGTCACCTCATTACCTGAGAGTAGCAGTTCCGGATTGCATCGGTCTCAACGTCTTCAAAAGACCCCATCCGTGAATTTTGCTTTGGTGGCTCAGATTGTTGAGCCAAGAACCTTCGCGGAGGCGAAGGACAATCCCGAATGGCAGGCTGCCATGCAGGCAGAGATGGATGCTATTCTGAAGAACCATACATGGGACTTAGTGGCCAGGCCCCTTCGACGAAAAGTCATCGGCACTAAGTGGGTATACAAACTTAAATACAAATCTGACGGCAGCTTGGATAAGTATAAAGCAAGGTTGGTAGTGAAAGGTTTTGCTCAAACTGAAGGCATGGATTTTGATGAAACTTTTGCTCCCACAGCCCGCATGGTTACTATCCGGACATTGATTGCCCTTGCTGCCCAATTCCAGTGGCCTATTTTTCAAATGGATGTGAAGTCCGCATTCCTTAATGAAACCCTGGAGGAGGAGTTATATGTGGAGCAGCCACCGGGCTTTCAAGATCCAGTGTCCCCATTAAAGGTCTGCAGGTTGAAGAAGGCGTTATACGGGCTGAAACAAGCCCCCAGAGCTTGGTACCAAAGGATTGATATATTCTTTCAGAAGATTGGGCTCAGTCGGAGTCCTTCTGAGGCAAACCTTTACTTGTTCATTGAGAAGGGATTGCGATTGGTACTCATCCTCTATGTTGATGATCTTATCTTGACAGGTGATCATGTCAAGAAGATTTCACAGGTCAAGGAGCTACTCATGTCTGAGTTTGAAATGACTGACCTTGGGTTATTACATTACTTCCTTCGGATTGAAGTAAAGCAGGCTAAAGACAGAATCTTCATTTCACAGGAGAAATATTGCAGAGAAATTCTGAAGAGATTTCAGATGGAGGATTGCAGAACAGCATTAACTCCCATGGAGGTCAGGCTTAAGCTAAGTGTTCACGACACATCTCAGCTGGTTGATACTCTTTTGTATCGACGATTGGTAGGAAGTTTGCTTTACCTTACCAATACGCGCCCTGATATTTGTTATGCAGTTGGGCTATTATGTCAGTTTTCTGCTTCTCCCAGGAAGAATCATTGGAATGCAGGTTTACGAGTGCTGAGGTATCTGAAGGGTACTTGCACCTTTGGGATCAGCTACACCAAAGGCATTGAACTAGGCGGGTTCTGTGATAGTGATTGGGCAGGTGATGTGGACACCAGAAGGTCGACGACAGGATATTGTTTCTTACTTGCATCTGGAGCCATCTCTTGGCTAAGTAAGAAGCAACCCACAGTGTCCCTTTCATCTACAGAGGCAGAGTACAGAGCCGCGTGTACAGCCGCTTGTGAGACAGTGTGGTTGAGGTGGATTCTGGAGGACATGGACGTGTGTCAGGAGAATGCGACAGTGCTGATGTGCGACAATCAAAGCTGCATAGCTATTGCCAAGAATCCAGTGTACCATGCGAGGACCAAACACATCGAAGTTCATTACCATTTTGTTCGAGAGCTCATCATCGACGACGTGATCGAGCTTATCTACTGCCCGACCGCCGACAATTCGTCCGACCTTTTCACGAAGGCACTCCCTCGAGAACAGATGGAGCACCTCATCAAACGCATGGGGATTGGCCCACAGTTGTGACATTGAGGGGGGGTGTTAGAGACTCACTGTTCCCACCTGTGAGCCCCCGTTTTGTGGGGACAAGGGGCAGTGAGAGTAAGGAGGGATGGGAAAGAGAGACTCAGGAAACAGCAGAGATTTGGGGGGGGCTCCATGCCTTCCTAGAAGCATGGACTGGCTGCACAGGGCACCCTTTTATAGGGGCCTGTGGCAGGGCCAGTCGGCTCAACCAGGGCCACCGACCAGGGCCGACCCTGGTCGGTTTTCCAGACTGCTCTGGTCGGTCACCAGTCAGGGGACCGACCCTGCTGGTCGGCCATACCAGCAGGCCTGGGCAGTGCCTATAAAAGGCCCACACTTCCCTTCATTTTGGCATCCAGTGCAGGACAGAAAGCCTCAGTTTTAGGCTGTGCTGTGCACTCAGATTTGGCATCTTCTGACAGAGAGAGTTCCTTCAGTTTGTCTCAGCACTTGGCTGAGTTTTGTATTGCTCCCCTGGAGCCAGTTTTCTGCCCACCATCCGGTGGATGAATATATTCTCTCTCTGTCTAAGTTTTCTCTGAGTGAGTATTGTATCTGTGATCAGTTATCTGAGTTGAGTGTTGCTAGAGCAGGAGAGATCTTGGCTGGAGGTTAGAGTGATTCTTTCCTTCTGTTTTCTAACAGGAAGTGCTCCTCTATCTGGGCAGGTATATGATGGAGAGAGAGAGAGAGAGAGAGAGAGAGAGATGACATAATATGATATGATAAGATTGTATTAAAGTCCGCGTGAGACCCTTCAGGATCTATGGAATTGGAAATCTTTATTAACTAAAAGTGATCCCATACCTCTTGTGAAAGAAAATATCACAAAACTTGCTACGTAGTGAACTTGTTGGGCTAGTTTGTGTGCTAGCCCTAGTACCTTGTGGCATTGTTCCAAAACCTTTTTTAGTAGCTTCCTAGCTTTTAGACTGGCTGCTCTAGCAGATTTTTAAAAACTATTTCTGCTGTCTCCATAACATTTTCTGATGTGTGTGTATGCTCTGCGTCTCTAGAATACATGCTATTTATTCTCCACCTCCCCATGGGGCAGATTTTGCACGTCCTCTCTTCTCTGGGGATCTAGGTCCTGCCCACCTACCCTTGTCCACTTCTAGAATGTGAACTGGTCCAGATTTTGCAGATTAGATGCCTGTTGAACATTGATATGTCTTCCCCGAGGTATTTCTGCATGCCATAGCTGTCCATTGGGTTAACTTCCTGTTTGTAGAACTGCATTTTTGTCCCCGGGTTTTGCCATAATTTCTCTTGCAATTTTCGCATCACTATCTCCCTAATTTCACATGCATCTTCTGGAATATCAGCCGCTGTTATACACCATGATTCCAGCCATTTGATCCCCTGTCTGTGCCATCCCGTGACTTGTGTAGCTTCGATTGCCTTGAGTGGTATCCTACTAGCATCCATCTTCCCAACTTTGTTGAGGTAAGCCATAAATTGACATAATGCCTCCCCTTGTAGAGTTATCATACCTGTTTCAGCCAATAGGATGGGGTAGGGTGTCTGGGCTTTAACCTCAAGCTCCCCTATTCTATTCTTTCCCAATAGACCCTAGAGGGTGGTCCGGACCCTCAAGCTGGACATCTGTAAAGGATTACTGTCTGCACAAGCACAGTGTATAGAAATTTTCTCATTTTCCAATTCCACAGATATGCTGTTCTGCATTATTTTGGAAGCTATATAACACTTTCAATCCTCCCAGTATTATTCTCTCCACACACGCATTCCATTTGTTGTCCGTCAAATCCTCCTAGACATTTATTTATGTGTTGATTGTTCCCAGGAGCTCTCCTTCGAAGGTGACATTCACTTGTTCATTACATGTCCCACACACCATTACCTTTCTCTTATGTATATTGACCGGCGTTCTTGAGTGTTTGCAGAACACTTCAGTGCATCCAAACGTGCTTGCAAGGTCTCCTTGCTCTTTGCAAAGAATACCACATTGTCTGCGTAGATAAGCATTCGCAAACCATATCCTGCAAATCTGCACACCCTCCTTGCTATGTATGCTCATCCACTCTCGTAGATCATTGATAAAGAGGCCAAGAAGTGTTGGTGAGAGCGGGCAGCCTTGCTTCATCCCTATATCACTGCTTATGACAGCTTTTCCTTTGGAGCGTGATCCATCTACTAGCGGTGATACAAGAAGAGGGAAGATAGAGAAGTGGTAAAAAAAGGTTGTAAGAAAAGATCAGAAGACTATCAGCTCTTTTTCGAGAGATTCAATGCCCATTCACATGTAGTCTTCCTCTTCACAAAACTCTAGATGCAAGAATGCCTTTTTGACAAGAACCACGCCCTTGTTGATTAGCCACCTCATGTTTACCTTTTTACCACTCTCAAAGTTTTCCTCCAAAACTTAGACCCAGGCTTTAATGCCCAAACCATAGACTTAGCGCACACTAGGCATGCCACAAGCACTTAGTACCTAATTGCCCACCGACTATCCACATACGATGAATAAAATCCTGACACACTGGATACAAGGCATCCACGACAAAAAAACTCATGCCCTCATATTTCTCGGGACAACCATGAAGAGCACATGTCATCCTGTAACAAAACACCATCACACACTGGATATCATGCTCTAGATTACCCTGGTGCAACCACACTGCACATCATCATTTCCCATAAGTCCTTGTAAAAGCATTTACAATCTAAAAAATATATTTACATCAGTATAAGTCTCTTGATGAGAGTGTCCATAAACTCAAAACTACCACCCACTAGCTATGTGCCTACCCTCCAGTATAAACAGTGCTCAAAAACTTATTACAGATTTTAGCCTATCAACGGTTGTGCTTACTATGCTAAAACTCTCTCATAGAGTCGGTATGTGGCCTCTCTGAGTTCTAGAGGGACTAAAAGTTTTTCCAGTCTTTCCCACTACTACTTAGGTGGAACTGTGTCGCAGGATTTCTTGAAATCTACAAAGCAATAGTAGACGACCTCTTTCTTATGTTTGGTTCCTTTTGCTGCAGCCCTTATTGCTATGAGATGATCAACTGTCAAGTGTTTGGGATGAAACCCTCCTTGGGATGGTGCTCTAACTCCCTGTTCCTCGACGCATTTGCTGATTTTTCTGTTCAAGGATAGTGCTTCAAGGATAGTGCCATAGTACAATCCTACCAAGCTGCCATTTTGAGGGGAACCCTTCCTCTAGAGCCAGATTCAAAAGCTTGGTAAGAGTTTTCTTTGTCGTCTCACCTCCCCTAGTCAACATTTCCACAAGTGTCTGGAGCTATGTCAGATTCACAAAAGTTCTCCTTAGATGCAGTCCAAAACAGCAGGGCTGTTTAACACATTGGCGTAATTCAGAGAGGAAAAATGTAACTTAAAATAACCAGGTTTTTGCGGACAGAGATCTTATAACTATGTTTATCTTTTAGAGCTCGCAAGAAGATTGTAACTCAAGGATCTGATTTTTCAGTGATGGCTTCTTTGGTGTTTCCATGACCTTGAATTTGCTCTACAACTAATATTTTTTAGTTTTGCCAAGTATAAAAAAAATGCTCAAATATGGCTTCCATTTAAGTCCCATGTGCAAAGGTTCAAGCTCCAGAAGCATTATTAGCTGTTTCCAGGAGAAAGGATGAAAAAAGAGGTGGGTGGAAGAGAAACTGAGTAGGAAGAAAACAATCTATTTGGAGAAGAGAGTGAAAACACACGGAAGAATGTTAGAAGGGAAAGGAAAAGAAAGGGAGCAGTGGTTGAGCTGAAAATAGAGGAATGGGGAAGAGACGAAAAAGAGATAACTGGCAAAAGAAGGGAGGAAGGAAGAAAGGGGACAGGAAAATAACTAGCTGGAATTGAAAGCCATCGAAGAGCGAAAGAGAAAGAGGGGGATGAGAGGTAGCTGGAATAGAAGGAGCAGGATAGAGGGAGAAAGCCATCGAAAGAGCCAAAGAGATAGAGGTATCTTGCAAGAGCAGGAGAAAGGAAGGAGTTGGGGAGGCAAAGGGCTGTGCAATCAGCTTGAGGAGGAGGTAAGGAGAAGAGAAGATGGGCTGCAACATTGAATTAGGAGGAGTAGGGGAGTAGAAAGTGCTGAGGGAGAAGTGGGATGAGACTGTGAAGCAGATAACATACAGGGGAAGCTGTGCAACATGAAGAAGGGGATGCTCAGCTCTCTCTCTCTCCCCCTTTCCTTCTCAGTCCCTTCCTTTCCTGTGCACACTGAATAGCAAGTTTGCACCTTCCTCTTCCTGTTGCACAGCTGCTCCCCTCCTCCCCCATCAATGCTTCCCGAAAAAGGAGGGAAAAAGAACAAAAGAATTTATGCGGACACGCATATGCATGCATGGAAGCTGTACAGCATGAAGAAGGGGGTGTGTGCAGCCATGCTGGGCTGTGTGTGCTCAGCAGGAAAGGGGGCTGGAAGAGAGTGGAGAGCTGCATCCCAAAGGAAGATGTTGTACAAGGCTGTGGTCAGTCAAGAGGGGAGGCGGTGAAGGAGTGACAGCAGAGCGACTTTTTTTGGGGGTAGAAGGGGAAGAAGACAATGGTCGTCCAAGTATAATGCTCTTTTACAAAACTAATATGATATCTTATGTTTCTATGTTTTACTTTATGTAATATCCACTTAACTCTCATACCTACATTAATGATGGGTTCCATTTAACAGCAGCAAAACCTAGCTCTATTTAAAACCTTTGTGGAATTGATTTTTGTGTAAGGGATTCATTCTAAGTGATTGGTTTTCAAGTTTGAGGTTTCAATAATTAACAAATATGATGCTTTCATCTAATGTGCAGCCGTGGACTTCTTCAATCAAGGCAACCTGCTCTATGGAACGCTCACAGAATTCTGTACACCAGAAAATTGCCCCACAATGTCTGCAGGACCAAAGTATGTATGTTGAGCTTCATTTTATAATTCTTGAGCTATTTTAGGTAAGCTTGATACTCCTCATTTTCAGAGGGCCTTCAGTGTATCAAATTTAGGCAATTTTGTACCTTTTTTTTGCAGCCTTTCAATTGCGTCTGGAAATTGATTGTCATGATTGCTGCAAAACTGATGACGGCTGTAGTTGCTTCTTACATTTTTTTCCCAATTGACCCAAGGTGTACTTTTTAGCATAATATGTGCACTCCAATGCGCTACTGCTCAGACTCCACACTCTGCACTGCTGGTTGCAGCCTGCCCTCTTACAGCCTAACGCTGCAGCCTGCTCGCCTACAGCCTTGCACTGTCAAAGTTTGCATCTATTGCAGAGCTGTAAATACTTGCAGCCTACCCACAAAAGCGAACGGGGTACGGACGAGGGCAGGACTAGACAGCAATGATGGGAGCAGATTTGCAAAATAGGCGCCCTATGACCATACAGTGATTTTAGGGCAGTTTTTTTTGGGGGGGTGTTGGGGTGAAAAACCCAATGTACCCAACGGGTACTTTAGAGTACCTAAATTTTCTAACATTCCTAATGCTCACAGGCTCCTCCTTTTGTTGTAAGAGGGACGGAAAAGCTTAACGTAGGCAAACATTGTCACCATAAAGTATCTGTTACCTCAACGTCCAAATCTGATTTTCACTAACTAACCGGAAATGAAGTTTATATTGCTTTTGACAGCTTACCGATTGTTACTAGCCAGTCAAAAAAAGTCTTCATATTACTCATGGTAGCATATAACAAATCATATCTTTTCCACGATGTAAACCTGCATATCTGTCACCCCATTGCTGAACTAACCTGGCATAACAGTTTGTATATACCTAGATGAATCCGGGAACATTCCCAAACTCATCCTCTAAAAACACAACATAGTGCAGTTTCAATCTCATGATAGTCCAATATTTCTCATTTTTCATTATCTTGTCTCGTAATCATTTATTTTTTGGGTGCTCCAGCTTTTCTATTAAAGTGTTCAAACAATCACAAATATTTATAAAACGGACGAAATATTTTTCAAACTCTAAAGGACTTGTAATTTCATGAAGGGGTGCAAACCACATACCTATATTGTTGGTTTTGTGGACTCGTTCTCAAATTTCTAGTCCTTTCTTGTAGACCATAGTTAACTTGTAACATAGTGACCATTCTGTTGACAGAAATCCAAATGATTATCCTTGTGTCAATAGAGGAAAGTAAGAGTATACCTCATTGTCACACCAATCCCTTCGTGAAGACCATCAATCTGTTAACATCCTTTTTTAAATTATTCAAGCCTGTTAAGAACTTAGTCATGCCTTCTCGAATTCCATTAGCTATCAAATCTTTAGATCTATAGAAGAAAACGCTTTGTGAGAAAGTGTGAGCAAACTCAAGAAAAGATTTGCTGATATTGTTTTTCAGGACATTAGCAAACATTAAGTGAAAGGGAATGCAAGAAAGATCAACTGATATTGTTTTTGAGGACATTAGCAAACTTTAATTGAAAGGGAATGTAGAGTCACGTATAATATGCACAATCTCCCTTAATAAGTATATTCTGCTAAGGGAGAGGGACCTTGAAATAAAAGACAATAGTAGAAACAAGGCTAGAAGATAATCTAGTTCATAGTTTAACTATCGGGCAGTTCCCATGGGGGAATAAGGCTTAGTAATTCTAAACGAGGTGTCATCTTTGAAGTGAGGATCCCTAGAGTAGTTTATATCCCTAGTGTGATGGGTTAACCTACCATTGGGCAAGGTGGCACCATACATTAGGTACTATACGCATGGCATGAGTACTGGTATATTGTGTTGTATGGGAAAAATGTTAAGATACAACCCCCCCAAAGAAATGGAAGGGAAGGGCGAGAGGAACGGGAGGGGGAGAAAGAAGGGGGCATGCGAGACAGCATTTTAGCACCTATAATTTTGAATCCACAGATCTGTCATATTACTCCAATGCATAGCTTAAACTTTAAGACCACATGTTTATATAAAGATTGAACATTCAAAATGAAGAAAGTTAAAACATAAAATCTAACACAAGTGAATCATTGATCAATGATGATTAATTGATATATAATGTATCATGTATGATGTGATATGTCACATATCTAATATACGAATGATCATGTCGAGTTCTTTACTAAAACTCAAAAATCATGAATAAAGACTCCTCTTCCTTTTCCTAAGAAAAGGATGGGGAGGAAAAATCTTGATTAGTGATGGTATTGCCATCACTTTCAGACTCAGGCTCATGGATCTCTATCTCTTGCCCAGTTTTGCTCATCCTCATCCCTTGAGAATGCATCCTCTAGAGGTAGAGGTTTCTCTTGAATCTCTCCTCTCGAGGAGCTACCTTAACGTGCGTATCTTTGCTGAATAGTCTGAACCAGAGCATGTCCCCTAGCCCTGCGTCTACTTCGGGCTTGTGTAATTGCAGTGGACTCACTGCATGAACTCACACAAGATTGGGTCCTCGTCACTTGTCTGTCCACCGTGATCGGCTCTGATATAGGGAAGCATATAATGCCGACTCTTTGCCAGTGGCAATAGCATAAGCAGGTGCTTTGAGATTTCCACATGCAGATCCCAAGAAAGAGTCAAGACTTACATGATATACATCAATGAGTATTATTTAGAAATCGGCACTTGCAAATCAACTCAAAAAGAGACATCAAGCATGTGCCATGTCATATAACACTTACTTGCATGGGAGCCGTTAAATCCTTAAACTTTTGCACTTGCCTCCCATTTGCACAACAATATTGCAGCTTCTCACATTGCTTTGTACTGAGTCTATTGTGTGGATCAATCCATACAAAATACAATGGTTTCAAGGAAAAGGGGGCTGAGTGGACTGTGGAGGAAGGTTGAAGGAAGAGGGACTGAAGGAAGCAACTGAAGGAAGAGGGGGCTGTGTGGATTCTAGAGGGGGCTGAAATAGGAATGCAAAGCTGGCTGGGCACTGTGTTGAAGAGGCCTGAACTGAGAAGGGGATGCAAAGAAGGGGGGGTGTTGGTAGAAGGAAAGGGGCTGAGGATAAAGAGTGGGGGATGGGGAGACCGGATCCTCAAAAAGTTAGCCTTGGGAGTGGAGCGGTGAAGAAAGGGAGTGGATTGCTTTGGGAATGGCGAGCCTTGGGAGAGGATACGAGAGGAGAGCCTAGGGAGAGGAGATGCAAACAGGCAGCTGCAGAAAAGCAGCAAAAAAAATAAATGGTGAGCCTTAAAATCTGCATGGTTGTATGGGGTCATGCGGCACGCATGCTGTATAATACATAACTAAGGTTCTAGGTTTACTTCCAGCTTGACAGAAGAGGGAAGAAGAAATATGGTAGGTTAGGTGGTGAGTGTGGTAGCTAATCTGTGAAGTTTCCAAGTTTAGGTGATGTAACAATCCTTCCCCCTTGCGTTTTTTGCTCTATAACTCCAATAGCAGCTACACTGGATCTATCTTGAACCTTTACAATCCTAGCTTGCCACATTGACACCGGTACTTTGGTTGTTCTTAGTGCGGCTCCTGTAGTCGACCCATGCCTTTAGCTCGATCAAACATGATCTGCTCTCAATGCCTATCCTAGTGTACCTTTGTGGTAATTCTCATTCTTTTATAGGGTGTCTTCTTTGCATTGGTCAAAGTGCTCCCATCTAACATCCAATAAGTGTTGGTCAACTTGTGCTATATTAGCATTAGTGCTTCTTTTGCTGGCCACCTTGTTGCAATTTTTGGCATAAGGCGCTGCCTTCTTGCAATTGTTGGCATAGGGCCTTGCCTTCTGCAGTAAAAGATTTTTCACTTTGACATCATTACTGTCAAAAGAACTTGAAGTGTTATTATTGGGTTTGCCAATCTTGCTCTGTCTTTTCCTTTTTCCATGTTGTTCCCTGTTGCCCTTTGATTGAGCTTTGAAGGGTTCTCCCCACCCTTAATCTCATCATTCTCACCATTGTATATCTTTAGGCTAGCTCCTCCTGAAATGTGTTCCCCCACACTCTCCAGTAGTGTGATTGAAACGTTTCATTGCCCTATCATAAGAGCGGTTGATTACTCAAAGGATATTTGCTAAGCGCCATCAATGCAAGAGCTTTTGTATCAAAATGCTTATCAACAGCAAGAAGTTCGTCTTTGAAACCTTCAACTTTGTTAAGAAGTCCTCTGGCCTCATCTTCTCCTGTCTACATTGACATCAGCTGATTCCTACTTTTTATGATTCTTGTTGGGTAATTGTCTCATATCAATCCTTCAAGGTCGTCCAAGCTGTCGGAATTGAAAAGTCATTGTCCCACCTAGCCCCATATGATGAGGAGCAGAGGGACATGACACCCGTGTAGGATTGGGAGGAATGAGACACTGCCATGTAGGCGCAAAGTATGTCTGCCACACAAGCAGATCAAAGTGGAGGATACCCACACAAGCAGATCGAAGTGGAGGATACCTATGTGATTATCAGTCTCTTGAGACATAATATAAAAAACTACTCTTTTTTGCCCAAAAAAGAAGTGGAGGATACCTATGTGGGCTGATATGGTCAGCACCAAGGATGACATATGAGCAGCATATTGATATGTTTACATGGCTGTCTATAGGGCAGCATGAAGGAGTGTGGAGCAGCTCAGGGCTGTCACTGACTGCAACATGGGAAGCATAGTTTGGATCATGGGCTACATGGAGGGCTAGTGGATGACATATGAGCAGCATATTGATATGTTTACATGGCTGGCTATTGGGCAGCATGAAGGAGTGTGTGGCAGCTCAGGGCTGTCACCTTGTAATTAGAAAGACTGCAACATGGGAAGCATAGTTTGGATCATGCGCTGCATGGAGGGCTACTGCAGGAGTGGCAGAGAGATGGACAGATCATAGGGCAATGTAGGCAGAGACTAAAGGCCAACAATGGTGGCAATAAAAGGGCTTGGGACGGGGCAGAAATATCACATGGGTCTCCTGGTCGACCTAAGAACCTGGTTGGCCAGGGTAAAGGGGCTGGGTGGTGGGCCAGGACCTGGGGACAGGCTGAGCGTAGGGCTAGTGGCCTGGTCGATCCTGCTCTACAAGGGAGGAAGACTTGGTCCCCTCACTCAATAGGGGCACTAGCCCCTTGCCCTTGCCATTAATTCACTGCAGAGGTCACTGATGCTCCACAAGGGAGCACATAGCTGAGCAGGTGCTATATTTAAGGCTTATAATGAGGTGTTTTGGCAGCAGGTCTGCTGCATTTTGGTGCAATATACATTGAGGTATTGTGCCGTCCTTTACTGCTGTTCACTGTCTAAGATCTGAGTGTCCTTTAGAGACTTTCTTGGTCATATGTCACATAGAAGATTATCTGTGTGCACAAGAAAGATTCTAGGTAGGACCACTCTTTCTAAATTTGTGAGATACCCATCCTTCATTGAGCTTCAAAATTCCTTGGAGTAGGTAGGGGTCTTGGCCCTTGTATATAGAGCCTGCCACTCTCTGCATGTAGCCTACTAGTTACACATGTGGTAGTTACCTGTCTAGTGTTGGGGTAAAGGCACATTGCCACCCCTTTATTAAAGATATGACACCATGACTGTCTTAAGACAGTCATAGGGTGAAAAACCTAATCCTAATAAAACCTATGAGTTTGTGGTGTGGCTCATCACTTCACACCCGCATCTTTTGTGTCACCTCTCTCTCTCACTCTCTTCCTGTTGTCCTTCTCCCTCTTTCCTTCCCTCTCAACTGGTATCAGAGCTTTCAGTCTCTCCCTCCCCACTCCTGCCTACCACTCCCCCTCCTTATCCCCTCGGGACTCGTGCCCTCAGCAGCAACAGCAGCGTGGGCGGAGCTTGGCATTGCGCAGGCAGCGCAGGCTGCAGCGGGATAGCGAGGGCAGCAGCGCGGGCTGCAGCGGGGCAGCACGGGGCAGCGTGCGTGCAGGCAAATCAGGGCGGCGCGGAGCAGCGCCAGCAGCTGCAACAACAGCAGCTAGCTGCTGCTAGCAGCGCAGCCAGTGCGCAGCAACGGTGCGCACCCAGGCAGCCTCAGGGCCTCGAACAGGGCGGCACGCAGGGATCTCGTGTACGGACGTACGACCGTCCGTACCGCCGTACGGATACCGTACAGGCGTCCGTACTGTACGGACGCCGCTGTACGTACAGGGAGCTGCGTCAGGATTTTTTTTTCGTCAGGGAGCTGCGTCAGGGAAGGACATTTTCGAAATTTTTTTTTTGGATCTGTACTCTGCACAAGTACAGCAGGTACAGTGGTACCCTGCACAAGTACACACGTACAGAAAGTACAGCAGGTACAGCAGTTTTTCTTTGGGGAAAGAAGAAAAAGAGAGAGCATTCCCGGCTGTTCAGTTCTTAAAACTGTGTTTTTTGAGGTACAGCAAGTACACTCTTGTCCCTCGTGCTTGAGGTGACTAGTACCACAGTGTGTGGTGGTTGCACAGTTATCTTGTTTCGGGAAGGTAATGCCTTGATTTTGCAGAGGGCTTTTATGCTTTTGCTGAGTGCAAATCTCAGCTTTTGGGTGACATTTTCAAAGGGCTTTTGCGTGGAAGCTTATGCAGTGTATGCCTTGAGGCAGTGTGGAGCCAGGGAGCCCACATTGGTCTTGTTTCCGTAGTGTATTCAGTGACATTTCTGCAGGTCACATTTTGTGTACGACACCTTGGAAAAGCTCAGTTGAGCCACGCTTGGCCAGGGCGCATCGAGTTTACTCGGTCCCTAACTGTCCATCGTTGACAGTGCTCAAAAGATTCTCTTCAGTGTTTGTACGTTGGGATCTGTGTTGTTATTGTGTACACAGGGCTGTTTATGCATTGCATTGTCAGGTGAAAGTGCCAGGAGAGCGCTGTATTTTGTATGCTACCTCAGTGTTGAGGTGTTTTTCACTTGGTACAGGTGTTAAATCAAGGGGCTTTTGCCCAGATTTTGCTTGAGAGCACTTGGGTTACTGTTTGAGACCTTCAGATGCCTTTTATCCCCTTAGCAGAAGGGTGATTGCTTGGGATTTGTCCCATTTTCTGTTGCAGGTTTGTGACAGGCTGAAGTGTCTGGAGCCTCTTTTCAGTGAACAAAACAATGTATGACAAGTGGTTTATGCATATAAAATCAGTGCAATACCTCATCTGAGGTGGGAGAAGTGATCTGGACAGCAGTGTTTTGTGCTTCGTCAGCTGATGATGCACTGTTAAAGCACTTGTGGAACAGCTACAGCATTCTGAAATTACTGTTTTATACCTATTTGAGCACGGTACAGTGTGTCAGAATGTACAGTAACTGGAGGGAAATTTTTTCTGTTTTGCTGCAGATTTTTTGACAGTAAAAACAGCACTATTGTGAGTGCTCCTGGCTCTTGATAGAGCAGGTTTTTTCTGAAAAATCAGAATTTTATTCAGTCTTTTTTTGACTTACAGGGAGTCAGGTACTTTCCTTATCTGATATGGCATCAGGGGGAAGTGAATCATCAATTCTGAACATAAAGAAATTGGAAGGGGCACACAATTATGCATTATGGGCAGAACAGTGTTTGACTGTACTTCTGCTTAAGAAGATTTCTAAGCCCATAAGGGTGAAGGGTGTCAAGCCATCTGGGATGTCAGATGATGAGTGGGAGGATCTAGATTTGTCCGCGAGGGCTGCTATCATGCTTACTCTCAGTGATTCTCTTATGTACAATGTTCAGACTGAAAAGACCTCTTATGGCTTATGGCAGAGGCTAGCAGAGTTGTATGCCCAAAAGAGTTCAGCCAGTAAGGTGTATTGGTTGAAGAAGCTGGTTGATCTTCGCATGAAGGAAGGTACAGCTATGACCTCACACTTGAGTGAGTTCAATGGCATCTTTACACAGCTGATTGCACAGGGGTTGAACCTTGATGAGGAGTTCAAGGCTACTTTCTTGTTGTGTACCCTCCCTGAGAGTTGGGACACTTTCAAGACCACCCTGTCTAATTCAAATGTCACTCTTATATATGCTGATGTAGAGAGCTCTCTCCTTATGGAGGAGATGAGCAGGAAGAATAATGCGGGCAGCAAGTGTTCAAATGCTTTGCAGGTATAGGAAAGAGGCAGGACTCAGCAGAAGGGGAGATCTGCTAGTAAGTCCAAATCCCGCAGTCAGTCCCGTGGCAAAAAGGATATTGAATGCTTTTATTGTGGCAAGAAGGGAAAGGGACATGTGAAGTCTAAGTGCTTCAAGTTTATACGGGATCAGAAAGCCAAGAAGACTGAGGCAAAGGATGCAGGCAGTGGAAGCAAAGGCAAAGGCAAGGCCAAGGTAGATGACTTGGATGCAGTGAATGTTGCAGCAGAGGACAGTGACAGTGACAGACATGATGTTTTATGCTCTTCTGCTGTAATTGCACATACTTTGGTTATTGATGGCCATGACATGCACACCTGGCTCTTGGATTCAAGTGCTTCTTGTCATGTTACTCCTCATAGGGAGTGGTTTACTTCCTACACAGGTACTCATGGAGTTGTTCACCTTGGGAACAACTATGCATGTCAGATTGCAGGGATTGGCAGTATACAGATAGTATTCCCTGATGGACGCATATTTATGCTTGATGGTGTTCGCCATGTGCCGCAAATCAAGAAAAATCTGATTAGCACTGGCTTGTTGGATGACAGTGGTTACCACACCACATTTGGGGATTCCAAATGGGTGATTACTGATGGCCAGGTTGTAGTGGCTGAGGGTTTTAAGAGTGATACCTTGTACCCTCTTTATGTTTCCAGTTTAGGTAATCATGTTGTTGCCATAACGGAGCTGCCAAAGGTTTCATTGTGGCATAGCCGGTTGGGACACATGTCCGTTAAAGGAATGCAAGAACTGTCACGTTTGGGTTATCTGCCGTCTCTTTCATTTTCAGATTTGCCTACTTGTGATCATTGCATATTTGGCAAGCATTCTATGACCCCTCATAAGAGGAGAACTCCCCAAAATAGAGCACCGCTTGATCTAGTGCACACTGATTTGTGTGAGATGCCACAGTTATCACTAGGGGGTGCAAAGTATTTCATTACTTTTATTGATGATGCCACACGCAAAGTGTGGGTCTATTTCTTGAAGCATAAGAGCGATGCCTTAGATGCTTTCAAGAAGTTTGTCGCTCAGGTTGAGAATCGGACAGGTCGCAGGCTGAAATGCCTCAGATCCGATAATGGGGGTGAGTATGTGTCACATGCTTTTGTGCAGTTTTGCGAAGCTAAGGGCATTAAACAGGAACTCACAGCCCCTCATAATGCATCTCAAAATGGTGTGAGTGAGCGGATGAATCGAACTATTCAGGAGAAGGTTCGATGTATGTTGTCTTATGCTGCATTGCCCCATGGCTTTTGGGCAGAAGCCATGCAAACAGCAGTTCACATAATTAACAGGTCGCCGAACAAGGCTTTGGAGTTGAAAGTGCCAGAGGAGGTGTGGTCTGGCAAGCCACCTTCATATAAGCACTTACGTGTGTTTGGCTGCGAGTGCTTTGCTCATATACGCAAAGAACTGCGCACCAAACTGGATCCAAAGTCTTCCAGATGCATCTTTATGGGTTATGGTGACGAAGGTGAAATGGGGTACAGGTTATGGGATCCCCTTAAACGGAAGATTATACGCAGCAATGATGTCATCTTTAAAGAGGATAGTGTACACAAAGAACCCGTGCAACCTGTGGAATACAGGAGGGTTGTTTATGATGATGTCGGACAGCAAAGAATGCCCATTAATATGCAGCAGCAGGCTGCTGCAGATAACCCTGTTCAAGAGGGTATACAGGCTGAAAATCAGCTAGATAATTTTGCCAATGATGCACCACAGGATATGCCAGCAAATGGGGCTGTAGAACAGCCAGATATGGTGGTACAGCCACCCGTCATGCATGACGAACAGGCTAGACAGCAGCCTAATCCGGAACATTTTGTTAGGAGGAGCACCTGTGTACAACGGCCTCCTGACAGGTTTGTTCCAGGAGCCAATAATGTGGCTGATTTTATTATGCTGACAGATTGTGGTAAGCCTTCCAGCTTCAAGGAAGCTATGGGAAGAACAGAGAAAAAGAAGTGGGAGAAAGCCATGCAGTCAGAAATGGACTCGCTACTTCAAAATGATACATGGGACTTGGTGCAGCTACCTGCAGGCAGAAAGGTTTTGCCATGCAAGTGGGTTTACAAAGTCAAAGTGGATTCAAATGCTTTACCGAGGTATAAGGCCAGATTGGTTGCCAAGGGATTTAAGCAGGAGAAAGGCATTGACTTTGATGAGATCTTTTCCCCTGTAGTCAAGATGACTACTCTGAGAGCAGTGTTAGCTCTTGTTGCTCATGAGGACATGGATTTATGTCAGATGGATGTGAAGGCTGCTTTTCTTCACGGAGATCTCCATGATGAGATCTATATGAGTCAGCCAGAGGGATATGCTGTTAAAGGGAAAGAGCAACTTGTGTGTAAGCTCAAGAGGAGCTTGTATGGACTCAAACAGGCACCAAGAGAATGGTACAAGAAGTTTGATGCCTTCATGCAGTCCCAAGGGTATCATAGGTGTGAGACCGATCATTGCCTGTACACCAAACGGGCAAAGGATGGCAGTTTGATGCTACTTATGTGGATGACATGCTAATTGCCAGTAAATCTCAGCATGAGATTAGTGCTTTGAAGAAACAACTACATAAGTCTTTTGACATGAAAGACTTGGGTGATGCAAACCATATTCTTGGCATGCGGATTACTCGTGACAGGTCCAAGGGACTTTTGTTTCTGTCACAGAAGGAGTACATTGACAAAGTACTGCAGAGGTTTAAAATGGAGGGGGGGAAGTCTATTAGTACCCCGTTGCCTGCACATTTAAAACTCAGCAGTAAGGACAGCCCAAGATCAGATGATGATAAGGCTGAAATGGCCAAGGTTCCGTATGCATCTGCAGTTGGTTCTTTGATGTATGCCATGGTTGCCACTCGTCCGGATATTGCTTTTGCGGTGGGAGTCATCAGCAGGTATATGGCAAATCCAGGCAATCGGCACTGGGAAGCAGTGAAAGGTGTCCTGAGGTATCTCAAGGGTACCAAAGACTTGTGCATATGCTATGGTAGGCAAGATGCATTGGTGCATGGTTTTACAGATTCAGACTATGCAGGGAATGCAGATAACCGGAAGTCTACTACCGGTTATATTTTCACATTTGCAGGAGGTGCTATATCATGGGTGTCTCGCTTGCAGAAATGCGTTGCACTGTCAACTATTGAAGCTGAATATGTTGCAGCCACTGAGGCTTGCAAGGAAGCAATATGGCTTACTCGGCTGGTGGGAGATTTGGGCATTACAGGAGATATGCCAGTTTTGCATTGTGATAGTCAGAGTGCTATCATGTTGGCAAAGAATCCGGTCTTTCATCAAAAGACCAAGCACATAGATGTGAAATATCATTTCATCAGGGAGGTACTGGAAGACAAGCGACTTGAGCTTGTGAAAGTGCATACTGATGATAATCCTGCAGATTTGCTCACTAAGAGCTTGCCTACAGAGCGGTTTGCACATTGCCGCCACATCATGGGATTAGGATGAGACCATTCTTATTTTATGGTCTTGTATACAGTAACTGTATATTGCTGTAATTTTTATTCTTTTCTCCCCTTTAGGCACATTGGCCATTAGGTGGGAGGTTGTTGGGGTAAAGGCACATTGCCACCCCTTTATTAAAGATATGACACCTATGACTGTCTTAAGACAGTCATAGGGTGAAAAACCTAATCCTAATAAAACCTATGAGTTTGTGGTGTGGCTCATCACTTCACACCCGCATCTTTTGTGTCACCTCTCTCTCTCTCACTCTCTTCCTGTTGTACTTCTCCCTCTTTCCTTCCCTCTCATCTAGAAAGCCAGGAGGCTGCCTATGGCTGACTATAGGTTGGTTACCTACGCTGATCATGCACTCCATCATATGGCCAACCAGCTCACTTGTCGGCAGATCTATGTCGTTAAGTAGCTGACCAACGGATTACCACTTGCCAACCAAATTGGCAGCTGGTCAGTTGAGCCCGTTGGGTTGAAGTTTGGGGAAAATGACCAGCCAACTGGACACCCAGTTGAAGTATGAGGTGGAATGCCGGTTTCTCTGACACTCTTGTTATGCAACTCTCTTTTTATTAATTGAATTTAATTCAATTCTTTTTGGCCAGCTTGCTGATGGATTTGGGAGTGACAGCCTCCCCAATTGTAAGCCACGATGATGGCCTCCCCAATTATAAGCCATGATCATCGCCACAATGGACAATATAAATGGAACCCATTAGAAAATGATACTATAATCTTCTCATATATGTCATTTTATATTCCACGGGATTGAGAGTCCGAATTTTAGTGGGATTTCTTATGGCTAGCTGTGGTAGTACTTTGGAATACCACAACTCACTATTAGATTCGTGATCACTATGATAATCATTATTGGAAACGCTTGCCATAACAATATGCGTGTTTAAACACAGTAGTTCCACAAGTAATGGCCAAATTTCTTATAAAAGTTCCATGAAATGGCTTTCTAAATGTAATCAAGATATTTTTCTTGTACCTTGAATCATAAGCAACAAATATACGTAAAATTTCCACCAAACTAGAACAAAATACACCTGCACAGAGAAGCAATATAAAAACGAATTCTTGAGATTGAAGTACAATTTTGTCAATTGGAATATTGACTCGCATCAATATACGACGAAGCAAATAGGGACTGGTTGGTCTGAAAACAGTCAGCTCACACTGTAACATGCAACTACAAATTTTCGCTGAGTAAGATGACTGTGACCTACAGGCCACTTCATTGACTTGTTATGCATACTTGGGACATTAAACTTCGTAGGTTCGCTGAGTAAGATGACTGTGACCTACAGGCCACGTCATTGACTTGTTATGCATACTTGGGACATTAAACTTCGTAGGTGCTTATGAGTCTGCAAGGTTGTCTAACCTCACCCCAAAACACATTTGCCAAGTTCGTTTGTCCCTCCCCCTCTTCGGTCCAATCTCAATTCTTTCTTCATGCCACATGAATCATACACATTCACTTTCATCCAGCTACTGTCTTATAACAATTAAATATTAAAGACGGGAAGCTCTTCGTGATTCATGTTTATGTCATGCTGATTGCGACTAATAGACAGTAGAAATAAGAGTGGTCTTTTATTGAATATTTGTGTATGTTATAGGTATGAATACAGATGGGCTGATGGTGTACAGATCAAGAAACCTATAGAGGTCTCTGCTCCAAAGTATGTGGAGTACTTAATGGGATGGATAGAGGCTCAGCTGGATGACGAGTCAGTATTTCCACAAAGGCTCGGTACCTTCTTACTATCTGACAATCTTTGTAGTACTCACTTGGGGAAACATGATAGTATGCAAGATAAAAGGCGCTAGACGTAGCTCAGAGAAGGCTAATTCTTGCCATCCCTTTGTGGCCTACTTCCCTGTTCTACTCCTTGTTTCTCTATGAATTCCTTCTTATGGTTTATTGCCTTGATCCTCTTGGTTTCCACAAATTGAAAACGCGGCAATGTTTACTATCTTGCAGGTGCACCATTTCCTCAAAACTTCAGGGATGTTGTTAAAACTATCTTCAAGAGATTATTTCGAGTTTATGCTCATATTTATCATTCACATTTCCAGAAGATTGTCAGCCTCAATGAAGAAGCACACCTTAACACATGCTTCAAACACTTCATCCTCTTCACCTATGTAAGTTTGGCTTTCAAACTTCAATTTATATGAAGTAAGGGACTCGTTGATGAGGATACAGGAAAACTGAGCAAGGAAAGCTGTAAGAAAACAAGCTCCTGTCTCCATTTCTGATGCTTTTATTCATTGCTTGTGCAGGAGTTTGGATTGGTAGACAAGAAAGAGCTTGCGCCCCTGCAGGAGCTGATTGACTCCATCATGGTGTCATATCAAATCTAATTCAAGCATAACTGGTTCCGACTGATTCTGTTACACAATAAGTACTTCAAATGACAATTCTATTACACAAGAAGAAATCAAATAACACTCCCCTAAAATGCGTCTTGCCTCTGGATATGGCTTAGGCTTTGTAAAAATAAGTTGTGTATGGTCTTGCGGAATAAGTAGAGGCACCTTGCTTTGTGGTCCCAAGCCTTTGGTTTAAAGTTCAGGAGACAAAGTTTTAGAAACAGAGTAGGGATATGTATTCCAGGTATTCATCTATTCCGTGAAAACAATTTATGTAACCAGTTAAAAGCAGTAGCTTGGAACGGAGCTTGGGCGGCACCACGTTTTTTACCACACAAAAGAGAAGAGCCAAGCTTCTTTAACAAACGCTTGATCGGCAAAAGAAAGATGTCAAGTTCGTGAAATCTGGTGTTACATGCTCAAAGCACAGGAAAATATTTGATCTTTTAACTTCAGAGCGGCCGGATTGATTCGCTGCTGGACACTATCCTAAGTCAAGGCAGTAATGCAACGTGATAAAATTACCTCGTTGGAAGAATTGACGACGGCGTCGACTTCAAGATTCCAGGGATGCCCACGCGATAAGTACAACTTAGAATTGATCTCATGGTCGAGAGGAAATCTGCAGCCAGCAACTTCTATTAACACATTGGCAGTTGTGAGAGGGTCGCCGAAGGAAGCGAACTCGTCGACATCACCTCCTCTTTGTGGGTGTAAGATGGTGAGGGCATGAAGCCCTATATTTAGCCTAGCAAGAGGCGACTATAGAGCAGCAGCATCAAAGACAACCTACCAAGCTAGGATCAGGGAAGGCAGGAAGGGCTAGGCGGCAGGCCTCGCAAGAGTATGGAGGGCATTTGCCCTTGTTTTGAAGACCCACAAAGTTGGTGGGTAGAGAATGGAAGCCAACCTAAAATGTAGTTCAGAGGACCTAAAAGTTAACTAGCTGCATGATAATTGTGGAATGGGGTCTCATCTAGTGGGACCACTCAAATGGAATCAAGTATTGTAAGGGATGATGTTGCCATGTGCATAAGAGACATGTGGAGTTGGTTGACCCCTAAACTCAAGTGTCTGCACATGGCCATTTGGCATACATTAAATAGAGGCATGTTTAAAGACAAAGTAAATACCCTTTGAGCATCGTGCATCAATATTGTGACTCAAACCTACTACAAACCTAGGAACAGAAACGACGTGCATTGTTAGCCAGTATTATAGGAGATTACTTAATATCCTTTGCCCATTGTGCATCAATGTTGTCAATGTAACCTGCTATAAAAGCTATTGAACAAAAACGATGTGCATTGGCGCATTAGCAAAGGCTTCCTTGCCCATCAACAAAAACGATGTGCATTGGTGCATTAGCAATGACTGATGATCCAAAGGGTTCAAAAGGGTGGCATTTCCATGAAGATTATAGATATAGAGATCAAGAGAGAAAGGCTAATAAAAAGCTAAAGCACACATCTTGATCGGACAAAATGATGCCCACACGGGGTTGGATGGCTAATGTGGGTATGGGATTGGGTTGGGAACATGGGTGGGCTAATATAGACATGGCAGAAGAGGGGGTTTTCTGATTCTTCCTTTCTTCCACTGTCACCCTTTGCTCATTCATCAATGTGCATCCCTAAATTATGTATCCCCACAAACATTGGATTATATTAGGACAATCTCTAGGGACATATCTTGCCTTCCTTAGCACTCCACGAGGACATCTAGAGGTGCAAGTAGCTAGGAGAGGTCTTGCTCATATGGGACTTCAATGTTAAGACCAACAACATGTGTGTGTGTGTGTAAAAATAGAAAGAGAGTATGTCCCCCTATACATTGATACATACATTTAAGTATTTGCATGTGGCATTTTAGTTTAGTTCATTTCTTCTTATTTGTTGTCATAAATCTATAGAATCTTCCACTATACAAGATTGTGAGACTGGATAGATGGCTTAAGTGTACTAAATGTATGAGAATGCTTGAGGGGTAGATTTATATTTAAAGCCTCTATTGACTGGCAAGTTCTTTGCATTTTGATAAATTTCTAAATATATAAATGTATAGAAGTACATGATGAAATTAAAGTTAGATTTTCACACACACACACACACACAACTAAATATGTGACTTACTGCGTATTCACTACTCTAGCTCTATTCATTAATTTAGTTGAATTTTTACCTACTTTTCGCGATCATAAACTGAGACTAAAGAAATCCTTAAAATATCTAACAAGACACCTTCTACCAGGCCATTATAGAAAATTTCATTCTTTAATTTTGTGTCATTTTAATCATTTGATTCTTCTTGCTAAGAATCTACTTGTTGTTTCTATTTACCTATGTATGTAGTGTCCTTTCATGTTCTTGTTGAAGATAGAAGCATGAAGAGATATATCCCTACTATATGACTTGATGAGGGGTAGACATACTACTAATGATGGGCCTACCATAGGCTTAAGTTAGCCAAATGTGCGTTGCATATAAGGGCACAAGTCTTCTTTTGGTGCTTAATTGTATATATCTAGCCAAAATTTTAAATTGTATATATAATATGTTGGCGAAAGTTTCCAAATATATTTATTTATTATATAAAACTTTGGCGAATTTTCATGGACTTTATTTATAATTTTATAATCTTAAAGGCTAAACCTAGCTCTTTTTTTAATTTTAGTTTCAAATTGTGGCGAATATACTAAGCTTTTATTTTTATAAAAGCATATAAACTTTCACAAGGCATATAAAACTTTCGCTTATTAACGAAACTAACGCGAAAAAATCATCCCTGGTAAGGAGCTCAAGAAAGCAAACCAAGTTTGCAATGTCCTGGTAAGAGGACCAGTGTTGCTTTCCTTTTTCGAGTTTGGGAGCAAATCTCTGCAGGTAGCACAGGCAGAAGTGCAAGAGTGCACTGTCTCTGATTGAGACGCCCTTCGCAGTGTGGCGAGAGGGCGGTATATGCTGCGGGTAGGGGCTAAGCCCTCGGTGACTTTATTTTTTTGATTCAAGGCCATTTCGGGGCCCGTTTTGAAGGCGGAAGTTCTTTGCAGGCACTCAGAAAAAGGCCTTGTTTTTGCTGTGCGACCACTGCTCGGCTGGTCGGTGAAAAGTTACCGCAGAAATTGCATCGTATGCCTGTGTGCAGAGATATTAGAATTTGCAGAATCATGCTTGTTGCCTGTTGATGCAAAATCATCACTAGGAAGTGACTATGTGGTCAAATACCACTTTTGTCAGTTTTGCAGATCTGCCCGTGTGAGGCAAAAGCTGTGTTTTTCGTAGTGACAGAATATTTTGGAGTGTTCTGTAATGGCGTCTGATTCTCTTTCACAGATTGTCACAGAAAAGCTTGACAAGAACAACTTCCAGGCATGGAAGTTTAGAATGACGAATTTCCTTATGGGAAAAGGCTATTGGGAGTTTATTACAGGAAATGAAGAAGAACGAGTTCTTCCTAATGTTCCCAATCAACAGGAAATGCATGCATTTAAAGGATGGCATGAGAGAGCTAGAAAAGTTATGTACTGGCTGTCTATCAGTATTTCGGATTCTATGATTGTGCATATTCAGAGTGCAAGTACGCCAAAGGAGGCATGGGATACTTTGGCAAAAATGTACAACACAAATACGCAAGCCAGGAAAATGCAGCTCAAATAGGAGTTGCACAATGTGCAGAGAGAAAATTTGAGCATAAATGACTACCACATGAAGGTGAAGAAAATTGCAGATGCACTTGCTTCCATTGGGTTGCCAGTGGAAGATGATGATCTAGTTTCTGTGACCTTGAATGGTCTAGGAAAGGATTATGCACAGTTCCGGACATCCATTGCCGTCCGTGAAAAATTTCCTGATTTTGAAGAGTTGTTTGCTCTTCTAATTTTTGAAGAGCAGAGAAATGGGGGTGCATCTTCTTCGAGAGGAACTTCAAAAGAAACTGTCTTCTACTCAAATGCTGGAAGAGGTAGAGGCAGAGGTAGAGGAGGCCTATCTGCAGGCCATGGTAGAAATCAAAATATGCAACAAACTCAAGAAAACCAGTCCTATGGAGGAGGACGTGTAACTCTAGAGGCAGGGGGAGCCAAAGAGGCCGTGGTGGATGGTAGAGAGGCCAAAATGCAAACAACAATGTTGAATGCTACTACTGTGGTAAAATGGGTCATATGGCTAAGGACTACTACAAAAAGCAGAATGACATTATGAATGGAAAATTGCAGCAAGGCAATTATGCATCTTCTAGTAGACAGGGTGATGACAGAAATGAGCATCTATTTATGGTACAGCATATGACAAATTTTGTGACAAGTGCAGAAGAACGAAATGATGTGTGGTATGTTGACTCAAGTGCATCAAACCACATGACAGGTCATGCAGAATGGATGCAGGATGCAAGGAAAATGGAAAAACCATGATTTGTGGAGACTGGTGATGATACTACACATCCTATTGTGCAGATTGATAAAATTCCTTTGTCTATGCAAGATGGGAAAAAGAAATACCTGTCTGATGTATTTCATGTCCCGAACATCACCAAGAACCTGGTTTCTGTTGGTCAAATGGTTGAGCAGGGCTTGCAGGTCAGATTTAATCCTCATGGATGCTTTGTTGAGGATATGAAAAATAACGGTCGCTTGATAGCAAAAGGAAAGAAGAAGGGCAGGATGTTTACGTTGGATGTGGACATGCCTGAATTGAGTGCAGCAATGTTTGCACATGGGACCGGTGTAGTTGCAGATATTGATATCTGGCATAAACGCATTGGTCATGTTAATATAGAGCGACTTAAATCAATGCAAGCCCAAAATATTATTGCAGGATTGCCTAAATTCAAGGTTGCAGAAATGCATAAGGTTTGTGAAGCCTGTCAATTTGGAAAACAGGCAAGGAAACCATTTCCTAGGCATGTTCAAGAGAGTAAAAAGCCATTGGAATTAATCCACTCTAATGTGTGGACTACTAAAGCTGCATCTATTGGAGGCTGTCACTATTTTGTCACTTTTATTGATGACTTCAGCAGAAAAGTTTGGGTGTATTTTATGAAAAAGAAAAGTGAAGTGTTTGGGCACTTCAAAGCTTTTAAAGCTATGGTTGAAAAAGAAACAGGCCAGCAAATAAAATGCCTAAGGTCAGATGGAGGGGAAGAGTACCTCTCAAATGAGTTTGCAAGGTTCCTACAGGAGCATGGCATAAAGCAGCAATATTCATGCAGTCATACCCCACAGCAAAATGGACTTGCAGAAAGGAAAAACAGGCATATTGGACAGGTATCTCGAGCCATGCTAAATGAAAAAAATCTACCAGATTATTATTGGGCTGAAGCAGTTGCTACAGCAGTTTACATAATGAACAGGACTCCCACTGCAGCGATACATGGCATGACGCCAAAGGAGATGTATACTGGTAGGAAACCAGACATTTCTCATTTGAAAATTTTTGGTTGCATTGCCTATGTTCATGTGCCAGATGAGTTGAGGTCCAAGTTGGATCCAAAAGCTAAGAAGTGCGTCTTTATTGGTTATTCTCTGCAGCAAAAGGGTTATAGATGCTATAACCCTTCTACTCGTAAGTTTACAGTGAGCAGAGATGTTGTTTTTGATGAGATGAGCAGTTGGTATAAACCAGCAAATGTGATGATTGATGTAGATACACAAAATGGTAATGCTGCACAGAATTCACAACAGCAATCACAAAATATTAGTGGACCTGCAGTGTCCTCTAGTAGTGGATCACATACTTCACCATGGATAGGTAGATTGAGATCAGGAGAATCTCCTCAAAGCAATGCAGATAGTGGTATGCAGGTATCACGAAAAGGAAAAGAGAAGGTAGATTAGCCCATGTTTGATGTGAATACATGTCACTCTTATGTGGATGGTGAATCCAGTGGCTCAGAACAGAGCATTGATGATTACTTGGGTATTCCTTCTGTTGTTACACCTGGAGTAAGGAAGACCAGGGATGTTTTGAGAGCACCTAGAAGTGAGCCTATTTTGCACAGGTCTACCAGAGCTAGGTATCCTGTGGATAGGCTGAAATATGATGGATTTACAGCCATTCACTATGCCTATATGGTCAAAGTGATACAGGAACCAAAACCCACTTCTTTTGAGCAAGCCATGGGAAATGAAAAATGGGAGAAAGCCATGGATGAAGAAATGGATGCCTTGGAAGCAAATGCTACATGGGAATTGGTGCCTTTGCCTAAAAACAAGAATGCAATTGGCTGTAAGTGGGTTTATAAGATCAAGCACAATGTAGATGGTTCTGTGAATAGATACAAGGCAAGATTAGTTGTCAAGGGGTATGCACAGACATATGGCATTGATTATGAAGAAACATTCAGTCCGGTTGCAAGGATGGCAACTCTAAGAGCTATGGCTGCATCAAAGGGATGGTCTTTACATCAAATGGATGTAAAGAATGCCTTCTTGCATGGTGATTTGCAAGAAGAGGTCTTTATGGAGCAGCCAGCAGGTTATGTTCATGCTATTCATCCTGAGTTTGTTTGCAGGTTGAAGAAAGCCTTGTATGGCTTGAAGCAAGCACCTAGAGCATGGTCTGACAAGATAGGACAGTATCTTGTCACTATTGGCTTTCAGATTTCCAAGGCAGATTTCTCACTCTATGTGAGAAAAACAGAGAAAGGGATTATGCTGCTTGTCATTTATGTTGATGATTTGATCATCACAGGTGATAGTGATGAAGATATCCTTCATGTGAAAATGCTATTGAAGCATAAAGTTTGAGATGAAGGATTTGGGAGAGCTACGTTATTTCTTGGGCATTGAGGTGATTAGATCACCAAGTGGGATACAGCTCTTGCAGAGGCAATATGGATTGGACATGTTGTCTAAATATGGGATGACAGGTTGTAAGCCTATTTCAGTTCCTTTGGAGCAAAATGTGAAGCTGAACATAGATGCAGGTGAGCTTTTGGAAGACCCTACTATGTACAGACGCATAGTAGGAAGTTTGATTTATATGAATATTACCAGGCCAGATTTAAGCTATGCTGTTGGATTGGTAAGTCAGTTTATGCAGGCTCCAAGGAAACCGCATTTGGATGCGGCTAGACGCATACTCAGGTATGTGAAGTCCACATTGCAATAGGGACTATTTTATGAGGCTGGGGTTCAGATACAGTTGCATGGATACACTGATGCTGATTGGGCTGGTAGTATTTCTTATAGACGATCTACCAGTGGATATGTGTTCTCTTTTGGGAGTGCTGCAGTCACTTGGAGCAGCAAGAAACAGCCTACAGTTGCCTTGTCGAGCACAGAGGCTGAGTACAGGGGTGCAGCAATGGCTGCATGTGAGGTAGCTTGGTTGCATAAGCTACTTTATGATATGCATCAGTCTACAGATGGGCCAGTTGTCATTTATTGTGACAACATGAGTAGTATACACTTGGCAAATAACCCAGTCTATCATGCTAGAACAAAGCACATTGAGGTGCATTATCACTATGTGCGGGAGAAGGTTTTACTAGGTCTTATTGATCTAGTTTATGTCAGCACAGAGGATCAGGTAGCTGACATATTCACGAAGGCATTGGGCACAGAGAAGCTGCGCAAGTTCAGAGACTTGCTTGGTGTGCGAGAATTGGGATTGAGCTCGAGGGGGAGTGTTGAGATATCGAGCTCCACTCGTGATATGCCAGGGTGACCGTTGTGCATTTATGTCACCGACTTGTTAGCTGCAGATGCGGTTGGTACACCGCCACGAATAATAGCTGGATGACAGCTATCCTTATCTACTCTAGTTTGTGGCTCAGTTACTATGCCACCTTAGTTAGTTGAGTTTGGTTTGAGACCCACATATAGGGTTTTTCTATTTTCTTTGTACTAGAGTTCTTTTTGGCTTTCACAACTAAGAAGAGGAAAACTATTTTCAGCCTCCACCTGTGTGTATATTCCCCCATTGTGTATGTGAGAAAGCTGCAAGTGAGACTCCTTCCCTCTCTCCCACTATCTTTACACTATCGACCAGAGGCTGTTCACCTTGGAGATTTGATGCGGTTATGAGTACGATAGGGCATGATCGGCAATCGCTCCTCCATATTTTCACAGGCCGTCGGGGGCGCACCAAACACCATGAGACATGCGATGCTTTACCAACCGTTGGACCCTATCTTCGGGTGATCTGATTTCAGGGTGGGCGGGTTGTTAAAAAGAAAAGAGAACTCTTCTCGGGGCCCCGCCAGCATCTCCAGATTCAGTCAAGTTATCGTCCATCACCACGTCCCAGTTCAGGAATATTGACCCGATTCCCTTTCAATGTGGGGTACACAGTGCGCCCTTGACACAGGACTGCCCCATCTCTTAGGATTGACTAACCCATGTCCAATTGATGTTCACATAAAACCTTTCTCCACTTTGGTCTTCAAAGTTCTCATTTGAATATTTGCTACTACCACCAAGATCTTCAGTGGGGGCCATTTCACTTGGATAGGATAGAAAATAGGGATAGGATAGAAAAAGAAGGCAAAGGGGAGTAAGAGGGGAGTCAAGCTCCAGCTACAGCTACGGCGACAGCAACGGCGAAGGCAAAGGCACAGGTAACCCATGCTATCCTGATCTCAACTAGCTCCTCTTGATTATGACTTGGTGCCAACTTAAATGTGCCGAAGAGTGTGACATGCTGTTGTGTCTGATCTAACTCTATCTCCAATGTCACTACCTCCTCTTGGCATCTTATTTGTCTCAATAGAGTCTCTCTATGTCATCGCATCTTGATCATATAAAGGCCAGTGTAAACTTGGTCGTGAAAGTAGAGATAGTGGTCCAAATCCATGTCCCTCCAAGAGAGGCAATGATATCGTTTATGAGTTTCGTAGTAAACTAGGCATAAAGAGAGAAAGTGCTCCTCTGTCTCATCCTCCTCTAAGGTGCATAGTGTGCAATATGTTGCTCTCTAGGTGTGTCTATAATGCTCCCTATCTCAATCCTTAGCTCGTGGGACGAGACCTAAACTGTCCAACGGTAATCCTCAAAGCATGTGACACTTGTCTGCCTTCCAAATATTTGAATACTCTCAAGATGTGATAACAATAAAACTTGAGCTTGGTAGGAAAGACCTAGCCCAAATCCATATGTATGAAGGTGGAGTAGTTGCAACCATATGATACATTATGATCTCATCCCGTGGAATCCGAGAAGGCCAAGCATCCAAACTATAGTAAAAAGGCAAGGATATTAACACATGGCAATAGACACATGGCGATGCCCAAAGAGTAATCCCATAAGCAAAGAGGACAAAAATTGGCCTCCCCCCACTATAAAGGGGGAGCTTTTCTCATTTGTATTCTCACATTTTGGGTGTTCCACTGATGAGCTTGAGAATATCAAGCGAAACTAGTTTGGGACAAAGCACCCGTTTGTAATACAAAGAGAATTTTCTATCTCTTTTTGTCTCTCTTGTGTCTTTGTGTCTTTGTGTGAGGTACTTGTGCAACTTTGTGCTCATGTATTGCTCTTGTGTGTGAGTACTTGTGCAACTTGTTGCTCATGTACTCTTTCGTGCTTGCTTGAATGTTTAGTACTTGAACATCAATTTGTTCATGTACAGTGTGTGCTCTTGGCCATCTTTTTGTCCATGAGCTTTTGGCTTCTTAGTTTTGTGTTTAGTACTTGAGTATTCTACCTTACTCATGTATTCATAGCACTTTAAGCACCTTTGCACACTTCACAAGCACATTCTTCACATAGTTTTTTAGACACAGTTTTAAGCGCGTAACCAACCCCCAAAAATTCCATTTTTTACTGCCGCGGCTACCATTTTGCTACCGCAACTAGCCATTCACCCACACTTCACTGCTACACACCTTTTCTTATTTCTTTGAACCCTGAACCCTGAACCCTAACCCCTAAACCCTAAACCCTAAATCCAAAACCCTAAACCCTAAACTGTAAAACCCTAAACCCTAAACAGGGAGGGAAACAGATAGGGCAACAAGCAGGGAAATGTACCAAGCAAGAACCAGAGCAACTAAGGGCACAAGTAGGTAAACAGGTAAGAAAACCGTCCAAACAACCGCCAACATGTTCAGAAGCAGGGAAATGGCCAAAAGCAGGGAAACAAACAATGCAACAATCGTCCTCAACAGAGACGCAAGCCTTCCACCCCCTCCAATGCACAGCCTTCCTCTTCAAGGACAAGCTGGTATGCCCAGAGGTCTGGTTCGGGAAAAAAACAGAAAGGGCCCAGATCACGAAGCACCTCGCGCAACACATAGAGAAATGCTTTAGTTCCTCCTTTCAGAAGAAATCGCATCGAGAGAGGCAAATCTCCTGGCTCCCATTACTAAATCCCTCTCTCTACACCCTGATTCTTTTTAGCATAAAGACTCCTTCGAAAGTAGATTATAGGGTTACCAATACCTCTATACACAATCTTTCCCAATACAAGCTGTCTTTTGTAGAAAAGAAACTCTTAGGCTTAGGTCTAAATGACATTCCTCCACCTAAACCTTGCCCTCCATCTAGCATTTTCACTGAGTATGAACTCTTTGCTAGATAGATGTGTCTCAGGTGGTTCTTCAAGTCCTCTAACGGAAAGTTTCATTACTTAGAGTTTAACGGCACTTTTTGGAATCAGATTAGAGGAACGACCATGGGAAGAAATTTTGTAGTCGTTTATGCATGCCATTTTCTTTGTCACATGGAGAACATGCAGTTTACCAGGCAACCAATTTCAGAACTTCTCTATTACAGATGCTACATTGATGACGGTTTTGGCATTTGGAATGCGTCGATTTCTCAGCTTCAGGATTTCTTAGGCAATTATGGTTCAGATTTCCAACAGCACATCAAAATCACTCCTTGTACTTCCAAGGACTCCGTTGACATCCTAGACATACATTTTTACAAAGGACCAGACTTCTGTCACTCAGGAAAACTCTCAACTGCCTACCATCAGAAGGCAATTAACAGGTTTCACTACATTCCGTACTCCTCTTGGCATCCACAGCATCAAAAAGAGTCTTTCATCACAGGAGAACTTCGTTGATACATCGTGAGAGCGAGCACTCCCAAGGGTTACAAACACAGAACATTGCTCTTCTATAATCGGTTGAGGGCTCGAGGGTACCCAAGCAAAGTTATGCACAAATGTTTTCAAAAAATCTCCTATAGCATGAGGACACCTCTACTTGGCACTACTTCTAAACGAAAAAGTCGAACAAGTAAAAGAACCCCCTTGGTTCTTAAGCTGGACTATTCAAAGTTCACAAAAGCTTTAAACCTTGAGGCCACCCTAAACCCTAAACTTCATCGACTCTGAAAAATCATCCTGAGCTAAATCATCTACCTCATCCTCTCATTTGCTGGAGAAATCCACGGAACTTGTGATCTTTTTTTGTCAAATCACGACTCAATAGCAATAGCACTCATGGTTCACAAATTGCGCACCACACTTTGGGTTTTGCACTTTTTAAGTGCACTCCACAATGCATGTAACCGGCCCCCAAAATTTCCAATCTTTCCATTTTTTGCTACCGCTATTGCTGTTTTATCGCTGAGCTAGCCAATAGTTTATTTTACAAGAGTTGTCTTTGCAGCACTCTGTCATAGCTTTTTTAACCCTAAACCCTAAACCCCTAAAACCCTAAACCCTAACCCCAAAACCCAAACCCTAAATCATAAACTGGTTTGCAAGCGTTTAGGGTTTAGGGGTTTAGGGTTTGCGGTTTAAAAAAGTTGTGACGAAGTGCTGCAAAGACAACTCGTGTAAAATAAACTGTTGGCCAACTGCGGCAACAAAACAGTAGCTGCAGTAGCAAAAATTGGAAAAAATAAAATTTTCAGGGGTCGGTTACGTGCATTGTGGAGTGCACTTAAAAAGTGCAAAACCGAAAGTGTGATGTGCTTTCTGTGAACCACGAGTGCTTTTCTAAAGTGAGTGTTTGTGAGAAAAGTGTCTTTTTTGTGTGCAAACTGCGAAGCAAATGCGAACGGGAAAGTGGGCTGAGTGTTGACACGAAACATTCTAGGCTCTAGTAGACACTATTCCCGACCCTTACGAAGCCTTGCATGCCCTTTTGCTCGAAGGCAGCTAGAACACAGGACTCCACAAGGGAGGAAAGGATCTCTTGTCTACTCCTTTTACCGGGCCTATTACAGGACAGCAGGAGGGACGGACTCCTATCGTAAGCAAACACTACTCTCGACTCTTATGAAGCCCTGAGTGCCCCTTTTGCCCGAAGGCAGGTAGAACACAAGACTCCACAAGGGAAGAGAGGATCTTCTATAAGATCGTACACACACAAATAAAACACATAAACAAACACACAAGAGAGACAAAAATGCTTGTTTTATTACAAGAGAGATGCTTGCTCCAAACTAGTTTCGCTTGATCTCTCTAAACCCTAAACCCTAAACCAGTAAAGAGATAGTTCTAGTTCTCAGCTTCTTTTCACAACAAACGACTTCTTCATCGGGTTCATTTTGAGTCAATTATGGCCATTTTTAGTCAAATCGCTAGTCGAGAGTAGCGCACACCTTACAATGCATCCGAAACGTTCGGATGGGCATCATTGGATTTTTTAGCAAAAAGATTGTATTGGTTCTCAGCATCATTTTGCACCAGACGGCACCTTCATCAGGTTTGTTTTGACTCATTTATGAGCTTTTTTGTACCTTGTATCCCAAGCGCTCTCCTATGCCAAGTTGAGAGAGTTATCCCATATACAATGGTGCAAACAACCCTAGCCCTCCCAACTTCTATATAAAGAGAGAGACTCTCATTCTTGTATCACATTTCAAGAGGTGCTCCACTGAAGAGCTTGAGAGATCAAGCGAAACTAGTTTGGAGCAAGAACCTCTCTTGTAATAAAACAAGCATTTTTGTCTCTCTTGTATGTTTGTTTATGTCTTTTATTTGTGTGTGTATGATCTTATAGAAGATCCTCTCTTCCCTTGTGGAGTCTTGTGTTCTAGCTGCCTTCAAGCAAAAGGGGCACTCAGGGCTTCATAAGAGTCGAGAGTAGCGTTTGCTTGCGATAGGAGTCCGTCTCTCCTGTTGTCCCGCAATAGGGGCAAAAGGAGTAGATAGGAGATCCTTTCCTCCCTTATGGAATCCTGTGTTCTAGCTACCTTCGGGCAAAAGGGACACGCAAGGCTTCATAAGGGTCAGGAGTAGTGTTTGCTAGAGCCTAGAACGTTTTGCGTCAACACTCAGCCCACTTTCCCGTTCGCATTTGCTTAACACTTTGCACACACAGACACATCTTTTCTCACAAACACTCACTTTAAAAAAGCACTCGTGGCTCACCAAAAGCGGACCACACTTTCAGTTTTGCACTTTTTAAGTGCACTCCGTAGTGCACGTAACCGGCCCCCGAAAATTTCATTTTTTCCATTTTTTGTTGTTACAGCTACCGTTTTGCTACCGCAGATGGCCAACAGTTTATTTTACACAAGTTGTCTTTGTAGCACTCTGTCATAGCTTTTTAAACCCTTAATTCTAAAACCCTAAACTTCATCAGCTTTGCCAAAATCGTCTTGAGCTAAAGCATATACCTCGTCCTCTCATTTGCTAGAGAAATCCACGGAATTTGCGATGTTTTTTGGTCAAATCATGACTCAATAGCAATGTGGGCCCCACATGATGCCTGGGATATCCCAGTCACCGTCAAATATTTTTTGGTGAAGAGATAGTTCCGGTTCTCAGCTTCTTTTCACAACAGACGGCTTCTTCATCGGGTTCATTTTGAGTTAGTTATGGCCATTTTCAATCAAATCGCTAGCAGCGCACACCTTGCAAGACATCCGGAACGTCCAAACGGGCATCGTTGGATTTTTCAGCAAAAAGATTGTACTGGCTCTCAGCATCATTTTGCACCAGACGGCACCTTCATCGGGTTTGTTTTGACTCATTTATGAGCTTTTTTGTACCTTGTATCCCACGAGCTCTCCTATGCAAAGTTGAGAGAGTTATCCCATTTACAATGGTGCAAACCCTAGCCCTCTGCACTTCTATACAAAGAGAGAGACTCTCATTCTTGTATCACATTTCAAGAGGTGCTCCACTGAAGAGCTTGAGAGATCAAGTGAAACTAGTCTGGAGCAAGCACCTCTCTTGTAATAAAACAAGCCGTTTTGTCTCTCCTGTGTGTTTGTTTATGTGTTTTATTTGTGCGTGTACGATCTTATGGAAGATCCTCTCTTCCCTTGTGGAATCTTGTGTTCTAGCTGCCTTTGGGCAAAAGGGGCACTCAGGGCTTCATAAGATTCGAGAGTAGCATTTGCTTGTGATAGGAGTCCATTGGGCCCCTGCTGTCCCACAATAGGGGCAAAAGGAGTAGATAGGAGACCCTTTCCTCCCTTGTGGAGTCCTGTGTTCTAGCTACCTTCAGGCAAAAGGGGCACGCAAGGCTTCATAAGGGTCGGGAGTAGTGTCTACTAGAGCCTAGAATGTTTCGCATCAACGCTCAGCCCACTTTCCCGTTCGCATTTGCTTCGCACTTTGCATACACAAAAACACTTTTCTCACAAGCACTCACTTTAGAAAAGCACTCGTGGTTCACAGAAAGTGCACCACACTTTGGGTTTTGCACTTTTTAAGTGCACTCCACAGTGCACGTAACCGGCCCCCAAAATTTTCATTTTTTTAAATTTTTGCTGCCGCAGCTGGCTAACAGTCTACTTTACATGAGTTGTCTTTGTAGCACTCCATCACATCTTTTTTAATCCTAAACTTTGTCATATCAGAGAATATTGCCATCGACAATCGTCCCTATGATGTCGAGCTAGCAGGGAAACGTCCTCGTGATGATCAATCGGATAGTAGACCCCCTCAACATGAAAGAGGATGCTCTCAATCACTAGCACGTGATGATGTTTCCTCCTCAGATCTTCTTATGCCACCTCAACTTATAGACTTTTGAAAAAAGGCCATAGAGGAGTACAAGAAGATCACGCAAGGCAAGGAACGTGCCAATGCTTTCCTCATGAAATTGCGGGCACAACGCGCTGAAGAAGAGGTCCTCAACAACTTGAAATTAAAGTGTCCCAAACTCAAAGTGTCAGATCTTACTGCTCAAGCCAATCTAGAACTCCAATTGAAAGCTCACACTAAGGCCTACAATCTTGTTTAGATTCTCTTATTCAAGCTCAAGCGGTGACAGCCGCATCACTTGATAAGGAATACTCAGACTATTGTAGTTGTTTCACAGAAAGGCTACAGCAGCTCATCAACAAGCTTGCAGATATTAGACTTATTGGTGTGAGCACTACTATGTGGACAAAGTGTCTCAAGAGTTGGCATTATGAAGTCAGTGTTGAGTTCAGAGATGCCATCAACACTTGGACCATCAAAAGATGTTTACAAGAAGGCATTAAAGAAATGGCACAATCTACCAGACAAGCAGCACAAGAGGCTGCTATGGAAGATGCAGAGACTCTACCTCAGGAAGAATCCATTGCACATGATCTGCAACGAGGTTCAAGCATAGCTTCGAAAACTGTCTCCACAGCAGAAGTCAAAAAACGGGAAGCAAACAATCAAACAGCCTCAAGCAAGAGGCAAGGGTTTAGGGTTTAGGGTGTTGTGAAGTAGATGGCTGAGCTGGGTCTTCATCCATAGGCTCGGGCTACACCTACATTCATATAGAGGATGGGACCAAAGGAGCTAGTAGTGGATGCTGCAGACTGATTTGACGGAGATGGAGGAGGAGACTCAGGAAGCGGAGGCGGAGACGAAGGCGGTGATAGCGGAAGAGGAGGAGGAAGTTCACGGAAAGTAGGGGGAATTTTAGCTCTCTTCTAATTCTTCTCGCTCAAGATGAAAGGCACGATTGATCGGATGACTGGGATCAGCCCATTCGGTTGTCACAAAGGGAGAATCAACTATTTCTATAGACTCGGGAAGCAAAGGCCAGAACATGACGCTAGGGGTTTTTGAAGGATAACAAGGTTCTACAAAGGGGCTAGCTAAAGAGGGAGGTAAGGAAGGAGGAAATGATTTATATACAAACTGAGCAGAAGAGGATGCATGACCTGACTATAGTTGCTGGAGCTCTTCCAAAATAGTATGGATATTGCGATCTAGTTTTCCCACAGCAAGTTGTAAATCGTAAAGAGCAGAGTAGCATGCATCTAGGCATGCCTGTGTGGCCAAGTTGTGCGAATTGCACCAATTTAATTGTTGCTGCTTCACAGGCATGTGCTCATCATCTTTATCTGTCAATGCATAGGGAGCATGAACAGTATCAGAGCCTTGTTCATTCTTTAAGCAACAGGTTACTAGTACATACATTATGGTTGCTTTATTTTAGCTATAGAGCCTCTCTTTTGCATGGGTGTAAATGCCACTTGCATGGCTAGTTTAGTAGATACTCGCCATTTCCATCTCAAAGATGCTCGTATCGGTTTAATTCATGGTAGCCTTAACCATGAGCTTGTTTGTATCCTAATTTCAAAATGTCTCTCATTGATCCTCATCTGTCTACAGCATTACGTATTTATGTCCAAATTAAGGGTTTGGCAATGAGGCCTAAGTCTGAGCATTGTGCCCATACACATCCGCTCTGTCAATTACTTAGTCTCCATTATTAACCCTGTCCCTCGTCGTGTCAATTCCAAGGACGAGTGTATCATATATGGTAAGACTAATGCTGAAGTTACCAGGTTTAAGTTAGATGCTCTCCCTATGCTAGATGAATGGGAGATGGATTATCAAGCAAGTCCTACATGAAGTCTCCTCTTCACAACTACCGACCTTTTAGATAGAGGATGCTCCAACGAAGTCTATGGTTCGCCTTCACTCTCCAAGTGAGAAGGGTAAGCCTATGATGCATTTATCATTTTCGTCCTCCTCTCATGTTTCTATTGCCAGAATTCTGGATGAGGTTCGGACTAATACATCCAAAGCAGCAGCACCTGGTTTGTCTTCTAAAAAGGTTGACTCAATTCGAGATTGGGTAGCCTCTATTGCTTCTTTGCATTTTCCAGTAGATGCTAGTCTGCAATATCGCAGATCTACTACAGTGCATCAGCCTGTACAGTCTCACTCTAACTTTGAAAGCATTACAACATCAACAGATTGTCTACATCCGATGCTAATTCTCTGATTAGTTAAGTGGCCGCAATCCAAGGGTTTCCAAGCAACAACTGAAGATGGATTGTTAAAAACAAAAGGAATACCAGGTGGAACTCGAACAGCAGAACAATAAAAGACTTAGATGGAGTGTGTGCGGGAACCTAAGACAATGCCTAGAGGAAGGGAGAATACAAGGCTGGGGGATGAAGCATGGATGAAGCAAACATAAACTAGAAATGCAGTAGGTGGCGACATGCATAAGATAGGGGACGATCATGGTCGAAGGCGAAGAATAGTTCGTATGTAACAAGAAACGGTGGATATGCAAGAGGCATGTGGAAGTAAGGAAACCAAGAAACGGAAACAAAGGAATGAAAGGAACTGGGAGCAAGGAGACAAGGATGCTTGGAAGCTAAAAGTATATTGAAGACAACTGAGGAATTACAAGCTCCCAGAGGCATACTCTACCTTCTAAAGAGGCTGAAGGATCTTCTTATAGGAGAGAGCTGAGTGGTGTCTTTGTCATACTTTCGGCGCACTATGAAGTGGAGGGTGCACTTAGTGAGTGGAGGGCCCATAGTATATTTGTACAGGAATCTTTGTACAGGAAAAATGTGAGGGTCTTACTTGGGACTACGAGCAGTGTCTAATCACCAGACCAGAGAATATTTGTACACAACGGCATGATGAAGGTCTTATCCAAATAATGGATAGTGTCCAATCATCATGCCAAGAATCAATCTTGCCTAACCAGGGCCATTATCGGTAGGAAGAAGTAACCCTCCATTGCGCTCTTGCCAATAGGGGGCGCCTTCTTGAGAAAGCATATCGGAGAGAACATGGTGGACGCCTTTCTTCCACTCAACAATGAAATCATACATGGTAAAGAACTCTTGCCAACAACGAGCCAATCATCCTCGACCAATTTGTTTATCAATTCATCTCGAATAGAACGTCTTGAAATTCTAGTTGTCGGTGTGAATGATGAATTCCTTGTTGATGATGAACAGTTCAAGCTTTGGATGGCACGCATGACAGCCAAGATCTCCTTTTCAATAGAGTGGTAGCTGCATTCTGCTCCTTGAAATGTACTAGACCGATAAGCACAAATCACCTCTTGAGTAGGTGTGCGCTCTAGTAAGACAGCTCCCCAGACACTGGTAGAAGCATCAGTTTCGATAATCAATAAACCATGGGCTGAAGGAATGGTAAGAGCCAGAAGATGCTGGATTCGATCTTTGATTTGCCGAACTGCTTTATGTTTGGGGTGGTCCCCAAGGAGGTCCGTCTTTGCCAAGACATAATTGAAGATCATAACGATCCTTAGCAAGTTGTTCATAAAAAGAGGAAATATGATTTAAGCAGCCTAAAAATCATTGAATTTGAGTACGATCATGAATTTCATGTGGGAAAGCCAGAAGAGCTTTCAAAACATGATCCTGCATCTGTAAGCTTCCTTTGTGGATATGCACCCCAAGAAATTCAATGTTTTCCTGGCCAATTTGAATCTTCTTGGTAGAAAAAGCAAGACCCTTTGCTTTTAACGACTCATATACAATAATCAGATGCTTAAGGTGTGATGAGGCATCTTTGTTGTATACAAGAATGCCATCTATATATACTAAGCAGAAAGAGTGGTGATTACCAAAAATGGAAGCCATGAACTTTTGGAATTCCACTAGTGCAGTCTTAAGGCCGAATGGTAAAACATTCCATTGATAGAAGCCTTGAGGCACCACAAACCCAGTCTTGTGGCGATCTTCGGGGCGAAGTCCCACTTGCCAAAACCCTGCCTTTAAATCAAACTCTTAAAAGATATAAGATCCTAAAATTTTTTGCATTAGATATTCTTTATTTGGGATCGGATAAGAGACAGAGATGAGGCATTTGTTGAGGGGCTTGTAGTTGATCACCAACCGCTTCTTGCCGCTCTTTTGTTCGAAATGCTTATTTACATAAAATGCCACTGCAGCCCACTCGGATCGAGAATGGGAAACAAGGCACATATTGAGGAGTTCTTGAATTTCTTGGAATGCTCAGAGTCCGACATGTAGCAATGCCTTCACTGCCAACTACATGATTCATACGACTTTTCTCACGACTATGAGAGGAGGACAGAAATGATAAATGCATCACGTGCTTACCCTTCTCACTTGGAGAGCGAAGGAGAACCATAGACTTCGTGGGAGCATCCTCTAGCTGAAAGGTCGGCAGTCGTGAAGAGGAGGCTTCATCTAGGACTTGCTGATAATCCATCTCCCATTCATCTGGCATAGGGAGAGCATATTTTAGCTATAGAGCCTCTCTTTCGCATGGGTGTAAATGCCACTTGCATGACTAGTTTAGTAGATACTCACCATTTCCCCCTACTTTCCCTGAACTTTCTCCTCCTCTTCCATTGTCACCGCCTCTGCTTCCTGAGTCTCCTCCTCCATCTCCGTCAAATCAGTCTGCAGCATCCACTGCTAGCTCCTTTGGTCCCATCCTCTATATGAATGTAGGTGTCAAGCCCAAGCCTATGGATGAAGACCCAGCTCAGCCATCTACTTCAGAGTAGCCTCCTCAGCAGCCTTGGTGAGGAAAGTGGACTGCTTTTCATGATGCTCCAAGTTCATAGTTCATGTGTGCAAAGTTTCAAACTCATTTTACTGATGGTGATTTGGATGAGCAATCATACCTTCAGTGATGTTTACAACATAAATCCTTCCCAGGCTATATCTTGAATATTGATGTTAGTTCACCTCAAGCTATGAAGGATATTCTCAAGATCTTCTACGGTCACATGATGTCTCTTGTTACTATCTACAGATGGAATCCAAGAGATGCAGCAGTTGAAACCACTAAGGGTTTCACAGGGGTTATCGCAAATTGGTGGGAATTACTGTCAGACGAATCCAAGGAGAAAATCTTTGCCAGCGTTGATGCCAATCATCAACCCAACGCTCCTGATTCCCTTATTGCTACAACATCTAATCAATTCCTTCCAAATTTTACTGATGATCGAGCTCAAGCATCTAACGAGTTCTTCGCTCTTAAGTTGTGTGATTTATTCCAATTGGAAGCATACAACGCCCATATACAGTAGCTTGTTTATAGAGCAGGAATATTTCAAATATTGTAGCCAAGTGCCATTATATGTATAGCTTGCCACATCGCCTTGGTGAAGCAATCATGACCATCATTGAGGCTCAAACAAAGATTGTCAATATCGATAATCAGCCTACCAAGATTCACAAGACAGTAGCCGACTACACCTTTGCCAATCTTTTTCAAATGGTGCAAGTATATATATGCAGGAAATGTATAGAGTACACTCTCCGCCACAAGCTTAAGAGGATAGGTATTGTCTCCCCTGCAATCTGTGGGCAATTTGTAGGCCACCAGAACATCTATCCTACAGCTCCTTCTTATGATCGTTCTTCTCGACGCTCCCGCTCCTCAAAGACCCTAAGCTCCAAATGCTCATGTGGCTCTTCCAATTTTCCTAAGATACAGAAGCTTAGATGGCGATGTAGGTATTCCAGGCAGCCTCAGTGTTTCCTTCGCTAACAACCCTTTCAAAAGAGCAAATCCACAAGCTGCTTCATCTATGGCAAAAAAGGCCACTTTGCCAGAGATTGCACCGAAAAGCCTCGAAATCCACAGCAGAAGCAACTCAAGGGCTTTTTTGCTATGGTAGCCCATCTTGAACAATGGGAAGTGATTTCACAGGGCAACTCCAATGAGTCCATTCTAGAATGCTTAGAGTCCGACACAGAGTAATGCCTTCACTACCAACTACATTATTCATACGACTATTCTCATGACTATGTCCAGGTAGTCCGATCAGATCCGAATGTATATAGTTTAATGAATCTCCCTCACTAGCGACACCCCTTCCACATTGATGTAGAGATTTCCTCCGACAGTTCTGATGGAGAGCCTCTAGAAGAAGCACCTCTTCCAGAAGTATATGCTCCAGCCTTCGGCCGTAGTGCCAGTCGAGGTAAAGCCCGAGGTCGTAGTTTCTCTCATGGTCCCTCTCGAAGCTTCCACACCCGTGACTTCGAGACGTCAAAAGAATTGTCCGATTCTTCCCATGCTCCTTCTTCCAGCAGACGATTGCCTCCATTAGGTCAATTTTTTGGTCCTTCCATTTTTAGGCCTCCACATAGTGTACATGATTCTTCCCCTAGTTTCCTTCCTCCACCATTCTAGAAATCTCCGGTCACTACCCTTTCTATCCCTGCTCCTACTCATTCTCCATCTACACCACACAGACCTCCATGTTTTGACCAATTCAAAACTTTAGGGATTAGCATTGAGGGTCTTAGAGTGCACCTGTCCATGAGTACTGAGGACTGCTCCAAACTCCAAACATCTATCGATTCTCTTGATAGGAAATTTGGTGAGCACTTAACACAGTGCAAGCTTTACACTGAACCTGGTTTATCTCCAAGTGTACTCTCCTTGCATGACTTCTTCTCTCAGCTAGCTCCGCCAGTCCATAATACCATGAAGACCTAGCTTGTCCGTATCCAACTCATGCCCCCCGGAGTTACCCCGTACACTTTAATTACTTTGGTTGACACAGGTTTTGGCTTCAACATCTGTAAATATAGAGCTCTCCCTTCTTCCTACTGGCAACAATTGGAGCCCCATGACCAAATGCGTGGCTCAACAATGGGTGGCGGGCTCATAGCTTGTAAGAGGTATGCCTCAGATATTGCTATTTCTCTTGACGGGCATCCGACCAACATTGATTTTTATCAGTTTGAGTTCCCATGCCAACCAAATGGGAAATGGATTATCAGTCTATTCTTTAGGAAGCCTCTTCCCAATTGCCTACTTTCTAGATTGAAGATGCCCCTTCTAAATCTATGATCAAGCTCCATTTTCGCCATAGCCATGGGAAAAAAGTCATGCTTCTCTCTTTCCCCTCTTCTTCCCATGTTTCAATCGCTGGAGCCCCTGAAGACAAGATTTGACATATGAGAAAGCTGCCTCTTCTCATAGTTTGCCACCTGAGAAAGCTAAAGCTATTCATGACTAGATGTCCTCTATGAATGCTACCCACGTCCAAGATGATGCAACTCATCAATACAAGCGTACCACAGTGGTCAATGTCCCAGCTCATCACCATATGAATTATGACACTGCTCCTGAACGACTTCATCCAATGAACATCGTCCACCCTGTCAATTGGCCTCAAGCTAAAGGTTTTCAATCCACTACAGAAGATGGCAAGCTCAGTTCATGCACCTTATGCTTTGGTGGAGACAGCAGCTGACATGCCTGTTGAACAGCAACAACTCAACTTGTGCAATTCACATAATCTAGCTACATAGGTATGTTTGGATGCCTGCTATACAGCACTATATGATTTACAACTTGTTTGCAAGCTAGACCAAAATATTCAGTCTGTTCTACAAGAACTCCAACAGTTGACTACTGATTCTGTTCCTCCTATGCATACCCCCCTTCTACACAAGTCTTTTCCTCCCTCCTTACCTTCGCCATCCACAAGTCCTATTGATAATTCCTTTTGCCCCAAAAAAGCTCCTAACCTCATGCTTTGGCCCATCTTTCCTGACTATCTTCCTAATGAGAACCCATAGCCTACCCTGTTGAAACCTCTCCTATGTACTATAATACTTGGCACTGGGGCCATCTACAAGAATGGACCGATCCCAATCATTTTGCTAATACTGTCCGACATGCCCCTTATAAAGCAATCCCTTCACCTGATCTTCCACAACAGCCTGCTCCTATGCCTCTTCCACCTCCTCAGCTCCCTCCACAATCTCCCCATGATTCTCCAAGATCTGCCTCTACTATTGGACTGCACACTCTCTATATGAATCAAGGAGTCAAGATTAAACCTATCGAAGAAGATCCGGTGCAAAATCCAGAATCTGCCTCAACCAGTCAGCAACAATCCCAATAGTAGCAGCAACCACCATGGCGTGGTCACCGCACAGCCTTCCACGATGCCCCTGATTCTCAATTTATGCGGGTTGAATTCTAGACTCATTTTATGGACTAAGATCTCAATGAACAGTCTGATTTACAAAGGCGTTTAATGCATAAGTCATTTCTTGGATATATACTCAATATTGATGCTACTTCCCCCAAGCAATGAAAGACTTGCTAAAGATCTTTTATGGTCATATGATGTCTTTGGTAACTGTGTATAGATGGAATCCCAAAGATGCTGCTATCGAAACCACAAAAGGATTTACTGGTGTCCTTGGTAATTGGTGGGAATTTCTATCTGATGCTTCTAAAGAGCAGATCTTTCAAAGTGTTGATGGCAACGGCCAGCCTAATGTCCTAGACGCTTTGATTGCTGCCATCTCCAACCAGTTCATGCCCACACTTACTGATGATCGCTCTCAGGCTTCTAATGAGTTTTTTGCACTACAACTTTGTGATCTCTTTCAACTCGAAGCTTATAATGCTCATGCTCAATAGTTGATATATAGGGCCGGTCTCTCTTTTAACACTTCTGCTAAGTGCTATTATCTATACAGCCTACCTCATGGGATTGGTGATTTTGTAATGGCTCTTATTGAGGCTCAGACCAAAATTATCAATGTTAATAATATGCCCCATGAAGTCCACAAAGCTGTGGAAGATTTTACTTTTGCAAATCTTTTTCAAATGGTCTAGGTCTATATTCGTTGCTCGCCAATGTACTTAGCAATCTTTTCGAAAATGACTCAAAAAGATTGGCATTTTTGCATCAGTATGTGATCAATTTGTAGGATAGAAGAAATTCTGCCCCTCTTACTCTTCGTTTAAGACCTATCAATGCCTCCGTACCAGACACTCCAAATGTACTTGTGGCATGTCTTCCATTCCAAAGCTCCATCATCTCCGTTGGCACAAATGATATTTCCAATGGCCTCAAAGATTTCTTCGAGAACGAGCATTTAAAGCCAGCAAAACTTTTGGTTATTTCATTTGTGGCAAGAAAGGCCACTTTGCTAAAGATTGTTCTAAGAAGCCGTGCAATTTCCAGCAAAAACAGCTCAAGGGCCATACAAAGTCTCTCCTTCACCAAATGGCTGCTTCAATCCATTGCGATGCCTGTCCCTGCTCCCGAATCGCAAGAAGCACGCCCATCAAATGCATTCTGTAGCCTCGGTTGCAATAGCAGATCTACCAAAGCCAGTAGTAGTGACTTCAACTCCAACACCTTAACGGCCACCTGCTCTTCTTCACGGCCTGCAACTTCATTGTGCAAAAGCTCACATGGCTGATCCACAGGCATTCCATCTGCAACCCAACCTTCTCCAAATAGAGCCTCTTTTTGTAGCCAGCTAGCCCCCAATGGGTGCGTATCTCCAACGACTCTTGCCAGCATCTCCAGCAACTCTTGCAATTCACCCGTGGCCTCACCCGACTCTAGTCTCCACACGCAGAAGCAGCTCCACGTCCAGAGCTCCAAGTGCTTTCGATCGTCTACTGCTTTCGATTGCCTAGCCTCTTCTTTGCAAGCCTCCTGTCTGACACGCGACCGTGCAGCTGTGGAGATCATCATCTGCGTCGCCTTCACCACATCGATGTTGTTGCTCCAGATCCTCAAAGCTCTCCTTTCATTTTCTCTAAGGTCTAACCTTAGGACACATGGTAGCCTTTGGCAAAGACACGTGGTAAGATAGAATTTCACTCAGGTTAGGTTAGTTAACCCTTGGTTTGGGATTGTTTAATCGTTTGCCATGTGACAAATAAGTTGGTCAAACTAACTGTGGTTAAGTCAAACCATGGTTAAGGCTTATGGTTAAGTTAATGCCACATCATCATGCCACCTAAGCACATAGTAACCCTTGCTAAGCACAGTATGGAATTCTGCATGTGAATCCCTATGCCACATTAGCAAAGGCCTCCTCTTCTTCATAAAACTTCGACAAGCCATAACTCTCAATCCATAAAGAATTTGCATGCGCTCCAAAAAGGAAAACTAACCGGCTTTTCAAGCTCTACACACTCGTCAACTCAAATTTTCTATATGCAATTAGACACTACTAGATTTGAAAGTATTTTCAACTGGTAAGACCTTTGCAATGGCAATACGCACTCCAACTATTGAGAAGTTCACTGGGGAAGGATTTCACACATGGTCTACACAAATGAGGTATCTCCTGATGCACCAAAAGATTTGGAAGACTATAAAAGAAGACATACCCACAACACAAAATGATGCGTGGAAGGAAAAAGATGAAGCAGCACTATCACTCATTGGATTACACTTGGGTCCAAACATAATTCATCATATAGACTCCAAGGATCATGCCAAGGATGCGTGGGATGAGTTGAACACAGTGTTTGGTGCAAAAGCCAAAAACCAAGAAATCCATCTTAAGATTTAATTCTATGGTATGCACATGGGCTTCAATGAATCCATGGCACAATTTGTCAACAAAATCAAAAGCATTATGACCCAACTAGAAGGCATAAATGCAAAAGTAGGGGAAGAAGATGCACTTGCAATTCTCCTTAAAAGCATGCCTACAGAGTACATTGCACTGACAACCACTTTGAAGAATTTGCCAGATCCAAAGTTTGAGGAATGTGTATCCTCTCTTTTTGAAAAAGGAAGAGAGTTGAAGGCATCGACATCGACATCTACACGCAATAGCTATAATGAAGAACAAGCACTATTCAGTAAAACATCAACAAAGTGTTACCATTGCGGAAGGATGGGTCACTATCAAAGTGACTGCAGACTGAAGAACAAACCAAAGTGTCACCATTGCAAGAAGTTGGGACACAAGGAAGAAGATTGCAGATTGAAGAACCAACAGGTCAACTACACAGCATTGTCATCAAGCCATGAGCCAAAAGGTGACATCAATGGAATGTATTGAGAAACAAAAACCTTGCCAACCTTGCCTATATTTTGTAAATCAAACCTGACCACCTGAGAGTAGCCATGTAGGCACCTAGGGGAGGATTTGATCTTGTAACTCACATCTGACCACCTTGCAGTAGCCAAAGGATCATGGCACCAAGGGGAGGTGTTGAGAGTTGTGGTGCCATGAGCACATGTAGAGCAAAGGTATGAGTAAAGGGCAAGCTGCCACATGGCATGGAGGAGATATCCCTCATGTGAGCAAGCATATGGATGTAAGTACCCTCACCTATAAGAGGGAGGTTCATTTGAAGTAATATCAATCAAGCACTTTGCACTATCTCAAGATTCTCTTTATGAGTCCAAGCTAATCTATCTTGGAAACTAATTGATTTGAGTTATAGATCATGATCACTCTTAGGATTCATCCACCTTAGATTAGTATTGTCATCATAGTAGATTAGGGTCCATAGGAGAGCTTGGTCCATGACACCTACTTCTCCAATCCATAATCCCATGAAAACTTGGCTGGTAAATTTACAGCTACTTCTCAGCTTGGCTTCGGTTGTTATCTCTTCGCTTGCCTGACTCCTGCTGACTCCTTGTCTGGTTGAGCCGCTCTCGGGGCCTGAGGATAATCGCCATCGTATTCTGTTCATCGTTTGCTCAAGGTGCTAAGAAGCCACTGAGCTAGAAGTGGGGATTGTCTAGCTCATGGGACCCTCTCCTCTCGAATGTCAAACCCATGAACACCAAACTCTGAATCCCGTTCAAGCCCTCCCTTTAGCATGCCCTCGTTTACCATGCCCTCCCTATCAGACGTCAGAGAATTTGTCTGACAAAGCAAGATGTAACCGTTAAAAGAAGAATGTAAGAAAAAAACCAATGACAATCTTGCTAGTATCCGGCCCAGTAAAAGTTAGTGAAGGCTGATGATTTGTGACCCATGATACAAATGAGTGACAGAGAGAAGAAAGGGGTGTACATGAACGGGGAAGATCTAGTGCATTTTGTAACCACCACTGACCGGAAGCATTGAAGACAATACCATCATTGTAGTAAAATAACACTCGACTATATTGTCATCGAAAAATGCAATGCAAGGAGACTTGTAATATTATAAGCTCATGAAATAAATACCAAAAATTACGAACAGTTGAAAATAAAGTATTTGATGGTCGGACCTTCTCCAGCTTCAGCTTTGGATCTTGTCCAGCTTCAACTTCAGTGACACTAGGATGATCTTTGCATTGCCTAGCACAACTTTTACTTCTTTCTCTTGTGTGGTAGGCTGCGACCACCATTTGTGCGCTTGAAATCCCTACGTAGTGAAAGTGAATCTTTCCAACAGTGGGGCGAGAGATAATTTTGGAAGAGGCACCAGGTTTTGGTGACTCTCTCCAACTACGGTTATGATGGCTAGTGTGGTGAGTGCATCTGCTGTTACCTCCAGTAGTGAATCCATTTTGGGAGGGGCAATAGGATTTGGTAATGTCTTCGACAATGGTGAGAGAGAAGTTTGCAATCCGCCAGCACTTCAAGACCAGTGTGGTGACCACGACAACAACAAACACTTCGTCGGTATCCACGCAGCTTGGGTTGCTCATCCATAGCTTAGGATTCCTCATTTACCTTACTCCTTCCCCTTTACCTTACATAAGCTCTCTAATAAGTTTGTTCATAAGGCACTGCATCTCAAAAAGGAAGTTTTGGGAACGACTGAACTGGAGTTTATAGCTTGCCTTCTACTGAGAGGATTTCTATTAATTGTCCCTTGGATTTGTGCAGGTCACCAAGGAGACTCTCTGTTCGCTTTGTGCCTGGTTAGCAATCCAAAATCAAAACTATAATTGAAATAAAGGTATGATAGCTTTTCTTTCTCTGCTCAATAACCCATCCGTTGGCAAATTTTTGATAAGTTGATAAGCTTTTTTGGGGGGGGGGGTTTCTTCTTCACATATGTTCAATGTAGTGTCGTCTTTTCATATAGTATGTCAATGTCATAACTTTTTTATTCTTGATATTACATGACTGTTAGATATTGATGTAGTGTCATATTTGGCCTTTCGACATAATACGTCGATCATCTGATTTGTAATGTAATATTTGAGTCAATTACTTGGGCCATGCATTTGCATGGTGCTTATCTTTCCGCATTGGATCGTATTACTCGATTATATGTGCGGTTAAGTAAGTCTGTCTGCATTTCGACATTTGGTTGTAATATTCAACCTTTGATGTCGTTACAAGGACTCCTTCTCATTGTTTTGAAACTAGCTCGACACTTGGTCATATCATTCGACTGTATGTGTCATCTCTCAACCTTAGAAGAGTAATAGGATTCAACACTTTGTCGTTTATTCGGCTTTTGGTGTTGTTCCTTAGATATATAATTTATAAAATAAGTAGGCTTCGATACTAGGTCATTTATTTAGCTTTCAATGTTGTCGTAGCTTATTTCATAAAACAAATGTTTAAGCTTCGACACATGGTCATTTATTTGGCTTTCAGTGTCGTTGTAGGTTATCAATGTTGTATGATAGTTTCGGCTTCAACACTTGGTCGTTTATTTGACTTTTGATGTTGTTGTACTTAACATTATTAAATGTAATTGTCCAAGCTTTGACACTTAGTCATTTGATTTGATGTTCGTGTCATTGTAGCTTGCATATGAAATGGTTGTTTGTGTTGTTTAGTTTAAAATACTTGTGATCTAGTATAATTAATAGACTAATGGGAAACCGTGCGTTGTTGCAATTGGTAAAATAATAGCTTAGTTAGACTTTTCAGCTATCACCGCCTTGGTTATAAGTAGCATTGAGATTCGGATTTGCATGTTGGTATTCTTCTACCAAGTTTCCATCCTCAATAAAGACCTTAACTCAAAGGTATACAGTTTCTTCCACATGAAAAAGAATAGCTTGCTTTGCACTCTTTAGGGGCATTGTCAACTTCAACTTTATACCCCTATCATGCTGGTGCCACCATGCATTCCTTCTTTCTATAGGATTTCATCTCCCTTGATTCATTACTTGCCTTGCTTCCATTTCACTCTTCGCTATTCCTCTTTTACTTGTACCCGCATCATTGTCCTCTTTGGAAATATTTTGTGTAGAATGTAGGGGACCATTGCATAAATGCTAGTGTGTAGAGGTTGTAAACTTCCCAATAAATATACATTCGAGATTCATGCTCATACATCCGAGGTAACAATGCTAGAGTCAATGATATTTGTCTCTTTGATTTATGCCTATCCATGGGGTCTTTGAAAGCTACTTATGTATAAGGATTCTAAGTTGAATCTTATCTTTAATCAGTTGTGGGTCATCAACCATTGGATATTATTTGAAATACTCTTCCAATGTTGATTATCTAGTGTCTAACACACACTTCTCCGCACACTCAAATGGTAGGCTCATGTAAGCATGATGCAAATTTCATAATAATGGAGTTCGTTGTGTTCTTTATTGTAATTACCTTTGTGTTCATTGATTATTTAAAATATGAATATATTTTAGATTCTCTCTCAATACTTGGTTTTTTCATGCATGTTTTGCTAGAAATCCTTTTCTGAAAAGATGCAAGCAGAGCAAAGGAAAAATTGGCTCAAAGTCATTAGGCGGCATCTTTGTATAGGGATAAGTAAGATGAGCAAGGAGCAAATAATAGACATAACTAGCAATGCAATACGGACAGAGTGTTTCTACAATGAGGTCATAGCCAACACAATGGGAGAGATTCTACCCAAAAGTGAAATGAATGAAAGTGGAGTACGTCACATGATCAATAGCATCATAGGAAATATGAAGAAATGTGCAGAAGACTTGCGAGATGACTTGCCTCCTAATATTGACATGGAAAAATTAGGTTTTTGGGATTTGAAGTGGAAAGAGGAGAAGGGTAGAAGCAAGAGGGCAAAAGACATAGATTCACATTTCACTATTTTGAAGAGAGTGTGATATGAGCAATCAAAACATTCATGTGATCCAACTTCTAAGGCATGGTTAGCTATTGAGGGTAGTCGCGGGGATGCTTCTCACAAAGCACATTCATTTAGGAATGGTGATTGTTCAATTGTGTTAGGTATCCCCCATGAGGCTATAGAGGAGGGTGAGAATCTTGGTGCTGGCTCATTTGGAGTATGCTTTAAAGTCACTTTTAATGGCATCTCTTTCTTTCCTCGAAGTATTACTTATGCGGCGAAGCGTTACAAAGGGAACATATCTCACACCTTAAAGTCATTTGACAAAGAGTATGGAATGCAAATGCTACATCCAGGGATTGTCAGATGCATAGGATTTACTAGAAGCTTACCTTGGATCAACATTTTTCCATACTTCAATGGAGGGAGTATTGGAGACATGATGATGCAGCTACCCTTTGAGAAAGGGACTTTCAGAAAGCAAGTGTTATGCTTGAAAGGCAATGGAGTCACTAGGAGAGAACCAGATCCAATGCTAAGTGATGTACAGCTTACGAGATTAAAGGCATTTGTGGAAGCTACCCCAGACATCATACACGCATTGGTTGATGCATTAGCAGCTGTACACCAAGAAGGCATTATACATTGTGGTCTACACCCTTTCAATGTCATGCTAGATTTTACCAAGAATCATAGTCCACGGGTTGGCATCATTGATTGGGGATTGCTGCTTCGATACAGTGAATCAAGAGAAGCTGTTAATTTTGTGAAGCGTACTCCAGATATGGATGATGTGACTTATAAGATCAAGAAGAGTACAGCAATAAGACAAAATCGACTCCGGCCTTGGCAAGCTCCAGAAATAATTGACCCTAAGAACACCAATGCTTACAGTAAAGAATCAGATGTGTTTGCCATGGGATACATGATTAAAGAGGTTATTAATTTTTATAAGGAGTGTAAGGAATACTACTTCAAAGAGGATTACACAAAATAGTCAGCATGGAGTGGCAAGTTGCGGCAGATTTATTTCAATGCAACTAACTATATGTTTGTGGAAAAACAAAATAGAATGACATTGGCCAAGATGAATAATCGACTAGCAAGATTTAACACTCAACCCCATGCCTATTTGCGGCCTGCAATTGAGATGATGCCTCAGTTTTATTAATCAAATTTTATTATAAAGCTACTCTTGGACAATTATGTTTATAAACTATAATGTTACTCTTTCAATGCATTTTGAATACTAGTATATGCATCTATACTATTTGAATTTAATAAAGTATTATAAAATATATTTTTAAAAAATTCTCAAATTTTTATCTTCGTGTTGTAACTTCTTGCATTTTGAATACTAGTATATGTGTTTATAGTATTTGAATTTAATAAAGTGTAAAGTGTCTTAGAATGTATTTTTATTTTTTTTCAAAATTTTATATTTGTGTATTAGAATTGAGTATTAATTTGGGAAGAATTTGTGTTTATTATGGTTAAACTCAAACCCATGAGTCATGCATACAAATTTTCTCGCTATAATGATTAAAATTTAAACTCACCAATCATGCACAAATTGGCAATCTAAATTATGGTTAAACTCAAACCCATGAGTCATGCATACAAATTTTTATTACAATGATTAAAATTTAAACTCACCAGTCATGCACAAATTGGCAATCTAAATTTTGCAGGTCATGCACACACAGGTGGAGGGGAGGTTATAATTAAGGTTCTCATTTTAGTTTGAAGTACATCGATCTCCTATCATGGCATCTTTTTTCAGGATTCAAGTGATTGACTATGATAATCAGGAGGAATTAGGTGTTGTTAGGGTGACAAGAGACACAGGTCATCCCACATTCTCTCATGTTCGTGAACAAATTGAAGGTGATGAGCTTCTATTGGAACCCTTTGAGTTTGTTGAGGATGAATATACAATAACCAAACGGCAAGAGGAACGATGGACAATCAATGATCAACTCTCAATGATCAACTCTTAGTGCACATCAAGAGAAGTCTATGCCGCATAGAGGAAACTTCTTATCCATGTAAAATACATTGCACTCAACTAGCTAATGACATAAATCTTGATGCCCAAGTGCACATGTCTTCAAAGCTTTCTAGTAGATTACTGAGCCCAAGTATTCTTGAACTTTGGCAACGTGAATCTGATAGAGTTAGATCAAAGCTAAAGGAAATGGTAGTTTCAAGGGATGATAAGTTTGAGTTGCATTCTGAGGACTTCAATGGGGCGCCCCATGTGCGAATTTGGTGTCATGAGTGTAATGAACTTTATGGTAAAGGATTGATAGAAGGCAAGCATGCAGCATACAATTGCTTCTCTAACTTCATGAGATTTCACATATTAGAAAGTAAAAAGCATGAGCTCAAGTATATGGTTGCTCGAGGACTACGAAAAGAAGATATGCCCAAAGTAGTGCATCAACCGACAAAGGATGACAAAAGAGAGATAGAAGCTGCGATAGAGAAGATGAAATCTTTTATGTCGACAAATGAAGGTATTATTTGTTCCTTTATTCCTCAATTAGTATTTGCCATCTTCTTACATTAAGTCTCTTACTCATCTCCTATCGTTTCAATAGGTTGGGATTTTGAAGTTGTTGAAGCTACAATACATGATTTTAAGGACAAAAGCTTGGTGAAGATTCAATGCAAATATGATGGTGCATGGTTGCGTTTATGTTCTCCAAGATCAAATTTGTACACGGTTCTCAATGAACACACAAAGTCAAACTCTCATATCAAGTCGCTCATGAGAAAAGATGAAAATCCAAAGGTAGCACTCACTGGCTTGCGAGGGCATCCTTGAAAGGATAAGGAGCATGATCCAAAGCAAAGATCTCTTAGCAACTTTTTGGTTTCAACAAAAACTAGAAGCCCAAGTACGAGTGCTTTCTCTGTTGATTCAAGTTTTAATAGAGAAAATGAATCTTCTTTTGTAAATTTTGACTTGCTATGTTGGGGCCTTTGGAGCCATGAGGTCAAAGTAGGTAACAAATATGTCAAGATAAAGCCTTTCTTAGATGATCAATGTGGCAGGAAGTATTGGTTTATAGAGCGTCATGTTAAGGCGACATTAAATAATGGAGGTACTGATATTCATGTGGATGGATGCTTTCGTCACATAAGTTGCATACACATTTCACAAGATGGGCAACCATTTAAAGGCTTTACATGCCACCATTGCAAGGGGATAGTTAAACTTGCTAACTTTAGAATGAGATTGTACAAAAAAACATCATGATCCAAATATTGTAGATACTCCTCGCAATTGGCTGCTAATCAATAGAAACTCCAAGATCAAATGGACAAGCCAAGGACACTCATTAGAGCCTTGGACAAACATGCATCAATTATCCAAGGAAGTTATGACATAACACTGAAGCAAAGTGCAAAATACAGTGAATCTTTAGCAGTAGTCCTCGAGGTATCCCTCACCATTGATGACCATTTACCCAACCTCAGTTTCAACCCAAATCAGCATAGATGCTCAAACAACCAATCGCCTCTTTCAAAGAGCCATATCTCTTCAAGGTAGTTATGTGTGTTTGTTTGAAAAAATTGTTGACACTGGCTTCTTAAAAATTGAGCAGACAATCTATGGTGTTCATGGATTACAAGGAAAAGATCGACAACAAGCTCGATCCATCTATCACAGACGCCATCTTTACCATGCTCATTGGGTAAAAACAACCATAGCACAACATTGTCTATAGACTTAACCATAACCCATGGATGGGCAATCAAATCAGTCCAAGGGAGTTGCTAGCCCTGTGGCAACAAGGGCCATAAGTGCAGTCTAGAGCAACAATGATGACATCATTGTGTGTGTAGAGTAGCAGCAAAGCTCTGCTTGTAATATCTAGATGGTATGATGAATCTTAAACAATGAGGATAGCCAAAATCCTCTCTAGAAAGGATCCAATCATACTTACAAAATCCAAATCTAGAGAGAGAAAGACTAAAAGCCTACACTTTTTGAGGTCCCCCCACTTTGTGTAGAGACCCAAAAGGTTCCCCCAACAAAAGAGGTCCTACCATGGAGGTACCTATGGATTGTATAGAGACCAACATGCATCCCCTCCTCCTCCTTTTCCTCCTCCCTCATCCCTCCTTCATTGTCCCTCTTCCTCCACCCTTAGCTCTCAAATCCGTGAAGGAGACTAGCTCTCCACTCCTTAACCCTAGACTCCCCCTAAACCCTGCAAACTCCTCTAAACCCTGGAACTCCTAGATAGCTCTCTCAAGCCTGTCCCCTTTTCAAATGCTACAACCCCCTTCTGAACCCTTGAACTCCCATGGAGACGAGAGCCTCCATCCATTGTTGTGATCAAGCCCTCTTTCTCACCCACAGGCGCATGAGATTTGCTTTCCATGCTTTAGCCTACACCTCTCACCAGAATACGACCCGAGGACCTATGCTACACTTGTGAATAGCTATGCTACAATGAGCAACGACACGTTTGTAGGTGACCAACACCCTCAGAACTTGCACTTAGGAGAAACAGTGACAACAATTGGACAACCATAACAAAATAATATATTTTCAAATAGGAACTTGGCTATACTATGGGCTGAGTTATCATGCAAAGATTTGGCTTCAACCCACATGATGGCATAATAGGTAGCTACCAAAACATACTAAGCAACCCACTTTAACATATTTTGAGAATATGCTGAAGTCCATGCATAATCCAAGAATATGGTGTTGTGTTAAAGGGACCCATTAAATCTAATCCCCATATTTGTAAAGCTTCCCATGGTTGACTTAGCTAAAGAGGCATATGATCCTGTGCAAGAATTCATTTTGTCATTGGCACACATAACTTTTGGCAAACCAAGCATGGGCATCCTTAAACAAGGTTTCCCACCATAACCTGGCTCGTAAGGCCTTAGAGCATAAATCACCAACAAAGTGACCACCAACATGTCTGATATGTGCCTTAGTGAGGACAACTTCTCGCTTGTGTGGCAAACCCATCTGTGTAACATGTCGTCTACTCCTTGGTAATATTATTAGCTCTAATAAGCTATTTTCCAAGTTTTTAATGCCAGATGTCTGAAGGCATATACTTTAGCATAGTACCTTGAGATAGATACTACATGCTCTATGTCAAAGACCCCCGTTGCAAACAACTTTACACCCATGAGATCTCTAACTATCCTTGTCTATGTCTAAGGGTAGGCAACTGCCGTGACAAACAATCTGCCAAAACATGGGACCTTTGTGGTTTGTGAATAATCTTGAAGTTGAATTCCTACAATAGAAGCATCCATCTAATCAAAACATCCTTGAATGATTGTTTTGTTGATCATATGCAACAATGTTTGGTGCTCTACATAAAAGATGAATTAATTCCCAAGAAAAAAATGTCGGGATTTTTGCACATTGTAGACCATACCAAGTGCTTCCCGCTTGGTAGTACTGTAGTGGCACTCGGCCAGGATCATCAATTTGCTTTCATAATAGACTACATAATCCAACCAGCCCTCTAGTTGAGCCAGGATAATCCTAATCACATGGCCAAACACATCAATATGAATGTGAAAGATGATATTCCACCTTTGTTGTCATAGAAATGTGTTTTGCTAGCCCATTTCTTGAGTCCATGAAATGTGTCAACCAACCTCTAGGTCCACTGGAACTTGGTATCTTTCTTGGTCAGTTTGTACATAGGTCTTGCAATTATTGCAAAACCTATCACAAGTCTTCTATTAAATCTTATGAAACCTACAAAGTACCTTATTTGTATAATGTTCTTGGGCTTAGGCATGTTCTCAATAGCCTTAATTTGACCTGTCTTGTTGCGAATACCTTCTTTAGAAGTCACATGATGAAGAAGTATACCCACTCAAACACAAAAGACACTCTTTGTCGAGATTAGGGATATACCTGCTTGCCTACATCTATCAAAGGCTTTGCCCAAGTATCCAAGATGTGGTCACTTCTAAGTACACAAAATAATCATCCAAGTAGATGGCAATAAACTCATCCAAGTAATCTTGGATGTATCTACTAAATGGCATGACTTTGGTGGCATATGCTCCCCACTCTATAATAATGCTATCTTTGACTAGTCTTTGGGGGCAAGGGATATCTGCTTTACCCACTATAGCATCCATAAACAAGTTACTAGCAACTTAGTTCAGGATTCCATTTATAAATGGGATTGGGAATGCATTTGGCATTGTGGGCATTCAACTTCCTACAATCAACACAAACTCAGAGTTTACCATTCTTCTTGGGTTGGTATCACCACAATAGTCAATTCTACATAAATGAAATCAGCTTGAATTAGCTTTTCAAACTTAGCCTTGACTTGCTTGGCATAATTTGGGTTCAACAATTGAGTACCATTGTTGTCAAACCAGTTTGGCATCTAGGACAAGAGGGATCCGGTGTTGACAAACTTCCAAAGGTACTCCTCATAGATCTGTGTGGCTCCATGCAAAAACACCCTTATATTGCAAGTAATTTCTTGGAGTTGATCACCAAACAACAATTGTGCATGGATCTTCTCAAGTTCACAAACTTTCCCTTGTGTTGGTTCTAAGGTCGATTGCTCGGCACCTTACCGAGTGTCATCATATGTGGCTTTTCTAAATCTCATTCACCAACCACATCCTTTGTAAAATTATTGGGATAAATGATATTGGTCTACCAACTTCTTGGCTTTCATGTTTTTTTTGAGCTCGATGGCAGCTTGGAAAACATCAATTTCAACAACAGGCAAGATTTATTGTACCATCTCTAAGAACCTTAAAAACTCTGCAGATGATTGTACGGACCTTTGTCTTCATCTTCTTTGAAATCTTGAAATTTTACCTTCATTGGAATAGTTGTCTTTGGCTTGGTGGCTATACTAGTTCAGAATCCACCGGCTACTCTTCATCATAATGACATCAATGATGTAGCTCAAGATGTCGACAAGCATGACTATGAACATGTTTGTATTGTCATCCTAGGACAGACGCGACTGTCTTGGTGGAAACAAGTCCATCAAGTCGAGCACATTGACCTCCCATAGGTACTTGGTGTACTCTTGGACTTGATCTTGTGGTTCTTTCTTGGCTTAGTTATGTGGCTTGTCCTACCATGTCTACAAGCTCCTTGGTCTGAACCCCGGCCTTGGCTATGGACCCATTCATGCACCACTTCTATCTCTTTCTCATCATGGGTAGGTCTTCTTTGTTGTTCCCAGTTCAAAGCATGCATTGCTTTTGTTCTGAATACATGTCCTTCTTGCCAAGACTGATGCACATGACTCGGCTTGGAGACTAGTTTGTCAGCTTCTTCAAGAACCAAACTTTTTGTAGATGATTGCTCAAATTCTTCTAGACAATATTGCATCTCAGTCAAGGCCTCTAGGTCAACCTGGATGTCTTTGTGGAACCAATTCACTCCTAGTGTCGCTATAGTGAAAAATCTGAAAAAAAGTAAAGTTTTGTCAATAGAATAAAAATTTCATATGAAAAAAGATGAATTTCGATTTATGAATGAACAAAAATATCGTTCAAAAAACTTCGCTTTCATCGACGGAAAATTTTTGTTGGCAGAAATTTCAATCCATCGATGGAATTTTTTTCCGTTGATGGATTTTGGCATTCCAAAATCCAGTGGGATTCTGGAATCCCAATTTTCATCGATGAAAATTGTTATTTTTTCTCGAAAAATTTTTCGTTGATGGAAAAAAATATTTCGTCGACAGGAATTTTCCGTCGATGAAAGTTTTACGTGATGAAATGTTTTTCCTTATACATTTGCATTCACTCATGTTAGAAATTTTCCTTGTTTCGAATGAAAATTTTGTTTCATTGACGAAAATTTTTATCCGTTCAACTTTATCACAACAAAGTGGATTCCAGAATCTAGATTTACATCATTTTTAAAAAGGACAACAGTTTTCATCTTCATGATTCATATTTAGATCAAAATAATGTAAACCACCAAATTGTACTACTCACAATCGTCTAAAATTTGACCGTTCAGATATTTGATTTTCTTTCTACATCTATCGAAATATTTTCTTCAACAAGCCTCTTCTTTGTCTATGGACGACATATACCTACTTATCTTAACACCACATATATTCTCTAATTTAATGATAAGGATGAACTTCAATGATTGGGATGAAGTTTTCGTAGAAGAAAAAGCACATTTTTGTAATTCTAAGTAAGTAATGTATTATACTTTATGCAGACATGCATGAATTATTAGTAGTTTCAAAGAATATTAGATCGTATCATTGATCTTGTTTTTTTCAATTTGTCATTTGATGTGAAAAGTAAAAACTTTTTCATCTTTCAATTAGCAATATGTACATTTTTCAAAAGAAGTTTGAAATTATGCTTATTTTGTAAAAGTTATGAAAATAGTTCCCATTAATGTCTCCAAAAGATTGTAAAATTGATCAATATTTAAGACTAGTGAAAAATCATAATAGCCCGTTGCAAACGACAACTCATGACTCGTTGTCATTTTTTATGACTCGCTGTTTCAACCATTCAGATGAGCAAATAATGGCCCAAAGATGTAAAAAAGGCACTCTAAAGTGTTTTCTTGGCTTGGATTTGCGTGCCCAATTCTAAATGCAATTTTGAAGCTTGAAATGGAGAGTTTGGGTAGAAAGAGATGATGATAAAAGTTGTAGGGAATCAAAAGACTGTTAAAAGTTATACAATGAATTATTTTCATGTCTTGCACCATTTAAAAGATATGGACCTCCAAACAGGGTTGTTTTTTCCCAGTGTAGATCAAATCAATTGCACCTGCATGTAGGCATAATATTCAGTTGCGGACTTGGCTGGAACTAGGGGGTCAAGATTGCCTTATTTTTTCCCAATTTACCTTTTTATTATTTTATTTGTGGGAAACCGCTATTTGGGGCATGAAGAGACATTCCCCCAAAAAAATTGTTAAAAAAAAGGCCAGATGGCCCTAGGTGTGAGCAGCGAATTTGGGCCAAACAGGGACTCCGTCTGGCCCAAAGTCGCACCTCCCTTAGGTGTGAGCAGGCGCAAATTTGGGCAAGACAGGGACGCCGTCTGGCCCAAAGTCGCACCTGCTCACACCTAGGGCCATCTGGCCTTTTTTTTTCAAAATTTTTGGGGGGGAATGTCTCTACATGCCCCAAATAGTGGTTCCCCCAAATCAAGGTTGCCTAATAGTGGTTCAAGATTGCCTAATATTTTTCCAAATAACTTTTTTTCTTTTTTATTTGTTGGGGACCAGTATTTGGGGCATGGAGAGACATCCCCCCCCCCCAAAAAAAATGTGAAAAAAATGGCCAGATGGCCCCAGGTGTGAGCAGGCACGACTTTGGGGAAGACAGGGATGTCTCTCCATGCCCCAAATTTTGGTTCCCAACAAATCAAGGATGCCTAATAGTTTTTTTTTTTTGGGGGGGGGGGGGGGGTCAAGATTGCCTAATATTTTTCCAAATCATCTTTTTCCTCTTTTATTTGTTGGGAACCACTATTTGGGGCTCAATCTTGTTGAAGCCTAGTTCAAGTGGTTGCCTTTCTTTGTTTACACAATACTTGTTCTTCTTGGCTCAACTGATTTTTTGTATAGATGTGTGGCTCATGGGGTGTATTGGTGTTCATTATAGAGAAACTTGCTAATCACCAAGAAGGGGCTGATTAGGGGCAAGAAGTAATGTCATAAGGGTGCATATGCATGGTTTGGGGGAAGGTTTGGAAGGGTTTCAGGTCATTTTTGGCACTTTTGAAAATTTTCAAATTTTTGGGGGGAGTAGTACCTGCGAGATACTTTTTAGGAGCGGGGACCACCTTGGGGTATAAAGATGGTGGACTTCTTGCACATGGTGGGGATCCTCCAAGTGGGAGAGGGCGGTGCACTTTTTGGGAACACCAAAGCCTAGGGAGATGTACTTTTTTGGACTCATATGGGGGGGTGATGGGACCCTTTATAGACCTTATTAGTTCTTAATCCATTTTGCTAATCCACTCCTTATGAGGCCCTTTTTGAGTCTAAAATTCCCCTAATGAGCTCTTTGGTGCAGGGGTTGCAAAGAAACGTCAAAAAAAGTCCACAAGGTTTATGTTGCATGGGCAAAATTTATGAAGATGGGTGAACAAGTGTGCAATTAATAAGCATTATGAAATATAACAAGTATGCAAAAATTGGCATGTATTAAGAAGAAATACCTCGGCCATTACAAACAGTCGAGGGCTACATAGATACACTCACACCTTGGCTCGAGTAGGAGCACTCACTCAAGCAACAAGACCACTTAACTTGCCACTCACATAGACAATGGAGTGAGAAAAGGTCTTTGCTTTATTAAAAAACTAATTACTTATAATTTATTGATTCCCTTCTAGGAAGCTCTATCAACTGTCTTCCTACTTCCTAACCGAAAACCTTTCTAAATAGCTAACTCTTATTATGTTGGTTGAGTTTGTTGTTTATTTTTGTTCCAACCATAGCCCTGATTTAGGATAATCACATTACTTGGTGTTGACCCCTGCAGGGTCAATCGTGACTTGACCCAAGAAAACTAGGAATTCTAGTTAGCCGAAAGAGCAACCAAGTGACAGGATTCTCCAAGCGCTGGGTTTTCGAATGGTAAGGGTAGACACCAGGTCACCAAAGGACATGGTCTAGTGGTTGTAAGTAGAAGGCTCATGAGATGGATATGTTTAAAAGTATTTCGATGTCCAGACACAGATGCTCTTTTCTTTCAAGTGTTCCATGATGTGTCTGATTGTCTTTTTTATAAAAAGTCAATTCATCAAAAAAAGCCTATCACACACATCCAGCCCTTGAAGGAAAATAGCATCATCTAAAAGACTTTTAGACATATCCAATTCTTGAAGGAGAGTCAAAATAGTTGGAGGAGGATTGAAGGAGAAGCAGTCCTAATTGTATATATACTTTGACCTTTCCAAGCAAGCTTTGGATGAGTTGAGATGCAGTCATGCTAGAGTATTGCATCATGGAGATAGCAACCCATGTCTAGAAATGAATGCTCAGTTTGTAGACTACATGGATCCTTAGCATCTATTACAAGGGAGACCAAGTTGGGTATTGTAAGGTATGTGTGGGAGCCAGTGCTTTGTTCAAAGGGATACTTTGAGCGGCACTCCCTTGCAAGACCAAGTTGAGTATCCTAAGGCCTGTGTGGAAGCCAATGCTCTATCCAAAGGGAGACTTTGAGTGGTGCTCTATTGAATGCATTCATGGTAGATGCAAGCATTGTAGTGTACAACATGTCTATCCAAATGAAATGAGGGAAGACAACGTTCTATTTATAAAACGGGGGAGATTTGATTATGTTGATATTGAAGGATCAAATTAAAAAAGATGGCTTTTACAGTACAAGAAAAGTCCGTTGGAGGGAGGTGGAGGGAGCTTATAGATCACTTTGTTAAATCCATGCTAAAATATGTGCTTCACAATTTCACGGCCAATTGACAAGACAAGCAATTCAGGACGTGCCTTACTAATTTCCTCCATGACACAATCATATCCCCCATGACATAATCATCTATGTGATAGGTTTTTCTAAAAATTAATTATTTCAAAAAGCAATATGAGATACAAAGTGCTCACTGATATAACAAGAAAATAACAATTTTAGTGCATATCATGTACAACCTCTACTTGCATTGGGAATGGTTTTAAAAACATGATCTGCATGTAAAAGAAATAGTAACAACTTTTTGTATTATTAGATGGTGCTTCCTCTTAATTTAAACCAACCCTTGGATTCTACTTTATTGCAAGGTTTGAATCGTGGATCTCTAAACATGATGTGGAAGTTCTTTGGTTCTAGGATTTAAGTTTTAGTTGCAAGCTCTATCCAGACAAAAAAGGGCAAGATTGTCTTCAAAATGGATTTAGACACACATGAGCACATCAGCTCGGTGTAAATCAATAAGACAATACAAGAAAATATACTATCATTGTATATTCTCTTGGAGGAAAATGCATTCCTGAATCACCCATCTTGTAAAACCATCGCATAATCCCAAATCTTAAAATAGCATACTCTCTACTTTAATCTCCCGCATACAAGTTTCCTCCTAAAAGCCACCTATCTTGCCACATCAACAATTCAAAAATAGCATGATTGCTATTTTAGGATCACTAAGGAAAGCTCAAAATTACTCCTCCTAAAGGTGAAATTTTAGAATTTGAAGCCCTCAAAATTTAACTCTCCTAGGCAATCTTGATATCACAAGACCCAAAGTCCAAAACTTTTAATTTTGATGTATTCCACTAATTAAATTTTCACATTTGAAACTTTTGAGAATCTCAAGGGACTATATTGATAGCCTTACCAAGAGGTACATAATGAGGCAATTCAGTGATTGAGTCACCATCGCCTAGGTGTTCCATAAGAAGCTCATACACCTTGAAGTAATCCATAACTTGCAAAAAAATCTCATATGTGTTGAGATATCGAGCTCCACTCTTGATATGCCAAGATGACCGTTGTGCATTTATGTCACCGACTTGTTAGCTGCAGATGCAGTTGGTACACCGCCCATGAATAATAGCTAGATGACAGCTATCTTTATGTACTCTAGTTAGTGGCTCAGTTAGTATGCCACCTTAGTTAGCTGAGTTTGGTTTGAGACCCACATACAGGGTTCATCTATCCTTTTGTACAAGTGTTCTTTTGGCTTTCACAACTACGAAGGGGAAAATTGTTTTCAGCCTCCACCTTTGTGTGTATTCCCCCATTGTGTATGTGAGAAAGCCGCAAGTGAGACTCCTTCCTTCTCTCCCACTCTCTTCACAATATGTGTATCAAGACATATGTGGTTTCATCCATGTGGTTACAAGCCTTTTTAAGCAACCACGCTTCACATAGGTCAACGGATAAGTGTATTAACCTTTCATATCTAGTATCCACAATTGGACCTCGCATCACTATTGAAGTAGACTATAAAGGAAGTCCATAAATGATAAAGAAATATTCAAACAAGGTTCATAAAGCAATTGCCCATCCATATCCCATAAAGCAAGCATTGCTTATCTATAGTCCAATAGGGTAAAACAAAAACATCTATTCCCATTTACTTGGGGATTAGTCGTATTCTTCAATCCCATGCATTGCTATATGGGAAAGTATGGATATATGATATCCATTTATTGCTTATCTATAATCTAGTAGGGTAAAACAAAATCCCCATGTACTTGGGGACTAGTCATAATCTTCAATCCCATGCATTGCTACATGGGAAAGTATGGATATATGATATACATGGCATAAATGGTCATCAACCACTATAACGAGACATATATAGGACTGTATATCCACAATGGACATCGACCACATGACGACACATATATACCCACAAGTCTACTATCTTCCACATGAGTCGATTCATTTTGCACAAAACCAACCAACTATCGACCATTTTAGCATTAAGCAATGACCTTTCATTAGCATGTCCTATCATAAGATATTTTTTTGTGTTACTCTTACATAAAGAGGTAATGTTTGCAAAAATTTAAGTATTATATGTCAACCTCCCTCATCATTTGAATTCAAGAGATTTGTAAGCAACACTAGCCCACTACTTATAAGAACAAAAAAGAGTCATTGTTGTACCATTGAACTCTTTGTTGGCTAAGTGCACCTCACCACCATTCTTAGCAAATTATTACAACCAATTATCCAAGGTAATAGCCATGTATGCCAATGATTGCCTTGATGTTTAAAGTTTAATATCGATAGCATTCCATTTGTCATTTTGCCATTGCAATAAATCAAGCAAAGAAGCCATCACATTGTCAAGTTGGCAAAGAGGATATGTTTGACCAATGAGACATGTATATGCCTTTGCCTACATATATTTATCCAATAAGATAGGTGTGTGCCTTATGTATCAACACACTTGTAGTGACTTTGCCATTGGAGATCATGCTATAGTGATACAAGCATGTTTCCATGAAAAGACCATCGTTCATATCTAAAATAGGATTCTCTAAGGGCACTATAAAGGAGCCACAATCAATTGATTACATGTCTTTATCAACGTCTTTACGTAATATTTATGGATATTTTAACCAATAAGACATGTCTTATTTAACCAATAAATTAGAAAAGTGTATCTTATGTTTACATGTTTGTATTGAGTTCACCATTGAGATCAACCATCTTTTTCTCCAAAGAAAAGACCTTTCTATTAATGCTCCAAAAAGCAACCATACAAATCAACAATTCTTAAAACAATGATTGTGGAAAACATAAAAAATAAAACCAACTAAAAAGAAACACCAAACTTCTCATACAAATGTGTTTTGCACATTTGAATTAGGATTTACTAGGTTCATATGAGAACCCCAATCACTTGAGAATATGTCTTCATCACATGTGTCTCTTATTTGAGGTTTATCATAACTTTGAACATTTGTTCGATAAATCATTTTGCATGTACCATATCAAAATCACATATCAACAATCACACTCACAGTAGTGCATCAAAGTGGTTTATAACCATAGCCCATCATATGGCCAAGACACAAGGTCGAGTTGTCAAATCTAAAGTTTATAAATAAGAGTGTATCCATAATTGATTATCATAAACAAATGTAATATCATGAACAAAAGTGTCTACGTAATGGATCTCCAACATGTCTCAACAAGTATGCATCTTCTCTAAAGCTATCATTGGGACATCTACTACACATGTAGCGATCACACACACACGTGTGTATGCAAGCACATGGATACATGCATGCATTTTCTATGGAGCTAAGGGGAATGGTGAAGGAAGTAAAGTGTACAAGGGGTTGGAGAGTAAGAGGGAGGGATTGTCACAAAGTCCTAAGTGAAGAGAAGGTCCAAGGGGTCACTCTATAAAAAGCCATGGGACATGTGAGCAAGCACACATTTAAAATACCCTATATTCAAAGTTTTGAAAAATTTGGTATAACTGTTTAACCCTTTCTCACACATACATGTAATTTTGAATTTAAAAGTTGAGTTTGTACTTGTACATAGCATAAATATATTAGGTAAGTCTTTTTAACCCCTTATCCATAAATGGACCACATGTACATAGCATAAATATACTAAGTCATTTTAGCCTTCTCTCGCACACATACATGTAATTTTGAATTTAAAAGTCCCATCCGTACATGTACCTAGCATAAATATTAGTTAAGTCTTTTTAACCCCTTCCTTATCCATAAATGGCCCATAAGTCTCCCATATTAAATAATCTTGAGAGGGGTGGTAGACTATTGCCAGGCAGAGGGTGCAAAGAAGGGAAGGAAGAGTGCGAGGGAGTGACAAATGTCAAAGGCCATGGGTTGTTGTGGAGAGAAGATAGGAGAGTGGGAGAGGGGTGCAAAGAAATACAAAGTGGAGAGTGAGGGGGAGAGACGGGACTACATAAGCCCTCCAGTAAAGGGAAGGAAGTGGGGTGAGGGCAACGGAGGAACGTGAGGGGGAGTTAGGAAGTGATACGGGAAGTTAGGGGGACCTGCAAACCAAAGGTATCGATATTAGCCTCTTCAATCTCAGGCGGGATGTATTCTTATTGCCCCTACCCTTAATTGTAGATGGAATTTAGTTAAATCTACAAGCAATATTAATAGGGCAAGACCATTAATGAAAGCTTATACTCCTTCCAAGGCATCCTGCTTTGCATGCCAGACTCAGTCGTTCTTAGGCAGACGGACTTTCAAAATAGAAGTACCACAAGCGTTCACAGGTATTGCCATATTGATTGCAGCGTCTGAAAAAATAAGATGAAAGAATGAGGGCTTTTGGTGATTTCACGCTCTGTAGAGGCAGGCACCCAGAACTCCTTTTGGGCCTGTTGCTTCTCTACCATATGGTGATGAAGAGGCTCTAAATTAATGACAGAATATATGACACAATGAGCAACTAGAGTGATGCATACTTATTGAAGAAATGACTACAGATCCAGTGTGTTAATGCAATTCAGACGTTGCACTTTTGAACCTCCTCATACCAACGTTCTTCCGGCACATACTCATTGTTCATGCTCTGTAGATACACATCTTCGTTATCCTCAAACGGTTCAAGCTCCCTCCTTAGCATCTGCAACATATCAGACTCCTCTGCTTCCTTGGCTTCTGCTGCAAGGTGCTCAGCCTCTAGGGCTGCTTCAGCCTCCCCAGCATCCACTTCAGTGAACTGAAATTTCACACGCTCGGCCATGACACACATGGGACAAACAGTAGATTTCTGCAATCGAGCCTCTAAAAGCCGCTGCTGAAATGTGGCAATCTCTGTTGCATGCTTTCTCTTTAATTTTTCTATCTCCCGATGCAGGATATCAACATCTTGTTCAGCAAGTGCAGCAGCATCCTAGATTGGCATACGTCAGCTACGTTAGTAAAAGGCGGATAACTTTCTTACAGATCTATCACCACAAAACTGAAGACGAAACCTTCAGGGCAAAGGTCAATTGCAAGACATACGTTGAAGTGGATGAAAGGAAGGCAAGTACTTTTAATAGACTAGCAGAGGTCTAAAGAAATAACTTACTTGAGCTATTAATACAGCTTCTTCCGCCTCCTTCAGCCGCACAAGGAGCTCACCTGCAGCCTGAACTGCATCAGCTGTGTCTCGTACCTGGGCTTGTAGACCCTCGATCTGCTCCTTAGCCAATTGTCTTTCCTGCTCCTGCTCAAACTTGATAGTAGCAAGCTCCGCTGCCTGAGCTTCAAATGACTTTGTTTTTAAAAATCCAACCTTTCCAGCCTTCTTTTTAGCGTCAGACATAGCATCTCTGATTTTCCTATGCTTTGCCAACAAAGAAATGTGCTTCTCTTGTAGTTCTGCATATTGATCAAGCAGTCGGGCATGCCCTTGCATAGCCATTTGTAAAGCTTCCTTCATCTCCTCCACACACCTTTGCTCTCCCTCAGCTTCTTGTTTCCTCTTTTCAGCAAGCTGTTTGTACTCCTCAAGCTCAACTCGCAATTCCTCAGGCGCTGCCATCCACTCGACATGCTCTCTACGCATACCTCCTGCCAAAGCTGTCTCCACATTCTGCATCGACGTATGATAAAATCAATATCAACCTAAAAGTTCCAAAAAAAAACAAGGATACAACATCCTCAACCTGTAGAAGTAGGACGAATGGCCTATGTGAGAGACATCTTATATTACCTGAGTAAGATAAATTTCAGATTCTTTAAAGAGATTTTTTGACTCCTTGGTAGCCAGAAGCTCCACATTTGCACACTCACAACAGGGATCAGATAGAGTAGGCAAATGAGTATCTTCTGTGACCTTTGGCTCCAGAGTTCCTGGCATGGCCATGGTCATATTGTCAGAAAACCTTGCCGGGGAAGTCTGTACACTTTTGTCAACTGCATTTCTTGATTTTAGCTTATCAAACTCGTGATTCTGAAAGGAAAATTGAGCTAATGATGGACGAGTGCTAGTTATCTTTTTCTGATGGTTTTCAAGGATCTGTAAACCCCGATGTAGACTTGCAGCCAGTCGATCAGTGGGCGAGGACAAATTTTTGCTAGACCTAACCAATACATGTTCCTTTGTTGGCTTCTCTCCACTGCAATTTGCTTGTAAAGCCCTGGGCTCAACAACCTCATGGGCATCTGCATATTCTAAAGGCCAAGCCTGAAGGCTCGCATTTGCTGCTACAACAGGAAGCATATTTTCCCCAAGGCTTATCTTCTTATCTCCGGGCAGTCTTGGAGAAATGCTCAAGGTAGGGGCCTGCAGAGCAACTAAATTCGAAGATATGCTTAAAACAGGAGACCTCAAAGCACAATTTGATTCCGGAGTCTCAGAAACTTCAGTATCTGTGCAGTTTAATGGCGTGGAAGCTGGATTGCACTGGCCCAAGGAGTCATTCTGAAACAAAGCATTTGCATCATTTAATATTGGAGACAAATGCAGCTCCATTTCCAAATCCACAGCTGATTTATCGAGAAACAGTTCTTTGTCACTCAGTGAAAGCTGCAGATCAGCCTTGACTGATTCATCTTCACTGATCAAAGGGTTTTTTGCATTAATATCTGCCACACTCTTCTTATAAGCCTGAAGGCCATCATTTTCTGTTAGAACAGGAAGCATATTTTCCTCAAGGATTCTCTTATCATCCTCATGAAATCTTGGAGAAACGCTCAAACTGGGGACCTGCAGAGAAACTAAATTCAAAGATATGCTTGAAAGAGGAGACCTCAAAGCACAGTCTGATTTTGGAGTCTCAGCCTGACAAGACACTTCAGTATCTGTGCAGTTTAATGGCATTGAGCCTGGATTGCATTCTGTATCAATTAATATTGGAGACAGATGCAGTTCCATTTTTAAATCCATGGCTGATTCATCATGAAACAGTCCTTTCTCACTTGGTGAAAACCATGGATCAGCCTTGACTGATTCATCTTCACTGGTCAAACAGTTTATGGCATCAATGTGTTCTGCACTCTCCTGTAAGGGCCGAAGGCTTTCATTTTCTGCTATAACAGGAAGCATTCTTCCCCCAAGGCTTCTCTTGCCCTCTTCATGCGATCCTGGAGAAACACTCAAGGTAGGGGCCTGCAGATCAACTAAACTTGAAGATATGCTTAAAAAAGGAGACCCCAAAGGACAGTTTGACTCCAGAGGCTCAACCTGACAAGAAACTTTTGTATCTGTGCAGTTCAATGGTGTTGAACCTGGATTACATTGGCTCAAAGAGTTGTACCGTATTAAAGCATCTGTGTCAGTTATTATTGGAGACGGATGCATTTCTATTTTTGGATCAATGGCTGATTCATCAAGGCACAGTCCCTTCACACTCAGAGAAATCAGAGGATCAGCCTTAATTGATTCGTCTTCACTGGTTGATGGATTTATTGCATCAATGCATTCCACACTCTCATCATCAATCTCCATTTCTTCATCAGTATCAGTATCTGTATGGGGCAATACCATTGGACTTCTAAGACTCATCCTCAACAAATTGTAGCTTCTGCGAGCATTCCAACCAGTTGAGTAGCTGCCAGCACCTGCATTTTGAGTGTCGGTTGACTTCATTCTCATAAGTTCATCCTGTTCAGAAAACAAGAAGAATTAAACAGAAAACTGTTGATAATCATGCACATCTCTAATACTTTCCAATCAGCGAAATGCACCAGCAACAGCAACTAGATTCCTAATTTTGTTAATTCTTGCCATTTTAGCATACCTTTTGTTGGTCAAAATAAACATAAAGCAAAGACAGTTTACCTTTAGTTGACGGATTTGTTCTCGCAAAAAATTAACATCATTTTCTGTTTCTTCATTAACTACTGCTTTATTTTTAATAGCCTTAGCCCGTTGGGCAAATCGTAACGTGCTCATGGTCTCACTTTTGCAACTGTATAAAGCATCAAACTTGGCATCAGCTCACCCCACCTTCTAGATAACAACCTAAAAAGCTCTGACTGCGAAGCTTGTTACCTGCTTGCAGGTGAGATTGCACAGATCATTGCAAGTTTTGCATTTCCACCAAGTGATTCCTGTAGAAGGAAAGTGAGCCTTGAATCACGATATGGAATATGTCTTGGCTTGCCCGTTTGTGAAACCTCAGCCAGAATATTTATCAGATTCCTGCAACAAAAAATCGGGAGCATATAAATAATTGCTGTAGATGCTACCATTGAGATATACTGCATGACCGAAAAAAGGGTAAGCAAAGCTTAAAGGCATTCTCACCCAAGCTGTGAAAGAGAACGATTAATATTTCCTGCTTCTTTCAAGCGTTCACCAGCAGCACCTGTCAGCTTTTGTCGCTCAGACCCAGCCAGATCAACAAGGTTCATCCTGCTCGTTCTAACACTGCTCATACCATCTGCAGAACTCTACAAATATGCCAATCATTATAAACCTTCAATTTGGTAATCAAAATCATTACTCAATTTGTCCATCTCTTATAAGCAAGAGCTTAGCACATTACAGTCAGTGTTCAAACCATAATACCACCACCTCCATTACATGAGATGTTTGGACAATGGGTGGTGTTTAGTGTTTATCCCACTACGAGTTGTCAGCACATGGCAGAAGGTATGGGAAATAGTAACTTACCTTGCACCGTGACTCAATGACACATGTAAACACGCTATGGGATCGAGAACTCTCCACATTCATACTTGTAGATGCAACCCTTCTATTTCCCAAGCCCTGTGCATATAGTGGTTGAGATTATTAAATCTGACAGAAGATGCATTACGAGATACAGAAATAATTGATATATAGGAAGGTCAAAATAGTGCAAAAAAGGACCAGATGCATTAAGACATACAGAAACTATTGAAATATAGGAGGAGATGCATATAGATATAGAGTGAAGGATTACCTTGAGCATAAGGTGAAAAACATCATTAACAGTAGAAACATACTCCTCTGTAAGATTCTCAACATATATGCCTGTTTTAGTATCCTCCCTGACCTGCACGATTTCCTATATTTTTTCAGCTTTTTTTAAGCACATACTGGCAGCATGAAGCAGAGAAGCTCATGCTAAAAAAAGACTCAGGGGACAAATAGAGGAGCCACTAGACCATGCAATCTTACCTGCAAAATCTTTTGCACTGGTTCCAGCAAATCTGTGATCTGTTCATTGTAGATCTGTGTACAAACCAGGAGATCAACTCTCTCTCTCTCTCTCTCTCTCTCTCTACCCCACTTTGGGATCCCACCCCTCCCTCACCAAGTTCCCTCACCTCCCTTCCTCTCCTGCTGGCTTGTCGCCATCGGCTCCTGGCTGCACTTCTCTCCTTCTAACCTTTCTACATGAGATTGAGACTTAATGTTGTCATCCCTTCTACTTACAACCTTCTCCCATGGAACCGTGACCAAGACAGCTCATAAATTAGTATCCAGATAGTATGTGCCCCTGATCAATGTGCCACTGCATAAGCTTGCTTCCTTCTTCACATGTCCAGACCAAAAGATCTTAAGAGACTCAGTGCTGGATGACCATTGTTACCCTTAAATCGGACTACAGAACAATTATCTGATGCTTGACAAATTTGTTTATACCATAGAGAACCTATGTTTCTCAATTGTGAGATCATATGCTTTTGGAGATACCATCTTGCAGATACATATAGCGCTGCTACTAAAAGACAGGTCAGAATTTGGACAGGACAAAATCCTTAGCAAGATTGGACATGAACAAAATTGGACTAAACATGATATCGACAGCTATTTCTGTAGAGTTGCAGCTTGTAATACTTGATACGAAACGATCCTTTGTCCCATAAATCATCCCCAGCTCTCCAATGGCTGTTTAAATTATCACATCATACTCTAGCATACTAGAAGAGTAAATAGTGATATCTCCTCATGCATACTAGAAAACTAAATAGTGATACCTCAAGGAAGGAGCAACGGCATTGATAACGTAGCTGCTTGTCAGTATTTTTCTTTTCTTCCTGTTCAAGACAATATATAGAAAGGGGCCGAATTTCAATAAAGTGCCAGGCCTGTAAATCCACAAGCCTGAAACCAAATTTGTATTGTGTTTAATAACTGAATTATGCAGCCACCATTTGCATAGCTTACCTCTTTTATCCGCTGAAATAGACTCTCAAATACCCGTGGAGTTAGACCTCTTCCTTCGTTGGGTGGATGAGCTGTAACTAGATCTTGTGTCACTCCCCACATTGTATATGTCTTCCCACTTCCTGTCTGTTCCAAACAAAGGACAAATTAGCAATGCTCAACAACATCCTCAGGAGGAAAAGATGGGACATCAGACTTATGATAAAATCAAAATAAAATGTCTCTCAGTTTCACATGGAGGAAATCTGGTTTAAGGAATGGGTGACTAAAGCACCGATTTCAGGACAAGAATGAGAGGTGCTTTACCTGTCCATATGCAAAGATGGAGCTGTTGAATCCTTGGAGACAATTCTCCACTAGTGGTAAACCAACCATCTCAAACATTGTTTGCTGCCAAAAAACCATGCTTATGAGCTGAAAATTGCCACAGTACAGAATTTCTTACAAAAGATAAAGAGTGACTCCTACTTAAGTAAGAAGCATTGAACCTGCTGTGCATTCAACTATGCAAAGCTTCATTGGATTGGAACTCGAAACGTTGCAATTTTCTTACCTGGGGGGTGTCTGTTCCTGCTACCTGATCAAAGGTGAAACGTTGATCATTGATGCACAAAGAATCATCAGACAGCCTTTGAATTATCTGTATGGCTTCTTCAGATTCCTCTCTCTTATTTAAGGGACGCATTCTTACAATCACCTGCAACCAATGTCTCAAAACCCTCAGAAAAGGTGGAAGTATATACCAAACATTTGTCATGATATGACTAAATTGGGGGGGTCAGGACTAATGTGCTAGGGTCATTAGGAAACGATGGATGGAGCTATAAAGATTCTTTGTAGAAATGTCAGCATCTTCCAAAGGTAACAGGAATCAAACACAAGATTGACGTGTTGCTTTTGAGAGGGCTAAGAAGGGTAACTTATGAGGCAATGATAAGCCAACAAATCTCCTTGTAAGTTAGAATTTTGATGTGATCATCAACCCCTGATCCAATGAAGCTCCCTCATGATTGAAGGAGATCGTAACCACCTAGACTCTCTAGCACATTTATATCTTTTTGGGCATACCAATGTACAACTAATTATTTAGTGGAACCCAAAGTAATTGGTTGTCTATGTCTTAGACCCATTATGGAGGCAATTTAAGGACCATGAGTTACATCGTAAGGATGGAAACTTTTGCTTTATCTATTGTCCAATTTTCCAGATTCACTGGGATCCTGCAAGATGGAATCTGCCATCCAAAAAGCTCTCCAAAAAGACAGTTCGATTCTTGCAACAGTACCATATAGTTTTCTGAAGGACCCATCATCAACAGCCCACACTGATTCAGGAGCAACATTGATGGCAACAATATTTTCCAGAGATTAAGCATCGTCTTTGGGCTTGCACCTAGCCAGAATCATGTCATACATGTATCCCACCGACTCAAATCACACAATGCCCAATCCTTTGTCAGCGGGGATATTTATCGGACTTCACTGCAAGCCTTTCCCTAGTGGCTGAGCCGACGTCAAACGTGTGTCAGTTCTTTCATCTTCTCAATACTCCCAGATCTATCATTCAACTATGGACAAGACGATATTGTCATACTCTCGGTTGGAAATCATGTATTGTTGCTGAAAGATATATTTATTTATTTATTAGAGAGAGAGAGAGAGAGAGAGACTTCTTTCAAAATGTGGTATTGTGCAAGATGGTCTTACATTGACCTCGTTGCATTTACCTCTATGTTTCTCTAGATCAAATGCCACCTCAATTGACCGTCAGTCCTAGTTTAGCTTCTTGAAATTTTTCACATACGTAATTTCTTTCGAATGATTCGGTTCAGTAAGTTCTGTCGTCCCGCATGGTGCTTTTAGCATGGGTTTAGGACTTTCCTTGTCTCTTTTCTTGAGACAATAGATATGCATTTTCTGACTGAGAGTGATTAATTTCAACTACACGCTAAACACAGGCTATGCTCTTACCTTTACACCGGTGTCCTGCTCATTTGAGGGGCTACTGTGAGAAATATCTGTGGGGACTGGGGCTTCCAAAATCAGCTTCCTCTTTGCAGCAACTGGTGCTTCCGTACCAACTCCTGCTGTTCGATGTACTGCTGAAGGCGTTCGAGAGGGCGGAGGTCGAGGAGGGAGGGAAAGACTGCCGTGGGTTTTCGACTTGGAAGCGGGCTTGCTTAATGTAGGCGACGCATTTGCATCGGAAAAAGGGCTATTAGCTCTTGCATCGAGAGCGCTCTCGGGGGGCATATTCTCACTATTGTGCCGAGATCTTCGGACCGGAGTGTTGACGCAGGGGAAGGAGCTCTTGGAGCGAGAGCGCGCCAAAGAAAAGGGCTCCCTGTGAGGAGACTCCCCCCTGGATAAGCGAGAGCGATGGGGAGCCATTGCGGAAGTGCGAAGGATGATTCCTGGGCTGAATTGGACCAAAATCAATACTTGAATCCAAAAGCTAAGAGAACTGGAACCATGTTAGAAAGACAAATCGATGCAATGCAGCGTGGAAGGGCACCTCCTATGTTGTTGGGGAGCTGGCTCTACTTTGAAGAGCTATCTGTGAGATGTGGGGGGAAAATGCACAAGATCTGAGCAAGCAAGGAAGGAGAGAAGATGCCAAGCACAGATGGATGCACACTTTCCCTCGTTAAATTCGAACTTCAAATCCTTGGGCCTTTGAACCCAAAAAATAAAATTCATTAGGGGGGGGGGGGGGGAAATGTTATTAAGCCTAATTCACCTAAGCTTAAGCTCTATTGCGGTGCCCAATTCCGGCGCATTCTAGAAGGTTCACCGAGCGAGTATATACAGGGGAGGGAGGGGCATGTCTTTGAATCATGGTGAAGAGGGACAAGGGGAAGGATAGGCTGAGAGAGAGAGAGAGAAAGAGAGAGAGAGAGAGAGAGAGAGAGAGCGAGAGAGAGATAGACAGACACTCTCTGAGCCGTGAGGAGAGGGAGAGGGAGTGGTGGAGAGGTGGACAAGGAGAGGTTGAGTGGAGAGAGAGAGAGAGAGAGAGAGAGAGAGAGAGCTTGTTACATTTTAGAGGAGGATGCTCTCACAATGATATGGGGGATGAGATGCACCCTGCAGAGTTGGCAATAAAAGCTTTGCACAGAGATGCCTCATTTCATATCCTCACCTCTCAACCAATTTTGACGTTATGGCCACACTGACAAGGGTAGATGCAGGTTATCTTGGATTGTCCATGCAGCTCAAAGTTGAAGGGAATTGTTGGTACACATGGCATGTCTATTGATCATGTCCTCCCATACCACTACTTTACCTAAACCATGGATGCGTCAATTTTACGAGCAAAAACCTATGAGCAGGTTTATCCGAGCGTGTTTTTCAGGAGATTTAAAAAATAGTATTTCTTTAGGAAACATGGTATTTTCACTTTTATTTTATACAAACTAGTCACTCATTCATTTTTACATAACATAAATCTTCTTATTCATAGACATCCGTTTGTACCCTTGTTATTACCTAAAAAAAGTGTTGAAAAATAATTCCTTTAAGAAACATTACTCATAATCACTCTCAATAAAATAATATTATACATAAATAATTACTTATTAAACACATTTAAATCATATGGCAATATCTTTTTAGTGTTTTTATAGTACTAATAACAAGATATTTATGGACATGTTTTTAAAGAAGTTTAAATTACTATAGACAAGTATTAACTTGGGCTTAAATATCACTTTCATAAAATACATGTAATATTTAATAGTATATATGCAAGATTTTCCAAAATATAACCCCATAGATGTGCTCAAATGGGATTTTCCAATCAATTTGAGTGGCTAAATGACTATATTTGAACATTGGATGTGAAAGTTATGTCACTTTTAAAAGTGCTATCCAAGGTAGTTTCACTGGCGAAACTACCTTGGAAGACTTACTTCAAAGGGGTTTTGCTGGCGAAACTACCTTAATGGCTTTTTCATGGAGAAGTCTACTCTACATGTGGGTTTTCAAAAGCCATCCCATTCTGTTCTCACCATTCCCAAAGATTCATGTATAAAATAGGCATTGCTATAATACTTTGCATATTTCTAAGTGAAACTATGTTTACTTCCGATCCATTTTTGCCATATTTTTGCATAGTTGGAAGCTTTTTTTTTCCTTCGCTTCGACGCTCGAAAGATTTTGCTCGGAAAATGCTCATCCCCCTAAACCATTACTAGATTCTTTGGGTCATCAAAGACAATCTATGGCGGAGTGTGCATTCATCGGACATGGATCTCCTCACAACCAGATGCCAACAAAATGGCATTCTACTAAGAGCATCATTCACTTGATCAAGGATGGCTTCATTTAGGCACTTGGGTACCTATAGACCCATTTCTCACATGTAGCACACATGGCTCCAAACATCATCCCATTGATTCAAAATCAAGGTAGGGTGAGAGGTTGAGGCCACACAACACCCGCCGATATTTGATGCTATGCACTCTATGTGACATGGATGAGGTGGAGTGAGGACTATGTATTAGAGTGACAAGGACACCCAACCAATACTAGGTGTCTTTGCTGCCACTCAATGGGAGCCAGGTGTGTTGCACTCATTGGGAGTGAAATGTTGTCGCCTATGGGCATCTACACCAAAAGCTATCATTAACTAAGAGATGTTGAGTAATTATGCAACCCCGCCTTGGCCTCTATGCATGTGAGATCTTCTTTCCATGCACAAGATTGCACTCTTTCAAAAGAAATATTTGCTACCCCTTGAGTTAAAGCACATGCTTAGTCTGATCCCTTTTCAAATTTTCAGCCGATGGTTCATCAGTCCAAACTTTCAATGCATTCACTCATCTAACCTTTATTCTTGGACCTTATCTGTCATTTATTTTTTGATTTTCTCCTTAACCTATCACTTTTTGTGTGGTTTCTCATAGGCGAGTAAGGTTTGAGTTGAAACAGTCTAACCTATACAAGGGCACTTTGTCTACTGCAATGACATAATAATAATAGACATGGTCACCAAAATCCAAGTATGGGTGGCTTATATCAAACTGCATGATGGAGAGGAACAGATTTTGTATAGGTACAAATAACTTAAGAAATAACCATTGAGGGTAGGCATGAGATGTAGAGATGTTAATGTTACATCTGTTAGATATCAATGCTCCACTCTCGTGTAACTATGTGGGAACCAGCTAACTCTATTTGTAAGCCCCCCATATGAGGAGAAGGCATTTGAGTAGCTCGGTTATCCGGTAGGTCCTGGTTTGGACACCAGATGGGGGCCATGTGTGGCTTGATGGCTGGACGGAGTTGGCACACTGCCAACTAGGCTACATGCAAGTGCGGGAAGGCATCCCATGACTGACCGCACTGAGGGTAGACGGAGCAATTCCTGGGGCAGCCCACTCTTGGGTTGCGGGGCCCGTTTGGAGCCCCAGATGATCCCGGATGGCTTTGGGCCGAACGGAGACCATAGGTTAGTTACTCTATTTTGCGCACCGGTTCTATCGTGTGGTCGGTGGCCTATTTCGGGACCGACCCCCAGTCAGCCATTTTGGGCAGACTGGGTCGATCACCCAATTGGGTCTAACCGGTCACCTAATTGGGTCTAACCGACTACTAGTGGTGGCTATATAAGAGCAAGCCCATGAAGCCCATTCATCACTGGCTACAACAACCATGATTCCTTAGCATCCAGCCTCCATCCTCTATTATTTGCAGCACGCCATCGAAGCTCCTCTCACAGGAGCGCATGGTTGGGAGGCAGCGCCATCTATTGTATCAGTTCTACAGTAATCAAATTTTTTATTCTCCATACTATCTGCTTTTCTCTCTTGCATACGAGCTCCTGTTATCTGTTGAGCACAGACGTTGTATTGTTTTCAACGAGACTGTTTGCTGCATCGGCACGCTGGTGTTCAGGAACTTCCTGCAGGAGCAGCCCATCTTACTCTATGCTTTCATTGAAATATGATGGCCTTGTAAGCTTAAAGCTTCCAGCATTTCAACATATGATGTGTATAACGTCCCAAAGTGCGCTGCTGAGTGCCACAAATATTAACATGCTTAACGCGGTCATTGCCCGTTTTGGGCATTTTGTGGGTCGAATAAGCGGCTGGCCAGAGAGAAACTTTGAAATTTCCTTGGTTTTGATGGTTAAAGGGAAAAATCAAAGTCCATTTAAAATGTGGGAGGTCAAAATAGCAAGTACCTAGATGTTTACGCTATAACCTCATCCTTTGGACAAGACGAAGAAAAGACTTTTTGATGATGACTAAAGTCAAAGAATAGACTCCATAATATAAAGCTCCTATGATAAAACATAAAGACTTCAAAGAGGGGACTACGTAAGGGTTGCTATCATACATACATATATCAAAAGAAAAAGAAGTGGTTTAGGATTCAAGGCCTAGCTACATGGTTCATAGTTACAATGCCAAGATCATGTAATTCAATGTAAGGTTTTCAGGGGTAGCTAATTTGGTAGTTGCAGAGAGGGTGAAGTCCTACGATCATGAAAATGGGAACAACTCCTCAATCTTGCTAAATATAAGGCCTATATGTAATGCATTTTGTTTCACATTTTCAAAAAGCCCAAATTTTATCCAATTCAAGCATGAACATTAATTACCAAGGCACATGAACTCGCACATGAATTATTTGTAAAGTAAATCCAAAATGCAATTTCAAAATCAAAGCATGTTCAAAATATTTTGCAATATATTTTCCATAAAAATGATGTTCAAGTTAGGGTGATGTTTCTTGTGACTTCTAATTTACAATAATCTCATACTCTTTCTTCTATAATAAGGAAGGAGGCCTCCAAGTCAATCATTTTGTCAAATACACATATGTCCTCTTGTCAATAGGAGGTGTTTGTAACATAACTCAAATGTGTGGATAAGACATCAATGAAATTAGAATGAAATCTTCGTAATCTAGATTCTTGGACCATCTAAGGACAGTAACTCCTTCCTCTTGTAACCATAATCAAATTACATGGTATCAGAGCCTAGACTCTAGCAAGAAGATTTGGTAGTGTGTTTTTGTTTGCGAGCAGATTGTGAGAGATGGCCCAGCCCGCAAGACTGTGAATCCCACCGTTCGGCGAAAGCGGAAAGTTGGATGGCACTAACTATCCACAGATACTGCTACTGGGGTGGACATGAAGCCGGCCGAATCCAGCCAATGCAACACAATAGATAGTACCAACTGCAGATGAGATTCTCGCGTGGACAAGAAAAAATGCAGATGCACTGTGTTCTATTGTCTGCAGTGTAAGTGATTCTGTCATGGCGTTAATTCAACATGTCACCACAGCGGAGGAGGCATGGATGGTCTTGAAAAATCAGTACGAGACCACGAATCAAACGCGGATTCAGAATCTGGAGACTCAACTCGCGAACGAGAAATTGTCTAAGTCTGAAGCGGCAGAGAAGTTCATCACTAGGATGAAGAATCTGCGCGATCAGATGACTGCGATTGGCATCACCATCACCAGCGAGAATCTAGCACGAAGGTGCATACGGATTCTCCCACCAAAGTATGATGGTCATGTTACGACGTTGAATACGCAGAACAGAAATTCACCCCTCAACTTTGAGGATTTCAACGTGATGCTTCTAGAGAAGGAGATGCGTCAAAAGATGAGGACTGGAGAAGATTCGGCTTTCTATGCTGGATCAAAGAAAGGTAAGGGTAAGGACTCTGGTAACCCATCTTCTTCTGATGATAAAAAGAGAAAGAAGAAGATCAAGTGCTTCTATTGCAACAAGGCAGGGCACAAGCAAAATGAGTGCCGGAAGAAGATTGCAAATGAGAAGAACGGAGTAAAGAAAGAGTCCAGCAACAGCGCGCAAGCAGTACCAATAGAGTTGTTCGTAGCAATTTGAGGAGATTTGCACGGAGGCAGTTCATGTACCTGCGGATGAACCTTGGATTATTGATAGTGGTGCATCGCACCACATGACCAGTCGAAAGGATTGGTATACCTCTCTACAGCCGGTAGGGAATGACATCCTGGTAGTAGTCGGCAATGATGCAAAATGTCCAGCAAAAGGAAAAGGTACAATTGCTCTCAAGTCACATGGAGTTGTAAAACAGTTGTCCAATGTTCTTTATGTGCCAGATATCAAGAGGAACTTGTTGTCCGTTTCTGCGATCACGGATTGGGACCTCAAAGTTCAATTCGATAAGAATGGTACACAGATCTTGAATCTTCAAGGGAAGGTCATTGGTAAAGGTACACGGCGCAACAACATCTATGAACTCTCGGCTTTCAATGCTCGAGTAGATGTGAAGAACACTAAGCTATGGCACGAGCGGTTTGGCCATCTAAACCTTAGTTCTTTAAAGGAGATGCATAAAAGTGGAATGATTGCAGACCTACCAGAAATTACAGATCTGCCCGATGTACTTGAAGCTTGCATGATGGGCAAGCAGCATCGGCAGCCCTTTCCTAAAGAGGCCAGCAGGGCAAAGGCTCCTCTAGAGCTCGTTCACACGGACCTCTACGGAAAGATGGAGACGGAAGCTTTTTGGGTGGTTCCTACTACTTCATGACACTGATCGATGACTACAGTAGAAGGATATGGATATACTTCCTGAAGACTAAAGACGAGGCTTTTAGTAAGTTCAAAGAATGGCATGTAATGGTCGAGAAAGAAATGGGGAGGAAGGTGAAAAAGTTGAGATTAGACAGAGGTGGAGAGTTCACATCAACTGAATTCAAAAGTTACTGCAAGAGTCACGGGATCAAGAGGCAGAAAGCCCTGCCACATACATCACAGCAAAATGGAGTAGCAGAATGCAAGATGCGCGTCATCTACGAAATGGGTAGGAGTATGATGAAAGGGGAAGATTTGCCAAAGACTTTCTGGGCTGAAGCATGTAACACTGCAGTTTACATTCTAAATCGTAGCTACACGAAGGCTGTGAATGGGATGACTCCATTGCATGCCTTTTCTGGTAAGAAACCTTCAACTGCACATTTCAGAGTTTTTGGATGTGACTGTTTTGTGCATGTCCCTGATGCTAACAGGACCAAATGGGAACCAAAGAGCCGGAAATGTATTTTCTTGGGCTCAGTGAAGAGGCGAAGGGTTACCGTCTGTGGAATCAACATGGCAATTGGACCACAATCATGCACAAGGAAGCTATTCCAGCATCTTTATTTTGAAATCAATCCTTTACAAAGGAAACACTTCCCGTAGGAAGATAGATGTAGTGCCCCACCACCCCTGAGAGAGAGAGAGAGAGAGAGAGAGAGAGAGAGAGAGAGAGAGAGAGAGAACTTGCAATTATGGGCTGAGGAAAAGGGCTCGCTAGGGCCCTTGTTGAGTGCTATGCAAGCCCCCCATATGAGGAGAAGGCATTTGAGTAGCTCGGTTATTCGGTAGGTCCTGGTTTGGACACTAGATGGGGGCCATGTGTGGCCTGATGGCTGGACAGAGTTGGCACACTGCCAACTAGGCTACATGCAAGTGCAGGAAGGCATCCCATGACTGACCGCACTGAGGGTAGATGGAGCATTTCCCGGGGCAGCCCCACTCTCGAGTTGCGAGGCCCGTTTGGAGCCCCAGATGATCCCGGATGTGGCTCTGGGCCGAACGGAGGGCCGAACGGACACTGTAGGTTAGTTGCTCTATTTTGCGCACCGATTCTATCGTGTGGTCGGTGGCCTATTTTGGGACCGACCCCCAGTCGGCCAGTTTGGACGGACAGGGTCGGTCATCGAATTGGGTCTACCCGACTACGACTGGTGGCTATATAAGAGCGAGCCCATGAAGCCCATTTTATCACTGGCTATAGCAACCCTGATTCCTTAGCATCCAACCTCCGTCCTCTACTGTTTCCAGCTTGCCATCGAAGCTTCTTTCATAGGAGCGCACAGCTGGGAGGCAGCGCCATCTATTGTATCAGTTCTACAATAATCAAAATTTTTTCATTCTCCATACTATCTGTTTTCTCTCTTGTGTACGAGATCCTGTTATCTGTTGAGCACAGACGTATTGTTTTCTTACATGGTATTAGAGCCTGGACTCTAGCAAGAAGATTTGGTGGTGTGTTTCTATTTGCGAGCAGATTGTGAGAGATGGCCCAGCCCGCAAGACTGCGAATCCCACCGTTCGACGAAAGCGGAAAGTTGGACAGCTCTAACTATCCACTCTGGAAGTTCAAGATGAAGACCATCCTAAGCACATACGAGCTTTGGGACACTGCTACTGGGGTGGACATGAGGCCGGTTGCAAGACCAGATCCGACCAATGCAGGACAACAGATAGTACCAACTATGGATGAGATTCTTGCATGGATAAGAAGAAATGTAGATGCATTGTATTCTATTGTTTGCAATGTAAGTGATTCCGTCATGGCGTTAATTCAACATGTCACCACAGCGGAGGAGGCATGGACGGTCTTGAAAAATCAGTATGAGACCACGAATCAGACGCGGATTCAGAATTTGGAGACTCAACTCGCGAACGAGAAACTGTCTGAGTCTGAAGCGGCATAGAAGTTCATCACCAGGGTGAAGAATCTACGCGATTAGATGACTGCGATTGGCATCACCATCACCAGCGAGAATCTAGCACGAAGGTGCATACAGATTCTCCCACCAAAGTACGACGGTCTTATTACGGCACTGAATACGCAGAACACAAATCCGCCCCTCAACTTTGAGGATTTCAGCACGATGCTTCTAGAGGAGGAGATGCGTCAAAAGACGAGGACTCGAGAAGATTCGATTTTCTATGCAACCTAGACACAATAGCAAATCGCTTGTGTTGCTAGTTAGGAATCTTGATTGTGCATAACAATGGTTAGTAACGGCAAATTCCGACACTGGAAGAACTTCAGTCAGTTCTACTTGGTGAAGAACTGAGGACTCAGGCCATTCAAGCATGTAAAGGTCATTCTAATGATCATGCATTCACAGCTTCAGACAGAAGCAGAGGCAAAGGCAGAAGCAGAGGTAGATCATATCAGATAAGTGGTCATCATCAACAAAATTAAAATCAGAATTAGCATTAGCATCAGCATCATCCTCAGCAACATCAAAATCAGTAAAGAGGAAATCATTCCAACCGAGGAAGATTCCAAGGACAAGGGAATGCATCCACCAATGTGTCAAACATTTAGTGCAACTACTGTCACAAGTTTGGACACTATGAAAGAGATTGCCGCAAGAAGCAATATGACCATGGCGGTCAATCCAGCAGTAATCGAGGGAATTCTCGAGGAAGAGGAAATCATCATGGTGGACATTCTAGTCACAGTCATTTTGCAAATGAACATGGAAATATGTTTCTTGCAAGTGAGGAATTGCATCAGGCTGATACAATGCACCTAGACACTGATTTCAATCCCAAAGAGGATTTCAACTATCAAGTCAACCAAGTGGAACAGGATCCTTGGTATATCGACAGTGGTGCATCATCTCATATGACAAATCATCAGGAATGGTTCACAAAAATGAATCCATTAGAAGGACAGAAAAATGTCATCTACATAGTAGACAATACATCGAATCCAGTTCAAGGGATAGGTGTTATCCCTATGAACAATTTCACTGGTACAAAAGGATTAGTCAAAGATGTGCTCTATGTTCCGAAGCTCAGCAAGAACCTTTTGTCAGTAGGTCAAATGATGGAACACAACTACAAAGTCATCTTCGACGGTGATGAATGCACTATCAGAGACAAATCAAAAAGATGTCAGCTAGTAGCAAAAGGTGTCAAGGGAGGATGCTTATACAGAATGCTAGCTACACTACTAGATAAGCATGCCATGTCCACTCAAATGTAACAGATGCCACTATCTGCAAAATGGCACAAGAGATATGGTCATGTCAACTTCAAGTACTTGTTAGATCTCACGAATTAGAATATGGCAATTGGGATTCCGAAGCTACAGTTTCTTGGAAAAGTTTGTGAAGCATGCTTATTCGGCAAACAAAAGCGAACCAACTTTGTCAGAAGTACCTCTCGTGCACGAGGTATTCTTGATTTGATACATACATATGTATGGGGTTATGCCCAGACCCGCAGCATCAATGGTTCTTTTTACTACTTGACCTTCATCGATGACTACAGCAGATATTGTTGGGTCTACTTTCTGAAAGAGAAATCTGAAGTGTTTTCCAGATTTCAAGAATTCAAAGCCATGGTAGAAAACCAAACAGGCAGAAAGATCAAGGTCATGAGATCAGACAGAGGAGGTGAATACATGTCTTCAGCATTCATGAACTTTTGCAAAAATCACAGCATTTGAAGACAATTCACATGTGCAGATACTCCTCAACAGAATGCAATAGCTGAAAGGAAGAATGGGACTTTAGCAGACAGTGCTAGAGCAATGCTTAGTGAAAAGCATCTTCCAAATCAGTATTGGGCAGAAGCAATAGCTACAGCTAACTACTTGCTTAATCAGCTTCCTACCGAACCGATACAAGGTATGACTCCTTATGAAACATTCACTAGACACAAGCCACGCATTGGGCATCTCCGCATATTTGGTTGCATAGCATATGCCCACATACATGATGATCATTGCAGGAAATTGGATGCGAAGTCATGCAAATGCATCATGGTTGGCTACAATGAAGAAAGCAAAGCATACAACTTGTATGATCCCATTAACTGCAAAGTCATTATCTCTAGAGATGTAATCTTTAATGAGGAATCAGAATGGAAAACCTCACCTACACAGGAGATAGAAGCATCGACTTCACAGTCATCTATAGAACAGGTCGATGAAGAAGAGCAAGAATGGCCAACATCACCCCAAGCAGAGTCACAGCAGCTCAGACGGTCTACTAGGGAAAGCAGACCACCAGCCAGATTGACATATGCTCAGAAAGGAAAAGCAATTCAGGTGGAAACCACCAACTATGCTCTTATGACTACCATCATGGCTACAAAAGAGCCAGTGTACTTCGAAGATGCAGTAGACAAGCCAGAATGGCAAACTACTATGAATGAAGAAATGGATGCTTTGTATAAAAATAACACTTGGGAATTATGCGACCTTCCACCAGGAAAGAAGGCCATAGCCAACAAATGGGTATACAAAGTGAAGTACAATCCAGATGGCAGTATTCAGAGACACAAAGCCAGATTAGTTGCAAAAGGATTTGCATAACAATATGGTCAAGACTATGATGAGACTTATGCTCCAGTAGCAAAGATGGATTCCATACGGTTCTTGATATCACTAGCAACACTCAGCAAATGGAATGTGTATCAGCTCGATGTCAAGAATGTATTTCTCAATGGTTATCTAGACGAGGAAGTCTACATGTAACAACCAGCAGGTTATGTTAAACAGGAAAGGAGAATAAGGCTTGCCATCTCAAGAAAAGTCTCTACGGCTTAAAACAAGCACCCAGAAGTTGGTACAGTAGAATTGACAAGTATTTTGCTGATCTAGGATACATGAGATCCAATGCAGATCATACTCTCTACTACAAAGTTCAAGGGGAAGACATTACTATTGCACTTTTGTACATAGATGATCTGATTATGACAGGAAGCAAGGATAGCTTCATCAGAAAATTGAAACAAGACTTATTTGCAGAGCTCGACATGAAAGATCTTGGAATTATGCACTATTGTCTTGGAATTGAGTTCTGGAGAGATTCAGATAGCACATTCATGAGTCAGCTCAAGTATGTTGACAGTCTCCTGAAGAAGTTTCATATGGCAGATTGCAAGATTGCAGCCACTCCCATGGAACAGAGTTTGAAACTTACTAAAGATTCAGAAAAGCCTACAGTCAATGATAGATACTACAGGCAACTCATCGGATCTCTTATATATCTGACAATCACACAGCCAGATATTTGTTATGCAGTAAGCTCACTAGCATAGTTTATGGCAAATCCAAAGCAGTCTCATTGGAATGCAGCCAAAAGAGTCTTGAGATACATCAGAGGTACAAGACAGTTTGGGATAGAATACAGAGGAAGTCATCCACGGTTGCATGGATACTGTGACAGTGACTATGCTGGAGATCATGAGACCAGGAGATCGACACAGGGATATGCATTTTTCCTTGGTCAAGGTGCTATATCATGGTTGTCAAACAAACAGCCAACTGTTTCTTTGTCTTTGACTGAAGCAGAATATAGAGCACTCACTACAGGTGCATGTGAGGCTATATGGCTCAGAAGACTATTATAAAAAACAGATTACTTTGATGAGTCAAAGCCAACAACAATATACTGTGATAATCAATCGGCTCAAGCATTGGCCAAAAATCCAGTATATCACTCCAGGACAAAGCACATTGATGTCAGAGAGCACTTCATCAGAGAAAGAGTGTTACTTGGTGACATCACACTACAGCATTGTGATAGCAAAGAAAATGTTGCAGACATCTTTACCAAACCACTCGGTAAAGAGCTATTCGAGAAACACCGACTAGCTCTTGGTTTGACGCAGAGGAAGGACATTCCCATTAAAGGGGTGTGATGGAATTAATGCTCAGTCCTTCTTCGATTCCCCAGAATCATCATCTTGAGGGAAGGCCTACTTCATGATGTTGATCTTGAGGGAAGGTGTTGAGAGTTCATGCTCAACATCATGTGATCATGTGTGCATAGCACCATCACGTGATCATATGTGCATAGCACTAACCTTATAGAGTGCTATAAAGGAAAGGGTTAGATCCCCTAACCCTAACCCTAAAAGGGTTTGTATATATTCTATTTTTTCAACTAAATCTAGTGTACAGTTAGTCATTTGTGGTGTGCTCTCTAGCTGTGCCCTCTTTCCTCATCTCCACTCTTCTCCTCTCCTCTCTTCATATTTTGTCAGAGTATGCCTGAAGATTATGATCATGTTGTTACCACTTTAAAAAATCTTCCTAATCCTAATCTTGAAGGACTTATCTCTGCTCTCCAAGAAGAAAAAGGCACATGGAACTCCGGAGAGGCAATGACACAGCCTATGCCATAAAAATCCAGAAGGGCAAGTTTTCACCTTGCAATCATTGTGGGAAGACTAATCACCTCTCAAAAGACTGCTTCAAAATCAATCCATGCAAACACTGTGGCAAAAGCAATCATCATGAAAAGTTTTGCAGAGCCAAAAAGGAGGCAACTTCAAAGACAGAAAATGCCAATCTACTTTCAGTTAATGAGCCTCCACAAGATGAGGCATCCTTTGAAGATTGTGCTTTTTGAATCATCTCCATGTATGCTCCAGAACCCTCTTTTTTGTTGAGTCAAGGTACTCAGCCTGGATAGTCCTCCAAAATGAATGAAATAAACTATTGTGTTTTGTGTGCTTTGTAAACACCTCTGGTCACCATATGATGTAGGCCATGTGTATGTGTTTTGCTCCATGGTACCTCCTGCAGACATTGTGTGCATGTACGTGTAGGGGAGATAACCATTGGAAGTCTTTTGTATCCCTTTTGTTTACCTTACACCCATGGGAACCCTTGCTAGCTTGAGATCCTAGCCATTGATAGATCCATGACCACCATGAGATGGCAAGAGACACCTTGTGCTAGTTGTATCCTTGACATAGCCTGAGGCATTCCCTTGAGGGGGGTTTGTTGGGATATCTCAAGGTGTATGCCTCGGGCACACCTTGGTTTCTATGTGTGTGTGCTAGAGGTACAGTTAGGTGCCCATAAGCACATTTAGGTGGTGGTAGAAGCCACATAGGATGATTGAGAGAATCTAGGAGCAGATTGAGGAGATGATTGTGGAGCTCAGAAGTCATCAGTGATGTCAATGATCATGTAAGAGGTGCCTACTTAAGGACCTCATCTTTCTTCATTCCATAAGCAAGATTTCTGAGTTTGTGTTCACTCCATGCTTTCCTTTCAGTTTACCAACATGGTGCACAAATCTTGGATCTTCAAGGGAAGGTCGTTGGTAAAGGTACATGGCGCAACAACATCTACAAACTCTCAACTTTCAGTGCTTGAGCCGATGTGAAGAACACTAAGCTGTGGCATGAGAGGTTTGTTCATCTAAACCTTAGTTCTTTGAAGGAGATGCATAAAAGTGGAATGATTGCAGACCTACCAGAAATTTCAGATCTGCCCGATGTATGTGAAGCTTGCATGATGGGCAAGCAGCATCGGCAGCCCTTTCCTAAAGAGGCCAATAGGGCAAAGGCTCCTCTAGAGCTCGTTCACACGGACCTCTACGGAAAGATGGAGATGGAAGCTTTGGGTGGTTCCTACTACTTCATGATGCTGATTGACGACTACAGTAGAAGGATATGGATATACTTCCTGAAGACTAAAGACGAGGCTTTTAGTAAGTTCAAGGAATGGCATGTAATGGTCGAGAAAGAAACGGGGAAGAAGGTGAAGAAGTTGAGATCAAACAGAGGTGGAGAGTTCACATCAACTGAATTCGAAAGTTACTGCAAAAGTCATGGGATCAAGAGGCAGAAACTCCCGCCACATACATCATAGCAAAATGGAGTAGCAGAACGCAAGATGTGTGTCATCTGTGAAATGGGCAGGAGTATGATGAAAGGGAAAGATTTGCCAAAGACTTTCTGGGCTGAAGCATGTAACACTGCAGTTTACATTCTCAATCATAGCTACACGAAGGCTGTGAATGGGATGACTCCACTGCAGGCCTTTTCTGGTAAGAAACCTTCAGCTGCACATTTCAGAGTTTTTGGATGTGACTGTTTTGTGCATGTCCCTGATGCTAACAGGACCAAATGGGAACTGAAGAGCCAAAAATGTATTTTCTTGGGCTCAGTGAGGCGAAGTGTTGCCGTCTCTATAACCCTATTACCAAGAAGGTAATTGTAAGTCATGATGTGGTATTCTCAGAATAGCCACATCAATTGGAGAAGGATGCTTCCTTCCTAGACAACCAAGACCAGGATATCCATCCAGTACCACCACCAACAGCAGACTGAACTCCCCCAACGGTGCTTGGGAGGATTCAAGATAAAGAAGATGAAGAAGAGCCTGCAGAACCACAACAGCAACGGCCATTCCCGAAGTGGGTAAAGCAGCTTTTGGACAACAGAGAACCTCCAGCCATTGAGGAGGAACCATTAAAACACCACCGGTCCAAGAGATTAGAGGAGCAAAGAAGGGCACAGGAACACTTGGTCAACTACACTTTGATGACTGAGGTGATCCGTGCTGACGAACCCAAGTGTCTTAAAGAGGCACAAGGTGATGATAGGTGGATGGAGGCTATGCAGTGGAGTATGGCTCCATAATGAAGAACAACACTTGGGACCTTGTGGATCGACCACCAAAACGCAAGGTAATCGGCACCAAGTGGGTGTACAAGACCAAGTACAAGTCCGACGGCACGTTGGATAAGTACAAGGCTCAGCTCATGGCAAAAGGATTCCACAGGTACATGGTTTTGATTATCAAGATACTTTTGCTCCCACAGCTCGATTAACTACAATTTGTAGTGTTTTTGCTTTAGTTGCCTAGGGAAGTTGGCCCGTGTTTCAGATGGATGTAAAATCTGCCTTTCTGAATGGAGATCTCAAGGAGGAGGTATACATGGAACAACCTCCAGGTTTTGTGATCCCCAGTTCAGAAGGTAAAGTCTGTAAACTGAAGAAGGCACTTTACGGTGGTACCAGCAAATTGATGCCTACTTTCTGCAAAATGGGTTCAGGAGGACCCCATCTGATGCAAATTTGTATATCTTCAGAGAAGGAGGTAGGTGTATGATCATGGTCCTTTATGTGGATGACCTTGTCATAATAGGAAACCATGAAGAGAAGATTTTGTAGACAAAGAAGTTGCTAGGAAGAGAGTTTGAAATGACACACCTCAGACTGATGCATTTCTGTTTGGGGATTGAAGTTTGGCAAGAGCCGAAACATATCTTCATTTCACAGCTGAAGTATGCTAGAGAGATACTGAAGGCATTTGGCATGGCTGAGTGCAAGACAGTTGATACCCCTATGGAGGTTGACGTGAAGCTCTCAAACGAGGATTCATCACCACTGGTGGACGAAGCGAAGTACAGAAGTCTTGTGGGTAGCTTGATTTACTTGTGCAACACATGTAGTGTTTTTGCTTTAGCTGCCCAGGGAAGTTGGCCCGTGTTTCAGATGGATGTAAAATCTGCCTTTCTGAATGGAGATCTCAAGGAGGAGGTATACATGGAACAACCTCCAGGTTTTGTGATCCCCAGTTCAGAAGGTAAAGTCTGTAAACTGAAGAAGGCACTTTACGGTGGTACCAGCAAATTGATGCCTACTTTCTGCAAAATGGGTTTAGGAGGACCCCATCTGATGCAAATTTGTATATCTTCAGAGAAGGAGGCACGTGTATGATCATGGTCCTTTATGTGGACGACCTTGTCATAATAGGGAACCATGAAGAGAAGATTTCGTAGACAAAGAAGTTGCTAGGAAGAGAGTTTGAAATGACACACCTCAGACTGATGCATTTCTATTTGGGGATTGAAGTTTGTCAAGAGCCGAAACATATCTTCATTTCACAGCTGAAGTATGCTGGAGAGATACTGAAGGCATTTGGCATGGCTGAGTGCAAGACAGTTGATACCCCTATGGAGGTTGACGTGAAGCTCTCAAACGAGGATTCATCACCACTGGTGGACGAAGCGAAGTACAGAAGGCTTGTGGGTAGCTTGATTTACTTGTGCAACACATGGCCGGACATCAGCTTTGCGACTGGTGTACTAAGCAGGTTTTCCAATAAGCCCCGGGAAAACCATTGGTGGAGGGCAAGGATGCAGGTGCTGAAATACATCAAAGGCACACTTGATTATGGCATCACCTATACCAAGGGCAACATCTTGACCAGATTCTGTGACTCAGATTGGGTAGGAGATGTGGATAGCAGGAGATCAGTGACAAGTTACTGTTTCTCACTTGGATCTAGAGTTGTGTCATGGGTTAGCAAGAAGCAACCCACAATTGCTCTTTCTTCTACTGAGGCTGAGTACAAATCAGCATGCTTTGCTTCTTGCGAGGCAGTGTAATTGAGGAGGATTTTGGGGGACATGGGTGCAGTGCAGAACAAGCCTATGCAATTATCATATGACAATCAGAGTTGCATGGCGATTGCAAAGAACGCTGTGTTCTATGCTTGCACAAAACACATTGAGATTCAATATCACTTTGTATGCGAGCTCATCATGGATGGAGAGGTTGACTTGGTGTACTGTCCGACTATAGAGAATGCTGCGGACATCTTCACAAAGGCTCTTAGAAGAGACTTGCTGGAGAGACATCTTCATTGACTTGGCATTGGTCCGAAAAAGTAAGTTCACTTGCGGGTGGACATTGAGGGGGGGTGTTAGACATCAATGCTCCACTCTCGTGTAACTATGCAGGAACCAGCTAACTCTACTTGTAAGCCCCCCATATGAGGAGAAGGCATTTGAGTAGCTCGATTATCCAGTAGATCCTGGTTTGGACACTAGATGGGGGCCATGTGTGGCCTGATGGATGGACAGAGTTGGCACACTGCCAACTAGGCTACATGCAAGTGTGGGAAGGCATCCCATGACTGACCGCACTGAGGGTAGATGGAGCATTTCCCGGGGCAGCCCATTCTCAGATTGCAGGGCCCGTTTGGAGCCCCAGATGATCTCGGATGGCTTTGGGCCAAAACGAAAACCATAGGTCAATTGCTCTATTTTATGCACCGGTTCTATCGTGTGGTCGGTGTCCTATTTTGGGACCGAGACCCCCAGTCGGCCGGTTTGGGTGGACTGGGTCGGTCATCAAATTGGGTCTAACTGACTACGACTGGTGGCTATATAAGAGCGAGCCCGTGAAGCCCATTTCATCACTGGCTACAACAACCCTGATTCCTTAGCATCCAACCTCCGTCCTCTATTGTTTCCAGCTTGCCATTGAAGCTTCTTTCATAGGAGCGCACGGTTGGGAGGCAGCGCCATCTATTGTATCAATTCTACAGTAATCAAATTTTTTTGATTCTCCATACTATCTGTTTTCTCTCTTGCATACGAGATCCTGTTATCTGTTGAGCATAGACGTTGTATTGTTTTCTTACAGTACCAACATACATTTGCATACATATCTAATAAACTTCCTTTCTCTTAAAAATAAGACCTGAGGAAATTATGTATATGTACTAAGCCTAAACCACTAAAACTCTCTTTAATTTCTTGAGAAGTTATAAAGAAAGCTTCTAAAGAATTTGTGAGGAAAAGCTTCTAAATAGCGTATCATTTTAGTGAAAGCACTAACACACATAATTGGGAGCTTGATGTGAATCCAAACTTTAAGAAAATTATCCAGTTAGGCAGGGTTTAATTATATGTTAAAACTCCAGTTTAGCAAGAGTGGAGAAATAAATGAAAACCACAAATGAAATGTTGTCTTTTGTAATGATGCAGTTGATTCCTTGAATTAACAATGTGAAAATACGTGAGACATTGCACATATTTAGTGATAATAAATAATGAACTAAATAAGTCTTAAAAGTAATAGACTCATTAATGACTATTATGTACTTTATGGCAATTGAAGCACATTTATGTCATTATTATTAGCTACCAGCAAATTTGTTAATTAAAAAGGAATAATTCATAAACTTGGCATGGCTAAAGAGTAGTGTGCACTTAAATAAGGCACAATTTAAGTCATCAGTATTAGCTACCAACAACTTAGTTAGTTGAGAATGAAGAATCCATAAGCTTGGTGCAGCTAAAGAGTACTATGCATGTATGTTTTTTCCTAGCCAAGGAATAATCTTTAACCTATTAACCATGGACACGCAAAAAAAAAAGGAGAGGATAAGTGGCAACTTGGAGGAGAAGAGCCTACCACGTGTCACAAAGAAGGAGCTCTTGGATGGAGGCTTGGAGGGGGGAGGAGGTGGAAAGACAAGAGGGAGGCTTTGGGGAGGTGGTGGAAAGACAAGAGGTAGCTTTAGGGGCAAGGAGGAGATAGAAGGTCAATGGAATGGAGGAGATGGAAGGTGACCTTCTAGAGGAAGAAGGAGATGGAAGGTTAATGGAATGAAAGGAGGAGCTGGAAGGTCTCAGAGCCATGGGTTAAGACTTAGCCAAAATTTAAGAATCAAAGATCCACCTTCAGATGGGGAGTGGTTGAGGATGGTCATGCATCTTTGCCCATGCAAAGCACAGGTTCAGTACTCATCTCTACTGTGTTATGACTTCATATCAAAGAAAAATAGATCACACTATTGACTCTTGAGCTTCTAAGAATGGCCAATAGAACAAAATCATGTTGTTGCTAGTCGTTTCAATGTCCCATGGGCATTGAACAATATGAATGTTGGAGAATTGTACAATGATTGGACCTTAATCAATTTACCATGGTAATTTTTGATAATTTGGAAAGTAAATGTATAATGATCATCCATAATTTTCCAATTTGGATGGTTGTGCATATGCTTTTATTTTGCACTTCTATTTATGTTGAAAGACCATAGTGATCAAGCTGGATTGATATTTGAGTGATTCTTCATGTCTTGGCTTGAACTTGTTTACTCATAAAGTCAAACAACAAGCTTGCTTGCAATCTAAGCAAGGCATGTTATGGAACTATATGATGGAAAATTGTTACTTTCAATTGCTTGTATGAGACCTATAGTTTCACTAGGCAAGGTATTCAGATGGACCAACTTGCCCCCTTTCATTACAAGTTGGATGCATCGTCCCCCCTGGTCCCACGAGATGAGATTAGCTGTATCATATGGTTGGATCTACTCTAGCTCCATACGTCATGGACTTGGGGAGGAACCAGGATTTCCCCACCAAGATCCAATTCTACCTTGACCACTTTTTGAGAGTATCAAAGGATGGAGTGTTCATTAGACTCTAGAACTTGGAGGATCAAGGAGTTTCACAAGTGTTGAGGATTGCCATTGGACAGATGTGAGTCTCTTCCCATCAGCTTAGGATTGAGGCAGGGAGAGGTAGAATGCCTAGAGAGCAATTGATTTATAGGCTATTCTTCGAGAACTACAGATGGTTTCTGAAGGGAAATTGGTATTATTTGAGGGTACATGCAAGAGGCCATCCATGTAAAGTGCACAGGATAAAATGTAAACATTTTGCATTGCTCATAGAAGATTAGGAATTGGTCATTGAAAACCTTCAAGAAAGCATTTAGATTGTACAGCTTTGGGGAGAGGGAGGCAAGGAGGGAGGGAGGGAAAGGGGGGGGGAGAGAGAGAGAGAGAGAGAGAGAGAGAGAGAGAGAGAGAGAGCGAACATCAGAAGGTTGTGCTTGTTCAAACTATACCTAAGAGACTGGAATACTTTCAACAGGGAAGGATGGAAGAAGTCCAATGCATGATCAACGAGGTGCTGGAGTGTTGGAAGATGGGGAAAACTATAAACTTGCGGGACACCTTCAAAGGTCTTTGCAGGCTCTAGCAACGTCCTCACCCAGATTATCCTAGGCAAGAGGTATTTTGGTGCACGCCATGCCAGACCAAAGGAAGCTGCTGAACACAAGGCATCACCCACTATCTACCCTTCTTGAGGCCTTTTTATTTACAATGCCCTGAGACGAGAGGAAAAAGCTGCATGCAGGATGAAGACGACTAGGTGGAGTAGAGAAGGCAGAGGCAGCAACGATGGAGGGAGAGAGGTGACTCCTTCAAAGTTTAGAGACTGAAGGAAGAGAGAGAGAGAGAGAGAGAGAGAGAGAGAGAGAGAGAGAGAGAGAGAGAGAGAGAGAGAGAGAGGGAGAGTTAATGTCATGGTGTATTAAAGCCTATAATTAAATTATGAATTGATCTATAAACAGTAGCTCACCATAGCGTGTGAAGTACCAGAAGTGAAATTTCAACTACAACTCACACACTAAAGCAAGAGTGGAAGGTCCATCTCTATTCAGGTTTTGTGCACTATCGTTCAAACTAGTTGAAGTGTGGTAATCATTTAATGCAGTGAAGTGAAAATGTAAACAATGCATCGCATCCCAAATATAAAAAGGACGTGTCACAATTGATTGATACCATGGAGATAAACATATCAAGACTAAATTCCCAAATATAAAAAAGATACCACGATTGATTAATTCCATGGAGATAAACATATCAAGACTAATACTAAAATTGCCAAATTGTGTCACCATCGATTTGATACCATGGAGATAGACATATCAAGACTACTACTAAAATTGCTAAATTGTATTGGGGAAAATTATATAAAACATGGAAAAATAGAGAAAACAAAGACACTACATTAGGTACTGTATCCTCCCATTAGATGGTGGCAGATTCTTCCAATGTACAAAAAAAAACGAGACAAAATTAGTATATTCACAGATTATTCTAAGACCAAAATAATGCAAGGCTTTTTATGTATTTGCTCCAAATGACCAAATGATAAGAATAGCTTAATTTGTACCCTTGACAAGATTAGCTCATGGCCATTAAAACTCTTTCCATTCCATGTTAACCAACTAGTTATATGTTAGTAATTGCATTTAGTAATGAATAATTGACACATGAGCATTGTAATTAGACTTGATATGGTGTACACTTGAAATACATATATCAAGCACATCACCACAAAAAATCTAGCCATGTTAGCATTAATGGGATATATAAACTTGGTTGCATAATAATGCCAAGCATCCTATGTCATCATATAAATCAAAATCATCCATGATAGTAATCTTAATGAGTTTAGTCAAGATTTACCAAGTAAACCTTGTCAAATGAAAATTTTAAAAGCCTTTCCATAGTTGGTGCATTTCAAATCGATCATTTTGTTAAAGTCTCCCACTATAGGTCTCATACAAGTGATTATAAGTAACAATGTTCCATCATATAGTTCCATAACATGCCCTTCTTAGATTGCATGTGAACTTGTGTTTGACTTTATGAGGAAACAAAAAAGTTCAAGCCGAGACATGAAGAATCACTCAAACATCAATCCAACTTGATCAATATGGTCTTTCAACATAAGTAGAAGTACACAATTAAAGCATATGCACAACCATCCAAATTGGAATATTAGGGATGATCATTGCACATTTACTTTCGAAATTATCAAAAGTTACCGTGGTAAATTGATTAAGGTCCAATCATTGTACAATTCTCCAACATTCATATTGTCCAGGGCATTGAAATAATGAGCAAGAACATGATTTCCTTCTATTGGCCACTAACTAGAAGCTCAATTGTGTGATTTATTTTTGTATGGTTTGAAGTTGTAACATAGCAGAGATTATGTCTTGGCTAGGGAAAAACATACATGCACACTACCATTTAGCTACACCAATTTTATGAATCCTTCATTCTCAACAAACTGAAATGTTGGTGACTAATAATGATGACTTAAAATGTGCCTTCTTCAAGTGCACACTACTCTTTAGCCATAGTTTTCTTAGTGTTTGGATTCACATTGAGCTCCCAATTATGTGTGTTAGTGCTTGCACTAAAATGATACCTTATCTAGAATCTCTCTCACAAATTATTTAGAAGCTTTCTTTAGAAGTTCTCAAGAAATTAAAGAGAGTTTTAGCGGTTCATTCTTATTATGTGTACATAATTTGGATAGGTGTTATTTTTAACTGAAAGGAAGTTTATTAGATGTGTATGCAAATGTATGTGGTCACATATGTACTCATCTATGTATTGAAAATAGTAAATTATTTCTGAACCTGCCACCTTTTCCAACACTGTTTCTGTTAAGGGTAGGGGATAGTGATCCCTGATTGTGGTGGCATTCACATTTTTTATGTTTACGCATATTCTAAGCTTCTTGTTGCATTTATGCACAATGACAATGGGTAAAACCTAATCAGTGTTCTCTATCTCATAGATGAATCCGACATCTAGGAGTTTTTCCAGCTCGTCATACACCATGGTGCCATACTTAGGATTTGTGCGATAAGGTCCACATATCTTAGGGTGAGCACCTTCCCTTATAGGTATCGTGTGTACTGCCACTTCTGGTGAAATTCTTTTCATCTCTTTGTATGACCATGCTAGGCAGTCACGGTATTCCATTAGGAGTGCTTTGAGTTTGGTTTCATCTTCTTGACGAAGCTGTTTCCCAATGAAATCTAGTTTTTCTTCCTAATGTCTTAATAGGATTTAAAAATTAAGAATGAATCAAACTAAGTGCTAAAAGTAGGATATAAACAACTCTATAGGGATAGCAAAATGCTTAATTAGACTAGGCATACAATAAATTATACATGGCTAGGTGTTTTTCGTGCTTGCATTTTTTAGCTTTCTTGGTAGGATTAAAGAAACTTGATGAAGGAAGAAATGAAATTGTGCAATCAAAGTCTACAATCAAAGGGATCCAAGTTGGTGGCATATGGAACAACATAATCATGCAATGAGAGAAAGACCACTAATTCAAGTATTGAATTTGTATTAGCCTATGATAAGGCATGTGGAAGATCAGATGTAAAAGTTTGCTGTTTGAAGAAAAAGAGTGCATCACAAATGATTTTCACCCCCCTCCTTTTCTCATGGTGTGACCAAAGGAATGCACTTCTGCCACATCAAAGGGATCCAAGTTTATGCAAATTAAATACACCAAGTTTATCCAAGTTTATGCAAATTAAATACACCAATTATGCAATCAGAGAAGGATTAGAACAAGTAGTAGATGGTCTAAGATAGTCATGCTAGCAAGGCTTTTACTCCAACTAACAAAGGCACACTTTCAATACTCCACAAGCCTTCTCATAGGCTAATACAAAGTCAATACTCTAATGAACTAACTCTAGTTTTCAATACTACACAAGCCTTCTCATAAGCTAATTCAAATTCCTTTGTTTCTCTTTTTTTTTTTGGGATTCTCTCAAAAGCTAATGGAATAACTCACTAAATGACCCTTGCATGCTTGTTGACATGACTATCTTGGACTATTGCTTTAGTCTTTCTTTGACTACATGATTGTTTTGTTCCATCTATCACCATCTTGGATCACTATAAATGCAAAAATTACATTCCTTGTGTTGTCATGCTATGAGGAAGGAAAGGGAGCTATGTCAAAATCATTTGTGACACACGCTTTTTCTTCAATCAACAAAATCTCACTTTCAATACTCCACAAGCCTTCTCACAGACTAATACAAATTCAATAGTCCAATCAAGTAAGTTTAGTTTTCAATACTTCACAACCCTTCTCATAGGCTAATTCAAATTCCTTTATTTCTCTCTCACATTTTGGCTTCTCTTAAAAACTAATGGAACATCTTATGGTCTCCATTTTAGAGAGCAAAGATCCCATAGGGGTACTCAAATCCTTCAACATAAGGAAAACAACATGGAGCTCTATATTTGAAACATGAGCATTGTAATTGGACCTGATATCATGTACACTTGCAATACATATATCAAGCACATCACCACACAAAAGCCTCACCACACAAAAGCTAGCCATGTTAGTGTTAATGGGGTATATAAACTTGGTTGCACAAATGCCATGCATCCTATGTTATTAGATAAATCAAAATCATCCATAATAGTAATGTTAATGATTTTAGTCAAGATTTACCAATCAAACCTTGTTAAATGAAAATTCTAAAAGCCTTTCCATAGTTGGTGCATTTCCCCTGCATTTCCATCGATCATTTTGTTAAAGTCTCCTGCATCTAGATATATGTGCATACCATGCCTGCTAACCCTTCTATTTGCTAGTCATGTGAATGACTCTAGTGCCAGCCTCAATAGTCTTTAGCTAGGCACAGAGAGAGCAGAGAGAGAGAGAGAGAGAGAGAGAGAGAGAGAGAGAGAGAGAGAGAGAGAGAGAGAGAGAGGGAGAGAGAGAGAGAGAGAGAGAGGCATTGACATGGGGATTTGTGTTACAACATTTCATAATGTCATTAGTTAGACAATGTATACATCTCATTCTTTTTACTTTATTTTTGTGTTTTCTTTATGCTATACTTGTTTCCTTTGGTACTACTACATGATGAATGAGTCCTTGCAGTATCAGCTAGTTAGTGATAAGAATTGTGCCTATAGATAGGGGTGGGCATGTGCTAAGAAAGTTATTCTAATAGTACACTTGTTGAGGGGAAGCTCCATTAAATTCTTGCTCATAGAGAGATGTACCCTTATTAGATGCAAACAAATAGGCCCATAAGTTAGGAGGGAGGGCCTTTTGATACAAGTCAATATTTTCACTTCAAGTCATAGATTTTGTCTTACAAGACGTGCGTGTAGGTTAAATCAACATGTAATTCTAATAAGTGTTAGTCTAGCTTTTTAAAACCCTAGTTTTAGGGTAAGATCAATTAAATGTTCTAAAAGACTTCACAAATTAAACAATGCGTGTAATAAAGTGGTTTGTGTGGAGATCAAGCTCGGGATCTTGGTGGCATGTTTGCATCTGGAATTCCCAAGTCTACTAGATATAAATCTCCCACAAGTCATCCCTAATGACCCAGAGGGTTTCTTGTCGTGTCTTTAGTGTAGTGAAGATGTTAATGGGCATGACTCAAGAGTGGAACAATCAGGTAGTCTATGAATGCCAACACGTGTCATCCCCACCTAAAGGTGCATGCAGGGGTCATGCTGCAAACCCTATGAGTATGATATCATGTGGAGTGTATCTCTTCCCACAGATCATGTGTGAGAGTTATTTAGAAGAGCTATGGTCTTGTAAAGTATAGTTAGAAAAACTATAATTGATTGTTGTCTATAGCTTGTTGCCTTTTCATGTTTGTTGGTTTAAAAAGATTGTCCTTTTTTAAGACTATGGTTACTTTGTATCTTCAACTATACATACCACATTGCAACCACATCTTGCCCCTATATCTTATGCACATAAATTTTATTGTGTAGAATTATGTTCATTTTGGGGAGTTTGTGCTTATATTTTCATTAGCTACATTGTAAATCATGGACTGTTAGAAGCTGTGTTTTTTGAGATTGTCATATTAAGGCAGATTGTGCATGTAAATACCTCCCCTTCTAGTTAGTGTACAAAGGTTCAGAGTCCTTGCTGACCTATTGGCTCCCTTGCAAGGATCCCTCATGGGCCATGGCTCTCATGTGGATAGTTATGCTAGGCCATTGTGCCCTTCCTCGGGGACATCACAATGTACTTATCTACCTCTTCTTCTTGTCGTGCTTTAGTTACTTCAATCGATGGCCTTTATTGTATTTGGCTTTCTTTAGTCTCAAAAATTCATCGGCCTTTAAAAGACTTTAATAAGCCCCTCTGCCCCCCCCCCCCAAAAAAAAAAAAAGGTAAATTTAAGAAATGGGCAGAGGAATAGGTATGAAAGCTTTGTACAACTTCCAAAATAAGTGCAGAAATGCAAATATATGAAAGTGCGAAATGAGAAAGTTTCTATACACCATGCTTGTGCTCCTTTATGAATGTCTAGCTTGGGCACCTAGGCTCTCTAGGACCTACTGGTGGGAAAGAATAGAAACTTTACACAAAATTTTTCTCATAGGGTTGTTAGGAGTTAAGGCATAGACACTTTACCCTATCCTACTTGCTGAGACAGGTATGATGCCTCTAAAAGGGGAGGCATTATGTCAGTTCATGCCTTACCTCAACAAAGTTGAGAAGATTGACATGCCAGCAAGATACCACACAAGGCAATGGAAGCTACACAAACCATGAGGTGGCATAGAGAGGGAATGAAATTGATGGAATTGAAGAGGATGTTAGGAAATGGAGTCAAGATGAGTTAGTTTGGTGTGTTCTAGGGAGTTCTAGTCTAGTGAATTAGTGCACAAAAAAATAAATAAAGGCGGTATCTGTAGCAGCATTCATTAAGAGGAGAAATGGTGATGGAGTGTGGTCCTAGCAGAATTAGTTAAAGAGGAGTAATGGAGGCAAGCATATAGGATAAATATTGAGTAGAAGGGTCCTACCATCTTACCACCTACCATCAAATAATGCTTTAATCTGAAATAGTAGGCGCTTTGATCTTCAATAGCAGTAGGTGATGTAATTATACTTTTAATGGCCCATAAGAATGCAAATAAAGGCTTGACATATATAACTCTATTGTTAACTCATGTATTTCACTTTTTGGGTCAATGCAAGCTTGGGTGTAGCCATTTTTGGTGAGGTTCAAGGAATTTTCAGTATATAGGTATCTTGCATGACCCATAACTTATGCATTGCTCAACGGAATTTGGCAAACTTTGTCTTCAAGTTGTAGTACACATTCCAAACTTGAACATAAAACCAAAAAATTATGAAATAACTATTTGTATCGAGATCATTAAAACATTACAATTGTTATGTTGGAATAACGATTTGGAATGAGATCGTTAAATCATTACAAGTGCTATGTTGCATTTGAAGCATGCATCCTAAAGAGTATAGGATATAGCAATTTATCCACAAACATCAAAATTTTGTTATGTATATACATGTAGCTAAGTAATCATTTAAAAGCACAATACGTGAGCTTCGCCTCAACCCAAGAACACACCTAAATGAGAGCATTAGGTATGGGTTAACGGGCCTCCAATGTTGTGCTAAAATTATGCACACGCATTTGAGGGCATGCTCCATAACTTTTTTTTGATATGCTCAAAACCAAAATAGATTGAAAATTTAGAATTCAATCTAGTGGGACCATTGCATGGTGGTCTTACAAACTTGCTTGCTATTTGGCTCATAAGCATGCCAAACATCATTGCATTTCATGATACAAATCATCAAACATGATAGCATGCCCTTTGGCCTATTTGCGTTTTGAAGCATTTTAGGACACATTGCACTTGTTTGGGATATCCAATTCTACTGATGTGTATCGGTGGAGGGAGGAAACCCGACGCGGCTAAAAATTTTTCCCCTGGGGCGCCAACTCCCTTTAGTAAGAAAACCTATCAAAATCTTGAGTATGAGATGAATTTAACAATATGCCATGAGTAGAAATTATTCAAATTAACATGGTTGTGTTTTACACTAAAAGAGCTTCAAATATGTCTTTACACTTTGAAATTTGGGTAACACATGAAAAAGTTGCATTAATTTGAAAGGAGATTGGTTTTCATATTCTAGTGTATTTTTTGTTTTACCCCCCCCCATCCAAAAGAATCCCCCCCTTGGGCCTCACATATTATGAAAAATATGTACAAATCTTAAAATCTTGCATATTTTTCAAGGTATATACCTTATATTTTGTGGGAGGGGGGGGACATGAAATTTTCATATTTTTCCCTGGCATATTTGAAAAATTTTAAGGAAATCCATGCATATTATTTATGGACCTTGTCCCTCCATACCTTGGATTTTGGACGAGGGTAGTAACATATTACATGTTGAGTTGGCACCCCAGGATTTTTCCACTCTCATGAATTTTGAATTTTCACACCTGTCATCCATCAAATATTTGGAATATTAAGTACGTGCAACCTGCCCCCGCCCTATAGCCTGCACACACCTCGATGTGACCTTGCATAGACTTTGGTTTGGCATTGTCATCTTTTGGATAAGTTTTCTTCTATTCTTTGCTCACTTCACAAGCTAGCTTCTCTCTATTCTGGAGGGTCTATTCTGGGGGTTCACTGATTCGTCACCATGGCATCAATGGCAACATGCAGCTCGCCATGGCTTGTAAGAGAAGCAGACAGAGGTTGCAAGATAGGAAAGTTGAAAAGCTTTGTCAAGGCACAAGAAGCAAATTGTAGGTCAAGAAAAGCTAAAAAGCTTGGTCAAGGCACAAGGAACAAATTGTGGGTCGAGGAGAGCAATGGCACAGTATTGAAATGGCAACGGAAGACACTTCTACGTGTTTGTGAAGGGAGAAACAATGAGAAGAAAGAAGACTCCTTGCAGAGCAATAGCAGTAGCATGAAGCATTTATAGATGCACGCATTCGATCATTGCCATCGGAGCGAAGAACATGACCTATGGTGTTACAATTGGTGGGAACATTCAAGGCAGCAACATCATGCCATTCAGATGAATACTAGTCTTGAGACTTCACAAGCTTTAGCCTACACCCTAAAGTTTGTGAATTTCATTGACCTCACTGGCTGTATGGAAGAGGGGGATAACTTTATAGTTGTCACTGCCTATGGGGAGAACAAGGAAGATGACCCATACTTTGTCTTGCAATACACAAAACCTAAGCACAAGGTTGAGGAAGCATTTGAGGATCATTGGGGAATGACCTATGAGAAGTGGGATGTAGTAGTTGGAGCTTTTGGTTACAGAAAACATCCAAGAGAAGCCACAATTATATTTTATTACATAAGAGTCCTCAAATTTTTGTGTACTCTCATCTAGTAAGAGCTAGTAAGTTCTAGAAGCAACCTGTGCCACAACAAAGAAGGGCAAGAGTGTCTTCAAAATGGATTTAGACACGTATGAGCACATCATGGGGTGTCTTAGAGTAGTGAACGAGGATGACTAAGATAGCACTAAGAAAATGTAGTCTCATTGCAAGGAAACAATATTCCACTTTTCTTGGAAAATGGAAAATGTATTTGAGACTATGCTTCTTTTAGTAAATCCCAAATAATCACCACGCTTGTTTTTGTAATTGTTTTTGTAAATCCCAAATGATAAATCTCACACTTGTTTTTAGTATATCCCAAACAACCACCATGCTTGTTTTAGTAAATCCCATAACTGTAAATCCGAGTAAAAGTAAATCCCAAACAACCACCACAATGATAAATCCCATGCTTGGCAACGATCTAATGGGACATCATCGGATTCAATTGCATTTTCCTTGGTTGCACAAGGAAAATAGCTCCTAGAACTAGCATGGTGGTTGCATGGAAATACATGAGAAATACAATTAAACTATTAGAAAATGCATTTGTTTATGGCATCCCCTTTAGGCTGGTTCTCTTTAACTATTGTTAGATTTCAACCACCGAGTTGGTGACCACGAATCCACAGGTCATCACAAATCCACAAATCCTAAACTAATGAATTGTATGCCATTCATATTGTAATAATAGAAGCAAACCACCACGTTGGTGGTAGTTAATCCTAGTGTCCAACCAACCATCATAGTGGGGATAGTTAATCCTAGTGTGCAACCAACCTCTGAGCTGCAACCAACCAGTGCTATACTAAAATGAATCGCATTGCTGCTGCATAGTGCTATCCTAAAATAGATACATTGCCCAAGTAAACTTTGGAGAACATTAATAATTCAATAGATTACATAGCTTACATCTCAAAGACTCCTTTCCGGGGCTGGTCCCATGTTGCTTTGAGCAGGTCACCTTTTTGAGCTCCCTGATTATAGGGTCGGCCCTCCTTGCTCCTTTCCTGAAGGGGGCTGGTTCCTCCCTTTAGGGGGCCGGCCCCTCCCTTCATGTCGCTTCCTCTTTCCTTGCTTTGAGCTCCCTGGTTGCAAGCTCAACCCTTCATGTCACTTCCTCTTTCCTTGCTTTGAGCTCCCCGATTTTGCAAGCTTGACCCTTCTTGCTCCTTTCTTAAAGGGGGATGGTTCCTCGCTTGAGGTTCCTTTTCTTTGCAATCAACGGCTTGGTGGGATTCTTCAATTAAAGCTTCTTGTCTTTTATTATAGTTTCCGCCCAAATGGCAAATTGAGCTACAACATCTACTTTCTCGCTTTTGATAGTTGTAGTAGGCAAGCACATTTGATCTCTCCATGACTTGAGTCTTGGGTAGTGGCACCGTATATATTCTATATGCCGATCTTGCATCCACAAACACCCCAAAGCAAAAAATATGCACAGGGTGGTAGCACGAAGGCCATCCTGATGTGGATCTTGTAGATAGAGCATTTTGGACCTTGTTGGGTAGCAATTATAGGCATCCAATTTAACTATTGTGAGTCATTACCACAGTCTAACTCTGTACATCATCCTAAGGCTATGGATGTTCTCCTTCAACTCCTCCACTCTTTGCTCACTCCGTGCAATACCTTCATCTGATTCCCTTAGCATCTCTTGAAGCTGCTTAAATTGATCAATAGCATCAAGATGGGCCGTTTCTAAGGCTTCCACTCTAGTTTGGAAATCTCTCATGATGATGGACCCCTTTTCAAAAACTTTTGCAAGCCACTGCAAGCTCGTGCACAAACTTATCATAATCTTGTTGCAGGGTCTTGTGCCTAACTTTCCAAAATTGCAAAAGTGGTTCTAGATAACAAGTTCCACTATGGCTGCTGCAACTTGCTCCACCGTTTCCTGGCCTTGAAGCTCTTTCGCAACTCCTACATCATCGATTTGGTTTTTGCATTCTCCCTTTTCGGTTCCTCCATCATCTTGTCTTTTTCAATATTCAATTTATTTTGCATGTTGCAAAGCCATTTGTAAAGAGCCTCCTTTTTTGCTCTCTGATGTTCAAGATGCTTTCGTATCATTGCTAGCTCCTACTCCGCAATGTCCCCATCTACATCTTCAAGCCTATCTCGGAGCTCCTTGATGCACTACTCTACTACTCCTCTGCTATGCCTTTCCATATCGACCATTTTTTTAGCAGCCTCAGCTTGCTCTCATGCCTGCAAGGCCCTCTCCTTACCTCCTCTACCTTGGATTCTACAAACATCTTCTTATCATATTGCTCAAAAATCCCTTTGAGGATAGATGCAATCAGGTGACAATTTGGATTTGCCATCCATGCAATTCTTCAAGTTGGTTATCACGCTCTTGGAGATTACCCTTGAGAAAGAGACATCACGTCCTTTCAGTTGCTCTACTACTGCTTGAACATGCCAAAACTTCATGATTCCTCTCATATCACATAAGTAGTGCATTGTCTTCTTTCACACATCCTGTAGGTTTTTTGGCAAGCTTGAAAGCTTGACTCCACCATGTGCACTAATCCGATCATTGGGATATACTTCTAGAATATATTGTCTCTTCCACTGAAGCTCCAAGAACTATGCTTGCAGTTGCCTACAGTGGTATAAGAGCAGAATAAAAGAAGAAGCCCTCATGGGCGAGATCTAGGTGATTTCTGGCAGATTTTGTGGCAGACCATGGCAGGGTTTTCAAGGTGGATGATGCAGGGGTGATGGCCTTTGCAGTCCGCATATTTGTTGGCTTTGTGTGTGTGATGATCTAGGTGTGTGGTGGCTCTTGCAACCCTATGATGGGTTGACCTTTGTGGGGGGTTGTTGTTAAATTGCTATTTCGGAAGTTTGGTCCATGGGGGGGTGTTGGAGTTATGGCCATTGGGGCCCATGTGTGGTCTTAACCTCCTCATGGTACCTTGGATTAATTGGATATTGGAGGAGCTAAAAGAGGCTCCTTAAGCACGTGATGACACGTCAATCCCATAAGTATAAGTGATATCAAGGGTTCCTTGGATATATTAAGGTGATGAGCCCCTCCCCCATTGTCTTGCTAGTTTTTTTGGACAAGGGAGAGGTTGTGGCTTGGCTAGGAAGCAGGGGATTGGGACCCCCTATACTCGGCGCCTACCTTGGCAAGGCCGATTGCCTACAAGAATGAGTAAATGCACATTGCAAATTATATTTCATTCATTCACATTGTTATGAAAGAATAGTAAAGTATTCATTCAAAAGAAAGTGTAAGAATGAGTAAATGCAAATTGCAGGACATGCATTCACATTCTATTGAAAGAATAAAGTATATTCATTCAAAAGGAAGTGTAAGAATGGGAATGCTCAAATTGTGAATCATTCATTCACATTCTATTGAAAGAATATTAAATATTGATTTAAAGAAAGTGTGAGAATGAGTTGTAAAATTATAAATCATTCATTCACATTCGATTGAAATAATATGAAATATTCATTCACAGGAAAGTGTAAGAATGTTGAAAATTTCAAATTATTTGAACAAACAACATATTTGATACACATAAGAACTTATGAAGTTTTATTTAAAAAAATGAAACTCTAAGTATTCTAAGTAAATTGTGAATCATTCATTCACATTCTATTGAAATAATATTAAATATTCATTGAAAAGAAAGTGTAAGAATGATTGAAAGCAAAATTATAAATCATTCATTCACATTCTATTCAAGAATATAAAATATTCATTCAAAAAAAGTGTACAAATGTTGAAAATTTCATATTATTTGAATGAACAACAGATTTGATACACATAAGAACTTCCCCCCCCCCCCCCCCAAAAAAAAAGAGGGTTTATATTATAAGGTCAAAGAGAGCCAAGTTTTTACATCAAAAGTTCTCTACCCTTGACTAGAATTATCGGGCAGAAGTAACATATGATATTTTCATCCAAAACAAACTGAGCTTAAGTAAAGAGGCCAAGTGTTGAACAGAACATGTCAAATTCTCTCCTCCTTTGGAACCATATGAGTGATGACCTTGATAACCATTGTACTCGGGATATGCATGTGAGGACAAGAGCTCCTGTGCTTCTGTTTCTTCTCAAGATGCACTCTCTTGGTGCACTGGAGGAAGTTCCCTTGATGTTTTCTCATTTGGGACTTTAAATGATGCACTTGTAGGATTAGCTAATGAGATGGGTCTCTTGACAGTGGGTGGTAGTGGTGAAGCTTCTGGGGGCACTGGGAGAGCGGTAGACTATTGGGCTTGGGAAAAGGGCTAAGAGGGGGCTTTTTCCTACTGAGCGGTGTCTAAAAGGGCTAAGAGGGGGCTTTTTCCTAGGTACTCAAAGAGGGCAGGGGCAGGGGCACAGAAGGAGTGAGTGGAGGTACCACCACAGAAGGCTTGAGGGGAGAGGGAATAGAATCATGCATGGGAGGGACTAGCTGAGGTCCCTGGGTTGTCGAAGCGTTTTGCTACTATCTTCGCATCCCGCTTCTTTCTTTTTCCTTGTTCTTTGCAAGGAGATGTACTTGGGCCAACTGCGTGTTCTCTTCTTTTGCCAAGCTATCTTCATTCTTACAATATACCTAAACTTGAGTCTAGATCGAGATAATTCTCTATAAATTGTCACTTCACTCCTGATTTCAAACATACATTTAGAAAAAAATCATTAGCATCCACATGAGCGTCATTAAAAACTTTTATGCATCTTGAATACCAAATGGACCACAACTTAGAACTATGGATATTATTCTAGTTGGGAGGGGCTTTGCTAGGAGTATCTGTTAGATATCAATGCTCCACTCTTGTGTAACTACGCGGGAACCAACTAACTCTACTTGTAAGCCCCCATATGAGGAGAAGGCGTTTGAGTAGCTCAGTTATCCGGTAGGTCCTAGTTTGGACACCAGATGGGGGCCATGTGTGGCCTGATGGCTGGATGGCTTCAGATAGAGTTGGCACACTACCAACTAGGCTACATGCAAGTGCGAGAAGGCATCCCATGACTAACCGCACTGAGGGTAGACGGAGCATTTCCCGAGGCAGCCCACTCTCAGGTTGCGGGGCCCGTTTGGAGCCCCAGATGATCCCGTATGGCTCTGGGCCGAATGGATGCCATAGGTGAGTTGCTCTATTTTATGCCACGGTTCCATCGTGTGGTCGGTGGCCTATTTCGGGATCGACCTCTAGTTGGCCGTTTTGGGCGGACTGGGTCGGTCACCCAATTGGGTCTAACTGACTATGAGTGGGGGCTATATAAGAGCAAGCCCGTGAAGCCCATTATCATATCTGGCTACAACAACCCTGATTCCTTAGCATCCAACCTCCGTCCTCTACTGTTTCCAGCATGCCATCAAAGCTTCTCATACAGGAGCGCACGGCTGGGAGGCAGTGCCATCTACTGTATCAGTTTTACAGTAATCAAATTTTTGATTCTCCATACTATCTACTTTTCTCTCTTGCATACGAGATCCTGTTATCTGTTGAGCACAGATGTTGTATTGTTTTCTTACATGGTATCAGAGCTTGGGCTCTAGCAAGAAGATTTGGTAGTGTGTTTCTGTTTGCGAGCAGATTGTGAGAGATGGCCTAGCTTGCAAGGCTGCGAATCCCACCGTTCAGCGAAAGTAGAAAGTTGGATGGCACTAACTATCCACTTTGGAAGTTCAAGATGAAGACCATCCTAAGCGCATACGAGCTTTGGGATACTGCTACTAGGGTGGATGTGAAGCCGGTTGCGAGACTGGGATCCAACCAAAGCAGGACAACAGATAGTACCAACTGTGGATGAGATTCTCGCGTGGATAAGAAGAAATGCAGATGCACTCTGTTCTATTGTCTGCAGTGTAAGTGATTCTATCATGGCATTAATTCAACATGTTACCACAGCGGAGGAGGCATGGATGGTCTTGAAAAATCAGTACGGGACCATGAATCAGATGCGGATTCAGAATCTGGAGACTCAACTCGTGAATGAGAAACTATCTGAGTCTGAAACGGCAGAGAAGTTCATCACTAGCAAAAGGAAAAGGTACGATTGCTCTCAAGTCAAATGGAGTTGTAAAATAGTTGTTCGATGTCCTTTATGTGCCCGACATCAAGAGAAACTTGTTGTCCGTTTCTGCGATCACGGATCGGGACCTCAAAGTTCACTTCGATAAGAATGGCGCATAGATTTTAGATCTTCAAGGGAAGGTCATTGGTAAAGGTACACGGCGCAACAACATCTACAAACTCTTAGCTCAGTGCTCGAGCCGATGTGAGCAACACTAAGCTATGGCATGAGAGGTTTGGTCATCTAAACCTTAGTTCTTTAAAGGAGATGCATAAAAGTGGAATGATTGCAAACCTACCAGAAATTATAGATCTGCCCGATGTATGTGAAGCTTGCATGATGGGCAAGTAGCATCGGCAGCCCTTTCCTAAAGAGGCCAGCAGGGAAAAGGCTCCTCTAGAGCTCGTTCACACGGACCTCTGCGGAAAGATGGAGATGGAAGCTTTGGGTGGTTCCTACTACTTCATGATGCTGATCGACGACTACAGTAGAAGGATATGGATATACATCCTGAAGACTAAAGATGAGGCTTTTAGTAAGTTCAAAGAATGGCATGTAATGGTCGAGAAAGAAACAGAGAGGAAGGTGAAGAAGTTGAGATCAGACAGAGGTGGTGAGTTCACATAAGTGAATTCGAAAGTTACTGCAAAATTCACAGGATCAAGAGGCAGAAACCCCCGCCGCATACATCACAGCAAAATGGAGTAGCAGAGCGCAAGATGTGCATCATCTGCGAAATGGGCAGGAGTATGATGAAAGGGAAGGATTTGCCAAAGACTTTTTGGGCTGAAGCATGTAACATGGCAGTTTACATTCTGAATCATAGCTACACGAAGGCTATGAAGGGATGACTCCACTACAGGCCTTTTCTGGTAAGAAACCTTTAGTTGCACATTTCAGAGTTTTTGGATGTGACTGTTTTGTGCATGTCCCTAATATTAACAGGACCAAATGGGAACTGAAGAGCCGGAAGTGTATTTTCTTGGGCTACAGTGAAGAGGCGAAGGGTTACCGTCTCTATAATCCTATTACCAAGAAGGTAATAGTAAGTTGCGATGTGGTCTTCTCAAAACCGCCGCATCAATTGGAGGAGGATGTTTCCTTCCTAAACAACCAAGACCAGGATATCCATCGAGTACAACCACCAACAGCAGACCGAACCTTCCCAATGGTGCTTGGGAGGATTTAAGATAAAGAAGAGGAAGAAGAGCTTGCAGAACCACAATGGCAATGGCCATTCCCGAAGTGGGTAAAGAAGCTTTTGGATGGCAGAGAACCTCCAGCCATTGAGGAGGAATCATTCAAACACCGCCGGTCCAAGATATTAGAGGAGCAAAGAAGGGCGCAGGAACACTTGGTCAACTACGCTTTGTGCTTTGATGATAGAGGTGATCCGTGCTGAAGAACCCAAGTGTCTTGAAGAGGCACAGGGTGATGATAGGTGGATGGAGGCTATGCAGCTCCACTAACCACAATTCACAGTGTTTTGGCTTTAGCAGCATAGAAAATTTGGCTCGTGTTTTAGATGGATGTAAAATCCGCCTTTCTGAATGGAGATCTCAAGGAGGAGGTATACATGGAACAACCACCAGGTTTTGTGATCCCCGGTTCCGATCCTCGGTTTAGAAGGTAAAGTTTTTAAACTGAAGAAGGCACTTTACGGGCTGAAACAGGCCCCACAAGCATGGTACCAGCGGATTCATGCTTACTTTTTACAAAACGGGTTCAGGAGGAGCCCATCTGATGCAAATTTGTATATCTACAGAGAAGGAGGCAGGTGTATGATCATGATTCTTTATGTGGACGACCTTGTCATAACAGGGAACCATGAAGAGAAGATCTCGCAGACAAAGAAGTTGCTAGGAAGAGAGTTTGAAATGACAGACCTCGGACTGATGCATTTCTATTTGGGGATTGAAGTTTGGCAAGAGCCAAAACAGATCATCTCATAGCTGAAGTATGTTGGAGAGATACTGAAGGCATTTGGCATGGCTGAGTGCAAGACAGTTGGCACCCCTATGGAGGTTGACGTGAAGCTCTCAAATGAGGATTCATCACCACTGGTGGACAAAGCGAAGTACAGAAGGCTTGTGGGCAGTTTGATTTTACTTTAGCAAGACATCAACTTTGCGACTGGTGTACTAAGCAAGTTTTCTAATAAGCCTCGGGAGAACCATTGGAGGGCAGGGATGCAGGTGCTGAAATACATCAAAGGCACACTTGATTATGGCATCACCTATACCAAGGGCAACACCTTGATCGGGTTCTCTGACTCCGGATTGGGTAGGAGACGTGGACAGTAGGAGATCAGTGACAGGTTACTGTTTCTCACTTGGATTTGGAGCTGTGTCATGGGTCAGCAAGAAGCAACCTACAGTTGCTCTTTCTTCTACCGAGGCTGAGTACAAATGAGGATGTTTTGCTTCTTGTGAGGCAGTGTGGTTAAGGAGGATTTTAGGGGACATGGGTGCAGTGTAGAAAGCCTATGCAGTTATCATATGACAATCAGAGTTGCATGGATGCCAATTTGTGAAATTTAATGTGAATTGGTTTTATGCATGTGAATTTTTAACTTAGAAAATGAAAAATATAGGTGCTTGATCACTCTCATATCATCTAGATTACAAGAGTTACAAATGCTCAACAAAACGCTCACAAAACGGTACTCATTATGTTCAAGATACACTATGCAAAATAGTGCAAACCTACAATTAGGCCACTCTGATACACTCTGATACACTCCACCTATGTCAAGAAGATGTAGACCGAAAGTAATGGAAAATAAGTTGCCAAGAAGAATGCAACAAAGAAAACAATCGAGTAGCCACACCTTCCGGTCTTCTACATCCCTTCATCACAAAATCAGCATCTAATACATGACAATAATATAAATTATATATGCACATAGCTTATTGCATATGTGCATAGCTTATTGCTTCATCACTGCATGTATGACTACAATATAAGTGCATTTAGGACCTATGCTCCAACGCCATGCTAACACCTATGTACAACCACATCCATGACAACTCGGGGAGATTTTAGCATTGTCCTTCTAATAACTAATCCACCACTAAATGCCGCAAACAACAAGATGCCATTTCTAGGCATTTTTAGGCATTGTGTAGCATGAGTGTAGCATATGCCGCAAACAACAAGATGCCATTTCTAGGCATTGTGGAGGCATTGTGTAGCATATATAATACCTCGAGAAAAGATATGGTCGAACAAGCTAGAAAGGGTCTTCTTTAATCTTTGAAGATACCATATATAAGAGCCTTCTTTAACTCTCAATGTACCAGACACAAGCCTGGCTTATGTTCTCCTAACCTAGAAATAGTTTTATTCTTCATTTACTTTGAATTGATCATGTTTACCATATTCTAGTTCAAACTGTCACTGGTAGTGATGCTCATGGTACTTGCTAATCTACAACTGTAGGCACAAGTGCATGAGAAACCCTCAAGCATAACGGGATTCTCACTCAATGAAAAATTTTCCTTTTGCTTTGATCCCCTATTGCTATATGGATACTATATTTTCCCAAGTGGGAGAATCCTTTTGAATAGGGTGATCTAAAAATAAATACCTTACTTCTTTACTCTCACAGGTTTTATTCGATGGATTTAATTATAAAAGTGGCTCTCCACTATCTATTCTTTTTTAAGAGCAATTGTTTGAGAGCCTGAAGGATCTTTGCAAAGGCAATGCTAAATAGACTGAGTAGAACTAAAGAAAATCAAGTATAAGAGGCATCAACTTCAAAAATAGTCCTCCACCATTGATTCAATGCAATCCCTCTGTGGATAAAAAGAAAAAAAAAGAGAGTGACGTGATTAAAAAATTTCAAAAAATAAATTCAAAATTAATGGTGTTCATCAAGATTAGAGATCAATGTATGCAAGAAAGCATAGCATCCTCATAGCATCCTAATCTCATCCTAATGAAAAGGCCAAAAAAGAGCAATAAAGAGAGAAAATCATAGCATCATAATCTCATCCTTATGCGAAGGCCAAAAAGAGCAATAAAGAGAGAAAAGGTTTTTAGAATTCTCTAGAATTCAAGAAAGCATAGTATCCTAACCTCATCCTAATGCAAAGGCCAAAAAGAGCAATAAAGAGAAAAGGTTTTTAGAATTCTCTAGAACTCAAGAAAATGCAAGAGGAGCGCTTACTCATTTCAAAAGGAAAATGCTAGTAATAGCATTTCAAAATTTCCCATGACATAAGCCACTCTACGCAAATATCCATGTCACATGTTGCAAGCTTCTAGACAATTTTCAATATAAAACACCCTTCTGTATATTAACCTTTGGGTATTAAATTACTTCCTTATGTATATATAAATATCTAAGTAATTGAATTAATAAAAACCCATCTGTTGAACTCACGTGCACATGCAAGGTGATGTGGGTGCCTTGCAAGGGGTAATTGTGTCGGGTAGGGGATCAGAGTGCTACGTGGCACTGATGAGGTGGCAGTTGACTAGGCACTAATGACATGGCACAAGTGCCATGTTTGTTGATGTGGCAGATGATGTGGCATGAACACATGTCAAATGATGTGGCAAATAGCTATTGACATGGCAGATAAGCTGGCGTGGCACTCTCCTGCCACATGTAAGATAACGATGATGTGGCACCTGACCAGCCACTGATGACATGGCAATCTAGATAGGGTGCCACGTGGCTAGTCCTTAACCAAGCCCTAAGGTGTGTGGTTGTGAACACCTTGGGATAACATAGAAACACGTGCCAACCTTGTGGAGAACAGAATCTACGGAGATTCCATCGGAATTGTATAGATTCCATCGTTGAAGAAGTGGATTTCATTGATGGAGCTAGTCGGGGCTTGGCTCATTGGAGAGATAGGCGATGCCTTGCAAGAAGCCTTGTAGACGGTCCTTGATGGTCATTGGAGAGCCAGCATTATTGGCTAGATCACGGTGCTGACGGTTGGCATTCATTCTAGTGTTTGCAGTGTGGAGGCATCCCTTGGAGATCGTTGATGGTCGCTGGCTCGCAGGAGTTGTTGTTTGGAGAAGTCCTGTGAGGCTTGGCAATCAAAGGTTGTTTGCTACAAAAGGTCGTTTGGGCTGGTCTGTGATCATTGAGCTCGTGGTGCTAGCAGAAGGTCTACTGGCCCGTAGCTCTATTGGTCCATAGCTTTGGAGTAGCAGGTCGTAGGCTTGAAGCTTAGCTGCTGGGCACAGTTGGATGGAGCAGCAGTTGGTAGCACTACTCATTGAAGAGCCAGAGCCATGGAAAACCTGAGAGCACACAGGGGCTGCTGCACCTCAGGTATGCAATCATTGTAGATTGAGGGAGTCCAAGAACTCATTGTGGAGGCAAGGCTGTAGTTGGTTCTCATGGTGCGCGCTGCCTTAGTCAGTTGAGCTGCCTTGTTATAGGCGCTCACAGTATGGAGTAGAGGCAAGCCTTAGATAGACCTCGCCTCAAGAGCTTTGGAGATTGATGGTTGGTTCTGCCTTGTAGAAGGTCATGCTTGAAGTTGTTGAAGTTGAGGCCTTAGAGCCCGACTTTTTTAGCCTGTCGTTTGAGCTTTTCTATCTTGAAGTTGGGTGGAACTATGAGACTAAGGTCTCTCTCTATTATCTCTCTCTCTCTACTATCTCAAAATTTCACATAGAAGCTCTATAGAATTGAACTCATAGAATATGACAGAATGTTTATCTCTCAGCAAGGAAAGCATCTTACATTCTCTCTCGATCACTAGATCTCTTGATGGAGATGAACAGAAATATCTAAGAGATGAACAAAATTTTCTCTCAAAGGAAATCTTTCATCATCGGAATGAAAGATGAAACACTCAATCTCTCTCATGCTCTCTCGAATCACAATGCCTCAGCGGAAGGCAAGGGAGCTCAGATACCATGACAAAATATGAAGAGGTTAGGGTTAGGGCTAGGGCAACTAACCCTTTCCTTTATAGCACTCTATTGGGTTAGTGCTATGCACATATTATCACATGATGGTGCTATGCACATATGATCACATGATGCTGAGTGTGATCTCTCAATATACAAGTGCATTTAGAAGATTAAAAACATGCTGACAGACACGTGGAGCTCTAATAGGCACTTTTGCATCATCTCTCTATCCCACTAGAGAGTGCCTCTTTCCATCATGTCCAAGATAGGTCATCCATCTATCCAAATTATTTCCATTCCAAAATGGGAATATTATCAATGGATTAGTATTAGATACTAGACCTATAGCTCGGATGAAGCCAGGGTGTGTGACATCCAAGCATGTGGCTTCTGAAAATGGTTTCGTTTGCAAATCCTCTACTATCCTAGAGTGCTACAACACCTTGCATGCGTAAATTTTATGGGGATTGAATGAGCTAAGGGAAATGTGGCACATGCTAACATTTCCAGACAAGCCAATGCCCATAGTTGCTACTAATGTGAATCAAACATCCTGTCATTGGAGAAGCGTGAGTGCCAATCGCTCTGGAATTATATGGGTTTAGCATGCTGTTTTGGTGGTGTGGCTACTGTTGAAGGCAAGGGGGCTATGGGTGCAGATATAGATGAGTACGAAGGAGAGGGAAACCTATCTAGATGTGCCTGGGGATGTGTAAAAGGTATGAAATCGTGACGTGGCATCTTTGGGGGATGTGCAACAAATTCTAGAACATAAAGTCAAGTGTGGATATGGTGTTACATGAGGTGGGGTACCATGTGCAAAAAGGGAAAGTGGTCATTATGGTTGTGGATGTGGGGGATGCAGTGGCTTGAACTGTCAGCAAATTTCAACCACCAGGCTACTTTAGACATTACTTTCTATGATATCGAATTGGCCTTGTGATTGTTTTCTAAATTACATCCTCACTTTATCAACACATTTTTGCTTGTATGCCTTGTTTGTACAAATGTATGGTCAATGTCTTAAGACATTCTCACACTATCCTCGGGTGAGTTTACAATTTCATTGTAGTATGGAACCAAAGTAGAACCAACAAGCATCTATGTAGATAATCAAGAGAATCCTGCCCTTTATTATACTCTATGTGAGCCATAGTAGCTGCGCAAGGGGTTTTGTGATTTTACAAAGTTACAGAAAATATTCATACATAAGGGGTTTTTTAATTCAAAAAGTGAAGATTTTCATATATAAGGTATACTTTAATCATCTCAAAATTTACAAAAGGGGTGTATATAGGTTATAAAAATATGTACACATAGGGGTTTTTGTTAATATCCCTTGATCACACATGCTTATGGGGTTTTAACATAGTGCCCCCCCCCTTAGGGGCACTGCTATGGTGTCCAAATGGAAATATGAATGCTTGAATTACCACCACTATCTTCAAGGCCATCCCATAGTTTCATACTACTTATGATGAGTGTGATCACATTGAATTCCTAAAGGAGAAATTTGATGGAGAGAAGAACATTTGATGCTCCTAAGGCAATCTAGAACAACATGCCTTACAAGATGCTTCTATTATCTTTCTCTAATCTTTTTTCTTGTTGTGTTTACTATTTTCCATGTGTACTAGTCATCATAATGGCTATTGCAAGGCATCCCTTTACTTTCTTCCTTTTCCTGTTGTGAAGAATGATTCCTACGATGCACTTTTCATCATGAATCCTTTTCGTTCATCTATTTCATTTGAATATTGTACCCTTTCTTTATCTATTTGAGATGAGGTTTTGTTTTACCAGTTTACTCTAGCTACCTATTTGCACACATGGATTGAAATTTATGTTAGCCTATTACATAGTATATGTACAAGTTTCCCTAACTCATCATCTCTCTTTAAAAATTGTATTTTCCCCTCATACTATAAGAAAACAATAAATGCATCTATTGCTCCTTCAAAATCTAATTATCCATTGTTTCTCCATTCACATTAATGTACCATTTACTATGATAGGGGGTCTATAGGAAATGAAGCATATAATAGAATTCACAAAATTGAGTATAGAGGAACAAGTTACAAGAAGTGAACAAATTAACAAAAGAAGTATGTTTACCCAATAGCCTTTACATTGCAAGGTATTTCAAGAACAAAATGGTGTGTGAGGGCTTGTTATCATACCTTGTGGAACCAAGTATGCCTAAGTGACTATTGTGTGAGCTCTGTGCAAGACATTTTGTGCCAGTGCAAGTTTAGATAGCAAGTTTAGATATTGAGGTGAGGAATCAGAAAACAAAAAATTTAGTACTTTAAAAGGTGGTTAGCCTTTTGAGTAGACAAGCATGATTATACTTTTTATTAATATAAAAATTTTGATGCAATCTAAAAAATTATGTATACTTTGTTGATATCCTTGCTAAGCAAACATATGGATAGTTGCGTGGTTTTTTCTTTACATTATGTATGCTCAAATCAATAAAATAAAATAAAAGACTTTGTTTTAGTTTAAGAGTTAAATATATTACCTTTTATCATAATCCAATTGAGTTGAACCATTAGAGAGATTTCGCATTTTTCATGGCAAGTTTATGGGTTAAAAGCTAAAGATATTGTCTCTAATCATAATCCAATTGAGTTGAACCATTAGAGAGATTTCCCATGTCTCATGGCAAGTTTATGAGTTAAAATTTAGATCTTGTAAGTAAACTAATGTGGATATTCTTTTTTAACCTAATATATCAATAGGTGCTACTGGCAGCATCAACAACTTGTAAGTAAACTGATGTGGATATTCTTTTTTAACCTAATATATCAACAGCTATGCTACTGACAACATCTATTCTAACTTGTATGTGTTCAGACTAAAATTTTAATATAACAAAAGTTTCATAGTGAAGAATATTGTAGTACAGTTCAAGAAGATAAAGCACTTGTATTAATAGAGTAGTCTACATCACATGCATTCATCCAAGCAAGATTAGGGTTTGGGACTCTCACTTTTGGTTGCATGTGAAAAGCTAGACTAAAATTTACCACATGTGACTATTGAATCCATAAGAAATGACTAAAATGCAAAATAGAATGGGCTTCAATAATATTCAAATTTAAAAAAAATACAAAATACAATGGCAATCCATTCCTCAACTATGTTTTAATACAATTCATAGTTGCTTAATTAATGATTTTGCATTTTTTTGCAAGCACCTAGCTTAGCAATTTTTTGCAAGCACCTAGCTTAGCAATGAATCCACACATCCGAGATGATGTCACACTATTGATTCTCTTGGTTGGGGATGAGGTCTTGTCCAACATGTTTTGGACTATCCATCCTAGTTAGCTCCCGATCTTTACTTTCTTATATTGAATACATTCATACAAATGGATTAGAATAAGCAAACTCAAATGTCATGACCTAAAAAATTACAAATTTCCATCTTTGGCACTTGCATTCATGCACCTTCTTCATTATCTACATTGTTCACATCTTTTTGCTTCTTCAACACTTTCTCTCTTAACTGTTGGAGGGTCCAAGAGTCCTCCAAGGGGCTACAAGGATTTACTTACATCATAGGAGTCTACAAAAACACCCTTTTTAATAGCATCCTTCAAAATTTTAGGCTCACAAAGTACTATCTATTAGGATTTGTCACTTGTAGGCTTAATTGGACTCTTCAACTCAAGACTTTGTTGATTTTAGTCAATGTGCTTATAGGAGTTGCCCATTCCCAACATTGTGTTGAAATTTTCGTAAAAGGAAATAAAACCTTAAGAATCAACACACAAGCTTGAACATAGTTGGTGGTAGAATGTAGGTAGTACTAACATCCATTGTGTTCTAAAATTCAGCTACCACATCTTATTACCCATCCATTTCACTTGGGGACTTTGTAAGGAAAAGCGCTAAACTCTTATGCTTTATATTATATATATACCAATGGAGTGTAGATTGTAATATATAGTTGGTTGTAGAGTAGTGTAATAGGACTAAAATCCACTTTGCCCTAGAATTCATTTTCCACATCTTCTTGCCCATCCATTTCATTGGGATTCCACCTTCAATATTGCATAATATCCTCAACATGAACCCTAAACAATTAACTCTCTGAAATTATTATAAACTCTTAAGCCAGAGCATTTTCATATTAGATATTGGCCTATTATGTATATAGTACTAACATCAACCAATGTTCTAGAATTTGGTTTCCACATCTTCTTGCCCAAAATCCTAGTAAATTTTATTTAAAAGAATCCTCCTTTAAAAAAGTAAAGTTTAAGTAAATAAAATAAATAAATCCATGGTAAAACTAATTAATCCCCTTTTCTCTCATGAAAAATATTTTATTTAATAGAAAATCCAATCCTATGCATAATCCCCAATTTGTTTTTCTCTTTTCCCCAAACACCCACATATGTGATATAATAGGCTTCTGGTTGGTCCATGCCTCATAGGCTGTGATAGTCATCAATGCCCATGTTGGTACTCTATTGAGTACATAGTTGGAACACATGATGGCATCCAATCAAAATTAGACTTTCCCTTCAGCATGCATTTGCCATCTCCATCTCTATATGATTTTTCTTGGACCTTAAAAGCCCATTCTATTGTGGAGGATATGGTACTGTGCACTAATGCATGATACCCCACGCTACTAAAAATGTAGAAAACTCATGGGACATGCACCCCCTGTCAGTGCGCAGAGTCAAGATCTTATTCTCACTTTCATTTTCAACCATGGCAAGAAAATGTCTAAAACATGAGAAGTAGGGATGATTTTTTCGCGTTAGTTTTGTTAATAAGCGAAAGTTTTATAAAACTTGCAAAATTTTATATGCTCTTTTAAAAATAAAAGATCAACACATTCACTAAGATTTGAAACTAGAATTAATAAAGATCTAAGTTTAGCCTTCAAGATTATAAAATTATAAGTGAATTCCATGTAAATCTGCCAATAATAAATATAAATATTTGAAAATTTGGCCAGTATATCATAGTATACTTTTTGAAAGTTAGGCTAGCTCTACACACTTAAGCACCAAAAAAGGACTTGTGCAATCTATTATTAACTTTTAATGTTTATTAGAATGATAATAATTTGGGTTTTTTCTCTATTCCAAGATTTAAGTGGTTCAATATTTCTCTTGCAATGTGAATAGGTCCTCCCAACTTGGAGAAAATGCTAAATTCATTAATTACTTGAAGGAAAAGGAGTGTGGAATGTATGGTTCTAGTCGCGTGCACATATGTATGTATGTATGTATGTATGTATGTATATATATATATATCAAGATCCATCATTCGCTCCTGAATATGGGATGGCATTTAATATATAATATATATTATCTTATATGCATATTTATGTTGAAGAAGAGATATATAGTGTAAGAAAGTATGTATATAATTATTCTTTTGATATTTGTAGGTTTACAAGTGTAGAATGATTATTTCTAATTTTCTTGAGTTCAATACATTCTCTTGGATCCTCTCATTATTGTCAAGCTAAATAATCTTTAGATTAAAGTCGAATGCATTATGTTACCTTTATATATATAGAGAGAGAATTTTACTTTGACTTCTAGTCACTTACTAGGCATTTTCCTATTGTCAAGAGTGGAAGGTGTATGTTTGAGGATAAGTTCTTACTTAGTTAAGAGTCTCCCATTGATGGGTTGAATCTTTAATTGTTATTTGGTTCAAATTATAAATTTATGATGGATAGATTCCTTTTTTGTCTTTCTTTAATATATATTGTAAAAGAATGGATAGATACATTTTAGTTCTATTTTTATTCTCATTAAGTTGTTCTAAAGAACAATATATACATTTAAGTTCTATTTTTATTATGCCTTATCTCAATTGGAATTTCTTGATTTTTGACAACTCTACAAGGAGGTTATTCATGATCTTCTGGTGATCTTTGTTCCAAACGACGCGACTTTCTTGCTTTGTTTGCTCTATTTCTTTGGAGACCTCTCGGTTGCTTACTCAAAGTTTTGGGTGACCTTGAATCGCTTTCACTTCAAGTAAGCTTAGTCAATTTTTGGCTCCTCTCTTTCATCACTCTTTAATAATTAGAGAGAAATTTTCTCTCATCACTTAAACTACTTTAAGCCTAAAAAAAGATATGAATTTATATATATTTACTCTTAATTTCTTCTTTATAGATTCTATTGTTAGATATATGTATGTGTGTGTGTGTGTGTGTGTGTGTGTGTGTGTGTGTGTGTGTGTGTGTGTGTATTCAACATAGTGTTGTATTTGGCCTTTCGACACAATACATCAATCACATGATTTGTCGTGAAATATTTGTTTTTTGGGCCATGTATTTGTATGGTGCCTATCCCTCTACACTAAGTCATACCGTTTGGCTATAGGTGCAGTTAGATAAGTAAGTCTGCATTTCAACACTGTTGAGAGTTCACGCTCAACATCATGTGATCATGTGTGCATAGCACCATCACGTGATCATATGTGCATAGCACTAACCTTATAGAGTGCTATAAAGGAAAGGGTTAGATCCCCTAACCCTAACCCTAAAAGGGTTTGTATATATTCTATTTTTTCAACTAATTCTAGTGTACAGTTAGTCATTTGTGGTGTGCTCTCTAGCTGTGCCCTCTCTCCTCATCTCCACTCTTCTCCTCTCCCCTCTTCATATTTTGTCATGGTATCAGAGCCTACTTGTCTTCCGTTGAGACATTGAGATTCTTGAGAGTGTGAGAGAGATTGTGAGATTGAGAGTTCTCTTGAGTGATTGTGAGATCCTTCCCTTCACTTCCGTCGAGAGAAATTTTTTGTTCATGTGAGAGATTTTTTCCGTTCATATTTTCGTTCATTGCTTGAGTGCTTATGATAGTTTCAAGTGAGAAAGAGAGATAGATTTCATTCTTGTAAGTGTGAGATTGTATCGAAATTCTTCTAGTGGAAGAATTCTGTTTCCGTTCACTCCTTCACTGAGAGAGATATAGGAGAGATCTATTCTTTTGAGAGAAAAAGAATCGAGTGAGAGACTTTTTTTGTGTGAGAAATTATGTGAGATAAGGAGCCGACTCCTATCTTGATGCACAAGCAACGCTTGGACGACCTCAACAACTGGCTCCAGTCGACGTAGCTGCATCTTCAACGCAAGCAGGCTACTCCATACGATCTTTTACAGCCTTTCTTCTGCAGCAGGCTTTGCGCAACCCCATGAAGCAAGCCTTGCGCACGCTTTGCCACTGTTGAAGAGGTAATTGGAAGCCGTAGGCTTTGTCTCGAAGCATGTTGTGTGCATTGTCATAGTTGCTGCATGCAGGGCTAGAGTCGTGAGCCGAGAGGATAGACTTTCTCGACAGTCTAAGCTTGCAAATGAACTCCAAGCTCCGCCAACGAGCCCCTCGCAAGCCATTCGCCTCTATTCGCCTCTCCGCCAGAGCCCGTGCAGCTACTCGACCAACGAGCAGCTACAACTAAGGCAACCCTTGCAGTCGCCATCTACCTCCATGCCTTCAAGCTCACAGGCTCCCAAGCTCCAAAGCAAAGTGATGACGACCTTCTGCATTGCAGCATCTCCAACAGCCTTGCGCGCACCTTTTGCCAAGCTCACGTAACAGCAGCTGCTCTTCCAACTGCTCGAGTCTCCCGCGACGAACGACCGCTATCTACGCTCCAAGAGCTCACGATCGGCCGATTCGCGACCTCCAAAGCCTTCAGGCTCTCGGCACCTGACGGCCCTTCAACGCCTGGCACAACAACTGTCTCCTCCGCATGCCCTCGCTCTCCAACGAGCTGCAACGAAGAAGAAGACGGAATCTTTGAGATTCCGTCAGAATCTCAAAAGATTCCGGTCGCCCTCCTATTGCCACATGGCAGCGAGGGAGGATATCTTATCCTCAACCTCACCACCTTGAGGTGTGGTCAGCCAAGTGACACGTGGCAATCCTATCTGACACGTCATCATCTTATCCACTGCCACGTCATCTGACACGTCATCAGGCCACGTCACCTCTGCCACGTCAGTTGCCACGTCATCACTGCCACGTCAGCTCTGCCACGTCATCAGTGACACGTCATCTGCCATGTCATCTGGCCACGTCATCTGTGCCACGTCATCTACCACGTCACTTGTGCCACGTCATCAGGCCACGTCATCTGCCACGTCATCTGCCATGTCACTTGTGCCACATCATCAGGCCACGTCATTTGCCACGTCATCTGTGCCACGTCATCTGTGCCACGTCATCAGTGACACCTCAGCACTGCCACCTCAGCACAGAGCTTCACTGGCACACCTCTTGCTAAGCACAGTGCCACATCATCACTGCATGTGACTCACAGTGACACATCATCATTGAGCACCATTTGCACTCCTTTTGCCCCTCCACCTAGATCAAGTCATATCTCTTGATCCAGGAAGAATTTGAGGGTGCTCCAAAAAGGAAAGTCGCTCGATTTTTCGTGCTCTACGCGCTCGTTACATCACGCGCACATTTCGGCGCAAGTTACACTCACATTTGAGCCTCGCCGACAAAACCACTTCCTTCACGCACATTTGCCTCTACATCGACGCATCTGACCCAGCACTTAAAAAGAACAAAGGAAAAGGAATTATTTGCTGCTCTTTCATCGATCGACGGTTGGTTTAGATCTAGATCAGAGTAGACTAGATCGCCATAGAGGGGACGCTTTGAATTCCCCAAGTTGCCAATCTAAGCCATGCCCGAAATTCCCGACTAGTACCTACTCGGAGTCAGTCCATACGCTCACATCCGATTTCACATCATTGCATTACCTGAAACCATACGTTCATCAGTTCAGTGAGCAGACTTCAGAGTTCAGAGGCATTGCAGATTGATTCAGTGGGCAGATAGCACTTGATTTCACACACACATGCCACCATTGTAAAGCCTATTTGGCTATCTCACGGCATCGTGCACATCATTTTTTCAGCCTTGTAAAGCCTCTTGGCTATTCCCGGCATCATTGCCACAAGCCTTGTAAAACAGGTCAGATCTTATTTACTGCAGTTCTATCTTCACCGACGGTACAGAGATTTCACTTGGCATCTTCAGTGTATTTGCAGTTGATTCATACAGAGTTTTCCAGGACACTTCTTGAGTACATTGTTTGCACCATGTCGACTAGCAACCTCAATCTGGAGGCATCTGCTAAGTTAGACAACTCCAATTACAGTACATGGAAATACCGAATGGAGACCATTCTTGTGCTTCAGGACAAATGGGAGTATGTTGATGGATCCATACCTAGACCATTGGCCGATCCAGCCACCAGTATCTCTACTCCATCTGTTGTCACAGCACCAGCAACGGGATCTACATCGGGATCTACATCTACACAAACAGTTTCCGCACCAGTAGCAGATCCTGCCATTGCCCGAGCTCAAGCAGAATGGGATAAGAAAGACAAGTATGCCTATCACCTGATCAAGCAGAATGTGCAAGATGTCATGCTAGGACAGCTCAACACAGTCAAGACATCAAAAGAAGCATGGGATATGTTCGCAGCTCTCTACGAGTCCAAGAACACATCCAGGATTCTCACCTTGAGAAACCAGATCAACCAGAGTTTCCGCAATAGCAATGAAACCGGTCATGCTTATGTACTCCGCATCAAAGACTACAACAATCAACTTGCAGCAGCAGGAGAGACTATGAATCCCGCAGAAATGGTTCAAGTAATCCTGAATGGACTAGGAGAAGGATATGAGAATCTGGTCCAGAGTATTGCCATCCAATGGCAAATTCCAACACTTGAAGAACTTCAGTCAGTTCTACTTGGTGAAGAACTCAGGACTCAGGCCATTCAAGCACGTAAAGGTCATTCTAATGATCAGGCATTCACCGCTTCAGACAGAAGCAGAGGCAAAGGCAGAAACAGAGGTAGATCATATCAGAAAAGTGGTCAAAATCAAAGTCAGCATCAGCATCAGCAGCATCCTCAGCAACATCAAAATCAGCAAAGAGGAAATCATTCCAACCGAGGAAGATTCCAAGGACGAGGGAATGCATCCACCAATGTGTCAAACATTCAATGCAACTATTGTCACAAGTTTGGACACTATGAAAGAGATTGCCGCAAGAAGCAGTATGACCAAGGCGGTCAATCCCGAGGGAATTCCCGAGGAAGAGGAAATCATCGTGGTGGACATTCTAGTCATAGTCATTTTGCAAATGAACATGGAAATATGTTTCTTGCAAGTGAGGAATTGCATCAGACTGATACAATGCACCAAGACACTGATTTCAATCCCAAAGAGGATTTCAGCTATCAAGTCGACCAAGTGGAACAGGATCCTTGGTACATCGACAGCGGTGCATCATCTCATATGACAAATCATCAGGAATGGTTCACAGAAATGAAGCCATTAGAAGGTCAAAAGAATGTCATCTATACAGCAGACAATACACCGAATCCGGTTCAAGGGACAGGAGTTATCCCTATGAACAATTTCACTGGTACAAAAGGATTAGTCAAAGATGTGCTCTATGTTTCGAAGCTCAGCAAGAATCTTTTGTCAGTAGGTCAAATGACGGAACACAACTACAAAGTCATCTTCGACGGTGATGAATGCACTATCAGAGACAAATCCAAAAGAGGTCAGCTAGTAGCAAAAGGTGTCAAGGAAGGACGCTTATACAGGATGCTAGCTACAGTACCAGATAAGCATGCCATGTCAGCTCAAATGCAACAGATGCCACTATCTGCAAAATGGCACAAGAGATATGGTCATGTCAACTTCAAGTACTTGTTAGATCTAAGGAATCAAAATATGGCAATTGGGATTCCGAAGCTACAGTTTCTTGGAAAGGTTTGTGAAGCATGCTGCTTCGGCAAACAAAAGCGAACCAACTTTGTCAGAAGTACCTCTCGTGCACGAGGTATTCTTGATTTAATTCATACAGATGTATGGGGTTATGCCCAGACCCGCAGCATCAATGGTTCACTTTATTACTTGACCTTCATCGACGACTACAGCAGATATTGTTGGGTCTACTTTCTGAAAGAAAAATCTGAAGTGTTTGCCAGATTTCAAGAATTCAAAGCCATGGTAGAAAACCAAACAGGCAGAAAGATCAAGGTCATGAGATCAGACAGAGGAGGTGAATACATGTCTTCAGCCTTCATGAACTTTTGCAAAACTCACGGCATTCGAAGACAATTCACATGTGCAGATACTCCTCAGCAAAATGCAATAGCTGAAAGGAAGAATGGGACTTTAGCAGACAGTGCTAGAGCAATGCTTAGTGAAAAGCATCTTCCGAATCAGTATTGGGCAGAAGCAATAGCTACAGCTAACTACTTGCTTAATCGGCTTCCTACCGAACCGATACAAGGTATGACTCCTTATGAAGCATTCACTGGACACAAGCCACGCATTGGGCATCTCCGCATATTTGGTTGCATAGCATATGCCCATATACATGATGATCATCGCAGGAAATTGGATGCAAAGTCACGCAAATGCATCATGGTTGGCTACAGTGAAGAGAGTAAAGCATACAAATTGTATGATCCCATCAACCGCAAAGTCATTATCTCCAGAGATGTAATCTTCGATGAGGAATCATAATGGAAAACCTCACCTACACAGGAGATAGAAGCATCGACTTCACAGTCATCTACAGAACAGGTTGATGAAGAAGAGCAAGAATTGCCAGCAACACCTCAATCAGCGTCACAGCAGCTCAGACGGTCTACTAGGGAAAGCAGACCCCCAGCCAGATTGACATATGCTCAGAAAGGCAAAGCAATTCAGGTGGAAACCACCAACTATGCTCTTATGACTACCATCATGGCTACAGAAGAGCCAGTGTACTTCGAAGACGCAGTAGATAAGCCAGAATGGCAAACTGCAATGAATGAAGAAATGGATGCTTTGTATAAAAATAACACTTGGGTATTATGCGACCTTCCACCAGGAAAGAAGGCCATAGCCAACAAATGGGTATACAAAGTCAAGTACAATCCAGATGGCAGTATTCAGAGATACAAAGCCAGATTAGTTGCAAAAGGATTTGCACAACAATATGGCCAAGATTATGATGAGACTTATGCTCCAGTAGCAAAGATGGATTCCATACGGTTCTTGATATCACTAGCGACACTCAGTAAATGGAATGTGTATCAGCTCGATGTCAAGAATGCATTTCTCAATGGTTACCTAGACGAGGAAGTCTACATGCAACAACCAGCCGGTTATGTTGAACCAGGAACAGAGAACAAGGTTTGCCATCTCAAGAAAAGTCTCTACGGATTAAAACAAGCACCCAAAAGTTGGTACAGCAGAATTGATAAGTATTTTGCTGATCTGGGATACATGAAGTCCAATGCAGATCATACTCTCTACTACAAAGTTCAAGGGGAAGATATTACTATTGCACTTTTGTACGTAGATGATCTGATTGTGACAGGAAGCAAGGATCGCTTCATCAGACAACTAAAACAAGACTTATCTGCAGAATTCGACATGAAAGATCTTGGACTTATGCACTATTGTCTTGGAATTGAGTTCTGGAGAGATTCAGATAGCACATTCATGAGTCAGCTCAAGTATGTTGACAGTCTCCTGAAGAAGTTTCATATGGCAGATTGCAAGATTGCAGCCACTCCCATGGAACAGAGTTTGAAACTTACTAAAGATTCAGAAAAGCCTACAGTCAATGACAGATACTACAGGCAACTCATTGGATCTCTTATATATCTGACAATCACACGGCCAGATATTTGTTATGCAGTAAGCTCACTAGCACAATTTATGGCAAATCCAAAACAGTCTCACTGGAATGCAGCCAAAAGAGTCTTGAGATACATCAGAGGTACAAGACAATTTGGGATAGAATACAGAGGAAGTCATCCACGGTTGCATGGATACTGTGATAGTGACTATGCTGGAGATCATGAGACCAGGAGATCGACACAGGGATATGCATTCTTCCTTGGTCAAGGTGCTATATCATGGTTGTCAAACAAACAGCCAACTGTTTCTTTGTCTTCGACTGAAGCAGAATATAGGGCACTCACTACAGGTGCATGTGAGGCTATATGGCTCAGAAGACTATTGTCAGAAACAGATTACTTTGATGAATCAAAGCCAACAACAATATACTGTGATAATCAATCGGCTCAAGCATTGGCCAAAAATCCAGTATATCACTCCAGGACAAAGCACATTGATGTCAGAGAGCACTTCATCAGAGAAAGAGTGTTACTTGGTGACATCACACTGCAGCATTGTGATAGCAAAGAAAATGTTGCAGACATCTTTACCAAACCACTCGGTAAAGAGCTATTCGAGAAACACCGACTAGCTCTTGGTTTGATGCAGAGGAAGGACATTCCCATTAAAGGGGTGTGATGGAATGTAATGCTCAGTCCTTCTTCGATTCCCCAGAATCATCATCTTGAGGGAAGGCCTACTTCATGATGTTGATCTTGAGGGAAGGTGTTGAGAGTTCACGCTCAACATCATGTGATCATGTGTGCATAGCACCATCACGTGATCATATGTGCATAGCACTAACCTTATAGAGTGCTATAAAGGAAAGGGTTAGATCCCCTAACCCTAACCCTAAAAGGGTTTGTATATATTCTATTTTTTCAACTAATTCTAGTGTACAGTTAGTCATTTGTGTGTGTGCTCTCTAGCTGTGCCCTCTCTCCTCATCTCCACTCTTCTCCTCTCCCCTCTTCATATTTTGTCAAACACTTGGTCATAATACGTTACTTTTGATGTCGATATTCAGACTCCTTCCTCTTGCTTTGAAACTAGATCAACACTTGATCGTACCATTCAATTGCATGTGTTATTCACCTATCTTAGAAGGGTGATATGATTCAACACTTGGTCATTTATTCAACTTGTGGTGTTGTTTTCTTAGGTAGAAGTTCTGCAAAATAACTAGACTTTGACACTTGGTCATTCATTTGTCTTTTGGTGTCATTGTATCTTATATCATAGAATAATTGTTTAGCCTTCATCACATGGTCATTTATTTGGAGCGCAGTGTCATAGCTTGTCATAAAATATAATAGTCTAATCTTCAATGCTTGGGTCGTTTTGTTCAGTTTTAGGTGTTGTACATTAAGTTATTAATTGTAATTATCTAGGTTTTGACACTTAGTTGTTTGTTCATCTTTTGTTGTCATTGTAGCTTGGATATAAAATTGTTGCATATGTTGTTTACTTTAAAATTCTTGCGTAGTATAATTAAGATGTATGAGTTGTGATTTTTATATTTCAATCACAAAGTAATTGCAATAAGATATAACACATGATGTTTTGGATTGTCTACAAAGATTAGATTGGGTATATATTATATGCATAATGGAAACTTCCATGCTCCTAGAGCTCATAGATATAGGTACGGACCAATACCCTCCTACATTAAAATATCTTATTGAAATTTGGTATCAAAAGAACAATGGAGAGAAGATCCAAAAGGGAGACTAGGATGATTATGCTCTTGTAATGAAATAAAGCATAGAAGACACAAAGAGGATGCTTGAACAATGTGCTCAGACCCATGAGCTGGATTGTGATGCATTTCTTTGGATTGAATCCCAAATTGGTGATGTTTATGCTTGATTCAAGCAAATATGTGCTACAAGACTAGGATTTTTCAGTGATGCCAGTGCATCTCATATGGAAACATGGGATGCATTATGGGCTATACATAAAAGTAAGGTCCTATAATTTAATAAGAAGAACCTTAGAATTGAGACTTGGGACAAGAAGTTAGCCTTAAAGTTTGGTTTGGCAGAGGAGCGAGCTGAGCAAGGTGAGGAAGTGGGCATAGTGGTCTTGAAAGGAAAGGTGCCTAGAGATGAAATGCAAAAGCTACAACAGAGAGCTAGTCACATAAGAAATATTACTTTCATGGCATACATGACAAATCAAGAGATCTTCCCAGGTGAAAGGATTGGATCAAGAACATATGAAACTATCTATCGAGTTTGTCTCATAGGCTCTCTTGGTCTCTTACAACACATGTAGTATGCTTGCAAGAAGTTGTCAAGGGTGATGTTGGTGCTTGTAGACAAGAAGCACGATGAGAAGGGGCCATGTAGATAGCACATCATGTCCTCATATGAGTTATTGTTGCTACCCAAGAGGAGCCTATCTAGACCATCACACCATACGTCAATGGTGGTAGCTTATCTCAAAATTTTCTCCAATTTCCATTTAATTAAGGGTCCTTTAGGTGTTATGTTGATACACACTTCATGGGAGGAGCTAAAAAGAAAGAATAAGCACAAGGCAAGCTAGAGGATGCAATCAAAGGCTTGGGAGATTTGGTGTAGACTCCAGAGAATCAACTTCTTTTGTGCCACCCTACACCATGTAATCCATGCTCTTCTAGCTGGAGTAGCACGCTTGAATAAGGCCCAATGTTTCCATACAAACTTGCACCCTAGCAACATCTTGCTTGATTTTACTCCAAATTAAGGTTGGGTTAGAAACTTTTGGTTGCACAAAGGTCTCAACATCACTAGCATACATTTCCTTAGAAATGGATATATAGTCTTCCTTTTTGAGAAGCCGGAGATAGCGATAGACTCGGGTAGTCTAGAAGGGCAATTGGAGTATTAGAAGTCAACCCTGAGTCTGTCCAACCGTGGGAACCTTCATTTAGCCCTAACTCACTGTCTCCCTCCAAAGCCCCAATCGGGGTGGAGTTTCTACCACTCTCTCTCTCTTTGCAAGTAGAGGCTTTGTGTTCACCTCTAGGACTGTTCTTGGGTCTAGAAACTAAAGGGTTCATAAGCTCGAGGGGAAACCCACAAGCCTGCATTTTGATGAAAGCACCAAATGAGAGGATCGTAGAGAGCGAGTACCTGGATGAATGGCTTGCCGGTTTGCTTGCTTGTTCTAACCGGTTGTTCACGTTCGTGCTAAACTGTGGAAAAGCAGATGAATGGTCGATTGCGAAGGCAAAGCAGCTTGTACATTGGTGTTGTCTTCTCCTCCCTCATCGTCTTCAAGTTTTGGTTGATCAACCCTTATCTCATGTTCTATCCTGCTGTCTCTTTTCCATCTATGGTATGCCTAATGCAGATGAGACAAGCATCAAAGTCAGAGATGCTCATTGTTGCAAAAGCAAGTTCCATTGCTTACCAACATGTAAATGTAGGTGGATATCATCAAAAGAGATCAAGAAATCATCCATTCTACAAATGAGACTTCTAGAGCCGTATCTTTGATTGATCAAAAGGAATTTCCACGAGTATCATGGACAGCCAATTGCATTTGCACTTGGCAAATGAAGTGCCATATGTAGGCACTTTGCATAGCCGATGGATGTTTTTCTTGGAACGGTTTATGAAGATGTTGAAAGGATATGTAAGTCAACGACCAATCATGGATGCTTGGTTACAAACAAATGTGAGGAGAAGAAGTGCATAAATACAGATAACGACGTACACGAGGAACGAAAACGGTCATACATATGCATGAAGAGAAAGCGAATCTAGGCAGATCCACAAAAGCAACCAAAGAGGAAGAGAGTAATGAAGGAGGAGAACATGTTAAATGCATTGGGATATCTATGTTGCAAGCAAAGATGTATACGCTTCATTGATCTTGCAGACATCAGGGAATGTAGAGGACACGTGTGGCAAAGAAGGTTGCATGCTTAAGGAAGGGGCAGCCTTTGACAGATCCACATCAGCGTTTGAAGAGGAAGAGGTGGAGAGAGTCTTGCTTTAGCAAGAGGGGATCGTGGAGGATGGGGGAGAAGGAGATGGCGAGGAAGATGGTACAAGATTAGGAGGGGATTTCAAAAGCGGTGGCCCATTAAAGGGCCATTAAATTTTGGCAGCAAGATTTAGCAAGATTTGGCAAGATCAAGATAAGATTGCACCTTCATAGCTTGTAGAGAGCTTGCAACCGTGTTATTCATATACCATTTTATTCCATATTTCAAGAATATTCTCACAATATTGCACAACCTAGACATCATGGTTGGATTGATTTTGCAATTGCATCATCAACAATTCTTCCCCTATGGTTGATAGTGAATGGGAGAGGACTTGTGAGAACGTTCTAAAACAAGATGGCTTCATTGTTGAATTTTACAAGGGATTTTGGCATGTCATTCAGGATGTTTTGGTTACTATGCTTAATTTTATGTGTAACAATGGTGTTCTATTAGAAGGCATGACTAATGATTGGAGCTAGTAGATAGAGCTATGATGCTCATCATGGAGGCACCAAGGCTCCAATATGAGGCGACATTGAGCCTTGCAACAATGGCTACCTCTCTAGCCAAGAGCAGATCAAGTTTCCTATCATTGCTCTACGCCAGAGGCACACTACAAAAGAGGAGGAGGGGGAGGAGTAGGGCAGGGTGAGACAAAAGGTCTCTTGTAGAGTAATGGGTGCTAGGGCCCTAGCCAAAGAAATGAAACTTGTGATCGATGATGGCAGATAGGTTATGAACACAAGAGTCACATTATCATTGGTGTAGAGATGATAGACGGAAGAGGATGGAGATATAGGCATTTAGCAAATGTAGATTCCACCCCATAAGATCCATAGCTTGTAATGGGTGGAATTAATGTCAAGAATTAAAAATCTTGACAAGGCAATAGCTGATTGATGGCCAAAAGTACATGTGGACCAATGCATATTTTCCATAGTTTCCACGCACACCAAATATTTGTGAAAATTATTTTTCCCTTTCACAGGCATATAACCATGGTGGATGCCCCTTGGCCTTCTTTGTCCCACTCTCTCCCAGTCCTGCTAGCAATGCCTTGTGCTCCCCTTGCCTCATGGCAATAGTAGCCCTCTTGGCGAGCATTTGCTCTCCCCCCTACACCGACCTATGCTCGTCCATTGCTTCAACTCGCCTAGCCATGTGATTGCCGTGCCGTCCACCAAGGTTGAGCCAAGATTCCTAGCTATGGTGAAAGGGAGGTGGTTCAATAGGTTTCCTTGTGCCCCCCTCAACCCTGTGTACATTAGGTTAGCTACTTCTTGTTAGATTATGCTAGGTTTCATTATTACTGTACATTATGTTAATCAAAATAGCTTATGTCATCTTTTGTTAAGCAAAAGTGCCAATACCCATCATTTTATCCTTCTACCTAAATGGGTTTAGGAGTTAACTATGTTTGACCTATCCATCTAAATTCCTCGAGGGAAGGCTTAAGGTGGACCTCCCATCCATGGAAGATTGTCTCTCAATCACAGATTTTGCCTCGCTTGTATTAGTCTCAAATCAAACCTATTGAGTCAAAATCTGGCTATTAGTGTTTCATCATCCTACCACTTCCCCTATTCTTGGTTCGAAAGATCACCCCAAACTCTTATTCCCTTCTTGTTGAGGCATAGCGCTCCTTTCAAATCCTCATCTTGCACCTATGAGTCTCGCTAGATTAAGGGGAACCAGATTGAATCTTGACTTCCAAAAGTGCTCATCTTTCTTAAGAAACCCTTCCAAATGATATATGTTCTCATTGACCCCTAGGACTACCACATTTCCTTCCATAGTTCAGAACGAAGATTACCAAAAAGCGAGTGAGGAAAAGTGAGCGAACCAAAAAAAGCGAGCAGGAAAAAGTGAGCGAGACAAAAAAACAAGCAAAATAAAACAATAATATATTGACAAATCCTTATTTTAGCAATTGTGTAACCTCTTCAAAAGTCCATGAGAGAGTTGGACCTATGTCATTGCCAAGGCATCATTAGTAAAAACGCACCCTATCTTCGCTCACTTTTACTCATTCAATTTTTTATAATCCTCCACAATCAAGTTCTCTCTCTCCACCACCAACATAAGTGAGATCACCAATGAAATCTTTCACACAAGTTAAAAGTTTTGTAGGACTTCTTGAATGGAATAGTCCACATTACATGCATGTGCAAATTCTCGGTTTTTAAAACTCTATTCACTCTTGGAACAAAACGCATGTTTTTCTGTTTGCAAAAAAAACCTCCCTAATGAATCACTCTTACATCCCACCAATCCAACAAAATCTAAAGAGAGTACATCTTTAAACTAAATTAAATTTCAAAACAAATCAATCTTTGCTTATAGAAATCAATGGTAGAAGCCAAAATAGACAACATATTGACATGGTCCTTATTAGGTAAACTTTCCTCTAGATCTAATGCAAGAAAACAGTTAATTGTTTATTAAATTCACATTTTGATGCATGAAGTTTTACTAAATGGTGCAAAAGGTCATGATAATCATCTAGATCATGCCTTGCCATTCGTTTTGATATGTAACATGATCCCATTTGGATTTGTAACTCAAAAGATACAAGACGTCAAAATTCTCCCTGTTTTGGGCCAAAAGAGGGAGTGTGGGCATAAATTCTCCTCTTTTGGGCCAAAACAGGGAGCGCATAATGCGCTCCCTGTTTTGGCCCAAAAGAGGAGAATTATGCGCTCCCTGTTTTGGCCCAAAAGAGGAGAATTTATGCCCACACTCCCTCTTTTGGCCCAAAACAGGGAGAATTTTGACGTCTTGTATCTTTTGAGTTACAAATCCAAATGTATTAAAATGAATGGCAAGGCATGATCTAGATGATTGTCATGACCTTTTGCACCATTTAGTAAAACTTCATGCATCAAAATGTGAATTTCTGATGGCCAAGGATATAGCAAAGATTTTATAGCGAGTGTTTAGCATGGTCTGTTGTCTCTAATTTTTGATCTTGTCTTTAGGGCCTCCTTCTTGAATTAGCTTTATCATGCCTGTGTTAATCCTTAGATCAAGGAATCCTTTATCTTTTGCTTCCTTCCAAATTTTCATTAGATAGGGATCAACCATTTTTGAAAAAACTTGGTAGAATTCTACTGGGATTCCATCCTCACCTACAGTCTTGCCTTTTGCCATTGCATCAACTAGCCCTTTCAATTATTCTATTGATAAATCTGTATCTAAGAAAAGGCAATCAAAGGCGGCCACTTGCTTGGTTCTGACCAGTTGGACATAAGTCTCTGGTTTTGATTTTTTCTATTGAGAGGATCTCTACCTCCCCTAGTAGTTTCTAGAAGTGGGACAAGACTATATCCATAATCTCATCTAGGTCTTGCAGAATTATGTCGTCTTTTTGAAGAGCATCTAGTGATTCCTTATCATGCTTCTTTAGAGCCCTTTGAACATATCTTTGTTATCCCTATCTCCTTTACCTACCCACCACTCTCTCATTTAGATTTTGGTTTGTCTTGCTTCGATTCTCTACTTCCACTCTCAATTTGTATCTTACGCTCCTTAGTTGTGTCTGTCCCTAAATTGAGTTGTCGTCTTCAAGCGCCTTTATCTTTTCTTCTAACTTTTGGTGTCTCATGAGTCTAGATTTTGTTTGATTTTCATTCGATAGCCTTTAGGAAGTCTCTAATGTGCTATGTGGCTCTCACCCAAACTAGGAGTTCCTCCGAAAGCTTTGCTTTAAATCTTATAATGTTATTTTGCACATAAGGCAACTTAAAGAAGAAAGGGTTTGCCTTGAACTAGGATCTAAGAATCCTCCCTTCACCATTCTCTAGGGAGATTAAAATCATTTATGATTAGATAAGGGGAGGCACATTAATGCATTGCTCTTATGACAAAGCCCATCATCCAAAATCCTTCTAGAGAAATAAGCTCTGTCCGACCGAGCTTTTTTGTGGAAATGACCTATGTGATTGTTTGACTGAGTGAAAGACGTGTCCTCTGAGGCATCAATCAAGATAACTTGATCCTTGAGGATATTTCGAGTCATCAACTCACTCCCCCTTATGAGATTATCTATCCCTTCTGCATGCGACGATATTAAGATGTCCCAAAAGAATAGTATGGTCTTGAAGGATCTTACCACTCCTGAGGAGTGCTCTATCTCTTGCGACCATAGGCACATAGATTGAAAAGATCTACCACACCAAGTTGGGGAGAGTTAAGTCTATCCCTACTCCATTGCAACTAAAGGTAGTTATAACCTACATACTGCTTGAGCCAGGTGCTTAGCAACACCCAACACTATGCCCCCTCTACCCTCTTCATGTTCAGCACAAACCCACACTCTCTTGTCATCAATCTAGCTAAGTTGCCACCTTAGATTCAGTCCTCCTACTTTGACTTCCAAAAGATCTAAGAAATTGAGTCCTCTAGCATGCAACCATCTTTTAAATATTGCTAGTTTGAGGTCATTAGTTATCCCTTGAATGTTTACACTTAGGAAAGAAAATTTGTCTTGACTCTGCACCATTGGGTAGTGCTTTTATTTTGTTTCTTCTTAAAGTTAATTAGACTGACTTGGGGTGAGAGTGCAAAGCCTCTCAACATCCTCCTCTTTTCTTCTTTGTGGTACATGGGTCCTCTGATTTATCACCCAAAGCACCCGAATGGTGACTTCTTTTTTCTACTTGGATAGTTTTTCTTCCTTTCACCAAGGTAAAAGGAGGGTCTTCCTCCCCAATGCGGTGTGATGAGGTTGTTCTAACTAAGCTTCAAAGTCCTGTGTGCTCTCTACAAAATCCTCTTCCTCCTATGAGCTATCTACCATATTTTCCTTAAATACTACTACCACATCATCAATTTTCTTGTTGCATTCCTCCACTGGACATTATCCATTTCGTGTCATTTACCTTTTGTTCCTATTGTTGGAACCTCTTCATCATGAACTTGCAAAGGCTAAGAAGGGGAACTAGTTCCTTTGGCTTTTCCTATATATGACTATTCCTAAAAGGACAGTCCTTTATAAAGTGTCCACCCATCCCACACAAAAAGCAAGATTTTGGCATATTCTTGTAGAAGACCTTTTGGATTAGTTCTATGCCATCTCCATCCAACATACAAGTAGCATTTGATGGCTCAATAGCTAAGTCCATTTTATGGGCCATTCTCTGGCACCCTAAATTCCTCCTCACTTTAGAAACTTCACTACCCTGCATGCTCTGGATCTCTCTTTCAACCTCCTCAGTGGAATTATTCGCTCCTGCGCCAAGTTATTGTTAATGTTTGAAGGTGTGAAGATGTTTGGATGTTGCCTGTGTGAAGTTTTGTGTGAGTTCATGCTTGTTTTTTGGCATCGCTATAGGTAATAACAATAGCAATATGTTGCAATAGGCGTGTGCTTGTAATAGGGATATCTGATTCAAATGTTTGCGATGAATTACAGAGCTCATGCGAGTTACTCTCATTCCCTTGTCACATAGGCACATCACTTGCCTGGCTTTTCATAGGAAGTTCTAAGTTATTACAAAGTTTGCTATGAAGAACTCTAGGTTGCCGAGATGCTAGCATGGCAACCTTTCTCTAGGTCATTCTTGCTTTGCGCTTGCTGCATAACATCAAAATATGGTAGCGTTGAAGAGCTGTAGGATAACGTGGTTACTACCATCCCTTTACAGTTTATTAGAGACTTGATATCAGACCACTCTGCTCACGATGTAATTTTTGTGGTCACCCTTCCCTTTAGAAGGTTCTGTTCTTCATGTTCCCAGCTTGGCTTTGGTTGTCTCTCTTCGCTTGCCTGACTCCTGTTGACTCCTTATCTGGTTGAGCCGCTCTTGGGGCCTGAGGATAATCTCCATCGTATTCTGTTCATCATTTGCTCAAGGTGCTAAGAAGCCACTGAGCTAGAAGTGGAGATTTGTCTAGCTCATGGGACCCTCTCCTCTCGAACATGGAACCCGTGGACACCAAACTCTGAATCCTGTTCAAGCCCTCCCTTTAGCATGCCCTCGTTTACCATGCCCTCCCTGTCAGATGTCAGAGAGTTTAAAATGTCTGACAAAGCAAGATGCAACTATTAAAAGAAGAACGTAAGAATAAAACCAATGACAATCTTGCTAGTATCCATCCCAGTAAAAGTCAATGAAGGTTGATGATTTGTGACCCATGATACAAATGAGTGACAGAGAGCAGAAAGGGGCGTACATGAACGGGGAAGATCTAGCACATTTTGTAACCACCACTGACTCTCTGGAAGCTTTGAAGACAATACCATCATTGTAGTAAAATAACACTCGACTATATTGTCATCGAAAAATGCAATGCAAGGAGACTTGTAATATTTTAAGCTCATGAAATAAATACAAAAAATTACAAACAGTTGAAAATAAAGTAGATTGTATTTGATGGTCGGACCCTCTCCAGCTTCAGCTTTAGATCTTGTCCAACTTCAGCTTCAATGACACTAGGATGATCTTTGCATTACCTAGCACAACTTTTACTTCTTTCTCTTGTGTGGTAGGCTGCGACCACCATTTGTGCGCTTGAAATCCCTACATAGTGAAACTGAATCTCTCCAATAGTGGGGCGAGAGATAATTTTGGAAGAGGCACCAGGTTTTGGTGACTCTCTCTAACTACGATTACAATGACTAGTGCAGTGAGTGCATCTGCTGTTACCTCCAGTAGTGAATCCATTTTGGGAGGGGCAACAGGATTTGGTGATGTCTCCGACAAAGGCGAGAGAGAATTTTGCAATCCGCCAGCACTTCAAGACCAGTGCGGTGACCACCACAACAACAAACACTTCGTCGATATCCACGCAGCTTGGGTTGCTCATCCATAGCTTAGGACTCCTCATTTACCTTACTCCTTCCCCTTTACCTTACATAAGCTCTCTAATAATTTTGTTCATAAGGCACTGCATCTCGTTGGCTACACTTACTCAAAGGAAGATGAAAAGAGTAAATGTGTCCCATTGGCTACACCTATTTGAACTTCCCTAATGCCTTTGAACATATGAAGCATTATTGGCACATATGACTAAATGCTCCTTAGGAAAATAACCTTCTGCATGAGTTGATGCACTAAGAAGCTCCACTTTTGAAATATTGTGTCTCTAGCATGATTAATTGATAGGCATTACATTTGCAACCAAGGACCATAAGTTCTTGTGACCATAAATACCCAATCTAATTGTATGTCCAACCTAGCTCTATTTGTTACCTCATCCTCCTTTGTACATGATATGCCATGACTGACATGTTTGACTTCTTCTCCTTCTCATTAGTAACATGCCTAAACTCATTTGTTTATGAGATGGCCAGGTTTCTAGATACATCTCTTTTTCTTCTTCCCATTGTCCTTGGTTGTGACACTAGAATTGAAGGACAAGGCTGCCTTGCTCTAGGATTTTCACTTGACTACTATTGCCACAAAGAAGATTCTTTGACGATGGTTAAACTTAGTGAATATAGGGCATAATTAAAAGAAGCTGAGTGAATGCATGGCATAAACAAAAGAAGATGCAAAAATCCAATGCCCATTGATGAGGAGGCCATAGTTTTATGTGGTGTAAAATTCACCAAAATACGTTGAAAACCAAAAAAAAACTTGCCTAGAATCCAAAAAGCCATACAAAACTAAGCCCAATACTAAAACCTTGCCTAAGGGCATGCCCAAAATTTTGTGAAGGGTGATCGATCAAAGATTCCCATGGGTTGAAAAGGAAGTGCAACCAGTAGTAGTAGTGGAAAACTATTTCCCCAAGCAATTAAATGGAAATGAGGCCATTAATTAGCCAAAGGGATCAAAGGCATAATTGGAATGATCTGAGAATGATCTATTAAAATTTTTTGAAAATAAAATCTCTATTTCAATATTTAAATGTCAATAAAGATTATAACATGCTTTTCTTGTGAAAAGGGGAAATCAATTTCGGGTTTGCATGTGGCAAAATCAAAATTTTAACCTAATTGTAAATTATAATAAAAACCCCAAATGACAATGCAATCATTACCAAATTTAGGCACTGATTCGGGTGGAGGTCATGATAAGTAAGGGGGAAACTCTGAGAAAGTATGGTGGTGGTAAGAGGGAGAGAAAATCTGAGAAAGTATGGTGGTGGTGAGAGGAAGAGTCATGGCAGTGGTGTGTGTGTGTGTGTGTGAGAGAGAGAGAGAGAGAGAGAGAGAGAGAGAGAGAGAGAGAGAGGGGGGGGGGGGGGGGGAGAGGGTGGTGGAGGGCATGAGGTAGACTACATGGCAAGAGGGGGTTCGAAGGGGGAAGAAATGGTGTTAGTTAGCCAATGGGAGAGGTCATAGGAAGATTAGAGAGAGATTAGGGATGCTAGGCAAGGGTGTTTTTCCCCAAAAAAAATTCTTGCTTCTCTTTTTCTCCAAAGGAAACAAGGCAAACAAAAAGCACATGATGGTAGGGGTTCTTCCCCCTCCCCTAGATAGCAAAAGATGTCCCCCCCCCACCCCCCTCCTACATAACAAAGCATAATAGTACATTTAACCCAAGCCTCGAGATGAACTGATCCTCTAAGATAATTGAAATGGCAATAAATGTTTAAGATGGTCTTGGTCCTTTATGTGTCCTGTGGAAGCTTTGCCTCACTCTCTGTTGAAGAGATCAAAATTAAATTGAGGTATCTAAAGAACATATACCACAGGACTAGAGAAATACGTTTAGGAAAGGGATAAGACAACTTAGCCACACAAGTTGTGCACACCTTAACAGTTAGTATTGCCACATGTATTCATCTTATAATGGGCCTCCAAAGTTAGAACTTATGAAATTCATAAATATTCGCATATATGTCACAATGAAGTGATAATCTTGAACCAAAAATACAATTTACAAGCAACAAGCTAACAATTCTAGCTAATTGCTTCATAGTAAGACAATAAATTTTGTTCCAAAAAAATCATAGCAATAATTGACAAATAGGTTGATGCATACAAATAGTCCAAATTCAACTAAGCTATGCTAATGTAAGCTAGAACTATCTATCCATGACTTTCCATCACCTCCATGCCCACCCCTATATGTCCTTCAAGACTTTAGGCCCTCTATGTTGACTAAAAATTGCAAGACTAAAACTCAAAGGAATTTATGGGGACTTGTTCTTTTGAATTCACTAATACATGGCTAATTGAGGAGCCAAAGGCAAAAGAATCCAAAAACTTTTACACAATGACGGTGGGTTTGTCACATAATCGGTCAACTCTTGTATCTTCTTCTTTATAGTCTCTATCACATGTTTACAATTTACGTGGAATATTATAGGCTTGGATTTTGGTTATATGAATTGATTTAATCACATTGGGGAAATCTATTTAGTGTTCACACACAAAGGAGGAAGAGACAAACAAAAAAAAGTCTTAAGAATCATCATGAGACTAGACCCATACATTCCACACTCCTTTTCCTTCAAGTAATTAATGAATTTAGCATTTTCTCCCAGTTGGCACAACCTATTCACATTGCAAGAGGAATATTGAACCACTTAAATCTTCAAATAGAGAAAAAACCCAAATTATTATCATTCTAATAAACATTAAAAGTTAATAACAAATTGTGCTTGATTGTGCAAGTCCTTTTTTGGTGCTTAAGTGTGTAGAGCTAGCCTAACTTTCAAAACTTATACTATGATATACTGGCCAAATTTTTAAATATTTATATTTATAATTTAAAATTTTGGCAAATTTACATGGAATTCACTTATAATTTTATAATCTTGAAGGCTAAACTTAGATCTTTTATTAATTCTAGTTTCAAATCTTGGTGAATGTGTTGAGCTTTTATTTTTAGAAGAGCATATAAAATTTTGCAAGTTTTATAAAACTTTCGCTTATTAACAAAACTAACATGAAAAATTCATCCCTGCTTCTCATGTTTTAGACATTTTCTTGCCATGGTTGAAAATGAAAGTGAGAATAAAATCTTGACTCTGCACACTGACAAGGGGGATGAGTACATGTCCCATGAGTTTTCTACATTTTTTGTAGCCTGGGGTATCATGCATTAGTGCACAATACCATATACTCCACAATAGAATGGGCTTGTAGGGTCTAGGAAAAATCATATAGAGATGGAGATGGCAGATGCATGCTAAAGGGAAAGTCTAATTTTGATTGGATGCCATCATGTCTTCCAACTATGTACTCAATAGAGTACCAACATGGGCATTGATGACTATCACAGCCTATGAGGCATGGACCAACTGGAAGCCTATTATATCACATATGTGGGTGTTTGGGGCATTGGCATGTGTGCATGATCCATATCCACTAAGGCATAAGCTTGAGAAAAAAGCCATCAAATGCTTATTTATTGGCTACAACTCAAAAATCAAGGGATATCATTTGTATCCACCTAGCACAGGGAAGGTTATCATTAGTAGGGAGATTGTTTTTGTTGAGAATGTGCCTTTACCTTGGCTGGTCTACAAAAAATAGCCATCCATTGAGGCCTTAGAGGTCTTTGATTCTTTGCTGCCCCTCTTCCAATCACCTACAAATTCAACAACATGTATAAAGTATAATGCAACATGCTTCAAGCAGGTCACATCCTCCTCCTGTTGCTCTTGCTCAGCTTGATATGCCTCTAGTTGATCCTCATGCCATTGAGTAGGCAATTAAAGAGGAGAGGGCTATCACTAGACAACAAAAATCAATCCCTCATTGGCTTTTGGCACCCTCAAGTATAGCACGAAGACTGAGCCTTTACTTGCCCACACTAGACATGCAAACAAAAAAATGCAAGGTAATTTATTGGCTATAGCATTGATAGTGCTTGTAATAAAGAGCATCTATGTCACAATGATGCTTTTGATAGCAAAGAATGGTTGGATGCCATAAGAGTTGAACTTGAATATGGCACTTGGGAGCTTTGTGACTTGCTTGCAGGCAAGTGTGATATAGGCACAAAATGGATTTATAAGGTTAAAAAAAAAGCTAATGGCAACATTGACTGCTTCAAATCCCACCTGGTTACAAAGGGATATGCAAAACATGGCATTGACTTGAGGAGACCTTTTCTCCCACCTCATGCATTACAACCATATGGTGCATCATTACTCTTGCATCCCACTGACATTGGGAGGTTCATCAGTTGGACATTAACAGGAAGATGTCTATGTCACTCAGCCACCTAGATTTGAGGAAAAGGGTACTAAAAAATAGGTTTGCCAGATTGAAAAAGACCCTTTATGGATTGAAGCTGGCACCTCGAGCATGGTAGGCCAAGATACATGCATTTTGATAGCTCGTGGTTTTCAAAAGAGCCCTATAGAGGCGATTGTTTATGTCTACAAGAGTGTTAAATTTTTATACATGCATTTTGATAGCTCGTGGCTTTCAAAAGAGCCCTATAGAGGTCATCGTTTATGTCTACAAGAGTGTTAATTTTTTTTAAACTCTCATTGTTTATGTGGATGGCATGTTTGTCACTAGGCTAGATATAGGAAAAATTACAGATTTCAAGGATGATTTGCAAAAATGATAGAGCGAGTGGCTGAAGGACTAAATAAAGCAGCACAACAAACCCACCAATCAATTTTATCTACTAATCACATTCAAGAGACAATAAGAAAGAGAGATGGTAGTACTTAGATGAGAGTTAATGCAGTTGCCACCCAAGAGGTGGGTGGTGAGACATGGGTTCAATAATCTAATGACCAATTGGATCTTGCAATGAGAAGCTGTAAAGATTGGATGGTTGGAATTCAATCATTGTAAAGGTGTAATTGTATAATGCTATAGGTAGTACCTATTGCCTCGAGCATTACTCAGAATTCAATTATTGTAAAAATAAAATTCAATCATTGTAAATCCCATGGGTAGTGCCCATCACCTTGAGCATTAGATTCCTTTGTAAACACATATTAACGTATAATTGATATTCTTTGGAATAAAGAAAGAATATTCAATGTTTTTTCTCTATTTAAATGTTAATTTTTGTATCATATGAGTGCCATTGTTCTTTACATTCAAGTTTAAATGCTAAGAGGCTCTTGCTTACATGGATTATAGTCAGCCCTCCATAATGGGAGCTCTTCACAAGCCTGCATGATTTCTAATTATTGGAGGAGGAGAAAAGCAATAGGAAAAATGAAAGAAGAAAAGAGGAGAAAAAAAAAGGGAGAAAGTCTCTTTAGAGACATTTGATAAAATTGGAATGATACAGAGAAGATTCGCATGGCCCCTGTGCAAGGATGACATGCACAAATTGAGAAATGGTCCAAATTTTTTTATTTTTTATTTAAAAAAAAGGAGAAAAGAGAAAAACAAATTGGGGATTATGCATAGGATTGAATTTTCTATTGAATAAAATATATTTCATGAGAGAAAAGGGGATTAATTTGTTTTACCATGGATTTATTTATTTTGTTTACTTAAACTTTACTTTTTTAAAGGAGGATTCTTTAAATAAAATTTACTAGGATCTTAAAATATAGAGTAAGGTACAAATTATGTTTGAATTCCTAGTTTTTATTAGTGCAAAGTGATAATGTCAATAAATAAAATTTTTTGGGGAATAGATAAGGTCAAAAAAGTAAACTTTTTATTGGGAAGGATATTTTCAAAAAGTTAAACTTTCATTTGTTAAGGATTTTTGGGCTTTGTTCAAAGATTTAAAAAGTCCAAAATTAATGAAATGATGGTTCTTGATGATGATGAAACTATGGGTGTTGATGTAGAAGAGGATGCATTTCGAGAATTACAGAGTGCACATACATTTTTTGGTTATGTGGAAAGCTTCAAAAGCTCATCTTTTTTAAAAGATCATTCTACCAAAATATTCCCCAATGTTTCAATTCCTTGATGATGTTAACAGACCATAAGCTTATGTATTGTTTTTTAGAATTACATAATTTTCAAAAAAAATCAAAATTTCTATGAAAATTACTCCTTAATTTAGGTCGTGTTTTTGCATGCTTTTTTCCCCCATTATGATAATGTGCAATATTATTTTAATTATGATTTAAAAATATCAAATTTTTTATTTTTAAAAAGTAGTATTCCATTTTCTTCTCATTTGCATGCAATGTTACCCGCTTTATATGAAATAGTGTTACTATTAAAGTAATTTAAAAATGCTATGATTTAATAGTATATAATAATTTCATGGAGTTCATGGTTTGGGGTTCATTATGGTGATATTACATAATGTGTGGTTTTTTCTTGTTGAAGGTGGCACCCCAAGTAAAATGGATGGGCAAGAAGATGTGAAAACCAAATTCTAGAACATTGGTTGATGTTAGTACTATATACATAATAGGCCAATATTTAATATGAAAATGCTCTGGCTTAAGAGTTTATAATAATTTCACACAATTAATGGTTTAGGGTTCATGTTGAGGATATTATGCAATATTGAAGTTGGAATCCCGATGAAATGGATGGGCAAGAAGATGTGGCAATTGAATTCTAGGGTGGAGTGGATTTTAGTCCTATTTACACTACTCTACAACCAACTATATAGTACAATCTACATTCCATTGGTATATATATAATATAAAGCATAAGAGTTTATAAAAACCTCCAACAGTTAAGATAGAAAGTGTTGAAGAAGCCAAAAGATGTGAACAATGTCAATAATGAAGAAGGTGCATGAATGCAAGTGCCAAAGATGGAAATTTGTAAATTTTTAGGTTATGATATTTGAGTTTGCTTATTCTAATCCATTTGTATGAACGTTTTCAATATATGAAAGTAAAGGTTGGGAGCTAACTAGGATGGATAGTCCAAAACATGTTGGAAAAGACCTCATCCCCAGCCAAGAGAATCAATAGTGTGACATCATCTCGGATGCATGGATTCATTGCTAAGCTAGGTGCTTGCAAAAAATTGCTATGCGAGGTGCTTGCAAAATCATAACTAAGCAACTATGAATTGTACTAAAACACAGTTGAGGAATGGATCGCCATTCTATTTTGTAAATTTTTGATTTGAATATTATTGAAGCCAAAATAAAAAATAAAAAATTATTGAAGCCCATTCTATTTTACATTTTAGTCATTTCTTATGGATTCAATAGTCACATGTGGTAAATTTTAGTCTAGCTTTTCACATGCAACCAAAAGTGAGAGCCCCAAACCCTAATCTTGCTTGGATGAATACATGTGATGTAGACTACTCTATTAATATAAGTGCTTTATCTTTTTGAACTGTACTACAATATTCTTCACTATGAAACTTTTGTTATATTAAAATTTTAGTCTAAACACACACAAGTTAGAATAGATGTTGCCAGTAGCACAGGTGTTGATATATGAGGTTAAAAAAGAATATCCACATCAGTTTACTTACAAGCTGTTGATGCTGCTAGCAGCTCCTATTGATATATTAGGTTAAAAAAGAATATCCACATTAGTTTACTTACAAGATCTAAATTTTAAGTCATAAACTTGCCATGAGACATGGGAAATCTCTCTAATGGTTCAACTCAATTGGATTATGATTAGAGACAATATCTTTAGCTTTTAACCCATAAACTTGCCAAGAAAAATGGGAAATCTCTCTAATGGTTCAACTCAATTGGATTATGATCAAAGAAAATATATTTGACTCTTAAACTAAAACAAATTATTTTATTGATTTGAGCATACATAATGTAAAGAAAAAACCACGCAACTATCCATATGTTTGCTTAACAAGGATATCCACAAAGTATACATAAATTTTTAGACTGCATCAAAATTTTTATATTAATAAAAAGTATAATCATGCTTGTCTACTCAAAAGGCTAACCACCTTTTAAAGTACTAAATTTTTTGTTTGCTCATTCCTCACCTCAATATCTAAACTTGCACTGGCACAAAATGTCTTACACAAAGCTTACACAATAGTCACTTAGGCATACTTGGTTCCACAAGGTATGATAACAAGCCCTTACACACCATTTTGTTCTTGAAATACATTGCAATGTAAAGGCTATTGGGTAAACATACTTCTTTTGTTAATTTGTTCACTTCTTGTAACTTGTTCCTCTATACACAATTTTGTGAATTCTATTGTATGCATTTCCTATAGACCCCCTATCATAGTAAATGGTACATTAATGTGCATTGAGAAACAATGGATAATTAGATTTTGAAGGAGCAATTGATGCATTTATTGTTTTCTTATAGTATGAGGGGAAAATACAATTTTCAAAGAGAGATCATGAGCTAGGGAAACTTGTACATATACTACGTAATAGACTAGCATAAATTTCAATCCACATGTGCAAATAGGTAGCGAGAGTAAACTGGTAAAACAAAACCTCATCTCAAATAGATAAAGAAAGGGTACAACATTCAAATGAAATAGATCATTGAAAAGGATTCATGATGGAAAGTGCATGGTAGGAATCATTCTTCACAAAGGGAAAAGGAAGAAGTAAAGGGATGCCTTGCAATAGCGGTTATGATGATTAGTACTAATGGAAAGTTATGATGACTAGTACTCATGGAAAATAGTACTTCACTTTTTGAATTAAAAAACCCCTTATGTTTGAATATTTTTTGTAACTTTGTAAAAATACAAAACCCCTTGTGCAGCTGCTGTGACACACAGAGTATAATCAAGGGCAGGATTCTCTTGATTATCTACATAGATGCTTGTTGGTTCTACTTTGGTTCCATACTACAATGAAATTGCAAACTCAGTGTGAGAATGTCTTAAGACAACGACCATACATTTGTACAAACAAGGCATACAAGCAAAAATGTGTTGATAAAGTGAGGATGTAATTTAAAAAACAATCACAAGGCCAATTCGATATCATAGAAAGCAATGTCTTAAGTAGCATGGTGGTTGAAATCTGCTGACAGTTCACGCCACTACATCCCTCACATCCATAGCCATAATGACCACTTTCCCTTTTTGCACATGGTCCCCCACTTCCTGTATCACCATATCCACACTTGACTTATGTTCCAGAATTCATTGCACATCCCCTTAAGAGGCCATGTCATGATTTCATATCTTTTATACATCCCCCAGCACATCTAGATAGGTTTCCCTCTCTTTCGTACTCAGCTATATCTGCACCCATAGCCCCCTTGCCTTCACCAGTAGCTACACCACCAAAATAGCATGGTGAACCCATAGAATTCCAGAGTGATTGTCACTTACGCTTCTCCAATGACGGGATGTTTGATTCACATCAATAGCAACTATGGGCACTGGCATGTCTGACAATGTTAACATGTGCCACATTTCCCTTAGCTCATTTGATCCCCATAAAATTTACACATGCAAGGTGTTGAAGCACTCTAGGATAGTAGAGGATTTGCAGACGAAAGCATTGGCAGAATGCTTGGGGGATGTCACACAACCTGGCTTCATCCGAGCTATAGGTCTAGTATCTAATACTAATCCATTGACAATATTCCCGTTTTGGAATGGAAATTATTTGGATAGATGGATGACCTATCTTGGACATGATGGAAAGACGAACTCTCCAGTGGGACATAGAGATGATGCAAAAATGCCTATTAGAGCTCCATGTGTCCATCAGCATGTTTTTGATCTTCTAAGTGCACTTGTATGTTGAGAGATCATGCTCAACATCATGTGATCATATGTGCATAGCACCATCATGTGATAATATGTGCATAGCACTTACCCAATAGAGTGCTATAAAGGAAAGGGTTAGATGCCCTAACCCTAATCCTAAATGGTTTTGTATATATTCTACATTTTTCAACTAAATCTCGTGTACAGTTAGTCATTTGTGGTGTGCTCTCTAGTTGTGCCCTCTCTCCTCATCTCCACCCTGTTGATATTTTGTCATGGTATCAGAGCCCCCTTGCCTTCTGTTGAGGCATTGCGATTCGAGAGAGCGTGAGAGAGACTGAGTGTTTCATCTTTCATTCTGATGATGAAAGATTTCCTTTGAGAGAAATTTCCATTCATCTCCATCAAGAGATCTAGTGATCGAGAGAGAATGTAAGATCCTTTCCTTGCTGAGAGAGAAACATTTTGTCATATTCTATGAGTTCAATTCTCTAGAGCTTCTGTGTGAAATTTTGAGATAGTAGAGAAAGAGACCTTAGTCTCATAGTTCCACCCAACTTCAACATAGCAAAGCTCAAATGACAAGCTGAAAAGCTCGGGCTCTAAGGCCTCGACTTCAACAACTTCAAGCATGGCCTTTTACAAGGCAGAACCAACCGTCAATCTCCAAAGCTCTTGAGGCGAGCTCCATCTAAGGCTTGCCTTTACTCCATATCGCGAGTACTTGTAACAAGGTGGCTCAACCGACTAAGGCAGTGTGCACCATGAGAACCATCTATAGCCTTGCCTCCACAATGATTTCTTGGACTCACTCAATGACTACTACATCTACAACGACTCCATACCTGAGGTGTAGCTCAAGTCTCCACGGCTCCGCCTCTTCAACGAGTAGCACTACCAACTGCCTGCTCCATCCAACTGCGCCCAGCAACTAAGCTTCAAGCCTACGACCTGCTACTCCAAAGCTATGGACCAGCAGAGCATAGGCCAGTAGACCTTCTGCTAGCGCCCCACCACCCACGACCATCAACAGGGGCTCCTCCATCTCCAAATGCCAAGCTCCATTGTAGGCTCCCCACTCCAAATGCATAGCCACGAGCTCAATGATCATGGGCCAGCCCAGCACCAAACGACCTTTTGTAGCAAATGGCCTTTAAGGCCAAGCCTCATGGGACTTCTCCAAACAACAACTCCTATGAGCTAGCGACCATCAACGATCTCCAGGGGACGCCTCCACGTTGCAAATCCTGCCTCTCCAATGAACCAAGCTCCACCCACCGGCCGACCAGCTCCATCAACGAAATCCGCTTGTTCAACGATGGAATCTACATGATTTCAATGAAATCTCTGTGGATTCCGTTCTCCACAAGGTTGACATGTGTTTCTACGTTATCCCAAGGTCTTCACAACCACACACCTTAAGCCTTGGTCAAGGACCAACCACGTGGCACCCTATCTAGACTGCCATGTCATCAGTGGCTAGTCAAGTGCCACATCATCATTATTTGACATGTGGCAGGCGACTACCACGCCAGCTTATCTACCATGTCATTTAACACGTGTTCATGCCACATCATCTCCCACATCAATAGACACATCACTTGTGCCACATCATTAGTGCCTAGTCAACTACCACCTCATCAGTGCCACATGGCACTCTGCAGGCATACTTACCCCTTGCAAGGCACCCACAGCACCTTGCATGTGCACACTAGTGCCACATCACCATAGTGCTCCACTAGTATACCCCTTGCTAGACATAGTGACACATCATCATTGCATATGACTCATAGTGCCACATCATCACTGTGCATTTTCACTCTTTTTTACCCCTCTACCTAGATCAAGCCGTATCTCTTGATCCAAGAGGAATTTGAGGGTGCTACAAAAAGGTGAAACGATCAATTTTTTGTGCTCTACGCACTCGTCACATCATGCACACATTTTGGTGCAAACATCACTCACTTTTGAGCCTCATCGTTGATAAATGCACTTCCTACATGCACATCAGCCTCTACATCGACGCATCTGACCCAGCACATAAAAAGAACCAAAGAAAATAAATTATTTGCTCTTCTTTCATCAATCGACAATTGGTATAGATCTAGAACATAGTAGACTAGATCGCCATAGAGGGGATGCTTTGAATTTTCCCAAGTTGCTAATCTAAGCCATGCCCAAAATTCCCAACTAGTTCCTAGTCCCTACGCTCCCTACGGTTTCACATGATCACATTACCTAAAAGCTGACCTTCATTAGTTTAATGAGCAGACTTTAGAGCGTTCAGAGGCATTGCCAATTGACCAGTGGGGGCAGATAGCACATGATTTGATTTCACACACACATGCCATCATTGTAAAGCCTATTTGGTTATTTTACGGCATTGTGCACATCATTTCAGCCTTGTAAAGCCTCTTGGCTATTCTGGGCATCATTTGCCACAAGCCTTGTAATTCAGATCGGATTATATATATTACAGTTCTACCTTCATCGATAGTTCAGATTTCACCTGCTACAGTCAGTGTTTTGCAGTTGATTCAGATAGTGATTTTCACGACACTTTGAGTACATTTCTTGGACCATGTCTACGACTAGCAACCTCAATCTAGAGGCATCTACTAAGCTAGTATGTCAATGGATCTACACCTAGACCATTGGATGTTCTAGCTAGTAGTAGCTCTACTCTACGTTTTGTCACAGCACCAACAGCGGGATCTACAGTGGGATCTCTAGCTACACCAGTAGTTTTCGCACCTTTAGTAGATCCTTCCATTGCTCAAACTTAGGCAGAATGGGATAAGAAAGATAAGTATGCATATCATCTGATCCATTGGCTACTGCAAGGTGGTCAGATGTGAGTTTACATGTCAATACCTCCCCTGGGTGCTTTCATAGCTACTCTCAGGTGGTCAAGTTTGATTACAAACATATGGGCTACAGGTGGAAAGGATGTTGCTTCTCAATGCTTGATGTCGATGGCATTTGCTTCTTCTCTTAACATAGCTTGATGCATGATTCTTTGTTCTTCCATGTGCCTTAACACTTTATGTGTGGATGCCATGCTCTATGCTATGGTCATCTCATGCACTTGTGCTTTTCGGCACACGTTTTGACAACGATGTGTGCATTCATGCTTTGATTAGTCATTTGTTGCAAAGGTCTTACCAATTGATTTCTTTCAATATTGGTAGTGTCTAATTGCTAACAATGATTTTGACTTGACAAGCACATAGAGCTAAAAAAGATGATCACTTTTCCTTTTTGGAGCGTGTCCCAAATTCTTCTTGGATTGCAAGTTATGGCTTGTCGAAGTTTCTGTGAAGAAGAGGGCCTTTGATGATGTGGCACATGGATTCACATGAAGAATTCAAACTACGCTTAACAAGGACCTCTGTGCTTAGGTGGCACTGCTGCCTGTGCATGATTGTGTGGCACTTTGCCATGTGTCAGTCTTTTGAGCCAAATGAGTTAACCCAAGGTTAATCAAACTTAACTATGATTCAAGTAACTGAACCTAGCCCCACTAACTGAACCCCCTAACCATGGTTATCTTTAATCTAACCACAATTAAATCATATCTTGATACGTGTCAGTCAATGGAAAGAAGCCTTTGGAATTTTTAATGGAGATTTCCGTCGACTGTGCTCCAGGCTACATTGTCGATGGCGACGTCTCTTCATTGATGGAGAAGTCTGCTTGTATTATGTCGTTGGCATTGGTAGCTAGCAACTGTAGATGGCGCAGGGAGCAGTCCTTCATTAGCATGAGCTTGGAGATGCTAGAACCTTGTAAGAGCTCATCCATTACACACTGAAAGAGCTTGGCTATTGCAAGAGTGCCTTACAGCAGCTGTTTGGTCCTTGTAAGAGATGGAGCTATTGATGCATCGCCTGCTGCCTAGTGGCTAGATGTTTGAGCGTCGAAGGCTTTGTGATGAGAGGCACTAAGACATAGGAGTGTCGGGCATTGAGAGCAATCCGTGATGCCATTTGGAGCTGTATGTCAGTGCTGAAGCATAGCATGGAGAGACTCGTATGTTTGTAGGTCACCCGTGAGGTTGGACGTCATTAGTCAAAGGTGAAGGCCTGTGGCGCTAGAGTGTTGGAGTCGGTTATTGAATGCGGGTTGCGTTACTAGTCGTGATGGAGGCTGAGCACTGTGTGGAGGCACTGTAGGAGTCGATGATGATAACAGAGGCTTGGTTCCTACTATTGGAAGCCTTGCTGCAATGGAGCGGCTGATCGTTGGGACTGAGGCGTTGCTGCTATCTGACTCTACTATCTGACTCTACTGTGTCATAGATGATAAGGCCACCTGTGGCTAGTTGCTTTGTGCCTTGCTTGTTGCAAGAGATGGCTGGAGCCAGGACGTTGCTTGGCGCTATAGATGGCTGGCGAGAGGCTTCGACTGTCGTAGAGGGCCGTTGTAGAAGGCGAGGCTAGCTGAGTGTAGATCGTGTGCTGGTCGCTAAAGGTCATCCGTCTTAAGCTTGTCGTTGGAGGTCGCTCTATCCACACTAGAGATTATGGCTCTGGTAGTCGAGAAGTCTATCATGAATTCAGATTCAGAGGAAGCTTGAGCCAACCCAAAATCACAGATCTTTAGCATGCAGTCGTTGCAATTCACAAGGATATTGCAAGTACTTCAAGCCTCTCTCTCTTTCTCCGTTAGTCAAGGATCACAGATCAGAAGAGCAATGCAACATTTCTTCTTTCCTCAAAGGAGAAAGTAGAATCTAATCCTAGTGCAATAACTCTCTGTGAGCTTTGGTCTTCCTATATGATGGTGTTCCCCAGGCATTCACAGCCTTAGATAGAAGCATAGGTAGAGGCAAAGGTAGAGGTAGATCATTCCGGGGAAGTGGTTATCATTAGCAAAGTCAGCATTAGCATCAGCATCAGCATCAACATCATCCTTAGCAACATTAGAATCAGCAAAGAGGAAATCATTCCAATCGAGGAAGATTCCAAGGATGAGGGAATGCATCAACCAACATGTCAAACATCTAGTGCAACTACTATCATAAGTTTGGACACTATGAAAGAGATTGCCACAAAAAGCAGTATGACCAAGGTGGTCAATCCAGCAGTAATCGAGGCAATTTCCATGGCAGAGGAAATCATTGTGGTGGACATTCTAGTCACACTCATTTTGCAAATAAACATGGGAATATGTTTCTTGCAAACGAGGAAATGTAGAAGATTGATACAGTGTACCTAGACAGTGTACCTAGACACTGATTGCAATCCAAAAGAAGATTTCAGCTATCAAGTCAACCAAGTAGATCAGGATCCTTGGTACATCAACAACGGTGCATCATCTCACATGACAAATCATCAGGAATGGCTCACAAAGTTGAAACCATTAGAAGGACAAAAGAATGTCATCTACACAGTAGATAATACATCGAATCCAATTCAAGGGACATGCATTATCCCTATGAACAATTTCACTGGTACAAAAGGATTGGTGAAAGATGTACTCTATGTTCCGAAGCTCAACAAGAAACTCTTGTCATCAGTAGGTCAAATGACGGAACACAACTATCGAGTCATCTTTGACTGAGATGAATGCACTATTAGAGACAAATCAATAGCTATCAAGTCAACCAAGTAGATCAGGATCCTTGGTACATCAACAGCGGTGCATCATCTCAATTGACAAATCATCAGGAATGGCTCACAAAGTTGAAACCATTAGAAGGACAAAAAATGTCATCTACACAATAGATAATACATTGAATCCAGTTCAAGGGACATGCATTATTCCTATGAACAATTTCACTGGTACGAAAGGATTGGTGAAAGATGTACTCTATGTTCCAAAGCTCAACAAGAAACTCTTGTCATCAATAGGTCAAATGATGGAACACAACGATCGAGTCGTCTTTGACTGAGATGAATGCACAACTATCGAGTCATCTTTGACTGAGATAAATGCACTATTAGAGACAAATCCAAAAGATTTCAGCTAGTAGGAAAAAGTGTCAAGGAAGGATGCTTGTATAGAATGCTAGCTACAGTACCAGATAAGCATGCCATGTTAGCTCAACCGCAACAAATTCGCTATCTACAAAATGGTATAATAGATATGGTCATGTTAATTTCAAGAGCTTGCTAGATCTTAGGAATCAGAATATGGTAATTCGGATTCTAGAGCTATAGTTTCTTGAAAAAGTTTGCAAAGCATGCTGATTCGGCAAAAAAAAGCGAACCAATTTCGACAGAATCACCTCTCGAGCAAGAGTTATCCTTGATTTGATACAAACAGATGTATGGGGTTATGCCCAGATCCACAACATCAATGGTTCACTTTACTACTTGACTTTCATCGATGACTACAACAGATATTGTTGGGTCTACTTTCTGAAAGAGAAATCTGAAGTGTTTTCCAAATTTCAAGAATTCAAAGCCATGGTAGAAAACCAAATAGGCAGAAAGATCAAAGTCATGAGATCATTTAGAGGAGGTGAATACATGTCTTCAACATTCATGAACTTTTACAGAAGTCACGGCATTCAAAGACAATTTACATGTGCAGATACTCCTCAGCAGAATGCAAGAGCTGAGAGGAAGAATGGTACTTTAGCAAACAGTGCTAGAGCAATGCTTAGTGAGAAGCATATTCTGAATCATTATTGGGTAGAAACAATAGCCACTATAAACTACTCGCTTGATCAGCTTCCTACCAAACCAATTCAAGGTATGACACCTTATGAAGCATTCATTGGACATAAGCCACACATTGGGCATCTTTGCATATTTGGTTGCATAGCATATGTCCACATACATGATGATCATTGCAGGAAATTGGATACGAAGTCGTGCAAATGCATCATGGTTGGCTAAAGTGAAGAAAGCAAAGCATACAAGTTGTATGATCCCATCAATCACAAGGTCATTAGCTCCAGAGATGTAATTTTTGATGAGGAAATCAGAGTGGAAAACCTCAAACACACAAGAGATAGACGCACCCATTTCACAGTCATCTACAGAAAAGATTGATGAAGAAGAGCAAGAATTGCCTAAATACAAACTGAAGTACAATCCAGATGGAAGTATTCAAAGATACAAAGCCAGACTAGTTGCAAAATGATTTGCACAACAATATGGTCAAGACTATGATTAGACTTAAAATAACCTGCCATCTCAAGGAAAGTATCTATGGCTTAAAGCAAGCACCTAGAAGTTGGTACAGTAGAATTGACAAGTATTTTGTTGATCTGGGATACATGACGTCCAATGCCGATCATACTCTCCACTACAAAGTTCAAGGGGAAGACATTACTATTGCAATTTTGTACGTAGATGATTTGATTGTGACCGGAAGCAAGGATAGATTCATCAGAAAGATAAAACAATACTTATCTGTAGAGTTCGACATGAAAGATCTTGGACTTATGCACTATTGTCTTGGTATTGAGTTCTAAAGAGATTAGGACAGCACCTTCATGAGTTAACTCAAGTATGTTGACAGTCTCCTGAAGAAGTTTCATATGGTAGATTGCAAGATTGCAGCCACTCCCATGGAACAGAGTTTGAAACTTACAAAAGATTCAAGAAAAGCCTACAGTCAATGATAGGTACTACAGGCATCTCATCGGATCTCTTATATATCTAACTATCACATGGCCATATATTTGTTATGCAGTAAGCTCACTAGCACAGTTTATGGCAAATCCAAAACAGTCTCACTGGAAATCAGCCAAAAGAGTCTCGAGATACATAAGAGGTACAAGACAATCATGAGACCAGGAGATCCACATAGGGATATGCATTTTTCCTTGGTCAAGGTGATATATCATGGTTGTCAAACAAACAGTCAACTATTTCTTTGTTTTCGACTGAGTTCGACTGAAGCAAAATATAGAGCACTTACTATAGGTGCATATGAGGCTATATGGTTCAAAAGACTATTGTTAGAAACATATTACTTTGATGAGTCAAAGCCAACAAGAATATACAGTGATAATCAATTGGCTCAAGCATTGGCCAAGAATCTAGTATATCACTCTAGGACAAAACACATTGATGTCAGAGAGCACTTCATCAGAGAAAGAGTGTTACTTGGTGACATCACACTGCAGCATTGTGATAGCAAAGAGAATGTTGCAAACATCTTTACCAAACCACTCGGTAAAGAGCTTTTCGAGAAACACCGACTAGCTCTTGGTTTGACGCAGAGGAAGGATATTCCCATTAAAGGGGTGTGATGGAATGTAATGTTTAGTCCTTCTTCGATTCCCCAGAATTATCATCTTGAGGGAAGGCCTACTTCATGATGTTGATCTTGAGGGAAGGTGTTGAGAGATCACGCTCAACATCATGTGATCATATGTGCATAGCACTAACCCAATAGAGTGCTATAAAGGAAAGGGTTAGATGCCTTAACCCTAACACTAAATGGGTTTGTATATATTCTACATTTTTCAACTAAATCTAGTGTATAGCTAGTCATATGTGGTGTGCTCTCTAGATGTGCCCTCTCTCCTCATCACCACTCTTCTCCTCTCCCCTCTTCATATTTTTTCATTATACGCATTGTTCATTACATGCACCAACATAACGTCCTACATAATGATTTGTATGTACAAAACATTATGCTTTATTTTTTAGAGTCATCCAAAGACATGTATCTAGGCATTTGTGATTAGGGAATGATAACACCGAAGCGAACCAACAAGAACTATTTGGCATTGAAGAGTAATAGTCCCATGGCTATTACGTCTTTTGCTCAAAGATTTTACCACACATAGCTTTGGTTTGAGAGTGCATTTCCATTAACCCCCCACCTTTTAGTACTACACAAGATGTGTACGCAATGTCCCACCATATTCTTAAGATGATGTGTACCACTTGACTTATATTGGTCCTGCACAAGCTTTGATTGCGATGCTGTGATGACTTGCAGTCCAAGGAAAGCACACAGAGACCCAGACAGACATCTGCCAACAGTAGAGTTTTGTGGTGTTTTTAATATTGCAACAAGCTGTGGTTTGCAACTCAGTCCCAACCAAGGACTTGGACCAACAAATGTATGATACAACCTTGTACAATTTGTGACATGATGGCTCATAACATGATCTTTTTTTGTATATTGTTGAGTCCTCATGATTACTTAAATATTGTTTGTATAATTTGTAAGTTGTTTAAGTGCGTGCCATTTGGTACGATTAAGTAAATTGAAATTAAGCAATGTTGCTATGATTTAAAAAGTGTCATGTTGCTACAATTTAAAAAAAACAAATAATTTAAAATTAAGTAATTTGTTTAAATAACTGTCACGTCTCAAACTAGGGGCCTTGACTAAGTTGACTACTTTTGTAGGTTACATTAATGCATAGAAGAAGCCTTCAGCAAGAGCCAAAGCTCCCAAGTCTAAGGCTAATGACTCCACAATCAAGGACAAATAGCCAGCCAGCCACCACGACTACAGTGGAGAAGGATGATGAGGACAAGGAGGATTTATGATAGGTCCCTCCCCACTATAAGACCTATATGATCAAGGACCAAAAGATCCTCTACCAACAACAGGCGAGGTGGTCGGTAGAAGAAGGAATCCACCAAGGCTTTGTGAGAGTGCTCTCAACGGAAGCAAGAACGGAAGAGGGAGAGAGAGAAACAGAGAACCACACAAGTTTTGGTGGGTGTAGAACACCCTAATCTTCTTTTTCATTCATTTATATATGTGTTTGAGTATTGTACATAACCTGGGTAAAGACATAGTGACCTTTAACCCCCACAACCTCCCACTTAAAGGACAATGTGCCTTTAAGGGAAAACAACCAGTGAGCATACTATCCAATGCCCATCAATACATGACAATACTCAAACCGCTGACTAGGTAGACTCTTCGTCAGCATATCTACAGGGTTATCATCTGTATGAACCTTGACAAGCTCTATGCACTTGTCCTCAAGTACCTCCCTGATGAAATGGTACCTGACCTCAATGTGTTTGGTCTTTGCATGAAAGACCGGATTCCGTGCTAGCTGAATAGCACTCATGGAATTATTATGCAATGTCGGTACACCTGTATGAATCCCCAAATCTCCCACTAGCTGATCAAGCCATATAGCCTCCTTACAACCCTGTGTGGCTGCAACATACTCAGCCTTTGTGGTAGACAAAGCAACGCACTTCTATGCATGAGACATCCACGACACTACACCACCTGCAAAGGTGATCACATAACCAGAAGTGGATCTGCTACTATCCACATGCCCTGCATAGTCTGAACCTATGTACCCAAGTACACGCATGTCTCCTCTACCAAAGCAGATGCACATCTCCTTGGTACCCTTCATGTACCTCATGATGCACTTAACTGCCTCCCAATGCCTCTTTTCTATATTAGCCATATACCGGCTAACAACTCCCAATGCAATGTCTGGTCTAATAGCTATCATAGCATACATAAGACTCCCAACCGCTGATGCATAAGGAACCTTGGCCATCATGGCCCTCTCCTCATCTGATTTGGGACTATTTGTATGACTCAGTTTCACATATGGAGGCAATCGAGTACTCACTGCCTTCCCCCCCTCCATATTGAAATGCTGCAATACTTTTGTAACATACTCCTTCTGTGAAAGCCAAAGGAGTTTCCTACTCCAATCACGCGTGATGCGCATACCAAGAATATGACTTGCAAGTCCCAAATCCTTCATATCAAAGGCCTCATGCAACTTGGCCTTTAATGCATCTAGCTCATAAGTATTCTTGCTAGCCAATAGCATATCATCCACATATAGTGCTAAGATTATCAGGCTATTATCCTTAGCCCTTTTAGTGTAGAGGCAATGATCAATTTCACTCCTTCTAAAACCCTGGGACCGAATGAAAGCATCAAACTTTTGATACCATTCTCTAGGCACTTGCTTAAGACCATAGAGACTCTTCTTCAGCTTGTAAACTAAATGCTCTTTGCCCTTTTCTTCAAGGCCTTCCAGCTGCACCATGTAAATTTCCTCATGTAGATCCCCATGCAAGAAAGCTATCTTGACATCCATCTGCATAAGCCCCATATCCTCTGATGCCACTAGTCTAAGCATGCATCTAAGTGTGGTCATCTTCACAACTAGAGAGAATATCTCATCAAAGTCCACACCCTTCTCTTGCTTGAACCCTTTAGCGACCAAATGGGCCTTGTATCTAGGCACATCATCACCTGTGACCTTGATCTTGTAGACCCATTTACATGGCAATGCTTTCTTTCCATGTGGCAAAGAAACCAAGTCCCAAGTCTTATTCTTCATAAGTGAACTCATCTCTGATTGCATAGCATACTCCCACTTGCATTGATCCTCATGCATCATAGCCTCTTTGTAGCAAGAAGGCTCCCCGCAATCAGTAAGCATCACATAGTCTACCCCTGGAACAAACCTATTAGGCAGTCTAGACACTCTAGATGATCTTCTCAAGGGCATTTCAGCTTGCTGTCCCACCTGCATATCAGCCACATTTGGCTCATCATTTCCACCAATAGATGATCCATCATCTACCCTTGATTGTATACCTGTGGGAGTACTTGGTGGTACCATTTCTTCCACATTTGGTGCATGAACAGCTTGTTGTCTATCAACATATGCAGGTGGATTCACATCTTGGAAAGTGATTCTCCTCATTTCCACATCCCTCATGGGTGCCTTATGCATCTTCTTCGCATTGAAGACTACATCATGGCTGCATATGATCTTTGCTTCTGGATCCCAGAGATGATAGCCCATCTCTCCACTTTCACCATAACCTAGAAAGATGCATTTCCTAGACTTAGGATCTAGCTTTTTTCAAAGCTCTTTTGGCACATGTGCATATGCCTCACACCCAAATATACACAAATGAGAGTAAGAGGGCTTCTTGCCACTCCATGCCTCTTCAGGAATACCACCATCCAAACTCTTACTAGGTGATCTATTGATCACATGCACTGCAGTCTTCATTGCCTCAGCCCAAAAACCACCAGAAAGACTTGCATTGGAAAGCATGCATTGCAAAATTTCTTGAATGGTATGATTCATCTTTTCTGCAATTGGATTTTGCTTTGGAGTACGAGGGGATGTGAGCTCCCTCTTAATCCCACGTGTATCACAGAAATGCTGAAAGTCATGAGAGAGATACTCTCCACCATTGTCAGTCCGTAGGAATTTAAGCGTTCTACCTGACTGATTCACAACCAAGGGCAGCCATTTTTGAAATATACGGAACACATCACTCTTTCGAGCTATAGCATAAGCCCACACTTTCCTAGTTGCATCATCAATGAATGTCACATAGTATTCAGCCCCGCCTAATGACCGTGTAGGCATGAGACCACATACGTCTGAATGCACCAAATCAAGCTTTTCAAACTCTTTCTTTCCCCTTCTTTTATGGGCTGATTTAGTCTGCTTCCCATAGAGACAATGCTCACAAAATTTAAAATCAGAGAAACTCAAATGTGGTACATAACCCAAATGGCATAAGAGTTTCATCCCATTTCGGCTCATATGGCCCAACCGGCAATGCCACAAAGGAGTACTTGGCTACTCGGTTATTGCAGCAACATGATCAAACACCCCTGATACATGTCAAGGATACAAAGTCCCACACTTGGCACCCTTGGCCAAAAGCATAGAGCCCTTCTGAATTTTCCAACTCTGAAAGCCAAAAGTGGTGTGAAAACCAGCATCATCTAGTTGACCCACTGAAATGAGACTCTGGGTCAGCTTAGGCACATGTCTCACATTTTTCAAAATAAATGTAGACCCATTTGCAAAAGAAAACTTTATGTCACCTACTCCCACTATGTCACATGCATAGTCATTTCCAAGATGCACACAACCTGTCTTTCCACTATCATAAGTGGAGAACCATTCCCTATGGGGAGTAACATGGAATGAAGCACCAAAATCCAAAATCCAATCCTGGGAATATGCATCATCTGAAGTGGTAAACAACTCTGCAAACTAGACATGAAGAGAATGTCATTGTCACTATCATGTGTGACTGCATTAATCTCCTCGATCTTCACTTTTCCTTTGTCCTCCCTTGGACTCTCTTCCTTCTGATTTGCACCCCAATTTGCATTCTTTTTCTTATCCTTTTGCTCTCTTTTCAGCTTGTAGTAATCCTTTTTCATATGGCCCTTCTTGCCACAATGGTAACACTCAATGTTCCATGCCTTGGATTTGCTACGAGACTTCCCTCTTTCTTGGGACTTCCCCCTGAACTGTGATCTGCCCCTTTGCACATTTAAGGCTACATCCTACTTGTTGCTGTCCATAGACTTCCGTCTAATCTCCTCAGCCAACAAGCTACCCACAACATCATCAAATTTCAGTACTCCACTGGGTGCAAAGTTACTGACAGCTGTACGGAAGGTATCCCATGAGGATGGCAATGAACATAAGAGAAAGATTGCGTTAGTTTTCGCATCAAAATTCATCTTTTGAGCCTGAAGCTAGCTAAAAATAATATTGAATTCATTCAAGTGAGAAGTAATGGAGACCTCTTCCTTCATCTGTAGCTCAAACAACCTCTTCATGAGGTAAACTTTATTAGAGGCAGTTTCCTTCTCATAAGTGGCACACAATTTCTTCCACAAATCTTCCGTAGTCTGCTCATTTACTACTGTGAAATAAACTAACTCCGCAAGATGAAGTCTAATAGTAGACTTTGCTAATGCATCCAACAACACCATATTAGGGAATTTGGGAATTTTCAAATAGTTCGGGACTTCTCAATATGGTTAAGATTTGGCCACACGGTCAAATCTGAACCCATTACTTGAAAGTGGAATCCATCCTAAACACCATATTAGGGAATCCTCCCAAGTCCCACTTTCAAATAATGGTTCAAGTTTTGGCCCATGGTCAAATCTTAACCCTTTACTTGAAAGTGGGACTTGGGAGATTCCCAGATTCTCCAATATAGTGTTCAACTCATTCCAATCATCCTCAGACATATTTGTAGGCTTAGCTTCAATCCTTGCCAAGGGTTTAATCTACTTCTTTTGAATGAGCACATCCCTTATCTGTTCTTTCCACAAAGAAAAGTTTGTCCCATCAAACTTTTTAATGTTGAAAAACTCCTTTTCAGACATGGAAGAGGATGCCATGATGCAAATAAAGCAAAATCCCAAATGCTAGTGCCTGCAAGAGAGAATCACACCAAATACTAGGTGCACCCAAATGTGTATGCCATAATAGAGTGAAATATCACCAAAACTCAAAGGTCAAAGCATCAAAAGATCTAGCTGACTCATGTGCATGTACTATGCATCCATATGAGCAAATCTAGCCCAAAAGAAAATGCCAACTGCAATGGCAATCCAAAATGCCAATAAGTGCCAAATGGCTCAAGCATAAACACCGTCCATGGGTATATGCATCAATAATATCTCATCCAAGAGAGCATAACACTATCAGTGCATAACCTGCAATGTGTCAAAGTTGTCCCTCAGCATAAAATAGCATCCATGTGCAAAGCATCCATAAAAATAGCATCCCACAAGGCAATCTAGGCCTATCAACGCATCTAATAAGGATTGCAATGCATCCAAATTTCCTATAAATCATCCACTGCAACCCAATGCACACCACGAATGAGCGCACATGGCTCAAACTACAACCAGAGTGATCTGCATAAGGTATGCTCAAGAAATCATGGTCCCATGGAAATGATTGCTACTGAAAATAGAACCTGAGATGCCTCAAAACATGGGCGCCATTGCATAATCAGACTCAGCAAGAAAATCTGCAAATATCTCTCTTCTGTTGGAACTCCAAAATCCCAACCGATGAGTGAGAAATGGGAGTTAACACTTATCCACTACCATGTGGCATAAATCTAAGGTTTCAAAACCTTAGAATGAAAAATGCATAACAGAGAGACGAAATCCAATACACAGAGATCTATAACTCTGAAAATACTCCACCGAATCGCGCAAGAACTGACAAGTAGGGGTTTTTAGGCTTCCGAAACGCAATGGGACAGACGGTTTTGGAAATCATGGTCTCAATCACTGGGTCCAACACACGGACTGAAAAACGTTTTTGGAAACAGAATTGTTTGTAAACTCCACTGAAGTGCGAATGATGAGCAACATAGAAGTTTTAGGACCTCTTGAGTCCACCGGAACTGACAGATAAAGCTTCCCACAGAGCTTCTCCTTCCTCCCATAGAGCTGCTGAGCTTCCAGGCATTCACGCACGCTCAACTAGATCACCCGGGCTCTGATACCAGTTGAGAGTACTCTCAACGGAAGCAAGAACGGAAGAGGGAGAGAGAGAAACATAGAGCCACACAAGTTTTGGTGGGTGAAGAACACCCTAATCTTCTTTTTCATTCATTTATATATGTGTTTGAGTATTGTACATAACCGAGGTAAAGGCACAGTGACCTTTAACCCCCACACTTTGAAAAACCTGCTAAGGTGAAAGAGGTGAACCTAGGGCGTGGAGCCTCAAAGAATGTATATCATACCCAAGAAAAGGAGGAGGCCTTACTCACTCCTCCTAGAATATAAGGACTTCTTTGCCTAGAAGTATACAAACATGAAAGGTGTCCCGATGGAAGTACTATAACACACCATTCTCATGCTAGAGGATGTAAGGTCTATTGTGACATTGCTACCAAGTCAAGAGAAGGCTACCTTGATTAAGATCCTCATTGATAATTTCACGGTATCTTTGTCTACCCATCTATCTGACAAAATCCATTCTTATTTTTGTGTGGTTGTTAGCAAGGTATGTGGCCTTAGGTCAGTCTTCTACCGCTTGATCCAACACACGTGTAAGAACTCACATGCATTCATAGTTCCTATGTCTAGGTGAGTCCAAAGGGTAGGCATATCACTCACAATACATTGTCACAAGTCCATTGAGTCATGAAATCATGGGGGACATAGTAAGGAGTCAACACTAAGTGATTAGGGCTAGGAGTCAATGCGTTAGGGCACACTGATGCCCACAATAGTCACTCCCCCATGATCTCTACTATAGCATGGTCATGACATCAAGTTTTCGCCTGCTAACTAAATATCCCCTTATAACTCCAAGATTGGCCAAAAAGTCAAAGCAAGCACCAATCATTTAGTCGAGCTACATTAGGTATTAACCCAATGACCCATAGGGTTATCCAGCAATGTGACGACCTGCATCCTGATGGTTGTTGCATCGCCTCTCATCTTGATGGTCATTGTGTTAACTCTCATCTCGACAATCACTACATTACCTCTCAACTTGGTGGTCACTACATTCTCTCTCATCTCATAGGTCACTATGTTAAGTCTCTTCGTAGCATTTGCTGCATTACCTCTCATCCCATCGATCATTGCATTACCTCTCATCCCAATAGTTGTTATGTTATCTCCCATCCTCCAAACACCCCCCTTGCTGCATTAGTACCCGATCTCCTTCCAACAGCCACAAATGTCCTCAGACTCCTCCAGTTCCATTAATTCACTCATTGATAGCCTTCCGCTCCTCTTTCCCACCATGAATCATGAACTCAGCCCCTTTGAGTTCAAAAAGGATCTACATGACATAATATTGAATCCTTAGGTTCAACCCTCCATCACTTCCGCATCCATCATTATGCCTTCCAATCGCTTCCCCTACCACATCGACATGGGTCTTCAACCTGTAGTGAATCGATTCCCTTGCCACATGGATATGCAAGTGATGGCTCTCAAATGGAGCTCAAATGACAACATGACCACCAATGCCACTTGCCTGCATGATGCTACAAACCACCCCCATCACTACCACTTCAACATCGACATCATGTGGGTAGCCTTCAATGTGTACTGCATGAAAGATACATACATAAACAAAATCTCGAGTCCAAGCTAATGGGGTTGGTGTACTACGACACAAGGAAAAATAGGGGTGGAATCTTGTTTGATGACATAGTACTTGCCAGGCTACAAAATCCAACTTGGGTGGTGCAGCTTCCTCACAAAAGTTGACATCATGGTGTGCCACACCATCATCATGCCCAACATGCTAGTGCAGATCCATACAACTCAACTTATAGACTAGGCTAATTACTACTATCATCATGAAGGAGTTCTTTGAGCACCATGGCAACTAACTCGACAACCCAATGATCCTAATCCTATAATCTACCATTTGGCAAGAAGGGAGATGCCATGTACGAAGGATCGACAAAAAGGCAAATGCTCTGCCACACAATCCAAAAAGGAGAAGAAAGCCTCAAGAAAGCTGGAGATGCTAAAGCCAATTAGGATCCCCATATAAATGCCCACAAGAAGGAATGGCAGGAGAGAGAGAGGCCGCCAAAGCATGGTGAGGTGAGCCAAGAAAAGAAAAAATAAGAGATAGTTGAAATGCAACACCTAGACGAGGAAGAGCACTCAAGGATTTCCTGCAACCCAGTGATGTTCTTCCAGGGATGCAAAATGTGCTAGTCATCAATGACATCCTATGCCAAATAGGATGGTGCACCCAAGACCTCTCCAGCTTCTACTCCTCCTTGTAAGCACAAGGACTCCTCCCAAACCTAGCAACCCCTACCACCGCCGAACCATCCACACCTGCCTGGGCTAGGCTACAAGAAACCCTAGCTCCTCTCAATCTTACTCCTTGACCGACGTCTATAATCAAATACATGCACAACACTTAAATCAGGTAGACTGAATGGTGCAAAAGTTGATGATGTCTCTCATCAAGCAGCAATAGCTACTATTCAATATATTCAAATGCTTCCAAAAGGGCCTAAACCACCATAGCCAACCAACTCATCCTTGTCAATATTCACAATGCCAAGCTCTAGAGGTAGCTGAACGTAGAGGTCTTGCTGAAGGCCAACGTGGTCTCACTGAGGCCATAGCCTAGGTGGTCCTCCAGAGAGAATACAAGTACCAATAGGAGGCTAAAGACCTACATCAATGCCTAATCCAAGCCAAAGTAGAGTTGGCCGCTGCCCAAAGTGAAACAACAAGCTAACTCAGAAGAACTAGGTATACGACGCTCTCCTATAGACGGTGGTATGACAATCCAAGGAACACCGTAAGCCAAAGCCTGATAACTCTTGGTCGAAAATGTCTAGATGTGCACATTCCATGCATAGCTTACAGGAGAGAGAGACTCCGATTGGACGCTCCAATAAGGACTGGCAAGAGTTTAGCAAGGCCGACGACCACCCCACTTCTCTATGCTCAACAACAGAGAGAAAACAGAGCTCAAGTGGTATAGGGACACGCCCTATCACCTAGCCACCCACTCACTAACCCCACATATAGTGAGACAAACACTCCAATTCCACTTGCCCCACGCATAGTCACACAAACATTCCAATTCCACTTTGCCACTCTATCTGCACAAAATGTCACCTACAACTTCAACTTCACCAGCCCCTCTTCAGCCTAATTCCATCCTCTCCCTCACCCGCAGCCACCCTGACCATTGTAAACCCATTCTTTAATGCCGACCTACCTTATATCTTCAAGCAAGGCATACTTTTATTTTGCCCTTTTATTTCTCCCTTTATGTGTGGTGAGGTATACTTATATATATTTCATGATGAACACATATGGCTGACTTATTAAGTACTCGTTTGGCCGTGGCACCTATGGATTACTTATTGCGTACTCGTTTGGACATGGCAAGGTTCAATTCCTTTTAGGTGACAATATTTATGAACACATATGGCTAATTGCTTAGGACTCATTTGGACGTGTCATATGGCTAACTACTTGAGTACTCGTCTAGACGTGGTACATGGATTAGCCCTTGTTTGGATGTGACACATATTTATCTGGCTTTCATGATGAACACATATGGATTACTTATTGAGTACTCATTTGGACATGGTCATATTGCATACTCATTTGGATGTGGCAAGGTTCAACATCTTTCAGATGAACACATATGGATTACTTCTTGAGTACTCATTTGGACATGGCACATATGGATTACTTCTTGAGTACTCATTTGGACATGGCATATATGGATTATTTATTAAGTACTCATTTGGATGTGGCACATATGGATTACTATTGAGTACTTGTTTGGACGTGATCACCATTCCCGGATGCCCATTTTCTTAGCTACTTCTGGATGTTCTTTGTAATCTAGGATGCTTGTCTTCCGGGTTGTTCGGTACTTCTGGATGTGAAGAGCTTGTTATTTCATTCCCGCTATGATTATGTAAGCTATGTCTAAGCCACACCAGCTTGCCTCTTATCATATGTGTGTGGCTTATGCTCATTGTATTTTCGGTTGTTTGGTACTTCCGGATGAGAAGAGGTTGTTATTTCATTTTGACCTATGATTATGTAAGCTGTGTCTAATCCACACCATCTTGCCTCTTTTCATACATGCGTGGCTTATGCTCGTTGTATTTTCGATTGTTCTGTACTTTCGGCTGCCCAGTTGTTCAGTACTTCCGGGATGCCCAATTGTTTAGTACTTTCGGATGTTCGGATGCTTGTTGTGTTTCTAGATTATTGGTTCTTGATTTGCAGGATCTTTATGGGCCTTCCTATTGTGTTGCTATGGCATTCTTACCCTATGCAAGAGACATTTCAGCCCTGGCTTTGTGGACATCTCAAATCACCCCTCCATACTCATCTTTGGAGTGACCACATCAATTTCCTCATACATTCATCCTTGGTACAACAGAAAAGGACACTTGAATATTTGTTGTGTTCATATACACTGCATGAAATCGGTCATTTTAGTTGGATGAATTGTGCAAAACATGAAGGCATGATTATAAAGGTTTGAGCAAGTTTGACTAGATTGAACTTAGAGATGAAGAGCTCAAACATCGAACTTGAAGATCTCAAGCCCTGATTATGCATCATCATTATGTCATATGAAGAGCTCAAACATTGAACTTAAAGATCTCAAGCCCTGATTATGCATCATCACTATGTCAAACAAGTTGACATTTCTAGGCAGATTTTTTCATTTTCCACACATACTTTGCACTGTATCATGCACCAAACATAGTGTCTATACTTTGCAATGTACTATGGACAAGTGCTTGTCTTATGCCTTTGTACTATCCACATGCAATTTGCACTGTATCATCCAACATTACACTATATCATTCAAACTGGCATATGGCCATCCTTTGTATATATATTTTAACATAGATATATATAGTGGCTTGGGTTTTGCCCTTGTACTCCCCAAGCAGGGGTGGAGGTTGATTACTATGCAGAGCCAGAAAGAAGAAATGCTTATGTTGGGCTGAGGCATCCAAGAAGATTGGCAAATGAAGGTACATTCTAGCAAGTGGAGTCCGAGCACTCATCTACGAAGAGTTTTGATTTCGAGCGGATGGCCATTTCCTCTATGGAACATCAAAATGAATGGGAATACCAACTCGGACAATGTCCTTGACAGTACTTGGCCATCATTCTAGAGGAATTTACATGGAGAGAGATGTGAAGGCAGAAGACTAGCTACAGGTGATGGACAAAGAAGCAACAGATAGGAAGAGAAATTCTACATGTTTAAGCAATTTTCACAAGTGGTTTTTGGTTGTCTGCCATGGGCATTGCACAAACAATGGAGTCACCACCTTAAATAATTTCGCTCATGAAGGAAAGCTATGGGGGGTTGGCAATGTACATTTAGAAACTACAATACATACCATAAGTCATCAATAAGTTAATCGACTAAGAAAGAACAAACCGCTAGTCTAGCAAGACCTTATATGCACTCGTAAATATATATGAATATGAAAAATAAAGTAGATGTACTCATCCTGTAGGTATGTAATGTGTATTTAGTCCATTTGATTGTATCTAGCCACCTATGCAAACCTGCATGTACTCGGAGCAACTGAGTGTGATGAAAGAGAACATATGATCTCACCATGGAAACAAACGAGTGCCTTGAAAACGACAAAGAAACATGTGAGAAGCGCCTTCACATATGTGAAGTAACGTATCCAAGAAGTAATGATATCAAAGCTAAATAGAAACATTGAAAGAAAACATGTTAGCATGTTAACAATATAAAACATTCGGCAAGTCCTTTTCTTCCATAAGATGGACCAGCTTATGAAAGTGAAGCTAGTGTTGAATACATGACAAGCAAGTCAAGCAAGATGTTAGCTTATAAGAGAGAAAGAAACATTAGATCGACATTTCTTTTGCATATCAAGCACACCTACATGATATTTACCCTACTCCAGATCAAATACAATGGATGGCCCATAGGCACAGGCAAAGAAAAGCTCCAACACATAGATGTATGTCATAGTGGTTGTTGAAAAATAATCAAGTTTTGTGAGGTACTCGAGTATAGATATTGACAGAGCTCTTTGGTTGAAGGACGTTCTATGAATGTTGAGTAGCAAAGCACTTACATAAAGACTCAGCAAGTGATGCACTAAATAAGAAGCTGGTCAATAAAGGATGCCCTAAATAAAAACTAGCTTAATAGATGTGAAGCATCATTGGCTTTTACTTTTGCAAAAGTAGCATGAAACCACAAGTTCTGAAGTGCTAAACTCTTGTTCTCACTGATGACCTAATAGAAATCCAAAATTAGATAACATTTTGTCCAAGTGATTTTCTCAATCAACTTTTTGGTCTGTTGAACGTATATAATTATCACTGCAAAAGCATGTAGATTGGACTGCCTTACTCTTAACGACAAGATTGAGACTCTACTTGGCATCGATTAGATAAGATATTCATACCTAAAGATTGATTACGCTTACAACAACGATCTTGTGCTCTTGGTTTTTATGGATATGATCGGTGGGTGTTGGGTCTCCTCTTTATCTAAAATTTTGTGGAGTCCTATAGCTAAATAAGTTTGCTTTATGTGATTGAGCATCTTATTGCTCCATGTGGGAATGTGAAAGCATGATATGCCAGTGTGAATGCAAATACTGAGTGCAAGATGGTGTGATAAACTGGTGGATGCTGAAAGCGAGAGGGCGACATTGTATCAAGAAGCTTCTTATCATTAAGTCTATTTTTTCATTGCTTTTTCTTTTGCTTCAAATATTATTGATTCTATAAAAGTATGAACCTTTTCCATCCTCATGTCCTTGATCAAGTCCTCTCTAGTTATTCCTGTCCAAACACTCTTCTACCAGTTTATTGACAACAAACAGTTTAAAAAAATAACCTTAACTTTCTTACTTGAAATCGGAATATAGTGGTCCAACCAATCAAAATAACTGGCACATACGCTTTGAATAAGCCAATGCGGGCCGTTTTCATCAATTATTATCACAACGCTGATTCACAATGCATCTTTGATAACTTTTGCATATCAACTCAAAACCTAGCAATCAAGTAGTCGAAACGATCAGAAAGAACGTTCTGTAAATGATCATGTTGTTAGATTGATAAAAGTCATGTCACTTTCTCCTCACAGTCTCGCTAGAGCATAGCCAGGCTCTGATACCATGTTGAGAGGACGAGAAAGAGGAGAGAGACGGACACAAGAGTTGTGTTGAGAGGAAGAGAAAGAGAAGAGACACGGACACAAGAGTTGCTCCCAAGGAAGTGATTCTATTCATAGATCATAGGCATATATATAGTTGAGGACTAGGCTAAGTTAGGGCAAGCTATATATAGCTCTAACATTCTAGAGGTGGACATGTGGAAGAGGAATGCAAGACTAAGTATTGCAACACCTGTACCAAATTTAGGCATGATGAATCAGATTGTTGTTTCAATGGTAAATATTATCAAGTGTCAGCAAATCAAAGTCGCGATTGATGCTCAGCCACCAAGTCCTGAGTAGAAGGACAAAGGTAAGAATGGGAAGGAGAAGATGGATCCCAAGTGTTTTTGTTGTGGAGAGAATCATTTGCATTTTGATTGTCCAATATGGGCCAAACATTTAAAGTTTCTCAAGAATAACATGGAAAGAAAAGAAGTGGATCCAAAATGCCAAGCTATTGTAGCCGACCTGCCAGATGCAGTTGGATGCCTAAGTGTTTACTCGGTCAAAAGGGTCAGTAGCAACATTGAAGACACAAATTATTCAAGTAAATAAATCAATTGGAAGGCCCAAAAGGAGTTAGTAGCCAAAATTGCAAGGGAGTTGAAAGGAAAATCTGTAGTAGTGGAGATGCCTAAGCAGGCTCAACAATCTATTACTGAACAAGGGGAATCTTCAAAATCTAAGGCAAGTGCAATGGAATTGAGTATGTCAAAAGAACCTAGCGTAGACCTATCCCGAGAATGGAAAATATTTAAGAATATGCAAGTCAGTCTGACATTTGTTGAGTTAATGCAAATAGCTCCATACCATCAGGATGTCTTTACTTAGTAGATCAAGGAATCATCCAAGCAACCAAAAGAGGTATATTCTTCAGCCACTATACCTGTGATTCATACTCCAGTAGTTGATAAGGAAGTGCCACACGGATCCGATGGTCAGGCTCATGTGCGTGGACTATCACAGCCAGATAGCCAGGTGGGCATCTTGAAGTAGAGAACAATTGAAGGTGGTGGCTCACAAACAAAGGCAGTGCAAGGAATTATGGACCAAGCACTCTTATTGCTCAATCTAGTAGGCCGAGTAGAGTGTAAAGATAGACACACAGATGTAATGTGATTTTGGGGATGTTGCCACTTTTGAGGACGACGCAGTACAAGTCAAAATTTTGGCAGACACTTGTGAAGTGGGTGTGCAGATCGAGTAGATTTTGGAGGCCGAGGCCATTTTACCCACAAAGGATCTCCCTCTAGTCATCCAACTATGAAAGTTTTGCACCGAGTTCCAGGTCGGAGGGAGATGCCTATATGTTATCGGGTTTATTGGCAAATGGAAGAAGTGGTGTTTACTGCTTCCCCACACTCTATGCATCAAGGTGTCCTCGAGCCAGTACAGCTTGTGATATCAGTGTATGACCAAGCATTTAAAGCCTCCAACCATTTTATCGAAGAGCGCATCCAACGTCAGCGTAATATTTTTAAGACGGAGCACTGATTGATTGTGGCTTAGATATGCCAATTGCTTAAGCCTACAATGGTCGAGCTCCCTTCTTATTACACTAACCTTTTGCGGGAGCTCGAGAAGCTTATTAGAAGTCATGTTATCGAGGTTGCATCAATGCGCAATAATATACAGGACCTATGTGAAGATCCAGGCATTAAGTGGCAGGTGACCCAGGTCCAACGCTACACTACGAATTTGGCAACGGCATTGGACATCAACAAGACTTGTGAAGACCCAGTGGCCAAAGCGTGGACCATGGACTAACTTACCAACCCCGAGGAGCCTCTTGTTGACATCAGCTCACTATATCTGTGGCCCCCAAAGGGCAACAAACTTCTGAAGCCAAGCACCCTAGCTCTCCTCCGTGAGCCTCTACTACAGATAACATTGGCCCTTCTCATCAGCCAGTTTTTTCGCATCCCCCACTATGACAAAGGCATCATCACATCGGTGACCACGCGGCTTTAACCCAAGAGCATCCGCATTTGAATAGCGGCTAGTCCATGCCAGCCCGTGTGAGGGCACAACTAAGGGTATCTGAGGCAAAATGTTAGCCCTCGGGTTAGGCTAACATGGAACCACAGGTCTAAGTGCAGTCACCAAGTGTCGACCTCAGAAGCAGTAGAGTCTAGCCGAGCACCACTCGCAATAGAGGAGGATTACCAAAAAGCAAGCGACAAAAAGCGAGCAAGCCAAAAAAAAGCGAGCGATAAAAAATAATAAAAGATTTATAAATCCCCCATTTTAGTAGCAAAAAATAATAACTTATTCAAAAGTGCATATGTTCCCTCAATGCCAGAAGGTTAAACATGCATATAACTTTAAAGCCATTAACACTAATTTCACATCATCCATGAGACAGTTTGTATGTTTAACTTCCAAGTCATTGTTTGTATCAAAGAAAAACCCTACTGCAATCAAGTTCTCTCTTTCCACTAGAGTAATTGAGATCATCTTTCCAAGGACTCCTTGCATGGATTAGTCTAGATTCCATGCATATGTAAATGCTTAGGTTTTTTAACTCTGTTCACTCTTGGAACAAAACCCATGTTTCTTTGTTACTGCAGAAATATCCTTCCCTAATGATTTATTCTTACCTCCCACTAATCTTACCAATGCAGCAAATTGGCCACAAATTCATTTTTTGGTGCATTAAATTTTACTAGATGGTGCACAAAGACATGATAATCGTCTAAAGTACGCCTTGCCATTTGATTTGATATGTAACATGACCCTGTTTGGACTTGTAAATCAAAAGATACAGGGATGTGAAAATGCGCTCCCTGTTTTGGCCCAAAAGAGGACATTTTCACATCCCTATATTTTGGCAAGATGTCAACATTTGATTGTTTTGGCCCAAAAGAGGACATTTTCACATCCCTATATTTTGGCAAGATGTCAACATTTGATTGTTTTGGCCCAAAAGATGAGTTTTTAACATCCCTGCATCTTTTGATTATCAAATATAAATGGCATAATGTTACATATCAAATCAAATGACAAGGCATGATTTAGATGAATATCATGCCTTTTTGCACCATCTTAAAAACTTGTGTGCATCAGAATATAAATTTTGTGACATATAACCACCTTTTTGAATACTTTGTACTTCAAGCAATTATTTTATAAAAAACTTAGATTCTTTCTTTGCTTGCTTGATTTTCCAACCACTTCAACTAATTGTCGCTCGCTTTTTTGGGCTCACTCGCTTTTTCACGCTTGCTCTATTAACTGCCTCGCAATAGAGGTGCAAAAGATTGCGGTGTCACCACCAATTAGTAGATGTTGCTTGACGCACTGAGTGCGTCTACACTTAGAAGGCGGTTTCATTAGGTAGTTGATATGATTGTAACAGGAAAAAGAGAACAAGAGAGTAGTGTGCCAAGTTCTCTTCCTCTGACCTGAGTTGCTAGGATAGGAAGCGATTGAGTGTTCATTGCAAGATGAGGCGGCTTGGTTGTACTCAAACATTATGAGTTGATTCAATTTAATTAGGATAGGAAGTGACTGAGTGTCATTGCAAGACGAGGTGGCTTGGTTGTACTCAGACATTATGAGTTGATTCAATATAATTTGATTCAGTTTGTCCATATACATGTCTTGTCAATGAATTGCTTGATACTCTTAGTGTGTGTAACTCGGTATTCTCCCGTCATCATATACGGTTCTACTGTGACATCTAACCTCGAACTCCGAGTGTGAATGTTGTCATATGTTCTAACACCCAAGCATGCCACCCTTAGGATTGCAATAGAGGGCATCTTCACCAAGCACAGCACCGGGTTGGGTTAACACCGAGCACCTTTTCTGAGTTAGCCATGGGTGAGGGAACCGAGCCGTCAACAATCTAATAAATAAAATAATCATCCAAGGAAGACAAGTGCATTAGATGTTGTTATTGCAGGAGTTCAACTTCCCAGTGGTACACAAGCCAGGGAAGTCATACATAAGAGAAGATTGCCTATCAAGAATTTCAACACCAAAACGAACAAGGAGTTTCCAACGAGGTGACAGACACACACCTGTTTGCAGTTGACATCCCTGAAAAGGAATATGAAGATGCGTTATGTTACTTGTCCAAGGCAAATTTTCCTAAGAATATGCCTTGAGACAAGTGAAGGCAATTGGCTTTGAAGCCCTGCTATAGGTATGTTGATCGAGGCATATAAAGGACTCAAGGAGGTCACCTTAGTGGAGAGTTAACAGTAAGAAAGTCCTGCAAGCAAGCTTATGGTGAAGCACTCTTCAAAGACTCCACATGTCTTGTGTAGAGTGCAATGTGCACCAATGAACAGGGAGGCTATTGCCTCAACACCACATGCCCCTACAACCAAGTTCACCCTTGCAAGCCTTCCAAAGATGTGGTATGGACATCATGGGACCGTTCAAACAATTTGCCCAACACACACAAATTAATACATCATCGTAGCCACAGACTATGTGATCAAATGGGCAAAGGGAAAGGCCTTGCGAGACAACTCGGCCCAAACCATAGCAAAATTCATCTATGAAAATATCATCTATAAATAGGGGTGCCCAATCGAGTGACCAAGCAACCCAATTCAGATGTCCTTTGCCATAAGAATCACTTGAAATGAGTTGACTGAAGATGCTAACCTAGAGACCCTTAATGTCACTCTGAGTCAAATAGATTTGATGTTGACCATTGGAACAACTTGTTGATCCCAATGTGCCCTTTCAATGATCTTAGCAAAATTGCTTGAACTCATCAAAAATTTATGAAATGAGTTGATTGCGTGAACTTAGTAATCAAGTTTACTTCCAACATTATTACACATGGACAAAAAATACAATGATGTTTACCATTTTCAATGGCTAATGATGCTAGAGTAGTTGATGCAAAAACATGGGCATTCACTGAATGCAAGCTACTAATGAAGATAGGACTAAAATATGTGCAATCAAAATATGGGTACCAAAGGTTCAAAATGGTAACAAATTCGATGTTCGATGCAATGACTGGCTAATTTAAATCAACTTCAAAATGAGTTGAAAAATCGTGGAATCACATTTGATTTGAGCCCTAAAAGGACAAGAATCCTCACCTATCTATGGGATGAAAGGAAAATTCCCTATTCCCTCCATTGGACACTGAGTTGTGGAAAGCACCCACCTCTCACCTTCCACAGTTTCCATGAAGTGAGGAGACTCTTTACCTTGATCTTCCACAAGGGGTAGATAGTTAGGTACATCAAGCTTGCCCTCATAAGATACTTGCTTGAAGCCCTTCCAATTGCTGAAGTTTCTTCCTCCAAATGGCCACCTAGATCATGTGGGGTTTGCTACCCGGTTGCTCTGTACATAGAACTCAAGGTTAAACTTGGTTGAACCCTTGAGACGTGTTCATGAAAACCTTTTTCTTCAAGGACATGGAGAGACATGATTAAACCTTCTTCATTAAGGACATGGAGAGACATGAGCTGTAGATGGATTGATCTATCCAGCTAACATTGGATGAAGATGACGCTATAAAGTCAACCTTGGAGTTGACTAGAACTCAAAAGGTTTGAAGATGTTTGTGTACCTTACTTGATTGGCAACTAAAACACAAGGTTCTGTGAAAACAATCGACCCAAGATTGACCTTGCTAGTCCCCAGATTGAAGATGGTTAAGCACCTCTGATAGCTTGAACTGTCGCTCTCGCCTTCAACGATTGCTGTATAGAAAAGGAGCACTCAAATGGCATCATTCTCCAAAAACAATACTAAAGCATACAACTCAAGGCTTTGAGAGTACCACGATATTTTGAAAGCTTGAGGCGCAGACGGGTGCTGGCCTTTTTTTGCACCACAGACGACAGTCCAAGACAGACTGACGCTGCATAAGTACTTTAACAATAAGAAATAGATGCCACAAGCTATGCAGCTGTACTCAGCAAAGTCAACGTTATGTAGCGCCTGAGCGACTACTCTGCGCTTCTACAGCTTGCCATGAGCCCTGAAGGCTTGGAGAAAGGCTTGCAAAGCTTCAACAACCTCCTGCATATAGCAGTTCTTGACCGCCTTTAGAAGGGAAACAAGCTGCAACGACTTCAAAGAAATAGCTGTGCACACGAAATCTAACAGTTGGTGAATTGAGGAATTGACTCAAGCTTCTAGCTCTGGTAGACGACAGTCTGTCAGTTGCTAATGCAAAATAACTAAGGCAACGATGCCTTTTATACATATCAAAAGACGTAGGTACCTGGAATTTCCACGCTCAGTAAGACCTTGGAACTTGGGACTGCCATCATGACTGTCCTAGGAGCCCGCGCCTTCATAAAGACCACAAATAAACAAAATTCATCTCGCTTCAGATGCAGACCTCCCTTTCTAGGAGTCTTCCTGAACTACAAGTCACAAAAAACAGATGTGGATGTACAGTTCTCCACTAGCCTTCTACTTAGTGACTTCTTCCAAAAGGCAAAATAAGCTCGAAGAACCAGGTACTGTACGAACAACACAGAGTCAAGGACTGTACTTATCGCAGCTTCTCTCCACAACTCAAGAACAATAGCATGCTTCAAATGGTATATCTCAACAAAGGTAGCTCCAAATCGAGAGCTTCTTGACGCAAGTCTAAGAGCAAAAGTCGATCTTTAAGGATTTCTGACAGAAGCCAAAACAAGATGATACATGTTGAAAGAGTGAGGAACATACTACAAATGTGCACTACAATAGACGAGAAGGGTGAGTTATTTATACACATTTTGGATCCCATATCCCACCTACTTAGATCCGCTTGGGACAACTGGTCCACATAAGACTTCTCAACTACGTAGTGCAAACTACATGCTTAACACCCCCTTTTCCAGAATTCAAATGCTTGCAGTTGGAATGTACTGAATACGCCAATCCTCAACTAAGAACACCACCTTTCATAAACTTGTCTAGAATGAGGGGCTTATGCAATATACTTGAATGTGCCTCGGACCTACAAGACAAAGGAGGAAGCATCTACTGATTACAACAAAAACACATGAGAAAGTAGAGACCTACAATGGTCTTAACCAAAGCTAACGAGTAAGTTGCTCTATGTAGTTGAATTCACAGCAAGTTGGTCTAGTGAAATTAGCATTTTTCAGATGGAGGACAGCAAAGGCACCCATCCTTGTGTCAAGCACCTCCTACCTTGTTTTTTGTTTTTGGTTTTCATTTCTTTCCATGTGCCTAGTTAGAACTAGTGTGCCACATGCTATAAATTGTCATTAACAAATCTTGAATGCCATTTTCGAGTCCATTTTCTACATGCAACTGCACCTACAAACACACACCCAAACTTGCATTTGTGAATGCCAACTTTTTGAGTTCCAATTTCAACACAAAGAGAGCTAAAAAGAAAATAGTTCAGCCACAAGGACACATAATTTCTTTGCCGACTTGAGAAGAAAATCAAGCAACTGTCCACACAGCCCAAAGAAACCAACCCCACCCACGCTCACACCGACCAAAAAATCCCACATATGACCCCCCCCCACTTCCCCAAACCAGTACACACATGTAAAAATGCATAATGCACGTATACAAACACAGCTAAATTAGAGAGAATCTTAAAAATACTTTTTGATCCGTTGTACATTGTAAGTGATCTCATTATGTACAAAATCTACATTTCTGGAATTCAATTTCTCCCTTTACCGAGGAAAAGAAAGAGGTCGTAACTTTGGTAGTCACCAACGTGAAGCCTCGACAACAGGATCACGTATGACAACTTGTTGCAAGGACTCAAGAAATCACAAGCAACAATTTTTCTCTCCAAGTTTAATTGGATTTCCTTGATAGGCAGAGAACTCTTATTTAGAATGAAGCTTTGACAGGAGATACAGACATCCAGACGAAAGTAAGATGGATGCAGAAAAACATAGAAGATCTGCCCCGGAATTTATTGGCACCTTCTTGCTTTTTTCAAACATTCCCACTAACAGTATCATTACAATCACATGTCCCAGCTTGGTCTTCAATTCATCCAAAGAATGTATCTCTAACCACTTGGGCCGTTCCTGCAATCATTTGTAAAATAAATAAGGAAACTTGGGCAGAGTATGAAAAACTGATTAAACTAGTATGGAATATGATATCATCGGATCTTGGGTATACCCTCAGACGAAAGAGGCCAAAAAGATTGGAGCCACAAACAGTCGTCCTTTGGCCACCACTAAAGCAATTGCCATTTGGCACCTCTAAGCTGCTTACAAAAAGCTCATAGAGTCCCATTCCAAAGATAAGCATAACAGTTCCCATGAGGTAAACATCTGCCAAAATTGGTAATCATCGTTCAGCACTATATTAAAAAAACAGATGTAACAATTCCAAAAACCCCCAAATTTTCACAAATAAAAGTCGGACTTACCCACTGCTTCAACGAGCAGTAAAATCACCTTCCCTGTACCCACACCCTGCCAGCAGCTATGAAAGTATTCCGTAAAAGACTCCAAAACAAACACACATCCCTGGAATCACCACACAACACTTGAAAGATTAAACACATATGACGGGAATAAGCCGCTTGCTACAGGACATAGAATACATCCTATGTTAGCTTACGTGAATTATTCATTTTGGTTCTGTTTTGAAAATACAGGTCAGTTCAATTTCCATAAGTTTGTTCGTTAACAGAAGCTTTAACACTAGGTCCATGCATATAGGATTCTCCCAGCACACTCTGTTACCTAAATCTCCACCAGTAGTCATCCTTACAATTGAAGAACTCATTCATGCTATCTTACACACTTCACCATTTGTCCAGCCAAGTGTGCAAGGCATTTTGTAAAGGTGAGGGTAGTGTTGGTTGTTGCGGATCAGACAGGAATTGTTACTTGCACAACAGCATATACTATGGAAATGAACACATACAAGGCTTGACTTGAAGCTCAGGTTATTCCCAAAGTTGGTATTATTGACACAAGGAAAACATGTAGTCTCCATTCATCAAGAGTCAAGTCACAAAGCTTCAAACCATTATCTGGAATACTAATATGGACTGCTTCTAAGTATATGTGCCAGCAGTCAAGCAATGAAAAAAAGAAAAACAGTCACCCACACGTTAAAAACCCTTCAATTTTATAAGAACTAACCTTTTATGGCCTCCATCATCACAGGAGATGTCTTCTAAGATTAGTGGAAATACTATACTGATCATCTGACAATCCAAGGTAAACGTTTTGCTGAGCAAATCCCTTTGTCAGACTTCAGTATCCAAATCTGCTCTGTATTTGTAAATGGATCAAGATGCAGATCATTTGTGGTACAAATCCGTGGGTGATTCTGAATCCCAATTAGGTTTGCATTGACAATTATTTGGTTGCTTTTATGGATCTCTCTCTCTGAAATGGTCCATCTACTAGAGCCAAGGATGGGTTAGGCTTGCGCACAGGTGACAGATGAGCCTAATTCGCCTCAAAATTGCAGAAGGACCTGCACGTAATGGAACACAGTGAGATAGCTGCATCCATCCACTATAATCCATTGTTGGTCCCCTTTGCGCTTGATGACCATGTAATGCTCATGAAATTTGATATTGTTGATAGTTTTCCATGCCGAAGTTGGAATCTCAAGCCCTTGTTTCCGTTCGTAAGTCTTGATGAAATTTTATACAAAATGTGGATTGTCTCTTGTCAAAAAGTCTAGCTACTAGAGAGGGCCAACGTTGGCCAACGTTGTAAATGAGGGAGAGGGAGAGAGGATCCCATCTGCTTGCAAATTGCAAAAAGACCTACACAGTAATGGGATGGGGGAACAATGGATGGCTGCATGCATCTCACTAAATCTGATCCCCCATGCCCATAGAGTCTAGTTATGTGAACATCCGTGTGCTCACCATCCTCGTGGAAGTCTGATGGTCTAGATGAGGATGGAAGATGTTATTCTGCTAGGAGACATGAATGCACGGACCAAGACATTTTGACTTGATATTGATCTTGATGCCACCACACGACCCTGGACCAAACAAGATGCATTGATAGAGGATGGGACCGTATATCTAGGACCACATATGGCCTTGATCATCGCAGGAATGCCTTCTGAGATTGTGGCAATAATAGATATTGCTTTTGTTAGAATTATAGATATAATTCAGCAATGACCAATGTAATTTAATAAGCTAGTTAGGGGCACTTTTCCCTCTTTAAGAGGTTTTTCCCCCTAACCGCAGTTAGTCCACTAACTATGGTTAGTGACTACTAAGGTTTTGTCACTAGGACAAAACCTTATCTCACTCCTTCAGTTGTATCACTCTTACACTCTTCTATTGCAACTAAGCTCTCAGCTCACTCTCTTGCTCTCTCTTCACTCACACTCACATTTGGTATCAGAGCAAATCGTGCTCTTGGACCTGCTCCCTGCTCCCGGACTCTAGCTCCCGCGAGCTCCCTTAGCTGGCCGTACCTTCTGTCTGATGCAGTCTCATCATCCCGTACAGTGCCGTACATTCCGTACAGGTCCGTACGGTCCTGCTACTCCAGCACGTACTACATTTGCGCAGTATCCGTACCATCTTGCGTCAGTTCCGTACAGCCAGTCTAAGCTACTTCGCACGACCGTACATTTGCAGCGCCTGTTCCGTACAACTGCAACGCCGTACAGCAGGTCATCGTACGTACCTGCTTCCGTACAGCTCATGCGTACAAGTTATCCGTACATTTTCGTACATCTGCGCTTCCATACCGCACGTGTGGCGCCGTACATCTGCAATCCTCCATACATTGCTGGCTGCTGCTTGCCGTACAGTACGTATGGTTGTTCCTACATCTTCCATACATTTCCGTACAACTGCCGTACAGTTTGAAGGTGGGCTTGGAAATTCGCATTTTTGCAGGACTTTTGAGCAGGGTTCTACTTGCAAGGCTCACTTGCAGGCAAATTTAGAGGTTTAGCCCAAAAATTTGGGGCTTTTTGTGCTTTTGCCCCTTTCTGGTTGCAATTTCAAGCCTATTTTGGGGCTTTTGTGTTGTGAGAGCAATTTTGGAGATTTCAGTTCATACCATAGTTACCAGCCGAAACGGAAACGGAAGAAACGGAGTTTCTGGGCCCCGCCGAAATGGAAACGGAAGAAACGGCAATATGATACAATTTATGTATAAAATTTTATTTTTTATACATAATATAATTATCAATAGAGTGCAATTTGCAAATCATACATAATATAATTATCTATACTTGAAGCTTCAGCCTTCAAGCATCAATGCATCATTCATACTTCTTGGAGCCAGTGCCTCCTTTATAACTATCTAGGAGGGAGACATGGGCCCAATAAGCATCTCTCGGCATTGAGGAGGATGGAGAGGTGAGAAGGAGGATGGAGAGGTCACAAGTGAGAAAGGATGGAGAGGTAGAAGGAGGATGGAGAGCTCAGAGGTAAAAGAGGATGAAGAGGTGGAAGGAGCCTGGAGGATCAGAGCCTAGAGGTAGAAGTGAAGGAGGATGGAGAGGTTACAGGTAAGACTAAAGAGAGGATGGAGAGAAGAAGGATAAAGGGATGGAGAGCAGGCTGCCAAGCTGCAGCTTTTGCAGGATGGAGAAGATGGAGCAAAGGATGAAGAGGATGGAGAGAGAAGGATGGAGGTCCGAGGAAAACGGGATGGAGAGTCCAAGAGCAAAGGATGGAGGGATGGAGAGAGCTTAGAGAAGGTGGAGAGAGCAGCAAGGATGCACAGGAGGAGTGCGATCGGCGGGAGGCGGCGAAAAATGAAGCCAGGCGGCGAAATCACGACTTTTGGGGTTTAGGGCAAAAACAGGTTTTACGAAACGAAGAAACGCCGAAAACGCCGTTTCCGTTTCGCCGTTTCCGTTTCCAGCCACGAAACGGCCGTTTCGTGCAACTATGGTTCATACTGCCTTTCTTGAAGTGTTTTGCAGCACTTTTGGCAGATTCTTGAGAGTTTTTGATGCTTGGACAGATTTCTCACAGTGCAAGTGCAGAAATCTGAGTTGCATTTATAGCCAGTGCTTGGCTGTGTTTTTTGGGAGTTGTGCATTTCATTCCCAGTAAGGGAATTCAGTTTTGTATCTGCTAAACTCTCTTTCTCAGATATGGCCCAGCAAAATCAAAATGATTTCCAGTTCGGTGGTCTTTCACAAGAAGACAAGTTGGATGGTACCAACTACTCCCTATGGAGTTTTATGGTACGCAATATTCTGATTTCTCGCAATTTATGGGATTATGTGAATGGGGATGAGATCCGACCAGCAGGTATGGCACCTAATACCCCTCCCCAGCAAGGAGGTGGAAGAGGTAGTGCACAGGGTGCAGTTGTAGGACAGGTTGTTGGTGCAGCTGTAGCCACCACTCCAGAACAAAAGAGATGGGATTCACGAGATGCCTTAGCTTTGTCATGCATCTCTCTTTCAGTGAAAAGATTTATCATTCCGCATATCCGGTCGTGTAAGACCTCGAAGGCAGCGTGGGATATCTTAGAAAGCATGTATGCAGCCCGGAATTATGCAAGGGTATCTTTCTTGAAAAGAGAGTTAAGTAATACGCATATGGAAGAGGGTGACTCCATGTCAGTCCACCTCACAAAGCTACAGGATCTCAGAGAGCAATTATTGAACATTGACGAGATTATTCCTGATTCAGAGATGATTACCACCACTCTGAATTCTCTTCCTGAGTCTTATGTCAGCTTTCATACCTCGCTGGACTTGTCATTGAGGGGGGGTGCAAATCCTCTCAATTTTCATGAGTTGATAGGATTTCTGCTTCAGGAAGAGCAAACCAGGAAAAACTTGGCTTCATGTGCAGGTGAACAAGCTATGCTCTCAAAGTTCAAGTCAAAAGGAAAGGGACAGACAAAGACATCAGTAAATCAGCCTTCCAGTGGGTCAGGACAGCCTTCACAAAAGGCTAAGAATGATGCAAGTAAGCCCAAGAAGAAGGGTTTTTGTCATTACTGCAAAAAGCCAGGTCATCACATTGCAGAATGCAAGAAAAGAGAAGAAAAACAGCTCCGGTATGGCTGTTTCAGATTCAGCTCCTCATGCATCTGACAGTGGGGATGCTGCAGCCAACTTTGTTGGACAGGATTATGCCTTTTTATCTTGCATTTCAGATTCTAGGCTGGCTGCTCCAGATGCTCGGGATAGTGCAGCCACTTGTAATGATGATACATACGCCTTTTTGACTTGCAGTTATGATCCTTCCACAGATGCATCAGCTTTCAGTGTCAATGAAACACTGAATACTTGGTATTTTGACAGCCGTGCCTCCAAGCATATCACTTCTAGGAAGTGTCTCTTCACTTCCTTGCATCCACCTCCCGTTGGTAAGAAAGTCACTTGTGCCAACAACTCGTCATATTCAGTACATGATACAGGAGAAGTTGAGCTTACCGCCATTGATGGCTCAGTTTTCAGACTTTCAGATGTCTTGTATGTGCTTGGTATCACCAAGCATCTCCTCTCAGTGTCCACTCTTAACCGGGCTGGATTTCAGGTCATCTTTGAGGATGATAAATGTGCTGTCCGAGACAGAGAAAATGATTATGCCTTGAGATTATCTCGTACTCTTCTGCGTGGGCTTTTTCAGCTTGATCTTTTTGAGAAAAGAGCAGCCCATGCTCTTGCAATTTCTACTCCTACTGCTGCCATGCAGAATGCAGAGTTATGGCTTTGCCAGATATGGCCACATGCATTACAACAGCTTGATGACACTTCAGAAGCACTCTATGGTTGATGCATTGCCACCTCTTGAAATACCTCCTCCACATGCCTGTGAAGGGTGCATTTAGGCAAGATGCACAGATTTCCCTTCAAAAAGGATGGTTCAGTTAAAGCTGTCCGAAAATTACAGCTTATACACACTGATGTCTGTGGTCCCATGAGGACTCCATCATTGGGTGGTCATCTCTACTTTGTTACTTTTATCGATGATTACTCCAATTTCACTTGGGTCTTTGGGCTGAAGCGCAAATCAGAAGTGTTCATGGTGTTTAAACACTTTTCAGCCATAGTTGAAAATGAAACTGGACTCAAGATATAGACATTGTGCACAGATAGAGGTGGGGAATACTTGTCTGCAGATTTTGATGCTTTTCTGAAAGGCAAGGGTATTGTGCATCAGCTCACAGTGAGGCTGACCCCTCAGCAAAATGGCAAAGCTGAGAGGAAAAATAGAACTCTTATGGAGATGGACAGATGTATGCTGAAAAGCAAACACATGCCTCACAAATTCTGGCTTGAAGGTCTAATGTGTGCCAACTACATCTTAAATCGGTCTCCCACTAAGGCTTTGAAAACAAAAACTCCCTATGAAGTCTGGAATGGAAGAAACCCTTCAATGGATCATTTCCGTGTCTTTGGATGCCTTGCATATGCTCATGTGCCAGTTGAATTTCGGCATAAGTTGTCAGATAAGGCAATTAAGTGCATATTTGTTGGGTACAGTGCAGAAAGCAAGGGGTACCGTCTCTACAATCTTGCTACACGCAAGATTATTGTCAGTAGAGATGTGATATTTGCAGAAAATTCAGCTCACACTCAGGCTGAATTTCATATGCCTTCTTCTTCAGAGGATGTTTTTGAGGGGTTGCTACCCATTGCCTTGGGTTCCCCTGCTGATATTTCTGATGCAAATTAGAATTTACAGCCACCTCCTGATGCTCCAGTTCAGCCACAGGATGTCTTGCCACCTCCACAAGCAGTGGAACAGGTGGTTCAGCAAGAAATTGCAGACATACATGCAGCAAAAACAGTCCCAAACTGGCTGTTACAGACTCTCAGGGAGAGTAAGATTGATGCTCCATTACCTGGTAGGACTCGCAGTGCAGTAAGGCACATGGAAGGTGCTAATTCAGTGGAATCAGCATATGCATGTACTCTTCTCGATGAGGAGGAGCCTGCAACATTCGAAGAAGCAAAGGACAATGTGCATTGGATGAATGCCATGCACGATGAATTGCAGTCCATTCAGAAAAATCAGACTTGGGATGTCGTAGACTTGCCACCAGGTAAACATGCCATTGGTACACAATGGGTTTTCAAGGTGAAACGGAAGCCAGATGGCTCCATTGACAGATACAAGGCAAGGCTGGTTGCCAAAGGCTATGCTCAAAAAAAGGACATGGATTATGAGGAGACTTTTGCTCCTACATCCCGGATGACCACCATCCGATCTGTTATTGCAATGGCTGCACATTTTGAGTGGAATGTTCATCAGTTGGACATTAAAACAGCCTTCCTAAATGGAGACTTGTTGGAAGAGGTTTATGTCAAACAACCTCCACGCTTTGAAATTTCAGAAAATGCACTTCAGTTATGCAAGCTAAATAAAGCTTTGTATGGGCTGAAACAGGCCCCTCGTGCATGGTATGCCAAGATTCATGCCTTTTTGACCAGCAAGGGGCTGCACAATAGTCCTACTGAGAGCACCCTCTACATCAAGAAGGATGGGGGGGAAATTTTGGTCATCATTCTTTATGTCGATGACTTACTACTCACAGGGTCCAATGAAGATAATATTGCAGATTTCAAAGCTGATTTGCAGACCAACTTTGACATGTCAGATTTGGGGCTGCTTCACTTTTATTTGGGGATCCAGTTCTCTCAAGAGAGACGTGGCACTGTTATGTCTCAGTCCAAGTATGTGCAGAAACTCTTGGACAAATTTAACATGCATGATTGTAAGCCCATAGCCACTCCCATGGAGCCGGGGCTGAAACTCACAATGCATGATGCAGGAGAATCAGTTGATGCCACATTTTATAGTCAAGCTGTTGGATGCCTCATTTATCTATGCAACACTAGACCTGATATTCAGTTTGCAGTATCTCAGGTATATGCACAGCCCAAAAACTATGCATTGGCAGGCAGTTAAGCGCATCTTCCATTATTTGCAGGGCACGAAGTCTTTTGGCTTGTTATTTCCCGGGGGGGTGACTTGCAGATGCATGCCTACAGTGATTCAGATTGGGCTGGTGATTATGACACTAGGCAGTCCACTAGTGGCAATTATTTCTTTTTGGGTAAAGCTTGCATTTCCTGGCTGAGCAAGAAACAATCTACAATGGCTACCTCATCATGTGAAGCTGAGTACAGGGCAGCTTTCACAGCAACAGTTGAATGTGTCTGGCTGCGTCTTCTATTTGCTGATCTTTTTCTGTCATTGGAGGGTCCTTCTCCAATTCTCACTGATAGTCAGAGTGCCATTGCAATGGCAAAGAATCCAGTGTTTCATGCTCGCACGAAGCACATTGAGGTTCACTATCACTACGTCAGAGAGAAGTTGCATGCAGGAGAGATCAGTATGATCTTTGTGTCGACACATGACAATGTTGCAGATATTTTCACCAAAGCACTTCCACACATTTCGCAGTGCCTTGAACTTATATCCGTTTGGTGATTAATCATCCTTGTACATGACATTGGCACTGCAGGGGGGTGTTAGAATTATAGATATAATTCAGCAGTGACCAATGTAATTTAATAAGCTAGTTAGGGGCACTTTTCCCTCTTTAAGAGGTTTTTCCCCCTAACCGCAGTTAGTCCACTAACTATGGTTAGTGACTACTAAGGTTTTGTCACTAGGACAAAACCTTATCTCACTCCTTCAGTTGTATCACTCTTACACTCTTCTATTGCAACTAAGCTCTCAGCTCACTCTCTTGCTCTCTCTCCACTCACACTCACACTCACAGCTTTGTGGGTACTCAAACCATGCGTGGAGCTGCACAATGCTTGCACATAGCATGAAGCAGACTCTTGCAAATCTTGATGTCATTTTGGTGAACCTTATGCCCTGAAAGGTCCATCTACTAGAGTGAAGGACTGGCAAGGCTTGCTCATGGAAAAAGATGGACAAAAGGGGGTCCAATATGCCTTCAAATCGCAGCAGAACATGCACAGTGATGGGAAGCGGTGAGATGAATGCATAAATAAATTGTGCTCCCATGTTGGCTGCGCGTACTCCTATGTTTTAATTATGTGACCATTTAAATGCTCAAGTAAAATTAAATCTGATAGGAAGCCTTCCATGGCATAGAGGCACAGATGGGATCTCCTGCTTTTGGTTCCGTAAAGAAGGCTTGATGGAAATCTATATAAACCATGAATTGTATCTAGGAATAAGAAAAGTCGACCATAGCCATGCTCATATAAATTTCATCTTACGCTATAGGTGCCCGAATAGCACAGACCTGCGTGGCACTGATGCACAAACATGGCCTTGTAAATTGCTGCAAGTCCTGCATAGAAATGGGATGTAAAATGCAAATTGCCTCTTAGAATGAAAAAATATGAATGCCAAAATGCTCAAGTAAACTTAATCTCTCCTTGTGGTTTCAAATGTGCATTCAGCCCTGGTTGGCATCACACACATTGTGTAGCAGGCCCGTTAAACTTCTGAGGTCCTTTTGATGGATCTTTGCTCCAAAAGGGTCCACCTTCTAGAGCCAAGGATGGACTAAGCTTGTGCATGGGTGAGCGATGGGATAAGGGGGCCCAATCTGCCTCCAAATTGCAGAAGGACATGTACACTAATGCTAGGCAGGTGAGATGAATGCACCCATCCACCAATATAATCCAATTTTGATCTCCCTTACTCTTGAGTATAATTATGTAACCATGACGAAGCTGGAATCTCCTATCTTGTTTCCATAAAGAAGGCTTGATGAAAATTCATGCAAAATGTGAATTTGCTCTTGGTTGCTCTTGATAGGCTCTGTTTCTGATCTCTGATTACTTAGCGTCGATTCACAGGCAATCACAGGCGCTGGCATCCCGAATATCCTCCCAGCCTATCTCATGGATCGCATGCACGTCAAAGATACGTAACTTTTATTCCTTCATGTCTATCCACAAGCCCACAATTCCCTAGATGGTTCCCTCCTGCCACATGTCATCATTTTAGGCCTTTAGCTTGGTACACCATTTACCCCTCTCTTGGGGCACAATTAAAACATTTGCCCCTTGGCATTCTTACACATTTAGGTGCACCTAGGCCTAAGCACTCAGAACCACCTAGTCGATGCCAATACACCCTCATCTAGGACCTTGGCAGTTACTTCCCTTGACCATTTTATTTACGCACATAAAATATTACAAAAGTCGGTCATCTAAGAGAAAATGCCCACCGATCTTTCCGAGGTCATGCTATCTCGGCTAGCGCATAACATTCCTTCCCTCTCCAAGCATCAGTGTCCTCGATGATGAAATCTGGGAATACTCTCCGTAATTGGTATACGGATTCCCAAGTAGCTTCTGATAGACCATTTTATTTACGCACATAAAATATTACAAAAGTCGGTCATCTAAGAGAAAATGCCCACCGATCTTTCCGAGGTCATGCTATCTCGGCTAGCGCATAACATTCCTTCCCTCTCCAAGCATCAGTGTCCTCGATGATGAAATCTGGGAATACTCTCCGTAACTGGTATACGGATTCTCCAAGCATCAGTGTCCTCAGAACCACCTAGTCGATGCCAATACACCCTCATCTAGGACCTTGGCAGTTACTTCCCTTGACCATTTTATTTACGCACATAAAATATTACAAAAGTCGGTCATCTAAGAGAAAATGCCCACCGATCTTTCCGAGGTCATGCTATCTCGGCTAGCGCATAACATTCCTTCCCTCTCCAAGCATCAGTGTCCTCGATGATGAAATCTGGAAATACTCTCCGTAACTGGTATACGGATTCCCAAGTAGCTTCTGATAGAGGTAGACCATGCCATGCAATCAACACCGTGGGTATCTTCTGATTGCACACTTGCATTGTTCCTCGGTCCAGGATTCTTGTTGGTTTGCGTCTTGCATTATCCTCTATCTCCTGAAACATAACAACACCTTCGATTAGTGAGTCACCAGTATGCAAAAATTTCTTTAAACGAGAAACATGAAACACTGGGTGCACCTTACACCCCTGTGGTAATTCTAATTTATAGGCTACCTTGCCTATTCTTTTTAGAATTAACCATGGCCCACAATATCGAGGTGATAACTTAGCACACTCTCCTGCAGTCAAAGACTTAGAGTGCGAAGAAACTCTGAGTAAAACTTTTTCTCCTTCCTTAAATTCTCTAGTGGATCGGTTTTCATCCGCATATGCCTTAGCTATATCCATAGCTTGGCAAATGTTAGCTCTCACAAGTGCTAGCATCTCCCGCATCTGAACCACAAAGTTCGCGGCACTAGGCACTTTCTGAGGTACTCCAATTATAGTTGGATTCGCTGGCCTATAACCATAGTTTAGTTCAAACGGACTGAACCCTGTAGAGGAATGTTTTCTATCATTGTAGGCAAACTCTAACAATGGCAACCACTTGTCCCATGTATGTTGCCTCAATGACACATATGCTCTAAGCATGTTCTCTAAAATTTGGTTGATTCTTTCCGTTTGACCATCCGTTTCTGGATGATCCCCACTACTCATTCCCAACTCAGTCCTTAGTGTCTCAAATACCGCAGTCCAAAAATGACCGGTAAATTTGACATCTCTGTCTGACACTATGGATTTGGGTAATCCATGCAGACGAAATATCTGTCTAATAAACAAATCCGCCACTTGCGGGGCACTAAGAGATTCTCTAGTTGGAATGAAGCGAGCCATCTTGGTAAGACGATCAACCATCACAAGGATAGAGTCATATCCACCTTGTGTCGTAGGCAGCCCTACAATAAAGTCCATGGAAATGCTCTCCCACTTACTTAGTGGTATCTCCAAGGGCTGTAAAGTCCGGGTGGCTTCACCCGCTCTGCCTTACTTACCTGACACGAAAAACAACGTGTCACATATTCATGAATATGCTTTTTCATCTTTGGCTAAAAGAAATCTCGCTTCACGAGATCATATGTCTTCTCGACTCCTGGATGTCCCGCACATGGGGTATCATGGCATTGTTGAATGACTCTTTGCCTGAGATCATTCTGATTAGGTACTACTACCTTGCCATTTCGTTTCAACATACCATCCCTTATGGCATATCTTGCATAAGTTTGGCCTTTTCTGGATGCCAGGTCATCCTTTTTCCCGGGTTTCAATACATGAGCCTTAGGCCAAAGGCTCTAGACGAACTCATCCACCTTTTGAGTTTCTCTAATCTCGGTCATTGGAGCACTCTCTAACACCGTGAAACTCATGTTATGCATAATGCGTGACAACGCATCAACAACTTTATTATCGTTCCCTCTTCGGATGCGAATCGTCAAATTAAACTCCTACATGAGTTCTGCCCACCTAGCTTGGCGGCCTCTCAAGTCAGGTTGTTTACAAAAATATTTCAGAGTATCATGATCAACATCCACATAAAACTCTGATCCATACAAATAATGTCGCCATGTTTTCAAAGCATGGACAACAGCATACAACTCTAATTCATAAGTTGGTCAATTTCTTTGAGAGGGAGAAAGCTTCTTCCTTTCAAAGGCTACTGGCTTTCCCTCTTGGAGGAGAACTGCTCCTACCGCAATGCCACTTGCATCCGTTTCTAGGATCAACGGTTTCTGGGGATCAACTATTTTTAACACCGGTTCTGTGACCACAGCTTGTTTTATGGTGTTAAAACTTTCTTGTTGATTCAGTTCCCATATAAAAGGTACTTTATCTGAGGTCAGATCAGTCAATGGCGATACTATTTCAGAATATCCTTTGATATGCCTTCCATAGAATTGGACAAATCCCAAGAATGATCGGAAAGCGGTCAAACTTTGAGGGATTCGCCAAGTCAGTATCGCGGCCACTTTGAGAGATTCGCGGCCATTTTCTTTGAATCCATTTCTACCCCCTCTGGAGTAATTATGAATCCTAAATATTCAAGTCTAACCATTCACAGTATAGTTTTCTTCTTATTTACATAAAGACTGGCTTTCCTCAAAGTACTGAACACTATTCTTAAGTGTTCGTGATGCTCAGTAATACTTTCACTGAATACCAGAATGTCGTCAATAAAATGTACTACAAACTTTCCGATATACGAACGTAGTAAATCGTTCATAAGCATGACGAATGTAGCTGGAGCATTGGTAAGTCCAAAGGGCATTACCAAAAACTCATAATGTCCAAACCAGCTTCTGAAAGCGGTTTTATGCACATACTCGGCTCTAATACGGATCTGATGGTAGCCACACTTAAGATCTATCTTACTGAAAATTATGGCCCCATGTAATGCATCTAACAAATCATCGATCTGAGCCATCGGATACCTGTGCTTACTAGTGATATTATTCAATGCTCTGTAATCTATACAGAGGCGAAAAGTATCATCTTTCTTATTCTTAAAAATCACTGGGGAAGCAAAAGGTGAAAAACTGGGTTGAATCTTCCCCAGCTTGAGGTATTCCTCCAGTTGTCTTCGCACCTCAGCTTCTTCTGTAAAGCTTAATCTATAGAGAGGTCTATTTACAGGTTCTGCCCCCCGCATAAGCTCAATTTTATGTTGAACATTCCGCTCTGGAGGTAACCCATAAGGTAACTCATCCCTAAAACAATCAGAGAACTTCTCCGATATCTCTTTAGCCAACTCGGCCATTTCCCCATCTTGGGTAGCCTCAATGCTAGCCGACACATCATCAATCGACTCTACCAATGCTATACACAGACACAGAAACTCTTTCGGAGTCTTCCGAATTTCCATGGCTGAAATCAATGATCCTCGAGGTAAATCCTTTTCACCTCGCAAAACATATTCTACCCCGTTCATCTTGAACTGTTAAATATGCTTTTTCCAATCAATGGCTGGATTTTTCCAAAAATGCCAAGCCATGCCTAGGGCTATATTTGCATGAGCAAGCCTGGTCAACTCAAAGTCCAGCTTCTCAACATAGTCCTGTATTCGAAGTTCCAACTGGGTAACCCTTTGGTCCCATACTTCAGTTGAACTTCCGTCCGCCATCCTGACCGTATAAGCATAGTCAGTCAGACTAGTTTTTAACTTGAGCCTCTTAATAAGCTTCGAGTTAATTACATTGTGTGTTGACGCTGAGTCAAACAATACAATCACATCATGATTGGCTACTTGCCCTTTCATTTTAATCAACTCGCGCTCATAAAAAACCGTATACCCCGTTGCTGCGGGCTTTGAAAGGATGTTATCAGGTGCACCGCTTACTAACTTAGTAATAGACACACTTAACAACACAGGTACTGACCTCTGAGAAGGTCCCGCCAATTGCATCTGCTTATGTTCCGCATTGGGACTCTCCTACATTTCCGCGTCACATTCAGATATTATCATATTGGCCGTGCGACGGTCTTTGTTTAGTGGACAATCTTTCCACTGATGTCGCTGAAGGCAGTCGAAGCACAATCCTTCTTTTCTAGCTTTTTCTTTTTGCTCAGGGGTCAATGAGGAGTTTGACCAAGCCCGGGCAGCCATTGGAGTCCCTTTTCTTTTCACCCCAACGGTGGTACTTATCTTTGCTTGTCCCTCAACCGGCTTCACATGCTTGGTTTGGCCACTTGGCTGCGAGACAGTTGTCTTTGAAGTCCATTTCCTCTGAAATCCCCCTTTTCCCGGGTACTCATGCTGAGTCCCTGCCTGCACAAACCCACTAGGTCTGCCTCTGGCATCCTCATAGTTCAGGGCTATTGCAATAGATTCATCTAATGTAGTCACATATTTAGCCCGAACTTCGATTTTAATCTTGTCGTTCAATCCATAGATATAGTCTTTCAACTGAACCGACATAGGGAGAGGGTCTGTTATTTTCATAACACATTCCCTGAACTTGTCAGTGTACTCTGCCACCGACAAATTCCTCTGGCGAAGGTTTCTGTAAGCATCCCAAGCTCGGGACTCTTCGTCAGGTGGAAGAAAGTGTTTCTTAAATTCAGCCTTAAACCCTTCCCAGGTGGTAGGGGCAACTTGATCTTTCTGTTGCTTTATCCACCACCTATCCGCTGCCTCAATAAGCAGGTGAGTGGTCTCGCGGATTTTCTTTAAATCAGATCTGACCTCAGATAAAGTACCTTTAAATCATCTTTCTTCCTCTTTAATATCACTGGGAAAGCAAAAGGTGAAAAACTAGGTTGAATCTGCCCCAGCTTGAGGTATTCTTCCAGTTGTCTTCGCACCTCAGCTTCTTCTGTAAAGCTCTGATACCAAATGATAGGCTCTATTTCTGATCTCTGATTACTTAGCGTCGATTCACAAGCAATCACAGGCGCTGGCATCCCGAATATCCTCCTAGCCTATCTCATGGATCGCATGCAGGCCAAAGATACGCAACTTTTATTCCTTCATGCCTATCCACAAGCCCACAATTCCCTAGATGGTTCCCTCCTGCCACATGTCATCATTTTAGGCCTTTAGCTTGGTACACCATTTACCCCTCTCTTGGGGCACAATTAAAACATTTGCCCCTTGGCATTCTTACACATTTAGGTGCACCTAGGCCTAAGCACTCAGAACCACCTAGTGCACTCAGAACCACCTAGTCGATGCCAATACACCCTCATCTAGGACCTTGGCAGTTACTTCCCTTGACCATTTTATTTACGCACATAAAATATTACAAAAGACGGTCATCTAAGAGAAAATGCCCACCGATCTTTCCGAGGTCATGCTATCTCGGCTAGAGCATAACAGCTCTTGCTCCCGACGAAGGTCTACTCTACCTACTAGAGGTGGTGATGGGCCAAGCTTTAAAACACGGGAAAGGGGATCCCATCTGCATCCAAATTGCGGTAGGCTTGCACAGTAACGGATGTGATGAGATGCATGCAGTCATCCAATTGACTCCCATCAGTGTCCCCTGCTTCTAAGGTTTAAATATGTGACCATCCACGTCTTACCAAAATTTAGTTATGGGACCATCCACATGCTATGTAATCTTCATGGAGTCTAGATCAGGATGGGGATTTTACTGTTCTAGGGTTGAGGTGGCACTTTCAGCCTCAACCTTGGTTTCTTTCCAGCTCATTTTGAGTTCTCTGTTCCCTATTTCAGGGGGGTTTCCTCATGCACATCATGATGTATTTCCGCTTTGAGCTTGCTCACACGGGCATTTTTCATACTTAATAGAAGTCTTTTTCATGAAAAAAGAAAGAAAAGAATGCAAGCACTGAGGAATTTTAACTTGATTTGCTTCTGATGCCACCACACAGTCCTGGACCAGACAAGATGATGTCATGGGATAGGATATCTTAGGACTGCACATGGCCTTGGCATCTAAGATTGTGTGGCAATACAGGATTGATCATATGACCAACCCAAGGTAAACTTCTTGCTGAGCATAAACCTTGACTTCTGTATCCAAATCTGCTCTAAATCTGTAAATCCACAAGTTAGCCCCCGCATGTGTTAGAGATCAATGTCCCCACCTGTGTGCCCCCCGATTTGAGGGGACAAAGGGGGCATTAGATCATAGGGGGCTGGGGGGGAACTCAGCACAGGCATGGTACATGCAGCCGGGTCTATGTCTGATGGAAAAGACCTGCAGAACAGCTGCGATGAAAAGGAAGAGGAGCGGGGGTCATATGGCTGTCCATGCAGCCAGTTTGTGTGGGCTGCCAAGGCCTGGATCATGGCCAGGACAGGCACCCTTAGTCGCGATCTGACCCTCGTTCATTGCCAGCGTTTGCAGGTCGGTTAGACCTGCAGGCAGGTCGGCTTTTGTGGATTCCAGCTCTAGGTTCTCACATCGAGGGAAGGAGTCCCTCTACACAAAGGCGACCCCAATTTGGCTCCGGTTTGCGCAGAGTTCTATTCTATTTACAACAAGTGTTATTCGCAGATTTGCTGTGTGTTATTGCAGCAGAGATGTCAAAAGTCAGAAGCCTCTTCAGCCACTGCTCTTGCTTCCTCCTCCTCCACTCATATTCCTTCTTCATTTATCCCTACCTTTGGAGAGTCTGGGAAACTAGACAGGACAAACTATCCTATCTGGAAGGTGAAGATCTGGAGTCATCTAGTAGCTTAAAAGTTGTGGACGCTCACAAAGGGAAGCCAGAGGACATGCTGGGCAGCAAGGGGAGGCTGCTTGTCCCATGGATGCAGAAAAAACCCTCATTTGCCGTCTCATCGACAGAAGTGGAGAGTACGGGGCTGCTTGTACAGCAGCATGTGAAACGTTGTGGCTCATGTGCATCCTTGAGGACATGGACGTGCCTCAGGAGGAGGCTACAGTGGTTATGTGCGACAACCACAGTTGCATTGCAATCACAAATAACCCTGTGTTCCATGCACGGAAAAGCACATTGAAGTCCATTGCGAATTTATCTAGTCTGAGTGTTATCCTCAGAGAGTGTGAGATTAGAGAGATTCTTTCCTCAAATTTCAACAACATATGCCGCTTGCCTCTCCACTATGCTTGCTAATATTGATGATAACCTCCTACTAGAGGGTAGAGCCACCCTGATTTCCCATTTCCTTCAATACACCACTCTCCAAATCTTTCCCCACATGACACCGCTCTCCAATCTTTTCCCCACATGACCAAATCTGCCTGTCTGCCACCCATCATATCGGTCCCCTACAAAAGTTGGTATGATGATGAATGTAAGGCATTGCCCCGTCAACTCAAATTTGAGACCAAGCATCATCTTTCGACTGAGATAGAGACCAAACCGAATATCATATTCTAGTCCATCAGAAGAAGATCCCCACTCAAACACCCAACCATCTAGCGCGCACACACATCCTCTATGAAATCCCTCACCACCCGACACCATACCTTTCAAAACTACCCCCCCTACCTCTTGTTCACTCTTCACAACTGGTGACATCAGATATTGGCTCAGCGCAATGGGACGGTGGCCCAACTAGTTCTTCTGGGGCTTGGTGTCATCTTGCCATGGAGGCAGAGGCAGAAGCGAGAGCCCTCTCCCACCTGAGGGGGGCACGAATGCAGATGCTAGAGATAGACTCCACCACCCCTAAGTCTTGGAGGGATGGACTATACAAACCCTTAGCCCTCCCACGTTGGTATGGACAGTTCTTCAAGAAAGGGGTGTTACGCTCTAGCTAAGGTAGCATGACCTTGGAAGAATCAGTCGACATTTCCCTTAAAGGATCTCTATTTGTAATATATCTGTTTGCGCTTCATGTAAATGATCGGGAGGGAATTAATGTCAAGGTCCTAGGTGAGGGCTGAGATAGCACCAGACTAGGTGGATCTAAGGCTAAGGGCCTAATGCAAGAAATGTGCCTAGGGGCAAAGGAAATTAAAGTAGCCCAAGAGAGGGGTGAAAATATGCATTAGGAAGGCCCTATAATGATGACATGTGGCATCTAGATCCATCTAGGGAGATGGGGCTTGTTGGAGTTAGTGAGAGAAGAGAATGTGCTTTCACGTATGTTTTAAAAAAATTTATGATTTTCTCCGTTAGCTTTCACGCTTCAGCAAGGTTGGCTGGGTGGAACAATATTGGTGCTACTCCCGTGATCTGCCCATAGTTAGAAGAGTTGTTTAACATTTGGTATCAGAGCTCTCAGGTGGACGAACGGGATTAAGAAGAAGAGAGCGTGGAATACGTGAAGTGCATCGTGAAGCGCATAGTTGCTATCAGTTGAAGGGTGTATCACTTGATCTTTGGTAGCGGATAGCACGCTTGGAGCGTAGGTGTGACGAATTTGCTATGCGTGACGCCCAACGGAGGAAAAGTCAAGGGGCTCGTGACCTCCACACGACGGGCTGATTTGACGAATTACAGAGATAGAACTGTTCGTGAAATTTGATCGGCACTGGCCTGCGAAGCGATACGTGATCGACGAAGTTTGGAGGGGTTGCTGCCCGTGACAACGAATGACGTGGTGGTCCTCCCGCACTGATCGTAGTATTTGCTCGGGCCTAACAGGGGCTCGTGTGACGAAGGCCTTCGATATGTTACGTGGCTTACTGGTTTGTAATAGTTGTCGACTTGCTTCCCTGGCGCACTTACAGTCAGAGCCCTCCAAGGCCACGCAGGAAACTCGTAGGCTGAGACGGATTCCAAACAGAGAGCCTATCGTTTCATGGTGAATTGGCTGGGAATACGTGGCGGCTAGTACGGGCAGTGTCGTGACTGATCTGTAGAAGATTGAGAAAGTCTGGTTCATTTGGGGTATCAAATAGAGAGGCAGAGACGTATCATTTTCGATCAGAGAGCAGGCTTCGGGGACTCGAATTGCGTGGAGCTTCCAGGGAGCATCAATTTTTCCCTCATTAGGAAATTTCAGTTTTTAGTGTGCAGCTTATTATTTCTGTACAGCAGAGTTTGCAGTTTACTATGCCTGTATATGTACCTGTGTGTTTCAGTCAAAGTTAGTTTGCAGGAATTTCCCTAGTATAGGGAAAAGCGGGATTTGGATATATGCCTGTGTCAAATGCCTAGTCAATGTGCAAGTGGGATTGCAGGTATTTCCTAGTATAGGGAATTGTGTCAGAGTGCCAATACCCTGAAATTTGTTAGTCTGTAAATACAGTGTTCTAGCGGTGTTTAAAAAAAAAAAAAAAGGCAAAACACCCATTGACCTGAATGGAAGCAGAAGAAGGGGCTTCCAGGAGGGACCCTGGTGAGTCAGGAGTCCGGCCGACCCAGCAGGTGTCGTGCCCAGTAGCTCACACCTTATCTGGCAGGATTGCATTACTTGAGGATGCCTTGTAGCAGTTATTAGCGCAACAGTTACAGGCCAATGCAGGGTAGTCTGAACTTAGAAGAGTGATACACAATATGTCTGCCAGACCTTCTCGAGATGAGAAGGGAAAGGCTCCAATGGAACCGGAGTCTAGTGTCCATACGGTCGAGCCTAGGAAGGCTAAAGTACCTAATATTGCCAATTACAGGCCGGAAAAGTATTCTCGTCGGATGAATGACCGTAGTTCTGATGTCATTGAGACCTGGTTACACAAATGGGACGAGGCGTTCGCCATTTGTGAAATCAGAAATGACATCAAGAAGATCCGCGAGCCCACCCACATGTTTAGTGAGGCAGCGGATCGGTGGTGGATTAAGCAACAAAAAGATGGTATAGCATCCACTACCTAGGAGGGGTTTAAAAGAGAATTCAGAAAACAGTTCTTACCTCCTGATGAAGCATCCCGAGCTTGGGATCAGTATAGAAACCTTCGTCAGAGAAATTTGTCAGTGGCAGAATACACTGATAAGTTTCGAGAGAGCGTAATGAAGGTTGATGAACCCCTACCTCAATCAATCCAAGTGAAAGATTTCATATTTGGATTGAATGATCGGATTAAAATGGAAGTTCGGGTTAAGTATGCGAACACGTTGGATGATGCAATAGCCATAGCCCTGAACTATGAAGATGCCAAGGGCAGCAGACCAAGTGGGTTTAATAGGTCGGAACCCAGTATGGGTACCAGAAGAAATCTGGGTTTAAGAAGAAGTGGATTAGTAAAGGGAGTGGTTCTCAGCCAAGTGGTCAAGCCAAGCAGGCGAAACCAACTGAAACTCCTAAATCAAGTACCACCATTGGAGTGAAAAGGAAAGTAACCCCAATGGCAGCCCGGGCTTGGTCAAAGTCTCCCTTAAACCCAGAGCAAAGAGAAAAAGCGAGGAGAGAAGGCTTGTGTTTTGGTTGCCTTCAGCCTCATCAGTGGAAGGATTGTCCACGTAATAAGGATCGTCGGATGGCTGAGATGGTAGTCTCAGAATGCGACGTGGAAATGGAGGCAAGTCCCAGAGCAGAAGAGATGCAGATTCAGCTAGCGGGATCTTCTTAGAGATTCTACCTTGTTTGTTATGTGTATCTGTTGCTAAGCTAGTAACGAGTGCACCTGATAACATCCTATCTAAGCCCGCAGCAATGGGGTATACAGCCTTTAATGATATGGAGTTAATTAAAATGAAAGAGCAAGTGGCCAATCATGATGTCATTGTGTTGTTTGACTCGGCGTCAACGCACAATGTGATTAACTCCAAGCTCGTGAAGAGGCTGAAGTTAAAGACGAGCCCATCTGACTATGCGTATACAGTCAGGATGGCAGATGGAAGTTCAACTGAAGTATGGGACCAAAGGGTTACCTAGTTGGAGCTTCGTATTCAGGACTATGCTGAGAAGCTTGATTTTCAAATGACTAAGCTTGCTCATGTAGATATAGCCCTCGGTATGGCGTGGCATTCTAGGAAGAATCCAGCCATTGATTGGAAAAAGCACGTATATCAATTCAAGATGAATGATGTGCTTTATGTCTTGCGAGGCGAAAAAGATATACCTCAGGGACCGTTGGTTTCCGTGATGAAAATCCGAAAAGCTCAAGAAGAGTTTTTATTCCTTTGTACGGCAACGGTAGAGCCGGTTGATTATTCTTCGGCTAGCACTGATGTTACGCAAAGTGGTGAGATGGCCAAGCTGGCTAATCTTATAACAGAAGAGTTCTCTGAATGTTTTAGGGATGACCTACCTTATGGGTTACCTCCAAAGCGAAATGTTCAACATAAGATTGAACTGATCATAGACCTCCCTATAGAATGAGTTTTACTGAAGAGGCGGAGGTGTGTAGACAACTGGAAGAATACCTCAAGTTGGGGCAGATTCAACCAAGTTTCTCACCTTTTGCTTCGCCAGTGATATTAAAGAAGAAAAAGGATGATATGTTTCGCCTCTGTATAGATTACAGAGCATTGAATAATATCACTGCTAAGCACAGGTATCCGATGGCTCGGATTGATGATTTGCTAGATCCATTACATGGAGCCGTGATTTTCAGCAAGATAGATCTTAAGTGTGGCTACCATCAGATCCGGATTAGAGCCGAGGATGTGCATAAAACCGCTTTCAGAAGCAGGTTTGGTCATTATGAGTTTTGGGTAATGCCCTTCGGGCTTACCAATGCTCCAGCTACATTCGTCATGCTTATGAGCGATTTACTACGTCCGTATATCGGAAAGTTTGTAGTACATTTTATTGACGATATTCTAGTGTTCAGTAAAAGTATTACTGAGCATCATGAACACTTAAGAATAGTGTTCAGTACTTTGAGGAAAGCCAGTCTTTATGTAAATAAAAAGAAAACTATACTGTGTATGGTTAGGCTTGAATATTTAGGATTCATAATTACTCCAGAGGGGGTAGAAATGGATCCAAAGAAAGTGGCTGCGATACTGACTTGGCCAATCCCTCAGAGTCTGACCGCTTTGCAATCATTCTTGGGATTTGTCCAGTTTTATAGAAGGCATATCAAAGGATATTCTGAAATAGTATCGCCATTGACTGATATGACCTCAAATAAAGTACCTTTTATATGGGGACAGAATCAACAAGAAAGTTTTAACACCATAAAACAAGCTGTGGTCACAGGACCAGTGTTAAAAATAGTTGATCCCCAGAAACCGTTGTTTCTGGAACCGATGCAAGTGGCATTGCGGTGGGAGCAGTTCTCCTTCAAGAGGGAAGGCCAGTAGCCTTTGAAAGCAAGAAGCTTTCTCCCTCTCAAAGGAATTGGCCAACTCATGAATTGGAGTTGTATGCTGTTATCCATGCTTTGAAAACATGGAGGCATTATTTATATGGTTCAGAGTTTTATGTAAATGTGGATCATGATACTCTGAAACATTTTTGTAAACAACCTGACTTGAGAGGCCGCCAAGCTAGGTGGACAGAACTCATGCAGGAGTTTAGTTTGACGATTCGGTACCGAAGAGGGAAGGATAATAAGGTTGCTGATGCATTGTCTCGCATTATGCATAATATGAGTTTCACGGTATTAGAGAGTGCTCTAATGACCGAGATTAGAGAAACTCAAAAGGTGGACGAGTTTGTCCAGAGTCTGGCCTAAGGCTCATGTGTTAAAACCTGGGAAAAACGAAAAGGATGACCTGGCATCCAGAAAAGGCCAAACATATGCAAGATATACCATAAGGGATGGTATGCTGAAAAGAAATGGCAAGGTTGTAGTACCTAGTCAGAATGATCTCAGGCAGAGAGTCATTCGACAATGCCATGATAGTCCATGTGCGGGACATCTAGGAGTCGAGAAGACATATGATCTCGTGAAGCGAGATTTCTTTTGGCCAAAGATGAAAAAGCATATTCATGAATATGTGACACGTTGTTTTTCGTGTTAGGTAAGTAAGGCAGAGCGGGTGAAGCCACCCGGACTTTTACAGCCCTTGGAGATACCACTAAGTAAGTGGGAGAGCATTTCCATGGACTTTATTGTAGGGCTGCCTACGACACAAGGTGGATATGATTCTATCCTTGTGGTGGTTGATCGTCTTACCAAGATGGCTCACTTCATTCCAACTAGAGAATCTGTTAGTGCCCCGCAAGTGGCGGAGTTGTTTATTAGACATATATTTCGCCTGCATGGATTACCCAAATCCATAGTGTCAGACAGAGATGTCAAATTTACCCGTCATTTTTGGACTGCGGTATTTGAGACACTAAGGACTGAGTTGGGAATGAGTAGTGGGGATCATCCAGAAACGGATGGTCAAACGGAAAGAATCAACCAAATTTTAGAGGACATGCTTAGAGCATATGTGTCATTGAGGCAACATACATGGGACAAGTGGTTGCCATTGTTAGAGTTTACCTACAATGATAGAAAACATTCCTCTACAGGGTTCAGTCCGTTTGAACTGAACTATGGTTATAGGCCAGCGAATCCAACTATAGTTGGAGTACCTCAGAAAGTGCCTAGTGCCGCGAACTTTGTGGTTCAGATGCGGGAGATGCTAGCACTTGCGAGAGCTAACATCCGCCAAGCTATGGATAGAGCTAAGGCGTATGCGGATGAAAACCGATCCACTAGAGAATTTAAGGAAGGAGAAAAAGTTTTTCTCAGAGTTCCTTCGCACTCGAAGTCGTTAACTTCAGGAGAGTGTGCTAAGTTGTCACCTCGATACTGTGGGCCGTGGTTAATTCTAAAGAGAATAGGCCAAGTAGCATATAAATTAGAATCGCCACAGGGGTGTAAGGTGCACCCGGTTTTTCATGTTTCTTGTTTAAAGAAATTTTTGCATACTGGTGACTCACTAATCGAAGGTGTGGTTTTGTTTTAGGAGATAGAGGACAATGCAAGACGCAAACCAACAAGAATCCTGGACCGAGTAACAATGCAAATATGAAATCCGAAGATACCCACGGTGTTGGTTGCATGGCATGGTCAGCCTCTATCCCAAGCTACCTGGGAATCCATATACCAGTTGCGGAGAGTGTTTCCAGACTTTATTATCAAGGACGCTGATGTCTGAAGAGGGAAGGAATGTTACGCTCTAGTTGAGGTAGCATGACCTCGGAAGAATCAGTCGACATTTCCCTTAAAGGATCTTTGTTTGTAATATATCTGTTTGCGCTTCATGTAAATGATCGGGAGGGAATTAATGTCAAGGTCCTAGGTGAGGGCTGATAGCACCAGACTAGGTGGATCTAAGGCTAAGGGCCTAATGCAAGAAATGTGCCTAGGGGCAAAGGAAATTAAAGTAGCCCAAGAGAGGGGTGAAAATATGCATTAGGAAGGCCCTATAATGATGACATGTGGCATCTAGATCCATCTAGGGAGATGGGGCTTGTTGGAGTTAGTGAGAGAAGAGAATGTGCTTTCACGTATGTTTTAAAAAAATTTATGATTTTCTCCGTCAGCTTTCACGCTTCAGCAAGGTTGGTTGGGTGGAACAATATTGGTGCTACTCCCGTGATCTGCCCATAGTTAGAAGAGTTGTTTAACAAGGGGCACCCTTGATGATCTAGTATTTGCACTGAGTCCTCGGATCCTTTCTCTCCAATCATTACAAAGTGGGGCTAGGAGGGCTTCTCCAACTAATATTGGATGCAAATCTGAGTATTTGCACCGAGCCCTTGGATCCTTTCGCTCCAAGCATTACAAAGTGGGGCCAGGAGGGCTTTCTCCAACCAGTGTTTGATGGAGATTTGGAGATGGATAGGACCCTATACTTATTAATTGGCAGAGGATCGAAGTCATGGGCCACTTGGTCTAGAAGTGGAGCATAGACCCAAGACCAATCACGTCACAGCAAGATGGTTTATGGTGGTGCCTTTGGTCGTGGGAGGGTTGGCCCCTTCAAGAGGTACAGTGGGATCCACAACGAGTGGTTTTGGCTCTCATTGGGCGGTCAGAGAGTTGTGTGGAGGTGCCCTTTTTCTCGTGCACGACATGCATCGATTCACTTCCAACTGGAGGCAGCCGCCTAGACCCCTTCAAGAGAGCGTCATTGGCTTGAGCAACAGGTGCCCTAGAGGTCAAGTTCAGATTTTTGTCGTGCTTATGGACTTGCTGCCGGCCACAGAAGATTACTTCTATTGGATGGTTCCGCTTTACCCATTGGCCCTTAGCTGGAGCAGATGCGCGTTGATGGGAGGTGCCACCCCTGCATGGAGTGAGACCTTGAGACGATCCCACACTGTCTCTGGGGCATTTGGCAAGGGGTCCTTCGGGTAGTGTCTCAGATGCAGATGTTGCAGCGAGCTTTTACCTAGGGCATGGCAGCCTGGTTAACAGAGGGGGGCCATGCCTTCTCCATCGACACAATTACTCCCGCTTATAGGATCCAAGGATAGAGAGAGCTTGTAGATAGAGGTAAAAGATGCAGCTCCCCCTTCTCGGCAGAGTCCATTTTCTTCCACAGAGGACCATGTTTGGGAGGCGATGTCCGCAGGTTGGTGATGGGAGGCCACTGACCCCCGGCGGCTACACTCGTTGCCATCTTTATACCCTGTGCATCATTTGGGAGTGCGGGACGTCTGGATCTCACTGAGAGGCGGGCGTGTTTCTACAAAGGCTTGGCCTGCAAGTAATTTTATGTACTCACACAGCAAGGTATTAGCTGCATGTATAGTCCCCACCCTATTTGCTAGCTCCTATTTAAAGATTCCTTAGGCAGGGAGCTGGGTTTTCTGAAAACAGGTTGGTTGGCAGCCTGTTTATCTTTGTTTTCCCACCATTGCTGAGAGGCGGGCGTGTTTCTACAAAGGCTTGGCGTGCAAGTAATTTTATGTACTCACACCGCAAAGGTATTAGCTGCATGCATAGTCCCCACCCTATTTGCTAGCTCCTATTTAAAGATTCCTTAGGCAGGGAGCTGAGTTTTCTGAAAACAGGTTGGTTGGCAACCTGTTTATCTTTGTTTTCCCACCATCAGTGCCTCATGGATAGCTGATTTGTATGGTTGGGTTTTTCAAGCAGTAATAGAAGCTCTTTTCCTGGGGAGAGGGGGGGGGATTGCTATTTATTCTGATGACACCACACGACCCTGGTCTAGACAAGATGAGGCCATCATTTAGGATGGGACCAAATATCTGAGGACCCAACATGGCCTTGATCATCATGGGAGATGCCTTCTAAGATTGTGTGGTAATAGTAGATATATCATATTGCTTTGTGTGGTAATACTAGCTTAATTTTTGCTTTGCGTGGCATTACTATTTTGTGGGTACTAAAACCATGCACAGACCTGCACAAGGCTTGCATATAGCATAAAGCACGCTCCTGCAAATCTTGATATTATTTTGTAAATCTTGCGCCTTGAAAAAGGTCCATCTACTAGAGTGAAGGACTGGCAAGGCTTGTGCATAGAGGAGAGAAGGACAAAAGTAGGTCCAATATGCATTCAAATCGCAAAAGGACCAGAACGGTAATGGGAAGCAGTGTGATGAAAATAAATTGTGCTCCCATGTACTTCTGGTTCAAATTATGTGGCGATTTCAAATGGCACAGAGGGAGCTCCCAATGTTGATTGCGTAAAAAAGGCTTGATGGAAATCTGTGCAAAACATGAATGATATCTAGGAATAAGAAAAGGTGACCGTAGCCAAACTTGTACAAATTTCATTTCACATTACAGGTGCCTGAACAGCATGCAGACCTGCATGGCAATGTGAACCAAGGCATTGTAGATTGATACACAACCCGCATAGTGATGGGATGTCAAATGCAAAATGCCTCTTAGAATGAGAAAATCTGAATGTAAAAATGCTGAAATAAACTTATTGGCAGTCAAGACACATTCTGTAGTAGGCCCCTGAAAATATCGAGGTCCTTTTGATGGATCTCTCTCTCCAGAATGGTCCATCTACTAGAGACAAGGACGGGCTAGGCTTGTACGTGAATGAGAAATGGCCCACAAAGTTGTACCACAAATGATCTGCATCTTGATCCATTTACAGATATAGAGCAGATGTGGATACTGAAATCCTACAAAAAGGTTACCTTGGATTGGTCATATGATCAATCTAGTATTGTCATGCAATCTGAGAAGGCATCTCCCATGATGATCAAGGCCATGTGCAGGCTATCCGGTCCCATCCTCTATCAATGATATCATCTTGTCTGGTCCAGGGTTGTGTGGTGACATCAGATTCAACATCAAGTTAAAATGCCTAGATCTGTGCAATTAGAACAGTAACATATCCAATGTCCATCCAGATCTAGACCACCTCAGACTTCCATGAGGATTACACTTTGGTGAGCACTTGGATGGTCTTATATTTATATCCTACAAGCACGGGGGACCCAGATGGTAGCAAAATGGATGACTGCATGCATCTCACCACATCCCATTACCGTGCCGATGGAAGTCTATTTCAACCCCCCCTAAAAAAGGCCAAAATACAACTGAAGTGGAATTGTAGGATGGCCATATAAAAACAAGATGGCAGAGGGTTACCCGAGAGTGAATCATCATGGGTATCATCCTTAGGAATATGAACTAGGACTGGGGATTATAACTTTCGTTTTGAGCACTCTAAAGCCCGTGAATGCTGCAGTTGAGCTGAGGCATCTCTTTGGGCGATAGATACACGGGCAAGATGCACTGGATTCATCTTTGAATGTATTGAGAATAGAGCTGGTTAGACAGCATGTATTGTTTGTACTGGAGTGGCTGTCATTTTGGTTACAATTTAAAAAGGAATTAAATTAAAGGAGACAAAGGGATAAGCTTCACGTCCAGGAAAGTCAAACTCTCAACAGAACGTTGAGGCAAATTCCAAGCAGAAAGAAGACACCGTTTCCGTCGATTCTGCAAGGTGGAGCTAGCCAGTTCACTCAAGAGCTGAGTCACACAAAACTGCACAGGAGAAGTTCAAGCGTTTTTTGTCGTCGGGCTTTCTTTTCAACATACCAGCCCTCAGACTTCAATAACCAATCAAAATTGTTTTCACGTGGTTAGACAGCTAAATATTTAATGGAATCTCCGAATACTAGAATGCGCACCTTAAAGAAGCAGAGAATCGAGCCGGCTAGAGAGCCTACGACGCCCATTAAAGTAAGGAATCTGCAGTTGAATATGGACTGCATAGCCAAAACGAGGGAGCAATCAGAGAATTCTTCCTGCATCCGTAAAACGATGAGGCAGAATCATGCTTGCCTGCTCAATAAACTCCTCCAAGCGCTGAACTCCGGACTTAGTTTTTTGCGTAGGCAACACCGCACTAGAGACGGGAGTTGCACTCAATGCTGTCTGAAACCGGCCATACGAGTTGCTGCTGCCCTGCTGCTCAGACAGAGGCACAATGTTATCGTACGCTGATGCGCGGGTTACAAAATTGCTTCTCGTTCGCAAGTCCTCGCAGCACCTCCAGATCTTGCAGTCGCGACATCTCTGTAAAGGCAAATGGATTCTGAAGGAAGCAGCAGCTGCGTGATATTGTAGCAATCCGCTTGTCTTATATGGAAGGTCTGCTGCTGTGGAAATAATCCCACTGCGTGTTGCCATTCCCTGCGATGAGCTTCAAAACAATCGGAAATACGTTGAATGATAAAAAATGCGACACTCCTACTTATTGGTCTGTATCGTGCCACGTGCAGGCTCGCTGTTGACTTGACCTTTGCCTACGTGGCCCATTGTCAGCATTCCCAGGGCCCAATCTACGTACACACTCCACGTATTCTTGCTCACCTTCTTTGTTAGCAATTTCTAAAATTCTTAACCTCAACTTTTAGATGGTTTTTCGCTTTTCAGCTTTTAGCTTGTGTGTGCTTTTTACCCCCCTCCAACATGGCTATAAATCAATTCAGGAGCTCCACTCTCCCTCCATGCTTGAGCTCTTCCTCGAACGATTGCCTTGGCTTCCTCCAGCTACAAGTCTTCAAGTCACTTCAAGCCTTTCAGTCGAACAAAATTGCTATCCAGAAAAGCAGGTTTGCCTATTTAAAAAAATCTGTTTTCCTCTTGAAAGGGCTTTATGCCAGCCAACAGTGAATTTTAAGTCAGTGTGAGAGCATGCAAATAACTATAGAACCTTGGCAAAGCCTAATGGATCTTGCGAGTCCTCAAAGCGTTTCTTTTTTATTATTTCTTACTAAACAATCTACAATGTCTAAAGACCCGTAAAATCCACAAATTGGAGCCAAGTGCTTTTGTGCATACATGCACCCTTGTTAACATCGGCATTTTAGTCGATGTTTGCCAAAGCTCCTACTCCAAATAAAGCTACACCCTTGCAATCTCCACCTAGGTTTAATTTATGTTAATGTGCTCCCAAACATAGGAATGCGCTCTTATGTGTCTGAAGGATCTACATAGGGCATCTCCTGATTACAAATGTAAACTACATATTGGCCAATAAATATAATAAACATATGCACTCACACTTGTAGGTCCTAGGAAGGGTATAGGAAGGATGGAGTGCATGGGTATATGCATTAATAGATGGTCGGCATGATGATGTTTTATGGGTGACACCGTTATGTTGCATGCGTGTAAGGGTTGCGAGTGGTGAAGGTTCGTTCACTTCCTAACAGCTCCTCGGGATTACCAGGAGTCTAAGACGGAATGAAGCCAAGGGTGACGGAGCCCGAGAGGACTGAGAACCCGAACCATGGAACAGAGAAGAGCATTCACGTGTTAAGGAAGGAATCTTTGAGCTATGATGGTTCGGTGCAAGAGAGGGGGGATCGCTCTGCAACAAACCGCTTCACTCTCGGGCAAGAAATCCGAAGAGCACGATAGACTGGTTTCCTATGCCGAGACGAAGGGTGAGAGATGTAAGTCGAAAGTTTATCCATGCATGTGAGATCCCCATTGATCGTATCAAGCCAGAGCTAGAGAAATTACATCAAGGGCGGTGTACCTTTTCTTCATTGTCGTGTGCCAACACTTAAGGAGTTGGCAGATTTTCTCGATAACTAGTCGGTAGATCTTTTAGGTTCAACTGAGCGGTGGTTTTGGTCATCCTGTGGTATCCTGCATTTGGTGTGGAGTCTTTTCTCTTTCATGAGTGTCTGATTTGGGTGGACTTTCCCATCTTCCATAGTGTGGCTCAATGGCTCGTTGGAGGTCATTGCATGCACACTTGCAAGGGTGTTGCTTATCACCGTAGCTATGAGAACTATTTTTGGACCTAAGTGCCTAGATCCTTTGGGATTGGGCCCAAGACGTGCCAGGTTATATGGAGATTAAGGTGGCACATGGAGGGGTGCATTATCGACAAGTCAGGTTGGGATCATTCCCTCATGCATGTTTTATTTGTATAAGATTGGGGCATTTTCCCTCAACGAGCTCAAAAAGATATCGAGGCAGGGTCTCTGTGAATGGAGGAGGCAATCCAAGCGAAAAAGTCAGACATCAAAAGTAGTTCGATCGAATTGCGAGTTGAGGGGAATGAAGATTCGCCTAAACAAGTTAGTGAGAAGCCTCAATCGATCCCTAATGGAGACGTTGTCGGCTTAGAACAAGGCCAAAGAAGCGGATGACAGTTGGAAGGTGGTTCGCCAAAAGGGCAAGGCTAAGATGGGTCTTGGCAAAGGTTTGGTTGTAGGTGTGCAAGAGAAGACTATGCATGTTCATTGGGGCAATGTTGGTGCAGGACAGGATAATTCTCCACCCTCACATGAGGTTGCTGGGGCTCAAAGTTCTCAAGGCAAGGTGCCTTCCGGCAATCGTTGTCATGAGGCAACAATGTCATCTAAGGTTATGCCTATCGATTGGGATGCCATGGATGCAAAGACGGCTTATAAGGGAGTTTCTATGGCTCAAGCTTCCCAGGCCCAAGGTGATCCATCGAGTGTGGCTATGGATGAAGATTTACAAGAAACGTACCAGAAAAAGTGGGTTCATGAAGAGCGGCCCACTTGTTAGGAGACCTCTCAACGATTTAGCTTCACCAAATAATGGAGCTGCATCAATTAGTCTCGAAGCACATCAAGGAGGTTGCATGTAAGCTGGGAGGTGGAAAGGAGAATCATTTTAATTTCTTTTGAGACACTTATAAAGCCTTCTCAGAATCGTAAGTTGTTGTTGGGGATGTGTAATGCAAAGTTAGGAATAGAGACTGTGAAGATTGTTTCATCGAATCTTAGAGGGCGTTGTAGTATGGACAAGCAGTTAGAGTGTCTGGGGGTTGTTATGAGGTTTCAGTCATTGATGTTTTAGGAGATTAAATGTGGTGAGTCGGATTTGATGTGGCATCGTTTTAGAATGATGGTGTTTATTAACTGTCTAATTCGAGGACGCGAAGGCTTTGTGGTGATTGTGAAGACTCCGGCAATAGGGAGAGACTTGGTTGGTCTGATTGTTGTTGTGCAGGTCAGTTTTTGCAGCTTTTGGTTTTGTATTCTTGGTGTTTATGCCCCAAATGGTTCCAGAGATCGGAGTAAATGTATGGGATTTTGTGAAAGAGAATTTGACTAATGCGAACTAGGTTCTATATGAGGATTGGAACATGATGGTCTATGAGGGAGATAGCATGGTAGATAGCAAATGTCAATTGTGCTAAGAGAGGGGCATAATGCTTGATGTGGGACCTAGTGGATTGGTGGGACCTGGACCTTGACGGATTTAGGGGCTTCACATGGAATGACAAAAGGTCTAGTTATGATTTCATGCTGGGTGCATAGACCGCATGTATGTTATTGGGGAGGGATGGTGGTTAGGTTCCTCGTTGGGGGGTAAGTACTTTGGGTCTATTAGATTTTACCATGCCTAACATGGTTGAAAGGTCGAGAGATATACCTTTTAAATTTGATTCATTCAAGGAGGCGTTGAGGGAGGTTTGGGGCAGGGTCTTCAGCAGGCATATCAAAAACATGTGCTCGATGGGATGTAGTAATCAAGGGGGTAATGACATTTGTTTGTAAATGGAAAAATGATTCTCAAGGGGTGAGGAGAACTTTTGGGGGAATCTTAAGTGTGCATATTTGGGAGGCTCTTCTACATGCCCTTCAAGGTAACCCCTCGGACCCTTATTTTGGCAATGTTGGTTGTTAAGTGGAGACAGTGCTACAGAAATTGGAAATTGGTAGAGTGGAGCATGCAATATTTCTTGGATGTCAGTTGTGGCAGTTGGTGATTGTCCCTCACACGCATTCTTTCAAGCTCTCAAAGGTGAACAAGCTAGGGAATCAATAGACAAGGTGGAGGATTCTGGGGGTAATTTGGTAATTGATTTTTGGAAAATAGCTAATGTCTTCAAGTGTGGGTTGGGGGCTATTGTGGGAGAGCATGCTATTGTGGATGAATATGGTGTGAACCAATCCATAAAGCCTTGAACCTGTGATTTCTAGAATCTTTGGAAGTCCAAGAGTTGGTCTTTCCCATCCTTTCTCAGAGGAGGCATTAAAATAGTCTTTAGAGTCCCTTGGAAAAGAAAAGTTTTCGGGACCAATGGGCATACTAAGGAGTTCTTTGATGCTTTATGAGATGTGTTGAAAGGGGACTTTACTGAAATGGCTAATGCTACTGTAGTGAGGGGCTTTTTGTCTGAGGACATAAATGTTGGTTTAGTCAAGTTTTTCGTGGAAAGATAGGCTCTCCTTAGAGTCAGAGATTGGTGCCATATCACAATGCTAAATCCTTTGTGCTAGCCAAGGCTTTGGCTCTCACTGGACAAGGAGTAGAGACAAGCTTCATCAAGGGCAGAGTGGGTTTTTAGAATATTCTAAATGTGTCCACACTAGCTTGGTTTATGTGTGTGCTGCATGTTACAGGTGTCTACTTTATGGCATTGATCGGGATAAAGCATATGATCTTGTATGCTTGGATGTCTGGTTCTTAGGAAATGCTCTTTATATGCCTGGTGTTGGTAAGGTTGGTGGAAATTCTCTTTGGCAATGCATCAACCATTTTATGCCTGAATGGGGGAGTAGTTGGCTAGTATAAGGTGAGAAGATCTATTCTGTAGGGATGTCCCCTCGCCCCACTGCTTTTTGTCTTGGTAACTGTCCCTCTAATGGAAATGATAAAGAAGGATTCTTTGAGGAGCATCAATAGAAGTTGCCAATTTGTTTGAGGTTTTGAATGTTTTTTGTGCAACTTTTGAGTCAGTATGAAGTTGGCAAGTCTTTTGGGATCAAAGTGGAGTCAAGTCCTAAACTTGATTGGGAGATACCTATACCGATTAAATGGATTAAGAGAGGTATGATTGTTAGGTATCTGGGAGCACCATTGGGGGTTAGGGTCCAGTCTCAAACAACTATTTGAGTGGTTATGTGGGAAGATAGCTCGGTCCTTCTTGCTCCTTTCTTAAAGGGGACTGGTTCCTCCCTTTAGGATCCTTTTCATCGCAGTTAGGCTCGGGCTTTGTCCTTCTTCAATTTGAGGTCCTTGTCTTTTGCAATTTTTGCCCAAATGGCAAATGGAGCTATAGCATCTACTTTCTCATTGCAGATAGCTGTATAGGAGGCAAGCGTGCATTTGATATGTCCATGACGTGGGCAATGGCAAATGACATTCTCTACATATTGAGCTTGTAGACTGGTATGGGATGTGTTTAGGGTGGAATGCCTAATAGTGCATATCCAACATAATTTAGCACCTCCGATTGTGTATGTGGATTCTATTTGGCAATTTAGGAATTCACATTAGGATGAGGTCAATTGTTCACTAAGAGATTCTCGTGGGCGGAGGAAGGGGGTAAGAGAAGGGTGCACTCGGATGTGATGAAAGTAAGTTGAAGGAGGACTAGGGCCCTAATGTTAGGATTTGAAACTTGGTTGTACTCTTCAAATGCATTCCAAAGCTTTGTTATTATTTGACCCCTTGGGGAGAATGTGTTAGGTGGTTGCTTCGAGAGCTAAGGGCGTTCAAACTGGCTTGTGGCTTGATTTGTCCAGGTATGATAAGGTAATTTCTACATTTCCAATTAAACTTGTGGCATCTAATCTGGTGGTCTCTAGACTTATTGGAGCTAGAAAATAATAGAAGAGTCATTGCAATGGAGTAGACGTAGTAGGTTGCAGGGAGACACAAGTTTGTTAGAGGCTATCTACAGTAGAACCCGCACAATCCATTATGTCCTTTACACAATCATATTTGAGGCTCCACCGGTCGTGGCAGTCTCTCCACAACCTACAGAGATCCTATAGGTTGTGTCGTGCGTTCCTAAGTCACCCCTGCTCCACTACCCTTCGGCTTGGACCCCACCCAAGCACACGCACCCCCACGTTGTACTTCACCCACAGTTGCTCTCTTACGCAATCTAATCTTTTATATGAGCTAGTAGAGAAGCTATGTCTATAATCCTTGTGATGTGGGGAACCGGGTTGGGGTTTAGGGAGGACACCCGTGGGTGAGGGCATGGTTGTTCCATTTAGAATCTGTTTGAAAAAAAAAAGAACCAAATACGGCTAAGGAGCATGTGAAAAAAGAACCGAATATGACTAAGGAGAAGGAAATAAGCATAAGCATAGGCAAATGCATATGAGGGAAAGCATTCAAGGGAAAGTCGAGAGAAAGCATATGCTTATGCTTATGCATGAGCATATGAGCATATGCTCATGCATAAGCATAGGCAAATGCATATGAGGGAAAGCATTTGAGGGAAAGTCGAGAGAAAGTATAAGAAAAGCAGAGAAAAAGAGAGGAAAAAGGAGAAAGAGAGAGGGGGAAAGAGAAGAAAAAAAGAGATATGAAAATAAGAAATGAGAGGGAAAAAGAGAGATGAAAAGAAGAAAAGAGAGGAAACAAGAGAAAAAGAGAGAAGAGAAAAGAAGAGAAAGAGAGAGGAAATAAGAGAGGGAAAAAGAAGAGAAGGGTGAGGGGAAAGCATATGCATAAGAGATAAAGAGAGAAAGCATATGCATATGCTTATGAAAAGAAGAGAAAAAGAGAGGAAAAAAGAGAGGGGAAAAGAAGAGAAGGAAGAGGGGAAAAGAGCATAAGCATAAGAGAAGGAAAAACATATGCATAAGAGAAAAAGAGAAAGCATATGCTTATGCTTATGCATGAGCATATGCTCATGCATAAGCATAAGCATAAGCATATGCTCATGCATAAGCATAGGCATAGGCATTGGCATATGCTTATGAAAAGAAGAGAAAAAGAGAGGAAAAAAGAGAGGGGAAAAGAAGAGAAGAAAGAGGGGAAAAAAGATTGAAAGAGGAGAAAAGGAAGAGGGGGAAAAAGCATAAGCATAAGAGAAGGAAAAATATGTGCATAAGAGAAAAAGAGAGAAATCATATGCTTATGCTTATGCATGAGCATATGAGCATATGCTCATGCATAAGCATAAGCATAGGCATAGGCATAGGCATATGCTTATGAAAAGAAGAAAAAAGAGAGGAAAAAAGAGAGAGGAAAAGAAGAGAAGGAAGAGGGGAAAAGAGATTAAAAGAGGGGAAAAGAGCATAAGCATAAGAGAAGGAAAAACATATGCATAAGAGAAAAAGAGAGAAAGCATATGCTTATGCTTATGCATGAGAATATGAAGGAAAGAGTGGGAAAAGAGGGAGGAAAAGAGGAAAAGAGAGGAAGAAGAGGGAATAAGACAAGAGAGGGGAAGAGAGGGTTCCTAGGCCCATCACTGCAGCTAGCGCTTAAGGTGCTAGTTGTAGGCTAATGCAAATAACGGAAATAACAAAAGGAAAAAAGAGGAAGTACTTTCTTACCTAGAAAAGTCCCACTCGGAGTTTTGTGGACTGGCCCTACAAAAGAGAGGAAACATACCATTTTTTCATATAACTAGTTAGAGGAAGGAGTAGTTTGGAGAAGCAACTTTTCAAAGGGATTGGATTGAGGAGACAAGCATAAGCCTACAAACAAGGTGAAAGAGGAGGAAGAGAAATACCAAAAAGAGAAGAGGTGAGTCTTCTTTCTTTCACCAAATCTCGTTTTTTGTCAATCTCTGAAAATCAAGCATGAAAATTAGCACATAGGCTTAGCAATACAATGAGAAACATGCTTCAACACTCACAAAATGAAATCTCACAAAAAATGAACCTACATTGTTTAAAGAGACACACCTTCTTGAAAAACTTCCTTTCACACAAGAAGAGAGGGAGAAGGGTGGAGCACAAGTGTTGGGAGAGGGATTAGGTAGGGGCGAAGAGTGTGGGGAATAGAGAGGAGGAAAGCGAGGTCGTTGAATATAAGGTGGGAGGATCGATTTTTGCTTTTCCCGCAATAGAGATGTGAAAGACGGGGGGTTTCAGGTTTTAGCCCCCAGCGTCGCTATATAGTGACACTGGTCAGTTGCTATATAGCGATGGTTATCTCCTAAAAGCGTTGCTATATAGCAATGGAACACGGCAAAGCATCGCTATATAGCGACGGTTCAGGGCACTTATTGTGAGAAGAGAGGAGGGGAGCTCATGGGTGGCTATTTATAGATTTCCTTGCAGCTCATGTTGTGATTTTGGAGGTGTGCAGATGGAAGGGACGCGTGGAAGCTCGTTAAATGATGCACCAATGCCCGGGAGTGCAGAGTGGCTTACGGAGAGGTTGTATTGTCATTGTACTCAGAAGCTTCTCGCTCATCAGCTAGCAGGAAATTTGAAAAGAGGGCTGGAGCAAAAAAAAATTCAAAATGGTGCGTAGAAATGAGAGGGAAGTAAGAGGAATCAGAGATAATGAAAGGAGTATGGTAGTTGGATGGGAGGATATGGTTTCAGGTCAAATGATACAAGTTTGGTTGAGAAACTGGGTTTCTCAGTTGGTTACAATTAAAAAATGTGATGGGAGAGTTGAGATAGCAAGTGGGTGCTCCACATCTTTGTTTGGGCCATTGAATAAAGAAATAGAGAAGTTGTCAGGCCACTTCCAATATTCTATTGCCTCCACTAGCCAATAATCTATTGGGTTTTATTCATCTTATTCTTCCATGTCACCATCCCAAGGGTTCCTTACAAGGCCCTTTTTGAGTCTAGATTTTTTGTAACATTGTCATAGAGCATTGAGAACAACAAACTATTGCTTGTTTTAGGATCTTCAGTGAAGCTTTCCGTAAGGTGGTTTGGCTTAGTTTGTGCAATATATTCTCTCTCCTGAGGCATTTCGGATTGTTTTAATGTTGTCTATCTCCAGAACTTTGAGTTCTCTCTTGTGGATATAGAAAGTCTAAAATTTTGAATTCAAGCATTCCCCTCTTGTCTTTAAGACTCTTTGGGTGTACACACCTTAATCATTTTTATTTCCAATACGTGGAGGAACCAACCAAGGGTAAGCAATACGTCATGAAAAATGACAATGAGTCATTAGTTGTCGTTCGCAGCATGTTATCTACATCTTTTGCTACTCCTAAATATTGATCAAATTTACAATCTTTTGGTGACATTAAAGAGAACTAATTTCATAACTTTTGCAAATTAAGTATAGTTATATTTTTTATTTGAAATGTGCATATTCATGCTAATTTAAAGTGAGAATTTTTTGTTTTTCATGTTTAAAAAAAAGAAATTAAAAATATAGATCAATGACAAGATCTAACATTCTTAGAGCTACTAATAGTTTGTGCATAACAATGTAATGTATAATACATCCTTTACTTAGAATTACAAAAATATGCTTTATGTTTTGTAAGAAATGAAGTAATTTCATCTCGATCACTGTATAAGTTCATCCCAATAATTGAATTAGAGCATATTTTTTATGCTAATATAAATAGGAATATGAAGTCCATGCTTGTAGAATGTCTCTATAAATAGATATTAACTAAACTATATAAATGGTGAAATTTTAGACGAGTGAGTGATACAATCTGTCATCATTTGGATCAAACGGTTCAATTGTGACCTAATGGCTAATATTTAGATGGTATCTAAATAGATATTAACTAAACTATCTAAATGGTGAAATTGTAGATGATCGAGTGATACAATTTGTCATCATTTGGATCAAAAGGTTCAGTTGTGACCTAATGGCCAATATTTAGATGGTAGTCAAGGTTTGAGATTTATCAATTTACTTTATTCGATCTAGTTCATTGCAAAAACATAACTTCTAGTTTAAATTCCAAGTCATGAAAACAATAATAATTGTTATTCGAAAACAATGATGTGAACTTGGATTTTGGAATCTGAAATTTCATGACAGATTGATATTTCCATCGACGGAGTGTCCCAAAAAAGGGGGTAAAGAAGCGATCCAAAATGAGCGCCATATAAATTTTATTTTAAAATTTCAGCGTAAAAAGTTATCGTCAGTGGAAAAACAAATTATCAAAAAATTCCACCGATGGCATCCGAATTTGGATTCCAAGTTTAATTGACGGGGGAAAAAATCATCGATGGATTGAAATTTTCATCAACGAAAATCTCATTCCATTGATGGAAATTTTTTTTCTTCCATGAAACTTGGGATTCCAAAATCCATTAGGATCTTGGAATTCCAATTTTGATGATGTAAAAAAGTCTAGATGGCCTACTACCCATGAACCTTGCAAAAACTTTATTCTTGTCTACAACGCCTCATAAATGAGTGCTGATTATAACCACTGAGAACCCTTAATCTATTTTTATATAGGCATTAGTGCCTGATGGCCGAGATGCAGGTGCTTTTATCAGTGCTCCATCGCCTTGAGACTTTGGCATTTCGGTATTGGAATCTTAAAAAAAAAAGAGTTAGTTGTCATGAGTGTGCAACATTTTTTAAGAATATAAAAATAAAATATTGAACTCTTTATTGTTTATGTGATCAAAATAACACAATAATGTGAATCTTGCTTGGAAAAACGTTCATGGTACAAATAATTAAGACACATGGCAAGGGTTTTGGCTACTTTAATTAATCATGCTATTTAAAAAGAATAAAGGCTAGGATAATTTTCTTCTTAAATTATTGATTACAAGAAAAACATCTAAATTGTAATGCAATCGAACTATTTGATGTCTAAGACGCCCGCCTAGTTGGCTATAAGATGCTTTGTAGCACAGAACATAAGTACATGCAGTCAAGGTAGCTTGGTGTCACCCCCTGATAAGCTGTTGAAGAAGGCGCTCGTGCCAGGCAAGCTCCAATGGCAGACTCCATCTTCTCCTGGTTTGATTCCCAAGAGCTGAAACGCGACGTGCTCGGGGTTGAAGGTGGAGGTGTTGGTGTGGCATGCGATGATGTTGGTGATGAGCATGCTTGGATCCTCGGTGGAGCGTAGTTGCACCGAATACACTTTCGTGGCGTGAATGGAGTGGCAAGCTTGAGTTTGGTAGGGAGAGTCACCCAGTCAGTGGCAAAACACGTTGTGAGAATCCCCACCAGCGGCATTGCGTAGGTCCGCTTGGTTCAATACTACAAAGGAGCCGTTGTGCATGCTAGTGACGGTGCTCGTTTCGGCTTGGAGGGATCCGGATCCGAGTTGGAGTTGTCTTCAACAGGGGTGGCACAGGTGCGGTTCTCGATGCCGCCATTAAGGGAGCCATGGTATTCGTTGCACGTGTGGGTGGAATAGGCGATAGCGGTGGCCCAGTAGGAGTCAGGGGCGATGCGAAGGGCATGGAGGAGGGAGGAGAGGGGGAGGTGTTGGAGAGCGGAGGCAAGAGAGCGAGGCAGGAATTGACCTTGGGTGAAAGCCAAGACGTGGTTGAAGAGGAAGGCAGGCCATGAGGAGCCGGGGGCAGGCATCTGGGACTCGAGGAAGTAGTGGAAGCGAGCACGAGGATCTAATTCCTGCTGGGCCGAGGCTTTATTCCATTCGTCGTTGTTTATCCACAGAAGCGGACTTGGTGGCGGCGCTGGCTTCAATTGGTGCGAGGGTGTTTGGTTGCCACATAAGAGCCCCGCTGAAACACATATCGCTTCGTCCCCGATCACACCTCCGTTGCTTATCACCGCTTTCAATCCTGCTGCCTCCTCCGACGTTAACCTCGTCACCAGCCCCTCAATCTGCCCTGGCATCTCCAGCTTTCCAACCTTGCTCGCCCAATATCTCATCACCTCCGCATTGGGCACGTCGCCAATATGCCTTTCTTCGCCCTCGCTGACCTGCACGTACCTCCACATATACCATCTCATCACTTGCGATTCTGCCATTCCAACAAAGCCCAACAAAGACTTCGCACTAGAAAATCAACCACATACACTTGAGCTCACTCGAACGCACAAAAGCAACAAAGCGCGAACTGAAGCATGTACTATATATGATCACTGCATGCAATTCGGGCTTTGCAGCAGCAGCAAATGAATTTCATACAACGATCGCGATGCAAGAAAATTCACAACGAGAGAGTTCATGAGCTGACGAGAGCCGCGCACACTATCAGAAACGCCACCACCACGATTATTGCCATCTTGCTGCTCGCAATCTCCAAACCTTCTCCTTCTTTGGGCTACCATAATCGACGTAATTAATATATAGACCCTACCAAGGACGGAGGTTTTGTCTTTACGTTCAAGTGCCGAAGTAGACCTTCCTGCAATACCGAAGATGAGGACGATGATAAATTCCCTATGTATAGCTTGCTTGACACGTTTTCTTTGGTTTTATCAATTTCAAATATTTTTGCAAGTTTATTATTACAACGCATCTCGTGGTCTAGGCATGGATAACCTTGGACAAATTATTGGCTACAAGGGAATATTAATCTTATATATTACAAATTAGGGGTAGACAAAGATCTAGCTTTTATGCTAAAAGATCATATCGATTTTTGCTCTTCCAACAAAGTTTTGTGCTTACAAAGGTATTGCATGTGTAGGTACTCGATGTGCCTCTGCCACCTCCTTTTGCATTTTAATATACATACGAATATGTAAATCTACCTTTCTACTATTTTTTAAGTGCTGACCATCAAGTTACATCTTAATATTCTCACCTTTCATGAACTCCATAGAGAATACCATAACACAATGTGTGCCTTCAATATATCTGGGAATCCTCTTGCTTGTCATTCAGTGAGCTCGATAAAATCTGAAGAGCTCTATGTAAGTAAAGCTACCACCCTGGCTACCACAATGAGATTCTACTTATAATGAGCTACATAACATTTTTTTTAAAATTTGAAGCCTTTTAGTAGAGAAATTTAGGAATATCATAGGTACACTCTCATGGAGGTTCATTGTTTTCCATACTAATGCTTAAATTGATACGATGCTATCTACCTTAAAGGATATAATTTGCTTTTTAATCTCATCATTTGTACCTCTATTTTTCCTAATATCATCTATTGACATAGAAAATTGTTTTATATTGCATCTTAGACTACATGGTTTGTATGGTCAATCACAATGTCCATTTATTTATGGAATTAATTTTACGCACACCATTTATAGTATTTGTATTGGATCTAGGTCATAAGAAAATAGGAAATACCAAAGATATAGGGAAGATTCCTTTCTTAAAGGAGAATATTCAAACATTCGTTACGTGACTATTCTCCTTTCATAAAGGAATCTTCCTTGTATCTTTCCATTCCCATGTCCAAACCCCATCATGGTATATACAATTGGAAACCTCTCAAAGAGTAGGTTCTAAATATGCCAAGTCTGACAAGTTTTGAGCTAATTTGAAAAAAAAATCCTTGTCCCCCCTTTTTGAGAGAATATTCTTAAGTGCATTTCTCTTACAGCCCCAAAATGAGACCCAAATTATTTCCCTAATGATCTTTGACTTGTTTTTGGGAGTGGAATCATGGGTGCATGTGTTCACAATATAAAATTTTTGATGCAATGAAATTTGTTTCAGTTGTTTTCTAATGTGTGCCAAAAATTTCAGCTATGTTATTGCCAAGAAGGCATCTTCGCTCAGTTACATGATTGATGGATACAATATGAACTAATGGGTGCACTGCTATCTATAAATAAGGATATTGCTCACACCAAGAACACATGAATATAATACAGCTCTCAAAAGGACATGTGAGTACTAAGCTAAATTTTGTATGGATGTTGTCTCTAACGATAATATAATAGTGTTAGCATTCTTATGTTATTGTTAGAGATAACATCCATAGAAAGTTTAGAAATTTTTCTTGTGATTAATAATTTAAGAAGAAAATTATAGTCATCACATTCCTAGCCTTAAATATTCTTTTTAAACAGCATCATTAGTTATAGTAGCCAAAACGGTTGACATGGTTCCTAGTTGTTATGGAGCCAAAGCTCTTGCCATGTGTCTTATAGGTTGTTGTGGGGGCAAAAATAAAAATACTTGTACCATGAATATTTTTCCTAGCACAAGATTCACATTATTGTGTTAACTATTTTCACATAAACAAATGTGCTGAAAATGCAAATGATTGCTCATTACGGAGGATTTTGTTGGTATGTGTATCATCTTGAATCTTTTAAAACTGTTCAATTGTTTATTTTTATATTTTTTTAAAATGTTGCACACTACTAACAACTAACTCTTTTTTTGTGGAGAAATGCCTAAGTCTCAAGGGGAGGGAGCATTGATATACGTAGCATTATTTCCATCAGTATTAAAGTAGTTGTATGTCCATTGGGCACCAATGCCTATATAACAATAGATCAAGGGTTCTCGGTCGTTATAACCAACAAACACAACATTGATGCTTGATAGAAATACTAATTCTATGTATGTTTCTTTAAATAAAAAAAGGAGCAAAATGGGCCTAACACCCTAATAATAGTGAGCAAGATAATAGATTATAATGTACCCAAATAGGTTTTTATTATTAAAAAAGCCTACCATTGGCTGGTTTCTCCACGTAGTAGAAATAAAAATGTATAAGGTTTGTGCAATGAAAGAGTCTTAGAGACAAGAAGGAAATGCTTGATTAAAAAAGTTTAAACTTTATATATCTACAAGAGAGAACTCAAAGCACCAAATTATGGACTCAATAGAAAACATTAGAACAATCCAAAATGTCTCACAGTATATTGCACAAACTAAGCCAAACCATGTTACAGAAAGCTTCATATTACCGAAGATCCCAAAACAAGAAACAATTTGTTTTTAATCTCAATGCTTTATGACAAGCATAAACACTTCTCCTATTTCTATCCTTGCACTCCTAAAGTTGCATGCTCCTTAGTGAGCTTCAATGGCCATCCCTAGTACAAGCTCATTGGACAACACCCTCTTGCATGCATGTGTTCTCATATTGGTGGCTAAAGGTATGTATCAATATTGCTCCAAAGCTTACTTTAAATAGAGGGCTGCTTGTAGCCTGTACTGCTAAAAGTCCCCCACAATAGGGCCTTTTTAAAGAGGGGTTTAGGCCCTCGAGACTAGATGACTATTTTGTAAAATAGACCAACCAATCACACATACTCATCTATGATTATTCTATTGACTTGTTCATGCCTTTATAAGCTGCTTGTCTGCAAGCTACTTGCTACTAGCTCTTGCTCTATCTTTGCAGTTGCAACATGTGATCTCCTACACCTGTAATAGCCTACCAATATGTTATCTTTGGGAGCATTGCATAGTAGCCAGGGATTCTCTAGAAAGATCTGCCATTGTTGTTTTAGGTTTGGGGCGATCATGTACTTGTTTCTACACCATCTGCACAACTTTGCCTTCTTCAAGAGCTCCATCATTTGCCCTATTAAGTCCTTTACTATGTAGCAACCCACATGGAAGCCTAAACTTCTCTCAAACTTCTACCCACATGGCTATCCTATGGATGTTTCCCTCCACATAGATCTACATTCAAACTTGATGCACACATAGGAGACATCACTAACCTATCCCTATGCTCTCCTCATGTGGGGGCTTATACCCTAGTTTCCAACACCCTCTCTCATTATCAAACAGTGGGTCCTTAATGACCCAAAGACATATATTTGGGGGGTTTACCAGAGAGAATGCTAGAGTACCACATGTGTTCAAAAGGAGGGGCTTGTAATAGTTCATAAGTAAAAAAGGTTGCGTTTATTGTGGAAAAAATTTGAGATGAGGGTTTCTAAAATATCCCTTGAATGCACATGAATCATAGGGCTTCTTTGTAGTGCATCCCTCGTGGACATATATACTCCTACTAAGCTCTTAGGAACACCTTGAGAAATGTATTGAAATCAACTCCTGATGCCAACATACCATCGAACTCCATATCCAGCTCCGCTATATCCTTGTAGTTACTCAAGAACCAAGTTGGCTCATAGCTATACAACCACAATACCATCGCTAATGGCCTTGTCATATGTTGTCAAAAAATGCTTGTCACATGTACACATACAACTCAAGTAAATCTTTGGGTACTTCTAGTTGTCCACCTCAGAATTTTAAAACTATCCTGACCCTAAACAGCACTAAGTCTCTTAGGTGTGTTTCAACCCATTATGCAACTTGCATGATCCACATCATAAATCCAAAACACACACACACACACACATTTTCTATACCTTACAAACACATGCACAAACACACACACATACACATACCCACACACACAAATTCCCTTTCTTTGATAGAATATGTACCCTTATATTATTGGTCCCCACACCCCTTCCCTCACCCCCCACTTATGAGTTACACAAAATAATCCCTCCCCCCCGTGAAAGATTTTTATTAATACAAATAACCTTTAAAATTTTTTCAGACTGCTCATAACTATGTTTATAATTATAAACAATTTATAATTATGTTTCTTAGACTATTTATAAATATGTGAATTTAATTAACCCTTCCCCCCCCCTTTCATTTAGAATTTAAATTTAATTATATTTTCCCCCCCTTCCATACCCTTCCTCTTTCTATTGATTCATTCCAAGTTACATGTCCCCCCCCCCTTTCCTTTTTCTCCCACACACTTACACTTATGTGCCAAAATAATTTTTCACTCTCCCTTATGAATTATTTAGATTCCATTGGCACCTTTGACCCCCCACTCACACGGACACACACTTAGACTTTTTTTTAATTTTGAAAAAGCCCCTTAAATATGGAAATCCCAATTTGTAGTGGTGCTACACACACACACACGGTGGAGGATTACTTGGGGACATTTATGCATTTAGGCCCTTATAAGCCTCTTATGGTATTGTATTTATGCAAATTACTTTAATAATTTTAGGCCCTTATAAGCCTTTTACCGAACTTTGTCTCTCTTATATATCATGATATGGGAAATAATATATTGACACTATTCCATAGTTAAACAATCAACTATTTCAATAGGGAAGAATTAATTGATCATAACTTTTCCCAAATGGACCATTATGAAATATTCTATTCATACATTAACAATGCAAAATGATTATGAACATTGGATGCTTAAATAAATAGACTATGACCATTGGATTATATTTGATTCCATATAATGATTATGACCTATGGTGCCAACAATCCAAGAATTCCACTAGATCATATAGCTGAAGTTTCTTTTTTCTCTGAAAATTAAAATTTAAGTTTCATGAGCAAGAACATAAAGTATAGAATTGCTAGGATAGCCATCCAATGAGAAAAATTAATCCCTAAGCATATAAATAAGGTACACATAATAGTAAAATAATTAACAAATGTTAAACTTGACTAGGGACCCTTGAACTTTGACTTGTGATGCAAAGTAAGGCTATGGTTTTGTTTTTTATAAATGAATTCCACTAGATCATATTGTACGCCATCATAGAACTTCAATTAACTTAAAACAAAGTCATATATTTCCATCATAGAGAATGTATACATATATTTCCATCATAAAGAGAATGTATAACTTCATTCAATGTCATGGTCCTGGACACAACTGTCCTGGGCCCCCAACACAATGTACAATGCCATTGATAGTTGGGCTTTATAAAGTGGACCAATTGATCTAGTTGGCAAGTAATCTACTAGACAGGGCTATGTTCTCTTCATGGAGTTGTGCCACTTGGTCCACGTGCACCATCCAATGCCTTGGACAATTGTGATTGGGTGATCGTCACTTTTGTACGACCATGTATACGCTTGACCTTATAAGAGGAGAAGTCCACCTGTATACCCTTAATGAAGTGCGCGTACAAGAATTTGACAAAGTACATCGCCACTTCAATATGGTGTGGGGCCTTTCCATATACCTCAATGTAGATTTGCCTAGAATTTTTCCGAATCCGTTCGTCTCGGCAATTGGCTATCTTCCATCTGCCATGCTGGTCTAAAGCTTGGGTTGGGGTGCTTCCATCTCTCTCTATTCTTCTACGTCTCCTTGCTTGGCTGCCTGAGGTTGCCTCTTCATTGACCTCTAAGGGCTAGATTGCCAAAAGCTCTTGTTTGGAGACCAGCTTGTTTACTTCTTTCCATTGCATGCCTGGCAAAACCAATGCCCATGGTGTTGAATGCTAGTTCATGATAGATACTTATTGATAATATCTTCAGACAAGAATTGAATTATTAAACATACAGACCTCTAGGCTAAGCGTACATAGATGTACATGCAATAGTCTTTGGCACATGCTCGAGTGCTATGCTGGAAGCCCTTTGTAGCCGCTCAAACTATAAGCATTGATGCTTGGGATAGCGAGCCTCCTCTTCATCCTCCTCTTGCATAGATGGACTCTTGCCTGCTCTTCTGGAGACTTCCTCCTCCCTTTGCGGAGGAGGAATAGCCTCTCTTTGTGACATTTTTTAATAGTATAGTTTGGATAGCGTAGTACAAATAAATTCTTAGAGTGCAACAGTATGCAAAGTTTGCATGCATCAAATTCAACATTTGTGAGTTCAAGATGTGCGAGGTAGGACACAAGATGCAAATGTCATGTGCAATATGCTCTATAAAAGATGAAGATGTTACATATGCTATGCAAAATGTACATGTTGCAATCTTGGATAAATGCTTTCAAATGTTGCAATCTTTCCATAATATAAATGGTTGTACATCCACAACATAAATGGCATCTTTTCGAATTATAAATTCTTTCAAGCCCAATAAAATTTTTTTTGAACAAGAAGTTTATTACAATAAGTTTGACAAACACATGGTGTCTCAAAAATATTATAAGGCAAAAAATGTGGCTTATGTTGCAAGCCTAACAGCAAGAGTCAACTCTTCCATAGGCCTCATATCCAATTTCTCCCTCACATTCTACTCTCTTTTAGATATCACTGGTCTCTGCAAGTGGCTTTCTCTGATCGACAATGAGATGCATCATTTGTTCATGCACATGACGCTCAATGGCATTAATAACATGAGAGGGACAAATTTTTTGATCATTCTCAAGATAACCCCAAGCATCTTCAAAAAATTGAATCATCTCAACAATGATCCATCCCAATGCATAGGTATCTACATGGCATGTATATCTACCTCTTAAGGCTACTTCTTGTAGCTCGGGTGCAAGCCACTTTTTCTACCCATGCTCTTCCTCTTTCCTACAAACTCTCTCAACAAAGTTAGCATCTATCTCTAAAGATTGCTTCTTTAGATGCTTTCAAATGCCTTTCGACTCTCCGAGAAGTCCATTGCCATCCCCTAGTCTATGATGCCTACTCGACACCTAGACTTTCCAACAAAATCCAATAAGATGTTGTCCGGGTGTAGGTTTGTGTGCATCCTCCTTCTTGCGTGTAGCCTTGCCAAACCATCCACAAGTACATGGATCATTTGGATGATATTCTCACGAATGACATTAATTCGAGCAATATCTTCCTTCTCCAATGTAGCTTGGACTTCCCCGCTTGCTGTGGCCATCAAATCCGCTCCTCATCTTAGAACATGGTGGAAGTAGCATGTAAACCTACCCTAGTCCATTGGCAGAATTTGAAGGAACTGCAACAAGCTACCGCCATTAAAGTATGGCGTGATGGTCCACATTGGCTCGGGTTGTTGTGATCACATGCACAAGGACTGGGTACATCAAGTGTGAGATGACCATATCATAAAACATGGCATCCACACATAAAGCATTTGTGTCAAAAGCACAAATGTGTGAGATGACTATATCACAGAACATGGCATCCACACATATAAAGCATTAAGGCACATGGAAGAAAAAAGCATCATGCATCAAGATACATCAAGCGTGAGATGACCATATCACAGAACATGGCATCCACAGATAAAGCATTTGTGCCAAAAGCACAAATGCATGAGATGACCATATCACAGAACATGGCATCCATACATAAAGCATTAAGGCACATGGAAGAACAAAGCATCATGCATCAGCATACATCAAGAAAATAAGAGAACTCCATCAACAACATCATTAGCCTACATGTTTGTAAATCAAACCCGACCACCTAAGAGTAGCTATGGAAGCAATCAGGGGAGGTATTGACATGCTAAAACCACACTTGACCACCTTAAGTAGAAATGTATGCACTAAGGGGAGGTGATGGATTTGTAAACTCACATTTGACCACCTTGAAGTAGCCAAAGCATTGATCATGGCACCAAGGGGAGGTGTTGAGGAATATGGTGCCATGAGCACATAATTAGAGGCTAAGGAATGGTATATGAATGTAATAAAGTAGCCACCCTAGGATGTGGACTACATGATGTGAGGATGTGGATCAAGGACGTCCATAAGGAGAGATGTGGATCAAAGGATCCCACAAGTGTTGACTATTCTAAAGGCTCTCTCTTTATAAGAAGCCTATCTTTGTATTGTTCCAACATATATTTGCAATAGATTAAGTGTGTCTACTTCTGTCTCCCTCTTATGTCTTGTTTTGTGTACTTTGAGCCTCCTTAATTCTTCCAATGATTTGGTGTAGACTAGGCTTAGCATGATCTGTATCTTTCTCATATCCAATTTCCAAGTAAGGACCACCTAGTAGCGTAAAGGTGTGATTGTATCCCCATGAATGCGTGAAATATGTCATCATGACAAGTAATCACAAGAAAATTCATGTGATTACATGAATATGCAATCCTTGGAGAAAATTAAAAGAGTTCGTGGTCTGGACACAACATATGGGGCTTTTCAAACAACTAATTGATTAAATACAAAAAATTCCTTGTTTCTGCAGTGCATGCATCATAGGGGATCATGATGATTGTGAACATTGCAAAAACTGTGAGGACATGGGAGCGAGTTCAAGTTTTCCCTCTACATTCAGATGGAGTGACAAACAATGGAGAGACAAACAATGACTTTCCACAATTTGGGGAGAGTTTTGATGACCTTGCTGACTGTTTGGAAGAGGGGGATAACTTTGTAGTTGTCGTTGCCTCTGGGGAGAATGAGGAAGATGACCCATACTTTTTGTTGTAGTGTACAAAACCTAAGCACAAGGTGGAGGAAGAATTTAAGGATAATTGGGGAACAACCTATGAGAAGTAGGATGTAGTAGTCAAAGATTTTTGGTACAAAAAAACATCCAAGAGAGGCCGCAATTACGAACTGCTATGATAAGATTCAACAAACATTGTGTACTCTCATCTAGTAAGAGTTATTAAGTTCCAGATGCAACCTGTGCCATAATGAAATAAGGGCAAGAGTGTCTTTAAATTGGTATACCCCAAACAATTACCATGCTAGTCTTATTAAATCCCATAACGAATCCACAAATCCACTCATCTTGTAATAATAGAAGCAAACAATCACGTACTTGTCACCGGGTAGCACGTCCATGTAGACTAGGAAAATTCAAGGTTGGCTTGGAGCGACCACTGCGTTCGTTCTTGGAGTTATAAAGTTACCTATTTTTACTTATTACAGAAGGAGATGTATGACAACCACTGCGATGGTTCTTGGAGTTATATATTAGTGCACCAAGGAAAATGCAATTGATGATATGGCCCTTGAGGGGTCCCCTTTAAGGGCAAGGGCCATATCGACATGCCATTTCTGTTCGATGGCATCTGGGATATTGTATAATGCATATTGAATAATAATGTCCCTTGCCCCTAGAGGGTACCCCACAACATTCATATCATCAATTGCATTTTCTAAAAGCTTAATTGTATTTTTCTATATGTATCTCCATGCAATCATCACGGTGGGTTGTTGGAGCTATTTTAGCACTATTTTGGTCCTAAACAAAGGAAAATGTAGTCCTAATTTATTGGTATTGTAGTCCTTCTTGCAATAAATCCTAAATCAGGGAAAAAGTATTCCAAGCCATTGTGGTGACTAGAGGCCCAGTAGTGCCATCTAGATAAAAATCATTGGGTGACTGGAGGCCCGATAGTGCCATCTAGATAATCAACTACAATTCATCAAGTAAAAATTGAGCAAAAGGCCTCTAATTACTCATTACCATGCACTCTATTGAGATGCAAGCCCAGTGACTACTATTTAACTAAAGTTCTACTAATCATGCATGCAACCCCGATGGTGGAAATTGGCCTAGTAGTGGTAACTGGCAAGTGAGTAATTGTGGGTCACTGCAGTGGCTAGTAATTAATTACCAACCCAGTGGAATATTAGTCGGCCACCACAGACATGGTTGGTAATTGTAGACGCCACCACTGGCAGCCACCACCGACGGAAGTTGGCAGTAATTACCACAGACATAAATCATGAAGCTTAATCACCTCTAATCACTCATTACCACGCAAGTTATTACTATCGTCCTGAATTAATCAAAATTCAGGCCAACCACCATAGTGGCTCTCACCTTGATAGCTCCTTGTAGTTAGGCTACAAACTTAAGCCTCTGCTATTCCATTCCCTTCACTATTTCATCTTCTATCCCTCTCGACCATTTCTTTATCCCTTGCACTCAAATTGCAAACTTAAGCCCCCACTATTCCATTTCCTTCATTGTTTTGTCTTCTATCCCTCTCGTCCATTTCTTTATCCCTTGCACTCTTCTTGCAACTTCTATCCCCTCTCATAATGGATCCCCCAACACACATGAAGCTCCAAAATGTGTCTGCACAATTTGAAAGCTCCTGACAAAATCTTTCCTACCCCTCTGCACAGTCCAATATCTCCTCACACAATCTTTCCTCCCCCTATGAAGCACATTGCAAGAGCATATCCTTCCCTGATCTTGAAATGGTGACATCTTTGAGCTCTTCACTCGCTCTTCAAAAGCCCAATTTGGATGCTCTTAGCAACTTCACCAGGTTGGTACAAAAGGTGAATGTGAAGAATGGACAAATAGTCTATCAAGGTCAGAAGATTACCATAACTGAAAGCATGATTGAAAATGTGATAGGCATTCCTAGAGGCAATTTGCAAGCACACTTCTTGGAGAAGAAGTGGAAGAGACATGATATTCTAGATGTATACCCCAATGCTTAGATTAGTAAACATGGTGGAGTCAAGCTTTCTAACTTGCCAACAGACCTCCAGGGTGTGCTGACAAAGACAGTGCACTTTTTTCCTGATATGAGAGGAACAGTGAAGTTCTAGAAGATTCAAGCAGCAGTAGAGCAGCTAAAAGGATGTGATGTCTCTTTCTCAAGGCTGATCTCCAAGAGCATGATAACCAAATTGAAGAATTGAATGGATGGCAAATCCAAATTATCATCTCAATCTATTGAAGTTGCAATGCACCTGATGATATCTACTCTCAAAGGGATTTTTGAGCAATACGATAAGAAGATGTCTCAGAAGGTGACTTTTCTACAAGAGAAAGCCACTGATGGAGCAAAGGCAACACAACTTGAGAAAAATCTCAGGGAGGGTGCAGAAGCCAAGGTAGAGGAGGGAGAAGCAAGGGCCTTGTAGGCACAAGAGCAAGTTGAGGCCACTTCAAAAATAGTCGACATGGAAAGGCATAGAAGAGAAGAAGCAAAGAAGCACATCAAGGAGCTTTGGGATAGGCATAGAAGAGAAGTAGAGAAGTGCATCAAGGAGCTATGAGATAGGTTTGAAGATGTGAGAACGGATGGGGACATCATGGAGAAGGAGCTAGCAATAGTGCAAAAGCATCTTGAAGATCAGAGAGCCAAAAAGGAGTCTCTTTAAAAACATCTCTGCAACATGCACAACGCATTGATCCTTGAAAAAGACCAAATGATGGAGGAATTGAAAAGGGAGAATGTATAAACTAGAGCAGTGATGTGGTAGCTTCAAGAGAGCTTCAAGGCTAGAAAGGATGGGAAAAGAGTAGCCATGGTGGAGAAGACAATGAGGCAGCTCTCCATGCTAGGAACGATGTAGAGAGAGCAGCCATGGTGGAGCAAGTTCCAATAGCCATAGTGGGGATTGTTATCTAGAAACACTTTTGCAAGTTCAAATATTAAGCTACAAGATCCTACAACAAAATTACGATAGGGTTGTGCACGAGCTTGCAGTGTCTTTCAAAATTTTTGAAAAGCAGTCCGTCAGCATGAGGGATTTCCAAACTAGAGTGGAAATCTTAGAAACGGCCCATGTTGATGCTATTGAGCAATTTAAGTAGCTTCAAGAGATGCTGAGGAAATCAGATGAAGCTATTGCACAGAGTGAGCAAAGAGTGGAGTAGATGAAGGAAAACATCTGCAGCCTTAGGATGGGGGAGGAAGGAATCAAGAAGCAACTTCTTCATGTATAGGGCTAGATTGTGGTATTGACGGTTGCAATAGTTAAATCGAATGCCTATCCTATTATGCAGCAGGGTTTGAAATGCATGGTCTACCATACCCCCATCGTAGATGACTGCATGATCTGATGGCTTTTGTGCTACCACCCTGTGCATATGTTTTTTGCTTTCGGGTGTTTGTGCATGCAAGCTTAGTATGTAGAGTCTGTCATTTGAACTTACCCAAGTCATGGACAGATCAAATGTGCCTGCCTGCTATAGCTATTTATGATGACAAAGTAGATGTTGCAACTCAATTTTCCATTTGGGAAAAATTTGCAAAAGATAAGGAGCTTGAATTGAAGAAGGCCATGATTGCAAAGAAAAGGAGCCTGAAGAGAGGAACTAGCCCCCTTTCTAGGAAAAAAGAAAGAAGGGCCAACTCAAGGCCGATCCTAGCAAACCAGGAAGCTCAAAGAAAGGAAAGAGGAAGCAACATGAAGGAAGGGGGTCGGCCTCTAAAGGGAGGAACCAACACCCTTCAAGAAAGGAGGAAGGAGGTGACAAAATATAAAGAGGGAAGAGGAGAAGAGTGGAGATGAGGAGAGAGGGAACGGCTAGAGAGCACACCACAAATGACTAACTGTACACTAGATTTAGTTGAAAAAATAGAATATATACAAACCCTTTTAGGGTTAGGGTTAGGGGATCTAACCCTTTCCTTTATAGCACTCTATAAGGTTAGTGCTATGCACATATGATCACGTGATGGTGCTATGCACACATGATCACATGATGTTGAGCGTGAGCTCTCAACACCTTCCCTCAAGATCAACATCATGAAGTAGGCTTTCCCTCAAGATGATGATTCTGGGGAATCGAAGAAGGACTGAGCTTTACATTCCATCACACCCCTTTAATGGGAATGTCCTTCCTCTGCGTCAAACCAAGAGCTAGTCGGTGTTTCTCGAATAGCTCTTTACCGAGTGGTTTGGTAAAGATGTCTGCAACATTTTCTTTGCTATCACAATGCTGCAGTGTGATGTCGCCAAGTAACACTCTTTCTCTGATGAAGTGCTCTTTGACATCAATGTGCTTTGTCCTGGAGTGATATACTAGATTCTTGGCCAATGCTTGAGCTGATTGATTATCACAGTATATTGTTGTTGGCTTTGACTCATCAAAGTAATCTGTTTCTGACAATAGTCTTCTGAGCCATATAACCTCACATGCACCTGTAGTGAGTGCCCTATATTTTGCTTCAGTCGAAGACAAAGAAACAATTGGCTATTTATTTGACAACCATGATATAGCACCTTGACCAAGGAAAAATGCATATCCCTGTGTCGATCTCCTAGTCTCATGATCTCTGGCATAGTCACTGTCACAGTATCCCATGCAACCGTGGATGACTTCCTCTGTATTCTATCCCAAACTGTCTTGTACCTCTGATGTATCTCAAGACTCTTTTGGCTGCATTCCAGTGAGACTGTTTTGGATTTGCCATAAACTGTGCTAGTGAATTTACTGCATAACAAATATCTGGCCGTGTGATTATCAGATATATAAGAGATCCGATAAGCTGCCTGTAGTATTTGTCATTGACTGAAGGCTTTTCTAAATCTTTAGTAAGTTTCAAACTCTGTTCCATGGGAGTGGCTGCAATCTTGCAATCTGCCATATGAAACTTCTTCAGGAGACTGTCAACATACTTGAGCTGACTCATGAATGTGCTATCTGAATCTCTCCAGAACACAATTCCAAGACAATAGTGCATAAGTCCAAGATCTTTCATGTCGAACTCTGTAGATAAGTCTTGTTTCAATTTTTTGATGAAGATATCCTTGCTTCCTGTCACAATCAGATCATCTACATACAAAAGTGCAATAGTAATGTCTTCCCCTTGAACTTTGTAGTAGAGAGTATGATATGCATTGGACTTCATGTATCCCAGATCAGCAAAATACTTGTCAATTCTACTGTACCAACTTCTGGGTGCTTGCTTTAAGCCGTAGAGTCTTTTCTTAAGATGGTAAAACTTATTCTCCTTTCCTGGTTCAACATAACCTACTGGTTGTTGCATGTAGACTTCCTCATCTAGATAACCATTGAGAAATGCATTCTTGACATCAAGCTGATACACATTCCATTTGCTGAGTGTTGCTAGTGATATCAAGAACCGTATGGAATCCATCTTTGCTACTGGACCATAAGTCTCATCATAGTCTTGACCATATTGTTGTGCAAATCCTTTTGCAACTAATCTGGCTTTGTATCTCTGAATACTGCCATCTAGATTGTACTTCACTTTGTATACCCATTTGTTTGCTATGGCCTTCTTTCCTAGTGGAAGGTCGCATAATTCCCAAGTATTATTCTTATACAAAGCATCCATTTCTTCATTCATAGCAGTTTGCCATTCTGGCTTGTCTACTGTGTCTTCGAAGTACACTGACTCTTCTGTAGCCATGATGGTAGTCATAAGAGCATAGTTGGTGGTTTCCACCTGAATTGCTTTGCCTTTCTGAGCATATGTCAATCTAGCTGGAGGTCTGCTTTCCCTAGTAGACCTTCTGAGCTGCTGTGGCTTTGCTTGGGGTGTCGTTGGCAATTCTTGCTCTTCTTCATCAACCTGTTCTGTAGATGACCGTGAAGTCGATGCTTCTATCTCCTATGTAGGTGAGGTTTTCCATTCTGATTCCTCATCAAAGATTACATATCTGGAGATAATGACTTTGCGGTTGATGGGATCATACAATTTATATGCTTTGCTTCCTTCATTGTAGCCAACCATGATGCATTTGCGTGATTTTGCATCCAATTTCATGTGATGATCATCATGTATGTGGGCATATGCTATGCAACCAAATATGCGGAGATGCCCAATGCGTGGCTTGTGTCCAATGAATGCTTCATAAGGAGTCATACCTTGTATCGGTTTGGTAGGAAGTCGATTAAGCAAGTAGTTTGCTGTAGCTATTGCTTCTACCCAATACTGATTCCGAAGATGCTTTTCACTAAGCATTGCTCTAGCACTGTCTGCTAAAGTCCCATTCTTCCTTTTAGCTCTTGCATTTTGCTGAGGAGTATCTGCACATGTGAATTGTCTTCGTATGCCGTGATTTTTGCAAAAGTTCATGAATGCTGAAGACATGTGTTCACCTCCTCTGTCTGATCTCATGGCCTTGATCTTTCTGCCTGTTTGGTTTTCTACCATGGATTTGAATTCTTGAAATCTGGAAAACACTTCAGATTTCTCTTTCAAAAAGTAGACCCAACAATATCTACTGTAGTCGTCAATGAAGGTCAAGTAGTAAAGTGAACCATTGATGGTGCGGGGGTCTGGGCATAACCCCATACATCTATATGTATCAAATCAAGAATACCTCGTGCACAAGAGGTACTTCTAACAAAGTTGGTTTGCTTTTGTTTGCCGAAGTAGCATGCTTCACAAACTTTTCCAAGAAACTGTAGCTTCGGAATCCCAATTGCCATACAAGTACTTGAAGTTGACATGACCATATCTCTTGTGCCATTTTGCAGATAGTGGCATCTGCTACATTTGAGCTGACATGGCATGCTGATCTGGTACTGTAGCTAGCATTCTGTATAAGCATCCTTCCTTGACACCTTTTGCTACTAGCTAACATCTTTTGGATTTATCTCTAATAGTGCATTCATCACCGTCGAAGATGACTTTGTAATTGTGTTCCGTCATTTAACCTACTGACAAAAGGTTCTTACTAAGCTTCGAAACATAGAGCACATCTTTGACTAATCCTTTTGTACCAGTGAAATTGTTCATAGGGATAACACCTGTTCCTTGAACCAGATTCGGTGTATTGTCTGCTGTGTAAATGACATTTTTCTATCCTTCTAATGGTTTCATTTCTGTGAACCATTCCTGATGATTTGTCATGTGAGATGATGCACCGCTGTCAATGTACCAAGGATCCTATTCCACTTGGTCGACTTGATAGTTGAAATCCTCTTTGGGATTGAAATCAATGTCTGAGTACACTGTGTCAGTCTGATGCAATTTCTTGCTTGCAAGAAACATATTTCCATGTTCATTTGCAAAATGACTGTGATTAGAATGTCCACCACGATGATTTCCTCTTCCTCAGGAATTCCCTCGTCGATTACTGCTGGATTGACCGCCTTGGTCGTATTGCTTCTTGCGGCAATCTCTTTCATAGTGTCCAAACTTGTGACAGTAGTTGCATTGAATGTTTGACACATTGGTGGATGCATTCCCTCGTCCTTGAAATCTTCCTCGGTTGGAATGATTTCCTCTTTGCTGATTCTGCTGTTGCTGAGGATGATGCTGATTCTGACTTTGATTTTGTTGCTGATGACCACTTTTCTAGTATGATCTACCTCTACTTCTACCTTTGCCTCTAGTTTTGTCTGAAGCTATGAATGCCTGATCATTAGAATGACCTTTATGTGCTTGAATGGCCTGATCCTTCACCAAGTAGAACTAGCTGAAGTTCTTCCAGTGTCAGAATTTGCCGTTGGATGGCAACACTCTGGACTAGATTCTCGTATCCCTCTCCTAGTCCATTCAGGATTACTTGAACCATTTTTGCGGGGTTCATAGTCTCTCCTACTGCTGCAAGTTGATTGTTGTAGTCTTTGATGCGGAGTACATAAGCATGACCGGTTTCACTGCTGTGGCGGAAACTCTGGTAGATCTGGTTTCTCAGGGTGAGAATCCTAGATGTGTTCTTGGACTCGTAGAGAGCTATGAACATATCCCATGCTTCTTTTAATGTCTTGAGTGTGTTGAGTTGTCCTAGCATGACATCTTGCACATTCTGCTTTGATCAGTGATAGGCATACTTGTCTTTCTTATCCTCTTCTTATCCCATTCTACTTGAGCTCGGGCAATAGCAGGATCTACTACTGGTGCAAAAACTATTTGTGTAGATGTAGATCCCAATGTAGATCCCGTTGCTAGTGCTGTGACAATAGATGGAGTAGAGCTACTGGTGGCTGGATCATCCAATGGTCTAGGTCTACTAGACCCATCGACATACTCCCATTTGTCTTGAAGCACAAGAATGGTCTCCATTCGGTATTTCCATGTACCATAATTGGAGTTGTCTAACTTAGCAGATGCCTCCAAATTGAGGTTGCTAGTCGACATGGTGCAAGTAATGTACTCAAAAGTGTCGTGAAAATCTCTGTATGAATCAACTGCAAATACACTGAATATGCAAAGTGAAATCTCTGTACCGTCGGTGAAGATAGAACTCCAGTATATAAAATCTGATCTGTATTACAAGGCTTGTGGCAATGATGCCAGGAATAGCCAAGAGGCTTTACAAGGCTGAAAATGATGTGCACGATGCCGTGAGATAGCCGAATAGGCTTTACAATGGTGGCATGTGTGTGTGAAATCAAATGCTATCTGCCCACTGAATCAATCTGCAATGCCTCTGAACTCTGAAGTCTGCTCACTGAACTAATGAACGTAAGGTTTCAGGTAATGTAATGATGTGAAACCAGATGTGAGCATATGGACTGACTCCGAGTAGATACTAGTCAGGAATTTCGGGCATGGCTTAGATTGGCAACTTCGGGAAATTCAAAGCGTCCCCTCTATGGTGATCTAGTCTACTCTAGTCTAGATCTAAACCAACTGTCGATCAATGAAAGAACATCAAATAATTCCTTTTCTTTTGTTCTTTTTAAGTGCTGGGTCAAATGCGTCGATGTAGAGGCAAATGTGCGTGAAGGAAGTGGTTTTATCGGCGAGGCTCAAATGTGAGTGTAACTTGTGTCAAAATGTATGCGTGATATGACGAGCGCGTAGAGCACAAAAAATTGAGTGACTTTCCTTTTTGGAGCGCCCTCAAATTCTTCCTGGATCAAGAGATATGACTTGATCTAGGTGGAGGGACAAAAGGAGTGCAAAGGATGCTCAATGATGATGTGTCACTATGAGTCACATGCAGTGATGATGTGGCACTGTGCCTAGCAAGAGGTGTGCTTGTGCAGCTCTGTGCTGAGGTGGTAGAAGTGGTCACATGAAGTGCCTATGAAGCACTGTGTGTGCCTACAGAGGTCAGTGCTGACTGGACTACTGAGGTGGCAGAGGTGATGTGGCATTAATGACGTGGCTTGATGATGTGGCATGATGATGTGGTAGGTGATGTATCTACCTACATGGCACTGATGACATGTCAGCTGAGCTGGGCTACTAACGTGGCAATTGTTGATGTGGCAGATAGGATGACAAGGTGATGACATGGTAGTCGGCTGCCACATGTCAGGATAATGTGGTGACGTGGCACTTGGGTAGGATAAGATTGCCACGTGGAAGTGTTGTGGCCAAACTCAAGTGTGGTGACCTTGAGCAATCCCAAGGGAGGAGATAAGGTGGTTAAATGATTGCCATGTGTCTTGACTAATCGAGGATTAACCTGACTGACCCGAGGTTTCACCAACTAGCCATATGCTTGGTTGAACCGTGTCATCTGCGAATTCCGTCGTTGAAGCTCAAGTCATGTGCAAGAAGCTAGCTATGGAGCTCTACTACCAAGCCATTGTGGAAGCACGAAGCATGCTATAGAAGGAGGAACAGTGTCACTGAAGCTTCAAGTGGTGAGGTGTGAAGACTGCCCGTCACGAGGGCTGCTATGGAGTCAGAGGGTTGCCCGTGAAGGAGCCATCGGTGGGCTGCACTGGCCTTCGATGGAGCCATCGATGGGTTGTAGTAGTTGATAGAGCCTTGTCAGAGCCATGGTTGCCATTATAGGGGCTTGTTGTCGGCTGTGTAGAGGACCTTGGAGGTGGCTTACAGGGGCTACTGGCCGTGAGGGTTAGGTAGTTGTGCATGCAAGGTAGCTGCGTTGTATCATATTCACAAGCCTGCGGACTCACACTGAAGCTCTCCGATGATTGTAGGTAGGTGCACCCCTCGAAGGAGCTGCTGAAGTTGTGGATGGAGGCTTTGAGCCAGCATTGTTGAAGGTGGCTATATGGAGCCTCGAGCTTGCAGTCCGAGTGAGCTCTCTCTCTATTGTCTCTCACAGAGAGAATGCTCTCAAAAGAACAGATCTCTCCTATATCTCTCTCAGTGAAGGAATGAAAGGAAAAAGAATTCTTCCACAAGAAGAATTTCGATACAATCTCTCACAAGAATGAAATCTCTCTCTCTTTCTCACTGAACTCTCAAAGGAGATGAACGGATGGAAATTCCTCTCACATGAATGGAAATCTTTCATCAACAGAATGAAAGATAGAAGCCTCTCAATCTCTCAATCTCTCTTGCACTCTCAGGAATCACAATGCCTCAGCGGAAGGCAAGGGAGCTCTGATACCATGAAAAAATATGAAGAGGGAAGAGGAGAAGAGTGGAGATGATGAGAGAGGGCACAGCTAGAGAGCACACCACGAATGACTAACTGTACACTAGATTTAGTTGAAAAAATAGAATATATACAAACCCTTTTAGGGTTAGGGTTAGGGGATCTAACCCTTTCCTTTATAGCACTCTATAAGGTTAGTGCTATGCACATATGATCACGTGATGGTGCTATGCACACATGATCACATGATGTTGAGCGTGAACTCTCAACAGGAGGGCCAAGCTTGCAATCAAGGAGCTCAAAAATGAGACCTGCTCAAAGCAATGTGGAACCAATCCCCTAAGGGAGGAACCAGCCCCCTTCAACAAAGGAGCAAGAAGGGCCGAGCTTGCAACCATCAGGGAGCTAAAAAATCAGACCTGATCAAAGCAATGTGGAACCAACCCTTTGAAGAAAAGGAGTCTTTAAGATGTAATCTATGTAATAAATTGAATTATTAATGTTCTCCAAAGTTTACTTGGGCAATGTATCTATTTTAGGATAACACTTTGTAGCAATGCGATTCGTTCTAGTATAGCACTGGGTCATTGTTTGCAGCTCAGAGTTTGGTTGCACACTAGGATATTAACTGCCACCAGTGCGGTGGCTTTCTTCTATTATTACTAGGATATTTACTTAACTACCACCAGCACGGTGGTTGGCTGCACACTAGGATATTAACAACTACCAACGTGGTGGTAATTTGCTTCTATTATTATTATTACAAGATGAATGGGATACAATTCATTCATTTAGGAATTGTGGATTAGTTATGGAATTTCATCTTGATTTCATATTTCTCAAAGTAAGTGCAATTGTTAAGATATATATGTATATATATATATATATGTATATACATATACATATAATAATATATGTATATGTATATATATGCAATATTAAAATATTTTCAAAGTGATTGAAGTGATGTTTTCACAGCTATGTGACTAGATAGTGTGACACAAGGATCATCAAGTGAGATGAAAGATTTTGATTAAATTGAGTTGATCACACATTATCTTTGCATATCTTTGCTAGAGTTCCAACATGCTGATAGAGAAGAGTACCCACCCCAGCCGAATGATGAGACGTGAACATGTCAGGTCGTATGAAAGAAGAATGAGAAGGCCAGGCTCAATCAACTCTCTCTCTCTATTTAAGTGCCGAATGATGAGAGGTCGACATGTCAAGTTTTATGAAAGAAGAATGAGAAGGCCGGCGGGCTCACTGAACTCTCTTGCACATTAGGATATTAATTGCTACTGGCGTGGTGGTTTACTTCTACTATTACAATATGAATATGAATGTCATACAATTCATTTGTTTAGTATTTAGGATTCATTTATAATTCATTCGTTTCGGAGTTCACATAGATTCTTGTAACATCGCCCCATGTATTTGTGATTCTTTCTATACTTTCCATGTATGGAAGTCATTGCTCGCACATTATCTTTGCATATCTTTGCTAGAGTTCCAACATGCTGATAGAGAAGAATACCCACCTCAACCGAATGATGAGAGGTGGACATGTCAGGTCATGGATGATTTTTTCAAGTTAGTTTTGTTCTCGTTTCGTGAGTTTGTATGCCCTAAAAAAAATAAATGTTTGAAAGATTCGCCAAGATTTGAAACTTTTATGCAATAAAAATTTAAGGTTTTGCCAAGATTTACACTTTTTCCTTTAAATTCAAAAGATTCAAAATATAAAAGTGTGCTACATCCTATTGATATTGTGAAACTGATTGAGAAACTTTCGCCAAGATTTTATATTAATATATAATCATAGCTTTGATAAAAGCATCTATGGTCAGGTCGTATGAAAGAAGAATGAGAAGGCCGGGCTCAATGAACTCTCTCCCTATTTAGTTGCCGTGTAGACACAATTAAGAGACCATTCTAAAATCTAGCCGCGAAACGCTGTATACGGATCCACCTACCACAAATCTATGGCATACCCAAATAAATTTGGAATTCTCATGTTCTATCTAAGAACACTGTTGGATGACCTCCTCATAGAACCAGATTTGGAGAAGAGGGAGGATAATAGATACAAGGAAGACATGCTTCGCAATTGGCTCTATGACCTGGAGTCAGCAAAGACAATGAATACTAATAACCCTAGCTATCATTTTTCCTACTCCTTTAAGGTACTTGTCAAGCTCATGATGAAGGTTTCTTTTGGTAGGACAAGATGGCAGCACAAAGTTGTATAGAGCGCCAAGACCAAGATGAAGAGGATCCTAAGCAAAAGGAGGAGTTACTATGGGCGTACAAGTCGGCAGAGGCAAGCAAGTAGTTAGTGATCCAAGTGTGTAATGAGGTCTGCGATAGTTCATCAAACTCTAGCCTAAAACTCTAGCCTAAAGAGATGGGATATGCTTGCTATAGAGAGTTTGATTAGATAGTTGGGAGTTTGGAATTTCTTGACTTGCAAAATGTCGTATTTTTGAAAATTTTTAAATCTTGTAGGCATTTCCTGGACTTATGGACTTCTTGAACTGCCATCATCCATGATCTATGGTGCTCGTAATACCTGATTTTGTGTCAACCTCCTTCCATGTTAATACTTAAAAGTCTCTGGAAAGATAGTTGGTTTATTATTATTGTAAATAATATGTGAGCATAATATTTTGTGAGCATATACAAATTATCTCACGTCTGCCTAAGTAAACTGTCAATTGATCTTATTTTAGTCGACCAAAGTAAACTCGAACGGATCTCTATTTAATACACGGCCACTGCTTAATACACGAGGTGAATGAAGCGATGAAATAGGACAACTCTAATGTCTTAAGTAGCCTAGTGTCTAAAATTTGATAGTTAAAGATAACCAACCTAAAGGGGACTATTTTAGTATAGCATTTTGCAATGAATTTTAGGATAGCACAGGGGTGTAGAGACCACCTGCGACACAGAGAGTGACCAGAGCACATTCTATTGAGGTCAGACCTATCACAACTTTCCTCAGAGGTGACCGCCCAAGACGAGGGGTCACTCGAAACCTAGCTCAACGGGTTCACAGATCGAGGAGAGCACACCCCCCCTCTGCCACCACAGCATGAGCTCTTACTAGATGCGAGTACACAAAAGTTTCAAGACTCTTATGTAACAGTTCATAATTGTGGCCTCTCTTGGATGTTTTTTAGTACCAAAAAGATCAAACAACTACATCCCACTTCTCATAGGTTGTTTCCCAATCATCCTTAAATGCTTCCACAACATTGTGCCTAGGTTTTATGCACTGCAACACTAAGTGTGGGCCATCTTCCTCATTCTCCCTAGAGGCAGCAACAACTGCAAAGTTATCCCCCTCTTTTGACAGTTAGTGAGGTCATCAATACTCTCCCCAAACTGTGGCTAGTCGTTGTTTGTCTCTCCATTGTTTGTCACTCCATCTAAATGTAGAGAAAAAACTTGAACTTGCTCCCATGTCTTCACAGTTGCAATGTTCTCACACAATTGTCATGATCCCCTATGAGGTTAACTGTAAGCCATGTTACAACATCATGTTACAACATCATAGGCATCATTGAGCTTTTCTTGAGGGCATGTTAATTGATGTTTAAACAGAGCTTTCTTAATAACACCACCACATCCATCATGTTCACCGTTGCCATGGCTAGACCCAAAGAAATTCCACATCATGTCTAGACCGGTCAAGGATTTGAATCTTGAGACAAAGTAGAATCAACAAGTTGATTTAAATTGAGAGGCAGAACCATCTAACCATACCCAACGTTGTTTTATATTTTTTGCATGGGGATTATCTTTTTTCATCCATTCCCAATGCAATACAAAAGCATGCTGCACAAAAAAGGTGTCATGTTCCCTATCATCTGAAATGTAGAAATGGTATGTGCATTGCACTGACTTGGACTCCTGTGAGTCAGCAAGTAGATTGGCATCCATTGTAGAAGAATCAAGCAAATGATTGTACGTAATATACACAAGAATTGTTATTTGCTTGTTGTACCAGTGGAGCACTTTGTATCTTATCTTGTTCTTGAAATGAATAATTTTCAGCAAAATCTATGACAAAGACAATAGTGTCATGGGAAAAATTGGCGAGGCACTTTCTGAACTGCTTCTCCTGCCAGCTAGCCATGAAATTATGAAGCACATATTTTGGGATGGATTGAACCATGTGACCTATAAGCTCCCTTGGCTGAGTGCTCTTATGCGATAGTAGCCATCTCTTTTTATCGGATCCTTCAACATTGACATTTTCAAATCTCCTCCATTTTAGAGCAACATGGTTGTCTTCCCTGATTTCATTTGGACTAACATGAAATGTCTTCTTATTCAGCTTCAGACTGCAATGCTTGCATGTGCCACGGATGCATTCAATGTGGTGCCACTCACGATCTCCCTTTGGACAACAAACCACTAGCTCCCACATAGACCTTAGGCTAGAAAACCTGTTGTGCCTTGTAACATATGATGAGGATCTAGATGGCCTATAGACCATGGGCATCGATCCCCATGGAGCAATGCTTCAACACAACCAGATCTCAAGTCATTCCTAGCTTGCTGGGCCAAGTCAAATTCTATGTGTGTTTTGCAACAACAAACATTTCTCTCTTTGAGTTTCCTGATTTACTAGGGCTTACAATGCTCAAAGCTCCTTAGTACAATTGAAATGTCATGATTCTCATCCATAAACTTGAGATACAAATCCGTCTACTAACCCAACATGCATGAACAACAATACAATATGCGCAAAAATGTGGTCTGATTAAAGTAATCAACCTACGATAAAACAAAACAATTTCAACCCTCGGGTTGGTTTAATACAATCACATATAATGAATCTAATAATTGAACTAATCATCTAATAATTGAACTAATCAAGCTACTAGCAAAACAAAACAATTTCAACCACCACACTGGTTTATGACAATCACAATCTCAACTATTGGACTGGTTCAGTCACCAATTTTAATCATCGGGAAGTTGATCAACCCCATCCACATCAATTGGTTACATAGCACACTAACCTACAATGTACATTGTATGTGGAGAAAGGAAAACTTAATATATATATTGTGTGTGTTTCCCCATCCTCTATCTATTCCATATACACTCCGACCTATATGTGTTCTCCTCATCCTCTGAGTGCTAGTGAAAAGCTTAAAGGGAGAATCTTGTGAGAAGATTGTGAAGGAAAGCTTATGAGGGACTGGTTTAGGACATGGTCACAATCTCCACCACTAGGATTGTTTAAGACACGTTTAGGACATTCACAATTTCAACTACTGGGATAGTTTAGGATAGTCACAATTTCAATTACCGGCTTGGTTTAGGACATGGTCAAAATTTCAATCATCGGGCTAGTTTAGCCTGACAATCTCAACTTCACATATCAGACAATAACAACTATATTGCTTTTTATTTCTAAATCTCACAATTAGAAAATAACAATCTATTGCTTTTCATTTCACAATTTCAATTAGTAACTGATGTTTGTCTTGAACCAACACCCGACTGGTTTAGGACAATCACATTTAGTCCAAGCCATCCCGGTCTAGAAATTAAGTGGTATATGACCCGAACAGTAGGAAATTAAATTTAAGTACTAAGAAATACAGTAATTTCAACCATCAGGCTAGTCAAGAACTAGTAATTTCAACCATAGGGCTGGTCAACAACTAGTGCATCTGTTCAACCACATTGGGTTCAGGACAATCACATAACTGGTGATTGAGCTAAAGTAGCCAACAGTTGCATGATGTTCCAACCATCGGGTTGGTTTAACAAAATAACAATATATTGCTTTTCTGTTGTGAAATATATTGCTGTTAATTTTTGCTCAACCATGCCATGGGGCTAGTCACCAAATAATGTTTGTTCAACCACATTGGTTAAGGACAATCACATAATTGGTGTTTGAGCTGAACTAGCCATGGTTGCATAATGTTCTAACCACCAGGTTGGTTTAGGACAATCACATTAAGTCCAATCCTGGTTTAAGGAATGAAACAAGTAAACTATCCCATCACAAACAACCAGTGGGCTTGTTTAAGCACCACTGACCTACGGTGTATCAAGCATGTGTATGATATGCTCATCAAACACCTTGCATCCTGTCCACTTTTTATAGATGTCCTTTTTATTTGGAGAAACTCTCATATTTTTGTGCAAAATGTCATCACTCTAAAAATGATTTTTGCACTTAGGCTGTCTCTCCTTTTCTTGAGTTTTGTTGAATCCCACATACTTCTTAGATTGAGATGATCGTGCATTTCTTTTGCTCTACATTCAACTGTTGGAGCCACAATGGTCCTTTTAATTAAAAACATATTCCAAATTGTGCACCCAAGCCATTTCTCCTTGGTTTCAGGGGACACCGACATAGCTAATGTTGCCCTCTTTGTAGCTACTTGTTCTAAGATGTGCACTCCTTTCACTTTCTGTAAGCATTTCTCAGGTCAGAGAGCATCGCCTCTTGGGCGTGCATCTCTCATGGTGTTGGCAGGATTGTTAGTCTATGAACTTTAGGGTGCAGGCTAAAGCTCGTGAACAGTCAAGATTGGTATTCATTTGAATGGCTTGATGTTGCTGTCTTGAATGCTCACACCAATTGTGACACCACATCTCATGTTTTTCGCTCTAATGGCAATGATTGAATGCGTGGATCTACAACTGCTTCCTACTGCTACTCTGCAAGGAGTCTTCTTTCTTCTCGTTGTTTCTCCCTTTGCAAATGTTACAAAAGTATCTTCTATTGCCGTTTCGATACCGTGCCATTACTTTCCTTGGCCCACAATCTGTTCCTTGCACCTTGACCAGGCTTAGTAGCTTTGCTATCTCACCCTTTGTCTGTTTCTCTTGAATCTCTTGCAAGCCATGGTGAGCTGCATGTTTCCATTGATGCCATGACCACAATTAGTGCAAAATATACCTAGAGAAGCTAGCTTGTGAGGCAAGCAAAGAATAGAAGACAACTTATCCAAAAGAAGACAATGCCAAACCAAATTATGCGCAAGGTCACGTCGAGGTGTTGCAAGGTGTTTACAGGGTGAGGGCAAGTTGCAAGTACTTAATATTCCAAGGTTCGATGGGCGGGAGGTGTGAAAATTTGAAATTTGTGGGAGTAGTAAATTTTCAGCCCGCCAGGTTTCTCCCCTCCGACGATACACGTCAGCAGAATTGGATATCCCAAACAAGTGCAATGTGGCCTAAAATGCTTTAAAACAGAAATAGGCCAAAGGGCATGCTATTGGATTTAATGCCATGTATTATGAAATACAATGACCTTTGGCATGCTTATGAGCCATATAGCAAGCAAGTGCATGGAAAGAGAAACAATTTAAAATTGTAAATAGTATTGGATTTATTAAAAGATCTTTGCACATGCACAAATTGCACATTTTCAACTTCTTCCATTTTAGGGTGAATCTAGATACCAATATCAACAACCATCAATGTTTTAAGACCATCATACATTAGTCCACTAGTTTGGATTCCAAATTTTCAATCCATTTTGGTTTTCAACAAATCAAAAAAATTACGGAGCGTGCCCTCAAATCGGTATGCATCACTTTAGCACAATATTGGAGGCATGTTAACCCATACCTAATGTTCTTATTTAGGTGTTTCCTTGGGTTGATGAGAAGCTCACATAGTGTACTTTTGAATAATTACTTGGTTGTATGTATGTACATAACAAAATTTTGATGTTTTTGAATAAATTGCTATATCCTATAGTCTTCAAGATGCAATCTTCAAATGTAACATAGCACTTGTACTACTTTAATGGTCTCATTACAAATCCTTATTCCATAATTTTTTAGTCTCATGTTTGATTTTGGAATTTGTAATACAACTTGAAGACAAAGTTTGCCAAATTCCGTTGAGAAATGCATAAGTTATAGGTCATGCAAGGCACCTATATATAGAAAATCCCCTAAACCTCACCAAAAATGGCTACACCCAAGCAAATAATGACCTTGAAAATAAATTCCACAAATGACTACTGACAGAACTAAAAATTTTATACACAAAAATATGAAGTGTCACAATCGTCTCCTCTTTGAAAAACTTTGTCATCAAAGTTTAAAAGAATGAACCTCGGTAAGAAGTGAATCTAAGTCTACCCAAGTAGCATCCTCTATATGATATACATCCCATTCTACGAAAACTTATACTATTGCTCTGTTTCTAAGTTTCTTGGTTTGTCTATCCAAAACAAGTTGAGGTTCAACCTGCAATGTTCCAACTTCGCGAATTCTAGATGTGTCCTACAAAACATGAGAAGGATTAGCAACATAGGTTTTCAATAAGCTCACATGAAAAATGTGATCTACTTTGATGTTCTTAGGCAGTTCAAGTTGGTAAGCCAATGTTCCCACTAGCTTTAAGATTTTGAAAGGTCCTGCAAAACGAGGTGAGAGCCTTCTATCTCTTCCAAGAATTAAATTAATTTTCTTGCCTTCTTTGGAAATAAATCACCCCAAATAGACAATTTTATCTTTAGCAAAGAAGCATTTACTCCCTTTTCCCTTAATTTTTCAAGTGTTTTCCTAAGATGCATCTCATATTCTTTCGCGTTCTTTGAATATACTAGTATATAATCTAGGAAGACCAAAATAAAATCGTCAAGAAAATCACTAAACACATCATTCATCAAACACATAAAAGTGGCAGGTGCATTGATGAGTCCAAAGGCAAGAACTGTGAATTCATAATGTCCATATCGAGTTGTAAAAGAAGTCTTTGGGATGTCCTCTTTCTTGATACATATTTGATGATACGTCTATTTAATCCTCTGTATTCAATGCATAACCAGTATGTTCCATCCTTTTTCTTTTGGAATAAAGCTAGAGCACCCTAAGGAGACACACTAGGCTAAATAAATCCCTTTTTTTGTAAATCGTCTGAATTTTCAATTCCTTCCATTGATCCACATTGAATTTGTAAGGGGCCCTACAATAAGGTCAAGTTCTTGGTTCTAGTTCTATAGCATGGTCAAGATGTCGAGGTGGTGGCATCTCCTGTATATCATTAGGAAAGTTGTTAGAAAGCTCATCAAGGAGTTTTCGAACATACTCAAGATGTTCTTCCTTATGTCTCTCTGCCTAAATCCTATGGGTTTCCTCCTCAATCTTTTTAGCAAATACCAAGAATGTCTCACAACTTTGCCTCATCCCTCTTAACAATTTCATGGCTAAGATAAGAAAAGCTTGACTATCCCTTTCCTCTCCTCGAATAATTTAATTTCTACCATCCTCTCCAGAAAAACTGATGGTTCTCTCTCCATAGTCAATTAAGGATTTGTGCTCAAATAACTAGTCCATTCCAATTATGGCATATGCCTCCCCATGTCTATGGCATAAAAATTTCCCTTACATGTCCTATGTGCTAAGGTAAATTTAAATTTTCAAAAAAGACCTTGGGTATAGTGTATTTTTCCATCATCTTATTGGATAGGTTTTCTTATCTCATTCATAACTTCTAAGTGTTGCACCCGTATAAGTTTGGGAGAGAAAACAATGTGTGCTATCCGAATCAATTAGGAAATTTATGTCATGAGCTCCAATAATTCCTTTTGCTCTAATCACAGTAGCATGTGCATGGGATGTAGAAGAAACCATGCATTTCATTGTAGGTTCAAATGACTTACGTCCTTCCTCTACTTCGTCGATGGTTAGATTCATCTTGCCCATTTGAGCTTCCATCATTGATCCTTTAACGAAATTGATTTTTTCTTTGTTTGGACATTCGAATGTCTGATACCCTTGTTCTCCACATCTAAAACACAATCCAATCCTTCATGCTTGTTCAATAAATGCAGGGTCATTCTTCCAAGGAGCTGCTTGTTGACCTCTCTGGTTCCCATCACCTTTATTAGCTTAATCTTTGTTCTAGCTACCTTGCTGACTATAAGGAACGAATTTTCTTTGACTTCTAAAATTTTAAAAATTTTACCATCTTGCTTTTCATTATACCCTTGAAATTTGTTAGTACTAGACAACTCTGGCCTATGTTGGGGAATATTTGAACTTTGAGCTCCTGGAAAACAATGACCTGTTGGAATTATCTTTGCCATTGCAGCCTTTGTTTCATTGTATGCCTCCAATTTCTTGAAATTTTCTATCTTGGCCACAACATCCTATCCCTTCCATCATGTATAAAAGATCCCCTCTGAGACCTTCTACAAACTTGTGCATGAGAGAGTCACCAATCACTTCAAGCACATATTTATGTAGGTGGAGGAATTTTTCTTTGTACTCATCCACAAAGAGATCATGCTTCTCTTCTTTAACCTTTTTGAAATTATTAAATTCCATCTTCTTACCACACGGTATGTAGTTTTATTGCACCGGTAAAAAAGTGTGGCGAGGCCGGTTTAAATCACTCCAGGGGGGTCCAAAATATGTTTCAAACATTTTAATTTGCTGGTTTAAAACACCCATTATAATTCCCTCCCAAATCCCTGAGTGAGATTCATCTTCCATCTAGCGTTGTATCACAAGTGACTAACAAAAGCAAGACCAACAGCACCAACATGCTACCACAAGCGACTAACAAAAGCAAGACTAATAGTAGAAAGCGACAGAGCAACACCCGAATGGTGCTTGAAATTTATCAAATAGCAGCTATAGAAGCGGGTTTCTCTAGTGAGATTTACTCTCGATCCCCATGCAATGCAATAGTGAGAGCCCACCAGAAGAAAATGGAATCTTCCAAGATTTTGATAGAATTTGAAAGGTTTTGGTGAATCTTCTTCACCCTATCCTTATTGAGAGTTGGTCACAAAGGTGATCCATGGCACATTCTCAACCGTTGCCATGTCCTCATTGAGATTTGGTCACAAAGGTGACACATGGCATCTCCTCATTGAGAGTTGGTCACAAAGGTGACATGTGGCACCTCCTCAACCGTTGCCATATCAGTAACCTTATCCTCAGGGTCACTACACCTTGGGCTTGGTCTATCTTCCTACATATGGCACCTAATCTTCCACATCATTAATCCAAGCATAGTGCCACATCATCAAGAGCCACTTCAGCTACCACATCACCATGATAGCCACATCATTAAGACACATTACCTTACCATGTCAGTAGTCCATGTCACCATCCATGCCATCAAGTGCCACATCAAACTACCACCTCAACTACCGCATTAATAATCCACATCATCAGGCTTGCCCACATAAGCCTTGTAACAAATTGGATATATATTGTAGTTTTATCTTCACCAGCAATTTAGATTATGAATGATATTGATAGCTTTTTGCAGTTGTAACAAATAGTGTTTTTGATAGCTAAACAACTTCAACTATGGAATATGGAAATATTGAATGCAAACCATGCTTGTACTTCAAGACAAATGGTAGTATATGGATGGGTCTACACCTAGACCATTTAGTGAACCCATAGCAACTTCCACCATTGCTAGAGCACAAGGAGAAGGGTCTACAACTACACCAACTATGCTTACACCTATGTATATCCTACCATAAGTAGCTCCTTTACTTTCAGACAATCAATTCTCCTAGGTTGGCTCCACACACCCAAAAAATATGGTGTCTAAGGGCCGAAATGATGGTAATATTTCCACAAAGTTTCATGGTTTTGTCTCTACATATCTATTGATAGGGTCCATGAGAAGATAGCTCATTGGCTGAGAGCTAATTCCCTCTCCCCCACTTTCCTAGAATTTCAAGAAGCCAAGGCAATTGGACCTAGTTTAGAGAGTAGGCTTAAAGTAGTTGATAAAAGAAGAAACTAGTACTATACTTCACATGATGAAGGGAAGGGGAGTACTGCTATTGGTGTGCTCTCTCACTACAATATAGGGGTGTTATGTCTGGTTACAGATGACCATTATAGACGGGGGATGCTCAAATGCCTTATGTAAGGGTCATAGTTTTTTAGTTATCTCTATTTATGCTTCAAATGCTACTATAGACAGAAATACAATATGGGAATCACTTGCTATTGAAGATGGCAATTGTTTTGCCTTAGGTGATTTCAATATGGTGGAATGGAAAGAGTGACAAATGGATGGAAAAGGGGACAATAATAAGAGATTTTGAACTAGAGTCTTGGAAAGAATTTAAGGATCAATTTGATCCAGTCAGGTTGGAAACTTTAGGAGGGAGGCTAGACTTGACGGATATTAGATATCTCAAGGACTCTTGAGTAGAATGAGTTCTATTAGAACTTAGACTTTCTCCTCTTTATCTTTTTCAGACCACAAACCAATCTTCTTCTATTGTGACTTTGGATCTGGTCAAAGATGTTCCATCTAGTAAGAAGGGAAATAATATCTTCAAATTGGATTTAGACATGCATGAGAACATCTTGGGGTGTCTTGGAGTAGTGGACGAGGATGACTAAGATAGTACTAAGTGTTTCAGAGGGGCAGGAAAGTTTGATAGACCTACGAAAAATACTTTTAAACTCATTAGAAGAAAGAGGGTTAATGAAGAAATCCATTTGCCAAAGAAGAAATCCCTTTGCTAAAGAAGGCTAATAGCACTAGTCTCTTTCAAGGAGGATACCATAAAACTTATTCAAAGTCACTTCCAAACCTGGTTATCTTCTTCTATGATACCATATGAATAGGTATAGAGGGCTAGGGAATTATGAGAGATGGTGAGAGAGAACTCTGTTCAGAAATATGATATGGTTTTTTTAAAGAGATCTCTCTCATTGGATGAACTGAAAGAAGCTATATCTGGTATGGTAGAAGGGAAATCCCCAAGAGAAGATGGATTACCCATTGAGTTCTACAAGGAATTTTGGAGGTGATTGGGCCTTATCTTCTCTTATTGTGCCAAGAAAGCCTAAAGAATGAAACTTTACCACCACACATTAATGGGGGAGTTATAAAGCTCATTGCCAAAGAAGGACCTAAAGATGAGCTTAGAAATTGGAGGCCCCTGACTATGATTAATTGTAATTACAAGATTTTTGCCAAAGCCTTGGCTCTCAAGGTTCAAAAGAAAATGAATGAGTGGATCCTATAGGAACAAAAAGGATGTCATCTTCTTGAGGCAATCATCAATATTTAGGAGGCTGTCAGTATGCCAAAGAAACTAAACAAGATATTTGTTTTCTCAATGTGGACTTTGACAAGGCCTATGACAGAGTAGAGTGGGATTTTCTTATTCAATCCTCGCAGGACATGGTACTGGGTCCCTATTTTGTCTCTTATGTGAAGCTGCTACTCACCAATGCTTCTGCTAAAATATGTGTTAATGGTGACATTAGCCCTTTATTTCCCCTAAAGAGATCAATCAGACAAGGATTTCCCCTTGCCCCTTTGCTATTTGAAATTGCAACTAATGCTCTAGGATGACTGCTTAAAAGGCAAGTCAAGGAAGGTAAGCTTAGAGACATGGAATAGATTTCTGGCAAACGTCTAGTTTGTTAACTATTTGTTGACGATACAAATCTTACACCTAGAAACATAGCCCAGGATGTTGAATGCACTATGAGACATTTGGATATCTTTTGCAAGGCCTCTTTTTGTAAAATTAACCATTCAAAGACTGGATATGCTACTCTTAAAGGAGATGAATAGGAAATATTGCAAGAACTGGGATGCCAATCATTAACAATGGTATTGTTTTCAGACTTCTTGGAATTCCCATGGGATTTGATGTATCTACTATAAAACAAACATGGGACAGGTTTATGGAGAGATTACAAAAGAAGGTGGAAAAATGGAGGGGCTTTCAAGCCAATCTTGTAGGCAAAAGGTTGGTGCTCAACTATTGTATATACCCTATTTCCATTTTTTATTTATCTTGTTGCTCTATCTTGTTGGACTGGAAATAGGATTGATTCATTTTTTATTTATCTATAGATTCATTAGGATCTATAGATCCTTCCTTTGGGGAGGAAATTCTAGAATATTCAAGGTAAGATGGACATTCTGCATCAAGCCTAAGGAAGAAGGTGGCCTAGGAGTGATTGACATTGCTCTAGCTACTAGAAAACTTTCTGCCACTTGGATGATCAAGACCATATTCAATCCATATTCTGGTTGGCTCAACTCCTTTTAAGAAATATGAGACTAGTGAGACTAGTTAGGGCTGCTAAATGGAAAAACTACCTACTCTTTTTTGTATTTGCAATCTTGAGCCCTGCAAAACCAAGGGGAGTCCTCACTGGCAATCCGTTTGGAAAGCTTTTGAAGAAATAAAGGCCTTTTTGTAATTCTCTGGCAAGGCAGCCTTTATGGCTATTGACTCTATCTAGGTGTCCATTGTTTTCAGAAATGCCCAACAGTTTCTCCTAGCTAGCCTTATGTTCAAAAAAGTATTTCAAACTTGGGGGCAACTTTGGAGTAAAGAGCAGTTAAGATGGGAAGACTTGGAAAGAGATAAGGAGATAATTTTCTTTCACCAACCAATGTCAGCTTTTTGATTATGAGTAGGCTAGAGCTCTGGCAAGGTAACACATGTTGGAAAGAAGGTACTTTCTTGGTATATCACGTGGAATTTAGCTGGGTGGGAAGTACTTCACTTCTTCCAATCCCCACCCAACTTCTAAATTTGAGAATCTGTTCAGAACTCTAAATGCAAGGCGGTTGCTTTAGGACATCAGAGAGAAATGGCATGAAAGATTTGGGAAGTTATGGAACAAGAAGATCCTTGAGAAAATGTCATGCCTAGCTTGCCTTGTATTTCATAAAATTGTGTGGACCAATGCAAGGGGCTTAGTATAGGGAGAGGAGATGGTAAATGCAGAAGATGCCCTGGTGTGATTGAGGACATTTTCCATCTTTTTGTTGCTTGTCCTCATGCTAGAAAGGTATGGAAATACATTTAGATAGAAATTGGGGAACCAGTTCCCTGGAAAGCTATTTTACACGGGGATGTCTTTAAGACCAAGCAAGAGCTTTAGTTTCAAATCAAGGCTCATGCTTTGTGGTTCATTTGGACATCTGGAAAAAATACTGGTTTAATGATTTTGTGATGCTTACTAATGTTGTGTTTATGCCATGGTGGGTTAGGAGAAAAGGAGACTTGACTTCCAAATATGTGCTTATAATTGGGAACACACCAAGATCTCGCTGATCACATCAGCAGATGTAATTTGGATGATTCTCATAATAAGCCCCCTCAATACTATCACATGAAACCCCCTACTCAAGGTGATGCTGCTCAGACTCCTGTTCAAGGTGATGCTGCTCAGAATCATGCTGAATCCTCTCTTCAGGGTGTTGCTTCTCTAGACATGACATCTCTATTGACCCACAAGCTGTTGCTTCTCAGTTTGATGTTGCTGCCACTACTCAAGATGCTAATGTTACTGATGATGATGCTCAGGGATTTTCTTTCTAGGTTCCCTCATGTTTTTATAGGAAGGATTGAATCGTCTTCTTGGTTTTCTTCTCACTGTCACTACTCAGGTTCAAATGTTGGGTGTTGCCATCTTTCATGGTCTCAAAATAGCTTATGATATTAGTTGGGCTTTATTTATATCCCAATAAGGATAGCATTTTGGATGTATAAAGTTTTATGATAAGCATATAATCACTCTTTTTCGCCCCCCAAAAAAATTGGAGTTAGAACTACTCATGATAAGGATGTGTATGTGCGGTTGTATCTTTTTTGACATGTTGGTCTATTTGCTATGTTTTAGTACCTCTTTTTACATTAAGAATTCTGAGAATTCAAGATTAATTGTGAACTACATCACCATGGATTCAAGATCAAAACATAGAGAGACACCTTATTCTTACCACCATCAACTGTGCTAATATTTGGCACATTACTAACCCAAAATCATAGCCCCTTGAATTCAATACAAAGAGACAACACATCATTCATGAGTCCTATGTTTTAGGGCTAGGTCAAATGGAGCCATCTTGCCTAGCCCTTCGAAATGCATTGGTGGCCACCCTAGTTTTCTACTAAGCCCTAAAGCATCTCAAAGGGTCCTAATTCCTCAAGTTGAGGACCTTTTCTCATAAGTTAGTTGCCTATTAAGATTGTCCTAAAGTGTTCTATGAGAAGCATGAACTAACTTAGAACCATGCTTTGCCTCTAATAGTCAAAATCTATGGCCCAATGGAAAGGAAATCCGTCTTTCCAAAGTAGTGAAAGGACTTGGATTGTAGGATCCTAGTCCAACAAGTAAATTTTGGAAAGGAAATGCATCTTTCCAAAGTGCCCTGAGTTGTAGGGTCCTAGACAAACAAGTAAAAAATGACATGTTAACATGCAATGATTAGGTACAAATTTTCACACTTTCAAGAATTCCTAGGTGGTTCTTCTTCAGGTCTCCCACTTTTCAAAAAATCCTAGGTGGCTCCTCTCGAGGACTTCCACTATGGGAATGTCAAGAGGTGGTGAAGTGCTTCCCAAGTCGCATTGCCTAGATTTTAAAAAATAGCTAGCCTTCACACCTCGAAAACCCAACTTTTTCCCACACCCCTACGGCCATCCTCCAAAAATGTGAGTGAAGGGTTGCCGTCCTAGTTACGGTAGGCAGCCTTAAGAGGTTTTTGGATTTGTTGAGCCCTCCTTCATCCACGTGTCATGATCTGTACCGTTAATGTGTCATGATCAAAACCGTCAATGTCAGTGTAAATTTGAAAGGTTTATATTAAGCTTTGTAGTATTAATATAGTTGTGACTTATTAATAGCTTCTATGTGACTTATTAATAAACTAATAAACTTTGTAATCTGTTTCTTGTCAAAGCCTTAGCGTGACCTTGAACCTTCAAGTACGTGATCGAGGTACTCTCTATTTCTTACTTTTTTTTATTTTCATGTATTTCATGTCCTCAATGTCTTCCTGCCCTTGGTCTTTCACTCCCACACATTTGCGTTACTTTGGGTTTGCTTGCCCCTGGCTCAGTTGATCTCCATCACGTCGACTTTCAGTATTGCAATCTCTCCCTTGCGCATGATGTTCTTGTCACATATCTGCTTCGGGGTCTCAAATGAAAATTTGCCGCTCTCATCAATTCAAGCCACCAACTCCTCTCGCTGCTCCTGTTGGGGGAATCAATCTCACCACGCTCATGTTGGGAGACATCGAATTCTACAGCAATCGTATGACGCTTATTCCGTAAGAAGACCGTCGGACCAATTCTAACATTCCCGCTCAGTAACTCCAACGATGAACTTCTGTTTGAAGCTTGCCCATATATCTCGAGTCCCTAGCTGGATCTGCAAGCTTGCCAAAAGCCTCTGCAATCCTTTCTCAATAGCTCCCATAATTTGTGACGTTTGTTGGTGATCCCTCTTGAGGTATAGGACTTGTAGCCGCTCCATGAGCGCCAGAGGAATTCTTGGCATGAGACTTGGGTTTGCTGCTCGGACAGATGTCAACCCAAAAAGAAAAGGATGCCATCCCCTTCGTAAGGCTGTCTAAATATTTATGAGCGCAGGTAGCTTTAAGACGGGGCACTAGAACGTAGAAATCTGTCAGGTAATCATTTGATCTTAGAGGGCAAACCAGAGGCTCTCAATGAAGGCATGGATCTCCCCAAAAGCGCGTTCCTAGGCGCCATTCGGGGCCGATCTGGTAGCTCAAGTTCTGGGTTGCTATGCTGAGTGCATTCTGATGCGCGTCTTCCAAAAAACTATGCTGAGGCAGCAGTGAAAGAGGTAGTGGGCTGAGGGAGAGCGAATCGTCTGGGACTCCATCTGCGATAGAGCAACCGAGCTGATTTCAGACCTTGGAAGAAGCATGCCAACTCTCAAATCCAATAATCACAAACGAAAAGTAAGAGGCGAGAATGGCGTGTTGAAGGGACATGGCGTGATTTCTCTGTAGTGGGAGGGAGAGAGGAGCGATGAGCGAGAAGGGGGGAGATACAACGATGAGCGAAGAGGGAGAAGGGAGGAGATAGAGCGAAGGGGGGAGATATAGTGATGAGCGGTACAAGGGGGGAGGCCTGAGGGGAGAGGGAGGGGAGGGGGGCACCGACATTTGAATCATTATTTTATCCAATATACATGTGTTATTTTTTGCGTGTTCTTTTATTACATATACATGTGTAATTTTTTTACCCGTTCTTTTATTAAATTACAGAATTAGATTTAATGATGTCCTCACGTGTTTGCATTACTTTGTTAGTGTAAACAACGATTTGCCTTTTAACCTATGCAAAATTTTTGATATTATGTATCTTTGTTGTTCCAAATTCGTGATTCAACCGGCCATCTGCAACAGCAACAGCTTGCACAAATTCTCAACATAGTAAGCTCCTCCAGAACCAAGCATTCAATAATGACTTCATCAACTAGCACGCAAGAGTCTAGCAATAAACCAAAGCTCAAGGCGTCAAACAAGAAGAAAATGGAGACAAGTAAAAAAGAGAATCTACCATTTCCGAAGAAGAAGAAAATGAAGTTTGAGAGTTAACCCAATAAACAAGACTACCGTAACAAAGTTCCTTCTTCATATCTTGATGTCCTTCACTTATATGGCGAAGGAAACTTTGACTTTCCTTGTATATGTAATCGAGGGGAAAATATATATGCTTACGTGTCGAGGACGACAAGCCAAGTATTAGAGATATTGAGCAAAACCATTGTCTATATTGAATAGTCCATCATGGAAGTAATTATACGTAATTTTGTCTACACACATATAGCACATTCAATATGAGTATTGTAATCGTCAATATAATTTAAAAACTTTTGCAAGTTGCAGGGGAAAATTTTTAACCTACAAATTCAATATTTGTTAAAAGTAGTAAGAACGTCATTGTTCTTTAGATATACAATCCATTTCAATGTATCTTTTTACGCTTCCCGCGACGCAATACAAGACAAATGACTAACACTCAGGTACAAAATCAACATGCTTTGCATTGATGCTATCTCTTCGTGAAGCTACTGGATGCTACTACTCTTGATGCTTGAAAACTCGATGCCTAGGGAAGGGCCCGTTTCCTCGGATTATAACTCTTTGGGAAAGGAAGCGCGCCGCCTCCCCGCCCACACTATGTGTGGTTACTATAATTATACTATATATATTATGGGACGCACGTCTTTCATTCGTCATTCTTTGGCACCTTCTTACTGTTTCATGTTATTGAATTCTACAAAATTAACACAGTACGTGTGCGATATTCATTTCGCCTAGAATGTGTAGTGATTAGTTTAACAAATCCAAAAAAATAAACTTATATGCTTGTACTAGGTGATAGGATAGCTACGCATACAAGTACCTCAAACATGAGGCAGTCGATTATCGAGAGGCGTTGCCTTGCTGTACAAAGACATTTGAAATGAAAAAATGTAAACTACAGCCATCAACAACAAACTGGCTCTTTCTAGATTGAGCACTGGCAAACTAGAATAATGATTGCTTCTCAACGAATTGAGAAGCTCCAATTTTCTGCTTCATGTGGAAAGTGTGAGCTTTGGACTCTGGCAAAAGTCACAAACTTTCACAATTCTAGAACGCCCTGCAAGTGCACGCAGAGAAAGCACATGGTGATCTGGCATCACAAATGTTTTGCAAGGGGTGCATCTCTCAGCCTTTTCGAAAGCTATACTCAATTCCATATGAGGTCGAATATATACAAGGCATCCTTTGCACAAAGTCTTCCACATGCAGATGCTATCGCTATTAGATGTCAGTATAAATATCACCAAAGTGATGCAGTCATTGGCAGTAGGGCAGCTCACATCAAGATCTTTGTTAGATAATCCTCTCATTTGCTGGAATCGACAAGAGCAATTCTGTCAAAACGCTGAACATTTCTTGACAGCCACTAGAGACATCCTCTCTTTGAATCTGGCGTCGAGCCTGTTGTTAAAGCAATACAAGACAATGCTGGAAAGACCTCATCCAAGACTAGGGATCAGTGTTGTCTCGTCGAATGCTATCGCAACAATACTAGAAAAACACTCTGCCAATTCTCTATTCGAGGCGATGGGTGTTGCACATGAAAGGAACTACTTGTCTATATTGGAACACATTGACCAAGTTCCCAATAAATCACAGTTTTCTAGGCCTGTAACTAGAGAGGTTGGGTCGATTGTTGTACATACAGAAGAAAATCCAAGGGAGCAAGTGGCTATCGCCACAAGAAACGGAATGATAGAAGGCAAGGAGCTGATGATCGAGAGTGCCCTCTTTCCATTTCTTTTCCCTTTCGGGCACGGTTGGCATGATGGTCATCTTTTCTTCCATGAGTATTTAAAAATGAGGGTGTCCACATTCTTCTCGCTATTCACATTGTACAAGCCGTATCTCTTGCTAGTGTATCAACTCCGTCAAGCATTTGCTGTAGCAAACAGGACACAAACAGCTATCCTTCAAAGAAACATCGATAAAAAATGCCGTGAAAGGCCAAACGCAACAACTGAGGAGTTGATAAGAGACATTATCAAATTCGAGATCCCAGCAACAATCCCAAGCTCTCCCTATCGAAGAAACCTGAAGGATCTAATGGCAATGGTTGAGCAGTGGGGTCTACCGCATTTATTCGTGATGTTAACGGTTGATGAGGTTACCGACACGTGATGGCTAGAGTTCAACGATCTCAAGCAACTCATAAAGCAGTACAACCCACAGTTCACTTGGAGAGATTGCCCTATCGAGTGTGCCATGACTTTCCACCTCAGGTTGCAACAGTTCTTGCACCAATACATTTTTACTAGAACGAAGGTGTGACAAAACCCATGCAACGATGGAGGATTTATTCAGGAACTACATATATCCCAATACACAGCTCGTACGCTTCACCGATTACCATCCCGCCCACCACTTTGAGGGCTTCTTCTTCAACGAGTTGCTAAAGAAGGTTCCCTTTAGGAATGAGAATGAATTACTCTCCACATCCAATCAGACAAGGTCATACTTTTTGGAATGTCACATACGTGGGATTATCCAAATAGAGCACGACATTGATGCACTTGTCTCAAATTACTTTAAGATTCATATGCTTGTAGGCGAGACAAGACAACAAATTACCAACATGATCTTGCAAAAGAGCCCTCTGTGAGCCATGGAGGATACTACTCTGACCATTTGCGAGGATGGGAGCGACAACACAATCGAGAGGATCCAAATCAGGATTTGGCAACTACTAGATGAATTCAAAGGCATGGGAGATAGTACGCTCACAAAAGATCAAAGTGCTATCTACAAAAACATCTTTGAGATAGAAGGAGGGATGCACATTGTTTGCAGAACACCAGGCTCAGGTAAGACATTCATGATCAAGTACATTATGTACAATCACGTTAATGCACAAAAAATCCATAGTTAGTCAGCAACAACTGGTGTTGCAGCACTACGCCTGAGCCACCTAGCAACAACAATCCATCATCAATTTGCCCTTCCGAAGAAGAACGATATGTTTCGTAGCGCACTTGCCAATTCTGATGAACGCTACTCTGCTTTACTTTGCGACAAACATAATCATCATCGACGAGATATTTATGATGACGTCCCAAATGATGAATCTGGTGATTTGACAACTATGTGAGGTTTGCAAAAATAGTACACTGGACCCGTTCCAATCCAACAAGGTGATTCTTTTCTATGACATGCAACAACTACCACTGGTATGCAAATGTAGGGTCATTGCAAAGGACTATTGCTAGAAATGCCACATCAGTAATTCGCCCTTTTGGAGCATGGGAAGATTTCACTACATGCACGCCTTCATACGGCACCTAGAAGATCCAGATTTCAATACATTCTTAAACATCATTTGCACAACACCACCAATAGAAGAGCAGATCGAACGATACCTCCATGGTCTCATAATCACAGAAGAGGAGGCAGCAACATTCATGGACACAGACACGACTATTCTATGCACTCACAAATAGGATGTACATCGATTTAACGATGCAATATTGACATCACGATTCACAGCCTCCGACATCATACCAGTCTAAGTCGTGTCAAATGCCACCAACATTGATGAACTACAAGACTGGATCATGGACCCAAATTTCCACGAAGTTCCTCATGTGGCAATCGGGGCAAAATTAATCATGCTAACAAAGAACATCAACCTGATGATCGGGGTGGCCAATGGAGCAACAGGAACTATTCAAAGACTGGAGTGGGACGAAGCAACATCCACATTGGTAAAGATTCATGCCATCCTCTCCTCGATAGGAGAGCATATAATCCTTAGACGCTCAAAGCACACTCGAAGGGTGCTGAATGCAACGTGGTACCACAAAACCACATTCCCAATCACGCTCGCATATGCCATGACTAGCCACAAGTCACAAGGTGCAACACTACAAGGGAAGGCAATAATCATGATATGACAGTCATTCGCTCTAGGACTAACGTATGTCATGCTCTCTCGAGTGACTACTCGTCAGAATCTTCGGATCTTACATGGCATAAAATCGATTGACTTTGTAGTGATGCCATACATCGCACCACTACAACACAATCGAGAGGATCCAAATCAGGATTTGGCAACTACTAGATGAATTCAAAGGCATGGGAGATAGTACGCTCACAAAAGATCAAAGTGCTATCTACAAAAACATCTTTGAGATAGAAGGAGGGATGCACATTGTTTGCAGAACACCAGGCTCAGGATGGGAGCGACAACACAATCGAGAGGATCCAAATCAGGATTTGGCAACTACTAGATGAATTCAAAGGCATGGGAGATAGTACGCTCACAAAAGATCAAAGTGCTATCTACAAAAACATCTTTGAGATAGAAGGAGGGATGCACATTGTTTGCAGAACACCAGGCTCAGGTAAGACATTCATGATCAAGTACATTATGTACAATCACGTTAATGCACAAAAAATCCATAGTTAGTCAGCAACAACTGGTGTTGCAGCACTACGCCTGAGCCACCTAGCAACAACAATCCATCATCAATTTGCCCTTCCGAAGAAGAACGATATGTTTCGTAGCGCACTTGCCAATTCTGATGAACGCTACTCTGCTTTACTTTGCGACAGACATAATCATCATCGACGAGATATTTATGATGACGTCCCAAATGATGAATCTGGTGATTTGACAACTATGTGAGGTTTGCAAAAATAGTACACTGGACCCGTTCCAATCCAACAAGGTGATTCTTTTCTATGACATGCAACAACTACCACTGGTATGCAAATGTAGGGTCATTGCAAAGGACTATTGCTAGAAATGCCACATCAGTAATTCGCCCTTTTGGAGCATGGGAAGATTTCACTACATGCACGCCTTCATACGGCACCTAGAAGATCCAGATTTCAATACATTCTTAAACATCATTTGCACAACACCACCAATAGAAGAGCAGATCGAACGATACCTCCATGGTCTCATAATCACAGAAGAGGAGGCAGCAACATTCATGGACACAGACACGACTATTCTATGCACTCACAAATAGGATGTACATCGATTTAACGATGCAATATTGACATCACGATTCACAGCCTCCGACATCATACCAGTCTAAGTCGTGTCAAATGCCACCAACATTGATGAACTACAAGACTGGATCATGGACCCAAATTTCCACGAAGTTCCTCATGTGGCAATCGGGGCAAAATTAATCATGCTAACAAAGAACATCAACCTGATGATCGGGGTGGCCAATGGAGCAACAGGAACTATTCAAAGACTGGAGTGGGACGAAGCAACATCCACATTGGTAAAGATTCATGCCATCCTCTCCTCGATAGGAGAGCATATAATCCTTAGACGCTCAAAGCACACTCGAAGGGTGCTGAATGCAACGTGGTACCACAAAACCACATTCCCAATCACGCTCGCATATGCCATGACTAGCCACAAGTCACAAGGTGCAACACTACAAGGGAAGGCAATAATCATGATATGACAGTCATTCGCTCTAGGACTAACGTATGTCATGCTCTCTCGAGTGACTACTCGTCAGAATCTTCGGATCTTACATGGCATAAAATCGATTGACTTTGTAGTGATGCCATACATCGCACCACCGGAATAAATGAGGTATTCTATTTAAAACAACCATCACGTCCACTCTTACGTTTCCACTAGCAGTTTGCTACGAATAAATCAAAAAATTGTCATCATGTTTACTCTTATGTTTCGAGTAGGAATTCGTTAAGAATAAATCAAGTAAATGTTAAAAAACATAACTTAAATAACATTCCTAGCTTTCACAGATCAAGGAGCACAAAAAAAAAAAAAGCAAACCTCAAAGTAATGGCTAGCGCAAAAGAGCTAAAGCTATTTGCTTTTACATTTCTGCATCGCTCCATCAAAGTAAACATGCCTCGACAATCCTCAGTAAATTTAACCGTCACAACTTTGCGGCTCTTCCAACAATTTAAAAGAAAGGCAGTACAAAAGATAAACGAACAGGAATGCGCCTCCAAGATGTAGAAAAAAGGAACAAAGATATTCTTTAACGACAAACAAATGCGAAGAGCTAATATAGCAGGAATACTGCCGGCAGAGTACATCTACGGATTCAATTCTCACAAACAATATCATCCACTCATGATAAGAGTGTTGTCTCTGTGCCAACATGGACTTAGGTAGAACAGAATGTGTGTGTAGAGTAGCGGCAAATCTCTGCTTGTACTTGCATAAGGCTAGAAATAATCCCACTTAGATATCCAACTTGCATGTTCTACATGCAAGTTCTACATACGATTCCTAGATGCAACTCCTACATGCAAGTTCTACATGCGACTCCTACATGCAAGTTCTACATGCGAGTTCTACATGCAACTCCTACATGCAAGTTCTACATGCAACTCCTACGTGCGAGTTCTACATGCGAGTTCTACATGCGAGTCCTACATGCGAGTTCTACATGCAACTCCTACATGTGAGTTCTACATGCAACTCCTACATTCAAGTTCTACATGTAGAGAGAGAATGTGTTACAATTCCTACATGCAGAGAGAGAAGCTCTCCAACTTGTATAAATACCCCATAATGGAATGAAGCCCACACTCTTTGGGGCATTGTGTTGAGTTTTACTTTGGTCTTCCAAGCAATTGTCTCAAGTGTCCATGCTTCCTTGCACTCCACATCCAAAAGCATGTCCTAACCTTGCAACTCCTCCTCCCCTCTCCTCCAACCTTGCAACCCATCCTCTCCCTCTCCTCCTCCCTCCTCCTCCTCCTCCCTCCTTCTCCCTCCTCCCTCCTCTCTTCTTTCCCCCATGCTCTTACACCTTCTTCCTCTCCCACTTCTATGCTCCCCCTAAACCCTTAGTTCCTCAACCCTTAATCTCCATGATCTATGAGGGAGACGAGTTCTCCACCATGTACTCTACTCTAAACCTTGGAACCTCTTCTAAACCCTGGAACCTCCTTCTAAACCTTGGAACCTCCTTCTAAACCTTGGATCTCCTTCTAAACCTTGGAACTCCTAACCCTGGAACCTCTTCTAAACCCTGGAACCTCCTCCTTACCCTTAAACTCCTCCTAAACCCTGCAATCCCCAATGAAGACAAAAGCCTTCATTACCTCAACCATGATGATACACGTTCCTTTTACACATGCATGCACTATGTTTGCTTACCACACTTAAGCCTATGTCTCTCATCGAAACACGACTCGAGGTCCTAAGCTACACGTATACTACAAACGACAACCTCGATATATTTGTAGGTGACAAAAAGCCTCGGAACCCTGCATACTGAGAATACCCTGCTCTTCCTATGAAAGCCGTATGAAAGAGCCAACATTTGATGCCGTTGCTGGGGAGACTAGCGTCTCAAGTAACGAGTAAACATACGCACGTATGTGTAAAAAAAATAAACTACTTCGAACTTTCACGAACATAACACTCAAGGGCAAGGAGAGTAAAATTTTTTCCATTTCTAGCCAAACATATCAACCCCAAGCATCAACCTTGGGTTACTACCTTAAGAAATTTTATTTATTTCTTAAAAAGAAGCCACTTGATAAACAATCAGGCTAGGTAGTGGACACGAATGTGTAGAGCTTGCAATTTTAATCATTTCACCTTTTTGCAGAAGAGCAAACCGAGCTGTCCATAAAAAGTTACGGCTCGGGAAGAGTTTAGGGTTTAACCCTAAACCTAAACCTACTTCTTATAAAAACCCACTCCACCCCCTCATTCTTCATCTTTCACATCTTGCCTCCATCCTCTTTCTCATTCCGAGCCCTACGCAAAACACTCCTCCCTCTCCATGGACCACCACCCTACTCCCATCCTCACATGGTAAGTGACTTTGAGCCCATCTCGCACAGCGATAACCTAGCCATTCACCCATCGTCCATTGGTCCTCGACAATCCTGTTACATCGAGAAAGACTTGGAGAGCGTTCAGGTGACCACCTCTCTCTCTCTCTCTCTCTCTCTCTCTCTCTCTCTTTCCCTCCCCCTCTCTCTTTCTTTCTCTCTCTCTTTCCCTCCCCCTCTCTCTTTCTTTCTCTCTCTCTTTCCCTCTCTCTCTCTTTCCCTCCCCCTCCCTCTCTCTCTCTCTCTCTCTCTCTCCCCCCCCCTCCCCCTCTCTACTCTCCCCCTCCCCTCCGCCCCCCCACCCCTCCCCTCTGTTCAATGCCCCCCCCCCTCGTCGAAAACTCCGCCCCCCCCTCCGCCCCCACCCCGCGCCACCCCACTCGCCCACACCTTGCCCCACCCACCCTCGCCCGCGCCTTGCTCTACCCTGCCCGCCTCGCCCACCAATGCCCCGCCCCACCCCCCGTCCGTGCCCCGCCCGCGCTCAGCCCTTCCCCGCCGCTATTTCCCCTCGGCCCCCTCCCCTCTCCCTTGCCGCTACTTCGCCCTGCCCCCCTCCCCTCTTCCCCTCTTCCCCTCCCCACTCCCCCTCCCCCGTGCCCTCCCCTTCCCCCCACCTCACCTCACTGCCCCTCCACCCTCCCCTCCCCTCCCCTCCACCTCGCCTCACGGCCCCCTCCCCCTCCCCTCTGCTCGAACAACCCCCCCCGCCGCTGCCTCACAAAACTCGCCCTCCCCTCGCCGCCGCCAAGCGAGAACCCCCCCCAGCGCCGCCACCGCGAAAGCCCCCCCCCCCCCACACAGTTTCAAAAAAAAAAAAAACCTAACCTAAACCTAGCCCTAGGTTAGTTAACATACGTTAGGTTAGGTTATTCTAACTTAATTAGGTTATTTTAACCTAGGTTAGTTACTGACAGTTAGGTTCGTCGAACTAACCTTCAATTAGTAACTAACTATAGTTAGTAAACTTAGTTAGGTTAATCTCCCAGTTACAATAACTGGAAGGATATAGGTTAGTTAATCTAACTAGATTAACTTGGTTCAAACCCCTCAGTTAGACTTAAAGTCCATTCACACCACCCTTAGGACCCCCCCAAAAAAAAGCAAATTTTACCCCTACTTTAACCCCTCGTAACTCATCTGTTTGGGACCCAAACTAGACCCTGTTTGAACCTAGATTTCACACACGAAAACACCACGCCACAAGGTATTTTTCCATCCCATTGCACACCATTTCAACATTCCAAGCACTTGCTCATTCGCGCCCCCGTGTGGGCCTTATTTCGCACAAATTCGCTTGTATCTTCACGTCGTGACCTCCGATTAACAATTCATCTGCACCGACACATTTCCCTACACACGTAGCACAATCTTAGGCACATTATTAACACGACAGTCCCTACACAAACTAACACTCCACACCCGCACTTGTGGCAGACACCCTTTGCAAATCTCACCCAATCTGCATGCAACTACGTTCTGGCCAACGCCTCCGACTCCAACGCTCGCCAAATCCGCATACAATTGTTGAGATATCGAGCTCCACTCGTGATATGCCAGGGTGACCATTGTGCATTTATGTCACCGACTTGTTAGCTGCAAATGCCAAAGCACAAGTGCCTCCACCTCTGCCAAGCAATGAGCAGCCGAGCTCATCCACATCAACTCCCAAGCCTCAAATAAAAGAAGCTCCATACCCAAATGCAGAGGTGGAGAAGGCTCATTTTTAGGCACTTCAACAATGGGTACAAAAGGAACAAGCCCAATTTGAGTCTGAGAAACAAGCTCGATCCAATCCATGACTTGGCTCCACAAAGTATTGATACTGTACTCAAGCCTTTGTTTCAACAACATACACAACATAATGTACCGCCACGTCAACTTGAAGGAGCCGCACTCTCTAGCATCTTGAGTTGCCCTGTGTCAATTCCCATCGGAATCCTCCTACAGAATTGTCCCAATCTCTGGGAGAGTTTCAAAGGATGGATTGAACTCGCAAATCCCCCTCCACCTATGAACGACATCGAAGATATCCCTGTGCGGATGGGTGAGAGAGATGACATATGCAACATTACTGTGCCTTTGATTTACAAGGCATATAATGAAGTCCAAGCCATAGTGGATGGTGGAGCAGGTGTAAATGTACTATCAAAGGAGCTCTACGAAGAATGGGGTCTCCCACCAATGCAAAAGGCTAATTTCAACATATGCATTGTCGATGATTCACGGGCTAAACCCTTGGGAATAGTGAATGGCATGTTCACAAAGATCGCAGGAGTCCGCTTTTCCCTTTAATTCACAATCTTGGATCTCCCCAAAAAATCCTATCAAATCTTACTGGGACGTCCTTGGTTACGGGAAGCATCAGTCCTCCATGACTGGGGAACTGATGGACTGACAATCCAGAATCGCGACACCGCAGTCAGCGTGAATGTGGGGACGGGAGCTATAAAATCAATTGTGCCTAGAGCGTTGGATGACACATCTTGGACGACAATCTCAAGCAAATCAACTCCCTTGCAACAGCATGCCATAGCGGGCGATTCACAAAGCAATGTCAATAACTGGATACAAACATTGGCAACCATCGACAACTACCATTCATTAGACCCCATCTTCTCACAGATAGATGCTAAGGCACTACAGGTAGATCCTCCACTCACACATGAAGAACCAATTGATGTAGAGATGCCATTCTTTATGGCTAACCTCAAGTGGGATAATGAACCTGAAGAAGGTACCCATACCAATGATGACAGATTTTCCTTGGGACCTTGAAACAGAGCTGAGAATGTTGAAATTGAAGATCAAATCTTTGATAATGACTTAGCCATTCTGCATGCCCTAATGGCAGTCGAGCTCCCAAAAGTTAAACCTCCAAAGTTGAATAACAGCAGAAGATCCCGCAAGAAAGCTGGAGGAAATCGCAGAAAAGCCAAGGCTGAGCACTTCAATGAATTCGAACGAGTCCCAAATCCAGGATTGTCGAATTGTACCTTGCAAAGCTAGCTCCCTCAAAATTAGAACCACCGCCTCTTGAATGGTCCCCTGAGGGACTAGAAGGAGTATGCGCAGCAAATGAACCCTTACTTGGAAACACCTTACCAGTGGAAAAGTTACCCCACAGTTCCCAACGTAACAAGTTTCGAAAATATAAGCCACATGCAGATGAAGGGCGATCAAGAGACTTCAGAAAAAGAAAGTCAAAAAAAGCCTAACAAATTGGTAAATGAAACGATGCCACCCAGTACACATGGCACATGTCAGGCTAGTTCAACACCATCAGAGGCCGATCTTTGAGAAGTGCCGGAATACTTCAAGAATTCTACAAGTGGTAGTGCGTCAATAGCAATGCCAAGACCACTAAGAGAATCTGAAGTTCAAGAAACCGATAGCATTGGAGAAACTCCAATCTATGAGGGACCAGCAAAAACACACACAATAAACCTCGCCCTTGAAGGGGAATGACCACATACAGCAAGGACTTTCTCCATTCTTACCACTCCATCAATGCAAAGGTTGGCAAGTACGGTACAATCACTAAAATTCCACACTTATTGGCTACAATCATTCAAAAAGAACTACAAGAAAGAGAAATGACTCTGTCCCAGTCACCAAAACCAATTGAGGAGTTGGACATACCCTTCTCACCAGTATAGGAGCCATCACCAACTTCTCCTACTATCACATTGATAAGTGCAGTTGCCTAAGAAGAAATACCTATTCTGGAGGTCGGTCTAGCGGAATTGCCCCAAGAGATGCTACAACTCGGTGCAAAACTGCAACCAATATATCTCCAACAACAGCAGCAACCAAAGCCCGAGGCAAGATCGAAACCAGAACCTAAGGAAAGATCGGCACCAGAGCCTGAGACTACATCAGCACTAGAACTGCCCATCGATGCCACGCCAGTCGATGAGCCACAAGGGGAGCTAGTGCCAGATCAATAGTATGACTATTGTACACAAGGGACTGAAATACCATTGGAACAACCTCTCCCAAGTACTACAGAATCATTAGGATGGCTACATGGGCACCACTTGTATCAGCAGTATCGCCAAACTTCAATACCGTCTGTCATTCTCCAACATCAAGCTAGCCGAATGATCCAAATGTCAGAACTATTCACTAGCTTGGCCAAGGAAGAATATGCAAGGGAATTGGAAAGACAGAAAGCAATAGAAATCGAAGACCAATCCCCAGGAAATTGCCATAGAGGTCAAGGCACTTTGGGTGCAGATAGATGAGAAGGAGCTAGAAGAAGTGCGCATGAACCAAGCTCTCCAAGCTCAAGAGAAGGCAGTGTGAGGGATGTGACCTCCAACCTCCACCAAAGTCAAACACAACTGACAGCAACAGTACAAGCAACGGCAATCCTACAGACCTACTATAACTCCTTAACATCCGCACATGCCCAACAGACGGAGGTAGTGGCACAAGCTCGACTCACTCTATTTCACAAAGAAGAAGAGCTCCAGGATTGCAAAGATAAGATTGAAGAAATGAAACAATCTTTGGCAGTGCGTGCCTTCAGCATTGACGAGCTTACAAGGGAATGCAGAATCTTAAAGGACCAACTTGCTTAAGGAGGCATATACAACCATCTACCATCAATACAAAGAAAAAATGAATGTCCAAGCTTAAACTCCAATTGCTAGTGCACAACAATGAGGCATTGGAAGACAACACCAATGAAACCCCACTACAATGCACAACGGTGGTGTACCAAGAGCTTGTGGCTGCTCTACAAGTGGAAGATCACCTCAACGCACGCGTGCTTATCCAATGGAAGCAACTCCAAATCAGGATCATATATGCTCATCCAACAATCAAATGGGAACATTCCATCGGGACTAAGCATAATTTGCCAAGACTTGTCCGAAGATGAGAAAAATATCTTCTTCCTATCTACACATGCTGGGTTTATAGCACTTAGGACGGATGCTTTCATTGCATATGTATGCCTCATGGGTAGTCCTCCCCTCAGGGTTATTGCAGGTTTGTTGCCATTGTTACAAAGGCCATCACTATTATTTGCAAGGCACGACATAACCGACATCCCACCCATGCAGCTGATGATCCCATCGCACCACCAAAAAGAAGTATCGGAAGATGACTGGGCCTATCTCACATCCAACTTCCCATATCTAACCACTCTTTCTGCCAACATCATAACCTCACTGACCCTTGCTACTACCACCCTCTTAACCTTCCCCGAGCTCCATCCTAACATCTATTCCCTCCGTCGTCTCTTTGCTCATGCCTCTCACCATTTTCAACTAACCCAACAGTCACAAACTTACGAGCCCCTCACACCTAGCTTCTTCCCCTCCCTTGTTAATCCTACCCTTGAGGATTACCAAGCTGCTCAAATCATTTGCCCAGTTCTTCCCCCCCTCCCCTCTCCTCCCCCTTCCGTAACTAACACTCTGCCATATTTCTTTCCCATGTCCCCAAATTCTCTCCCTGCCCCGTCATCACCTCCGACACTACTTGTGCTTCCATCAGTAGAAAATGACACAATATTTGATTTTGAATATCAGGATGTGGATAATCCAATTCATACTCCCATGCCAAGTTCCAATGCTGGGTATGATTTTAATGAGATACCACTTCCTAGTAACCCCATCAAGGAATTTTGGAGCAAATATCCTGATATGAAAACTCGAGGTGGATGGACCCTGGACAACTTTCCTACCAACCTTCGTCAGCATCAAATTAGTAAAGGTTGGATTAGCAAGTTGGATCCACAACCTGATTGGTGTCGTCCCAAGCTCTTTGATGTAATCTTCTTGAAGGAGTACCTACGTGCACCTCCATGTCTCAGAACCCATCCCAAGTTCTATGCAGTTCCATGGCGTAAAAAATGGGAAGCTAACATACACACTTTGGATGAAGATCGAGCCATTAATTAGCCAATGATCGAACCATACTCTGGTGTAGAATGGAATATCCAAGGCACAATGGTCCGAGCACTTCAGCAACATGAGCAAATAATGTGTGGCAACATTGATCGCTTCCTTTGCCTAAGTGCTATATTCTGTAAAACATTTAAATTCATTCTGGAGGTCCCAAGTTACCTCGATTCCCATTTTTCTCCACTCAGTTTCAATCCCAATGAAAGTGTCAATGCTTAGATTACAAGCTGACTCTATCAAAGAGTGATCTTCTTAGAAGCACGCCACATATCTCTGTTCGAGCAAATGGTGGATACAGGCTACTTGGAAACTGAGCAAAAATTGTATGGTGCCAAGGCTTTACAGCAAGATCGACTGGCACGACACAAGTTCCACAGCCACTGGACTAAAAGCATGGCAACCCAGGTACGTGCTCGCAATCAGCCATAACCCGAGGACGGGTAATAAAATGGATCCGGGAGTATGTTGTCTCTATACCAACATGGACTTAGGTAGAACAGAATGTGTGTGTAGAGGAGTCGCAAAGCTCCGCTTGTACTTGCATAAGACTAAAAATAATCTCTCTTAGAAATCCAACTTGCATGTTCTACATGCAAGTTCTACATACGATTCCTACGTACAACTCCTACATGCGAGTTCTACATGCAACTCCCACATGCAAGTTCTGCATGCGAGTTCTACATGCAACTCCTACATGCAACTCCTACATGCGAGTTCTACATGCAAGTTCTACATGTAGAGAGAGAATGTGTTAATTCCTACATGCAGAGAGAGAAGCTGTCCAACTTGTATAAATACCCCATAATGGAATGAAGCCCACACTCTTTGGGGCATTGTGTTGAGTTCTACTTTGGTATTCCAAGGAATTGTCTCAAGTGTCCATGCTTCCTTGCACTCCCATCCAAAAGCATGTCCTAACCTTGTAACTCCTCCTCCCCTCTCCTCTAACCTTGCAACCCATCCTCTCCCTCTCCTCCTCCCTCCTCCTCCTCCCTTCTCCTCCTCCCTCCTCCTTCTCCCTCCTTCTCCTCCTCCCTCCTCTCTCTTCTTTCCCTCATGCTCTTACACCTTCTTCCTCTCCCACTCCTATGCTCCCCCTAAACCCTTAGTTCCTCAACCCTTAATCTCCATGATCTACGAGGGAGACGAGTTCTCTACCATGTACTCTACTCTAAACCTTGAAACCTCTTCTAAACTCTGGAATCTGCTTCTAAACCTTGGAACCTCCTTCTAAACCTTGGATCTCCTTCTAAACCTTGGAACTCCTTCTAACCCCTTCATTACCTCAACCATGATGATACACATTCCTTTTACACATGCATGCACTATGTTTGCTTACTACACTTAAGCCTACATCTCTCACCGGAACACGACTCGAGGTCCTAATCTACACGTATACTACAAACGACAACCCCGATATATCTGTAGGTGACAAAAAGCCTCGGAACCCTGCATACTGAGAATACCCTGCTCTTCCTACGGAAGCCATAGGAAAGAGAGTGACCCGGATCTTGCTAGACAAACCAAGAGGATCAAACAACCTCGTAGATGGGCCAATTAAGCACATCATACACAAACTCTCATATGGAAAAGAATCAGTCAATGAAGATATGACTCGTTCCATGGCGCAGACGCTACTTGACAAATATAGCAAAGAAATATCAACGTACTGCATGATCATGCTACACTTCGCATTCAACGTCGACATCGAAGAGGTCGCCCAATTGGACAAGCAAGAGGCAGATACCATACTTAAGGAATTCAAAGACGTATACGGTATGGAGGCAGGTCAGTGGCCAGTTACTATTGAGAAAGTGGCATACAAGGTAGACCCCAAGTTCACTGAAGAACATTACAGAAAGGCGGAACTATCTTCCCCGCACCAACAAAGATCAAAGCTGAAGGTAAACTAGAGTTTACATAATTGTCTATAAACTTTCTTTTACAACAACATGAGATTAAACTAACACTTTTCTCCGATGTATCCACAAACCTTGCAGACACAGAACAAAGTGGAAAAAACGAAAACAACACTTCGGTAATGCATTTTATCTATTACATCACTTATCTTGACAACGGAAAGAAATACATTGGGCAAACTACAAACACCGTAAAACGACTACATTGGCTCGATATCAACAATATCACCTACTTTTCATAATTTTTGCTTTAACTGACCTACATTAAACTTCCATAATTCATTGCTATGCAGTTCTTTTTTAGAAGGAAAATCTTCCGTTTTTGATCTATTGTTCAATCAGACGATCATACAAAAATTATAACTGAATTTACCAAAACAAATTAACACCCACTGTTACATTAGATGGAAAAACGAAAAAGGTTTACAATTAGTTCTCAATGTCTGCGGATCTAGTTGGCCTATAGTTGGCCCAATAAGAGGGACAAGCTCAAATGCTAACACAAAATGGTTGTGCCCGGTAGATGAAGGCCATCCTTTACCGGGCCAACTGAGAAAAATCTCCCGTGAAGTGCACTAATTGACCAACATGAGCTCCTTGAGCCACTGGTTCAATCAGTCCTTTGTGACAGTTAAGTGGCAGCCCCTTCTGTAAGGAATGAGTGCCAGGTAGTGTGACGAAACTCAACTCCCAACTGCCTGCGCTCTGCAAAGCTATACCGAATGGGGATAAAGTTTGCTTTCGTGAGTTGTCGCAACGGTTTTGGTGCGCCCACTTCTCGCACTTGGTTTTGGTTTTTGTGATCATGCTTCTAAGGTAGGTCAGGGACCGAGCGCTTATGGAAGGAGTCCTCTGACTGGTGGCGCAGCAAGTAAGTGTGCGCCGAGTCCGTACTGAATGATTTGCCCAGATAAGCTGTAGCTGTAGATTGCTAGTTTGACGAGCCTTTTGAGAGTCTTAATGACAGACATCTCCATACTTCAAAAGCATAAGGTTGGCGAGGAGGAGCTATGGACAGCCGACTTGTACAATCCAGGTTGGGTTGCAAAGACGCTTCCAGTGGTCAGACCCAAGACCTTGGCTTGGTCGAGGAGCGTGGTAAGGTCGGCATTAGGTCTGGAGTAAAGGTGAGTGCCCCCAAAACACACAAACAGCGCGAGAAGGAATCGCTCAACGTAGAGGAGGCACTCACGTCTATGGAACAGATGCCCCAGCTGTTTTCAATGCAGGACCTTACATGCATCTTGCATAAGTGCAGAACATTGAAAAATCTAGCTTATACTAAGCGCTTGTATGCTTGCATGTGCAAAAGTGGGCTACAAGATCATAGATCTCTTGGCAACTACCTTATCCAAATGTTGGTCCAAGTTGGAAGCATGTGCGATGCTCAGCAAGTTTTTAATGAGTTAGTTGATCGGAATGTGCATTCTTGGAATTCTCTCATTTTGGGCTACATCAAATGTGGGGAATCACGGCATGCCCTCAACATCTACCAGAAAATGCAAGAGGATTCTGTACAACTGGATAAGTATACCTTCATGGCCGTATTGAAGGCTTGTGCTAGGCTGAAAGATGCACAAAGAGGCCCAGACATACACGCTGAGATTGCCAGGAAGGGACTGGAAAGAGATCTTTTTGTTGGCAGCACCTTGGTGGATATGTATGCCAAATGTGGCTCGTTGTCGGAAGCACGGGAAGCATTTTACAAGCTGCCAGTTCGGGATGTAGTCTCATGGACTGCTCTAATAGCAGGTTATGCTGAGCATGGACTTGGTGAGGATGCGCTGAACTGTCTTGAACAGATGCAACTGGAGGGTGTGTCTCCAAATGCTGTTACATATGTTTGCAGCTTGAAAGCTTGTGGCAGTACAGGAGTCATAGACAACGGCCGAGAGATACATGCCGAGATTGTCAGAAAGGGGCTGGAAATAGATCTTTTTGTTGGCAACACCTTGGTGGATATGTATGCAAAATGTGGCTCTCTTGCAGAAGCACAGGAAGCCTTTAACAAGCTGCCAATTCAAGATGAGGTCTCATGGAATGCTCTAATGGCAGGATATGCTGAGCACGGGTTTGATGAGGAAGCGCTGAGCTGTCTTGAACAGATGCGACTGGAAGGTTTGTCTCCTAGTGCTGTCACATTTGTTTGCAGCTTGAAAGCTTGTGGCAGCACAGCAGCCATAGACAAGGGTCGAGAAATACACGCTGAAATTGCCAAAAAGGGATTGGAAAGAAATCTATTTGTTGGCAACACCTTGGTGGATATGTATGCCAAATGTGGCTCGCTTGCAGAAGCACGGAGAGCATTTGACAAACTGCCAATTCGAAATGAGGTCTCATGGACTGCACTAATGGCAGGATATGCTGAGCATGGACTTGGTGAGGAAGTGCTGAACTTCATCAAACAAATGGAACTGGACGGTCTCTTTCCAAATGCTGTTACATATGCTTGCAGCTTGAAAGCTTGTGGTAGCATAGGAGCTATAGACAAAGGCCGAGAAATACACATGGAGGTTGCCAGAAAGGGGCTGGAAAGGGATCTTTTTGTTGGCAACACCCTGGTGGATGTGTATGCCCAATGTGCTGTGCTTGCAGAAGCATGGGAAGCATTTGAAAAGCTGCCAGCTCGAGACGTAATCTCGTGGAGTGCACTAATGGCAGGATATGCCCAGCTAGGAGAAAGTGAAATTGTTTTCCATATGCTCGGGAGAATGACAAGAGAAGGTGTAAAGCCAGATGGGGTCACATTCTCTATTGTGCTTACTGTTTGCAGTCACACGGGTCTAGTGGATAAGGGTCAGGAGTACTTTGAGGCCATGGCCAAAGACTATGGCATCACTCCAATGGTTGAGCACCACATTGTTATGGTTGATCTCCTTGGCCGTGCGGGCCTATTAGACGAGGCGGTGGCAATGGTGATGAAGATGCCTTTCCATTCTAACCATGTGGTGTGGCTTACGGTGCTGAGTGCTTGTCGAAAGTGGGGCAGCATGGAGCTTGGAAGAGTCGCTTTTAGCCATGCAGTGCAATTGGATGAAAAGGATGCTGCAGCTTATGTTTTGATGTCTAATATCTATGCGGATAGGGAAGGTTGAGGCAATGAGAGTGAAAGGTGAGACGAGACATTCCCAGAGGAACCTTATATATGCAAAGCTAAAATATATTCCCCTTAAAATCTGGGGAGATGAAACATCGGGTATTACAAGGCCTACCTATGGACGTAGAGAAAGATGAGTTTTGTGGGACTGAGAAGCTGGCCATTTGGTGCACCCCTTACCATCAAATCAATGGGGCACCCTTGTCAATAAGCTATTGCCTCTTATTGAAAATTTTCATGCTAGAACAATCTTTCCTCTTCTTGAAAATTTTCATGCTAGAACAATTGAAAGATTGATGAGCTGTATTACAAGAGGGTGAAATCGAGTTCGATCATGATTGTGTTATATGGTGGCATCTAGATGACGTGAAACATAGCTTGTCTACACGTGGCGACAACTGCTTTAAGTTGAGGCGACATGTTGATGAATTGACCGATAAGCTATACAGCTCGTTACATGCAAACAATGACTCCTTGTGGTTGTAATGCTGTGATAGCTTAAAAGAACGTAGAAGTGTGTCATCAGGTTCTGGCCAACCTTTTCTCAGACGTCCTTTCTCTCCATAATTGGAGATGCTTGATAAGTCAATCCTTCCCCTCCAGTTTGTTGATGCTCGTGAATTTTACAACAATATGCTTGAGTTCACTCACAAACCAAGGTGACATACAATTGCCTTCGTTCGAAATAGACATTAAACAAAAATCAGAATTTGACCATTCGCGATACAATCGATGGTCCTTTATCTTCACATAGAACTTTTCAATGACATTAACATCAAGTCTTAGAAGAAGAAATTGAGTCATTGTTGATTAATGGATGACATGGACTCATGGAGCATGATTCTTGACCAACCATACAACTGCCATCTCAATTTCAGATCGCATTGGAAATCTAGCTACGTAATTGTCAAAATTGGTGAGTCCTATTTGAATGTTCTACGTGATCACTTCCAAACATATCAATTTTCAATTCATTTGAACAAGCCACAATCTTGAAGTGCGAGAAAAAGTTGTCATATGTGCACCAAGATAAATAAATTTTTCTCAAGTTGGATCTGGAAGAACACCAAAATCTATCGAATGTGTAACTGGAAGAAATCAAGCCTTGTTTGCAAAAGGTGTAGTAGCTTTGGTACATCTTTACAACGCATTAACGCTAATGAATGCATTGTGGCAATTCAAATACAACAAAATTCTTTGACTTTGTTATAAGACCTTAAGCGATTAATCCCATATAGAACTTTAGGATAGCTATTGACAATAGATCAAACATGTTTGAAGAGACATCTTCACAACACATTTACTAATGCATTTGGAAATTCAAATACAATTAAAACAATTTGATTTTGCTACAAGATCATAATCAGTCCTCATTAGGAAAAAAGAAAACTCATTTTGGGGCCTTTTAGCCTAGAAGGAAAATAGCCCTCCACCAATCAAAGGAGGGCCAACATAATGTTGAAAAAATACAAAAAAGGAAGAAAAAAGAAATATTGTCAAGTTTGCATTCAATGAGGATACTTGAGCTACTTTTATTATATCTGATGTGCGGTGCAAAATTCGGTACTTCAGACATCACCGACGGCGTCCGGAGTGGGCCAAAACCCTCGGAACGACATTTGAAACACTAAAAACGAGCACCCGGAGGCTCGGAAAAGTCAAAAAAGGCCCCGCAAAAAAGTGTACTAATGAAAGCAATTTGGCCCCACAGTGTTTCAAATGTCATTCCGAGGGTTTAGAGTGTTTTAGAGGAAAGAAAAATGAAGAAATTGTAAATTTCTCTCAGGGCCCCAAAATGAGCTCTCGTTTTTCCTAATGATACATAGCTAGTGTCCCAATTCGAAGTGAAATTACTCAACTTTTACTAAGAGTACTCTTAATAGGAGGTGACATTGAAAACCATCTCTCAAGCTAGCCTCATGAAAGGGTTTCTCCAAAGCAACCTCATTGAAGCAAGCCATTAAGGTAGTTTCGCCAACGAAACCCCTTTGAAGTAGGTCTTTCAAGGTAGTTTCGCTGGTGAAACTACCATGGACAACACTTTTAAAAGTGGCATAACACATCCAATGTTCAAATATAGTTATTCAACCAGTCAAATTGATCGAAAAACCCCATTTGAGCACATCTGTGAAGTTATATTTTGAAAAATCTTGCATATGTAGTATTAAATATTGTTGAGAGTTCACGCTCAACATCATGTGATCATGTGTGCATAGCACCATCACGTGATCATATGTGCATAGCACTAACCTTATAGAGTGCTATAAAGGAAAGGGTTAGATCCCCTAACCCTAACCCTAAAAGGGTTTGTATATATTCTATTTTTTCAACTAATTCTAGTGTACAGTTAGTCATTTGTGGTGTGCTCTCTAGCTGTGCCCTCTCTCCTCATCTCCACTCTTCTCCTCTCCCCTCTTCATATTTTGTCATGGTATCAGAGCTCCCTTGTCTTCCGCTGAGACATTGAGATTCTTGAGAGTGTGAGAGAGATTGTGAGATTGAGAGTTCTCTTGAGTGATTGTGAGATCCTTCCCGTCACTTCCGTTGAGAGAAAATTTCCGCTCATTTTGGAAGAAATTCCGTCCATTTCCGTTCATTGAAAGTTCATTCATTTGAGAAATTATCATCACGTGAGAGAGAGAGACTTGTGATATAGTCATTGAGAGAATTCCAATTGTGTTGTGAGAAAGGAAAGATAGGAAGACTTCAAAGAGATAGGGAGAGTCCTATCTCTCCTGCAACAAGCAAAGCTCCTACGAAATCTCTTTTTCAAAAAGAGAGAGTTCTGTTTGGCACTCAAGGACCTTGAGAGAATTGGAGTCTCTCATGGCTGCGATGTTTCGATCTCGCTTCGATTCTGTTGAAGACGCAAGGAGGGATAGTTTCGGAGCTTGAGTCGCCTTCCAATCTGGGCATTCGAAGGCTGGATTTCATCGACCTCATGAAGGCAGCTGTAGAGTCATCTTGTCCTGCAACTGTTTCGTGCAGCTACTACAAGCCAACTACGACCTAGCGCTCCTATCACACGAGCCTAGATTTCAAAGTGACTGTAAGTCACCCGCGCCTACCATATCCACGATCGTGTTGCGCTACAAGGCTTCTACGCCAACGGGATGGCGACGTCCTTCTTCAGCAAAGCCATAGCCTCCATCACAGCTGCAACTCACCTCTAGTCTGAGGTCTCCTTAGCCTCTCCAGCTATGACCAAGCTCCCGATGACCTTTGAAGCAGTGACTGCCTTCAACATCGTCAACTACACCGGCTACTCCAACGTGAGCTCCAACCGCAACTACTACAGCAAGCTCGCAGTGCCAATGAGCCCCTCGCAATCCATTCGCCTCTCTAAGCACACAACACCTTCCGAAGCGACGAAGCTGCTCTGAGCCCAAACAAGAGGAAGCGCACCGATTTAGAAGCTACTCCTGTGTCCGCTTTTAAGTCACGTAGCGCGAAAGGAGGCGATTCGCCTGAGTTCGTGCCCGCAACCCAAGAGAAGAAGACTGCGCATCGGGCCTCCAGATCCGCTGGCAACGATAATTCTCCGCTGATCGTCCCTGCTAGTTGCCAGAAAAAGAGCTCGGGTATGCGCCGTAGTCCCAGATCTGCCATTGACGCCAAGAAAGCTCCTTCGCATCTTCTATGACGACCAGCGACCACCTTGCATCAACACCTACGACGAGCCGCGCTCTCCAACGACCTCATCGATGAAAATCCGCAGGTGGACGGAATCTTCCTAGATTCCGTCAGAATCTCAAAAGATTCTGGTCGCTCTCCTAGCGCCACGTGGCAGCGAGGGACGATATCTTATCCTCAACCTCACCACATTGAGGTGTGGTCAGCCAAGTGACACGTGCCAATCCTATTTGCCACGTCAGCAGCGCCACGTAAGTAGGCCACGTCATCACCGACTGCCACGTCAGCACCGACTGCCACGTCACCTGCCACGTCATCAGTGACACGTCATCAGCCACGTCACCTGCCACGTCATCAAGCCACATCATCTGCCATGTCATTTGTGCCACGTCATCTGCCATGTCACTTGTGCCACGTCATCTGTGCCACGTCATCATTGCCACGTCATCAGTGCCACGTCATCAGTGACACCTCAGCACTGCCACCTCAGCACAGAGCTTCACTGGCACACCTCTTGCTAAGCACAGTGCCACATCATCACTGCATGTGACTCACAGTGACACATCATCATTGAGCACCATTTGCACTCCTTTTGCCCCTCCACCTAGATCAAGTCATATCTCTTGATCCAGGAAGAATTTGAGGGTGCTCCAAAAAGGAAAGTCGCTCGATTTTTCGTGCTCTACGCGCTCGTTACATCACACGCACATTTTGGCACAAGTTACACTCACATTTGAGCCTCGCCGACAAAACCACTTCCTTCACGCACATTTGCCTCTACATCGACGCATCTGACCCAGCACTTAAAAAGAACAAAGGAAAAGGAATTATTTGCTGCTCTTTCATCGATCGACGGTTGGTTTAGATCTAGATCAGAGTAGACTAGATCGCCATAGAGGGGACGCTTTGAATTCCCCAAGTTGCCAATCTAAGCCATGCCCGAAATTCCCGACTAGTACCTACTCGGAGTCAGTCCATACGCTCACATCCGATTTCACATCATTACATTACCTGAAACCTTACGTTCATCAGTTCAGTGAGCAGACTTCAGAGTTCAGAGGCATTGCAGGATTGACTCAGTGGGCAGATAGCACTTGATTTCACACACACATGCCACCATTGTAAAGCCTATTTGGCTATCTCACGGCATCGTGCACATCATTTTCAGCCTTGTAAAGCCTCTTGGCTATTCCCGGCATCATTGCCACAAGCCTTGTAACACAGGTCAGATCTTATTTACTGCAGTTCTATCTTCACCGACGGTACAGAGATTTCACTTGGCATCTTCAGTGTATTTGCAGTTGATTCATACAGAGTTTTCCAGGACACTTTTTTGAGTACATTGTTTGCACCATGTCGACTAGCAACCTCAATCTGGAGGCATCTGCTAAGTTAGACAACTCCAATTACGGTACATGGAAATATCGAATGGAGACCATTCTTGTGCTTCAGGACAAATGGGAGTATGTTGATGGATCCATACCTAGACCATTGGCAGATCCAGCCACCAGTAGCTCTACTCCATCTGTTGTCACCGCACCAGCAACAGGATCTACATCGGGATCTACATCTACACAAACAGTTTCCGCATCAGTAGCAGATCCTGCCATTGCCCGAGCTCAAGCAGAATGGGATAAGAAAGACAAGTATGCCTATCACCTGATTAAGCAGAATGTGCAAGATGTCATGCTAGGACAGCTCAACACAGTCAAGACATCAAAAGAAGCATGGGATATGTTCGCAGCTCTCTACGAGTCCAAGAACACATCCAGGATTCTCACCTTGAGAAACCAGATCAACCAGAGTTTCCGCAATAGTAATGAAACCGGTCATGCTTATGTACTCCGCATCAAAGACTACAACAATCAACTTGCAGCAGCAGGAGAAACTATGAATCCCGCAGAAATGGTTCAAGTAATCCTGAATGGACTAGGAGAAGGATATGAGAATCTGGTCCAGAGTATTGCCATCCAACGGCAAATTCCAACACTGGAAGAACTTCAGTCAGTTCTACTTGGTGAAGAACTCAGGACTCAGGCCATTCAAGCACGTAAAGGTCATTCTAATGATCAGGCATTCACCGCTTCAGATAGAAGCAGAGGCAAAGGCAGAAACAGAGGTAGATCATATCAGAAAAGTGGTCAAAATCAAAGTCACAATCAGCATCAGCATCAGCAGCATCCTCAGCAACATCAAAATCAGCAAAGAGGAAATCATTCCAACCGAGGAAGATTCCAAGGACGAGGGAATGCATCCACCAATGTGTCAAACATTCAATGCAACTATTGTCACAAGTTTGGACACTATGAAAGAGATTGCCGCAAGAAGCAGTATGACCAAGGCGTCAATCCAACAGTAATAGAGGGAATTCCCGAGGAAGAGGAAATCATCGTGGTGGACATTCTAGTCACAGTCATTTTGCAAATGAACATGGAAATATGTTTCTTGCAAGTGAGGAATTGCATCAGACTGATACAATGCACCTAGACACTGATTTCAATCCCAAAGAAGATTTCAGTTATCAAGTCGACCAAGTGGAACAGGATCCTTGGTACATTGACAGCGGTGCATCATCTCATATGACAAATCATCAGGAATGGTTCACAGAAATGAAGCCATTAGAAGGACAAAAGAATGTCATCTACACAGCAGACAATACACCGAATCCGGTTCAAGGGACAGGGGTTATCCCTATGAACAATTTCACTGGTACAAAAGGATTAGTCAAAGATGTGCTCTATGTTCCGAAGCTCAGCAAGAACCTTTTGTCAGTAGGTCAAATGACGGAACACAACTACAAAGTCATCTTCGACGGTGATGAATGCACTATCAGAGACAAATCCAAAAGAGGTCAGCTAGTAGCAAAAGGTGTCAAAGAAGGACGCTTGTACAGGATGCTAGCTACAGTACCAGATAAGCATGCCATGTCAGCTCAAATGCAACAGATGCCACTATCTGCAAAATGGCACAAGAGATATGGTCATGTCAACTTCAAGTACTTGTTAGATCTCAGGAATCAAAATATGGCAATTGGGATTCCGAAGCTACAGTTTCTTGGAAAGGTTTGTGAAGCATGCTGCTTGGCAAACAAAAGCGAACCAACTTTGTCAGAAGTACCTCTCGTGCACGAGGTATTCTTGATTTAATTCATACAGATGTATGGGGTTATGCCCAGACCCGCAGCATCAATGGTTCACTTTATTACTTGACCTTCATCGACGACTACAGCAGATATTGTTGGGTCTACTTTCTGAAAGAGAAATCTGAAGTGTTTGCCAGATTTCAAGAATTTAAAGCCATGGTAGAAAACCAGACAGGCAGAAAAATCAAGGTCATGAGATCAGACAGAGGAGGTGAATACATGTCTTCAGCCTTCATGAACTTTTGCAAAACTCACGGCATTCGAAGACAATTCACATGTGCAGATACTCCTCAGCAAAATGCAATAGCTGAAAGGAAGAATGGGACTTTAGCAGACAGTGCTAGAGCAATGCTTAGTGAAAAGCATCTTCCGAATCAGTATTGGGCAGAAGCAATAGCTACAGCTAACTACTTGCTTAATCGGCTTCCTACCGAACCGATACAAGGAATGACTCCTTATGAAGCATTCACTGGACACAAGCCACGCATTGGGCATCTCCGCATATTTGGTTGCATAGCATATGCCCACATACATGATGATCATCGCAGGAAATTGGATGCGAAGTCACGCAAATGCATCATGGTTGGCTACAGTGAAGAAAGTAAAGCATACAAATTGTATGATCCCATCAACTACAAAGTCATTATCTCCAGAGATGTAATCTTCGATGAGGAATCAGAATGGAAAACCTCACCTACACAGGAGATAGAAGCATCGACTTCACAGTCATCTACAGAACAGGTTGGTGAAGAAGAGCAAGAATTGCCAGCAACACCCCAATCAGCGTCACAGCAGCTCAGACGGTCTACTAGGGAAAGCAGACCACCAGCCAGATTGACATATGCTCAAAAAGGCAAAGCAATTCAGGTGGAAACCACCAACTATGCTCTTATGACTACCATCATGGCTACAGAAGAGCCAGTGTACTTCGAAGACGCAGTAGATAAGCCAGAATGGCAAACTGCAATGAATGAAGAAATGGATGCTTTGTATAAAAATAACACTTGGGAATTATGCGACCTTCCACCAGGAAAGAAGGCCATAGCCAACAAATGGGTATACAAAGTGAAGTACAATCCAGATGGTAGTATTCAGAGATACAAAGCCAGATTAGTTGCAAAAGGATTTGCACAACAATATGGCCAAGATTATGATGAGACTTATGCTCCAGTAGCAAAGATGGATTCCATACGGTTCTTGATATCACTAGCGACACTCAGTAAATGGAATGTGTATCAACTCGATGTCAAGAATGCATTTCTCAATGGTTATCTAGACGAGGAAGTCTACATGCAACAATCAGCCGGTTATGTTGAACCAGGACAGGAGAACAAGGTTTGCCATCTCAAGAAAAGTCTCTATGGCTTAAAGCAAGCACCCAGAAGTTGGTACAGCAGAATTGACAAGTATTTTGCTGATCTGGGATACATGAAGTCCAATGCAGATCATACTCTCTACTACAAAGTTCAAGGGGAAGATATTACTATTGCACTTTTGTACGTAGATGATCTGATTGTGACAGGAAGCAAGGATAGCTTCATCAGAAAGCTAAAACAAGACTTATCTGTAGAGTTCGACATGAAAGATCTTGGACTTATGCACTATTGTCTTGGAATTGAGTTCTGGAGAGATTCAGATAGCACATTCATGAGTCAGCTCAAATATGTTGACAGTCTCTTGAAGAAGTTTCATATGGCAGATTGCAAGATTGCAGCCACTCCCATGGAACAGAGTTTGAAACTTACTAAAGATTCAGAAAAGCCTACAGTCAATGACAGATACTACATTGGATCTCTTATATATTTGACAATCACACGGCCCGATATTTGTTATGCAGTAAGCTCACTAGCACAGTTTATGGCAAATCCAAAACAGTCTCACTGGAATGCAGCCAAAAGAGTCTTGAGATACATCAGAGGTACAAGACAATTTGGGATAGAATACAGAGGAAGTCATCCACGGTTGCATGGATACTGTGACAGTGACTATGCTGGAGATCATGAGACCAGGAGATCGACACAGGGATATGCATTTTTCCTTGGTCAAGGTGCTATATCATGGTTGTCAAACAAACAGCCAACTGTTTCTTTGTCTTCGACTGAAGCAGAATATAGGGCACTCACTACAGGTGCATGTGAGGCTATATGGCTCAGAAGACTATTGTCAGAAACAGATTACTTTGATGAGTCAAAGCCAACAATGATAATCAATCGGCTCAAGCATTGGCCAAAAATCCAGTATATCACTCTAGGACAAAGCACATTGATGTCAGAGAGCACTTCATCAGAGAAAGAGTGTTACTTGGTGACATCACACTGCAGCATTGTGATAGCAAAGAAAATGTTGCAGATATCTTTACCAAACCACTCGGTAAAGAGCTATTCGCGAAACACCGACTAGCTCTTGGTTTGATGCAGAGGAAGGACATTCCCATTAAAGGGGTGTGATGGAATGTAATGATCAGTCCTTCTTCGATTCCCCAGAATCATCATCTTGAGGGAAGGCCTACTTCATGATGTTGATCTTGAGGGAAGGTGTTGAGAGTTCACGCTCAACATCATGTGATCATGTGTGCATAGCACCATCACGTGATCATATGTGCATAGCACTAACCTTATAGAGTGCTATAAAGGAAAGGGTTAGATCCCCTAACCCTAACCCTAAAAGGGTTTGTATATATTCTATTTTTTCAACTAATTCTAGTGTACAGTTAGTCATTTGTGGTGTGCTCTCTAGCTGTGCCCTCTCTCCTCATCTCCACTCTTCTCCTCTCCCCTCTTCATATTTTGTCAAATATTACATGTATTGTATGAGAGTGATATATAAGCCCAAGTTAATAATTATTTATAGTAATTTAAACTTCTTTAGAAACATATCCATAAATATCTTATTATCTATGCTATTAAAGCACTAGAAAGCTCTTATCATATTGAAATAAATGTGTTTAATAAGTAATTATATATGTATAATATTTTTACATTGAGAGTGATTATGAGGGATGTTTCTTAAAGGAATTATTTTCAACACTTTTCTTAGGTAATAACAAGGGTACAAAGGATGTCTATCAATAAGAAAATTTATCTTATGTAAAATTAAATGAGTAACAATTCTTTATATTTTTATGATAAAGGGATCTAGTTTTAGTGAAAATTGAAGTGTAAAAACCATGTTTCCTAAAGGAATACAATTTTTAAAATCTCTTGAAAAACACGCTCGGATAAAGCTGCTCATAGGTTTTTGCTCGTAAAATTGATGCATCTGGCATGCTGGTGTCCACAAATCACAAAGCCCAAAGAAGATTTGACCTTGTGGCCAAATTTGTGAGGGCAAGGGCAAGATGGTGTCTACATGAAATCTTTATTAGCGTGTGGGAAAATGTTCACCTTGTGGACAAATATTTTGATGCAAACAATCTCCTCAAACAATCAGACATCTTAAAGAAGATTTGGCCATGTGATTAAATCTTTATGAGCGCAAGATTGTGTCTAAGAAAACCTTCATGCCTGTATGGGGAAGCTTTGATCTTATGGCCGAATCTTTAAACAACTCTCCTCACACAATCACACATCTTGGGAGAATATTTGACCATGTGGTCAAATCTTTGTGAGGGCAAGATGGTGTTCACAAAATTGAAAAGCCTAGAGATGGTTTGCCATGTGGCCAAACATTTTTGAGGCAAGATGGTGTCAATGCAAAACCTTGTGGAAGTGTGGGGAAGGTTTTACATTGTGGCCAAATCTTTATGAGGGCAACACTCTCCTCACATCCTTGAGAAAATTTGAGATGTGGCCAAATTTTTTGTGAGGGCTTGATGTTGTTAAACAATCACAAGGCCCAAGAGAAGATTTGACCTTGTGGCCAAATCCTTATGTGGGCAAGATAGTGTCCAAACAAAACCTTGTGGGGAGTGTCCAAACAATCGCATAACCTGGACAAGAAGTGACCATGTGACCAAATCTTTGGCAAGATGGTGTCCACACAATCACAAAGCTCATAGAAGATTTAACCATGTTTTGAATTTGTATGGACTTTTGGCCATTTGGTCTAGTCATGTGTAAGGAACTTTTGGCCTCTTTTGTGTGTGTGTGTAGAAAAAAATACCCCAAGAACATGGCACTCGAAGCTCTTAAAAGATTATAACAAGTGAACATTGTATTATATTCCAATAGTATGTAAATGTTGCAAGTACATCAAAAAATCAAAGTTGAATCTTTGAGGTGTCCAATACTCCACAGTCGGGGTCCACTTGCCTGCTGTCACCATCCAAACAAACTAGGTGTTAGAACATCATAGTTACATTTATGTAGACAGGTAATGCCTGTTTTCCCCGGCTTGTTATCACTTTACCTAGGAATATAGACAACCATATGGATTCTTAGATTATAATAAAAACAATTTAGCCACAAGTGGAGTAAGGAGTGAATAAGTGCATGGGTTAAGAAGGTATTAGAGGAGGTATGGGATGATTAGTGGGCTTGGTATGTGGGGTGGTTCAAAAGAAAGTGTAAAGGGAAGATTTCACGGGGGTACATAAAATAATAATTCATAGTTAGGGAAGTATTCGTGTGTGTGTGTGTGTAGACAAAAATACCCCAAAACATGGCACTCAAAGCTCTTAAAAGATTATAACAAGTGAACATTGTATTATATTCCAATAGTATGTAAATGTTGCAAGTACATCAAGAAATTAAAGTTGAATCTTTCAGGTGTCCGATACTCCACGGTTGGGTCCAATACTCCACAGTTGGGTTCACTTACCTGCCACTTTCAAGTTGAATCTTTCAAGTGTCTGATACTCCACGATTGGGTCCACTTGCCTACCACCATCCAAAGAAAACCAGTTGTTAGAACAACAAAGTTTTAAAAGGGTAGACAGGTAATGCATGCACACCTCGGCTTGTTATCGCTTTACCTAGGAGAGAGAGACCTATCAAGATTCATGGTTGGATGTTAAATAGTAAAAAAGTCAATGGGGGCATCGTGAAATGTTTAAGGTAGAAGTATTGGCCTTCTAAATAAGAGGAATTAGTAGGGGCAAAAACTAAATTGCCTAGCCTTCCATGTAGGAGGCACAGAATATCATTAGAAAGGACAGTTTATGGGAGAGGCAAAAAAAAGGGGGGGTTTTCTTTCCATGCAAAAAGTAAGAAACCTGTCCATACCTACAACTACTTAGTAGATTGTGTCATAGCCTAGAGCACATTTTTGGCAGAGGATGTGCTTGCCTTTTATGTGGGAGGAATTAGTAAGGAAATTTATTTTGAAAAAAACAATATTAAGCCTACCATAGAGGAGGTGCAACAAAAATTTACTTTAGCCTTCCATGTAGGAGGCATTAGAACGAAAAAGCCATACAATGTCCTAGCCTACCATAGAGGAAGCATATTTAAAAAGCACTTTGCGTTTAGGGCGTACTAGAAGGGACAATTGTTTTGAAGTAAAATCAACTAGCCGTCCATAAAGGAGGCATGAAAAAACAAAATTATTGGGGACATGAAACTAGAAAAATCTCAGTTTAACATCTTCTTGGTTTTTCGAGGGAGAAAGGGTCGTGTTCTAGCATGATGCCGTATATATCCATCTTTTTTGGCTTCCTTCATTTTTTAATTGACAAATGCAAAAAAGGCAGGATCCATATTAATGGACATCCGGGCTGTCTTGCGAGGGGTACAAGTATTAGATATGTCCTAAAAAAGAGGACATACACTAGTTATGTAGTGTAAGTAAGCATCAAAGATTTCTCCAATATCTATACAAAGTGCCAGCTATACTACTTTTTTTTAAAACAAGTTAAAAATGCACCTTTATTTATATAGGAAAGACTAGCCGATGTAGTAGTGTTAACAAAAAAATTAGAATGTGTAAGCAAAAGTGTGTGAAAAATACACATAATTAATCAAGAAAATAATTTTGTAAACATAACTAAAGACCTACAAGTTCTATTCACGTATATCTTTTAAAATTGTATCTAAAAGTGTAACCATAGACAACTTCAAACACAAGGCAGTCTTTACATGTACAAACATGACTTATGGGTTACCGCACATGGTTAGGTTTATTCACAACCATAGGTATATTAATTTCAAGAACTATTGGGGGGACCTACGTAGTAAATGACCCTAAGCAAATGAAAGACCAAATGATTATGCTAGACACAATATAGGTCATTGCACAAGTATGGGGGTGGTCTCGCGATCACACCAAAAGGTTAGCTAGCTAAAGCAATACAACTAGGTAGAAAGAAGCCTAACTAGAGGACTACATAGCAACCTCGGGATAGAGTCTCACTATCAGAGGTAGAGCCGATGGAGAAAGCCCACGACGGCACTACTGCAGCCAGGGTGGAGACGAAGACGCACGACAGACCAAGGCAACATGCAACCAGTGCTAGGGAGTAAGTATGGGACGCATACCTCTAGGGACCATGCAGTCAAGAACCAACCTTCAGAAAAGATGATGCACGTAGGGAGCAAGAGGGTGTTGGCGACTAAAAGTTATGAGAGATAAGGAGGCATAATGCGGGCCAGCTAGTGAGGGATGCACCAAAAAATGGATGAAAGGCAGCAATCCTGACCTGTCATGCCAAGAGGAATGTGCAAGAGAGGATCTCCATGCAACGCCTATACTTACATGCAATCATGGGTAAAAGGGGCTGCCCAAGTTGTGTGGTAATGTAGCCAGAGCCAATGAAAACTGCAACCAGACACAAGCAAACTATGACGAGCACCAGCTTATGGGTATCCATTCGTAAATTCTTCGTTAGTCAAGTGCAATGATAGGGGATATGCTAGCATGAGAGCAAGGGAGTCAGGGAAGGCCAAGACACATGGCGTCATAGTAGTATAGCATGAACAAGCTACAACGAACTACTACGCAAAACATGTACAAAAAGAGAAGCCAACGATGTTGTTGTCTAGGCCAACATGGACTTAGGTAGAATAAAATGTGCGCGTAGAGTAGCAGCAAAGCTCCGCTTGTACTTGCATAAGGCTAGAAATAATCCCTCTTAGAAATCCAACTTGCATGTTCTACATGCAAATTCTACATACAACTCCTACATGCGAGTTGTACATGCGAGTTCTACACGCAAGTTCTACATATGACTTCTACATGCAACTCTTACATGCAACTCCTACATGCAAGTTGTACATGCAAGTTGTACATGCAAGTTCTACATACGAGTGGTACATGCAAGTTCTACATACGACTTCTACATACAACTTCTACATGCAAGTTCTACATACGACTTGTACATGCAAGTTCTACATAGGACTTGTACATGGGAGTTCTACATGATAGTTTTACATACGACTTGTACATGCGAGGTCTACATGTAGAGAGAGAATGTGTTACACTTCCTACATGCAGAGAGAGAAGCTCTCCAACTTGTATAAATACCCCATAATGGAATGAAGCCCACACTCTTTGGGGCATTGTGTTGAGTTCTACTTTGGTATTCCACAAATGTTGGCTCTTTCCTACAGCTTTTGTAGGAAGAGCAGGGTTTTCTCAGTATGCAGGGTTCCGAGGCTTTTTGTCACCTACAAATATATTGGGATTGTCGTTTGTAGTATACATGTAGCTTAGGACCTCGAGTCGTGTTCTATTGAGAGATGTAGGCTTAAGTGTGGTAAGCAAACATAGTACATGCATGTGTAAAAGGAACGTGTATCATCATGGTTGAGGTAATGAAGGCTTTCACCTTCATTGGGGGTTGCAGGGTTTAGGAAGAGTTTAAGGGTTAGAAGAACGTTCCAAGGTTTAGAAGGAGGTTCCACGGGTAGAAGGAGTTCCAAGGTTTAGAAGGAGGTTCCAGGGTTAGAAGGAGTTCTAAGGTTTAGAAGGAGTTCCAGGGTCTAGAAGCAGTTCAAGGGTTCAGGGTAGAGTACATGGTGGAGAACTCGTCTCGCTCATAGATCATGGAGTTTAATGGTTGAGGAACAAAGGGTTTAGGGGGAGCATAGGAGTGGGAGAGGAAGAAGGTATAAGAGCATGGGGGAAAGAAGAGAGAGGAGCGAGGGGGAGGAGGAGGAGGAGGGAGGAGGAGAGAGGAGGAGGAGGAGAAGGGAGGAGGAGGAGGAGGAGGAGGAGGAAGAGGGAGGAGGAGAGGGAGAGGATTGGGTTGCAAGGTTGGAGAAGAGGGGAGGAGGGGTTGCAAGGTTAGGACATGCTTTTGGACGTGGAGTGCAAGGAAGCATGGACGCTTGAGACAATTGCTTGGAATACCAAAGTAGAACTCAACACAATGCCCCAAAGAGTGTGGGCTTCATTCCATTATGGGGTATTTATACAAGTTGGAGAGCTTCTCTCTCTGCATGTAGGAAGTGTAACACATTCTCTCTCTACATGTAGAACTTGCATGTAGAACTCGCATGTCCAAGTCGTATGTAGAACTTGCATGTAGAACTCGCACGTACAAGTCGTATGTAGAACTTGCATGTACAAGTCGTATGTAGAACTTGCATGTAGAAGTCTTATGTAGAAGTCATATGTAGAACTTGCATGTACAACTCGCATGTAGAACTTGCATGTACAACTCACATGTACAACTCGCATGTAGGAGTTGCATGTAGGAGTTGTATGTAGAAGTCATATGTAGAACTCACATGTAGAACTCGCATGTAGAACTCGCATGTACAACTCGCATGTAGGAGTATGTAAGAGTTGTATGTAGAACTTGCATGTAGAACATGCAAGTTGCATATCTAAGAGGGATTATTTCTAGCCTTATGCAAGTACAAGCGGAGCTTTGCCACTACACTACACACACATTTTGTTTTACCTAAGTCCATGTTGGCCCAGAGACAACATACTCCCGGATCCATTTTATTACTCGTCCTCGGGTTATGGCTTATTTTGATTTCAGAGTTGGGATGCCATGTACGTAACCCAGTGGCTATTGAGCTTGTGGAATGCGAGTCATTCCTGCTATAATGCTTTTGCACCATACAATTTGTGGTCTGTAGTCAGGAAGCTTATCTCCTCTTAAGGAGGGGTAGACAGCTATGAATTTCAAAGGGGATCTCGTTGCTGAGGTTGCGGACTCTGCCATCGAATCTTCTTGGGAAGAGGTTTGGCGGGGGTCTCATTGTTGATGCTAGCATTTCTTGCAAGCATACATGTTGGATGCGATTGCACCTGTATCATTGAGCTTATAGATAATTTGTATGCAAGTCTGATATTTTTGCATATAGGAGACGACTGTGATGTTTGGCGAGGGTCTCGTTGCTAAGGCTGCAGACACTTTTGCCAATTCATCTTGAGTTTTGGCATAGCTTCTTGTCCTGATTGTGAATTCATTGCATGCTTTGAGAGTATGGAATGAAAGTGTGTGATACTATTATTGATGCAATCGATTATGTGCCTATGCAAAATCATGTGAGTGCACGTGATGTGTCTAACTATATGCTTATTTGTGGGATTTAATAGGGAAACTAAGACTCAGTCATCCCTAATACGAAATTTATTAGGTCTTCCTAAATGTGCAAAATAAAAACGTGCATATGCTAGTGAGTGCTCGAGATATAATATAATCCTAACTAAAGAAGACTTGGTTTCCCAAATCTTCGTTTTTGTCAGGGACGGCTTGCGTTTGTTGTAGTAGCGCTTCAGTCGACTCCCGTTTATTGTTGTATTGAATTGGACTCCATCCAATGTTTCTAGTAGCACGGCTCTGATGGGATTCATTTTTCTTACTCAGTAGGGTCCTTGACATAGAGACTTCAGTTTCCCCTTGTGTACTTTGGCATTGTATAACAGGATTAAGTCGCCTTCCTTGATGTCTTTAGCTTTCAGATTTCTGTCAAACCATGCCTTTTTGATGGTGGATTCGGCCTTAGGATGTGCTTTTTCTATGGATTACCATGAACCCAGACAAGAGTTCTTGGATTACCTCATTGACAAAATGTGTGCCTCTATCCGACACAATTTCAATGGGGCATGCGAAGTAGGTGATCACATTTTCGTATAAGAATCTTGCTATGCTTATGGCATCTGCCTTTTTGACTGCTTTAGCTTCAGCCCATTTTGTAAAGTAATCAGTGGCCACAATGATGTAGCATGCCTTTATTCCTTTTGCTGCTGGATGTATGGGACCCACATAGTCAATCCCCCATTTTTCAAATGGTTTTTATACAACAACTATTGTTAGGGGATTGAAGTCTTTGTGTTGTGGTTTAGTAGTCCGTTGGCATACATCACAGCCTTTTACATATTCATAGGCATCTGCCCACAGTGTTGGCCACCAGTAGCCTGCGAGGAGAACTTTTCTTACTATGGCTTCCCCTTGGAAGTTTCCTCCTACAATGCCTTCATGGACTTCACTCAGGATTGGCATGATCTCATGAGGCATTACACATCTTCTTAATATCTGGTCCTTGTACAGTTGTCCTGCAATGAGTTGATAGGGTGCAACCTTTAGAATCAATTTTCTAGCATCTACTGCTTTCATTTCAGGGGGTGGTCTTCCTGCCATCAAGTACCCAATGATATCTCCACACCACTATAGAATAGCATCTATTTGAAATAGTGTGGAATCTGATAAGTCGTCTTCTACTCCAGTGGCTTCTTCTCTCGACTTGACATGAGACATGTGATCGGCAATGTAGTGTTGGGCACCTTTGCTGACCACTGTTTTGAGTTGAATTCTTGAAGCAAGAGGAGCCATCTGGTTATTCTTCCTATTGTATAGGGACAGTTCACAAGATAAAGCAATGCTTGATGGTCGGTGTAGAAGACAAAATCATTTGCCAGTAGATAGTGCCAAAATTTCTTTACACTATACACTATTGCTAGGGCTTCTCTTTCTGTGGTGGTATAGTTTATCTCTGCATCATTGAGTTGTCGACTGGCAACGTAGAATGGGTAGTCTTTCTTATGTTCACCAGGTTGACAAAGCACACTCCCAATTGCATACTTGGATCCATTAGTATGAACATGAAAATCAATATCCCAATTGGGAGATATAAGGATGGGTGATGTGATTAGGCGCCACTTTAAAAGCTCGAAAGCTTGGTCGCACTCTTCGGCCCATAAGAATTCCACTAATAATTTGTAAAGTGGTCTAGCTATCATGGCATACCGCAATATAAATCTTCTATAATAGCCAGCATATCCCATAAAGACCTGTACACCTTTGGAATTTGTAGGAGGCAATTCCATGATGATTTTGATTTTATCCATGTCAGTTGCAATCCCATGTTGAGAGACGATGTGTCCCAAAACAACTCCGTGGGTGACCATGAACTGGCTTTTTTGTTGATTTAGGGAGATGCCATACTCCCTGCATTTGATCAGTACTTCTTCAAGACATTTTAAGTGGTCTTGTTTGTTTGAATGGATGCACAAATCATCCAAGAACACCTGTAAAAACTTATTCAGAAATGACTTGAAAGCTATGAATATGACTCACTGGAATGTGGCCGGGGCATTACAAAGGTTGAATGGCATGACTCTATATGCAAAAATACCCCATTCTATAGCAAATGTTGCTTTTGATTGGTCTTAAGAGCAGTTTGCAATTGGTTATAGGCACTAAAGCCATCCAAGAAGCTATATGTTTCTAAACCTGCCACCTTTTCCAACACTATTTCTATTAAGAGTAAGGGATAGTGATCCCTAATTGTGGCGGCATTCATATTTTTTAAGTTTACGCATATTCTGAGCTTCTTGTTGCATTTAGGCACAATGACAATGGGTGAAACCCAATCAGTGTGCTCTATCTCGTAGATGAATCTGGCATCTAGGAGTTTTTCTAGCTCGTCATAAACCATGGTGCCATATTTAGGATTTGTGCGATAAGGTCCACATACCTTAGGGTGAGCACCTTCCCTTATAGGTATCGTGTGTACTGCCATTTCTAGTGAAATTCCTTTCATCTCTTTATATGACCATACTAGGCAGTCGCGCTATTCCATTAGGAGTGGTTTGAGTTTGGTTTTATCTTCTTGTCGAAGCTGTTTCCCAATGAAAACCAGTTTTTCTTCCTCCCCTTCAAGGGCAAGGTTTATTGTGCATGTTTTTGCCGGTCCCTCATAGATTGGAGTTTCTCCGATGCTATCGGTTTCCTAGACTTCAAATTCCCTTAGTGGTCTTGGCATTGCTATTGGCGCACTGCCACTTGTATAATTCTTGAAGTATTCCGGCACTTTTTGAAGATCTGATGGTGTTGAACTAGCCGGACATGTGTCGTGTACTGGGTGGCATAGTTGCATTTATTAATTTGTTAGGCTCTCTTCTTGACTTTCTTTTTCTAAAGTCTCTTGATCGAGCTTCATCCATACATGTGGCTTATATTTTTTAAACTTCTTACGTTGGGAACTATGGGGTAACTTTTCCATTGGTAAGGTGTTTCCAAGTAAGGGTTCATTTGCTGCGCATACTCCTTCTAGCCCCTCAGGGGACCATTCAAGAGGTGGTGGTTCTGATTTTGAGAGAGCTGACTTTACAAGGTACAGTTCGACGATCTTGGATTAGACTCGTTCAAATTCATTGAAGTGCTCGTTGGCCTTGGCTTTTCTGTGATTTCCTCCTTCAGCTTTCTTGCGGGATCTTCTGCTATTATTCAACTTTTGGGAGCTCGACTGCCATTAGGGCATGCAGAATGGCTAAGTCATTATCAAATATTTGACCTTCAATTTCAGCATTCTCAGCCTCTGTTTCAAGGTGCCAAGGAAAATCTGAGTCATTATTGGTATGGGTACCTTCTTCGGGTTCATTATCCCACTCGAGGTCAGCCATAAAGAATGGCATCTCTGGATCGATTGGTTCTTCATGTGTGAATGGAAGATCTACCTGTAGTGCCTTAGCATCTATCTGTGAGAAGATGGGGTCTAATGAATGGCAGTTGTTGATGGTTGCCAATGTTTTTATCTAGTTATTGACATTGCTTTGTGAGTCACCTGCTATGGCATGCTATGGCAAGGGAGCTGATTTGCTTGAGATTGTCGTTGAAGATGTGTCATCCAATACCCTAGGCACAATTTGTTTAATAGCTCATGTCCCCACATTCACCCTGATTGTGGTGTCACAATTCTAGATTGTTAGTCTATCAGTTCCCCAGTCATGGACGATTGATGCTTCCCGTAACCAAGGATCTCCCAGTAAGGTTTGATAGGATTTCTTGGGGAGATCCAAGATTGTGAATTGAAGGGAAAAGCGGACTCCTACAATCTTTGTGGACACACCATTCACTATTCCCAAGGGTTTAGCTTGAGAATCATCAGCAAGGCATATGTTGAAATTAGCCTTTTGCATTGGTGGGAGACCCCATTCTTCGTAGAGCTCCTTTGATAGGACATTTACACCTGCTCCACCATCCCCTATGGCTTGGACTTCATTATATGCCTTGTGGATCAAAGGCACAATAATGTTGTGTATGTCATCTCTCGCACTCATCCGCACAGGGATATCTTTGATGTCGTTCATAGGTGGAGGGGGATTTGCGAGTTCAATCCATCCTTTGAAACTTTCCCAGAGATTGGGACAATCTCGTAGGAGGATTCCGATGGGAATTGACATAGGGCAACTCAGGATGCTAGAGAGTGCGGCTCCTTCAAGTTGACGTGGCGGTACATTATGTTGTGGAGTCTATTGTTGGAACAAAGGCTCTAGTAAAGTATCAATACTTTGTGGGGCCAAGTCATGGATTGGGTCTTGAGCTTGTTTCTCAGCCTCAAATTGAGCTTGTTTATTTTGTACCTGAAAATGAGCCTTCTCCACCTCTGCATTTGGGTATGGAGCTTCTTTTATTTGAAGCTTGAGAATTGATGTAGATGAGCTCGGCTGCTCATTGCTTGGCGGAGGTGGAGGCACTTGTGCTTTCTTTTTCATAAGTCGCTTTGGTTGGATTGGAATGTTAGGGTCCTTGGTGGCCTCTTTCTGTTGGCGTGTAATTACATTTACAGTTTGTGATATTACACTTGCCGGACCCAAACTTTGATGGGGACGTCAGACTTAACCTCTGTTTGTTCTAGGTCTTTATTTTTCATGGGACAATCCATATAGGCATGTCCTATGCTACAATCTCTACGGAGGGGTTGGAAAGTAGCTGGGCTACCACGATGAGGGCACTCTATGATCCGGTGATTTTTGCCACAACCGTAGCACTTGATTGGTGCACGATATGTGTTGGGACATACTTGATTTGCATAAACTTGTATTAGACCCTCTGCACCTTCTACATAGTACTCTAGGTACTCTACTTCATACTCAAATGGCGAGTCTACTTTCTCGGCTTGTAATTGATGTATTGGAACTGCCTGAGGAGCTGGATTTAGTGCTCTTGGATATGGTCGTGATTTGGATTCCTGAGTAGTTGTGGGACTTGTGTTCGAACGGGAATAGGATTTAGCCTCGGAGCTAGGGGCGCTTGTGCAACTACCAGTTGCCTGTATACTGGCATGGGTGCCGCTTGGTATTGTTGAGGTCAAGGCGGGTTGTTGCGCATGTTGAAGATGCAACTGTTCTTATCATGGCCACCGACGATGCAGATATGGCACCACAACCTTGGTGGTGGATTTGCTTGTGTAGTGATCCTGGCTCTTAGGACCAGGCACTCATTTGCTGTATGATTGGCCATGCAATGTGGACACCAAACATTTTCTTGCCGTGGATATGTCTGAGCTTGCAGTTGAGACAAGTGAAGTTTTTGTTCCATGGCCTGCATCATGTCTTCTTTCAACTTCAGGGTGATGGCCTCTAGGCGATCTTCATTTGATGTTTTGTCAGTGGCCTTTGATTTTCCCTTTTTCGAGTGCTTATCACGTGTACTAGATTTGCCATCTCACTACTAGTGTCTGAGCTTGTCATGCCATCCTCGATGTCAATGGCTGCCGCATGAGCAGCACTGAACATTTCATAGCTACTTATCCTTTCGAATTTTCTTTCTTAGTCCTGCAATGAACCATGCCGTGAGGTACTTTGCATCTGGGCATCGGTCACATTTGGCGATTAATCTTTTCATCTTACCTAGGTACATGCGTACATCTTCTCGACGGCCTTGTTCAATCTTGCTTAGTTGGAGAGCGCGATCATCTTGTAGCCTCTCCGTTTGAAAGCGCCTTTTAAATTCCATTTGAAGCAGGTCCCATGTGGCTCACTCTTCCACTAGAAGGTCTAGGTACCATTCAGACGCTTCATCAGTTAAGGCCATGGGAAACCAAGCCACCTTGGTTTCATGGGATTGATCTCCACCTGCTCGGCATGCAGTATCAAAATGTTGGAGGAATCGGTCTAGAATCTAGATCTCCCCTACCATTATATTTGGGAAGTTCCAATTTTCCCAAGGGGCGTCTGCCTTGATTGTTATTATTTCGTCGATTAAAGAAATTTTCATCCTCTGCATCGAGGTCGAGATCCCCATCATTGTCGCGACGACGTCCAGCCATGTTGGGGTGTGGAGGAGTTAAAGGGAGTGATTTAATTTTTGGGGGGGATTCGAGGTAGAGGATTGGCGGGGGTGGTGGTTGCAGCGGAGTTGTATGCAGATGTGGCGAGCATTGGAGTCGGAGGCGTTGGCCAGAACGTAGTTGCGACTACGGCAACCACAAACTTGAGGTTCTCCATTATGATTAGAACACTACAAAGGAGGCCCATCGGCTATACATGTTGTTGATGTGCCATCCTTACCACAAATGGTGCTGGCTCCCATCCAAAGAATCCTTGTCTCGTTGATGCATGTCATTGGATATAATATTGACCCTTGAACTACCATCAAGCACTACGCCCGAAATGGCTTGGCCCTTTAGTGTCACTATGATCTCTGCCACATTCTCATTGTAAATTAGTGATTCCAGTTGTGACCTCAACAGTTCGAGCCTAGTGGTGCAAACCATCAGACTTAGTACCACCAAATTAGCCAAAACTCTGAGCTGCTGACAAAGCTGCTTGCAGAAGGTTGTCACCATATCCAATAGTTGCTTTACAAGCATATTGATTTGTAGGTCCTTCAACATGCTCCATATGTCAAATTTAGCCTTGAACGGTGCTTGCTCACCCTTACGGGGGATTTTTGACACTTTCTAGCGCACACTCAACCACATCGGGGGGATTTCCTTTTTGACTTCTACAACTGTTTCCATCAGAATGTTCACACCAGGCATTGGACCAATTGGAGGCTGCAAGTCCTGCACCCACTTTGTTACTATGTCTTGAATAGTTGCCTATTTTTGCCAATTGATTGGCTCGTTGATCTTCTTGTCTGGTCGGCTAGATGACAATGTGGGACCTGATGGTATCTTCATCTCCCTTGTCACCACATTGGTAGTGGCACTAGTGTCAACAATTGGAGCTTCCAGATCATCGAGCTCAACGATCTGTACATTGTGAATATGGGGTGTCGCAAGCACAGCTGCTGCTAGAATGTGGGCACAAAACTCAACTCATTCGGCCTGGTGTTGCTTGAATAGCTCGAACTAATTGGCGGAATAATTGCAGAAATTTGAGTCATGATTCATTTGCTTCGATCATGCAGCTTTGGCTCAAACAATCGATAATTGTCTATCTGCATGCCTCTCTTCAATCATGCAGCATTGGGAGAATTGTGGTAAATTTTTGGTAAGTGGCATAATTTGAGTGATTCGTAGCATTGGCAGAATGGCAGTGATCCAACTATTGCAAAATTTTTCCTTTCCATTGCCTTCCAAAGCTCTTCCAGGCCTCCATCTAGCTTCTGAGAAGCCAAGAGAAGTAGCAGGAGTAAAGAAAACCTATTGGAAGCAATCATTTCACATTCTTTGAGCTCCTGTAACCTCTAGATGTGCATGATTTGGATACACCCCCACAGACCACCATTTTCCATTCTGTCTGTTTTGGTGAATCGGGGATGGTGGGCCAAAACTGTTACCTACATATTTTTGGGCAATTCGATGAAGCATTCGGGGAGTTATAGACCTCTGTGTACTCGATTTTGTCTCTCTGTTACACATTTTTCTTCTTAAGGTCCTAAACCTTATATTTATGACACATGGCAGTGGATAACTTTACCCCTTGAGATTATTTTACCTAAGGTTTCCAAGGTAAAATTTCAAGGGTTGACTCCTCGTTTCGCATTCGTCGGTTGGGATTTTGGAGTTCCATTAGAAGAGGGATATTCGAAGACTATCTTACTGAGTCCGATTATGTAGTGACATCCATGTTTTGAGGCATCTCAGGTTCTATTTTTAGCAACGGTCATTGTCATGAGGCCGTGATTTTTTGGGACATACCTTATGCAGATCACTCTAGTTGTAGTTTGAACCATGTGCACTCATTTGTGGTGTGTATTGTGTTGCATTGGATGCTTTATAGGCCTTTTGGATGCATTGCAATACTTATTGGATGCACTGATAGGCCCGGATTGCCTTTTGGGATGTTTATTGATGCACGTTTAGCACACAAATGCTATTTTATGCTGAGGGACAGCTTTGATACATTGCATTTGATGCCCTGATTGTGCTATGCTTTCTTGGATGAGACATTGATGATGCTTATGCCCATGGATGGTGTTTATGCTTGAGGCATTTGGCTCTTATTGGCATTAGGTTTGTCATTGTTTTGTCATTGTAGGTTGACATTTTCTTTTGGGCCAAAATTGCTCACATGGATGCATAGTATATGCACATGAGTCAGATACATTTTGATGTTTAAGCGTTGAGTTTTGGTGACGTTACCTTCCATTGTGGCATACATATTTGGGTCCACCTAGTATTTGGAGTGATTTCTCCCTTGCAAGTACTAGCATTTGGGATTTTGCTTTATTTGCATAATGGCATCCTCTTCCATGTCTGAAAATAAGTTTCTCAGCATTAAAATGTTTGATGGGACAAACTTTTCTTTGTGGAAAAACTGAAATAAGGTATGTCCTTATTCAAATTAAGTAGATTAAACCCTTGGAAGGGATTGCAACTAAGCCTGTAGCTATGTTTGCTAATGATTGGAATGAGTTGGATGCATTAGCAAAGTCTACTGTTAGACTTCATCTTGCAGAGTTAGTTTATTTCATAGTAGTAAATGAGTAGACTACGATATATTTGTGGAAGAAATTATGTGCCACCTATGAGAAGGAAACAACCTCTAATAAAGTTTACCTCATGAAGAGGTTGTTTGAGCTGTAGTTGAAGGAAGGGGTCTCCATTTCGTCTCACTTGAATGAATTGAATATTATTTTCAGCTAGCTTTAGGCTCATAAACTAAATTTTGACATGGAGACAAAGGCAATAATCCTCTTATGTTCATTGCCATCCTCATGGGATACCTCCTGTACAGCTGTCAGTAACTTTGCACCTAGCGGAGTACTGAAGTTTGATTATGTTGTTGGCAACTTGTTGGCAAAGGAGATTAGATAGAAGTTTATGAATGGCATCAAGCAGGATGCAACCTTAAATATGCAAAGGGGCAAATCATAGTTTAGGGGTCGAAACATTGAGTGTTATCATTGTTGCAAGAAATGTCACCTGAAAAAGGATTGCTACAAGATAAAAAGGGAGCAAAAGGATAAGAAAATAATGCAAATTGGGGTGCAAATAAGAAGGAAGAGAGTCCCATGGAGGACAAAGGCAAAATAAAGATCAAGGAGATCAATGCAGTCATTGATGATAATGACATCATCAATGCAATCACTGATGATAGTGACAATGACGTTCTCTTCATGTCTAGTATCCTTGTTGCAGTTGCTTACCACTTCAAATGATGCATATTCCCAGGATTGGATTTTGGATTTTGGTGCTTCATTCCATGTTACTCCCCATTGGGAATGGTTCTCCACTTATGATAGTGGAAAGATAGGTTGTGTGCATCGTGGAAATAACTATGCATGTGACATTGTGGGAGTATGTGACATAAAGTTTTGTTTTGCAAATGCGTCTGCATTTGTTTTGAAAAATGTGAGAGGCCAAGCACATCACAATAATAACAAATGATATGGCTCGGAGGACCATGAGGTAGTCTTTGGCAAGGGTGATAGGGTCTGGCATCAGTGGCGGGCTCTACAGCCGTTGCCACTGGTTGAATTTGAGCTACAACTATGGTCTGGACAGGAGTCACCTAGGGTAGGGGTGGCATGCAGTGAGCATTGTATCTATAGGCAACAATGGTGTGAGTTGTTGTCTGGCATATGGCACACCATAATTGGTTGAGGCTGCATTCTTCTTGCCCATGGCCATCGTTATGGCATTTGGGACACCAGACACCATGATGCAACCGTAGCGTCGAGGCTTCAGTGCCATCTTCGAGTAAGAAGGGTTTAGCGAGACCACATTCTATGGATGATGTCTTGATTTTCTTGAACGGTCTTATGTGCTCATGACATCATGACATTCACGGGCTCTCTCTTCTCCATTACTATCATCAGAGTCTATACCAGAGATGTGGTCAGCCCTTTGGGTTGATGGTTCATGCTTTGTGTGGATCATCAGCATGGCGGGTACAGTTGACAAGTTGGTCGAAGTTTAATGCCGCTATGTCTAAAGAGGCAACCACTTGTTTCAGTTTATTTTTCAGCCCATGCATGAAGTGTGAATTCAATACATTTAGGGCGGGGCATTATGCTTGTGGTAGGCAATAGGAAAGGGTGCAAAACTTGGTGACGTAGTTGTCTAAGGTGTGATCTCTTTGGTCCATGTGTCCAAGCTTTGCAAGGACATGAACCATAGTTTTTCTACGTAGTAGAAAAACAAAAAGGTTGCACAAAGGATATCAAAGTCTTGGAATAGGTGATGGCATATTGCACAACCCAAATCATAGCTCTCCTATGGAGCAAAGCTAGGAACATCATGATTTTGACTACTTTTGTTTGCTACACCACTAGAACATTGGCTTGCCACACGTGCGCATTGGCATCCTCTTTGAGGAAGTCAGAGAACTTGGGGTACTTGACTGTTATGATTGGGTGATGAGTGTGAGCATGAATAAAATAAATGGTGAAAGACAATCGGTGGCACGGATATGGAGGCATAACAGGGGTACAACTTAACGTAGTTGCAGGAAGACGTGGGGGCAAAGAGCTAGATTCATCAGAATGCTCATCAATGGTGAGAGTGCTACTCTACTGGCTTCCTCGAAGTTCACTGACTTGATGAAATCCTAAGAGTGATGCAGTTTTTTGCAGTTTCTATATCAAGCTTCTCGCACAAACATGTACCCTAGGAGAGGGTAACAAAGCGGATGAGAAAGCGTAATAGGTAGGGTTAACGATCGTGGTTGCCAAAGTGTTAACGGGATTTGTCTACTACGTTAACTGGTCATATTAATACAACATTTCTCTAAAACAGGGTCAAAAGCTAAGCAGATCGGGCATTTAAATGGTACAAAATCAAATTGAGTTGCTTAAATCAAACACATAAATACAGTACTGAAGAGAAACATAGCAAGACAAATAAAGATAATGTTGGAAAATAGAATGCAGAACTTGAAGAACACAACACTCAAAATACCCCATGAAGTACTACAAGACAACCGACGGGTCTGATTGAGCAAGGTCACTTGTATTTCAAAAATCTATAATCAACAACTTACAAAGAGGGGCAAGGTGCCCCTTATAAGGTCTACTTCCCGTCAACAGTCATCATAGGTACCGTGGGGCTTGATTTAACTGTGGTATCCTAAAATGGCTATGGTCTCATGGGCAATGCCGTAATTACCAGGGGCTCCACCACATTGAATAGTGGTCGCCCTCTTGATTGTGCCTTAAAGGCTTGTCAGAGGCGAGTTTGGGTCAGGTGACTCTAACGATTGAACTTGTTGATGTTCCTAGAATGCCTACCCGATCGGGGTGGTCGAACAGGTTAACAAAGTGGACCAAAATGGAGTCCTATCAACCAACTCTATGAGGTTAAGCAATAAGAGATCGAATCTCTTTGGGATTATATTTCTAGAATCAAACTCTTGAACTCTCAATCTGTGAGCCTCACAAGAGGATGAGCGATGAGCAAGTACTACCATGCTTCCTCATTGGACTACAAGGTTCAAAGCTTCATGACCATCTTTTTACCATGAATCCCATGCCACTGAGTTGCACAGCAAGACTGCTGTTTGCTAAGATGACAATATGAAAAAAAAGGCCCAAGAAGGGAAGACCACATCCTCCTCCTCAGAATTATCAGAACCTTCAAGCCCACTACTTCAAGTGAAGTCAAGGAGGCAACCCCTACCACCAAGGGTTTGAATCTGGACGAATTGGCTACTAATTTATTGAATTAATTAAGCCAGCAATCGGAGGGAGGACAACCAAGGAATCCCCTAGTAATCCCCACTTATTCCCAAGGAATGACAACATATGGTGTGGGATCTATACTAGGAACCATCCCACCAATGAGTGCCCTCCCTTTGGGCAAGGATTGCACTTTACTATGTGCATTGTGCACGATGGGGGAACCAAGATACATCCCATTGTCATTATCCTAGGGTCATCACCCAACCGTTGTACCAGCAAAGGCCACCACTTACCTTACTTGCACCATTGAGGGAGACACTCCTACCTGCTTAGGGAAATTTAGGGCTCAAAATCTCATGTTACCCACACTATACTAGGACCTCAACCACCTCCATAGTGAATCACTCCTATGAACCAAGTCTTAGTGAAGGAACTACATAGTAATTGGGAAGAACCAGATCATGCCCTTAGTGGGGATATTCATTCTCAATATGGTAATACTATGAGTCTGAGTCCAACTATATAAGTCATTATGTTATGCAGGACAACCGATATATCCCCATCTACCAAACAACTTCTGTATCTCAAAATGCAAGAAATATAAACACCTTACAAGGAGACCATCGATTTGATGCTCTACACATCAAGGTCCTCATTCCTTGAAAGATTGTCCCTATAGGGACACCCCATCCACACCAACCATGGCCCCTTCAAACACACAAGTACTATTGTACACTAGGTGTGGAGTTGACGACCTCTAGAAGGATTGCTCAATGCGAAGGCCAGCAGTGCCAACTACTGCACCCAAGAATGCAACTCTTAATCTTCGCAGCATTGAGAGAGGCCAAGTGTCATATGTATTCTTAAATGTAATTACAAGGACCCTGGCTAAGGCACTCATCACAAAGAAACTTCATAAGCAAGCCAAAAGATATAAGGCCAGTACATCCCAGCTTAGAGAGATAAACAACAAGGGTGCAGTTAAGGTGGGAAAATGTTTTGACAAGGTGATTATCCAAAATGGATCCGATGAAGACACAACCACCTTTTCCACCTCATCCTCTCCTAGTCCTACACCCTCAACAAATAACCAATTCAATCAACCACCAAAAGGAGGGGATGACAGTTGGGGAGCGTTGGGTCATAGTAAACCTATGACCCCCAAGGGTCAAGGTGAATACCCAGACCTTGTCATTGAGAAACAACACCTCACTGAGGCACAATAGTTCATGCGTGACTATCAAGAAAGATTTGAGCAAAAGCTCAAGGCAAGTAAAGGGGCAAATACCATCCATCCTAACTACCCAATGGCTAATAGAATCCTCAAACCCTCCAATGTACTCAAAGAGTGGATGAGGAAAGTACACAAGGTTCATTAACAGGATGTTCACTTCTAAGGCATAAGATGTTCAAGGAGGACCCTACATGGCACCAAGCAAGAGAAGAGGACAATATGTCCTTGTATGGGTTTGAAGAGCCACAATTAGTTAGCATTGAACCAATCACACAACCTCAATATATTGCTGAAATATTAGCCTCATTCCTATCCACCGAGCTAAAGATGCCCATTGCGATACTATTATGGGGTAATTCTACTCTGTGGAGAGACCTCTCAAATTGGATGAATGGTCAAATGGTAGCTTCCGGGTCCATTGATTCTGAGATATTCAAACCCCAAATGACCCCCAATACTTTCCCAAGGTACTCATTAACAAATTGGGCCAGTACTCTGAAAGTGATGACAGCAACGCAGTACTTCCCATCTCCTACTAAGGTCAGAGTGTGACCACAATCTTGGATGGAGGAGCAGGTATAAGCATAGTCACTAAGCAGTACTGGGCCAAGTGGGTACGACTCAAGATAGGTAGCACAAACCTTGTAGTCAAATTAGATGATGGAGCAACAGCCCCCAACCGGTAGGAGTTCTAAGAGACATCAAGATTAAGACCTTCGGTCTGATCTATGATGTGTGGTTTGTTGTAATGGACTTACCCAACCAGTTAGATCAATATGACATCATGTTGGGTAGACCTTTCATGCAAACTACAAGATTGTTCCATGACAGGAGCTCAAATAGAATATATTTATGTAAGGATGAGTAAGTCATGAGGGTGGATCTCCAAACTTGGAAGGCTCACCCTATGTTGAAGAATCTATTTACAAATAAATATGACACCATTAATAGGTTGACATTGGTAAATGTATTCAATGCTTATAAGGAAGAGGACAATGGAAAGAGTCCTGAAGACTTTCAGTGTGCTCCTTTACCAGAGTTAGAAGTCTCACTAAATCGAATGCATACACTGGCCACAATAGATCTACCAAGTACTAAAGGAACTCAATTTATGCACTTTGACAATGATAAACCTACCACCATTACACCTTTTTACGCCCTAAGAGCAGCACTACCTAATCAAATTGAAATTGCAATTGATAATGCCATTGATACTAAAGAGATAGATTTTACTCCATCTCAACTTTGGGTAGAGCTCACATTAGTAGGTGCAACATGCCAAATATATGACATGGCAGATGCTCGAGCAAGCAACAACTCATCTCCTGAGATACATTAAAACATCTTGGCCAGGTACTCCTTGAATTGTGCAATTTTGAAATTCAATCCATAGGAGGTACCTCAATTAAGGTTGTTGGTTCTTTAATGTTGAATGTTTCCATGGACAATCACGTTGTGCCTTGCAAGTTTTTAGTAACTCTTGCAGGTACCTCTATGGAAGCCGCAATTCTTGGTAAAAGTTGGATCCAAGACACATACAAATATTTGTTTGGTGATGAATCAACCCACCAAGATGCTACCAAACGAACCAACATCCAAGCATCATCATCAACATATACTTCCACCTCTCAACCTCCACAAGAGCCTCACCAACAAAGATGATGAAGAAGAAGAGCAACAAAGCAAGTGTGGGTCCGAAAGGATCTATTAGATGCCCAAGGGTACTCTGAAGGTGAATCATATATTTGGGTTGGGACAAAACCTCGACATCAAAAGCCACCCCATCATGTATACAACAAACCTTGACATCGAAGAACAAAACAATGCCATCCAACAAGGAAGTTACAATATCGTTGGGTTCCCACAAGACTACTAGAGGCCTAGGAATATTACCTTGGAAACACTTTTATTTGGGTACCCAAGGTACTACATGTAACAAGACCACCTCTTTCATCTTCAAGAAGCAGCAAAAATGTGCTCAATAAAGAGAAGAAGAAAGAATAGATGCCAAAGCCTCAAATTATCCTCATCAAAAGATGAGAGACAACCATCAATTCAGGCCTACTGATTATGAAAAATCAAGGCAAAGATTGGAGAGCTGAACCATAAGAACCTACCTTGAAAGAGGTACAACCACAAGAACCTACTTCCAAGGACAAGGGGAAAGTGCCAATAAAGGAGGATCATACACAAAGAACATCATCTACCTCCTATCGAGTAGTTACACAAGAACTTGTCTCCTACTTGACCACCAGTCTATCAAAATGACATTGAATTCACTACATCATCTTCAAGGCAAATAGCAATTGCACAAGAACAAGTCTCCAAAAATGAGACAATAACACAAGAACATGACATGACAAGAATAGAATCTACTTTGGGAGCTACAGAAGAACCTTTCTTAGTGAGAAATTAGGCATCAAGCTTCATGACAGCTACACAAGAACTTGTCACACCAACCATGCCAAACACAATGGAAGTCACACAAGAACCTTTGAATGTGAATGAGGAATTAGCCTCATTGATAGCTTTCTCAAAAGCAACTTGGGCTCAACAGGGGAGACCACGTGAGGTGGAGTTCATTCAAGGGGGCAAGGGGGGGCAGCATTGAACTAGCTTAGTAAAGATGATTTGAGGGAGACTAATCAATAGGTATTTCTTATTAAAAAGCTGATGGGGGGACAAAATCAAGTGAAGCTTCTTCTATTTGTGACTTGTTCAATTCAAATTCATGTATTAGTGATATTGTGCTCACAACATGTTCAAAAAAAGAGAATTCCTTAAACAAATTTGATATGAGGCACACACATCACACCATTTCCCAATGGTGGAAAGTGGCATGACCCATTTTGTTCCACACAAAATTTTGTGCCTTTTATCACCTTGATACCCTTTGTATAGAAATCTGCCTTACTGAATGGTTCATACTAAGCCATTCCTTCGAACAAGTTCCCAAACCTAAGTATTCAAGTGAATCATGCTTCTCTGATGCCTTATTAAGATCATATTTCTATATTAGTGGCCATTGGTGTGTGATCACATATCCCCACAACATCTTAGGATCTCTTGATTTGATATGGAAGTTTGATACAAGGAACACTCGCACGACACCATTTTCCAATGCTTGAAATGTCATGACACATTTGGGTGCACACAAATTATTGTGCCAATTGCTATCTTGATAGTTTTGGTATAGAGTACCACCTTGCTTAATGGTTCATTATGTTGCATTCCTAGAGAAGCCATGATTTTCTCATACATACGTACTCAAGACTTCATATCACTTTCTCACATTGTGTGATTAAAACATAATTACACAATTTTTTTACAAAAGGATCAGAGTACGTGTGATGCCATGTTTGTGAGAATGGACCTCATTGGGCACGCAACAAATCAAACATGCAATCAAGAGTCTATAAACAAGCGGGATAATGATATGTTCTAGGTAGGTTGATGTATCAATAGGAAGAGAAGCAAGATGACAATATTATACAAGGCTGGCATGGAATGTGTCCTTTAGATATTCAACATATAGGGATAGTGAAGTGTAGAATTCTATCGAACAAGCATGGCAAGGTATGATAGACATTTGAGGATGTCATGTTTCACATGGAATTGAAAAGCTTAGGTTAGAAGTTATTTAGTTTGACCTTACAAGACTCATGGCCAAAATTGGTGACCAAATTTGACCTTATCCGTATGATGAAAAAGATCTAGGTGACAACGTACTTAGCTCGTTCCAACAAGACTCGTTGCCAAAATTGGAAATCAAATTTTGTAGGTTGTCTCTGTAAAGATAGATTATGATTAATTATGTCATCTATGAAAAATATTGACTTGGTACAATAATAGCATGTGTCACATGGTGAAGACAAATAAGACCTGTGATGCCTCTTAATGGAAATTTCATTATTAGGAAGAATTATAAAAATTGGTAAGCTTTGCAATGGGGAAAACTAGTCAGCAATTGACATGACCTATCTTAGTAATAAAACTGACAACTTTTATATTTTTCTAGTAGCACAATTCAAAGGAGATTAAGAGTGTTTTTTTCCTCTTTACTCTAGCAAAATCAACAAAACTGGGCTAAGTTTTCTCTCCATCTTCTTGTCTTGCGGCTGATTCAAAGGCATAAACATGGGCATTAAGTTTTAACTTTTGCAAGCTGTTACAACACCCCATGATCATATCTCATAATTGTTCACCCTTTTCTATGTCAAAGTTCCATGTTTGCAATGACCCCTAATGACCACATGGTCAATTACAAATATTGATCACATGGCATATTCTCTCTCTCTCTCTCTCTCTCTCTCTCTCTCTCTCTCTCTCTCTCGCGTGCAAATCCTTTCATAAATCCTCTTGTTCATTCTTGAAGATAAGAGTAAACACACGGTCGATTAATGGCTTCTACCTAGAATTTTCAAGACATCTAAGCATCTCTAGATAATATCAAAGGCTACTTTCTATTTTGAACTTGATAGCTAGAGATATTACTATAATTCATTGGATATATATGTGGTAGGAGTTCTAGTTCCTTTAGCTCAAATTTGTATTACTATTGTACTTGAGCCATGAGTCATTGGAATAAAGGACTATACAATGGATTAGCATTGTAAGGGGGTGTCATTCATATCCCATCACTATGCATATTTTCTCTCTGAACTCTACCTCATGCGAATCTTTAAGTTTTGAGTGAAAAGCCTACTGGAGGACAAGCAAGTGATCTTCAGCTTGCCATGTCAACAATTCATCATTTTGGGCTATTTTCTCATACTGTTAACGGGTCTAGAAAAGTGGCATTGATTGCAGGAGCATGCGGATTCATCTTCTCGGGAAGAAATGGCGATGATCGTATGACGAACATTGTCTTCAAGCAAGCCTCGAAGCATAACGGATATATGCATGAAAGTTAATTTTAGTTTAAATGGCATTGTCTTCCAATGCTTGGGCAATGACACAACTCTAATAGACTTGACTCGCATTTGTGACTTCCAAATTGCCTTGAATCAAGTTGTTCCATGTGAAGTTATAAGGTTGCCTTCACTTTCTCATCTTAGACTTGGAAAGTTGCAAATGGACGACTCATGTTATTTTTTGGATCTAGTGCCCTTTTTTAGTTGCTTTTCTTCTTTTGATTAGTCCAATGCTTAGCAAGCTAATTCATGGGGATTCTTCCCATGAGCCTATCTATTGTCATTTGATGTTGCGAGATCAGTGATATGGCATCATGACAACTTAAACATATTCCAAGCCCTTAGACTCTTTGGACCCCTAATGGCTCTCACTTAATTTGTTGATCTATACTTTCCATCTACCTATTCCAAAGGCCCTTATTCTCAACAAATCATTCCATACATATTGACCTAAGGAGAAATATAATTGAAGAGGCCTTTATTTTGTGAAAAGGTAGAGTATCCCAACTAAGTTTAGGTCAAAGGGGAGACTTGAACTCAAGAAATCTACTATGCAAACTTAGGTCTTATCACTAGGCTAAATGAAGATTTTGTGAAAGAGGTAAAGTATAGCTATGTTAAGAGGAAAGGGGGTCCTAAATAGAGATTTGGTGATTAATTTATCCCTCCCCTCCTCAAATTTCCAATAATTAATACATTATCAAATTCTTTTCAATTTGGGGGACCTATTTTGAAAGTGCAGTTAGCAAACTCCACACTGTGAGCACTTTCCATGGGATCTTTCCCTTTATCGGAAGGTTCACCCGATAGCCTTTCAAAGTGTATGTATATGTTGTCCAAGCACCTTTTTTCCACACAAATTAATCATCTATTAATGCTTTTTTTAATTTGCAAAGAAAGTGTAATATTATTATCAAGAATTACATAAGAGAAACAAGTATTCAGCCTCTAAAAGGAGGATAAAGGCTAGTAATCATTGAGGTTGACCCTTATGATCGCCAAATAAAACTGATTAGCCTAGACACTTTTCTTACTTAAAAGCCTCAAGTTGCTTTCTACTACCTCCTCAAAAAGAGATTTATTTTTAAATACTCCCTGAAAGATTATTTTTTATTGGAGGAATTCCAAACGCACTACAAAATAGAGACTCGAACCAGGCCCCATGAAAGGCATCATTCGATCTCCCGATATGACTTGCTTCTAAAAAGCTAAGGCCAATAGAGGCAAGTTCAATCTTGCTCAACTTTCGTCAGTATGGTTTCATACAAGGTAGAAACATTCACGATGCGATGTTGAATGTGATGGTGGCTATTGACTATGCATTCATGAAAGGTTTTCAATGCTAAATTTGGATTTAGAAAAAGATTACGATAGGATAAGCTCGCAGTTTGTTCTTATGACCACAGAGAAGACATGGGAGAGGCTTCAGATGGATCTGCCTCTTGCTCTCAATTCTTTGCTAAGGACAACACGAGTCTTTTGGCACTATGGAGGAAATTAAGAAAGTGGTTTCAACAAAAAGCTTCCCTTAACCTTCTATTAATTCTTGAAAAAGAATAACCATATACATTAGTTGATGGAGGAAGAAATCTTAGAAATAAAACTCTAGTCCAAGTCTCCTTGCTCTTCATCTATCATCTATGCTTCCACTACAAGCCGTTTCCAAAGAACCTAGCTTGCTCACTACTACCTAGTAGCTCATTAACCATGCTCCAAGCACTTGACCGTTTTGTTAAGGTTTGTGGTCGGCGGGAATTCAAACCCAGGTGCTATCAGATTGCGCCCAATTATTTTGCAGAAAACAACATGATAGGAAACACTTAGAAAACTATCGCAAAAACATTTAACCATAGCATGACACGATTCCATTACACACAAGAAATAAATTGGCAGACTCAATTTCTATTTGACACATAAGCGAATACCAAGATAAATGAGCAATACACTAATAATGCGTGTACACATCGAAACCACCTCTTTATTCATAAACTATAACTTGCAACAGCAGGTAACCCTTACATCAAGCACCAAAAATGGTCATTCCGATAAAAGACCCAACAGTCGCCAAACTAACAACACCTACATCATCTGTGACGAATCGCGTATAGCAATTGAGAACAAACTCCATCTCCATCTCAGATCAAACTATTTCTTCTACAAATCGTCCAAAACAGGACCAACACCATAGAAATTGAAGGTACAACCTTTAAACGATCCAACAACCCTGCAATTAGATGAATCTTTGCCACGAGCTATACGATCAACAAAGGAATCAAACCCGTCAGGGCAGCAACGCACCATCACCCATAGAAAATTGTCATCCTCATGAAGAACCTCACTAAAGTCACTGACATCTTTGAAACTCTTCACGCCAACACTAAGTAGAACAGCATAACAGGCGAACCAACAGCAAGAACAGATCCGTCCGACGAACCTCCGACAAAACCGTCAGAAGCACCACCAGCCGAACCAAGAGATGAACCTCCACCACCAGGAGCCCCCGATCCAGTAAAGTTTAACACACCACAACCGACCTAATTATTCTGACCAACATCACCAGAAAAACCATCAACTAAACCTCCACTATTAAAAGTTAACCCAGCAGAGACCTCATTGGTAGCAGAATCACCCAAAGGCAAAGAAACACCATCCACAACCTGCACATACTCAGCCATACGCTCCCCCAAGACCACATCATAACTTCTCCCTTTACCATTCTCATCATAAGGCCTTTCAATCAAACACTCGCATGCCCGCAATTGAAGCTCTTCAGTAGCATCATACTTAAGAACGAACTGTGCCAAGAGAATTTAGAAGCAACATTAGCAAGAACTCCCGCAAAGGCCAAACAACTAAAAGCCATACTCCTCAAGCTTTTGTTCATGAATTTCCCCTTCACACCACTAGTGACCGTGTCCAACATGCACGAAACAAGACCCTTTAAAGTCTTCACACCCAGAAAACACAAAACCACAGAAATCAAGCAAAAAAATTTGCAAATAAACTGGAATTGTCTCCCCGATTCATTCCTAAGAACGCCAAGGTCTAGGGTCGCAAGGAAGCTAATACGTACCGTACGATCTGCGGTGCTAATTTTCAAGAAGTTGTCATTTGCACCAACATTAGGTTCTCACGTCGCTCTTGTGATGAGAACTATCCTTAGAGAGCCTCCTCGCGCATGCCTCGAGGATTTGCATCCTAACATTTTCTTTGGCATAGGGCTGCTGGCCTAGCTTTATGGATTTTGCCAATTCTAACCCAGCATTCCACTCCCCAAGCCCGCAGCTGTGATTGGTGCACAGCCAGCTATGCAAGCTAGAAAACCTCTGGAATGCTGAGATGGAGCAACCGTAGCAAAATAACCTCCTTCTCCAAGCACGTGAAATATGAAAGCCGCTCGCTCCACGTGGAATCAGATCCTTGGAGCTCGTGTGGATGGGACCATAATCCTGCCCGCCAAAATTTCTTCTCCAGTGGCGACGGAATTCTTCAAGAGATGAGATTCGTCATGAATCCAGGACCTTGCCAATGCCTGCTGCTGCTGCTCCGTTCTCGTCTTCACTCCACCATCCTCCCGTGGTCTTCGGCGTGCATCAGTGCAGAGGTGGGGTAAGATCGCTCTCTTGTGGTTGCCTGCGGTGGACTGCTCTGTCGCCTCAAGAGCCTCTGCTGGCGCACGCAAACTTCATGAGAAAGAATTTCGCAACACCATCGCCGAACGAGCAGATACAGAAGTACCCCAGATGTAGAGTAGCTACTCATCCACAAGTTTACTCAAAACAGAACGGGTTCACTCAGAGAAGCGGCGACCGAGGATTTCAAGAGGACCTGTATCAGCAGGACCGACGTCGCATTGCTTCTTTGCTACAAGGACGTATTGCCTTACCAGAGGGCCAGCTCGTCCACGCCCATATCATCATAGCGGGGCTCGAAACGGACACCTTCTTAGCTAATATCCTTATCTCAATGTATGGCAAACATAGGGCTGTTTGCGAAGCGCGTAACGTGTTTGATACAATGCATCAACGTGACGTGGTCTCTTGGAATGCCATGATCGCTGCATATACCCAGGATTTGAACGCCAAGGAGGCGCTCCAACTTTTAAGCCAAATGCAACTTCGAGACGTGACACCAAATAAGGTCACCTTTGTTTGCGCTCTGGGCACATGTGAGAGCCCTGCGGTTTTAAAAGAGGGTGAACTGATCCATGCATGCATTGTTGAAGCTGGATTTGAGACCGACGTTGTGGTAGGGACAGCTCTAGTCAATATGTACGGCAAGTCTTACGCCCTGGAAAATGCACTGTCGATGTTTGAGAAATTGCAAAAGCCTAGTGTTGTATCTTGGAATTGCATGATTTCTATATATGCAGATCAAGGACATGACAAGAGTGCCCTTGAACTTTATGAACAGATGCAAAAAGGAGGTGTGAAGCCTGACAGAGTCACTTTCATCAGCATCGTGGGTATATGTGCTAACCTCACAGCCCTAGTAGAAGGTCAGCAAGCTCACATCTGCATAGCTGATAGTGGACTGGAGTCTGATATTATTCTGGGAACTGCCCTTGTTGATATGTATGGAAAATGTGGGGCTTTCTTGTCTGCACGTGCTGTGTTTGACAAGATGCAGAGTCGGGACGTTGTCTGCTGGACAGCAATCATCACATCCTACTCCCAACAAGGCTATGGTAAGGATGCTCTTCAGCTCTTTCATGATATGCAGCAGGAAGGTGTAAAGCCGAATAACATCACCTATATCAGTGTTTTCAATGCATGTTCAAGTTTGCAATCCCTTCCACAGGGTAGGGAAATCCACAGTTGCTTGATTGACAGCAATATTGAGTTGGATGATTCCTTGAGGAATGCGCTTGTGAACATGTATGGCAAGTGTGGGGCTTTGGAAGATGCACATTCAGTATTTGAAAAAATACATCAACGGGATGTGATCTCTTGGACTGCAATGATTGATGCATATGTGCAGCAAGGGCAGGGTGAAAAAGGTCTTCAACTCTTCTGGCAGATGTTGCAGGAAGGTGTGAAGCCTGATGAGGTCACGTTTCTCACCATACTGAGGTCATGCGCATGTGTTGCAGCACTCACAGAGGGTAAACTGATCCATGCATGTGTTGTGGACAGTGGATTTGGGTCAGGCCTTGCTGTGGGACATGCCCTTGTCACCATGTATGGAAAATGTGGCGCTTTGCATGATGCCCGGACATTGTTTGACCAGCTATATGAACACACTGTGATCTCTTGGACAGCCATCATTACAGTGTATTCCCAGCAAGGGTATGGAGAGGAGGCTCTTCAACTTTTTGAACAAATGCTGCAAAATGATGTAAAGCCGAATGAGGTAACATTCGTTAGTCTTCTCTCTGCATGCAGCCATGCAGGTCTGATAGAGGAAGGACGTTACTTATTTGTGTCTATGAGAAAGGACTATAATATCACACCTACAGCTGAGCATTACGGATCCCTTATTGATCTTTTGGGCCGGGCAGGGCTGCTTGAAGAGGCTGAAGACGTCATCTATGGTATGCCATTTCCTGCTAATAGTTTAGTATGGATGGCGTTACTTGGTGCTTGCAGGATGCATGATGATGGTAAGCAAGGAAAACATATATCAGAACATGCAATTGTTTTTAAACTGGGGGATCCCCAGTGTTGCTTTGCCACAGATTTAGATGGGATGCTACTTTGAAGCATGGAACTACTTATTCCAAAACAGCCTGGTTAAAGCAGGGGTTGTGCATTTTGGTGCTGTTGTGCCTGCCATGTGCCATTGCGGGTTGCTACTTCAGCTGACCATATGTAGCCACTTATATCGACAGTGCCTTGAGATACATGTAGTGACCTTTGCTTATGTTGAAGCCATTCTGCATTGTCAAGAGGGTCCCTCCAGACCCCTTCCCTTTTTCAACGCTTTCCAGTGATGCCACCATCCATTGGCCATCATTCTCATTATTCAAATTCCCTCCCTCCCAAACACCGTGTGTGCTTTTCCCCTGCCCATGGGTTCGTGCCTTTGCCTCCAATCTTGGGGGTGATTGAGGCAGCCTGGAGACTCTACAGCTCTTGGAGAGACAGCGACAGAGACCGCTTCACAACTCTAGAGACAGATTCTCGGGTAATCTTCCACATAGGATTCAATGTACATATGGAGCTGGGGGTTTGTTTCCTGCTGCTTGTCCAGTAATCGCGACAGTTATTTCATGACAGAGACAGCTCATCAACTGTATAGACTTTGCAAAACAGGTAATCTCCTGCATGGGACTCCAATGTATGTTCGGAGAACTTGAAATTGTTCAATATGCTTGTCAAGGTCACTGTATTGATGCTTTGACGCCTCAGCCTTTAACTTATACTCCAACTGATTGCACTGATAGGTGTCTTGAGGCAATCGATCCTCCAGCACATTCTGCCCATTTCACATCACATGAAGCCTGCAGGAACTAAACAAACAGTGCCACACAAGGACAGATTTTCCAAATGGCATGTGATTTAGAACTCTGCCTCAATCCAAGCATCCAGCGCGGCCAAAATCAGCACCTATAGAAACAAATAAACGCCTACAATCATTAACCAACCCTATATGGCTGCATGCAGTGAGAACGCAAGTGAGGGTGGCCTTGTCTGGCGTCATGCCTTCCCAAGTTGCATTCGGTTATAGAGGTCCAGAACAACTTTTCCATAAGCATTCTGTGCAAATGCTGCAACTATGGCAGTCCATGAGACCACATTCAGATGGGCCAATCTTCCAAACACATGTTTGGGTCATGCACACTCCCACACTTGCTATACACAAAAACATCTGGACCATTGCCACTGTCACAATTGTAACATGAATCTTCTGCCCCACTTGCAAGGCAGGCAGGCAGGCTGGCACATGCGTCAACAGCAGAGGTTAACGTCATATTGTTTGGCTCGATGCCTTGAAGTTGCATCCGACAGAAGAGATTCAAAGCCTCCTTCCATGACCCTTTTGGACATATGCTGCAATCATGGCAGTCCAGGAGACCACACTTCGATGAGGCATTTTGCCAAAAACACTCATACCCTTGTGAACATCTCCACTTTTGCCAGAACAGTCAATAAAGCATTCCTCAGAGTCACATCTTATGTGCAAAGGTTGTTACTTGGCGGCATGAATCTCTTACACCTCTTTCATGGCTGCTAAGTGGGCATACAGCAAGAGCGCAAACAAAGGGGACAATGTCTGGCTTGACTTCTTCATACTGCATCTGATGAAACAAAATGAGAGCCTTCTTACCATACCCATTTTGAGTAAATGGACTAATGATAGCATTCCCAAAAATAATGTCTCGATAAACACACATTTTGCTTTATGCACACTTCCACACCTGCCATACATGCTGACAAGGGCTTTTTGTACAACCAAATCTTGTTCATACCCACTGTCACAAACGGCAACTTGAAGCAGTTACCCTTAGGAGTGTTGCCAGGCGGCTGCATGCATCCAGAGCATGGACAAAAGTAAGGGTGACTGGCTTTAAACCTTCACATTTGCATTTGATAGAAGAGATCTAAACTGAAACTGCCATGTCCATTTTGAACATAAGCTGCAATCATGGTTTTCCAAGCTACAATATCATGGCCAGGGATTCTGCAAAACACACTTTCTACCTTTCCCACACTCCCACGCTTGCCATACATATTTATAAGTGCATTCCCCACAGCGACATCTCTTCCCCACCCATTCTTGACAACGGCAGAATGCATCTTGTGGCCCTCTTCACTACTTCAGGAATCAGAATCTGCTCTAAAAGGTGAGGGATGCTTCCAGTCTGAACTGCCCCACAATGGGGCCTTCTATAGAGGGCTCCAAGCCCCCCTAGACTGGCCAACCAGTCTGTAAAATAGACCGACCAGCCACAGACTGGGCCGACCTAGTCTGTCCTGATTCTGCTGACCTCTTCATGTCTTTATAAGGCCCTTGTCTATCAACTATTTGCTGCTGGCTCCTGCTCCAGCTCTCTTGCAGTACACATCGTACTGTCTTGTACCTGCTACTGCACCATCCACATAGGTTTGCCCTCTTCTAGAGCTTCGTTGTTAGCCATGCATGAGCATATATGCTCATGCAAATGCTTATGCTTATGGATGAGCATATGCATATAAGCATAAGCATAATCATATGCTTTGCCTCTCCCCTATTTCACTCATAAGCTCTCTTCCCCTATCCTATCACTCCTAAGCATTTGCTTATGCCCCCTTCCCTAATTCCCCCTAGCATGCATATGCATATAAGCATAAGCATAATCATATGCTTTGCCTCTCCCCTATTTCACTCATAAGCTCTCTTCCCCTATCCTATCACTCCTAAGCATTTGCTTATGCCCCCTTCCCTAATTCCCCCTACCCTTGCTTAAGTACCTTTTGAGTGTACTGTCCCTGAGAAAGTGTGATCCTTGTGTCATCTCTCCATATTTCTATACCAAGAAAATCATGGAGTTGAATTACTTGGTTGATGAGTTACTCAATATCTCCTCCTAACGTGTGTGTGTGTGTGTGTGTGTGTGTGTGTGTGTGTGCAGTGTCTGTGTGTGTGTATATCACTTGGGGCCAGATGATGACTCACGTAGCAAAGAGACGATGGAGGGAATAGATGTTAGGATGGAGCTCAGGGAAGGTTACGAGGGTGGTAGCAGCAAGGGTACCCTAGGGGGAATTAGGGAAGGGGGCATAAGCAAATGCTTAGGAGTGATAGGATAGGGGAAGAGAGCTTATGAGTGAAATAGGGGAGAGGCACAGCATATGATTATGCTTATGCTTATATGCATAGGGGGAATTAGGAAAGGGGGCATAAGCAAATGCTTAGGAGTGATAGGATAGGGGAAGAGAGCTTATGAGTGAAATAGGGGAGAGGCAAAGCATATGATTATGCTTATGCTTATATGCATATGCATGAGCATATAGCATATAGCATAGCTGCAGTGGTGGATTCTCTATACTCTGCTCCGGTGGAAGACAATGCCACTGTTGGTTGCTTCTTACTTTGCCATGATAAAGCTGTGGAGCCAAGACTAAAGGAGTATCTACTAGTGAATCTTTTTTCATTTACACTTCCTACCCAATCAGATCCATGGAAGTATAAGTCCGATGACTTTGCATAATGTAGTCCATGATCCATGATCCCATGTACCATGAAGGTATCTGAGTACTCCCTTTTTTGTAAGGAGGTGAGTGGATGTTTCCCTCCACCTGGATCTGCCCATGTAAATCTGATGCACACACAACAGATTCTCAAACTTCCCAATCCTACATTGGTGCCATGTCCTAGTACTCTCCTCATATGGAGCCCTACAAGTCGAACAATGGATCCTAATTTCCAACACTCTCTCTCATGAGTCATTGTCACACATGGGTCCTCAAATGACCCAAAGACATACATACTCTATTTTGCTTCCTTTCAAAAGCTCTCAAGAACCTTGACAAATGTGTTGAAATCAAGTCTTAATTCCAACATACCATTTATCTCTATGTCCAGCTTCACTACGTCCTTGCAACTCAAGAACCAAGCCGGTACACTAGTACAACCACATTACCATCCTCCAACAGCCATGTGAAATGTCGTCACGAACATGCTTTGTCACACCATACAACGCAAGTGCAATATCTGGTTGCTTCCAGTTGTCCCTCTTTGAATTTAGGAACCATCCAGATCCTAAAAAGCACGAAGTCTCCTGGCCTTGTTTTCAACTCCTTATGCACCTGCATGATCCACAACATACATCTGAAAACCCTCTAATTACTTCAGTCTGTCTTCAGACACAAGCTCAACATGAGCTCCTCTAGGTTCAAATCTTGAGCCCACCAAGGTATAGTAGTATTTTTGTTTGCAGAGGTGTTGAGAGCTACCTAGAGCTGTACAAAGTTTGATCGATCCATTCAAATCATGGGCGATGACACACTCTTTTCCCTAGATGGTTCTACATGCCACATGTCACAATTCTAGGACCTATAATTGATGCACCAAATTCACCCCTCTCTTGGAGTGTGTTTTAAATCCAATTGCCAAATCATTTATTACATGAGCACATAGAGCCCACAGTTCCCTAGATGGTTCTACATGCCACACGTCACAATTCTAGGACCTATAATTGATGCACCAAATTTACCCCTCTTGGAGGGCGTTTAAAATCCAATTGCCCTTGGCAATTACACATTTGCGGTGCACCTAGGCCCTTGACCTTAGAACCACCTAGTCCGTGCCATTTCGCCCTCACCAAGGACCTTGACATTGATTCTTTTAACAGTTACATAAAGCACAATAAAATATAATATAAAAAGTCGATCCTCTAAAGGAAAATGTCCACCGTCCCATCCGAGGTCCTATTATCTCGACTTGAGCATAGCATCCCCTCCCTCTTCAGGCATCATCAAATCTAGGAATGCTCTCAATATTTGATACACGGATTAGTTGCGCATTGGCATTGAGATCAATTTAGAAATCGTGCTAAAGGTCCTGCGCTTCCTCTATTCTTGAAGTGGACAGTTAAGCTATAGGGGCTGGTTCGGATGACGACAAGGGAATCTCGATCAAAGTCATCTCTCGTTATCATTCTCTCCTTTTCGTGATCAGAAAGGAAAAACACGTAGAGCTGTTAGAAGCACAAAGTGTGGCTCATACGTACGTGATGCTGCTTCATCCCGTGACAAGGCGTTGATAGAGATGGAGTGGAAGGTACTCTTCGAATGATGTATCACCATAGAGGCAAAGACAGGTTATGAGTTTGCATCTTTTTGCTTACGAAGGAGTCTGAAGCTTTCTTATTTTTCTATATTTAGATGTTTAGTTCCTTTGGTTGTTATTATAGTTTTAAGCTTTTGCAGTTATTTGGAGTTGCAGTTTTTTTTTTTTTTTTGCGGTATTTTAAGTTGCAATGTTATGAAGGTTGCAGATATTTCCCTAGAATAGGATAGGATATTGGGTTAGTGGGGGTAATGCCTCTATAACGGGTCAGGTTTATTGCCACTATAGTTTCAAATCTTGGATAGCGTGTGTTTCCAACCCAAGGAGGGTAAAACTTTTGGACTTTAGATATGAGACTTTATGGATAAGGGCAATAACGCGAACCTTTATAATGAAAATTTTACCCTTTTGACTCCACAAAGATGTCTAAACAAAGTTCATACCAGGAAAAAACGTCCTCTCTCGATCACGTAAAGGGTGAACCCCAAATACCTTCTAGGTCTCTTCGAAAATAGGAAGATAGCGCAGCTCTTAAGTGGATTCTCCCCATGACTCGATTGGCTTCAATGCGACCATCTCGTTGAGTATCTTTTTCGAGGCTATTTCCGAGAACATTTTCTCACAATTCTTAACACATACTTCCTCAACTTCCATTGCAATTGCTTTGAGTCCGACCGACATAGCAGGTGTCGCACCCTACGGCCCATATATTGCCAGGTAGGATTGCTTTGTTAGAGGATGCCTTACAACAAATTTTGACTCAACAACTAAGCTAATGTAGGGCAATCCGAACTTAGAAGGATGATTCAAAGTATATATGCGAGACCATCCAGGGAAGAGAAAGGAAAGGCTCCTATAAAACCTGAGACTGGTATACATGTACAGTTGAGCCTAGAAAGGCTAAAATACCAAATGATGCCAACTATAGACCAGAAAAGTATTCTAGTCAGATGACAGACCATAGTTTAAATATCACAGATGGCTAGTTACACAAATGGAATGTAAGCATTCGCCATTTGTGAAATTAGAAATGATATGAAGAAAATGCGCAAGGCCACTCATATGTTTATTGAGGCAGCAGATAGGTGGTAGACCAAACAACAAAAGAATGGTGTAGCATCCACTACTTGGAAAGGGTTCAAGAAAGAGTTTAGAAAACATTTCTTGCCTCCTGATGAAGTATCCCGAGCTTGGGATCAATATAGCTACCTTCGTCAGAGGAATTTGTTAGTGGCTGAATATACTAACAAATTTAGGGAATGTGTAATGAAGATATCTGAACCTCTTTCTCAGTCGGTGCAAGTAAAGGATTTTATATTGGGACAGAATGATAGAATTAAAATGGAAGTTCGGGCTAAGTACATGAGTACGCTTGATAAAGTAATAGCAATAGCCCTGAACTATGAAGATGCCAGAAGCAAGCCAAGCGGGTTTGTGCAAGCAGGGACTCTGTATGAGTGCCCAAAAAAGAGTGGGTCCAAAAAGACATCGATTAGGAAGTCACGTACCCACAGCCAAGTGGACAAGCCAAGCAGGCAAAGTCGAATGAGGCTCCTTCAAAACCAAGTACCACCATTGGAGTGAAGAGAACAGTAACTCCAATGGCAACCCAAGCTTGGTTGAAATCCTCTTTAGCCTGAAAGAGAAAGCGAGGAGAGAAGGCTTATGCTTTGGATGCCTTCAACCTCGTTAGTGGAAAGATTGTCCACGAAACAAGGATCGTCGGATCTCTAAGATGATGGTCTCAGAATGTGACGTGGAAATGGAGGGAACTCCCACAGCCAACCAGATGCAGATTCAGCTAGCGATATCTTCTCAAAGGTCAATACTTGTGTTATTGTGTGTGTCTGTTGCTAAGTTAGTGAATAGTGCACCTGATAATATTTTGTCTAAGCTCGCAGCAATGGGGTATATAGCCTTAAGCCATAAAGAGTTAATTAAAATGAAGGGGCATGTGGCCAATCATGATGTTATTATGTTGTTTGACTCAGCATCAATATACAATGTAATTAACTCCAAGCTCATGACAAGGCTGAAATTTAAAACAAAAGTCCACCTCTAGTCCTCCATAAGAAGTGTTCATCATCAGTTTCACCTATAAAATAAATTTCCATAGAGCTATCCATACCCACCAACCAGCAGAAAGCTTCAAGCACCTCTGTTAAGAAAGCTCCTCATGTCACCTCCATCCTAACCAGTATTGAGTGGTGCCAAGCATACTATTGTAATCATCATATAAATACCTCATGTCACCTCCATCCTAACCAGTATTGAGTGGTGCCAAGCATACTATTGTAATCATCATATAAATACGAGGAGATTACATACCTTTAGTTGGTTGCTTACTGTTAGAACAAACCAAGTACCTCAATGAAGTACTCCCATCAGCACATCTGTGAGTTCCGGAGCCAATACTGTAGTTTGCTTAACTTACCAACCCTACATCAATCTTAGAGTGGCTTTCGCCTTCTGTATCCTCTATGATGGATACAGCTTTGTCCTTAGCATTCTCTGAGCAACAGGTACTATCCTCCTCATCTACTGGGGAACCTGGATTTTCTGACCATTGCTCTATATTGGACACGAGCTTTGTCAACAAGTTACATTAACCTCTTCAAGAGGAGGTGATGGTGTTCTCTCCCTATGTCCTTCTTGTAGTGGAGGAAAAAGGACAAGTTCATTATTAAATATCCCTTCTCCTTCCATTCTTTCCTTTTAGAGGTACAAGAGAGAAAATGACTTGTTGTAATTTCAGAAAAGGGGTTTATTTTACAGCAAAAGCCAAGTATTGTAGAGTTGGTGGTACTTATCCGACTCCCACTTTGCTTGTGTCGAAAAACCACTTCAAATGACCTCTTCTTCCTTCTCTTTTAGGCTTTTCTTCTTGTATTTCTGCTATAACCTAATGCACTCCGTTTGGGCTACTTATTTTGAGTGGATTGGAGCTCTAGATACCGTTATTAAGTGGTATTTGGTGGGTGGATCACCCCCTTACAATTTTGTTTCGGATCTTTCCATTGGGGAGAAGTGGAGGGGGGCTCTTTTCCTCACGGTTTAAGGGTTTTAAAGGTCTATTCGAATGGGGGACCCCGTTAGGACACCCCGTTCCCCGTCTAAAGACCCCAAAAAATCAGAGAAAGCCCTTGCCTCACGAGTTCCAAATTCAGCCCTTCTTCCAAATTTCGAAGCCTAGGCAGCCCTGATTTCCCTGCGTTCAAGAGACCAAATTTGGAGCATGTTGTCCCTGTTTTCCTGCGTTCAGCAGCTCTTAGTCTACGCACGCAGGTTCCGTCCATTGGCCCTGCTTCGTGCAAATTTCTTCAGAGTTCCATGCGAGGGTTTCAAGCGCGCTACCTTCCGTCTAGTTATCCACAAACGTGCCTTCCTGCGGCACTCTCCTCTATGCGCCACCTTCTCATGCAGCTCCCTTCCGCATTGGCTGCTATCCTGCACGCTTGCGACTTGCCTCGTGCTCGCTCCTCCTCCTCTTTCTATCCCGATAGTCGATCGTCGAAGCTCTGATACCAAATGTGAAGAACTAGTCTTTTCGAGAATGCAAATGTGTGCAATGCATGCAGAATTTGAATGCCAATGGGGAAGAGCGCCCTCGTGAGAGTACTTGTTTCATTTTTCTACCTACATGCAACAGTGGGAGAGAGATGGTGGATGAATGCAAGGTGAATGAAGAATGCTACGTCAGATTCACAATGAAAGGGTGATACCCTTTCATTAATGTCCCTTGAGATCACTCAAGCTCCATCTTCCCATTTACACCTACCCTTAGCCCCATGCATCTACCATTCAATGCACCTTAATGCACCCTTCCCTTCCTATCACCCCTAGGACCTAGACACGTGTGTGCACAGTTTTATTAATAGAATAAGTATCACATGTCCAAATTCGATGCCGTCTGAAGCAGTGGCTCTAGCTCGACTAGTCCTATCTACTGTACTGAGATGATCCACCGCCATAACAAATCGGTTGGTGTCCATCATAAATACATATACATGTTACACCATTGGCATATAATATATAATTATGTTTTAATGTCTACTAATCATGGATTAGTGATTTCTCTTGTCATGACACACTTTCTCTTTGCCATCATCCTCACATAGCCTTTCTCACTACCATCATCCTCACAAACAGCCTCTCCCTTACTTCCTCCTAGATAAAGAAGGAACCAAGCTCCTCGAAGGTCAATGGATTTGATCTCTCTTCGGTTGACAGGATTATAACTAACTTGTTGAAGCTTCTTGGTAGTTTATTTAGCATAAGAGTGGCCAACTGATTGTTATTCTGACCTTCAGTGATGAGTTGATCCCTGAACTTCACTAGATGAGCACTCACGTGGTCACCTTCAGTGCAAGTTGATCCTTAAATTTGACTAGATGATCCCTCATATGGTCACCTTCTTCTTGTTCAGCATAAACAACTGATTTTTGAGCATTACAATGGGACGAATATTCGTTGTCTCGTACAAGTCTTTCAAGATTGGTCTCCCCCATTAAATGTGCAGAAGCACTAAATCCACAATAGTCTCGATGATCATTTTGTTAATGCATTAGCATCCCTCTGCATCCATTCTTTGACGTAATATTAATCTGCTGTCGTATATCACCTTCCTTGACGCATCCTTCTGATCCTCTGGTTTTGGATCTTGTCCTTCAGTCAAATCCTGCAATCCACCTATTTATAAGGCTGGATAGTCCCCTAGATCTGGCCAACCTGTAGTCTGCAGACCAACCCAGATCTCAGCAGGCTGACTAGGCACCTTTGCAGCGCGCTATAAACCCTCACTTGGGCCTCCCTTTTGCCCCCCATTTGGGCTGATGGCTAGGATCTTTCCAGCCCCACAGACAGCCCTCAAAGGTAGACATTGGCAGCCCTTTGGGCTGCTCACAACATGATGAAGGGATCGTGTGTGTCATCTATCTTACTGCCCACATGGCAGCCTGCCCATCCCCCTACTGATCCATCTACCCACAATGTTATGCAACTGTCACACTCCTGAGCTCTTCTCATTTTGGGGCTTAAAGGTGGGGTATTGACCTATATTTCCAGCATGATGTTGGCTTTAAAGTGTTTTGTCAGCCCCAAAGGATCAAGGGCCATGCCTCTTATCCACTCCAATGACAACTTCCAGCAGTTTGTTGCCTTGCTTGCCTTGAGGATTCTTAAAAGTTCCTAATAGAACCTTCCTTCTAACAAACATCTCACTTTGACATATCAATGAGCAAAGTAGGCAATGCCAACACATCACTGGGCCTTTCATAGACTGACACATAGGGAACGAACATGGCCCAGCCTTGTGAGTTGGCAGGCCCAGCATAGGGGCAGCCCAAGAGGGTAGGGCCTACGGGTTCTGGAACATGACCCTACTAGAGGCAGATTCTGGCTTCAAGGTCGGCTTGTTCATAGGCTTGCCAATGGGATAGTTGCTGGTTGATTGCAGGTCTGCTAATCAGCCCTACATATGGAGTCGACCACGCAGAGGTCGATTGAGGTGGCAGGTCATCCAGGTCATACACTGAGTTGCCCAGCAAGAAGAGAGGGGGCAGACTAGCCGTCCCCCACTGCTATAAAATGAGGCACTTGGGCTTCTTTGGAGTAGTCCTCAGAGCAGTTCTCTGAACCCCTAACTCTAGGGCACATGGGCAGAAGAGTGCACCAGGATAGGAGCTTTGAGGCCTCTTCGTCTCGAGCAGCCTTGGGCTGTAGATACGCATGAGAGCGACTAAGTGTTCTTTCACTTCCGTTGAGTGAGAAATTTTCTGTCCATATTTTCGTTTACTGCTTTAGTTCTTTGTGAGGATTTCTCTTCATTCCATTGAGAGATTATGAGTGATGCTTTGAGAGAAATATACGGAGAGTTCGAGAGTAATTCTGAAAGAGAATTTCTTCTTCTCTGATTGAGAAAGAGACAGATTTTTTGGGGCTATTGATATTGAAGCACACAAGCATGCTTCTACGCTCAGCCGACTGAGCTACCTACCGTGATGATGACTATAGAGCTTCTACAGCTCCTACAACAACTGCATCTTCTCTCTCCTTTGCCCAACTCTACTCTCTCCTAACCCTCATGCTCAGCCGCCATAGCTACAGCTTCATTGACGGGTCTGCACACGAGCAGTCCGACCATCTACACTTCAGTCTCCGGCTAGCCCTCAAGCAAACTACCTATGCTTCAGTTTTCGCATGCAACGAAGTGGTTCCGCAAAGCTCCGTCAACGTCAACTACCTCAGCGCCGACTACCCACGACCGCCTCTCCAACAGCCACGAGCTAGCACGCCCGCAACGCTCAACAAGCTCCTCCATTGCCATGGTTCACGGTTCCACTACCAACAACGACTGTAAAACGGGCCAACAGCTCCGTCAGCAGCCTCACCAACGAAAGTGGCTCCATAAGCCTGTCTCCAACGTGAGCGCCACACCCGATAGCAGCACCGACAGCATCAACGCAATTCCATCTGTAGCCGCCTCCATCTACAAACAAAGCCGGCTCATCAACCAAGGTCTCCAAGCGCAGCCTCAGTCTCGCCATAGCTACAGCCAGCTCTGTAGTCGCCATAGTCGAGCTTCACAACAGGCCGGCTCCATCTACGACGTATCCCCTCCGAAGGCAGCCTCTCCAAATAACGAATCGCCTCCAACTTGCTTCCTCACGGCTACAGCAGCTGACGCTCAACCATCCCGCCATCGCCGTCGTCGACCATCGATCTCCAGAGTCATCTTTCTAAGAGAGACGATGCCATGTGGCAGATAAAGCCACGTGGCTCTCCACAAACCACACGTCTTATTTGGTCAAGTTAACCTGGGTACTATTAACCCTCTTCAGCAAGTGGATAGGGTTGGTCAAGCCAACACCCGATCAGGGTAATCCACCGATTGGGTTACCACCACAGACAAGTTTGGTCAACATTTTGACACGTGGTAGTTGACTGCCACATCATCTTATCTGCCACCTTAGTTGACATGTGGCATCCATGCCACCTTAGTTGACATGTGGCATCCATGTCATCTAAGACAGTTTAGCTACCACATCAACAGCCTTATCCACATGTAACATGTCATCAGTGCCCAATCAGCATCCACCTCAGCTGCCACCCGATCAGGGTAATCCACCGATTGGGTTACCACCACAGACAAGTTTGGTCAACATTTTGACACGTGGTAGTTGACTGCCACATCATCTTATCTGCCACCTTAGTTGACATGTGGCATCCATGCCACCTTAGTTGACATGTGGCATCCATGTCATCTAAGACAGTTTAGCTACCACATCAACAGCCTTATCCACATGTAACATGTCATCAGTGCCCAATCAGCATCCACCTCAGCTGCCACATGTCACAACCCATGCAGGCACATTGACCCTCTACAGGTACACTGTGCACTACATGTGAATCTTCTTGCCACATCATCATATAGTGCCCTCGAGGCACACCCCTTCACAAGCACTGTCACTACATGAGACCCCTTGACTGCCACATCATCACTGAGCACATTTACACCTTTTTTACCCCTCCACCTCGATCAAGCCATATCTCTTGATCCAGGAAGAATTTAAGGGCGCTCCAAAAAGAAAAAGCACTCGATTTTTTGTGCTCTATGCGCTCGTCACATCACACGCACATTTCGAAGCAATTATAACTCACTTTTGAGCCTCGCCAACAAATTTACTTCCTCTATGCACATCAGTCTCTACATCGACGCATCTGACCCAACACATAAAAAGAACCAAAGAAAAAGAAATTATTTGCTATTCTTTCCTTCAATCGATGGTTGGTCTAGATCTAGATCAGAGTAGACTAGATTGCCATAGAGGAGATGATTTGAATTTCTCCAAGTTGCCAATTTAAGCCATCCCAAATTCCCAACTAATTCCTACTCGGAGTCAGTCCCTATGCTCACATACGGTTTCACATCATCACATTACCTAAAACCTGATGTTCATCAGTTCAGTGAGCAGACTTCAGAGTGTTTAGAGGCATTGCCAATTGATCAGTGGGCAGATAGCACATGATTTGACTTCACACACACATGCCATCGTTGTAAAGCCTATTTGGCTATTTTACGGCATTTGTGCATATCATTCTTTTAGCCTTGTAAAGCCTTTTGGCTATTTTTGGCATCATTTGCCACAAGCCTTGTAATTCAGATTGGATTATATATTGCGGTTCTATCTTCACCGACAATTCAAATTTCACTTGCCACAGTCAGTGTTTTGCAGTTGATTTAGACAGTGATTTTCACGACACTTTGAGTACATTTCTTGCACCATTTCTACGTCTAGCAACCTCGATCTAGAGGCATCTGCTAAGCTAGACAAGTCCAATTACGGCACATGGAAATACTGAATGGAGACCATTCTTGTACTTCAGGACAAATGGGAGTATGTCGATGGATCTACAGCTAGACCATTGTGGATAATCCAGCCAACAATAGCTCTACTCCACCTGTTGTCACGGCAGTGGGATCTCCAACTACACCAACAGTTTTTGCACCTGTAGTAGATCCTACCATTGCCCGAGCACAGACAAAATGGGATAAGAAAGACAAGTATGCATATTATCCGATCAAGCAGAATGTGCAAGATGTCATGCTAGGACAGCTCAACACCGTCAAGACATCAAAAGAAGCATGGGTTATGTTTGCAACTCTCTACGAGTCCAAGAACACTTCTAGGATTCTCACACTGAGAAACCAAATCAACCAGAGTTTCTGCAATAGCATGCTTACGTACTCAGGATCAAAGATTATAACAATCAACTCGCAATAGCAGGAGAGACCATGAATCCAACAGTTCAAGTCATCCTAAATGGACCAGGAGAAGGATACAAGAATCTAGTCCATTCAATGGCAAATTCTAGCAGAACTTCAATCAGTTTTACTTGGTGAAGAACTCAGGACTCATGCCATTCACGCACGCAAAGGTGATTCCAATGATCAGGCATTCACAACTTCAGATAGAAGCAGAGGCAAAGGTAGAGGCAGAGGTAGACCATTCCAGCAAAGTAGTCATCATCAGCAACAAGGTCATCAGCAAAGTGAGAATCATGCTCAGCATCATCCTCAACAACATCAGAATCAGCAAAGAGAAAATCTTTCCAACTGAGGAAGATTCCAAGGAAGAGGGAATGCGTCCACCAACGTGTCAAACATACAATGCAACTACTGTCATAAGTTTGGACACTATAAAAATTTTGACATTGTTACCCACTTACATAGGGTTTTCCAAGAAACATACAGCTTAAGCAAAATGGGCAGAACCAAACTAAAGATGCGGCGTACCATAACAAATAGTATAGGCCATTACAAAATATTACTAGTCTAACACACTGACAACACTTAAAACCAAACAAAAGCCCAAATCATGACAATACAGTGAGCCATTTGCCCATCACATCAATAGCACCATTGGGGTTACTGCAATAGTAAGAATTACTCTTGCAGTACATCATTCCTCCATTAAGTGCGGTTGAGCTGACATTGTATGCAAATCTGGTATTGTAGCTAGCCTTTTGAACAAGCGTCCTTCCTTGATTCCTTTTCCTACTAGCTGAAATTCTCTAGATTTGTTCCTAATAGTGCATTCATCTTCGTCGAAGGTGACTCAATAGTTGTGTTTCATCATTTGACCTACTGACAAGAGGTTCTTGCTAAGCTTCGGAACAGACAGTACATCTTTCACCAATCCTTTCATACTAGTGAAATTGTTCATAGGGATAATGCCTATCCCTTGAACTGGATTCGGTGTATAATTTGCCGTGTAGATGACATTCTTCTGACCTTCATGCCAAACGTCATTGCTTTTCATAATACATAGCATCAAACCCGGCAGCATGCCCTTTGGCCTATTTGTGTTTTAAAGCATGTGAGGCCACATTGCATTGTTTGGGATGTCCAATTTTGCTGACCTGTATCGTCAGAGGGGGGAAACCGATGGCTAAAAATTTTGCTACTCTCAGGAATTTCAAAAAAAAAATTTACAAAAAAGAGACTTCTATTAAGTAAGAAAGAAACTCGCTAAAGCAAGCTCTGAGCAGAAATACACCATGCTAAGCATGTCATAAAACACGTCAGAAGAATGAGGTAGAACCAAGCAGGTCTCTGAACTTGTGCAGCTTCTCTGTGCCCAATGCCTTCGTGAATATGTCAACTACCTGATCCTCTGTGCTGACATAAACTAGATCAATAAGACCTAGTAAAACCTTCTCCCACACATAGTGATAATGCACCTCGATGTGCTTTGTTCTACCATGATAGACTAGGTTATTTGGCAAGTGTATACTACTCATGTTGTCATAATAAATGACAACTAACCCATCTGTAGACTAATGCATATCATAAAGTAGCTTATGCAACCAAGCTACCTCACATGCAGCCATTGCTGCACCCCTATACTCAGCCTTTGTGCTCAACAAGGCAACTGTAGGCTGTTTCTTGCTGCTCCAAGTGATTGCAGCACTCCCAAAAGAGAACATATATCCACTAGTAGATCATCTATTAGAAATACTACCAGCCCAATCAGCATCAGTGTATCCATGCAATTGTATCTAAACCCCAGTCTCATAAAATAGTCCATATTGCAATGTGGCTTTATATTCTTCTCTAGTAAAGGTCCTTTCATGGATTTAGATTTGATTTAGGTCCCTGTAATGTTTAAGGAGGACCCTTTGAGTGATGAAGAGTTTATCAAAGCCAATCTCCTTTTCAAGAAGGGGCTACAAAGCTGGGGTCAGCTGTGGGACAAGACTAATTTAAAGTGGAAGTGCTGGCCTGAAATTAGAAGAGAATTTTTCCTTTCCAACAATCATCAATAATTAATCATGAATAGGATAGCTCTTTGGCAAGTGACACTCAATGGAAGGGGGGGAATCAGTTGGCTTATGAGAGAGAGTTCAATTGGGTAGGTAGCTCTCTTTTCTTCCCAATTTCCACTCCAACCTCCACAATTGAGGAGGTCTACGGAGAGCTTAACCAAAGATGGAAGCTTGGAGTCCATGCAGAGAAGTGGAAGAGCAGATTTGAGAGTATCTATATAAAAGACATCCCGAAAAAAATATCCAACCTCCTCTGGTTGATTTTACACATGGCAGTCTAGACTAATGCTAGAAGTTTAAGAATAGGAAAAGGGAATGGACAATGTGAGAGATGCTAGTAGTTAGAGAAGACATCTTCCATCTATTTAGCATGCCCTCCATGGATGATTTTTTCGCGTTAGTTTCGTTAATAAGCGAAAGTTTTATATGGCTTGTGAAAGTTTATATGCTTTTATAAAAATAAGAGCTTAGTATATTCGCCAGAATCTGAAACTAAAATTAAAAAAAGAGCTAAGTTTAGCCTTTAAGATTATAAAATTATAAATAAAGTCCATGAAAATTCGCCAAAGTTTTATATAATAGATAAATATATTTGGAAACTTTCGCCAACATATTATATATACAATTTAAAAATTTGGGTGGATCTATAGAATTAAGCACCAAAAGAAGACTTGTGCAATCAAGTATAATCTAGTGTTAACATTTAATGTTTGCCTCGGGGGAGTCACTCATCATATGTAACCCTATCACGTGAGTTCAACAGATGGGTTATTATTAATTTCATTACTTACAGATATATATATACATAAGGAAGTAAATTAAGGCCTAAATGTTAAAATACAGAAGGGTAGTGAAAATTACAAAAGTTTCAGAAGCTTGAGTGGTTTATGTTCTGTGATGGTTGAAATCCCTACCTTGGATTATTGTGGTGATATGTAATCTTTATAATCTTTCACATTTTTTATATGATGGGAGCATATGTCTAGGTTTGCTAGCCATGGATTATTGGTTTTTAAATCTATGCCCTGTTTAAATTTATGCGGTGATCAAAGAATTGATGCTCATATTTTTCCTAATTTGGAAGAAATTTTAAGTCGGTAATTTGTGATTTTCTTATTAAAGTGTTATTGTTTCATCCAACTAATTAGTAGGTGGTTTAGCAAAGTTGCTTTCATAGAAGGGTCCCAAAGGTTATATGCTCCTATACGTTATTGCATTTAATATATTTCTGATATATGGCTATAATACGGTTGGCATGTATTACCAATTGATAATAAATATTTGAGTTATAAAAATAAAGTGTTTTAGGTTTCCTCTAGGTTCCTTATCTCAGTTATAAATGTCATGACATTTAATTAATTAGGTAAAAGTGACATTCAACCTTTCTAATTGTTTTGTATATATTTACTTATAGATCTGTATTTTTATATAATTCACACTTTCATCTAGAAGTAGTATCTTTCGCTTTGAGTTCACTTCATCATAGTTATAGATAATTATATATTAATTTTCACACACACACGCACACAGAGTTTGATATCAATTGGTAGTAAGATCCCTTCGTATTAGAGTCTAATAGCTTCTCAATTTCTTATCCTGTGGTCCTTGATCTTGCATTTAGTTGGTCTACACGAGGTCTACACTAAGGGTTATCTTCCTAGCTGGCTTTAGATATAAATTATATATTTATATAATCTAATTTCATTTATATATTTATCTAAGTGCATATAGACACAGACTTCATTTCATTTCTTTTAGTTAATCTTGTAGCTAATTTTAAAGTCTTGGCTCATTAGAGTTAGAGTGGGCAGGTTAGGCTTTAGGGATATCTCGGGTCTTGTGATCTTAGTTTTGATTTCTTATTGGGTGGCCTTTCTAGTTGTTTTAATCTTTCTTTGTATTTATCTAAGTGCATAGGTTTGATTTCTTTTAGTTAAGCTTGTAATGAATATTTATTATTATTATTTGTTGTTGAAGATTAGTGAAATAAGCTTCTCTTGGGCGTTTTTGGGTTCTTATATATATTTTAAATTCTTTTACCATCTATTTATATAAAGTTATATAATTTTATTAGAGGTCCTTTTGTAAAAAAAATTACATTAAAACAATCCTAGTCTCTTGAAATAGTTAGACCATATGATCTTCTTGTGATAGGTGAGCTTACTTGAGTGGCTCAATCATTAATATCATCGACTCTACCAGCATGGCCAATTCGTGCGATTAGAAAGAAGTGGATGAACAAAACAAATCTTGGAGGGCTGTCATTATGGGCCTCCTTCTTTGATTAATGGAGGACTAATGATAGGCTCCCAGTCAAGCTTTGGGACCCCACACCTCCTCTGCACATAGCCGTCTTCATCCAGCTGGATTTTGTGGTTCATCTCCATCTTTTACACAATCCTCCTTCGTCTTTCCGCCACCCCCACTCACTCCACCACTCCTCCTCCGCCTCCCCTCACTCCACCACTCCTCCGTCTTTTTGCCACCCCCCCTCTGCTGCTGGTGCTGCACCACTAGGTTGTACTTTAAATTGTTAATTGTACTTATCTAGGTTTTGACACCTAGTCATTTATTTGGCTTTCGGTGTCATTGTAGCTTGGATATGAAATGATTGCATATGCTATTTACTTCAAAATTCTTGGGTAGTAGTGTAGCTTGGATATGAAATGGTTGCATATGGTTGTATGTGTCTCATGGCTTGACCAACCCTATCCTCTTGTTGACCAAGATTACTGTACCTCGGTTTCGGTTACCTTGACCCAAGGTGGGTGATGTGGCAGCCTTGTGATCAATGTGGTGACCAAGGGGATAAGGCCAACCCTATCTGCCACATGGCTTTTCCACGTGTCATATTTTTGGACCAAGGTAGAGATAACGTTATCCTTGGTCTGTATGCAGGTGGCCAGCTATGGAGACGCGATGATGTGGAGTCTGTGAAGGTGATGGAGCGTCTCAGCTCTGGTGCGCGGGATGTAGGAGCTTAGGTTAAGGCTTGGAGAAGCTGCTACATCGCTGGAGAGGGCTTTGTTGTGGTGAGCTTTCCAATCTGGGAGGCCACGTCTGAATAGCTTCACTACGGCTGCTCTTTACGAGCAGACTCGCCTCCAGCAAGCTTCACATACAGAGCCTGGTGGGCGTAGCTGAAGGAAAAGGGAGTCGAAATCATGGAGCTGTCGTTGATGAAGCTAGGCCGATGGGAGGCAGATTTTGTTTGCCAAGGAGGTGCCGATAGAGCGGCTGTTGGAGTAAAGGTTGTCAAGGATCGTTGACGGTGCGGCTAGCTGGAGTGCTAGTAGAAGGTCTACTGGCCCGTAGCTTTGGAGTAGCAAGTCGTGCTTACGGCTTATTGATGGCCAGCATAGCTTTCTGGATGGACGAGGAAGCCGTTGCTGCTGTGGCTAGTCGGCTGTTTGGGACTAGCTAGAGATCAATGAGCCAGCCATTTGGAGTCGCGCAAGGCAGAAGAAGTCACGGGAGCTTGAAGTCATAGGATCTTGAAGGCTGAGGCTGTTGACGCGACTAAGTGCAGCAAGAAGGTAGGAAGCGCCGTTTACTGAAGCATGGAACTTAAGGTCCAGTTGACCCATAGACATGAATAGAAGGAGTCGTAGCATGCGGGCGAGCAGTAGATGGTCACGGCTGCCAGTAGTTGTATGTTGATGCCGCTTGAGGATGAGCCACCTTGTGTGGCTAGTGCTAGCTGTAGGAGTTGCAGGAGCTGCAGTCCTGCTTGCTTGTTGAAGATATTTGGCTTGTTGAAGCTAAGTTGATGCAGCTAATTGTCTCGTACAGTAGAGTCTAAGAGACTCTCTCTCTCTCTCTCTCTCGTGCATAAAAGAGAAGAATATATCTCACATGCAATGAAGCAGTAGTGACTCTAAGGTTAGTGGTTACCTCTTTTTGCTTTTTATTACATGTTTATATGTTGAAAGTTGCCACATGGCAGATCACCCACCCACGTTAATGTGGTAGTCTTGCTACCACATAAGCATTGGCCATGGAGGCATCCTTATCCATGTTATTAGCAGGCTGCCAAGACATCTAATAAAACATGTATTTGCTATACTTTAGCTTTGTAATGCTGTTTTTGCATTATTGGATATACAGGTACTACAAATTCTTCCAACTACTTTCTTTTGGTTTCTCTAAAAGGGGGTTTCTTATGTGTTGTCTTTCGTTTGTGCAGTGACGGTTGCTTTGGGGCAGCTCCTTCTTTCTCGTAAAGCTTCAGCCAGAGTTCTAGTCAGGTGCCAGGCAAGTTTTTTGTACTTATTATGATGTTTTTTTCCTCAGTATCAGGTCTGTTGTTTTCTTAGGCCATCTTTGCTTCCTTTTTACCTCATATGATTGCAACCTGATTGCTGCATTTGTTTTTTTTTGAGAGCTTGAATCTATTCTTTGACCTGCATGAACTTTATGCTAAATAGTAAATGTAGAATTATTGATTCAACTTTCAACTGCTTGTTCTTTGACCCAAATTTTGCAAGCATCTAAGTAGTCATTGCACTGTAATATTTTACAGATTTACGCCCAACCATGACTCAAAGACAAACAACTCTTTTTGCTTTTCCTAGAATGACCAGATTGATCCCTCCTATTAATTGTCCCTTGGATTTGTGCAGGTCACCAAGGAGACTCTCTTTTCCCTTTGTGCCTAGTTAGCAATCCAAAATCAAAACTATAATTGAAATAAAGGTATAATAGCTTTTCTTTCTCTGCTTAATAACCCATCTGTTGGCAAATTTTCGATAAGTTGATAATCTTTTTTTGGGGGGGGGTTTCTTCTTCACGTACGTTCGATGTAGTGTCGTCTTTTCATATAGTATGTCAATGTCATAACTTCTTTATTCTTGATATTACATGACTATTAGATATCGACGTGGTGTCGTATATAGCCTTTCGACATAATACGTCGATCATCTGATTTGTAATGTAATATTTGAGTCAATTACTTGGGCCATGCATTTGCATGGTGCTTATCTTTCCGCATTGGATCGTATTACTCGATTATATGTGCGGTTAAGTAAGTAAGTCTGCATTTCGACATTTGGTTGTAATATTCAACCTTTGATGTCGTTACAAGGACTCCTTCTCATTGTTTTGAAACTAGCTCGACACTTGGTCGTATCATTCGGCTGTATGTGTCGTCTCTCAACCTTAGAAGAGTAATAGAATTCAACACTTTGTCGTTTATTCGACTTTTGGTGTTGTTTCTTAGATATATAATTTATAAAATAAGTAGGCTTCAACACTAGGTCGTTTATTCGGCTTTCAGTGTTGTCGTAGCTTATTTTATAAAACAAATGTTTAAACTTCGACACATGGTCATTTATTTGGCTTTCAGTGTCGTTGTAGGTTATCAGTGTTGTAACTTGTATGATAGTTTCGGCTTCAACACTTGGTCGTTTATTCGACTTTTGATGTTGTTGTCCTCTTTGGAAATATTTTGTGTAGAATATAGGGGACCATTGCATAAATGCTAGTGTGTAGAGGTTGTAAACTTTCCAATAGATATACATCTGAGATTCATGCTCATACATCTAAGGTAACAATGCTAGAGCCAATGATATTTGTGTCTTTGATTAATGCCTATCCATGGGGTCTTTGAAAGCTGCATATGTATAAGGATTCTAAGTTGAATCTTATCTTTAATCAATTGTGGGTCATCAACCATTGGATATTATTTGAAATACTCTTCCAATGTTGATTATCTAGTGTCTAACACACACTTCTCCACACACTCAAATGGTAGGCCCATGCAAGCATGATGCAAATTTCATAAGAATGGAGTTCGTTGTGTTCTTTATTGTAATTAACTTTGTGTTCATTGATTATTTAAAATATGAATATATTTTAGATTCTCTCTTAATACTTGGTTTTTTAATGCATGTTTTGCCAGAAATCCTTTTGTGAAAAGATGCAAGCAGAGCAAAGGAAAAATTGGCTCAAAGTCATTAGGCAGCATCTTTGTATAGGGATAAGTAAGATGAGCAAGGAGCAAATAACAGACATAACTAGCAATGCAATACGGATAGAGTGTTTCTACAATGAGGTCATAGCCAACACAATGGGAGAGACGTTGCCCAAGAGTGAAATGAATGAAGGTGGAGTACGTCACATGATCAATAGCATCATAGGAAATATGAAGAAATATGCAGAAGACTTGCGAGATGACGTGCCTCCTAATATTGACATGGAAAAATTAGGTTTTTGGGATTTGAAGTGGAAAGAGGAGAAGGGTAGAAGCAAGAGGGCAAAAGACATAGATTCACATTTCACTATTTCGAAGAGAGTGCGATATGAGCAATCAAAACATTCATGTGATCCAACTTCTGAGGCATGGTTGGCTATTGACGGTAGTCGCGGGGATGCTTCTCACAAAGCACATTCATTTAGGAATGGTGATTGTTCAATTGTGTTAGGTATCCCCCATGAGGCTATAGAGGAGGGTGAGAATCTTGGTGCTGGCTCATTTGGAGTATGCTTTAAAGTCACTTTTAATGGCATCTCTTTCTTTCCTCGAAGTATTACTTATGCGGCAAAGCGCTACAAAGGGAACATGTCTCACACCTTAAAGTCATTTGACAAAGAATATGGAATGCAAATCTTACATCCAGGTATTGTCAGATGCATAGGATTTACTAGAAGCTTGCCTTGGATCAACATTTTTCCATACTTCAATGGAGGGAGTATTGGAGACATGATGATGCAGCTACCCTTTGAGAAAGGGACTTTCAGAAAGCAAGTGTTATGCTTAAAAGGCAATGGAGTCACTAGGAGAGAACCAGATCCAATACTAAGTGATGTACAGCTTACGAGATTAAAGGCATTTGTGGAAGCTACCCCAGACATCATACACGCATTGGTTGATGCATTAGCAGCTGTACACCAAGAAGGCATTATACATTGTGATCTACACCCTTTCAATGTCATGCTAGATTTTACCAAGAATCATAGTCCACGGGTTGGCATCATTGATTGGGGATTGCTGCTTCGATACAGTGAATCAAGAGAAGCTGTTAATTTTGTGAAGCGTACTCCAGATATGGATGATGTGACTTATAAGATCAAGAAGAGTACAGCAATAAGACAAAATCGACTCCGGCCTTGGCAAGCTCCAGAAATAATCGACCCTGAGAACACCAATGCTTACAGTAAAGAATCAGATGTGTTTGCCATGGGATACATGATTAAAGAGGTTATTAATTTTTATAAGGAGTGTAAGGAATACTACTTCAAAGAGGGTTACACAAAACAGTCAGCATGGAGTGGCAAGTTGCGGCAGATTTATTTCAATGCAACTAACTATATGTTTGTGGAAAAACAAAATAGAATGACACTGGCTGAGATGAATAATCGACTAGCAAGATTTAACACTCAACCCCATGCATGTTTGCGGCCTGCAGTTGAGATGATGCCTCAGTTTTATTAATCCGATTTTATTATAAAGCTACTCTTGGACAATTATGTTTATAAACTATAATGTTACTCTTTCAATGCATTTTGAATACTAGTATATGCATCTATACTATTTGAATTCAATAAAGTACTATAATCTATATATTTTTTAAATTCTCAAATTTTTATCTTCGTGCTGTAACTTCTTGCATTTTGAATACTAGTATATGTGTTTATAGTATTTGAATTTAATAAAGTGTAAAGTGTCTTAGAATGTATTTTTATTTTTTTTCAAAATTATATATTTTTGTATTAGAATTGTGTATTAATTTGGGAAGAGTTTGTGTTTATTATGATTAAACTCAAACCCATGAGTCACCATGAGTCATGCATACAAATTTTTATTATAATGATTAAATTTAAACTCACCAGTTATGCACAAATTGGCAATCTAAATTTTGCAGGTCATGCACACACAGGTGGAGGGGGGTTATAATTAAGGTTCTCATTTTATTTTGAAGTACATCGGTCTCCTATCATGGCATCTTTTTTCAGGATTCAAGTGATTGACTATGATAATAAGGAGGAATTAGGTGTTGTTAGGGTGACAAGAGACACAGGTCATCTCACATTCTCTCATGTTCGTGAACAAATTGAAGGTGATGAGCTTCTATTGGAACCCTTTGAGTTTGTTGAGGACGAATATATAATAACCAAACGGCAAGAGGAACGATGGACAATCAATGATCAACTCTTAGTGCACATCAAGAGAAGTCTATGCCGCATAGAGGAAACTCCTTATCCATGTAAAAGACATTGCACTCAACTAGCTGATGACATAAATCTTGATGCCCAAGTGCACATGTCTTCAAAGCTTTCTAGTAGATTACTAAGCCCAACTATTCTTGAATGTTGGCAACGTGAATCTGATAGAGTTAGATCAAAGCTAAGGGAAATGGTAGTGTCAAGGGATGATAAGTTTGAGTTGCATTCTGAGGACTTCAATGGGGTGCCCCATGTGCGAATTTGGTGTCATGAGTGTAATGAACTTTATGGTAAAGGATTGATAGAAGGCAAGCATGCAGCATACAATTGCTTCTCTAACTTCATGAGATTTCACATATTGGAAAGTAAAAAGCATGAGCTCAGGTATATGGTTGCTCGAGGACTACGAAAAGAAGATATGCCCAAAGTAGTGCATCAACCGAGAAAGGATGACAAAAGAGAGATAGAAGATGTGATAGAGAAGATGAAATCTTTTATGTCCACAGATGAAGGTATTATTTGTTCCTTTATTCCTCAATCAGTATTTGCCATCTTCTTACATTAAGTCTCTTACTCATCTCCTGAGCTTCAATGTTTTTCTAGGAGAGGTGTGTATAGCCCTCAGTCAGACATATATGCATTAGGATGGATAATTACAGAGATTATACAGTTTTGGGAAGATGCAATTGGGTATTTTGAACAGTCTCACCACATGCCTGATAGTGCACTATTAAAGTGTATTAAAAAACATGCCTTTGAAAAGATGATGACTGAGAATTCTTTAGAGAGAATAGCACTTATGGATACCTATAGAATCCTATCAACATTTGGATGTAATGCAAGTCTAGCAATATGACCCCTTGATGAGATGAATGTTGCTTTGAAGCTAGCAACATAGAAAATATACTCAGTCTACCTTTAAATGTTGCTTTGGATGTAATGCAAGTCTAGCAATGCAGCCCCTTGATGAGATGAATGTTGCTTTGAAGCTAGCAATATCTTGTTGTTGTATTCATGTGGTGGACTTATATTCATTTTGTATTCATATAGTAGATTTGTATGAAAATAAATTAAAGTATTTCTTCTCTTGGAAGGTGTGTTATACTTGATTTGCAACACACGTGAAGTGCACATAATTTTATAAGGATAAGAATTATTATGCTATTTTTTCAGCATGTGTTTAGAGAAAAGAAATTATGTTCTATTTTATGTTCAACTAATAAAGACATAATTTTTTAAACAGGTACTTATCATGGGAAGAAAGAAGAAAGTTCAAGCTCTAGAGAAAAATACAAAAATGACATCTTTCTTATTACCTTCCACATCATTGGGCACTAATATAAACATGTTTACAACATCAAGTACACCAGAGAATTTACTCTCAAGTGCATCATCCATGAATCATGAAGCAATTTATGGGACTCCTGAACATGCTCCGGGCACAATGCATCATGCTAGAAATCAATGTTCTAGATCACTACTTAACGATGATAGTTTTAACAGGGATTTGAGTTTTCAAGTCTTGGAAGCAGGGAAGATAGGATCACAAAACTGTAATCAAGGGAATGCAATTGGAATTGAAAATTCATCAGCTGGCACATCATTGACAAATAATGAGGTAGTGGATTTAACTGGATTGGAAAGTGGAAAAATGTCAGAAACAGTATCATCAATGTCAACACCAACTGAAGAAGCCATTGATAATGCATCACAAGGTTGCAACTCTTCAAGTAAGCAGAAGAGAAAGAGAGCTTGGGATATTCGTAGGAATTTTCAAGAAGATTGGGTAGCCAAATATCCTTGGTTAGACATAGAACAAGTGGACACTGGGGATGCACCAAAGTGGGCCATTTGTAAAATATGCACATGGGCAAGGAAAAAGGAGGCACGGTTACAATTGAAGATTGATACAATTGAGAAGCATTGTGGGAAGGTTTACAAGACTGTAGAAGATACAAGTAATGAAAAGAAAGTGATCAAAGAATGGGACAAGGAAAATAACCGCCACTTAAAAAATGAGATTGAGTACAATAAGTTCTTGCTTGCACAAGAGTCTAGCAGAAATAAAAGTGAAGGATCATTGAAAAAGCGTTGGGAATGTATCGATGATCAGGTTGATAGAGAAAAGATAGTGCAATTCTCAACTATCATGCAAATATTGAAGCAAGGCCACTCACTGATAGACTTCTCGGGTTACCAATCATATCTTCAATTTTTGGATGTTCCTAATTTGGCAAGCATGCATTGGTCAAGGAGTAGTGCAACAGATATGGCTAACCACATGAACCAAGTCATAATTGATGATTTAAAGGAGACTTTAAAACTTGCAGAGTTTTTTTCTGTGTCATTGGATGAGTACACAGCTGTGGATACTACATCGTGGTTGGGAATGCATTTGTACGTGGTGGAAAACAATAAGAGAAAACCATATTTTTTACATGTACACAAACTTGATTCACAATCCAATGCTAATAACTTAGTGCAAGTTTTGATCCAAGCTTTAAAAGAGTATGGAGGTGTGACAGAGTCTGAGATGGTCAAGAAACTTGTTTGTTTTGCATGTGATGGTGCTTCAGTCTTGCAAGGTTGTCGGAATGGTGTCTCTGTACAAATAGAAACAAAATATGCTCCTTACTGTGTTGGGATACATTGTATGGCTCATCGCACAAATCTAGCTTACAAAGTTGTGTCCACATTTCCATCAGTACAACGAATCGAGACGTTGGTTAAAAAAAGCTACTCTTACTTTTGCAAGAGTCCAAAAAGATACAATCAATTTAGAGTTATTGCAGAAGCAGTGGGTACAAAAGGGAGGAAGATTTTGAAGAATGTGGATACTAGATGGATATCTTTGGTTCAGCCAGTGAAAAGATTATGGGATGAATACAGGACTTTGGTCTATTTAATGCACATGGAGGTAGAAGAAGAGGTTGAAAAGGCAGATATTTTGTATCATAAACTGACCAACATAGATTCGATATTGGGATTGTGTGGAATTATTCCACTTTTAGACAAAATGAATATGTTGAGTAAAATGTCGCAATCGAAGGATATTTATATCAATGAATATGTCAAGGCGATAAAACTCACTAATTTGAGTATAACAACAGCATACGATAAGAAGTCAAGCTCCAGTTTTCAAGACGAGAAATTGTTCAAAGATTGGAAAAGTTTAATAGACCTAGATGGGGATTCCTCACTTTTAACATGTGACCAGGAAGGATATGTTTGCCTTCGTGCAAACAATCAGATTTTCAGGATGACAAGAGAAAACAAACGACACAAAAGACTACAATACATTAAAAAAGAGGCTTTTTTAAAGAAAGTACAAACGGTGAAAAATGCCCTTAGTGAAGTTGCAAGTGCAGTGGTAGATGAGATTAGAAGTAGGTTTCCACGAAATGACCTAATGGAAGCATTTACCATCCTATTTCCACATTTTTGGGTCAATGGATCTTATGAAAATATCAAAGCAGGTCTAAAGAATCATTTGGATGCTCTCAAAAAACATTTTGGACGGGACATTGACATGGACAATATAAAGTACAATGGTTTGTTGGATTTTGGAAAGCTTTATTCACAATCTTCCCTTTTTGGAGAAGTCATGCACCAGCAAAGTAATTTAATGGAAAATGTTCAAATGCAAGGTTCGATGGTTCGGCTTTGGAACGAGCTCTCTCGCAGTACATTCCTACAAGATAACATTTCTGAGTACTTTAAGCTTGCAAATTTATGCCAAACCTTTATTCTTGGCTCAGTTGAGGATGAAAGGTGTTTTAGTACTCTCGGTTACTTGAAAAATAAGCTTCGTAATAAGCTAGATGATAACTTAGATCTTAGCTTGAGATTATATTCTTGTTCTTATGATGTTAGTAGCTTTCCGTATGATAGAGCATTAGCACTCTGGAAGTCAAGCTGTAAAAGAAAAGGCTATAATTAGTTTTTTTGGACTATTTAAACTAGACTTTGAGAATTTTCTTCCCCCATTGGATTTGAAGGATATTCATTATCCTTAAACAATTTTATGTTTTGCATACTCTACAGTATCCTAAATGCTAGCTATTTCATGTATTTTGAAATTATGTAAAACGGAAGAGACAGAGTTTTTAATATAATTAGTTTTTAATATATTTGCAAAAATTGAAAGTTTTTTAAATGTCCTAGAATATTTAGCCAAGTTTTGAAACAAAAATTATAACAAAAGATATAATTCGCCAATTCTTTGAAACTTTTAAAAATAATTTATGAAAAATTTCGCCAGTATATTATAATAATATATTTCTATACCTTCGATAAAAACATCCCTGATGCCCTCATGCTCGAAAGGTTTGGAAACTAGTCCACATGCTCACGGGAGAACTCTTAAGCCAGAAGACTATCTTATTAGGAGATGCTACCAAAGTTAAAAGAGACTCTTGGCTTCAAATAGGGCACATGCAGTCTACTTTATATGGATTGCCAAAAACAACTTTCAATATAATAATATTACTATGTTTGCTAACAATTATTTTGGGGAATGGTGGGACAACAAAAACGGCTCCAAAAGGTCACTGCATTCCCCAATGGGGTGCATACATATAATGAGCGGTAACCCTCAAGCGGATTATCCGAGCAACACTCAATAGAGTTATACTTGAATGAATGTTTTTTCATGGATACCTTTTTATTAAATCCTCAATGGATAGCGCTCAATAAAAATCTGACTAGGGATTAAAATAGAGGCAAGCTTATGCAAAGATAAGGTCTTATGGATAATTTTCTTGCTTAGATGTCCAAAGTGAGTGACATAAAAATAGCCGTATTGGTCTACTTTAACTTTAATCTTGCATGCATGTACCAAGGTACAATGAGCCAGAGACATATACCCTTGGTTTGAATGCTCTCATGATGCAATTGTGTACATTATATTTGCACATTCATTGTATTTTCTACAAGCCTAAACATGCCATGTTAAGTGTTGATACCTATTAAATATTTTCCAATACTCCTAGGGCTATTGCAAGGACAAAATTAGGACTAGTGGCATTGTTCACTTTTACGTAGATATGCTTATTAATACCTCCCCTCAAGCTTGTGAGATTGCCAACAATTATTTGTTTTCAGTCTTTCTAAGTTCTAACTCAATAGAGGGATGGATATATATTTTAACAGTTAAAGATGTAAGCTATGAATTCAAAATTTGCAAACTTCAAACTCTAAATTTAGAGTTCACAAACTACAAATTTGTCTCTACATTAAGGTATGCGAATTGCAAATTTAGAATTTCCAAACTGTAAATTTAAACCTAAAAATTACAACTTGCACTACATTTCCAAAACAACTATGACATGTTCATATTATTAGGTCAAAGAATATTAAAATTACTTGATTCAAAAGTCATAATCTATCAATCCATAAAACGTTAAGGTTTGCATGAGAAGGTAATGGCTATCCATCCATAAGAAACCAGGTCTACATGAGATGATAATGAAAACATGAGAAATTAAGTCAATCCATAAAAAGGTAGGACATGCTCTCTAGATCTCATCAGCCAAGTCATCTATGTAGTCTAGATGTCCATGATGCCTCTCCACCAACTCATAATCGAATGTGCTATCTCCTGCCATTTGGGTAGCCACATCTTCTACATAGCAAGGCAGAACACTAAGCCCAATTAGTCAGTATCTAACCATGCTTAAATTATACACATACATCAATTAAATTACTCACTAATCAAGAGGTGCATCAAAGTCATAGTCTATCTCCTCATCATCTATCATGAGGACTGCTTGATTCACACTTGATGGCCTTGCCTCTGTGAAGTTGTCTCTAAGCATGCCTTCCAAGTATCCTATGCAAATCTCTTTGTCATTGTCCACTGCCATGCATGGACATCCTGAGTGAATTGTTGCTTTCATCCAAGGTCCTGTACTAGCACCAAGCTCAAGCACAGAGCCTCCAATCGGACACAACTCCATGAACATCAACATCATGGAGCTACTCTTCTCCAACCCACCATGCCACTGTCCACCTTTTCCCTCTTTTATGCATCGTACACTTGAAGGCAAGTAATGAGTGATGAAATAATTGTCCACGCACACCATAAGGGATTGGGAAACTCTATTTGCCCTATCAAGATAGTGATGTGCCTTCTTGCCAATCCTAGATAACAATAGGATTTGAAAGGCGGTAATCTACATGAACCATAGATTGAAAAAGTTAATGGAGAAAAATAAAATACGAACAAACAAGAACATGACAATCATGTAAATAGCCAAATGACATACCTTGACACCAAATCCAACATTATCCGCAACATCAATGCAATATCCCGTCTCCACGATCCATCTACATGTACTGACTATAAGATGCCAATAGCCAAACGCAATTCACATAAACAAACATTATCAATTGTGAAATATTGCTCACCTACAAGAAACCTCTAGTCTCATTTGTCTCACCAAACGCTCAACAAATGAAGTGGATATAGGTGAGCACATCACCAATGTCCATCCATAATCATCCATCACAGATGAAGCAATAGCAAGTGAGCATGAGATATGCTCCTCATTTAGAATGTTCCATCCAGAGATTCCATCCTTGATTCCACTCACTATAGATCCTATAGGAAGGTCAATCAAGCAAAAATCCACACTCCATGCAACATTTTTTCTATTGTGTGACTTCTTCATGCCACCAAGTTCATGGTAGAAATTTCTTATGATTTGAAAAGCCCCATCGTACTTGTATTGCTTACCTTCTTTTCCAATTGATACATAATCATACTCCCAAACTTTGTAGTTTTCTTGTGAGATACGACTTGCAAATGATGAGAAAGTGGACAAAGGAACATAAACCATATCTGTATTACACATTTTCTTGCTAAGAAGAGACTCCTCCTTTCATGGATCATTGTCTACAATAACAAAGGACCCTAAATTAAATTTGTAGGAAGCTTCTAATCACTTTGAAATATGAAAGAAAGAATCATAAGAAAATAGACCTGTGTTAGAAGTGCCTGTTGGTTTAGGTCTTCCACCTCATTTGTTATTTGGAGTGACATGACTTGCCTTTTGCTTTTCTACTATTGCTTTTTGTTTCTCTTTAAGCCTCTTCTTTTGTGCCTCATCCATGTTGCCCGACTTGACTTGCACTCACTTTTTAAATGGTGATCATAAGGCTCCTTCTCTTCCTCAATACATGTTGGAGCCTTCATCTCGATCCATCAAGGGTAGTGCTTCCTCTCCCACTCCGTAAGCAATATATGACCATCCTTATGCTTATTCTCTCTAAAAATATGAGAGGTGTACATGCAATAAGTAGCAGGTGCAAGCATAGTCCAAGCCTTACAAATGGATGGTACCACCTTAAGACTCTTATTTGCAGCCAAATAATGGAGATACCTGAATGATTTTTAGGATAACATAAGAAAATGCAAGGTAATACAAAGATATCTTTCCATTGAATTCGAAAGCCAAATGCACCTGTAAACCAATCATGAGCTAGCATTTGTAAGATCAACTTGCTTGGATGGAACAACAGCAACTGTCATCAATGAAGCAAATGGCTCAAACAAAAAAGGCCTGTGTCTCACTATAATGCCATCAAAGTATTCTAGAATGGAAGGATTCTCTAGAAGTGTAGATGCACCCTCAATGCTTGATGATTTCATCACTTGGCCAAGCAATCGCCCAGCATCTATCAACACATGGTCCATCCACACTTCTTTTGCAAGCCAAGGTATGAAACCATGGTTAGTCATAGGCATCCCATAACTCTCCTTTAGATTGTCATCTGCACCGAGAAGAGAAAGAATAGATAGTTGCTTTGCCTTGGGAACAGGTTGCAATTGATACTTGGTAAAGCTTCTCCAAAGTTATCTTCATTGATGTATCCTCAATGGTAAATTCCAAAGGATATTAAACCACTCCTTGCCATGGGAAGGATTGACTATTGAAAACATCTGCCAAATATTAAAGTTTTAGAAGAGACTTTGATACACACAACAAATTATATATTAAGGTTTTCAATGTATAAACTAAAAAATTACAAGTTGTAACTATAGATTTATAATTTTTAAATCATATATTATGGTTTTTGAGTTGTAAAATTAGAATTTAAAAACTATAAATTCAGATATCTGAGATATAAAACGTAGAAATTGTGGACTACAAATTCCAATTTGTGATCTATAGATACAAAATTAATTGAAAACTTACCCGTGTAATTTTTCTTCGATATGTTGCTCCCACAATTTTTTTAATCTCATGAATCTTGGACTCTGTCTCATCCTTTGGCATGGAAGAATGCAATTTCTTGCATTGTGTCTCAAAATCGGATTTCCATTTCCCCTTTTAACATAAATAGATGATCTCATCATAATGTTATTGGAACACAAAGCAAAGTCACAAAAAAAGAAAATATATAAACTAAAGAACTAATATTTACAGCAAATACCATCCTCCCAAGAATAGTTTGGGTGAGGGGATACCACACCCTTCGTCCACTTCCAACCTCTTTTTGTCTTTTCTCCTCCTCACTAAAATACTGAGTAAAATATTGAGCATCACAAGACACAAGTGTGCTTGTGTGGTGCAAATAATCCTTAAGATTAGTAACAAAAATTGCATCTTCATTAAGCCTGCAACCATTGACTTAAATGGATCAAAATTGGTTTCATTTATAGGCACTTACCATCTAATAGCAACAATCCAACCTTCTTGCTCAATATAGTGAACATAAACAACAAAGCTTACAAGTTAAATCTTTGTAAAGCAGCAACAAGCTTTAGCTCATCCTTTGCTTCCGGTTCAATAATTTGAGCTTGCACTCTAATGTGTCTAGACTTGATATTTGTGTAAAGCTCTTCTATGCTTTCCATCCAAGATGCCGTACGATGATTTCCTTCCCACACGAAGAACATTTTGTTTAATAGAAAGCTCCATGGAGTGCCAATTATCTCTTATTCAAACTCATCATTAACTAGGCTCCAATTCTTGTCCCAATGTTCTCTTGTGACATCATCATCATCCTTGGAAGACCCTTTGTTGAGAGTTCACACTCAACATCATGTGATCATGTGTGCATAGCACCATCATGTGATCATATGTACGTAGCACTAACCTTATAGAGTGCCATAAAGGAAAGGGTTAGATCCCCTAACCCTAACCCTAAATGGGTTTGTATATATTCTATTTTTTCAACTAAATCTAGTACAGTTAGTCATTTGTGGTATGCTCTCTAGCTGTGCCCTCTCTCCTCATCTCCACTCTTCTCCTCTCCCCTCTTCATATTTTGTCATGGTATCAAAGCTCCCTTGCCTTCCGCTGAGGCATTGTGATTCTTAAGAGAGTGAGAGTGATTGAGAGATTGAGAGTTCTCTTGAGTGTTCTTTCAGTTCCGTTGAGTGATAGAGAAATTTTCATCCATTTGAGAGGAATCTCCGTCCATGAGAGATTGAGAGATTTCCGTTAATCTTTTTAGATTTCTTGAGTGTTTTCTTCAATTTCTTTGATAGAATTCCAGTTGAGAGAGAAAGATAGATAAGACTTTGAGTGAGAGTCTTCTTGTGCCTGAGAGAACTTAGGGAAAGAGATAATTAAGAGAAAGAGAGAAAGGTGATGAGCTAAGGGCCCCTAGGTTCTTCTGCAACAAGCAATGACTCTACTCCAAAGCTCTTCTCCAAAGCAACAATGCTACTCCAAAGCAGAGAAGCGCCTTGTAGAAGGCTTTGGAAGGGGACTACTCTACCTAAAGCTACACAGCCAAAGCCTCTACAGTAACCTCCTTCTCTAGGCGGCTCACAACCACCTTTAGCAAAGGCTGACTGGTAGCGCTCCAACTGCAGCGACTCCTAGATCAGCCACATATCAACAACGCACCAAATACAAGGCTCCATATTCATAGTCTTGAATGACTTGTGGCTTCTCGTTAATTTGTTGTGCAAGTTGTGCATGAGTGAGTTTCTTATCTAGCTGGCCTTGCATAATTACCTTCTTGAGTTTATCGATAATATCTAGTGTGAGCTCCTCCGCCATCAGCCTGCTTACAGAGAGCTCCAAACGCTCCATTAGTACCGCTCAATAGCAAATGCCCAGGAGCAACCTCGTTTTTGGAGAGGCTAGCATGTGCCAACCAACGGATCTCCCAAGGCTCTAAGCCAAAACCAACCACTGACCACGCCGTCTCCAATTCTCCACACGGGCTCTACGGTGGCTCCTTCTCCAACGAGCTTTACCATCAACAACAATAGAAGAAAGGCTCCTTCGCTCCAATGTAGCTCAACTCAAGCCGCTGTCGACTCGAGCTCTCACGTAGCTCCCACGCTTGCAAGCGCCAAACAGCTCCAATCCTCACGCTTCTTCCTCACTCCAACGCAGCTTCCTCAACAAGCCTACAACACCTCCAAGGAATACGGCCTCTTCTTCGTCCTCGCAGTCAGCTACGGAAGTCTCTAAACAATCGGAATATTCCTCTCTCACAATCAAAATCTACAAGATTCTGGCTGCCCACGAAGAGGCACGTGGCACCTCACCTCACCTTATCTACTCCACAAACCATACCAGTAACCACAGTGGTTAATAGAAGATAGGGTTGGTCAAGCCAACCCCAAGTGAGGTTTAATCACGGTTCACCTAACCCAGTCTAGGTTAGCCAAGGTGTGATCAACAAGTCTCCACGTGGCCTTATCTCCTTGCCATGTCAACCACGATTGCCATGTCATCCTTATCTGGCACGTCACTCAAGCCACATCAGTAGCCCCGTGAGGGTGCCACATCACCCTGCCAGCTCACAACCACATCAGCAGACATGTCATCACTGCCATGTCACTTGTGCCACATCATCTACCACATCATCACTGCCACATCATCTGCCACATCATCTGCCACATCACATGTGCCACATCACTGCCATGTCATCACTACCACATCATCATTGCCATGTCATCAGTGCCATGTCATCATTACCACATCATCTGCTGACATCATCAACAGTGCCACCTCAGCTGTCCAATCATCACTGACCTTTGTAGGCACACACAGTGCTCCACAATCACTTCATGTGACCACTCCTACCACCTCAGCACAAGGCTCCACTGGCACACCTCTTGCTAGGCACATTACCACATCATCACTGCATGTGATCCATAGTGACACATCATCATTGAGCACCATTTGCACTCCTTTTGCCCCTCCACCTAGATCAAGTCGTATCTCTTGATCCAAGAAGAATTTGAGGGCGCTCCAAAAAGGAAAGTCGCTCGTTTTTTCGTGCTCTACGCGTCGTTACATCATGCATACATTTTGGTGCAAGTTACACTCACATTTGAGCCTCACCGACAAAACCACTTCCTTCATGCACATTTGCCTTTACATCGATGCATCTGACCCCAGCACTTAAAAAGAACAAAAGAAAAGGAATTATTTATTGTTCTTTCATCGATCAACGGTTGGTATAGATCTAGATCAAAGTAGACTAGATCCCCATAGAGGGGATGCTTTGAATTTTCCCAAGTTGCCAATCTAAGCCATGCCTGAAATTCCTGACTAGTACCTACTCGGAGTTAGTCCATACACTCACATACGATTTCACATCATTACATTACCTGAAACCTTACCTTCATCAGTTCATTGAGCAGACTTCAAAAAGTGCAGAGGCATTGCAGCTTATTTTAGTGGGCAGATAGCACTTGATTTCACACACACATGCCACCATTGTAAAGCCTATTCGGCTATCTCACGGCATTGTGCACATCATTTCAGCCTTGTAAAGCCTCTTGGCTATTCCTGGCATCATTGCCACAAGCCTTGTAATACATATCCGATTTTATATATTGCAGTTCTATCTTCACCAACGGTTCAAAGATTTCACTTGGCATAGTCAGTGTGTCTGCAGTTGATTCATACAGAGATTTTCATGACACTTTGAGTACATTTCTTACACCATGTCTACAACTAGCAACCTCAATCTGGAGGCATCTGCTAAGTTAGACAACTCCAATCACGGTACATGGAAATACCGAATGGAGACCATTCTTGTACTTCAAGACAAATGGGAGTATGTCGATGGGTCTACACCTAGACCATTGGCCGATCTAGCCACAACTAGCTCTACTCCATCTGTTGTCACAACACCAGCAACGGGATGTAAAATGGCATCTACAACTACACATACAGTTTCTGCATCAATAGCAGATCCTACCATTGCTCGAGCTCAAGTAGAATGGGATAAGAAAGACAAGTATGCCTATCATCTGATCAAGCAGAATGTGCAAGATGTCATGCTAGGACATCTCAACACAGTCAAGACATCGAAAGAAGCATGGGACATGTTCGCAGCTCTCTACGAGTCCAAGAACACATCCAAGATTCTCACCCTGAGAAACCAAATCAACCAGAGTTTCTGCAACATCAATGAAACTGGTCATGCTTATGTACTCTGCATAAAAGACTACAACAATCAACTTGCAACAGTAGGAGAGACTATGAACCCTGCAAAAATGGTTCAAGTCATCCTGAATGGACTAGGAGAGGGATACGAGAATCTAGTCTAGAGTATTGTCATCCAATGGCAAATTTCGACACTGGAAGAACTTCAGTCAGTAGTTCTACTTGGTGAAGAACTCAAGACTCAAGCTATTCAAGCATGAAAAGGTCATTCTAATGATCAGGCATTTACAGCTTCAGACAGCATCATCCTCAGCAACATCAGAATCAGCAAAGAGGAAATCATTCCAATTGAGGAAGATTCCAAGGACGAGGGAATGCATCCACCAACGTGTCAAACATTTAGTGCAACTACTGTCACAAGTTTGGACACTATGAAAGAGATTGCCGCAAGAAGCAGTACGACCAAGGCGGTCAATCCAGTAGTAATCGAGGGAATTCCCGAGGCAGAGGAAATCATCGTGGTGGACATTCTAGTCACAGTCATTTACCAAATGAACATGGAAATATGTTTCTTGCAAACGAGGAAATGCATCAGACTGATACAGTGTACCCAGACACTGATTACAATCCCAAAGAGGACTTCAGCTATCAAGTCGACCAAGTGGAACAGGATCCTTGGTACATCGACAACGGTGCATCATCTCACATGACAAATCATCAAGAATGGTTCACAGAAATGAAGCCATTAGAAGGTCAAAAAAATGTCATCTACACAGCAGACAATACACCAAATCTAGTTCAAGGGACAGGTGTTATCCCTATGAACAACTTCATTGGTACAAAAGGATTAGTGAAAGATGTGCTCTATGTTCCCAAGCTCAGCAAGAACCTTTTGTCAGTAGGTCAAATCATGGAACACAATTACAAAGTCATCTTTGACGATGATGAATGCACTATCAGAGACAAATCCAAAAGATGTCAACTAGTAGCAAAAGGTGTCAAGGAAGGATGCTTATACAGAATGCTAGCTATAGTACTAGATAAGCATGCCATGTCAACTCAACCGCAACAGATGCCACTATCTACAAAATGGCACAAGAGATATGGTCATGTCAATTTCAAGTACTTGTTAGATCTCAAGAATCAAAATATGGCAATTGGGATTCCGAAGTTACAGTTTCTTGGAAAAGTTTGCAAAGCATGCTGCTTGGGCAAACAAAAGCAAACAAACTTTGGCAGAAGTACCTCTCGTACACGAGGTATTCTTGATTTGATACATAGAGATGTATGGGGTTATGCCCAGACCCGCAGCATCAATGGTTCACTATTACTTGACTTTCATCGACGACTACAACAAATATTGTTGGGTCTACTTTCTAAAAGAGAAATCTGAAGTGTTTTCTAGATTTCAAGAATTCAAAGCCATGGTAGAAAACCAGACAGGCAGAAAGATCAAGGTCATGAGATTAGATAGAGGAGGTAAATACATGTCTTTAGCATTCATGAACTTTTGCAAAAGTCATGGCATACGAAGACAATTCACATGTGCAGATACTCCTTAGCAAAATGCAAGAGCTGAAAGGAAGAATGGGACTTTAACAGACAATGCTAGAGCAATGCTTAGTGAAAAGCATCTTCTAAATCAGTATTGGGTAGAAGCAATAGCCACTACAAACTATTTGCTTAATCGGCTTCCTACCAAATGTATGACTCCTTATGAAGCATTCACTGGACACAAGCCACACATTGGGCATCTCCGCATATTTGGTTGCATAGCATATGCCCACATACATGATGATCATCGCAGGACATTGGATGCGAAGTCATGCAAATGCATCATGGTTGGCTACAGTGAAGAAAGCAAAGCATACAAATTGTATGATCCCATCAACCGCAAGGTCATTATCTCCAGAGATGTAATCTTTGATGAGGAATCAGAATGGAAAACCTCACCTACACAAGAGATAGAAACATCAACTTCACAGTCATCTATAGAACAGGTTGATGAAGAAGAGCAAGAATTGCCAGAAACACCCCAAGCAAAGCCACAGCAGCTCAGATGGTCTACTAGGGAAATCAAACCTCCAGCCAAATTGACATATGCTCAGAAAGGCAAAGCAATTCAGGTGGAAACCACCAACTATGCTCTTATGACTACCATCATGGCTACAGAAGAGCCAATGTACTTCGAAGACACAGTAGACAAGCCAGAATGGCAAATTGCTATGAATGAAGAAATGGATTTTTTGTATAAGAATAATACTTGGGAATTATGCGACCTTCCACCAGGAAAGAAGGCCATAGCAAACAAATGGGTATACAAAGTGAAATACAATCTAGATGGCAATATTCAAAGATATAAAGCCAGTTTAGTTGCAAAAGAATTTGCATAGCAATATGGTCAGGACTATGATGAGCCCTATGCTCCAGTAGCAAAGATGGATTCAATACAGTTCTTGATATCACTAGCGACACTCAGCAAATGGAATGTGTATCAGCTCGATGTCAAGAATGCATTTCTCAATGGTTACCTAGACGAGGAAGTCTACATGCAACAACCAATAGGTGTTAAGAGTTCATGCTCAACATCATGTGATCATGTGTGCATAGCACCATCACGTGATCATATGTGCATAGCACTAACCTTATAGAGTGCTATAAAGGAAAGGGTTAGATCCCCTAACCCTAACCCTAAATGTGTTTGTATATATTCTATTTTTTCAACTAAATCTAGTGTACAGTTAGTCATTTGTGGTGTGCTCTCTAGCTATTCCCTCTCTCCTCATCTCCACTCTTCTCCTCTCCCCTCTTCATATTTTGTCACCCTTCAGGCATTTTGATAGATAGAATAAAAGACCCTTTTGTCGGAATGTATGCCTTTGTTTCAAATGCTCTTTTCAAAATGATCAAATCATTCCTAATCTGATGCACAACTGAATTTATGAGACAACGACACAAGGGAATTCGAGGAGGTGGAATTTCTTTAGTTACTATAAGAAGCGCTAAAATATCTGCACCTGATGGTCTCTCAACACACTCTGGAATGATATCCTCCACATCATCTTTAACTTCTGCTTTGTTGGATGAACCCTCTATGTTTTTATCCTTGTTGTCCCGAGGATTCTCAATATCATTTTCAATGTCAACTTGCTAAGCTCTTTCAGTTCATTATTGATCTCTGAATCTTGCTTCTTCCTTTTGCCACCTTTCCTTGTGACAGGACTAGACACATCACGTTTCTTTCTCTACACATTTGAAGAAACTCAATTACAAGATTTGCAAAAATGCGATGGTGAAATGCAACTACAAAAAGATAAAGATACCAAACTTACTGGAGGCATTTGTTGCACAACTTCATAAGCTCACCTACACAAGAAGAAAAACAAATAAATGACATAGTGAAACCATCTTTGAAATGATTAAATAAAAATGACAGAGTGAAACCATCTTTCAAAAAATGCCATTCACAGTTTTGCCAATGAAACCATCTTTTAAATGATTGAAAAAAAATGGAGTTCCTAAATACATTATTATGATAATAGAATGCAAGTTCATAATAAACATTTGGTGTTATGGGTGAAGCTCCCTTCAACTATAACTAGCAGTGTGAAGAAGGCAAGATCGTAGTTTCGCTAGCGAAACCATATCGAGAGGTATGAACCAATAACTATTACATGTGTGATCCGCAAGATTTTGAAGAAATTTGCACTATATAATAACTGCGCCCATAAGGAGGCTTACACACATTGAGCGACAAGATGATTGTTGTCATATTCATGTTTGGATCCCCGGACATGTGCAAGAGTTTTCAAAATCCTACGTGCAAAAGCTTCCCCAAAGCACATAGCCATGAAATCGGCAAAACTGACCATGAAAGGGTATCCAAAACCGACCTGAGGAGGGCATGTTACAGTCGAAGAAGAAATGGAAAGCCTCAACTGGGAGTTAGATTTAATGATGTTGAGTCATGCAGGGTCATGGGAAGGGGAAGCAGTCTGAAGTAGGGAGTTTGATGAAGGGTAAAACCAGAAGAAAAGAGAAAGACAGGAACTGGGCAAGGGGGGGAGGAGCCAGAGGAACGAAACAAAAAAATGGGGGCACAAAACGTTGGAGAGAAGGCATCGGGCAAAAGGCTCTGGATCTAGTTTCGCCAGCGAAACTATATCACTATAGGAGTGCGAGTCTCTGATGGTAATAGTAGGAAGGCCATGTTAGATATCAATGCTCCACTCTCGTGTAACTATGCGGGAACCAGCTAACTCTACTTGTAAGCCCCCCATATGAGGAGAAGGCATTTGAGTAGCTCGGTTATCTGGTAGGTCCTGGTTTGGACACCAGATGGGGGCCATGTGTGGCCTGATGGCTGGACGGCTTCAGATAGAGTTGGCACACCACCAACTAGGCTACATGGAAGTGCAGGAAGGCATCCCTTGATTGACCGCACTGAGGGTAGACGGAGCATTTCTCGAGGCAGCCCACTCTCGGGTTGTGGGGCCCGTTTGGAGCCTCAGATGATCCCGGATGGCTGTGGGCTGAACGTTGACCGTAGGTAAGTTGCTCTGTTTTGCGCACCGGTTCTATCATATGGTCGGTGGCCTATTTCGGAATCGACCCCCAGTCGACCGTTTTGGGCGGACTGGGTTGGCCACCCAATTGAGCCTAATCGACTACGACTAGTGGCTATATAAGAGCAAGCCCATGAAGCCCATTTCATCACTGGATACAGCAACCCTAATTCCTTAGCATTCAGCCTCTGTCTTCTACTGTTTCTAGCATGCCATCGAAGCTTCTTTCACAGGAGCGCACAGTTGGGAGGTAGCACCATCTATTGTATCAGTTCTACAGTAATCAAATTTTTGATTCTCCATACTATCTTGTTTTCTCTCTTGCATACAAGATCCTGTTATCTGTTGAGCACAGACATTGTATTATTTTCTTACATGGTATCAGAGCGTGGACTCTAGCAAGAAGATTTGGTAGTGTGTTTCTGTTTGCAAGCAGATTATGAGAGATGGCCCAGCCCGCAAGACTGCGAATCCCACCGTTCGGCGAAAGCGGAAAGTTGGACGGCTCTAACTATCCTCTCTGGAAGTTCAAGATGAAGACCATCCTAAGTGCATATGAGCTTTGGGACACTGCTACTGGGGTGGACATGAGGCCGGTTCCGAGACTGGATCCAGCGAATGCAGGACAATAGATAGTACCAACTGCGAATGAGATTCTTGCGTGGACAAGAAGAAATGCAGATGCGTTGTGTTCTATTGTCTGCAGTGTTAGTGATTCCCTCATGGCATTAATTCAACATGTCACCACAGCAGAGGAGGCATGGACGGTCCTGAAAAATTAGTACGAGACTACGAATCAGACATGGATTTAGAATCTGGAGACTCAACTCGCGAACGAAAAATTGTTTGAGTCTGAAGCGGCGGAGAAATTCATCACTAGGGTGAAGAATCTACGCGATCAAATGACTGCGATTGGCATCACCATCACCAGCGAGAATCTAGCACGAAGGTGCATACGGATTCTCCCACCAACGTACGACGGTCATGTTATGGCGCTGAATACGCAGAACAGAAATCTGCCCCTCAACTTTGAGGATTTCAGCATGATGCTTCTAGAGGAGGAGATGCATCAAAAGACGAGGACTGGAGAAGATTCGTCTTTCTGGACCGGATCAAAGAAAGGTAAGGGTAAGGACTCTGGTAACCCATCTTCTTCTGATGATAAAAAGAGAAAGAAGAAGATCAAGTGCTTCTATTGCAACAAGGCAGGGCACAAGCAAAATGAGTATTGCAAGAAGATTGCAGATGAGAAGAACGAGTAAAGAAAGAGTCCAACAACAGCGCGCAGGCAGCACCCATAGAGCTGTTCGTAGCAATTGAGGAGATTTGCACGGAGTCAGTTCATGTACTTACGGATGAACCTTGGATCATTGACAGTGATGCATCGCACCACATGACCAGTCGAAAGGATTGGTATACCTCTCTACAGCCGATAGGGAATGACATCATGGTAGCAGTCGACAATGATGCAAAATGTCCAGCAAAATGGAAAGGTATGATTGCTCTCAAGTCAGATGGAGTTGTAAAACAGTTGTCCGATGTTCTTTATGTACCAGATATCAAGAGGAACTTGTCCGTTTTTGCGATCACGGATCGGGACCTCAAAGTTCAATTCGATAAGAATGGTCCACAGATCCTGGATCTTCAAGGAAAGGTCGTTGGTAAAGGTACACGGCGCAACAACATTTATGAACTCTCAACTTTCAGTGCTCGAGCAGATGTGAAGAACACTAAGCTGTGGCATGAGAGGTTTGGTCATCTAAACCTTAGTTCTTTAAAGGAGATGCATAAAAGTGGAATGATTACAGACCTACATAAATTTCAGATCTACTCGATGTATGTGAAGCTTGCATGATGGGCAAGCAGCATCGGCAGCCCTTTCCTAAAGAGGCCAGCAGGGCAAAGGCTCCTCTAGTGCTCGTTCACATGGACCTTTGCAAAAAGATGGAGATGGAAGCTTTGGGTGGTTCCTACTACTTCATGACGCTGATCGACGACTACAGTAGAAGGATATGGATATACTTCCTCAAGACGAAAGACGAGGCTTTCAGTAGGTTCAAGGAATGGCATGTAATGGTCGAGAAAGAATCGGGGAGGAAGGTGAAGAATCTGAGATCAGACAAAGGTGGAGAGTTCACATCGATTGAATTCGAAAGTTACTACAAAAGTCACGAAATCAAGAGGCAGAAACCCTTGCCACATTTATCACAGAAAAATGGAGTAGCAGAATGCAAGATGCACGTCATCTTCGAAATGGGCTAGAGTATGATGAAAGGGAAAGATTTGCCAAAGACTTTCTGGGCTGAAGCATGTAACACTGCAGTTTACATTCTCAATCGTAGCTACACGAAGGCTGTGAACGGGATGACTCCACTGCAGGCCTTTTCTGGTAAGAAACCTTCAGCTGCACATTTCAAATGGGAACCGAAGAGCTGGAAGAGTATTTTCTTGGGCTATAGTGAAGAGGCAAAGGGTTCCCGTCTCTATAACCCAGTTACCAAGAAGGTAATTATAAGTCGCGATGTGGTCTTCTCAGAACAGCTGCATCAATTGGAGGAGGATGCTTCCTTCCCAGACAACCAGGACCAGGATATCCATCCAGTACTGCCACCAACAGCATACCGAACTCCCCCAACGGTGCTTGGGAGGATTCAAGACAAAGAAGATGAAGAAGAGCCTGCAAAACCACAACGGCAATGGCCATTCTCGAAGTGGGTAAAGCAGCTTTTGGATGGCAGAGAACCTCCAACCATTGAGGAGGAACCATCCGAACACCGCCGGTCCAAGAGATTAGAGGAGCAAAGAAGGGCGCAGGAACACTTAGTCAACTATGCTTTGATGACAGAAGTGATTCGTGCTGATGAACCCAAGTGTCTTGAACAGGCACAGGGTGATAATAGGTGGATGGAGGCTATGCAATCAGAGTATGGCTCCATAATGAAGAACAACACTTAGGACCTTGTGGATCGACCACCAAAATGCAAGGTAATCGGAACCAAGTGGGTGTACAAGACCAAGTACAAATCTGATGGCACGTTGGATAAGTACAAGGCTCGGCTCGTGGCAAAAGGATTTGCACAGGTACATGGTTTTGATTATCAAGATACTTTTGCTCCCACAGCTCGACTAATCACAATTCGCAGTGTTTTGGCTTTAGCTGCCCAGGGAAGTTGGCCCGTGTTTCAGATGGATGTGAAATCCGCCTTTTTGAATGGAGATCTCAAGGAGGAGGTATACGTGGAACAACCACCAGGTTTTGAGATCCCCGGTTCAGAAGGTAAAGTTTGCAAACTAAAGAAGGCACTTTATGGGCTGAAATAGGCCCCACGAGCGTGGTACCAGCGAATTGATGCCTACTTTTTGCAAAACGGGTTCAGGAGGAGCCCATCTGATGCAAATTTGTATATCTTCAGAGAAGGAGGCAGGTGTATGATCGTGGTCCTTTATGTGGATGACCTTGTCATAACAGGGAACCATGAAGAGAAGATCTCACAGACGAAGCATTTGCTAGGAAGAGAGTTTGAAATGACAGACCTCGGACTTATGCATTTTTGTTTGGGGATTGAAGTTTGGCAGGAGCCGAAACATATCTTCATTTCACAGCTGAAGTATGCTGGAGAGATACTGAAGGCCCCATCTTTATGAGTTGCTCAATTTATTCAAGAGTGTATAATTCGTCTAGGAGCACCTCGTTCTCTTCCTTCAATCTAGAATTATCAGCCTAATGAGACCAAGTCACTTCTTTTGAAGGGGCGATAGCTAAAGTTATTCTAAGGTTGCCCCCTTTTTCCAAGTTTGCCCTCACTTTTGGGGGCTTCTATCGGCTCAATCTCCATGGCCTATAGAGAAGTACAATGCCCCTGAACTTGAATAGTAAAGGATATGCTATTGGGTTAGATCTTCTCACTTGCCCCACTGTTAGAGATGGGAAGGAAATATTGAGAGCATCATACTCTATTTGGAGCTGAGTTAGGGCCGCACCTAAGTTATCATTTCTTGGGTCTTGTATTGCCTGTGAGAACTTCTAAGCATCTGAGGATGGTGGACCCAATGTTTCACAATATTTACAATATGATGAAGCATCTTAAGATCATTACCTATTTTTGTGCACAAAGCACTCTGGATTTCTTGTATCTCCATCATAGAAAGACTAGCTTCTTCAAAAAATAATGCCTCCCAGACTCCCACACGCTCAGGAGTGCCAGGTAGCAAGAGCAAAGCTTGTTTAGAGGGAGACTATCAAGGTTGAAGCTCGGTTGAAGCTCGTCCATCAAAGATTCACCACCCACAAGCTTTGGGGTTGGTGTTGCCTGGTCACCTAGTTTCTTGGCAGGTTTGATGCAAAATTAGCTGAAATTAAGGTCATGCCCTCCAACTTGATTATGTTGCCACAATTGTTTGTGTTCCTGGTGTGCCCATGTTGACCAAAATCGAGGCAATGGAAAGTTTGGAAGAGGTAAGGAAGACAAAGGAAATATGGAAGTGGTGATGGAACAACAAGGAAGGCATGAAATGGATTAGCAATGAAGTGAAAAGGAGTAGTTTATTCAAGAGTAGATAAGCCCTTATAAGGGCGACTAAGACAATGCATGTGCCCAAGGGAGAGCACCTCTAGATCCACAAATCACTTCATTGATCTCTCAATCAAGCCCATGAATCTCTCAATCACACATAATAGAACCTTCTACCACCTAACTTGGTCACACTAACTAACACACAACCTCACACAAACCTTGCACCCCTTGGTACACCCCATTACATCAAATTGTCCATCATATCCCCCCACGAATTGATGACCTCACCCCAATAGTAGTACATGGGAAGCTTCATGGCTTGTTCACACCTAGTAACAACACTCATGACCCCAACGTGTGACTCACTCTCGTTATGGCTCTTGGTTTACAAGTGGGAGAATGGATAATGACTATGCATAGGAAATAGCCAACGGTCTAACAAGGTAATAACTCAAACATAAGACTAACAATCATTTAAGGGGGACATCTCAGGGAAGAGAACCCTTATTAGACCACACACAAAACAACTTAGAAGATATATGGGTCATCACCCTTATCAAGATTAACTTGGGTGGTGAAAGCAATGAAAGCTTTAACATCCTCCAGTTCTTATTTTTCTTCTTTCTCTGGTTCTTCCACAAGATTTGCTGAAAATTTCTTCTTTGTATAGCACTCTTTCTCAAACTGTCTAGGCTTTCCGCAAACGTCGCACTTCATCTTGCTCTTGTTGGTTGTCCGTTGAAGTTTCCTTTGACCAAATATGCCCCATTTTTCTTTGTAATCATTCCTCTATTTAATCTACCTTTCCTCTTCCAAGAGGTATGCCTCTATTTCCCCCAAATTGATCTCTGGTAGATTGGTAAGGGTAGTTACAATTGTGCCATATTCATCAGGTAGACTTTTAAGCAAGACAGCAATTACAATGTCATCATCAAGATTAAACTTGATGCTAGCTAACTGAGTCAGTATGCTTTTCATGGAGTTTAAATGTGAAGAGATTGATTCTCCTCTATCCAACTTCAGATCAAAGGACTTGATGAGCAAACTATACTTGGAACACTTCCCCTGTGCTCCAAAGACCATCTCAAGATGACCCCATGCAGCATGTGCAGTGTCACAATCATCATTGTGATGAATATAGGAATCACTCAATCTAAGTGTAATTATAGCTAGTGCCTTTTCATCCCTAGGTACCCATAAAGCCTCTCCTTCCCTATTACTTGGTTTCTTCTCTTTCCCATCAGTAATATTCTAGATCCCATTCTTCATGAGAATAAACTTGAGTTTGGTCTACCAAGTGTGAAGTCCCTCTCCCTCACACTTATTTATCTTTGTCTTGGAGGCCATAGGGAAGGTTTTACCACCAATACTAGCAGTGTCTAATCCCTTTACAATTCTTCAAAATGAAGCATCGCGATATAGATGCATATTACAAGCAATAAAATCTAAAAATCCAAGGTCCTTTGCATAATGATGATAGTGAGGGACTTGTTTCTTGTCTTGAGGACTAATCACCTTCCTATTGGTGTATTTTGGAGCTTTCTTCTTCTTTATCTTCCTAACACATGGAGTATTTCTAGAACCACAAGAAGAAATCATTTGTTTGCTCTTTCCCACGGCTTCCACAGGAAGAGAAGGGTATTCTCAATATGCAAGGTTCCGAGGCTTTTTGTCACCTACAGATATATCGGTCTTGTCGTTTGTAGTATAAGTGTAGCTTAGGACCTTAGGTCATAGTCCGATGAGAGATGTAGGCTTAAGTGTGGTAGGCAAACATAGTGCATGCACATGTGAAAGGAATGTGCATCATCATGTGTAATGAAGGCTTTTGCCTAAATTGGGGGTTGAAGGGTTTAGGAGGAGGTTCCAAGGTTCAGACAAAGGTTCAAGAGTTTAGAAAAGGTTCAAGGGTTAGAAGGAGGATCCAAGGTTCAGGGTAGAGTACATGGTGGAGAACTCGTCTCCCTCGTGGATCATGGAGGTCAAGGGTTGAGAAACTAAGGGTTTAGGGGGAGCATAGGAGTGAGAGAGAAAGAAGGTGTAAGAGCATGGGGGGGAAGGAGAGAGAGGAGAAGGGAGGAGGAGGAGGAGGAGAATGGAGGAGGAGGAGGAGGAAGGAGGGAGGAGGAGGAGGGAGGACGAGAAGGGAGGAGGAAGAGGAGGGGAGAGGGAGAGGATGGGTTGCAAGGTTGGAGGAGAGTGAAGGAGGAGTTGCAGGGTTAGGACATGCTTTTGGATGCGGAGTGCAAGGAAGCATGGACACTTGGAGACAATTCCTTGGAATACCAAAGTAGAACTCAACACAATCAGAGTGTGCGCTTCATTCCATTATGAGGTATTTATACAAGTTAGAGAGCTTCTCTCTCTACATGTAGGAATTGGAAGACATTATCTCTCTACATGTAGAACTTGCATATAGAAGTTGCATGTAGGTGTTGCAAGTTACATGTAGGAGTTGCATGTAGAACTCGCATGTTGCATGTTGCATGTAGGAGTTGCATGTAGAACTCGCATGTAGAAATTGCATGTAGGACTTGTATGTAAATCATGCATGTAGGAGTTGCAAGTAGAACTTGCATGTTGAGGATTCCTAAGAGAGATTATTCCTAACCTTATGCAAGTATAAGCGGAGCTTTGCTGCTACTCTACACACATTCTGTACTACCTAAGTCCATGTTGACACAGAGACAACGTACTCCCGGATCCATTTTATTACCCATCCTCAAGTTATGGCTTATTGTGATCATAGAGTTGGGATGCCATGCATGTAATCCAGTGGCTATGGAACTTGTGTCATGCCAATCGATCCTGCTGTAAATAGAGATATGTGGCGTGCTTCTAAAAAGATGACTCTTTGATAGAGTCAGCTTGTAATCTAAGCATCGATCCATTCATTGAGATTGAAACTGAGTGGAGGACAATGGTGGTCGATGTGGCTGGGACCTCTAGAATGTATTCCAATGTTTTGTAAAAGATAGCACTTTGGCAAAGGAAGCGGTCAATGTTACCGCACATTATTTGCTCATGCTATTGAAGTGCTCGGATCAGTGTGCCTTAAATAATCCATTCTACACCAGAGTATGGCTTGATCATTGGCCAATTTATGGTGCGATCTTCACCCAAAGTGTGTATGTTGGCTTCCCATCTGTGACGTCGTAGAACTACATAGAACTTGGGATGGATTTTGAGACATGGAATACTCTTTCAAGAAGATTACATCAAAGAGTTTGGGACAGCACCAATCAAGTTGGGGATCCAACTTAATTACCCAATCTTCACTAATTTAACGTTGACGAAGGTTGATAGGGAAGTTGCCCAAGGTCCATCCACCTCGAGTTTTCATAACATGATATTTGCTCCAAAAATCCTTGATGGAGTTACTGGGAAGTAGTATCACATCAAAATCATACCCATCATTGGAATTTGGCATGGGAGTGCGAATTGGATTATCCGGATCCTGATATTCAAAATCAAATACTGGGTCATTTTCTATTGATGGCAGCTCAAGTAGTGTCGGAGGTGATGACGGCGAGGCAGGGAGAGAATCTGGGGACATGGGAGAGAAATATGGACGAGTGTTAGTTGTGGAAGGGGGATCAGAGGGGAGGGGGGGAAGAACTGGTCAAATGGTTTGAGCAGCTTGGTAATCCTGGAGGGTAGGATTAGCAAGGGAAGGGAAGAAGCTAGGTGTGAGGGGCTGGTAAGTTTGTGACTGTTGGGTTAGTTGAAAGTGGTGAGAGGCATAAGCAAAGAGATGATGAAGGGAGTAGATGTTAGGCTGGAGTTCGGGGAAGGTTAAGAGGGTGGTAGCAGCAAGGGTAAGTGAGGTTATGAGGTTGACATAGAGAGTGGTTAGATATGGGAAGTTGGATGTGAGATAGGCCCTGTCATCTTTCGACACTTCTTTTTGCTGGTGCAATGGGATCATCAACTCCTGCAAGGGTGGGATGTCGGTTATGTCATGCCTTGCAAATAATAGTGGTGGCCTTTGTAGCAATGGAAACAAACTAGCAATAACCCTAAGGGGAGGACTACCCATGAGGCATACATATGCGATGAAACCATCCGTCCTGAGTACTATAAAGCCGCCATGTGTAGATAGGCATAAGATATTTTCCTTATCTTCGAACAAGTCTTGGCAAATTATGCGTAGAGTTTTGGTCCCTAAGGAACTTTCCCATTTGATTGTTGGATGAGCGGATATAATCCTGATTTGGAGTTGCTTCCATTGGATAGGCACTCGTGCTTTGAGGTGATCTTGCACTTGTAGAGCGGCCACAAGCTCTTGGTACACTACCATTGTGCATTGTAGTGGGACTTCATTGGTGTTGTCTTCCATTGCCTCATTGTTATGCAGTAGCAATTGAAGTTCAAGCTTGGAGATGATTATCTTTTAGGATTGCATCTCATCCATTTTTCCTTGATGGATGTATATGCCTCCTTAAGCTTTCTCATTTACAAGATGACCTGCGCTTGTTGAGGAATTACTTCAATGGTATTGGACCATTGGTCCAAGACTTTTGTTGGTGAAGTGCTGGCCTCTTTAGTGGTAGCAAGTTGGTCCTTTAAGATTCTGCACTCCCTTGTAAGCTCTTCAATGCTGAATATGCATATTGCCAAAGATTATTGCATGTCTTCAAGCTTTTCTTGGCAATCCTGGAGCTCTTCTTCTTTGTGGATTAGAGTGAGTCGAGCTTGTGCCAGTGCCTCCGTCTGCTAAGCATGTGCAGAGATCAAGTAGTCATAGGAGGTCTGTAGGATTGTCGTAGCTTGTACTGCTGCTGTCAATTGTATTTTGCTTTGGTGAAGGTTGGAGGTCACATCCCTTACTGCCTTCTCTTGAGCTTGGAGATCTTGGTTCATGCGCACTTCTTCAAGCTCTTTCTCATCTATTTGCGCCCGAAGTGCCCTGACCTCTGTGGCGATTATCTCAAATTAGTCTTCGATTGCTGCTCTGCAGTCTATCTTTTTAATTCTCGTGCATGTTCCTCCTTGTCCAAGCTAGTGAATAGTTCTGACATTTGGAGCATTTGGCTAGCTTGATGATGGAGAATGAGAGACGGTGATGAGGACTGGCGATATTGCTGATACAATTAGTGCCCATGTAGCCATCCTGATGATTCTATAGCACTTGTTCGGGGTTATTCCAATGGTAAGTCAGTCACTTGGGTACACTAGTCATACTGTTGTTCTAGCACTAGCTCCCCTTGTGACTCATGGATTGGCATGGTGTTGATGGCCGATGCTAGTGCCAATGTAGCCTCAGACTCTGGCTGGTGCGGTTGGTGGAGATATATTGGTTGCAGTTGTGTACTGAGCTGTAGCATCTCATGGGGCAATTCCTCAATTCCGACCTCCAGAATAGGTATTTCTTCAGAGGTATCCGCATTTGCCAATGTGATAGTAGAAGTTAGTGACGGCTCCCATACTGGTGAGAAGGGAATGTCCAACTCCTCAATAGGTTTTGGTGACTAGGCCAGAGTCATTTCTCATTCCTGTAGTTCTTTATTGATGATTATAGCCAATAAGTGTGGAATTTTATATTTTTGGCCTGATGAATCATCTAGTTTTTTTGTGAAGAAGATGACTAAGTGCTGGATCCAGTCTTGCTTTGGCTTTCTACTCAACAAAACAAATGTGTGGAGTGAAAGGGATCAATTCTTGGTGCACTTAACCCCCAGGATTGTGAATAGGAATTGTGATGCTTCCTTGAGGCAAGGGTTAATGATGGTGCAAAGTAATATCCCGTCCCTATGGAACTTTGTGTCCTTGGCGAGGAGAGACTGTACTTTTAGAAATTTAGCATCAGCAGGCCTTATAGGGTATTTGGCACCTTGTGTTGGGAGTGATAAGGCCCTTTGAATTACTGTACTATCGAGGATAATGTTGAGTGGGCTCTGATGTACAGTGATGGTGCCATACTTGCCATCACTGGAGTAGTAAGAATGGAGAAAGTCCCTGATGTATACAAGGATTTTAGGCTCTCATAGAAACTACACAGGCTCCTTTGCTCTAAGAAAGATATCGTTGCGTTGGAAAGAGCATAAGTCGATGTAGGTGGCCACACAAGTTTCAATGACTGGGCCTCCCCCGTCAATGGTTGTGTAGACCGGTGGTGAGCTTGGGGTGGCATTTGTTCTTCTTGGGTTTTCATGTCATGCACAGAATCCTCATCAGAGCTACCACTCTGAACCACAAATACATGTGGTCGCCGTGGTTGAGAGAAGGTAGATAGATGCAAACTCTGGAGGGGATCTCGTGGCTGAGGCGGTGGTCTCTTTCTTCGCATCCTCTTTAGTAGTGGCATTGTTTCTGAACTGCATCCATGTGCATATGGTGTACCATTGATCATTAGATTAGTTGGCATGCAAGTATGACATTTGTGTGTGTTTGTGAGAGATCTTATTTTTACACACACTTTGAGAGTGTGGAATGAAAGTGTGTGGCATAATTATTCATGCAATCGAATATGTGTCTAAGCGAAAGCGTGTGAGCGCACATGACCTAGTAACTAGGTAGGGACTAACTATGCGCATGTCGTGTACCCCCCCCACCCCCGCCCCCCCCTCCCACTCCCCATGCTTCCCCCCGCCTCCCAACCCTATAGATGGAAACAAATTTATCTTTGTCTTTTATGATTTTTCTATGTGCCCTACATGTGGGTGTCTCATATATTGAAAAGAAATCATAATGATTTCTCATAAATCTTGTATAGAGTATCGTTTGTCCTAAAGTAAAGGCATAGGAAACCAACTATATAAACTTTATAACTATTTCTATCATGATGCCAAAAGCAATACCATTCAATTCATCTTAACCATACACTTGAATTGTTCTTAAAGAATGTAGAAAATCCTTAAATGAATCCTTCAACATGTATAGAAAAAGTATGGGATTTCATAGGGCAGCTAGGACTCAGACATCACTTCTGAGCCCTAGGTTGAAATCGGTTGATGCTACCTATATGTGTGAGGATGTACATATGCAAGTGAGTGCTCGTGATACAATCTAATCCTAACTAAGAAAGACTTGGGTTTTCCAAATCTTCATTTTTGTCGGGCATGGCTTGAGTGTTGAAATAGTAGCACTTCAGTCGGCTCCCATTTATGGTTGTGTTGAATTGGACTCCATCCAATGTTTCTAGCAGCACAACTATGATGGGATTAATTTTTCTGACTCGGTAGGGTCCTTGACCTAGATACTTGAGTTTTTCCTTGTGTACTTTGGCATTGTATAACAAGACCAAGTCACCTTCCTTGATGTCTTTGGCTTTAAGATTCATGTCAAAGCATGCCTTTTTTTTGCGTTTTTCTATTGTCATTGCATGATAGGCGACTAATCTTGTATATGTATGCTTCTCCAATTAATAGAGTCTTTCTTTTAAGGATGCATGATCTCCCATGTGTTCTTCTATTGCTATGTGTAGGCTTGGTATTACAAATTCTAGTGGGACCACAACTTCGAGATCGTACACCAATTGAATAGGTATATTTCCTATACTGACCTTGAGTGTGATTCTGTACGTCCTTAAAGCTGCATTTAGTTTCTCTATCCAATCAGAACGATGTGCTTCTACTACCTTGATGAGGATGATGCATAATATTTTGTTGGTGGATTCGTGCCTCTACTACCTTGATGAGGATAATGCATAATATTTTGTTGATAGATTAGGGTATGCTTTTTCTATGGATTATCGTAAAGCCAGACAAGAGTTCTTGGATTACCTCATTGACAAAATGTGTACCTCTATCTGACATAATTTCAATGGGGCATCCGAATCGGATGATCACATTCTCGTATAAGAATCTTGTGGTGCTTCTAGCATCTGCCTTTCTGACTGCTTTAGCTTTAGCCCATTTGGTAAAGTAATCACTGGCCATAATGATATAGCGTGTCTGTGTTTCCTTTGCTGCTGCTGGGGATAGATGGAACCTGTATAATCAATCTTTCATTTTTCAAATGATTTTTGTGCAACAACTGTTGTTAGGGGATTGAAGTCTTTGTGTTGGGGTTTAGTAGTCCGTTTGCATGCATTACAACCTTTGACATATTCATAGGCATCTACCTAAAGTGTTCGCCACCAATAGCCTGCGAGGAGGACTTTTTGTGATATGGCTTCCCCTTGGAAGTGTCCTCTTGCAATGCCTTCATGGACTTCATTCAATATTAGCATGATCTCATGAGGCATTACACATCTTTTTAAAACTTGGTCCTTGCCCATCTTGTATAGTTGTCCGACAATGAGGTAATAGGGTGCAGCTTTTAAAATTAGTTTTCTGACATCCACTACTTTCATTTCAGAGGGTGGTCTTCTTGTCATTAAGTACCCAATGATATCTACACGCCATTTGGAACAGCATCTATCTGAAATAGTGTGGCATTTGATAAGTCATCTTTTACTCCAGTGGCTTCCGACTTGACACGAGACATGTGATCGACAATGTAGTGTTGGGCACCTTTGCGGATTACTATTTTAAAGTTAAATTCTTGAAGCAAGAGGAGTCATCTGGTTATTCTTCATGTTGTACATGGACGGTTCACAAGATAAAGCAATGCTTGACGGTTGGTGTAGAAGACAAAATCATTTGTCAATAGATAGTACCGAAATTTCTCAACACTATACACCATTGCTAGGGCTTCTCTTTCTCTGGTGGTATTGTTGATCTCCGCATCATTGAGTTGTCGACTAGCAAAGTAGAATGGGTAGTCTTTCTTATGTTAAACTAGGTTCACAAAGCACACTCCCAATTGCATACTTGGATCCATCAGTATGAACATGAAAATCAATATCCCAATTGAGAGATATAAGGATAGGTACTGTGATTAGGCGCCACTTTAAAAGCTCAAAGGCTTGGTCGCACTCTTCTGTCCATAAGAATTCCACCAATAATTTATAAAGTGGTATGGCTATCATGGCATACCACAAGATAAATCTTCTATAATAGCCAACATGTCCCATAAAGACCTGTACACCTTTGGAATTTGTAGTAAGAGAGTTTCATAATGATTTTGATTTTTTCCATGTCAATTACAATTCCATATTGAGAAATAATGTGTCCCAAAACAACTCTGTGGGTGACCATAAACTGGCATTTTGTTGGATTTAGAAAGATGTCATACTCTCTGCATTTGATTAGTACTGCTTCAAGACATTTGAAGTGGTCTTTTTTGTTCGAGTAGATCACAAATCATCCAAGAACACCAGTGAAAAACTTATTCACAAATGACTTAAACTGTAAACATGACTCGCTAAAATGTGACCGGGGCATTACAAAGGCCAATGGCATGACTCTATAAGCAAAAATCTCACTCTGTAGCAAATGTTATTTTTTATTGATCTGCAGGAGCAATTTGCACTTAGTTATAGCCACTAAAGCCATCCAAGAAGCTATATATCTCGGAACCTACCACCTTTATCTTAAAAAGGTGCTACTTGTGATTACTTACCAAAAATTAACTCAAACTCTAAAATGGTTGAGCTTACACCTACGCATGTTCTTGTAAAATGCATGTGCGCATATGCACACATGTATGCGTTTTCAAAATTAGATTCCACATCCTATGCACTTTGACCCTCTAATAGATTCGAAGGCAAGCATAAAGCCCGTTTGGCAAGCATAAAGTGCGTTTGGCTAGCATGAAGCCCGTTCAATGAGGAAACGGATTATTTTTTTTGCAAGCAAACCTATTTTCTGGCAAACGACTTTTTGGATAGCAATTTTTGTTTTCAAGCAATGGCTTCAGCAATTAACAAGCGAACCGGATTTAGCAGCTTGCTCACAAACAAACACACAAGACCCGGATGAGCGATCAAAAAGTTCGAAGTGACTTAAAGACTTATAGCTAGAGGAAGCCAAGGCAATCGTTATAAGGAGAGCTCAAGCATGGAAGGTAAGTGGAGCCCCCAAATTGATTTATAGCCATGTTGGAGGAAGGTAAAAAGCACACACAAGCTAAAAAAGACAACAGCCATCTAAAAGTAGAGATTAAGAATTTTAGAAATTCCTAATAAAAATTCCTAAAAAACTAAGAATAATCACAAAACTCCCACTCAACTCAATCCTAAAGCACTGTCTCTAAGAGAACCAGTGCTAATAACATGCTCAAGAATATAGTATTGTTTGCACTTCTTTTTCAAACCAACTACTTAACCTAACATCTTCCAAAATCGTCCTCTAAGATCTCCCTTAACCACAAGGTTTGCAATTGGCAACTTAAGCACAATGTGTGCGTACATTTTTTCACAAGGCCAAACAAAGAAACATTCAAGAAGATGCATCTAAGAGAGATTTAACTTGCAAACCTACATTCAAGTAAATGCACTCCAAGATTGCCAACATCCATGAAAAGCTTAAGGATTAGAATTGTCTTATTTCTTGAAATTTTAGCATTTTGAAGCATTCATTTTGCCCAATTTCTGTGCCTTGAATATTGCTTTTTCCTCTTTAACAATCATGTTTTCTTTAAAATTACCTTTGTGAGGGATTTTCCTTATTTCTATTCTCCACACACTCAAGCTCAAACTTGAAAGAATGAAGGCCAGGATCCACTAAAGAGCTTGGAGCCCCCTCTCTTGTCTAGAAGTCAATCCATCAAAGCATTTAAAAAAGTTCCATACTACTGCTACTGAATCAAAACTATTTGCCCCCGATGGTAACGTGCGTTTATCAATCCATTGCCTACTTAAAGACTTCTTGCCCCCACTACGTGTCAATCTTCTCTTTGAACCCATGAGTATGTAGGGAGAATAACATCAACAAGAAATGTCAAAACAATGAACCCCTATGACCACCAATTCTTTAATTGTTAGACTAGTCAATGTAGATTAGGTAACCTAAAAAAAGCACCTCTACCTTTTCTATGAAATTGTACTTTTACGCTAAATGAAAAAAAAATCACATCTTCTACTCTAAAGCAAAAAACTAAGGGTTGTCAAGCCATGAAACAAGCTTGCTCACTTCTATTGAGCAATTTCAACTTTACACTTCGATACACAAAACGAAGTGATCCAATAGAACTCCCTTAATCTACTTATAGAAGGACTAAGTGATTATTATGATCTACAATTTATTAGCACTGTCCTACAGGCAGTGCTCTCCTTACACTTTGGAAAAACAGAGTCCCTTCAGTTTCTTAAGGCCACATTTACTCTTTCTATTCTAAGTGATGCCTTTACTTATAGAACTCCCTTAAATCTACTTATAGAAGCACTTAGTGATTATTTTGCTCTATGCTTTATTAGCACTACCCTGCAGGGGAGTGCTCTCCTTACACTTTTGATAAAAAGTGTCCCTCAAATTATTTTCTCTCTCTCTCTCTCTCTCTCTCTCTCTCTCTCTCTCTTTACCTCTCTATGAGCACATGACACTCCTTGTTTATTTGGCTTTCGCTACTCTAGCATTTCATCACTTGATTCATTAGTTTTAGCAATTTAGCTTTTTAGCTTTCTGCAAGGGTCTTAGTGAACCCTTTGCTTCAGCCCTAAGTGGCTTATATGAGTTACCTTTTTGGCATGTACTTTGTCTCAGAGGCCCTCAAGGCCGTTAATACATCTTTCTTTCTTTCTTTCTCCCCCCAAATCAACTCGTCTCTCTCTCTCCCCCAAATCAACTCGTCCCTCACGAGTACGTGTACTCGTTTGTTTCGAGTTATTGCAAAAAAACAAATTTCTGAACTCGGACATAAGGCAAACTTGCCCGTATATATCGATATTTCTGAATTAATTTTGCTGAACAGACTATTCCTACATAAATTATCACAGCTTTGTTGAAAATTCACATATTTATATTGCTCGCCTTCTTAATCCAGTGTAAGATTAACGGAAGACAGATGATACTATCACTATCTGCCCTACATGCCATACTCAAGCTTACCCGTTATCAAGCATAGAAAATTTTATAAAATTCAACCTTTCAGGACAATGTTTGTGAGGCATGCCTCTAAAGCAGGAACATATTTCGACGGTCTGCCAAAGGCAACCAAGAGGACAGATTTCATTTCGTGTCCTACTCACATTAACCTACATAAACTTCAACTAGATCTAGAGCACGTAGCTATGCTTAGCTGATACTTGACTCCACAATAACACGATAAACAACCACATTATGTGAATAAATAGGCTCCACGTTGATTGATTTTGCTAACGTTACCTTGCTCAACTTACGAGGTACTCGCAAAAATGTTTCCAGCCGCTCGCAGGCCCAGCACGAGATTTTGTGCTTGGTTTATGTAAACCAGAATCGCTGAGCCTCTACAAAATTTCGTATCGGCGGTTCCTTTTCTACAGGACAATTTGTCTTGCGAATTTTCAAATGTGTGCCGACTACCTTCCAGAAAAAAGACATTGGAAAGGTCTGAGCTAGAAATGAAGAAGCGAATAATTATAGTTCATCGTGTGGATCTTCCCCATTTAGTCGCTGCTGTAAGGTCTGGATTTGGATAATTCGTCACAATTAGAACTCAATATGACAACAAACTTGAAATTGAAACAAAAGCACATTAGGCAAGGAGATTAATATGCACTAGAGAGCTGATACATAACAAGTCTGAATTGGAAACCTTAGCAATAAAACAGGTCTAAGATTTAAAAGATACAGCAAAACTAGAACTTACAGTCAATCGTTCTTCCAAACACACTGCAGGAGTAGAGAGCTCAGCCACATATCTGCAAAATAAATCCAAACCGACTAAGCTTTTACATCGAGCATCAAAACATTATCTTGCTTTGTTGCACCTTCTTACTTTCAAGTATAATTGATTTCCTGCACTTACTCGCATCGGCTTGGCTCATCTACATCTCTCAACTCTATCTTTGCACCACAACGTAGCTTCACCTGCAATGTTAACACGAAGAACAAACAATTAGCTGCTGTCTACAAGCTTGGCATGCTCTCTCTCTCTCTCTCTCTCTCTCTCTCTCTCTCCTTGTCTCCCTAACAATCTATCTATCTATATATTTCACAGTTAACCCCTTCTATGGAGAGCAGACCTATCCTTTGACAGAATATCCAAGTTACTCCACACTCCACTCTTCTACGCAATACTGACTACTCGTTAGACCACATCTACAGTATCTCTCTCCTCCCTCATAGAGCGCATAGACAGCCAACCCTAGACACCAAAGCACACCTCCTCACTAACTCCACTACATTGTTTCTTTCCCCCAGTCAAATCTCTGGGAAAGCCAACCGAGGAGTCTGTTCCTCAAAATGGCTGGGACAATGACAATTGCATAACGCTTAAGCAATAATTGCATTTTAAGACAAGTAGAGGCCCCAAGGAACAAGGAATAGACTGGAAAAGCATACTGAAGTGCACCACAAGAAGCACCAGTTCCTGGTGTGACACAAGTGGGAGCTCTTAAGTACCTTGTACAGCATCTGAATTTTGATTATCTTCATAAAATAACACGATGTATGTACCCAGATCCTAGCCTTTGGAAGGCCCACGCTCACAATATTTGGAGGACCTCCCCCACCCTACCGGCTCCACACTCTTCAACACATACGGCATAAAGGAAGCCATCAAGAAACTCTAGAAAGGCAAGGCCAAGGATTGTGAAGGTCTTCTAGGAGAGTTCTTGACCCATGGTGGCATGGTGGGGGTCACTTGCTCGGAGTCACTCCAATCTTGGCCAAACTCTTCGATAAGGCTTTGTGTGGAGGGTTTCCCACCTATGGACCACCAACACCATCATTCCGATCCAAGGTTAAGGGACACCATGGATGCACACAACTGCTCTACCATCATGGCTGGCCACTTGATGGGCAAGGTATATGATTCAGCACTCGAGATATGCTACGTTGCAAGCGGCTAGCCAAGTAGGTTTCAAAAGGGGATGCTCCGTAGTGGTGGATTTCTGGAAGGCTTTCAACTGTATACCGCAGACCCATCTTCAAGCTCTAGGTATTGCACATGATGTTATATGGGTAGTCATGGCCTTGGATGAGACAGAAGCAAAGCGTGCACACACAAGGCTGTCTAAGAAGGTGGGCAGCACCATTGGTGTGAAACAAGGCTGCACCAATCCCCTACCCTCTTTGGTCTTTACATCTATGAGCTAGCCTCTTCTGTGGATACTCTGCGTGGACAAGGATTGACGGTAGCACAGGCTCTCATCCCCATCCTACTCTATGCCAATCATGTCGTGCAGCAAAGGCACTCCATATGCAACTATACAAGCTTTCTACAAGGACCGGTACATAAAGTTCCATCTTGGTAAAGCCAAGGTCATAATCTTGAACATTAACAAGGCTCAGCCTCAGCGTGAGTCCTTCACTCTTTTAGGAGATCCAAATGAGATAGGTCTTACGTTTCCTTGGGTTTGCATGACCCAAGTTCACCATGAAAGCCGCAACACATGCACGCTTGATGAGAGGGTATGCATCGATTGCGAGACTGACATGATAGTATTTCCAAGGACCTTCTAGGATGTGAATACAAAGTCTTCTCTTTTCATTTGCCGGTCAGCTTTCTAGACACAAGCCATTTGGGCAGTAGACCTCAAAGAGGACTGGTGGGTCAGCTTCGAGAGGTTACAGGTCATGCACGATCCATAGGAAGAGGTAAACACCAAAAGATATTGAATCCCTTCTGCACATACTCCTCATTTCAAATCATCACCTACCTTGACCAATTGGTCAGACGACAAGTCATTACAGAGGGACCATGGAGGCTTTTCCATCCTCCATGGAGCTTTAGCCAATGGAGATGAGCATTTTGATATGCACGCGTCACCAAATTCTCCCCCCATACCAGCCCTCCTTGGATGCCCCCTCCTTGTGCCTGACACCACAAGAGATCTATTAAGTCGTCAGAGACAACTTGTGGTGGGTTCACATTCAACAAATATGGGTATCCGCACCAATGGCCTTCTACAAAGAGCATAAGCAAGGATGGATTTATCTATGCAACAAGATAGCTATACAAACCCACCTCTCCCATGCAGTACAGATTGGCATGCGTCACCTCCAGACTTCATCTAAAAGGTTCCAAATCAAGGCAGGACATAAGATTACGGCCCCACAACACTACAAAATCTCAAGCTTTGCACTTTTAGAGACGTGCATCCTGTAGTGAGACCTTTCAAAGACTATGCCTGTTGGTTCAGTGCATGAATACTTCCATTTCCCATAACTATGGTTTGAAGAGAGAAAGATGCTCCCTAGTCATCAAGATCAAAGAACCCCAGAGAATCTGATGATGGCATGCATATGCCGTGTTATATATACAACAGAGAGGGCTGAGAGGGGGCAAAGAGGATCATCAAATAGGGCTGAGAGACGGCTGAGAGAGGGCAAGGGATGAGAGAAGGCTGAGGCACGGCTGAGAGAAAGAAAGACAGAAAGATTAATATATTAACATCTGCAGAAGCCAAAAAAGCTTATGAGAAGAAGAAATCCACATGAGAGTACCCCCCCATGGGGAGACTAGAGGTGTCTATGACACTTCAATGAGCTACTGCAAAAAATAGGGCTTTGAGAGGGCAAGGGGGTTTCGGAGAGGGGTGAGAGAAGGCAAAGGATTAGAGCCAGGGCTGAAAGAAGTTGGACTGCAGGCAGAAGGAGTGGCAGCATTAAGTAACTTTTTAATTTAAGGTGCCTGCTAGATGCTTAGAACCCTTCAAACCCTTTTGAATCAACCATGCACTAGCCTAACTCACCAACAACGATCAAATATTGTTTGATGCCCTGCCCCAGTGTCAAGAACGCTAAAACTGGTGACCATGGTTGTGCACAAAATATAATATAAAAGTAGCATCTGAAATATGCCAGTGCAAAACATTGTGGCTATATATTATCGAGTTGCAACCGGATGTTATAAGCCCTGTAGCATTTGAGCTTCAGCGGGGACACTACTTTGATGGTGCCTAGCATGGCCACTTACTAAGGGGACACGGACCAAAGCAATTATCGGTAGTGGCCCTATTCGCTGCTACAACCTGTATTAACTATGTTCCTAGGAGCTGTGGATCAACGCAATAATCAGCAGTGGCTCTAGTTGCTGCTACAATCTGCGTTAACTGTGTTTTTTAAAACCATGCACCATGTCAAAGGACCTGAGGATGCCGTAGACTAGCACTTAGTTGCAGGACTTCTAAGTTCTGTCAAACAACAGAATATTGTAGACCAGAAAACCCATTGCTTGAGAGATGGTGTGCTCGATCCCAACAGCAAAGGGGATGCTGTCCTTAGAGCCCAGGCATTAAGACAGCCATTGGCCCTGTAAGAACACATTATAGGTTTTAGTCGGGAAGACAGCTGTGGAGGAGCGGGTTCTCAGGAAGATAACAACACATTTGAAATGCAAAACTAAGCATCTTAAGACACCACCATTTTTTTTATGCATTTTTTTAATGCTGCTCAGACTTAGTCTGGAACAGGCTGGAGCCTCTAGATGACTTTGATGATAAAATGTAAGAACCACCTATGATTCTAACAAGTAGCATCAACTCAAAAATCTTGAAAGTTTGAAGCATACTAGTCCAATGCGAGAATCACTGCTTCCTTTAACATAGAATGCCCTAGTTTTCTGGATAATCTCATGTCTAAAGACTAACGTGCAGGCCACCCTAAATGTAGCAGGGAGCTGGAAGCACTCGAGAGAATATTAAAAAGCTCCTATTAATCAGCATCACGGGCATCATTATGACAAAACTGGTGCCAGAAGAAATTAATATTCTACCACATCAAAAGTCATGAAGAGGAATGATTACCTTCAAACTTCTATCTGGACCATTCCAACATTTATCACCACGCACAAATAGCATGCTTTTATAGTCATCTTTAAAGCCATCCCAATTTCTGCACATTCATCCAGCTTGTCAAATGTTTCAAAGTTCAATGCTTAAGCAGGGAAAAGGTAGGTTTAAAAACCTGACAGTTTTGCATAGAGATAGCAATCCATCATATAGCTGATATAAATATGCTATTTGCAAGGGGCTGGTAATCATTGAAATGGCTAGAGTTGTAATGCAATAGCGAAGGACAATGTCACTCCAGGATGCTGCCTCACAAAACAAACCTGCTTTGGAAGACCTCTAGAGACATAAAGAAGTCAAGCAGAAAAGACATATCTTTATTTATAACAGCAAAGTTGAAGAAGACCCAAAGCCTACGCACCCTAATGTAGTTGTTGAATGCCCTTCCACCTGCAATCCATGCCTGTAGGGGCAGACCTTGTACAAATATCTACATTCCACACATAAAAGTGAGAAAACTTGGTTAAAGTGCATATGTAATCAACTAAAATTTTGTACAATCATATAGCACTAAAATTTTGTACAATCAAATAGCATTAAGCCACTGCCTTTTATCAGACCTTACTATGGCTAAAGATTGCTCTCCGCATTCTGTATCCCTCTCCCTTGTACATAAGCAAAACTTGAAATGCTATATTTATATTCCACTTAAATCCACAAACGAACGATAGAATACCCATTGATACCACGTGTACAATCTGATTACAGGGATGTAATACTTGTGAATGCCAGAACTTGCACACCATAATGAGAAACTAGAACTCAAACAAACAAATACAGAATACCCCATTGATACTACATCTACAATCTGATCACAGGGATGTAATACTTGTGAATGCCAGAACTTACACACCACCATGAGAAACAACACTAGAAAAACAGCTTCATGGCAACAAAATTTGAAAAAGGATGGTTGCAATTGAAGTATAAAAATAGATAGGGAGTGACATTTTTAAAAAACTCACTTCTTCTGTCGTAATTCAAAGCATCGACCATAAAAACTATAAAATTCTCCATCTTTTCCTGGATGAGAAAAAACTTATTGTGACTAATGATTTTCAATGTTGTAGTTGCCGGTAAACTGCAAGAACTTCATCTGACTAATGCTGTAGTTACCAAGAGCAGGGATGAGAATGCATGTTCTTGTTGTTCTTAATCTTTTCAGGAGTACAAGATGGCACAATTATGATAACAATCTCTGTGAAAAGAATAAATTAATCTAAATGGCAGCGTAAAACTTATGCAATGCTATGGGTATTCAACATACCAAAATCCTGCTCCAACTTCTTTTCAAGATCAGAGACTTTGGATTGTATATCAGCCAATTTCGATGTTGAATCCTGGTACTCTTTGCGGACGCGCTCAGCTTCTGTGAAAATTCATCCACAAAAACAATAAAACTTTACTCCAAAACATTTAATGGCTCCAACTTCAGCATGAGTTCAAACTTACCTAGTTTGTCTACTGGCAATCTCGAAAACCAGGAAAAACTTAAAACAGCCCTGAAGCCATCCTGTAGCTGACTCCATATCCCTGACTTTTGAGGAATCTCAGAACCCTGATGATCTGGAATAGCAAGAATAAATCTTTTGATAAAATCTTAACGTTCAATCATTAGATAAAGAAAATTAAAAATACAGATTTTCAAAAGAGTAAGAAACAAAATCTGAACCGAGATACATCATGTTATGGATTTCGGGGGGGGGGGGGGGGGGGGGGTGCGGCAGAATGTATTTTTGTGTGTTAGGAATGAGCTGTTTTAATCTGTTCTCACATTAAAGCACGACACACCTGTGGAACCAGGTGTTCCCACAATAAGCTGTTTTACTCTGTTCTCACATTAAAGCATTACACACCTGTGGAACCAGGTGTCTCAGATGGTTCTCGCTCTTCATCTACATCCTCACTGTCATAATCTTCATCCTCATCCTCACTGCCTGCCCCATATCCTTGATCATGATCTGAATTAAGGTCACCTTCATCATTGTGGAAGTCCCCTTCGTCATTATGGAAGTCCTCTTCAGCATCCACACTCTGATCATCCTCCACGTCAGCCACATCTCTTCCTTTAAGGCTTGGATCCTCCCCAGTCCAACGAGATGCTACAAGACGTCCTAGTTCCTCCTTTGAGAGATCCTCGGTAACTTTTGCCTCTGAGAAGTCGCTTTCGACCTCATCCTCTATCTCATTCTGGCATGACATGACAGCTGTCAGTAGACGTCCCAATCAGGCCATTTAACCAAAAAACCTGAAAATGCTTTTGGGCAACTATTGATCATTTGCTTAACTCTATGCACGGACAACGTTAAAGAAGAAACAGAGATCAGACAAGCTACATACCTAACCCACGCTCCAAGCTCTTATCACTGATTGAGATTACATGCTCAACTTAACAAGCTTTAAAAAAGTTTGAGCAAACATAAAGACGTAACCATCATTTTTTTATAAATCAAATTGTGTCTGTTGTCATGTGCAAACATTTGTAATATGTAGCTTGTGAGATCCACAATGCATAAGACCATATGAATATAATAAAAGACATGAAATGACCTTGCACTCAAGCAGAGAATAGTACAATGGATCATCAAATGTATCTCTTGGTGGGTGTACTGTCCATCGAGGTAGAAGTTCCCTTATACAGGAGCTTTGGGGGCTGTATCCTCTCTCTTGAATTTTTAGGCTGGAAGTCTACAATTGTTATACCTTTGTAAAAGTCTAGAATATATCCAATTATCTTAACATAACTCAAAATAGACATTCTGCAATCTGCCAAATGAGTCTCACATGTTGTGTTGGAATAGTAGGGTTACTGCCCCACCTATGTGCCCTCATGTGAAGACAACAAAGAAGTAGGAAAGTTGTCTAAGTTGGGGGCTATTGAGAGGCTGCCATGTGAGCGCAACTTATAGGTGCCACACGGGCAGATCAACATGGATATGGTCCAACATATTGGCCGTTCCATGTGGACAGCTAATAGGCTGCAGCATATAGAACAGGATGTAGCAGCAGATAGGTTTGCCACAGAGACTGCCACATTGTCACGGGCATCCTCAGCCCGTAGCATCTGGGCTGCCACGTGGGCTGCCCAGTCAGCATGCAGCCACAGCAGCAGCCACATGGACTGCCATGCAAGCAGCAGCCAGTTCAGCGCAGGTGCCAGGTCAGCAGGGGGCACCACATCAGCAGGTGACGTCGGCCACAGGCGGTGCCATGTCAGCAGCCACGTGGCAAGTCAGGGCAGATAGCAGGTCGGTCAGCACCCTGCCTAGGTCGGTGGGCAGCAGCAGGCTGGTCGGTTCATTTCCAGGCCCAAGGCGGCCTATAAAAGGCAGCCCCCTTGGCCCTCCCAATTCAGGCCTTCCAGCCTTCAGTTCAGCAGCAGCTAGGCCTCCCCGCAGCAGCCCAGCGGGTGAGGATTCACCTCCTCCAGTTAGTCTAGTTCTTCCCAGTTTTGCAGCGAGGGTTTCAACCCCTCCATACAGTTGTATTCAGCCCTTTGGGCATTCATGATTCAGTTGTGACTATTCCTCTTCGGAGGCCCACTACATTCTCTCCCTCTGATTCTCTCACTCACATCCATGAGCACCAATGAGCAGTCCAACACATGGGGGGGATGAGGGTTCAGTGCCTCCACCATCACCACCCCAGAATCCTGCAGATACGTCCATGTCTGCCATGATGGCCATGATGCAAACCTGCAGCAGCAATCCCGAGGCTCTTCTCAACCCCATGGCCCAAAAAAACAGGGGGGTGTTTTAAAAATTCAGTTTGTATATTTGGGTCTTAATAAATGCAAATTTTATGCCCTGCATACACCTAGATGAATCCAGGAACATTCCCAAACTCATCCTTTAAAAACACAACATAGTGCAGTTTCAATCTCATGATAGTCACTCACAAGGTTGAAAACCATAAACTCCATCATGCATAGCAGGGACTAGCTACTATGACATCCCCACTGACGTCATCAGCGCCCAACAGTGGGTGTAGACCATAGTATAAAAATATGTTCTCACACATACAAATCCACACACCCACACATACTTGAGCATCCATTTATACAAAGTCTTCGTACTGAGTTTCTGTCGGCACTCCGGAGGTGAAGGGCAGACTCAGCCATGACGAAGGCTAGCACTAAAGGAGAAGGCTAATCAAAAGGTAGTCCAAAATCTCTTCAATCAAGCTACAACTACTTGTGAAGTCTAAACGTTTTCATTTTAGTCTCTCCCCAACAAGCATCTAAATCTAAATCTAGCTGATAGGGCAATGCACCATTTAAGATAGAAAGAATTATCGCAATACTAGCAGGCCACAACTTGGACGAAAACTTCACAAGGTGAAATTTGCATGTCCGCTGATACGGCAGAAGCATATACCTAGATGAATCCAGGAACATTCCCAAACTCATCCTTTAAAAACACAACATAGTGCAGTTTCAATCTCATGATAGTCACTCACAAGGTTGAAAACCATAAACTCCATCATGCATAGCAGGGACTAGCTACTATGACATCCCCACTAACGTCATCAGCGCCCAACAATGGGTGTAGACCATAGTATAAAAATATGCTCTCACACATACAAATCCACACACCCACACATACTTGAGCATCCATTTATACAAAGTCTTCGTACTAAGTTTCTGTCGGCACTCCGGAGGTGAAGGGCAGACTCAGCCATGACGAAGGCTAGCACTAAAGGAGAAAGCTAATTCAAAGGTAGTCCAAAATCTCTTCAATCAAGCTACAACTACTTGTGAAGTCTAAACGTTTTCATTTTAGTCTCTCCCCAACGAGCATCTAAATCTAAATCTAGCTGATAGGGCAACGCACCATTTAAGATAGAAATAATTATCACAATACCAGCACGCCGCAACTTGGACGAAAACTTCACAAGGTGAAATTTGCATGTCCGCTAATACGGCAGAAGCATATACCTAGATGAATCCAGGAACATTCCCAAACTCATCCTTTAAAAACACAACATAGTGCAGTTTCGATCTCATGATAGTCACTCACAAGGTTGAAAACCATAAACTCCATCATGCGTAGCAGGGACTAGCTACTATGACATCCCCACGACATCATCAGCGCCCAACAGTGGGTGTAAACCATAGTATAAAAATATGCTCTACACATACAAATCCACACACCCACACATACTTGAGCATCCATTTATACAAAGTCTTCGTACTGAGTTTCTGTCGGCACTCCGGAGGTGAAGGGCAGACTCAGCCATGACGAAGGCTAGCACTAAAGGAGAAGGCTAATCAAAAGGTAGTCCAAAATCTCTACAATCAAGCTACAACTGCTTGTGAAGTCTAAACGTTTTCATTTTAGTCTCTCCCCAACGAGCATCTAAATCTAAATCTAGCTGATAGGGCAACGCACCATTTAAGATAGAAAGAATTATCACAATACCAAAAGACCGCAACTTGGATGAAAACTTCACAAGGTGAAATTCGCATGTCCGCTAATACAGCAGAAGCATATACCTAGATGAATCCAGGAACATTCCCAAACTCATCCTTTAAAAACACAACATAGTGCAGTTTCAATCTCATGATAGTCACTCACAAGGTTGAAAACCATAAACTCCATCATGCATAGCAGGGACTAGTTACTATGACATCCCCACACGCCCAACAGTGGGTGTAGACCATAGTATAAAAATATGCTCTCACACATACTAATCCACACACCCACACATACTTGAGCATCCATTTATACAAAGTCTTCATACTGAGTTTCTGTCGGCACTCCGGAGGTGAAGGGCAGACTCAGCCATGACGAAGGCTAGCACTAAAGGAGAAGGCTAGTCAAAAGGTAGTCCAAAATCTCTTCAATCAAGCTACAACTGCTTGTGAAGTCTAAACGTTTTCATTTAGTCTCTCCCCAACGAGCATACATATAGTATGCTGAAACTATGCAAACTAAGCTTAAAAATCACAAAATGCCGTCATACAATGCCTATAGTGCCCAATGATTTTAAAAGTACTCTAGTTTGTAACTTGTTACTAGCTAGTTGTTACAGAAGCGTAGAGATAATTTAAATTACAATGTGAGCTTTGAACTTTAAAAATTAGTAATATAGAGACTAGAATCTAGATTACAAAGTTTAAATTTCAAACTTTTAACTAAAGTTTACTGAAATATTAATATCTTTGATTTAGGTTAGTACATGTAAAGGTACTCCACGTTTCATTGGTAATGAAACATTTCGAAACGTGTTGCAAGTTTTGAAACGTTTCGTTACCAATGAAACGCCTTTCATTGTGACTATGTTCAAAAGGTAAGCACAAAGGCTTGCATATAATGCATCAGCTAATCAATCACTTGTAGCAAGCAGCCTCATAAATCAATTACAAATGAGCCACTTCCCTTATTTGGATACACACGATCATTTGATAATCACATGAAATGCATGTGCTCTCATCTACCATCAAAGAAAAAAATGTACTCTCCAAAATTTCTACACAAATCCGCTTGTAAAAGAAAGTATAGCCACAAACATCGACTCCTCAACATTTAGTTGACTTTTATTCCTTTGCATCAATCATATAGTTGCCTATACATTTAGTTAAAAGTCTGATGGTGGTTTTTCTCTCATAGCAAGGAAATAAACCACTTGAATAAACTTGATCCTTGAGGTCCTCTTTTCTTCTTCACCCTCATGCAAAATCTTCATCTGCTTTGAAGTGACAGAGTTGTTCTCTTCTCTTTTTCTATCCACATAGGCCTAGCCTTTTGATGTTCCTTAGCAAAGACAATGTAACCTTTCCTGGCCATCAGCATATGTGCTGAATAACTCTACTGAAATCACATCTTCCTTTAACGATGGCATTTCTGTTTTTTGACACCTTCACTATCACCACCTCCTTTCATGAGTACTTTACTGAGTTCGTATATCATGTAGGTCTTTCAATGCATGAGAGCGAGATGAGGTAGGACAAATATCTATTTTCTCCAAATGGATGTTGAGGTCCAAATCAAGCTATGAACAAGGTCACTTGATGCAATATCTTGCATGCCACTAGGATCTTCAGATCTTGACTCATCTCCTTGTGATTTTCTCTTTCAGGATAATGCAGCAGATATGCTTAATTGCAATGCATCTTTCCTGGGACGCCTCTTTTTGGATAAAGAAAGCCATGGCCGCTGGTAATAAAACTCCAGACAGCAATGGACAGGTCCACATGAGGGTAACTCTTTGAAAGGAACTAGGATATACTTGGATGATGACCTCACACTCCTACAACAAGAGCACTAGAGGGAGGGAATGGTATGTGTGATGGCAGCTCGACATGCAGGAAATGGGCTGCTTATAGAGATGGTAAAGTGGTTATCCGAGAAAGAGCAAAAAGGGAAGAAAGGGAAGAAAGGGAGGTGGACAGCTCATGACGGTGTCTGACCCATGAGACGAGCACAAAATAGGCTGAGTATGGCAGTGTGGAACTGTAATGGTACCCTTTGGTCTGACCAGAGACACAAAAGAGCCCACAGAGGGGGCTACCCACAGTGACAAGATACACTTGGGAGTCAGCTCACAAGAGGGCAATGAGGAGAGATCGTGGGATAAGAGGTTCAGGAGGAGTAGCAGTTCTATTCAAATCACACCTCAAACTGCTTATATTATGATGCGGAAGGAGAAGCATGCACTCCACATGTGGTGCGAGTTCTATCGGCACACAATTGGCAATCTGCTACTTCTCTCCGGACACATCATCATATGCGCATGAGGTCACCACAAAGAGTCATAGCCCATACGAGATGATATATGGTGATGTCATGAAGTTCTCTAGGCAAGGGGAGATCCTCCTCCTAGGCGACTTCAATGTGTGTACGGGAAGCACTCAAAGAATGCACCACACGTCACAAGATACCGCCAACACCTGCTGGAGATGGAAGCAGTGCATGGCTTGACCGTATGCAACAGCCTTTAGAGATGGATGTCATCTGGAGGACTCACCTGTTTTTCACACGAAGGTAGACGAGTACAATGGATTACCTCATGGGCTCCCCATGGGGAACCTTTGTGACAATTGTACATGATTCCACGGTTTCTCCCCTCCACTTGGCAAGGATCATGTTGGAGATATCAAAGCCAAAGAGTGTGTTGGTGTGATGTGTTGGTGTGTAGTACTAGGTGATCTAGTACTAGTTCGTGTGTGAGTCATGTGTGAGTGCCACCTGTCATTATGGGACTTATCCCAAATGCACTAGGTGTTAGTATGTGAGTGAGTAGCCTATATAAGGCTTGTACTTCACTTATCTTTATATACTTAATGAATGAATGAAAGACTTCATTATGTCTTCATTTGAGTATCACTTCTTCACTCCCTAGCCTCTCTCTCTCTCATATTAGAGAGCAACAAAGACTGATGCCACAGGTCACCGATATCGACAGGTCACAGACTTTTGTTACTGACTCCTATGCATCTAAGTCCGCTGCCGGTGAGGCTGAGGGAGAGGAGCTTGAGGAGATGAGAGCAGCATGGATTAGCAATAGGAGAGTCAACCACGATGCTGCCAGACGAGGGACACACACTCCACGTGCGACACGGATAGGGACCAGAGCACGTACGATCAAGGTTCGGTCTATCTCAGCCCTTCTTAAAGGCGACCGCTAGAGGCAAGGCATCACCGTTGACGTAGCCCACCGAATCCAGAGATCGAGGAGACCACGCCCTCCCCCACATCAAGCTCCTCACATCTCATCAGAGAGCCACTAGGTTGCCTGGATATACCGAACATGAGCATGTACTAGGAGTGCTAGCTCTGAGCACCTGATACTTCTCTGTTATTTGGCTTTGGCTACTTTAGCATTTCGACACTTGATTCATTATTTTAGCACTTCAGCTTTTTAGCTTTCAGCAAGGGTCTCAATGAACCCTTTGCTTCAGCCCTCAATGGCTTGTGTGAGTTACTTTTTTGGCATGTACTTTGTCTCATAGGCTCGCGAGGCCTCTTGTAGACATTAATACATCTTTCTTTCTTTCTCTCTCTCCCTCACACCATGTTTCTAACATGGTATCTGAGCAGGCCAAATTGGCCTCTTGCCCTAGGCGCCCTGCCACATTATCATCTCCATGCCCTAACCCAACCCTAACTCTGCTCAACTTCCTCCTTGCAGCCGCCTCATTTCCACCTATATTCTCCCTCCTCTTGCAACCATTAGCTTCTGGTTTTGGCTCCTCCATAGCCAGCCACCTCTTCATCCCTTGCTGTCTCCACTATTGCCCTCGTTCGAGTGTTCTAGACGCCTATTGCTTGCTGGTCGGCACTTTCTTCAAGAAGTGTCTGCACATGTGCTTCCCCAAGGATGTTTTGGAGTATTTCATCGCCAAAATTAGGGTTTCTGAGCTGCTGCTGCAGAACCGCGTTCAACAGACCCATTTTTGGAGCTGTTCTGAGGCTTCCAGCATATCTACATCAGCCGTTTTTCACTGTGGTGACCTGCTGCAGCACTTCGGAGCTGCCTTGCTGAGCCGCCTTGCAAGTTTTGAGACCTGCCTTCACATTTGGGGCACCTACAGCTACCGCCTTGTACATTTCGGACCTGCGTGTGCATTTTGGAGTTCTTCAGGCCTTCGACCAGCTGCTGCAACTATCTACAAGAGCACTTCATAAGTTCGACTATTCAAATTTCCAAGGATGACAGATTTTAAGGTTTCGGTTCAGTTGCTCCAAAGTTGCTTTGGACTACCACCTGTTTTGAAGAGATTTGGAGCTGTCCTGCGGCATATACTGGCTTTTCTGACCTAAAGCAGAAAACCCTAATTTTTGCAAACCCTACATTTCAGAACACCTTAAGACATATCTATACCCTATCAGGTCTTGGCTGTTTTCAGTGCTCAAGAGACCTCCATTGATGGAAAGACAGCCCTCCTTATTGATGAAAGTCATGCCAATCTCCTGGCTGAAGAACAAGCTGAACCTAAAGAGCCCTCGGAGGAGATACATGCAGCTACAGCAGAGGTTCACGGCCTATCTCTTGAGGACGAAGATCCTTTCGACCAGGGTTGGGCTTTCTAGGCCCCTATGCTATGTGTGTTTGTGTTGAGTCAAATAAAGGTTCTCAGCCTTGAGTTGTCCCTCTAAAGTAAATGTATTTGGAGTTGATAAGAGGTACTCTACCCTGGGTTGTCCCCCCAAAATGATTGTATGGTGCAAAATGCAAAGAAGAGTACATTCTTATTCTCTCGTCCGCAATTGTCTACATGTACTCTCAAAGTTGCTGGTAGGCGACCTTTTTCTGCATGTACATTGTGAATTGCCTTCATAACGGATGTTACAACTTGATTGCTATCATGTAGATGCAAGGAATCCATCCATATGTCTGCAAAAAACTTAAATCCATGCACTAACACTCCACATAGATGTGTCTTTAAAAAGTATTTTCCTTGTAGCTTAGGTGGAGTGTTAACAAATTGAGGTAATGTTGTTGTATTTTGATCCATACTAACTACAATAACACACATGTACTCATTTGGATGAGAAATAGCTTGCTCCTTCCAAAATGCATATTTTATTCTAGAATGTCTAACACTGAGAAGTCACTATCACACGGGAGGTGTTGGATAGTTGGACTTGCTCTTCGCAGTATTGCGGTGGAGGGGGGATCGGTCTACTCTTTGCATGTTGGGTCTCACACGCTTTGCTCTGAAGGGGGGTGTTGGAGATATCATAGCCAAAGAGTGTGTTGGTGTGATGTGTAGGTGTGTAGTACTAGTTCATGTGTGTGAGTCAAGTGTGAGTGCCACGTGTCATTATGGGACTTATCCCATATGATCTAGGTACTAGTGTGTAAGTGAGTAGCCTATATAAGGCTTGTACTTCACTTATCTTTATATACTTGGTGAATGAATGAAAGCCTTCATTATGTCTTCATTTAAGTATCACTTCTTTACTCCCTAGCCTCTCTCTCTCTCTCTCTCTCTCTCTCTCTCTCTCTCTCTCACACCATGTTTCTAACAAATCACTCCTACCCAGCATTTAGCATATCGACCACCACACCAGCCACAGGACGGGAATAGCCCGTTCCCCACCCATGTTCAAATACACTTCAACGATGCCTTGGATAAGTTATATATGAGCCAATTGTCACGTGAGCTACCAACCTCCCTTGAAGATGATGCAGACCTTGCCCATGCCTCAAACACTTTGGTATCAGTGGTTCAAGCTGCCACCGCCAGGTCTCTCCCCACGACTCGTTCTGCAGCATGTTCGCCAGCTGGGATGATGCCCTAGAACCCATGGTTCGATGATGAGTGCCGAGAGATGAGATCTCACCTCATACGTAAGCGGGACTTGGGGCATCTTACGACATTGGAGGCACATCGGATATCACGTCTCTGGCACGTCGAAAGAGACAAAATTTCCTTTTGCATAGGATGGATGAATTGATCACATCATTTCGAGGAGGAAACCCCACTATTGCATGGGGGCTTCTTTCTGGGGAGCAAGCCACCTTTTCCCATCACAGATTTAAGCGTCTGGAACAAGTATGCGACCTCGTGTTACGACATCCTGATCCAAGCCCCACCGGATGGGTCCTCTCTATCTAGGCCCATCACATGTGCGAGCTACCTTGCACCGTCTCTCCAAACGGAAAGCTCAGGACCATGAGGGGTTGTGAAGCAAGTACTTTGCACATGGGCAGGAGGTTTTAGCTCCGATCCTAGCACAGATGTTCAATAAGTGGTATGTCACAGCTTCCCACCTGCTTGGAGTACCACCGTCATTGTGCCAACCGATGGACACAGGGAGTTACCGCACTACAGACATAAAGACTAATAGACTGACAGACAAGATAGAAAACATGACAGACAAAAGATCCTGAGACACCCCTCCTCAAGTGATATCCTTATATGGGTCCACAAGGGTAGGGACAAGATGGATCTAAAACAATCAGATTGATAGACAAATAGACAGACAGACAAGACTAAATAGACAAAAGACTGACTGTAGTCAAATAGAAAGACCAAGACACTAGAACCCCTTGACCTACATCATCGGTGGTCAAGGTGGTAGACAAGTCATAGAAGTAATCAGAAAGCCCATTTCTCATCATGTGAGGAAGGAACAGCAGGATCAGCTGATGGAGATGTTGCAGCAACATGGGCTGAGGTAGATGCAGGGGCTGATGTAGAGGTTTTGGAGTAGCAGTCTCTCTCCCGGTGATTATCACGGCCACAAATGGTGCATGGATGAGCCTTGAAACAGTCCTTCTCCATATGATTAGTTTTGCCACAATGGGTGCAAGGCTTTCTTACCTTAGAACTTCCTTTCTTTGCTAAAAAAGCAGTGTCAGTTACCTTTCGTTGTTGAGTTCTTTCTTCCTCTTGGAGAGCATTGATGATACCCTCAAGAGAAGGATTATTATGATACTTGAAGGTGGTGACAAGAGTAGCATAGGTGTCAGGTAAGCTTTTGAGAAGCACAGCAATAGCAATGTCTTTGGAGATGGGAGACTTGACTGATGCAAGCTGAACCATAAGACTGCGAAGATAATTGACATGAGAGGCTATAGTAGCTCCTTCCTGCATATGTAGATCAAAGAATGAGATCATAAGTGCAATCTTAGAGTTTTTAGATCGGGCTCCAAAAAGGGTATCCAAAGTGATCCATGCTTGAGGAGCAGACTGTATGTCGGAGATGTGATGAATGTAATCATCTCCAAGGCCGAGCAATATGATAGCATAGGCTTTGTCGTTCTTGGCAGTGACAACTTGCTCAGAGGGACCTTCGGGAGCAGCACGGTGAACAATGTCCCAAAGACCTTCTTTCATAAGATGGCACTTGATTTTGATTTGCCAAGTATGAAAGTTGGACCCATTGAATTTGTCGATAGATATGAGAGAATGAGAGGAAGATGCCATGTGGGAAGGTCTTACCTCTTGCTAGGATGCAAGGGCAGTGTCTATTCCCTTACAAGATTGCAGAAATAAATGAGAGGAGAGATCCAAGAAGCCAATTCTCTCACCACTTTGTCAAGGCCATAGCATATGACAGCCCATCGAAGTAGGAGAAACCAGCAAAAAAGGAGAGACTGTTCAGAAAACTGAAAGAGGCAAAGCTCAGTACCTTAATCCCAGGCAGAGGTAGAGATGCAAAAAGGGCGCAGTCGACGAGGTCGAACAGATGGCGCAGATCTCCGTGAAGATGGAGCTGGAGAAGTCGGCCTGTGCAGGTACGGAGAAGTCGGAGAAGTCGGCCTGTGTAGGTACGGATTCCGTACAGTCGTACGGACTGTACGGACAGCAGAGTACGGAGTACGGACGACGTACGAAATACGGGCGGCGTACGGACAGCGGACGACGTACGGGTGCAGGACTGTGCAGATCTGGCGTGACAGCAGGTGAGTGACAGCAGGACTGCGCAGATCTGGCGCTCAGATCTGTGGCTGAACTGTGCAGATCTGGAGCGCAGATCTGGCGCAGATCTGAAGTGGGATACACACAGATCTGGCATACACACAGATCTGGAATACACACAAATCTGGCGCGCAGATCTGGAGCGCAATGATGGGGCAGAAAGAGGGGAAAATGTGAAGAGGGAGCGCAGATCTGGAGCGCAATGGCGGGGCAGAAAGAGGGAGAAATGTGAAGAGGGAGAGATCTGAGAAGAGGGGCAGATCTGCAGCGGGGGAGAGATCTGAGAAGAGGCAGACTGAGGGGAGAGAAGAGGGATCAACCTAGCTCTGATACCATGTTGGAATATGAGCAAAGGTAGAGATAGAGGAGCACTTCCTATGCACTGCCAAGCATCCTATGAGATCCGAGGACGGTACCATTGTCTCTTTCAGGAGGGACACAATTTTGGGCCAATCTCCTAGCTGATCCACTTTCATGACCAGGTTTGCATTAGGTGGCCTATGTTGGCTCTTCCTATATGCTTGAGGTTGTGCTACTTAGCTTCTTGATGGTAGCTCCAAGTTCATCCATTCATGGTTACTTGAATGGTACTCACTTAAGTTGGCCGAGTATCTGAGGCCAACACTATGTTGAGGAAGACAACACGACGAGGTAGGATGGTCACACGAGTTGGCTGGGACATTGCCAAGAGTATGCTACTGGCATAACAAGTCAGAGGCTACAGCATAAAGTGAGAAGACAAACAAAGAAAACAACTTGAGCTATAGTTTGACACAGAAGATCAAAGTAGAGGAGTCCACCTTTGAGGAAAGGTAAGATTAAGTAGATGTACCTAATCCTGTTGAGATGGATGATGATGGAAGAGAAATGGTTGCAGGCGAGTTCATGTCTAAATAAGAGTTTCAACAAGAACATTGCAAAATGAAATTTTGAATTAAGAAGTATGAATGCCGTGGTTAAAACAATGTACAATGCAAATGATAATGAGTTAAAATATATGCCATTCAAGGATCACATTGAGCCAAAGGATGAAGATATGAAAGTCATAGAGGTGAGTATGAAAGATACAAGCCGCAATTGCCTAAGCGCTATTTTGGAGACAGGGAATCGTTGGCCTTGAACAAAAGGATGTGAGAAATGATGGAAATGGTTGAAGTGCAACGACACAAAGAGACAGCAGATCAAGCAACAAGAGATGACACTGCCCCCAGACGCTGAGTGTGCATAGTGACATGTCACACACTTTTATGCCTTCGAGTCAATCCCAAGAGGAGGACGAGATAGCCGACATGAGCACAGCATGGATCAACGGGAAGAGATGGCATGGAGCGATGGGGCCAAGGACAAAAAGACCACTCACGATGCAGAGGTTGACCAGAGCAGCAAATGGAGGTGCAACACATCCCAACTCTGAGCCAAGGCATTGCTCTTAATATGCCCCACCGGATACATAGATTATGAAGCCTATGCCCCCCACCACAGTGCGAGAGGACCCAGCAGACGCAGATACCGGACATCTTTAGTATCTGGACATCTTTACATGGGAGAGCCACCATGGTGCATGGCTATGTATTTTGAGTACTAGTTATTGAGTTTTGAGTTTTCGTAGCATAGCACTCGGTAAGGACCTTACTGAGCCCTTTGCTTCATCATACAGTGGCTTGTATGAGTTATCTTTGGATTGTGCCTGCGAGGCCTCCTGAAGATGGTTCTCTCTCTCTCTCTCTCTCTCTCTCTCTCTCTCTCTCTCTCAGTAAAATATGAGTAGGTTTAAAAACAAAGCCATCCATCCACATGCACTCAATCTTTTTTTCGACACATTGAGGATGTTAATTTGAGCAATCAAAGTGAGTGTTGAACTCATCTAGAACTTCAAAATCCTGTGCGCATTATTCTTAGATTGGAAAAAGGTCAGCATAGCAGGTTGTCCAAAAACTAGCAAACACAACATGAGAGCCGGTCAGCATAGCAGGTTGTCCAAAACTAGCAAACACAACATGAGAGCCATACGTAGCATAGAAGCAACACCTGTTTCACAAGCGCAAAATCGTGATTTGCAAAAAAAACAACTCGAAAAACACAGGCCTGCAAGTAAAGTAGCCAACTGAAGCAACCAAAAAACAATAAGCCATTGATAATCGCACTCACCCTGCTAGTTTTATGTTCTATTAGAATTCTATTAGAATTCTACCACTTTATTTTCTTAAGGTCAGCAAATATATTTCCCAGCTATAGATTAAGTGATTGCAAATTATTTTATGAAACCTGCTTGATATTTAACAAGTAGTTAATCGGCTATTATCACAACTGTATTGCACGACTTGATGACTCAGTAGTTCAAAAATGGTGTAAAACGCAATTCAACTGAGCTTAAATGTTCAAGCATAGCAAAGAGAGAAAATCAGGTGTGAGTACAAAATGCTGAACATTGATGTGAATTCAAAGTTAGCAGTACAATGTGCTATCAGGAAAGAATTCTGCAAGCTCCTTAAAACACCAATGTATTTATGATTTTTGTGTGGATTGCAGGTATTACCTTTGAGTGCCTTGAATAATCGTTTACAATAGTCAGCCTACCCCCAATTTTCCCCTTTCTAATCTCATGAAACCAGATGGCTCTGTTGAGATCGTTGATCTTGAGATCGTTTCTAATCTCTCATGAAGCCACATGGCTCTCTTCAGATTGTTGATCTTGATCAAGATGCAATAGTGGTATGTCTCTTACGGCTTTTGTACTTCATGATTGACTTTTTTGAAAAAGCTTTTTGCTCTCCTAACACATTAAAAAGACCTCTTGAGATGTATTCTCTGCAACATTGGAACTTCGTGGCAACAGCCCCTGTTGAGGCTTCACAAAATTGGGGTTGCAGACCTGAAGTTCCTCCTATTGAAACTAGATGGGAGGCAAGGTAGTCTAGGCTAAGAAATGAAAGACTAGACTAGATAGCAAACATAATGGAAATGGAAATGAAATGCTAGAAAGAAATGAACAACCAAAGTACTTACAAAACCAAAAGAGGCTTGAGGCTTGATTGATTTGACAAATGAAAGTACAATGCCTTTATAGGATAGGTGCACACACACTAAGTACCAAATGTATATGGGATAACTCCCAATATGATATGTGGCACTCCTAAACACCTAGTACTATAAAACTCACACTAGGACCCACTAAAACAAACCAAAACTAACTCAACTTGACTCCATTTCCTAACACCCCCCCATGGAGGAAAGGTGAGTGACTACTGGAATGGAACCAAGAACAAAACATGACAATGGCAGTCATCGGACTGTGCGATGACGGTCTAGAACTAGACATAGCTCCCATGTTAACTCAGAGGCAAGTGAGCATGGCTCAAAGGCTAGTGAGCATGGTATAGACTCAAAGGCTCACCTAGCATGGCTCAGAGGTTCATCGTGCATGGATGCATGACCAACTCAGAGGTCTAGGAGACCAATGCACCAACATCCTGGAACTCACATGCCAGGCCTGGAAAAATAGATCTATCCAAGCCAATACATGGCTCCCACAATACATCCCCCTCTTGGCTCCAGGAACTAATGAGAAACATGGATCCACACACCATAGAAAACCCATACATCGTTTTAGGAGGAAGATCCAAGGCAGAGAACCTTTATTAACTCAACACACATGATTTATTGCATTCATTTTTGGGAAACAACCCCAAGGCAGAGTACCTAAATACAACATGCTTAAAAACAAATGGATCATCATCTCCATCGTCCTCTGGAGGGAGAGAGAGATGTCGGATTTGAGCAGTGAGAGCGTGAACTTGTGTCAGAGGGTCGTCATCTTCATCGTCACTAGTGGCGGCTGCAACCCAACTGGCATGGTCCTTAGTTTGCTGTGTGGCAAGCTTCTGGTAGCATCTGTCCTCCGTATGACCAAGCTTTTTACAAAAGCTACAGAGGCTTGAATGACTGTCTTTTCATGTGCTAGTGGAGACATGGGTTTCCATTTGTTGGTGGAGGCAAGAGCCTCTGTAGTATATGATGAATAGATCAGAGATTCTTTGTTCCGGTGATCTTTTTCGAGAAGAAGAGTCACCATATCAACAAAGGTAGTCGTGGCAAGCTTAAGTATTTCAAGAGTGTGCCCAAAACAAGTGACTCCTGCCATACTCTTCATGAGGACAGCCATTTTGTCCTCATCGTCTGGGAAACAATTCAGGCTGGAAAGTTGTTAAGCAAGAGATTGCATTTTTTCTAAATGTGCACTCAAGGTATCACTATCCTCCATTTTCAACTTATAAAATTGTAACTTCAAGAAAACCTTGGAGTTTGTGATTTTGTTACCAAAAAGATTCTCGAGGCGCGCCCAAATCGCCTTGGCTGTCGATTTGAAGCCGACATGATGAATCAAAGTGTCATCGAGGCAAGGTCCGATGATGGCAATAGCCTTTGAGTTGTGCTACTTCCATATCTGGAGTTGTTGAGACTCCGTTGTTGTAGCATAGTCCCAATCATCCTCAATGACATACCATACATTTTCTTTCATGAGGGACAGCTGCACCTTAGTTTGCCAAGTAGGGAATCCTTCCCCCGAGAACTTCTCCACGAGCAATGAGATGGAAAAGGGGAAACTCATTATGTACCGCGGGAAATAATGAGCGACAAATGGCAGAAGACAAAAAAACGGGTAGAAAGTGGACAGTTAGACATAGACTTGCTGCTGTAAATGGCGACATGATGAATCAAAGTGTCATCAAGGCAAAGTCCGATAATGGCAATAGCCTTTGAGTTGTGTGCTTCCATATCTTGAGTTGTTGTAGCGTAGTCCTGATCATCCTCAATGAAATACCATACATTTTCTTTCATGAGGAGCAACTGCACCTTAGTTTGCCAAGTAGGGAATCCTTCCCCCGAGAACTTCTCCACGAGCAATGAGGTGGAAGAGAGGGAACTCGTTGTGTGCCGCAGGAAATGATGAACGAAAAATGGCAGAAGAAAAAAAAACGAGTGGGTAGAAGGCGGGAGTTGGACATAGACTTGCTGCTGTAAATGGCGAACAGGTGGAGCAAAAAGGCCGGGCATAGATGGCACAGAAATGGTGCAGAAATGGCGGGCAGATTGGAGCAGAAATGGCGAGCAAACTGTAGCAGAAGGACCGGCAGAAGGACGGGCAGAATGGCAGACAGAAGGGCGGGCAGAATGGCAGCTAGGCAAAGAATGGCGGGCAGAAAAGGGCAGCAGTTGAAGTGGATAGAAAGTTGAGGCTGCAGCTGAAATCGCCAATGTTTGTTGAGGGCAACCTTGAAGAATCCATTGTTGGAGAGGCCACAACGTCGTTGGAGAAGCTCATTGTTCGAGAAGCCAATTGTCGGGGAAGATGGGTTGAAGGGGAAGGGAGCTCTATCTTGGAGGAGAGGATAGCTTCCATTTGCAAGCCTCCCTCATCCTCTAGATTGAGCATGGAGAGTAGGGAAAGAGCTAGACACACGGCTCTGATACCACATGTTGGAACTACATGGGAGGCAAGGTAGTCTAGGCGAGAAAGACTAGACTAGACCTGCACATGACTGGATTTTCCAAACCAGAAGCGAAGTGTGTGTGCTGGGACGGGCCACATAAATGCCAGGATGATGATTGAAAGAACACAGGCACATGAACAACTTGCAATTAAGCAAGCTTTGGAGCGTCTCATTTCTCTAGAATTCTAGCCCTACACTGGCAGAATGTTGCTCTGCGATTGACAATATCACTCATTGCCCCGACTGCTTAAGAATCAGCGGGATCCTTGACAGGAAAAGAGGAGCGACAGTTTGGGTTTGGGTCGGTTAATGAGTAGTAGTGTATTTTGCAGCTTTGGCCATTATTTTGTTTCTTTTAGGCTGAACTGTTTTTGAGGGAAGCTAGGCACTTTTTGTGTACCAATCAGTCAAGCTCCTCATAATTATTTGGTTGACCAATGCTTATTTTCATGGCAGTGTCTTAATTTTAATGATAGAGGTTTTAATATTTTGCAGGGCCTTCTTTTCAATCATTGGAGTGTTGTTCTTAATCCAATGTCGTGCTTTGTTTTACAAATTTGCCTAGATCAACAAGTATCCATTCAGGAAAAAAGTTGAAAGAAATTGATGCAACTGAATATACTCATCAATAGAAATCGAATTTGGTGCTCTTCCTTCTGCCAAAGCTACTTGCCTAAAGCAAGAACTAATTCACCTACAACAAGAATACTGAGCCTCTGATCTTGACATTAACCAACAAACAAAAGCTCTCCAAGATCAATGCCATCTTTTCACTTCTAACAAATCTTTCACATCGAGCAACTTCTGCCTCCATCTCTGATGACCCAATAGAAGCGCCTCAATGCAAGAGTGAGAATCAGGTACCAATATTATTTGCGAGTGTCCCTCATAAAAACATTTTGTCTCACACTCTAAGTCAGCTTTTTGGTTAGCCATACCCTTTAATCGAAGCCTTGAGTACTCCTTAGCTCAACTAAAGTTAGACCTAGTTCAAGGTTAGTCCACTAATCTACATAAAGGTCAAAGGTTAGTCTTCATGTCCTAGATGTGACTGCCTTGAAGCTGTGATCTAAAAAGAAGCTTATACATGTCTTCCCTTTCCTTCTTCTCAGTTTATATCTGTTGCTCGACCTAGTTGTCTACTTGTCACCTAAAACTTGTCGGGCTTGCAAGCCTTTATTTCACTAATTACTGAAAGAAAACGATTTGATACTCTTAGTTAGAGATCTCTAATGATTGTGCGCTTGCTTCAATATATATGTCCAAGGGCTAAAGAATATATTATTTCTAGCAGCATTATTTAGTAACGTCAACAGCAAGATAAAGCACTGTTTCCCAATTCATTTGACCCTATGACCGATTACAATACCTGTCACAATATCCCTATTACTCAAGACCCTCTCAATGACACCACAAAAGGTCCAGTCCCTCAGCTTATAAATTTGTGGAAAGGAAACACACTGCCTCTCCAGTGTGGTTATACTTGAGTAAAATATAATATGTGCAAGTACTAGCACATGGAATTTTGGTGTAATTAAGAAAATTGATGTTCTGAGAAACTGATAAAACCTCTCTTCTGATGCATGTCCTTGATGGCAAGGACGTGCTGAGGACTAAAGACAGGACCATAGTGGATGCGAGATTCAAAGGACAACAACATCAACATTCACGTTGTTATAGTCCAAGGCATAACATGTTATAAGCCGCAGCAACAACTTCCATGTTATCAAAGAAAAACTTCCAAGCTCATGCAGGCGATGCCCTTATTCATGTATTTGCTGGGCAGCACCAATCTTTGATCTTCACTAACTCGGAAATAAAATTACTATCCAAAAGCGTAGCTATGGAGCTAGGTTAACAACAGCATGTGTCACCTCTCAGTCATGAATCACAAAAAAAACTCACAGGCTGCCTACATGTTCTAGTTTCATTTAATGGGACGATGTAGAGGTGTGTTAGGTATATCGTACATATGCATTGATTGTCCACACCCTAAACCATCCATAACAGAGATCTGTCCAGATCCCATCTTACAACTGAAAGGCTAAGGGTGAAAGAACAGCACCACTAAGGAGTTAGGAAGGGAGGAGGGGAAGGTATGGGGGAGAGAGACATCTTCGCAAAAGTACACCAAAAAAAAGTCAGAGTACACCACAGAAAATAGTTCAAAAGCAAAGCAACGCTTCCAACTTCACAAGTCCCCAAGCTAAAGCTGTCGTCAGGGTCTCAAAATATCCGAATCTCTCAAGTAAACCCAGCAGTTACTATGAGACAGAAGCACACAAACAGGGAAATTTCAACAGAAAAGGTGCATGCATAAGAAAGAGAGAGAGATAAATGTCCTCCGTAGACTCTCCAGAACTGGGCCACACCTATCAATTATCACTCAATTAGTAACCACCCGTGAATTCCATTAAAATATAAAATGGCAAGAGCAGACAACAAGATTACCTTCAATATGGCTACCAATTGAATTGGCTGATTGCTTAGAAAGGTTGTAAAGAGAGAGAGTAGGATGAGTTAGGCCTTGACAACAAGCAATGAATGACCAAACTCCACACAATGCTTTTTAATTTGGGTCCGATGACATAAACGAAGGCCGGAATCCCATGATGTAACAACTACATGAAGAATAGATACAACTTTCTTCAATCCTCCACTTCAACAACGTGCATACAAAGAAGTAAAATAGGACAATATTGTTAAAAGATGAGAATCTATCAAATTGAGAAGCAAACACTACGCCTTTAGCCCTCTCATAATTGATTGTGTCAATGTGGGGCAATGTAACACTACGATATAGGAGAGTGCAATCACACAGTTGAGTTCACGAAATAGTCTCAGTAAAGACCAATCCCTGCAAAAATTTGAATTCTCAAAGTAGATGGTAGAAGATTGCTAAGAAGACGGCATGAGTATTGCCCATAGGACTTATTGACACGATATAGTCATAAATGAGTATAGTAAAGATAGTTTACAAGAGGTACTTTTTTTCATATATGCAATAAGACAGCTGACCAAGGTATTCATTTTTACAGTGGCCATTGTTGGGCATCCCCACCAAGCATGGCAGCTCACCTGTTCTACATCAATTGAAACATCCTCTGGACCTGACTCTTGTTCTGGATTTCGGACCTTTTCTGTTGTAACCTCTTCTTTTGACTCTTGTTTCTCTGCTTCTCTTCTTTTTTGCTCCTCTTTCTCTCGTTGCAACTTCTCTTGCATCTCTGCCTTCTCGATGGCTTCTTTCCTTGCTGCACAAGAAGCACAACAGCATATGTAAATGTCACTTCAACTCTCCCATTCCACCCTTGTAGCGCTTATTCATAGCAGTGAATTGCTACAGCAAACACCAAACGGCCCTGCAGATTTGAAGTGATTAATTGGTTTATCAGTTCCCTTTGTATGTTATTTGGCTACAGCAGGCTCTGATGATAAATTTGACCTTTGTATTGAAAACTTGTCACGTGCGGTCACTACAGCATAGCGTCAACGAGGCAATCTCGTCCTTGGCCTAGGTTTTGCACGACGTGCCCAGCAACAACATTGCCACCAGAGCAGCACGGCAACAAAACTTATCTCCAATAGCATCACCATCTTTAAGTCTGCCATTGACAACGTCAAGGTTGCCATCATGAAGCTGTTGCTACAGGCAAATCGCCCAACTATGGTACTTAAGTGCTGGTTCTGAGATGCTGCCGGCATCAGGACCTTTTTAAGTGTGTTACCCTATGGTTTTCGGATAGAAACAAATCTCCATACTAAGACTCTTACCTCATATGCAGCAATTGGTTTCTGGGACTGACCTTTAAGTTTGTGGACAAGATCTTTCAGCTTCTTCTCTTCCTGCTTCAAGGTTGATAGCTCCGCCTTTTCCTTTTGGATCATATGTTTTGCATGCTCAACATCTCGCTTTCTGACTTCCAAACCCCCTTTCAAAGTTACAATTTTTCTTTCCAATTTCTGTCTCAAAATTTGACCCGCCTCTGAGCAAGTATTCGGGCACTTGGCCTTCCCGTCATATTCATCACTTCCATCACAGCAGTCTGCAATTACATTTCATTCAACGGTGCGGACGTAAAGAGAGAAATCTTTTCACTCATTGCACTTTGCTTGTCACGCATTTGTGTAAATCATGTCCACATTATCAAAAAATACACGGGATTGGTTTTTATACTCTGCGAAGAGAAGCATCAATCCTTACCACAAATGCCATCATTGACTCGAGAAGAAAATATCGACAAGGACGTGTGCCCTTTGTTCTTGCAGAAAAACTTTCCATTCGGACAGGCAGATGTCCCTGCCAGTAACGAGCCCAAACAAATGAACACAACTTGCTTCAGGCCAAGTACAAGCATTTCACCAAATAAAACAAAACTGAATTCTGCACCATACAACACGATTTTGCCTGTTTGCTCGGTAGCAGCTGATCAAATTGGCAGCGATCGAATACAGATTTCGCGCCTGAGCATAGATGACTAACCGGGCTCATCAGTCCCATCCACGCAGTCGCAGAAGTCGTCATTAAGGCGTTCGGGAGGAAAACTTTTGGATCCGTCTTTGCACCATATAGTTCCCCCTTTGTAATAACTTTCCTCTGTAGGACGCGTAAGTTAGCAGAGCAATCCCCTGAAAGCCTGGACCAAACAGAGTCCAAAACGTCTACGGTGCTATATCCCGAGAGAAATGGAAGAGAATAAGAAAGAGATGATGCCTCGAAGGAATTGGGAAGAGGAGAACCTTGAGGATCGACGCCTCGAAGCGCGCTGGCGACCAAAGTGAGGGACGGCAGGATGATAAGGAAGAAAGAATGAAGGAAGAGAAGGAAAGAAGCGCGGCAATCCATGGAGGAGGCGACGGCGATGGCGATGGAGTTGCTGCTGCAAAGCAATGCTATGCTGGATGCAAAACAAGCACTCAACTTCTCAGTGCAAAAATAAAATTGCTCACTATGGTGCCTCTTTCTTTCACTCCACACTCGAAAGAGGGGGGTCAACGGTCAAACATAGGAAGGGTGTCAACTTTAAGGAGAGAAAGCTTGCCCCATCCCACCCTCTCGGAATTAGCGGCACATGCTCTCAGAAGCTCCTTCTTTGCCTGCCTGTGTAGTCCGATTGCCTTGTCACGCAGCCTAACCTTGCCCAAAGTGTTGCACATCTGCCCAGAGTGAGAGTTCACTAAAAAACATTTTGCTCAACAAATCACAAAACCTGGGGTTTCCAATTTTTGAAAGGTTTTCTTGCAAGTGAAAATGAAAATGTTGCAACCAAGATTCACACATGTCGAGACTTGTGGGCTCGGAAATGGTGTTTGGGCGTTCATGTATTTCACACATGACTAGACATTGCAAACAACTTCTACCTATTTGTTTGGATCAACATGAGATAGAGCCCTCCAAACTCTCACATTTTTGGGTTGTCCATACTGGTAGCTTGCCCACGCCAAATGAAAACAAATGTGACAAACATGAATTTCGTCCACTTATTTAGTCCTAATGACATTCAATACCCCTTCACCCTACCCTTGTCTGGACATGTGTAACTCCTACCTTAAGGCACGACATATACCTGCCCCTACTTGCTTTATGGAGATAAAGCACAATGGGCATGAGTGGCAAAGGCACTCCTCTCATTTTTCTGATGTATATATATATATATACATGTATATGTATATATATATACATATACATATACATGTATATATATACATACATATACATGTATATATATAATATACATGTATGTATATGTATATATATACATATACATGTATATACATACACATGTATATATACATACACATGTATATATATATATATACATATATGTATACATACATACATGTATATGCATATATATATACATACACATGTATATATATATATATACATACATACATATATATATATATATATATATATATATAGATATATATATATATATATATATATATATATACATGTGTGTATATAACAATATCTATTGTAGTCATCAATGAAAGTCTAGTAAAGTGAGCCATTGATGATGTGGGTCTAGACATAACCCCATACATCTATATGTATCAAATCAAAAATACCTCGTGCTCGAGAGGTACTTCTGCCAAAGTTGGTTCGCTTTTGTTTGCCAAAGTAGCATGCTTCGCAAACTTTTTCAAGAAACTGTAGCTTAGGAATCCCAATTGCCATATTCTGATTCCTGAGATCTAGCAACCTCTTGAAATTGACATGACCATATCTCTTGTGCCATTTTGCAGATAGTGGCATCTATTGTAGTTGAGCTAACATGGCATGCTTATCTGGTACTATAGCTAGAATTATGTACAAGCATCCTTCCTTGACACCTTTTCCTACTAGAGCTAAAATCTTCTGGATTTATCTCTGATAGTGCATTCATCTTTGTCGAAGATGACTCGGTAGTTGTGCTCTGTCATTTGACCTACTGACAAGAGGTTCTTGTTGAGCTTTGGAACATAGAGTACATCTTTCACCAATCCTTTCGTACCAATGAAATTATTCATAGGGATAATGCATGTCCCTTGAACTAGATTTGGTGTATTATCCGCAATGTAGATGACATTCTTTTGACCTTCTAATGGTTTCAACTCTGTGAACCATTCTTAATGATTTGTCATGTGAGATGATGCACTGCCATCGATGTACCAAGGATCTTGTTCTGCTTGGTCGACTTGATAGCTAAAATCCTCTTTTGGATTATTGCAATCAGTGTCTAGGTACATTGTATCAATCTTCTGCATGTCCTCGTTTGCAAGAAACATATTCCCATGTTCATTTGCAAAATGACTGTGACTAGAATGTGCACCCCGATGAAATTCCCTCGATCACTGCTGGATTGATCGCCTTGGTTGTACTGCTTCTTGCGGCAATCTCATCTATAGTGTCCAAACTTATGACAGTAGTTGCACTGGATGTTTGAAACGTTAGTGGATGCATTCCCTCATCCTTGGAATCTTCCTCGGTTGGAATGATTTCCTCTTTATTGATTCTGATGTTGCTAAGAATGATGCTGATGCTAATGCTGACTTTGCTGATGACTTTGTTGTTGATGATGACCACTTCTATGGAATGATCTACCTCTCCCTCTACCTCTGCCTCTGCTTCTTTCTAAAGCTGTGAATGCCTAATCATTAGAATGACCTTTGCATGCCTGAATGGCCTGAGTCCTGAGTTCTTCACCAAGTAAGACTTACTGGAGTTCTTCTAGTGTCAGAATTTGCCATTGGATGGCAATACATATGAAGAGGGGAGAGGAGAAGTGTGGAGATGAGGAGAGAGGGCACATCTAGAGAGCACACCACAAATAACTACTGTATACTAGATTTAATTGAAAATGTAGAATATATGCAAACCCATTTAGGGTTAGGGTTAGGGCATCTAACCCTTTCCTTTATAGCACTCTATTGGGTTAGTGCTATGCACATATGATCACATGATGGTGCTATGCACATATGATCACATGATGTTGAGCATGATCTCTCAATAGATGCCTTTTAAACATTGAGATATCTTCCCCAAGGCAAGTTTACATTTCATACCTATCCACCAAGTGAATCTCCTCCTTCTAAAGTTGCAATTTTTTATCTTGGGTCTAGCCATGATTTATGTGGCAATTTTTTGTGTTGCTAGGTCTCTTATTTCACTTGAGTCTTTTGGTACTTGAGTAGTCTCTATGCTCAATAACTCCCTCATAACTCCTCCATAACTCCATCCATTTCTCTCCATCGTTGTACAAGCCTGTTGTCTTTATAGCCTCCATGGCTTTGTGTGGTATTCAATTTGCATCTGCTTCCCAAGTTTGGTGAGGTATCCATGAATTGGCATAATGCTTCCCCCTCTAATGGTATCATACCAGTCTCAGTAAAATAAAATGGGATAGTGCTTTGACCCCTAGCTTTCCTATGAGAAAGAATTTATGCACTATTTCTATTTGTTGAGAAGTGGTGGGAGAGAAGAGATGCATCATGACAAGATTTGAGAACACAAGAAGAATCCAAATGTGTGTTCTATTGAATGTGAGAGAGAAGCCTCTCATTTATAGAGTGGAGAGAGGGTGGCCTAGATCATAGGCACATCTCCTACATCAAAGGCAATCACCCTACATCATAGGGGCTTTCTAAATCATTGGCACCTTCTAAAGAGGGTGACTTCTACTACATCATCACATGTGTCATGGTCCTAGATAGCACTAAGTGTGCTTCACTACACACACACACGCACACACAAACATGTGATTGCTACTAGATACACACATGCACCTTAGAACAAGCCCTTGATCACAAATGTCCCAACATACCCCCCTCAAGCGTTTACTTCACGTTATGTCAACGATACATCTAGTCACATAGTTTCACAAGCCATCTCATGGTGGTCAAGGATAAATCTATGGTTAGGATCTCATGCTAGCAAGGGTGCCCAAGGGTCAAGGTTCACAAAATGGGATAAACCCTCCCCAAATGGTTCTCTCTCTTGCATGTACAAGGATTAATCTTGGGCCTTTGTGTGGACCTAGTTTCTCATGTTTGCAAGAGGTACTATGGAGGCAAAGACATATCACATGGCCTACATCATATGGTGACCAGAGGTGATTTACAAAGATTATAAGGACTATTTAACACAACCATAACATTCTTTTTGGAGTAGTACACCATGCAGAGAACCTCAAAATTGACTACATGACCAAGTGATGACAAAGTTCAAAGATGTCAGACTCTAGAAGGCCCAATCTTTATCTTTATCTACCTTAAAATTTGTTGATTCATTTGCTGATGGAATTCTTTCTTCAACCATATTTTCTTTGTCTTTCTTCTTCTCATTGCAAAGCTTTTCAAAGTGATTGTTTTTGCCCACAATAAGTGCATGGATTGATCCTATAGCAATCTTTTTCAATATGATTGGTCTTTTCGCAATGTTTGTGAGATGCTTGCATGCTTTGTACTTGCCTTTTGAGGAGAACTTCACTGTAAGTGCTTGAGTTTGATCTTCTACCTTCCTTGAAGTCTTCTTTCTCTCTTCTTCTTATAGAGCATTGATGATGCTCTCTAATGTTGGTTGGGGAAGATTCTTCAAAGTAGTTACAACATAGTCAAAATCCTGGGGCATACTCTTTAAGAGCACAGCCATTGCATCATCTTCAGTGATGACTAGAGAGTTGACTGAGGCCAACAATTGGGTCATCATAAAACTCCTCATAGTGTTGACATGAGCTGCATGTAAATATATATGTATATGTTTCCAGATTTCAAGGATTCAAAACCATGGTGGAAAACTAGACAGGCAGAAACATCAAAATCAAGAGATCAAATAGAGGAGGTGAATACATGTCTTCAGCACTCATGAGCTTTTGCAAAAGTCATGACATTCAAAGACAATTCACTTGTGCAAATACTCCTCAGCAGAATGCAAGAGCTGAAAGGAAAAATGGTACTTTAGTAGACATTACTAGAGCAATGCTTAGTAAGAAGCATCTTCTGAATCAGTATTGGGTAGAAGCAATAGCCATTGCAAACTATTTGCTTAATCAGCTTCCTACCGAACCGATACAGGGTATGACACCTTATGAAGCATTCACTGGACACAAGCCACACATTGGGCATCTCCGCATATTTGGTTGCATAACATATGCCCACATACATGATGATCATTGTTGCAGGAAATTGGATGCAAAGTCATGCAAATGCATCATGGTTGGCTACAGTGAAGAAAGTAAAGCATACAATTTGTATGATCCCATCAACCGCAAGGTCATTATCTCCAGAGATGTAATCTTTGATGAGGAATTAGAATGGAAAACCTCAAATACACAAGAGATAGAGGCATCGATTTCACAGTCATCTATAAAAATGGTTGATGAAGAAGAGCAAGAATTGCTAGAAACACCCCAAGCAGAGCTCAGACGGTCTACTAGGGAAAGCAAACCTCCAGCCAGATTGACATATGCTTAGAAAGGCAAAGCAATTCAAATTGAAACCACCAACTATGCTCTTATGGACTACCATCATGGCTACAGAAGAGCTAGTGTACTTCGAAGATGCAGTAGACAAGCCAGAATGGCAAACTGCTATGAATGAAGAAATGGATGCTTTGTATAATAATAATACTTGGGAATTATGCGACCTTCCACCAGGAAAGAAGGCCATACCAAACAAATGGGTATACAAAGTGAAGTATAATCTAGATGGAAGTATTCAAAGATACAAAGCTAGACTAGTTGCAAAAGGATTTGCATAACAATATGGTCAAGATTATGATGAGACTTATGCTCCAGTAGCAAAGATGGATTCCATACAGTTCTTGATATCACTAGCGAGACTCAGCAAATGGAATATGTACCAGCTCGATGTCAAGAATGCATTTCTCAATGGTTACCTAGATGAGGAAGTCTACATGCAACAACTAGTAGGTTATGTTGAACCAAGAAAGGAGAATAAGGTTTGCCATCTCAAGAAAAGTCTCTATAGCTTAAAGCAAGCACCCAGAAGTTGGTACAGCAGAATCGACATTAAATTTTCTAATCTGGGATGTACATGAAGTTCGATGCAGATCATACTCTCTACTACAGAGTTCAAGGGGAAGACATTACTATTGCACTTTTGTATGTAGATGATCTAATTGTGACAGGAAGCAAGGGTAGCTTTATCAAAAAGCTAAAATAAGACTTATCTCCAGAGTTCGACATGAAAGATCTTGGACTTATGCACTATTGTCTTGGTATTGAGTTCTAGAGAGATTCAAACAGCACCTTTATGAGATAGCTCAAGTTTGTTGACAGTCTCTTAAAGAAGTTTCATATGGCAGATTGCAAGATTGCAACCACTACCCATGGAACAGAGTTTGAAAGATTCAAAAAAGCCATTGTCAATGATAGGTACTACAGGCAGCTCATTGGATCTCTTGTATATTTGACTATCACACTGCCAGATATCTGTTATGCCATAAGTCCACTTGCATAGTTTATGGCAAATCCAAAACAATCTCACTGGAATGCAACCAAAAGAGTCTTGAGATACATCAGAGGTACAAGAGAGGAAGTCAACCAAGGTTGCATGGATACTGTGATAGTGACCATGCCGGAGATCATGAAACCAGGAGATCCACACAGTGACTATGTTGGAGATCATGAGACCAGGGATATGCATTGACGATGATCACCTGCGAACCTTCCAACTCCACTCCCACTTCTATGTAGTCTCCTTCCGAACCTTGTTGCAAGAGATGGGCGGAGAGCCCTTCTCTGAACAAAAGGGCGACTCCACCTTGCCCTCTTAGTGGACAGTTAACGAAGGCACTAAAGCCTCTTAGCTGCATGGCTCCCACGTCATTGTTGCTAGTCTTTAACTCTTGGAGTGTGATGAGGTTTGGCTTGTGCGACTTAACTAAGTCTTGGAAAATTTGCCTCTTCCACGTGGCACAACATCCACATATATTCCAACTGAGGAGTCTAATCATTAGCAGAGGCGGGGGAGTCCTCCACATCTACTGGCATATACTCCTTTTCATCAAGGAGATATAGAGGGGCGTACAGGTTGGTAAAGGAGCATGTCTTGGCAGCTCCTTTAAGAGTGCGTATAGAGAATTTGGAGGCTTTAAAGTCGCGTGCCTTGGAGGTACTACCACGATTACCTTGAGCCTTGTCTACATGCAGGACTGCCGGCTCCACATCGCCAAGCGGAGGCCTAGGGTTTTGGTTAGGTGTACTAGTGGAAGCCTGCCAAGTGGCCTTGGCCCCTAGTGCTGATGTGTGTTCCACGTCAGGTGGCGTGCCATGGGGGATCATCTTTCCCATCGTCTGCGAGAGAGGCCACAAGCTTGCCTGCTCGTTCTACATCGGTGAGGCAAGTCCGACAATGTCTTGGCCGATGTCAAAGAGAAGATTTGGCTCAAGGGTTGGTTTGAGAGCCAGTTGGGCCCTACCCCCCTTTCCATGTGTGGCAGCACCTGCCACAATGGTCTTCTGTGCTATTGGCTCCTGAACGGGAGAGGGACTCAAATGATTGATGGTGCTTTGTCTTTGTTTTGTCTCCTTGGGCAGTGCTTCGCATAGTGTCCACGCGGTTTGCATTCGTAACAGTAGTCAGGTAAAGGCCCGAAGCCTGACATTGAGCAAGAGTTCCCATCCATTAGCCGTTGAGGCCTGCAAAATGTCAGGAGGATCGTTGTTCCGATTCCATAGGATGCATGCTTTGGGAGTTTCACGTTTGGCTCGCTATGGTGGCACGTGCAAGACCTTCCCGAGTGCTCCTGTAAATGCTTCCACCTCCTTTGCCATGTACTCTGGCAGATCAAGGAAATGCACCCACACCAGGCACTCAGACTGCAGCATTTATGTTGTAGAGAAATTGGGTGACCAGGGTATGGTGTGGACAATGTTCCTCCTATGGCCAACCGAGCTTGTGGCAATCCACTCCTGTTCCCATTTGGAGCCAACAACAGCGAGGTAAAAACCTTTTCTGATGAACTTAAATTCACGGAGTTGGGCTTTAGATTCGTAGGCGATCTCGAACCAGTGTTGGAACTCATTGTCCCCAGGCACCCTTCCCATAAAGAAGAAGTATATACCTTTAGAATCGAGCTTGTTGTATTCACAGCATACAACTTCCGAGAGTAGCATGATGTCGGCCTTAAAAATCTTCTTCGGCGGGGTCTGTGAGTTTGCAAGCGTGGCCTTTTTCTTGTCATTGAGTTTGCAAGTGTGTTCCTTGATGGCGCTTTCTGCTTTGAGCTCAGCTTTGTAGGTGTCCTGGTCTTTGCACAGCATCGCTGCGAAGGTTTCGGTAGGCTGAACTGGGCATGAGGTGGTCTGGGCATCTCTTTCTCCATCTTGGCTTTCTACTTCCATCACTAGCGGTTTGGGGATCACATGCTTAGTGCCGGCGGGGTGGTCATAAGGTCATCTCCTGTCTGGCAGCATGTAGACGGGAATCATGCAAAGGGGGCAGATAGCGGAGGAGCAGAGAGGAACTGTTGAGACCTCCACATTCAAGTCCTTTTTCGTTGCATTGAAAACCAAGTTGAAAGAGGATTTATTTTGATTGAAGTTTCTAGGGCAAAATAATACATAATTATTCAGTGACTTGAAGGATCCACAAAATTTCACAAACTTTCTTATAAACAAGATAAAATTATACTCTATATGTATTTCTTTACTGGCCTCTATGGTTTAGATGGGTATCCTAGTTAAAATATTCCTCTTCTAGATAATAACGATGAGTGCAGTGGTACTTTGTAGCTATCAATGTCATAGTCATGTAACGACATTAATCCATGATCCCCATTTAGCCCCCTCCACACACAAACACACACACGCATGCACGCACGCATGTGCACACACACACACACACACAATCAACTAGATCTTATTGATATGTACATGATTCAGTTGTTATCCTTATTTTGAGATCTTTCCAACTCAAATGTAAAGTCATCTTCTCTATTGGCATTCTTCTTGTGGAGCAAATTGCCAAAATTTATATACTATAAACACAAAGTAAAATGTCTAGAACCCAAATTGCGATGTTCCATAGAAGGGCAAATAAGTGCAATCTCCTATGTGCCAAATGAAAAATGCAATCTGTTATGTAGTATACAAGGTATTTGTTTGATACAAAGTGCAAATGAGCAACCTCCAAGGTGCTATGTGCCACATGCAAAGTGCTATGTTCCTGAGGAAGGGCATGTTCCTTGTTCTTATAACTTTTGGAGAGGAATTGTGCCGACTCTTCCCCTACACGAATGTGTGGTTAAGTGTTGTTTATGTGTTGTATAGGAAGTGCTATGTGCTAAATGCAAAAATGCTAGTTACTCAATGCTAAGCTATCGTGGGTTGTGATCTCTTTTTTGAAATGAAACGAAATGGAGATCTCCATAATGTCTCAATTCAAGGAATCTATAAACTAGGGAAAGCTGATCTGATTAACTAGCACATTGTTTAAAGCTCAATTTCTAGTACAATATACAATGTGCTATGTGCCAAATGCAAAATATATATTCAAAGTGCTATGTGCTCAATGAAACTACAAGGTGCTATGTGCCAAATGCAAAGTCTTATGTTACCAAGGAAAGGCACATTCCTTGGTCTTATAACTTTTGGAGAGGAATTGTGCTGACTCTCCCCCACATGAATGTGTGGTTAAGTGTATGTGTCTGTGCGGTATACAAAGTGCTATGTGCTAAATACAAAAATGAAAAATGCTCAATGGTAAGTGCCATCTGATTATCTTCTTCAATATCTTGATGAAAAAAGCTATGTGTTGAATACGGAACATTGAATACAAAGTGCTATGAGCTAAATACACAATGTTATGTGGTAAATTTAAAGTGCTTTTCGACTCCCTTATTTTTGGACAAAGCTACCTGTCTAGATCTAGTTAGGTGCTCTATTAATCCTCTCTTTTTGCACAAACATGCATGCAAGGAAAAAAAGTGGCCCTAAGTGTGTATGTGTGGGGGGGGCGGGTTGGGGGGCGAGGGTACCATGATCGATCCTTGTTTCCAACTCCCATTCGAAAGGACGCTGCTTGGTACCTAAAGAAGAATTTTGAATTACAGAAAGGGAAAAAAAACTAGCTAAAATTTTAGGTGTTTAGTTCTAAAATTGGTTGAGATTCAAGTGTCCAAGAAGAAATTAATTTTGTCCTTGAGAAAACTACCTAAAATTTTACATATTTAGTTATAAAATTGGATAATAGCAAGGTTCTTATTAATTCAAACAGGCTAGGTCCTTGAACCTTGTTTTTCTGTAGAGTCCCTTCAAATTTACAGGCCAAGGATGCTCACTAATGTTTGTGGTTCATATATTCTTTGAGAGCTTCACTTATTGACAAGAATTAAGCTACTATAAGTTATTCAAAACAAATGTATTCATTTAGGTAAGAAACTTAAATTCTAGAATGTCATTTGTATGATATTTGTGCTAACAATATATCCACAATTTCATATTTTTTTAGTCATGCCTTCTCGGCCTTGACTAAGGACTATAGTGGTGATTGGGTCTTTTTTTTGTGTTTCATAAGTCTTTTGGTCAAAAAAGTCTATCGATCAACGATTGGATGAATCACAATTTCATATTTTTTTAGTCATGCCTTCTAGGTGTGGACTGAGGACTACAGTGGTGATTGGGTCTTTTTTTGTGTTTCAAAAGACTTTTGGTCAAAAAAGTTTATCGATCGATCAATGATTGTCATTCATCCAATCGTTGATTATTTAGTAGTTCTTAATATATATATATTTTTAAATCATTTTTATTTTTTCTTTGGGATTTTAAGATGGTTTGGGACTTTCATATTGGTGATGCAAAATTCTAGAATGTCATTTGTATGTTATTTGCACTAATAATGTATCCACAATTTCATATTTTTTTAGTCATGCCTTCTAGGCCTTGATTAAGGACTACAGTGGTGATTGGGTCTTTTTTTTGTGTTTCAAAAGTCTTTTGGTCAAAACATTTTATTGATCAATGATTGGATAATGAGTGAGTTTTAGGTTACATTGGCTATAATACTCAGGCCATGAGTTCATACTTGGGCGACCAAGACTTAAAATAAGTCTCTTAGCGACTCTAACTCACCTAGGCTAGAGTAAACACTATTCCAATGCTAGCAACCTAAACTCTAGTGTCCAGTGGTGCACCTTTCATAGACAAGTGATGATCACCATGCCAAATATAACATTACATAGCATTTCCGCATAATCTGACATTCCTAATGCCAATGGCCAAATAGATATAGAGTGAAGTAATGTGGCCGGCATCAATGCTAAGAGGGTCTCCGATAGCACTTAACATCCCCCCATTCCTAATGCAGATTTTGTCCTTGGAAGTTGTTGATGTAGCTTGAGTCGATGCCGCATAAAGTGAAGGTTGCAGGAGCTGTCTTAAAGCAAGTAAAGTAGACAAATTAAGTTGAAAGTAGAAAATCATAAAATTGTTGACTCTGTTAGTAAGATGGATGGAATTAGTAAACAAAATGGATGTGGGTGAATGGACTTGATTAGAATTTACTCTTGGTGAAGTTGCAAATATCAGTATACTACAACGACACCAAATTATAGATATAGCACTGAAGTACAATTGGAAGAGCAATATTGACCAAGTAGGATGGAGATATGACTTTTGTGTATCATTATTGGTCAATTCGATAGATACTAGTCCATGAACCCGTCATAAATGACGGGAGTAAACAAACAGCCACACAGGGACTGCGAATATTGCACTATCTTCTTGTAATTTACAATTGGCTTTTATTCCTTTTACCTTCAATTGCAACTAGCAATTTTGGATTTGTAACCCATTCTAGTATTACTGACACTCACATTTTTTGCATACTGACATGAAATAAAGTAAAAAATGCTCAAGTGAAAGTACACACAATCTCTCTCTCTCTCTCTCTCTCTCTTTACACACACACAAGTATTGAGTCATATATGTATGTATCTATCTTGGTGTGTGTGTGTACGTATGTGTGTGTGTGTGTCTGTGTGTTTATAATATACATACATACATGCATGCACACACACACACACACACACATGTATGCGTGCGTGCATACATGCATGCATACATATGTACATACGTACGTACATACATACATACATACATACATGCACATACATACATACATATGTATATATACATATACATACATACATACATACATCTATCTATCTATTTATCTATATCTAGACACACGCACGCAACACACACACACACACGCACACACACACACACATACATGCGTGCGTGCGTGCATGCATGCATGCATACATACATATGTACATACATGCATACATGCATACATACATACATGCACATACATACATACATACATGCATGCATGCATACATACATACATACATACATACATGCACATGCATACATGCATACATACATGCATGCATACATACATACATACATGCATGCATACATACATACGTACGTACGTACGTACATACATACATACATACATACGTTTAGGGTTTTAGAAAAATAAGAAAAGCTGTGTAGCAGTGAGGTGTGAGTGATTGGCCAGCTGCTACAGCAAAACGGTAATTGCGGCAGTAAAAAATGGAATTTTTGGAGGCCGCTTACGTGCTTAAAACTGTGTCTAAAAAATTGTGTGAAGAATGTGCTTGTGAAGTGTGCAAAGGTGCTCAAAGTGCTAAGAATACATGAGTAAGGTAGAGTACTCAAGTACTAAACACAAAACTAAGCAACCAAAAGCTCATGGACAAAAAGATGGCCAAGAGCACACACTGTACATGAACAAATTGATGTTCAAGTACTTAACATTCAAGCATGCACGAAACAATACATGAGCAAACAAGTTGCACAAGTACTCACACACAAGAGCAATACATGAGCGACAAAGTTGCACAAGTACCTCACACAAAGACACAAAGACACAAGAGAGACAAAAAGAGAGAGAAAATCCTCTTTGTATTACAAACGTGTGCTTTGTTCCAAACTAGTTTCGCTTGATATTCTCAAGCTCATCAATGGAACACCCAAAATGTGAATATATAATTGAGAGAAGCTCCCCCTTTATAGTGGGGGGAGGCCACTTTTTGTCCTCTTTGCTTATGGGACTACTCTTAGGGCATCGCCATGTGTCAATAGCCCACAAAATCAAAAATTTGATTTTCGGGGAACGGTTACATTAGCCCAAAAATAACACTAAAATGCTAAAAAATGGTCCAAAAAGCATGCGAAAAGTCCCAAAATGACGACTCGAGCCTGAGAGGTCTCATATGCCATAAGACGTTATTTGAACAAAAAAGAGCGAAGATTTCGTGGATTCCTCCAGCAAATGATTGGTCGAGGTAGATGCTGTAGCTCAGGACGTTGTTGGCAAAGCCGGTGAAGTTTAGGGTTTAAAAAGCTATGGCGGAGTGCTGCAAAGACAACTCGAGTAAAATAAACTGTTGGCTAGCTGCGGCAGCAAAAATTAGAAAAAAGGAAATTTTTGGGGGTCGGTTACGTGCACTGTGGAGTGCACTTAAAAAGTGCAAAACCGAAAGTGTGGTGCACTTTTTGTGAATCACGAGTGCTTTTCTAAAGTGTATTTGTGAGAAAAGTGTTTTTGTGTGTGCAAAGTGCGAAGCAAATGTGAACAGGAAAGTGGGCTGAGCGTCATCAACGCGAAACGTTCTAGGCTCTAGCAGACACTACTCCCGACCCTTATGAAGCCTTGCATGCCCCTTTTGCCCGAAGGCAGCTAGAACATAGGACTTTACAAGGGAGGAAAGGATCTCCTATCTACTCCTTTTGCCCCTATTGTGGGACAGTAGGAGGGACGGGCTCCTATCACAAGCAAACACTACTCTCAACTCTTATGAAGTCCTGAGTGCTCTTTTTTCCCGAAGGCAGCTAGAACACAAGACTCCATAAGGGAAGAGAGGATCTTCTATAAGATCATACACGCACAAATAAAACACATAAACAAACACACAAGAGAGACAAAAATGCTTGTTTTATTACAAGAGAGGTGCTTGCTTCAAACTAGTTTTGCTTGATCTATCAAGCTCTTCAGTGGAGCACCTCTTGAAATGTGATACAAGAATGAGAGTCTCTCTCTTTATATAGAAGTGGGGTAGGGTTTTCACCATTGTATATGGGATAACTCTCTCAACTTTGCATAGGAGAGCCCATGGGATACAAGGTACAAAAAAATTCATAAATGAGTCAAAACAAACCCGATGAAGGTGCCATCTGGTGCAAAATGATGCTGAGAACTAGTACAATCTTTTTTCTTAAATCCAACGACACCCATCTAGATGTTCCGGATGCCTTGTAAGGTGTACGCTGCTCCCGACTAGCAATTTGACTAAAAATGACCATAATTGACTCAAAATGAACCTGATAAAGAAGCTGTCTATTGCAAAAAGAAGCTGAGAACTAGAACTATCTCTTCACCAAAAAATATTTGATGGTGACCCAGATATCCCAGGCATCATGTGGGGCCCACATTGCTAATGAGTTGTGATTTGACAAAAAAAGATTGCAAATTTCGTGGATTTCTCCAGCAAATTAGAGGATGAGGTAGATGCTTTAGCTCAGGACGATTTTGGCAAAGCTGATGAAGTTTAGGGTTTAGGGTGGCCCCAAGATTTAAAGCTTTAGTGAACTTTGAATAGTCCAGCTTAAGAACTAGGGGGGTACTTTTACTTGTCTGACTTTTTCATTTAGAAGTAGTGCCAAGTAGAGCTGTCCTCATGCTGTAGGAGATTTTTCGAAAAAATTTGTGTAGAACTTTGCTTGGGTACCCTCGAGCCCTCAACCGATTATAGAAGAGCAATCTTTTGTGTTTGTAACCCTTGAGAGTGCTCTCTCTCATGACATATCGAGACGAAGTTCTCCTGTGATGAAAGACTCTTTTTGATGCTGCGGATGCCAAGAGGAGTATGGAAGGTACTGATACCTGTTAAGAGCCTTCTCATGGCAGGCAGTTGAGAGTTTTCCTGAGTGACAAAAGTCTGGTCCTTTGTAAAAATGGATGTCCAGGATGTCAACGGAGTCCTTGGACATACAAGGGGTGATTTTGATGTGCTATTGGAAATCTGAACCATAATTGCCTAAGAAATCCTGAAGCTAAGAAATCGACCCATTCCAAATGCCGAAAGCATCATCAATGTAGCATCTATAATAGAGAAGTTCTGAAAGTGGTTGCCTGGTAAACTGCATGTTCTCCACATGACAAAGAAAAAGGCATGCGTAAACGACTGCAAAATTGCTTCCCATGGCCGTTCCTCTAATCTGATGCCAAAAAGTGCCGTTAAACTCTAAGTAATGAAACTTAAGAGTGAGAGTGGCCAATGACATGATAAGGTGAACTTGTGTGATTGAGAATTCATTTTGAATCATTTCTTGCAAGGCGGAGAGTCCCTCATCAGTGGGAATACTGGGATATAGGGATTCCACATCGAAAGTGAACAAAATGCAATCTTCTGGTAAAGTTAAGTAAGAAATCTCTTTGAGCAGTGTAACAGAGTCTTGGAGATGTTGCTTCTGTTTCAAAAGTACAGGTAGGAGCTGATGATGAAGCCAAGAAGAAGTATGCTAAGAAATGTAACCATTGTAAGAGCAAATGGGTCTTCCAAGCAGTGTTGGCTTGTGAATTTTTGGCAAGAAATAAAGAGCACAAATCCTGTAACCATTTTGTGGTTCCTGTAAGATGTAATCCTTCTCTTGTCTGGAAAGAAAAGTAGCTCTATCTATGACAAATTTTAACCTGTCTTTGAGTTCTTGCAGATTAACCTCTATGACCTGTCGATACACTCCTGTGTCAAAAAGTTGCCTTGCTCCCTCTTCAAAGTACGAAGATTTGTCCAAGATGACTAGGCCCAAGTTCTTGTCTATAGGCTTAATAACAATGTCTCGGTTCCTTTGGAGACTTCGAGAGGCTTGTTGTAAGGTTTTGTGAAGCTTTGGAAGTTTGAGGTATTGTATCGAAGAGATGTTTTCGGATAAAATATTCCGACCCAAGGTGATAATATTGTACAAGGCAGGACATTGATATGGAGGATTCCAATTAGGATTAGCTACTCTAAAAGGAGAGATCAAATCATTGTTAGAGGACTTGAAGAACCACTTGAGATGCATCATTCTAGCAAAGAGTTCATACTCAGTGAAAATGCTAGATGGAGGGCAAGGTTTAAGCAGAGGGTTGTAGTTTAGACCTAAGCCTAAGAGTTTCTTTTTTGCAAAAGACAGCTTGTACTGGGAAAGATTGTGTATAGAGGTATTGGTAACCCTACAATCTACTTCCGAAGGAGTCTTTCTACTGAAAAGAATCAGGGTGTAGAGAGAGGGATTTAGTAGCGGGAGCTAGAAGATTCGCCTCTCTCGATGCGATTTCTTCTGAAAGGAGGAATTGAAGCATTTCTCTATGTGTTGCACGAGGTGCTTCGTGATCTGGGCCCTTTCTATTGTTTTCCTGAACCAGACATCTGGGCATACCGGCTTGTCCTTAAAGAGGAAGGCTATGCATTGGAGGGGGTGGAAGGCTTGTGTCTCTATTGAGGATGATTGTTGCGATGTCCGTTTCCCTGCATTTGGCCACTTCCCTACTTCTAAACATGTTGGCAGTTGTTTGGACGGTTTCCTTGCCTGTTTACCTGCTTGTGCCCTTGGTTGCTCTGGTTCTTGCTTCACACATTTTCCTACTTATTTCCTTGTCTATTTCCTTGCCTGTTTCCTTGATTCTTTTGATTCTTTTTGTACCCTTGCCTCTTGCTTGAGGCTGTTTGATTATTTGCTTCCTGTTTTTTGACTTCTGTTGTGGAGACACTTTTCGAAGCTGTGCGTGAACCTCCTTGCAGATCGATTGTGCAATGGATTCTTCCCGAGGAAGAGTCTCTTCATCTTCCATAGTAACCTCTTGTGCTGCTTGTCTGGTAGATTGTGCCGTTTCTTTAATGCCTTCTTGTAAACATCTTTTGATGGTCTAAACATTGATGGCATCTCTGAACTCAACACTGACTTCATAATGCCAACTCTTGAGCCGCTTTGTCCACATACTAGTGCTCACACCAATAAGTCTAATATCTGCAAGCTTGTTGATGAGTTGCTGTAGCCTTTCCATGAAACAACTATAATAGTCTGAGTATTCCTTATCAAGTGATGCGGCTGTCACCGCTTGAGCTTGAATAAGAGAATCTAAACAAGATTGCTTGTAGGCCTCAGTGTGAGCTTTAAATTGGAGTTCTAGATTGGCTTGAGCAGTAAGATCTGGCACTTTGAGCTTGGGAGGCTTCAATTTCAAGCTGTTGGGGACCTCTTCTTTAGCACGTTGTGCCTGAAATTTCACGAGGAAAGCATTGGCACATTTCCTACCTTGTGTGATCTTCTTGTATTCCTCTATGGACTTTTACAAAAGTCTGTAAGTTGAGGTGGCATAAGAAGATATGGGGAGGAAACATCATCACGTGCTGGTGATGGAGAGCATCCTCTTTTATGTCGAGGGGGTCTACTATCCGAGCGATCATCACGAGGATGTTTCCCTGCTAGCTCGACATCATAGGGACGATTGTATATGGCAATAATATTTGGCATGATAAATTTGAGTATTAAAAAAGCTATGATGGAGTGCTGCGAAGACAACTCGTGTAAAATACACTGTTGGCGTGCAGCGGCAGCAAAATGGTAGCTGCGGCAGCAAAAATTGGAGAAAATGAAATTTCTAGGGGCCGGTTACGTGCACTGTGGAGTGCACTTAAAAAGTGCAAAACCGAAAGTGTGGTGTGCTTTTTGTGAACCACGAGTGCTTTTCTAAAGTGAGTGTTTGTGAGAAAAGTGTTTTTGTGTGTGCAAAGTGTGAAGCAAATGCGAACGGGAAAGTGGGCTGATGCGAAACGTTCTAGGCTCTAGGAGACACTACTCCCGACCCTTATGAAGCCTTGTGTGCTCCTTTTACCCAAAGGCAGCTAGAACACAGGACTCCACAAGGGAGGAAAGGATCTTCTATTTACTCCTTTTTCCCCTATTGCGGGACAGTAGGAGGGACGGACTCCTATCGCAAGCAAACACTACTCTCGACTCTTACAAAGCCCTGAGTGCCCCCTTTGCCCGAAGGTAGCTAGAACACAAGACTCCACAAGGGAAGAGAGGATCTTCTATAAGATCGTACACGTGCAAATAAAACACATAAAGATGCACACAAGAGAGACAAAAATGCTTGTTTTATTACAAGAGAGGTGCATGCTCCAAACTAGTTTTGCTTGATCTGTCAAGCTCTTCAATGGAGCACCTCTTGAAATGTGATACAAGAATGAGAGTCTCTCTCTTTATATAGAAGTGGGGAGGGCTAGGGTTTGCACCATTGTATATGGGATAACTCTCTCAACTTTGCATAGGAGAGCCTGTGGGATAAAAGGTACAAAAAAGCTCATAAATGAGTCAAAGCAATCCCGATGAAGGTGTCGTCTGGTGCAAAATGATGCTAAGAATTAGTATAATCTTTTTGCTAATATTGTTGCAAGATTGCCTAAATTCAAGGTTGCAGAAATGCACAAGGTTTGTGAAGCCTGTCACTTTGGGAAATAGGCAAGGAAACCTTTTCCTAGGTATGTTCAAGAGAGTAAAAAGCCATTGGAATTAATCCACTCTGATGTGTGGACTACTAAAGCTGCATCTATTGGAGGCTGTCACTATTTTGTCACATTTATTGATGACTTCAGCAGAAAACTTTGGGTGTATTTTATGAAAAAGAAAAATGAAGTGTTTGGGCACTTCAAAGCTTTTAAAGCTATGGTTGAAAAAGAAACAGTCCTGCAAATAAAATGCCTAAGGTCAGATGGAGGGGGAGAGTACCTCTCAAATGAGTTTGCAAGGTTCTTGCAGGAGCATGGTATAAAGCAGCAATATTCATGCAATCATACCCCACAACAAAATGGAATTGCAGAAAGGAAAAACAGGCATATTGGAGAGGTATCTCGGGCTATGCTAAATGAAAAAGATCTACCAGATTATTATTGGGCTGAAGCAGTTGCTACAGCAGTTTATATAATGAACAGGACTCCCACTGCAGCAATACATGGCATGACGCCAGAGGAGATGTATACAGGTAGGAAACCAGATATTTCTCATTTGAAAATTTTTGGTTGCATTGCCTATGTCCATGTGCCAGATGAATTGAGGTCCAAGTTGGATCCAGAAGCTGAGAAGTGCATCTTTATTGGTTATTTTCTGCAGCAGAAAGGGTATAGATGCTATAACCCTTCTACTCGTAAGTTTACAGTGAGCAGAGATGTTGTTTTTGATGAGATGAGCAGCTGGTATAAACCAGTAAATGTGATTATTGATGTAAATGCACAAAATGGTAATGCTGCACAGAATTCACAGCAGCAATCACAAAATATCAGTGGACCTGCAGTGTCGTCTAGCAGTGGTTCACATACTTCGCCATGGATAGGCAGATTGAGATCGGAGAATCTCCTCAAAGCAATGCAGAGAGTGGTATGCAGGTATCACGAAAAGGAAAAGAGAAGGTAGATCAGCTCATGTTTGATGTGAATGCAGGTCACTCTTGTGTGGATGGTGAATCCAGTGGGCTCATAACAGAGCATTGATGATGAGTTGGTATTCCTTCTGTTGTTACACCTGGAGTAAGGAAGACCAGGGATGTTTTGAGAGCACCTGGAAGTGAGCCTATTTTGCACAGGTCTACCAGGGTTAGGTATCCTATGGATAGATTGAAATATGATGGATTTACAGCCATTCACTATGCCTATATGGTCAAAGTGATACAGGAACCAGAACCCACTTCTTTTGAGCAAGCGATGGGAAATGAAAAATGGGAGAAAGCCATGGATGAAGAAATGGATGCCTTGGATGCAAACGCTACATGGGAATTGGTGCCTTTGCCTAAAGACAAGAATGCAATTGGCTGTAAGTGGGTTTATAAGATCAAGCACAATGCAGATGGTTCTGTGAATAGATACAAGGCAAGATTAGTTTTTCAAGGGGTATGCACAGACATATGGCATTGATTATGAAGAAACTTTCAGCCCGGTTGCAAGGATGGCAACTGTAAGAGCAGCCATTGCTATGGCTACATCAAAGGGATGGTCTTTACATCAGATGGATGTAAAGAATGCCTTCTTGCATGGTGATTTGCAAGAAGAGGTCTTTATGGAGCAGCCAGCAGGTTATGTTCATGCTATTCATCCTAAGTTTGTTTGCAGGTTGAAGAAAGCCTTGTATGGCTTGAAGCAAGCACCTAGAGCATGGTCTGACAAGATAGGACAGTATCTTGTCACTATTGGCTTTTAGATTTCCAAGGCAGATTTCTCACTCTATGTGAGAAAAACAGAGAAGGGATTATGCTGCTTGTCATTTATGTTGATGATTTGATCATCACAGGTAATAGTGATGAAGATATCCTTCATGTGAAAATGCTATTGAGGCAGAAGTTTGAGATGAAGGATTTGGGAGAGCTGTGTTATTTCTTGGGCATTGAGGTGATTAGATCACCAAGTGGGATACAGCTCTTGCAGAGGCAGTATGGATTGGACATGCTATCCAAATATGGGATGACAGGCTGTAAGCCTATTTCAGTTCCTTTGGAGCAGAATGTGAAGCTGAGCATAGATGTAGGTGAGCTTTTGGAAGACCCTACTATGTACAGACGCATAGTAGGAAGTTTGATTTATATGACTATTACTAGGCCATATTTAAGCCATGCTGTTGGATTGGTAAGTCAGTTTATGCAGGCTCCAAGGAAATCGCATTTGGATGCGGCTAGACGCATACTCAGGTATGTGAAGTCCACATTGCAGTATGGACTATTTTTAGAGGCTGAGGTTCAGATACAATTGCATGGATACACTGATGCTGATTGGGCTGGTAGCATTTCTGATAGACGATCTACCAGTGGATATGTGTTCTCTTTTGGGAGTGCTGCACTCACTTGGAGCAGCAAGAAACAGCCTACAGTTGCCTTGTCGAGCACAGAGGCTGAGTACAGGGGTGCAGCAATGGCTGCATGTGAGGTAGCTTGGTTGCATAAGCTACTTTATGATATGCATCAGTCTATAGATGGGCCAGTTGTCATTTATTGTGACAACATGAGCAGTATACACTTGGCAAAGAACCCAGTCTTTCATGCTAGAACAAAGCACATTGAGGTGCATTATCACTATGTGCGGGAGAAGGTTTTACTAGGTCTTATTGATCTAGTTTATGTTAGCACAGAGGATTAGGTAGCTGACATATTCAAGAAAGCATTGGGCATAGAGAAGCTGCGCAAGTTCAGAGACCTACTTGGTGTGCAGGAATTGGGATTGAGCTTGAGGGGGAGTGTTGAGATATCGAGCTCCACACTCGCGATATGCCAGGGTGACCGTTGTGTATTTATGTCACCGACTTGTTAGCTAGAGGTGCGGTTGGTACACCGCCCACGAATAATAGCTGGATGACAGCTATCCTTATCTACTCTAGTTTGTGGCTCAGTTAGTATGCCACCTTAGTTAGTTGAGTTTGGTTTGAGACCCACATATAGGGTTCTTCTATTTTCTTTGTACTTGAGTTCTTTTGGCTTTCACAACTAAGAAGAGGAAAACTGTTTTTTAGCCTCCACCTTTGTGTGTATTCCCCCATTGTGCATGTGAGAAAGCCGCAAGTGAGACTCCTTCCCTCTCTCCCACTATCTTCACAGATTGGATCTCCTATCTACTCCTTTTGCCCCTATTGCGGGACAATAGGAGGGACGGACTGCTAGCGCAAGCAAATGCTACTCTTGACTCTTATGAAGCCTTGAGTGCCCCTTTTTCCCAAAGGCAGCTAGAACACAAGACTCCACAAGGGAAGAGAGGATATTCTATAAGATTGTACACGTGCAAATAAAACACATAAACAAACACACAAGAGAGACAAAAATGCTTGGTTTATTACAAAAGAGGTGCTTGCTCCAAACTAGTTTTGCTTGATCTCTCAAGCTCTTGAGTGAAGCACCTCTTGAAATGTGATACAAGAATGAGAGTCTCTCTCTTTATATAGAAGTGGGGAGGGCTAGGGTTTGCACCATTGTATATGGGATAACTCTCTCAACTTTGCATAGGAGAGCCCGTGGGATACAAGGTACAAAAAAGCTCATAAATGAGTCAAAACAAACCCGATGAAGGTGCCGTCTGGTGCAAAATGATGCTAAGAATTAGTACAATATTTTTGCTAAAAAATCCAATGATGCCCATCCATACATTTTGGATGCCTCGTAAGGTGTGCGCTACTTTTGACTAGCGATTTGACTAAAAATGGCCATAACTGACTCAAAATGGACTCGATGAAGAAGCCCTCTGTTGTGAAAAGAAGCTGAGAACCAGAATTGGGTCTTCACCAAAAAATATTTGATGGTAACCCGGATATCCTAGGCATCATGTGGGGCCCACATTGCTAATGAGTCGTGATTTGACCAAAAAATATCGCAAATTCCGTGGATTTCTCCAACAAATTAGAGGACGAGGTAGATGCTTTTTTGGCAAAGCCGATGAAGTTTAGGGTTTAAGGTGGCCCCAAGGTTTAAAGCTTTTGTGAACTTTGAATAGTCCAGCTTAAGAACCAGGGGGGTCCTTTTACCTATTTGACTTTTTCGTTTAGAAGTAGTGCCAAGTAGAGCTGTCCTCATGCTGTAGGAGATTTTTCAGAAACATTTGTGTAGAACTTTGCTTGGGTACCCTCGAGCCCTCAACCGATTATAGAAGAGTAATCTTTTGTGTTTGTAACCCTTGAGAGTGCTCTCTCTCATGACGTATCGATCATGACGTATCGAGACGAAGTTCTCCTACGATGAAAGACTCTTTTTGATGCTACGGATGCCAAGAGGAGTACGGAAGGTACTGATACCTGTTAAGTGCCTTCCCATGGCAGGTAGTTGAGAGTTTTCCTGAGTGACAAAAGTTTGGTCCTTTGTAAAAATGGATGTCTAGGATGTCAATGGAGTCCTTGGAAGTACAAGGAGTGATTATGATGTGCTGTTGGAAATCTGAACCATAATTGCCTAAGAAATCCTGAAGCTGAGAAATCGACCCATTCCAAATGCCAAAAGCGTCATCAATGTAGCGTTTGTAATAGAGAAGTTCTGAAAGTGGTTGCCTGGTAAACTGCATGTTCTCCATGTGAGGAAGAAAAAGGCATGCATAAAGGACCGCAAAATTGCTTCCCGTAGCCGTTCCTCCAATCTAATGCTGAAAAGTGCCGTTAAACTCTAAGTCTCCTCTAAGTAATGAAAATTAAGAGTGAGATTGGCCAATGACATGATAAGGCAAACTTGTGTGATTGAGAATTCATTCTGAATCATTTCCTACAAGGCAAAGAGTCTGTCATCAGTGGGAATACTGGGATATAGGGATTCCACATCGAAAGTGAACAAAATGCAATCTTTTGGTAAAGTTAAGTCAAAAATCTCTTTGAGCAGTGTTCTAGTCTTGGAGATGTTACTTTTGTTTCAAAAGTACAGGTAGGAGCTGATGATGAAGCCAAGAAGAAGTATGCTAAAAAATGTAACCTTTGTAAGAGAAAATGGGTCTTTCAACCAGTGTTAGCTTGTGAATTTTTGGCAAGAAATAAAGAGTACGAATCCTGTAACCATTTTGTGGTTCCTGTAAGATGTAATCCTTCTCTTGACTATAAAGAAAAGTAGCTCTGTCTATGACAAACTTTAACCTGTCTTTGAGTTCTTGCAGATTAACCTTTGTGACCTGTCGATACACTACTGTGTCAGAAAGTTGCCTTGCTCCCTCTTCCAAGTACCAAGATTTGTCCAAGATTACTAGGCCCAAGTTCTTGTCTGTAGGTTTAATAGTAATGTCTAGGTTCCTTTGGAGACTTTGAGAGGCTTGTCGTAAGGTTTTGTGAAGCTTCAGAAGTTTGAGGTATTGTATGGAAGAGGTGTTTTCAGACAAAATATTCTGACCCAAGGTGATAATATTCTTCAAGGCAGGACATTGATCTGGAGGATTCCAATTAGGATTAGGTACTCTAAAAGGTGAGATTCGATCATCGTTAGAGGACTTGAAGAACCACTTGAGACACATCGTTCTAGCAAAGAGTTCATACTCAGTGAAAATGCTAGATTGAGGGCAAGGTTTAGGCAGAGGGATGTAGTTAATCTAAGAAAACAATACAATGTCTATGCTCAACAGATAATAGGATCTTGCATGTAAGAGAGAAAAGCTGATAGTATGGAGAATCAAAAATTTGATTACTATAAAACTGATACAATAGATGGCGCTACCTCCCAGCCATGTGCTCCTGTGTGAGAAGCTTCGATGGCATGCTAGAAACAGTAGAGGATGGAGGTTGGATGCTAAGGAATTAAGGTTGCTGTAGCCAGTGATGATAATGGGCTTCATGGGCTTGCTCTTATATAGCCACTAGTGGTAGTTGGTTAGATCCAATTGGGAGATGAACTCAGTCATCCCAAAACGACCGACTGGAGGTCCGGTCCCGAAATAGGCCACCGACCACTCGTTAGAACTGTGGCACAAAATAGAGTAGAATAGAGCCATTCGAGATCATTTGGGGCTCCAAACGGGGCCCCGAAACTTGAGAGTGGGTTGCTCTGGGAAATGCTTCGTTTACCCTCAGTGCGGTCAACCATGGGATGCCTTCCTGCACTTGCATGTAGCCTAGTTGGTAGAGTGCCAACTCTATCTGAAGCCGTCCAGCCATCAGGCCACACTTGGCCCCCATTTGGTGTCCAAACCAAGACCTACCGGATAACTTAGCTACTCAAATGCCTTCTCCTCATATGGGGGGCTCACAAGTAGAGTTAGCTGGTTCACGCATAGTTACACGAGAGTGGAGCATTGATATCTAACACCCCCCCTCAATGTCCTTCTACAAGTGAACTACTTTTTTGGCCCAATGCCAAGTCGATGAAGATGCCTCTCTAGCAAGTCTCTTCCAAGAGCCTTCATGAAGATGTCCACAGCATTCTCTGTAGTCAGATAGTACACTAAGTCGACCTGTCCATCCATGATGAGCTCACATACAAAGTGATATTGAATCTCAATGTGTTTTGTGCGAGTGTGGTACACAGGATTCTTGGCAATTGCCATGCAACTCTGATTGTCACATGATAACTGGGTAGGCTTGTTCTGCACTGCACCCATGTCCCCTAAGATCCTCCTCAACCACACTGCCTCATAAGAACCAAAACTTGCTGATTTGTACTCAGCCTCGGTAGAAGAAAGAGCAACTGTAGGCTGCTTCTTGCTGACCCATGACACAGCTCCAGATCCAAGTGAGAAACAGTAACCTATCACTGATCTCCTGCTGTCCACGTCTCTTGCCCAATCCGAGTTATAGAATCCGATCAAGGTGTTGCCCTTGGTATAGGTGATGCCATAATCAAGTGTGCCTTTGATGTATTTCAGCACTCGCATCCTTGCCCTCCAATGATTTTCTCCGGGCTTATTGGAAAACCTGCTTAGTACACCAGTCGCAAAACTGATGTCCGGCCACGTGTTGCATAAGTAAATCAAACTGCCCACAAGCCTTCTGTACTTCGCTTCGTCCACCAGTGGTGATGAATCCTCCTTTGAGAGCTTCACGTCAACCTCCATAGGGGTACCAACTGTCTTGCACTTAGCCATGCCAAATGCCTTCAGTATCTCTCCAGCATACTTTAGCTGTGAGATGAAGATCTGTTTTGGCTCTTGCCAAACTTCAATCCCCAAACAGAAATGCATCAGTCCGAGGTCTGTCATTTCAAACTCTCTTCCTAGCAACTGCTTTGTCTGCAAGATCTTCTCTTCATGGTTCCTTGTTATGACAAGGTCGTCCACATAAAGGACCATGATCATACACCTACCTCCTTCTCTATAGATATACAAATTTGCATCAGATGGGCTCCTCCTGAACCCGTTTCAAAGAAAGTAGGCATCAATCCACTGGTACCATGCTCGTGGGGCCTGTTTTAGCCCATAAAGTGCCTTGTTCAATTTACAGACTTTATCTTCTCACAACCGGGGATCACAAATTCTGGTGGTTGTTCCACGTATACCTCCTCCTTGAGATCTCCATGTTGAGATATTGAGCTCCACTCGTGATATGCTAGGGTGACCGTTGTGCATTTATGTCACCGACTTGTTAGCTGCAGATGTGGTTGGTACACCGTCCATGAATAATAGCTGGATGACAACTATCCTTATGTACTCTAGTTCGTGGCTCAGTAAGTATGCCACCTTAGTTAGCTGAGTTTGGTTTGAGACCCACATATAGGGTTCTTCTATTTCTTTGTACTAGAGTTCTTTTGGCTTTCACAACTAAGAAGAGGGAAACTATTTTTAGCCTCCACCTTTGTGTGTATTCCCCCATTGTGTATGTGAGAAAGCTGCAAGTGAGACTCCTTCCTTCTCTCCCACTATCTTCACGTGGTATCAGAGCCTGGTTCATGGTAAGGAGCTCAAGAAAGCAAACCAATTTTGCGGTGTCCTGGTAAGAGGACCAGTGTTGCTTTCCTTTTTTGAGTTTGGGAGCAAATCTCTGCAGGTAGCATAGGCGGAAAGTGCAAGAGTGCATTGTCTCTGATTGAGACACCCTTCGCGATGTGGCGAGAGGGCAATATATGTTGTGGGTCAGGGCGAAGCCCTATGTGACTTTATTTTTCTAATTCGAGGCCATTTCGGGGCCCGTTTTGGAGGCGGAAACTGAGAAAAAGGCCCTGTTTTTGTTGTGCGACCACTGCTCCGCAGGTCAGTGAAAAGTTGCTATAGAAATTGCATCGTATGCCTGTGCATAGAGATATTGGGAGTTACAGAATCATCCTTACTGCCTGTTGATGCAAAATCATCACTAGGAAGTGACTGTGTGGTCAAATACCACTTTCATCAGTTTTGCAGATTTGCCCTTGTGAGGTAGAAGCTGTGTTTTTTGCAGTTACAGAATATTTTGCAGTGTTTTGTAATGGCATCTGATTCTCTTTCATAGATTGTCACTGAAAAGCTTGACAAGAACAACTTCCAAGCATGGAAGTTTAGAATGACGAACTTCCTTATGGGAAAAGGCTACTGGGAGTTCATTATAGGAAATGAAGAAGAACCAATTCTTCCTAATGTTCTCAATCAACAGGAAATGCATGCATTTAAAAGATGGCATGAGAGAGCCAAAAAAGTTATGTACTCGCTATCTATCAGTATTTTAGATTCTATGATTGTGCATATTCAGGATGCAAGTACGCCAAAGGAGGCATGGGATACTTTGGCAAAAATGTACAGCACAAATACGCAAGCCAGGAAAATGTAGCTCAAGCAAGAGTTGCACAACGTGCAGAGAGAAAATATGAGCATCAATGACTACCAGATGAAGGTGAAGAAAATTGCAGATGCACTTGCTTCCATTGGGTCCAAACCTCTCATGCCATAGCTTAGTGTTCTTCACATCGGCTCGAGCACTGAAAGTTGAGAGTTTGAAAATGTTGTTGTGCCATGTACCTTTACCAATGACCTTCCCTTGAAGATCCACAATCTGTGCACCATTCTTATTGAATTGAACTTTGAGGCCCGATCCATGATCGCAGAAATGGACAACAAGTTCCTCTTGATATCTGGCACATAAAGAACATCGGACAACTATTTTACAACTCCATCTGACTTGAGAGCAATTGTACCTTTTCCTTTTGCTGGACATTTTGCATCATTGCTGACTACTACTAGGATGTCATTCCCTACCGGCTATAGAGAGGTATACCAATACTTCCGACGGGTCATGTGGCGCGATGCACCACTGTCAATAATCCAAGGTTCATCCACAGGTACATGAACTGCCTTCGTGCAAATCTCCTCAATTGCTACAAACAGCTCTACTGGTACTACCTGCGCACTGTTGCTCGACTCTTTCTTTACTCCGTTCTTCTCATCTGCAATCTTCTTCTGGCACTCATTCTGCTTGTGCCTTGCCTCGTTGCAATAGAAGCACTTGATCTTCTTCTTTCTCTTTTTATCATCAGAAGAAGATGGGTTACCAGAATCCTTACCCTTACGTTTCTTTGATCCAACTGAGAAAGCCAAATCTTCTCTAGTCCTCATCTTTTGATGCATCTCCTCCTCCAGAAGCATCGTGCTAAAGTCCTCAAAGTTGAGGGGCAGATTTCTGCTCTGCGTATTCAGTGCTGTAACAAGACCGTCGTACTTGGGTTGGAGAATCCATATGCACCCTCGTGCTAGATTCTCGCTGGTGATGGTGATGCCAATCGCAGTCATCTGATCGCGCAGATTCTATACCCTAGTGATGAACTTCTCTGCCGCTTCAGGCAAACAATTTCTCGTTCGCGAGTTGAGTCTCCAGATTCTAAATTCACATCTGATTTGTGGTCTCGTACTGATTTTTCAAGACCGTCCATGCCTCCTCCGCTATGGTGACATGTTGAATTAACGCCATGACGAAATCACTTACACTGCAGACAATAGAACACATCGCATCTGCATTTCTTCTTGTCCACGTGAGAATCTCATTCGTAATTGGTACTATCTGTTGTCCTGCATTGGCTGGATTTGGACTCGCAATTGGCTTCACGTCCACCCCAGTAGCAGTGTCCTAAAGCTCATATGCGCTTATGATGGTCTTCATCTTGAACTTCCAGAGAGGATAGTTAGAGCCATCCAACTTTTTGCTTTCATCAAATGGTGGGATTCGTAGTCTTGCAGGCTGGGCCATCTCTCACAATCTGCTCGCAAACAGAAACACACTACCAAATCTTCTTGCTTGAGTCCAGGCTCTGATACCATGTAAGAAAATAATACAACGTCTATGCTCAACAAATAACAGGATCTCATATGCAAGAGAGAAAAGCAGATAGTATGGAGAATCAAAAATTTGATTACTATAGGACTGATACAATAGATGGCGCTACCTCCCAGCCGTGCACTCCTATGAAAGAAGCTTCGATGGTGATCTAGAAATCATCTAGAAACAGTAGAGGATGGAGGCTGGATGCTAAGGAATCACGGTTGCTATAGCTAGTGATGAAATGGGCATCACGGGCTTGCTCTTATACAACCAGTAGTCATAGTCGGTTGGACCCAATTGGGTGACTGACCCAGTCCACCGAAAACGATCGACTAGGGGTCGGTCCCAAAATAGGCCACCGACACACGATAGAACTGTGGCATAAAATAGAGCAACTGACCTACGAACACCATTCATCCGGGATCATCTGGGGCTCCAAACGGGCCCTGTTGCAACCCGAGATTGGGCTGCCCCGAGAAATTCTCCATCTACCCTCAGTGTGGTCAGTCATGGGATGCCTTCCCGCACTTGCATGTAGCCTAGTTGGCAGTGTGCCAACTCCATCCAGCCATCAGGCCACACATGGCCCCCATCTGGTGTCAAACTAGGACCTACCGGATAACCGAGCTACTCAAATGCCTTCTCCTCATATGGGGGGCTTACAAGTAGAGTTAGATGGTTCCCGCGTAGTTACACGAGAGTGGAGCATTGATATCTAACACTTTCTAAAGATTGGATAAGTGCTTCAGTTGATTTAATTGTCTCCAAATTCTTAGTTGATTGCTCAGGATATTTCTGCATCATACTTTGAAGATGTTTAATGAAGGATTTCAAGCCTTTCATTTCATCTATGTCAAATGATTTGTTTTTTGCAAGAACAAATCTAGTTTCCTCCAATGGAACTATTCGTTGTAATAAAGCATATGACTCACTCCATAAATGATCTCCATCTACTGAGTAGTGCTTCCATTGCATCACTGGAATATTGTTATGCATGTGAAATCGAAAGTAGTGTGGATTTGTGTATCCTATTAGGGCATCATCTCTTGTTTGTAAATGTGGCTCTATTAATGCTCTCCAATCTACCATCCTCTCTAAGATAGCCACTTCTGATTCTTCCTTGCGAGACCCTCCAATTTTTTTCCCAATTTGAAGTAGCATATCCTCCATTGTCAAAACATCCATTGACTTCAACTCACCAAAGATAACATTGAAGATTTGATCTATGTCTTCATGTGTATGGCCGACAAGAAGAAATCCAACTTCCACTTCTTCAAATATTTTCAAACCAACCAACATAGAGCATAAAGCAAATATATATTTATTCTTGTTCTCTCTCCAACAATTATCAGCTTGTATTCACAATGTGTTAGGTAAACATCCGTGAGCATCTCTGACCTTTCTTATTGCTTTCATGATTGATGTAACAACCTGGTTACTATCATGGTCATGCAAACTATCAATCCATACATCACAAAAGATTTGGTATCCATGTACTAATACTCCACACAACTGTGTTTTTACTCCACATTTGCCCTCCAATGCCGGTGGGATACATCTATATCGTGGCAAAGTTGTTGTATTCTGGTCCATGCCATCAATGGTGATGCACATGGACTTATCGACATGTGAAATAGCTTCCTCTCTCCAAGAAGCATACAACTTTCGACCATCCTACACATGACGTAAATGGATTGATCACCATTTAATATATCTTCCTCGCTGTTGCTCACATTTACTATGTTCAATGGCATTTTTTAATTCATCACATGTCTTACGTTTTGACATCCTTTGCTTTGGTGGCCTTGACATGGCAAAAATCTCTATGCCAAATTTTGTACAAGGTTGACCGTGAAATCATGCTCTCATCTTTGTCTTGTAAAGTTTTATTGATAGTTTCTAGGACGACCTTCTTTGTCATTCCCAAAGGAAGATGTTGTTGACATTCGACACGTCCATCTAGCATTGTTTGTTGAAGATGAGGCTATGGTAATGCATGGTCTTCAAGAACTTCCTTTAATGTTGCAGTTGCATTTATAGTGCTTCCATGGCATTTAAGCTTGTAGGTATTTCCATGAATTGTATGAGCCACTTTTTATTTCACCTCTACCCAGATGGTCCAGTATGTGCCATGTGATAGTCCAGTTAACCATTCATATCCTCGATTGCAAATGGGTCTCCCATTAACCATGGGTTTCAATCTAGGTTTACAGTGTCTTGTGCTCAAATCTTGATCAGTGCCTTGATGAAGAAAGCATGAAAACTCTTGAAGAAGATAGTTATGTCTATTAGGCACTGTCTTACTCCAAATACCAAGGCGTATGGCTGCACAATCATCTTTCCCAACTTTTCTAATGCAAAGTCTCTTGCAACAAACTCGCATAAGCATCCTTTCCATATTCTCCTCGGATAACATTACATGTCTCTTTGGTTCTGGAATTGATGCCATGATTCTTCGCCTCTTCACACTCACATACTTTCTTTTTGTAAATAGTGTCTTGCGTTTTTCAATTGTAAGACCATCAAACCTCGAATCCATTTCCCTTGAATCTTCATCTCTATAATCAAATGCTGTTTAGGCTTGAGAATTATTTGATGCCTTATAATATCTTGGAAATGGCAATCTGGTAGACATGTTCATTGATGTCAATTTGTTGCCAATGCCTCTTGAATTTTGTGGTTGAACTCTTTCTCCTTCATAACTCAAGATTCTCCCATCTATATTCTCTGGAATGCTAGCAACAATATTACGAACAACCTAACAAGTCTCAGATTCTCTGCCCCCTTTGCCCTGCATTCGAGTGATAACATCATGATCATTGTCACTAATATCATCAATTCCTGTTATTGCATCACTTATCCCATCGATCTTTGCGTGTATTTTTCTTTGTGGTCCCATCTTATTATTCTCAACACAAGACAAGTCTTCTATATCAATAAGCATGTTTGAGTCACTTGCAACACAGGACAAGTCTTCTATACCAGTGAGCCTGTTCGAGTCACTTGCAACATAGGACAAGTCTTCTATACCAATGAGCCTCTCTGAGTCACTTGCAACACAAGACAAGTCTTCTATACCAGTGAGTATATTTGAGTCACTTGCAACACAAGAAACCTTTTTTGCATCAACATCTGTTACTATAATGTCCTCAATACCTATGAGCATGCCACTAAAATGCTCTTGATCACTACTATAGCTTCTTATCAATTTGGATCCCATTTGTGTTATAGTCCTTTTCTTCTGATAATATTTTGTTGTGTCTTCCATGACATTGAAGGAAACTGTCTTGGGCAAACTTGATTTCAAAAAAGCTAACCCCCATTTACAAGTACTATGAACTTGTAGATGATACGTAGTATTATGGACGTCTAGATGTGAAGTACTATCCATTGCATTTTGAATGACACCTGCACTAGTCAACTTAATTATCTCCACTATACCGAGAAATCTCTGAGCATAGCCCTTAAAGTTGCAAATTGCTAAATCTTCTCCGGAGCAAGATAACATCTCTACTTTCTTCCCTCAAAATAAGTTTTCTTGATATCTTGAAAGTATGTCTTTGGAACAATTTCGTCTTGGTCCTAGAGCGTTCTGTGTGCTTGCATATCAAATATGTCACATTGTAAGATATCTCCTAATGTTTCAAAGTCTCCATGTGGATATTTTAAATGTACTTCAGGATTTACAACATTGGTGATTATCACTACACATCTTCTCTCACCACAACGTTGGAAATGACACACATTCATAGGATCAAGACTATGAATTCATCAAAAGCCACCACTTCATTCTTCTTATATAACACCACATCCATACCCTTTGTTAGGGTGAATACCTATTTTATGTACAAAAATAGATTAGCAACTCAAAAAAAGACACAATAAATAAGCATTGAGCTTATTAATACTTAATAACTTTTATATTAAAACTAGCAGAGAAGGCATTAAACCTGAACCCTACATCCTAAATTTAAAACAATTAATACCAAAACATCTTAACCATCGTAAATCCTAAACTTTAAACATTTAATCCCTAAACCCGAAATCCTAAACTCCTAAACACTAAATCCTAAACCCTAAACCCAAAACTTTAAATCCAAAACCTTAAATCCTAAATCCTAAATCCTAAACCCTAAACCCTAAAATACAACCAAAATTTAATGAATTTTTTTAATTTGTGCAATAGGTTGGATATATCCCCCAGCCTGTTGCTTGAGCAACAGGTTGGGGGGTATATCCAATTTGTTGCACAAATCAAGAAACCTGTTTCTTGAGCAATAGGTTCGGGGTATATCCAACCTATTGCACAAATCAAGAAACCTGTTGCTTGAGCAACAGGTTGGGCGTGTACCTAACCTGTTGCACAAATCAAGAAATTTCTTGACTTGTGGAACAGGTTGGATATACCCCCCAACTTGTTGCTTGAGGAATAGGTTGGATATACCCACTAACCTGTTGCTCAAGCAATAGGTTGGGGGGTATATCCAACCTGTTGCACAAGTCAAGAAATTTGTTGACTTGTGCAACAGGTTGGATATACCCCCCAACCTATTGCTCAAGCAACAGGTTGGGAGATATATCCAACCTGTTGCACAAATCAAGAAAATTCCTTGATTTTTGCAATAGGTTGGGTGCACCGTTAACCTGTTCCACTTGCAACAGGTTGCGGGATATATCAAACCTATTGCACAAATTAAAAAAATCATTGTATTTTAGGGTTAGGGTTTAGGACTTAGAATCTAGGGTTAAGGATTTAGGGCTTAGGATTTAAGATTTAGTGTTTAGGATTTTGGGTTTATGATTATGGTTTTAGGGTTTAGGATTTAGGGCTAAGGGTTTAGGATTTAGGGTTTAGGGTTTAAGATCTAGGGTTTAGGGTTTAGGATTTAGGATTTAGCACTTAGGATTTAGGGTTTATGATTATTATTTTAAGGTTTAGGATTTAGGGTTTAGGTTTTAGGGTTTAGGGTTTAGGGTTTAGTATATAAGGTCATGAGCTTAGAGTCTAGAATCTAGGGTTTAGGATCTGGAAATTAGGTTTTATAATTCAAGCTATAGGGGTTAGGGTTTAGGGTTTAGGGAATAGGGTTTAGGGTTTATGGTTTAGGGTTTAGGGTGTAAGATTTAGGGAACATTAGGATTTAAGATTTAGGGTGTAAGATTTAAAGTATATAAACTATATAAAATATGCATTTCAAAGTATTTAGTTTAGATATATATATAGACTCTATATTATATGCTTTCCAAAGTGTTTTGTTTATATCCAATACTAGGTATAATCCTTTGCAAAGGATTTACTTTAAGTAATTATAAGTCTACCTAGTCAAAGTATCTTACTGATTAGGGACAAGCACATAAGCTAAAAGCACACCGATTCATATTTTCTTACATTCATGATGCATGGTGTATCAGAAGTATGTGATAAGAAATATTCATAAGAAATATGTATTCCATATCATGGATTCATACCATGGATATCTTATGGTTGCTAAAGTAGAAAAATGATATGGATTCAATGATACTGTAGTTTTGTGCAAAGCCTTAAACAAAGTTTAAGGCTTTTACAAAGTATTACATACTGTAACAAAGATAAGCAAGTATGCTGAACCTCTTCTAGATTCTATGGTTTTAAATATCTACCTTACAAATGCATTATCTAATTCTTCATTCTTCGACTAACAAGTATTATACACATGGAAGAAAAGCATACATGCTAAAAGTACGTGTGTAGATTTTAATATTTCCTTATTTTTTAAATTAATTCAATTTTTTGATTGACTACTTTTTAAAATTTAAAGGTTATTACTATATAATATACATAATTTTAAATGTTATTAATGTATAATATTAATACTTTATATATATTTATTTAAATTTATACAATAATTATATTATATTTATATTAGTTTTTAAGTTAATAATATATATTTTTATTAAAACTAAAATTTAATATCTAGTTAATAGATGGAAGAATATTGTAGAGATTTTTCATATTAAGGACTACCTTACAAATACATTCACTATTGAAGAATAAGTATTATATAAAGCACATATTTTCATTGTTATATTTTTTAAATTAATGTATTTATATAATAATTATATTAATTTATAGATTAACAATATATATTTTTAGAAAAATTATATTTTAACATTAGTTAATAAAAATTTCTTATATTATGGATTAAAAATATTATAAATGGATTTCTCATATTAATAAAGTGTCGTGAGAAGAGTTTCTGGAGAGATTTATGGTTAAATTTTGTTTTGAAGTTATTGCGTACGCAATAGGTAGGGAGGTGTTGAGAGTTCATGCTCAACATCATGTGATCATGTGATCATACATGCATAGCACAACCTTATAGAGTGCTATAAAGGAAACGGTTAAATCCCCTAACCCTAACCCTAAATGGGTTTGTATATATTCTATTTTTTCAACTAAAACTAGTGTACAGTTAGTCATTTGTGGTGTGCTCTCTAGCTGTGCCCTCTCTCCTCATCTCTACTCTTCTCCTCTCCCCTCTTCATATTTTGTCATGGTATCAGAGCTCCCTTGCCTTTCGCTGAGGCATTGCAATCCTTGAGAGTGTGAGAGAGTGATTGAGAGTTCTTGAGAGTTGAGAGAACTTCCGTTTTTCTTTAAAAAAATTTCCATCATTCCATTAGGGAGAGATTCTTCCATTGTAAAAGGAATTCCATCCATTGTTCTTTTGTGTGAGAACCATTGGTTTCTAGTGTGTGTGAGAGATTTGGTTGAGAGAGAATTCTTTTATGTTGTTTGAGAAAGAAAGGTTTCCTTGAGATGTGTGAAGTTCTGAGAGAGCTTTTGTGAGAGATCCGAGAGAGAGACCGAGGAAATTAGACTCCCTGCTCTAAGCTTTTATAAGCAAGCTACTTTAACATAGCGGACTGCAGCGACTTCAGCCAAAGGAATCAATTGAAGGCTAGCGCAGCCCACCGACGGCTCCATCAGTCTATGACTCCAAGCTCCAGTAACAAAAAGCTCTTGTTTTAGTTTTTGACAGCTGCTCTAAGGCCAACAACTCCATAGAAGCCCTGTCTTCCATAGAGCTTCAGTGGCTCTACGCTGCCCTTCTCCAGCATAGCGCCAAGGTGCATCCAAGACTCCAGTGCCCTGTTCTACCACGCTCTGAACTAGTCTCCAACAGCCTAGCTTTAAACTCCTGCACCTCCAAACGGCTCAGCTCTGCTAGCCGCCTTCAACCGGTCATCAACCAAGCCTTGTAGCGATCGCCTTACACAGAGTCTCCAATGGCTACAGCCCAACACTAGCTCTTCCAACAGCTCTCGTCAATGCTCCAACTGCAGCCTTCTACAAGACAACGATGCCCTCACTAAGGAAGATCTAAGGCTCCTTCCAGTGCTTTGTCAGTAGCCAAGCCATCACACCCCTTTAGGGCTTCAACCCTTCAACACAGGACCACAGAGCTTCAGCCCATATACGTCCTATTTTATGGACTATCGCAGCCCTGACTTCAACTACCTATGTTACTCTATAACTATGGATTTGCATTTAGACTAAGGCTTCACAACAGCAGCCCAACGCTCGACAACCAAGCACTGGTAGCTCAAAAAAGGCTGCCATTGACTGACGGACGGGCTGACCAATAGCGAGCGCGACTTCTAGCTCCTTAATGACCTCCTAGCTAAAGCAGCGACGGCCCTTGATCTCAACGGTGGCCCTTGTGCTGAAATGTTTTAGTATTGGAGGATGCAGTCCAATAGCTGAGCATCGCCATCCTAAGCCTTAGCTGCGCCATCCTCAACCTCAGCTGCGCCATCCTACAATTGCGACCTGGAAGCCGCCTCTCCATCAAAGGCCTCCTCCACCAAACCACACCAGCTTCTTCAGTCACTCCAAAGCCTACCGCCATGAGCCGCATCTCCATTGACGCAACTCACAAGCTCTGCAACAACTCGACTCCAATAGTCGACTTGCGTCCAAACAATCGCCTCAATGAAGCCTCTTCAATGCTCTTCTTCACTAGAAGGCTCCCTCCATTCACAATGACCTACAAGAAGCTGTCAAGCTAGTTGCTTAGAGACCTCCAAGGCGAGTGCCTCTTCATTGAATGCCTACGATGATGCACACAACGTCCAATCAGGAAGGAACGACGATGAAATCTTAGAGATTCCATCGAAATCTCAAAAGATTCTGGTATCCTTTCTACCGACACGTGGCAGATAAGGGGCTACCCTTATCCCTTGATTGACCTCACCTTTGGTTACAAATTTGACACGTGGCAACTGACTGCCACGTCATCACCTTATCTCCAACTACCACATCAGTAGACTCGTGAGGCTTCGACATCATCAACTCATTTGATCTACCATGTCATCAGATCTGATCCTCTGGCCATGTCATCAGGGACATGTCACCTGCCATGTTATCACTACCACATCAGCATTGCCATGTCATCTACTAACATAATCATCTATGCCACCTCAACATAGGGCTTCACTGGCACATCTCTTGCTAGGCATAGTGCCACATCATCACTGCATGTGACTCACAGTGACACATCATCATTGAGCACATTTGCACTCCTTTTGCCCCTCCACCTAGATCAAGTCATATCTCTTGATCCAGGAAGAATTTGAGGGCACTCCAAAAAGGAAAGTCGCTCGTTTTTTCATGCTCTACACGCTCGTCACATCATGCGCACATTTCGGCGCAAGTTACACTCACATTTGAGCCTCGTCGACAAAACCACTTCCTTCATGCACATTTGCCTCTACATCGATGCATCTGACCCAACACTTAAAAAGAACAAAAGAAAAGGAATTATTTGTTGTTCTTTCATCAATCGATGGTTGGTATAGATCTAGATCAGAGTAGACTAGATCGCCATAGAGGGGACGCTTTGAATTTCCCAAGTTGCCAATCTAAGCCATGCCCGAAATTCCCGACTAGTACCTACTCGGAGTCCATACACTCACATATGGTTTCACATCATTACATTACCTGAAACCTTACATTCATCAGTTCAGTGAGCAGATTTTAGAGAGTACAGAGGCATTGCAAATTGTTTCAGTGGGCAGATAGCACTTAATTTCACACACACATGCCACCATTGTAAAGCCTATTCGGCTATCTCACGGCATCGTGCACATCATTTCAACCTTGTAAAGCCTCTTGGCTATTCTTGGCATCATTGCCACAAGCCTTGTAATACAAATCAGATTTTATATATTGCAATTCTATCTTCACCGATGGTTCAAAGATTTCAGTTGGCATAGTCATTGTATTTACAGTTGATTCATATAGGGATTTTCACGACACTTTTAAGTACATTTCTTGCACCATGTCGACTAGCAACCTCAATCTGGAGGCATCTGCTAAGTTAGACAACTCCAATTTTGGTACATGGAAATACCGAATGGAGACCATTCTTGTACTTTAGGACAAATGGGAGTATGTAGATGGGTCTACACCTAGACCATTGGACAATCCAACCACAAGTAGCTCTACTCCATCTATTGTCACAACACTAGCAATGGGATCTACATCTACATAAACAATTTCCACACCAGTAGCAGATCCTGCCATTGCCCGAGCTCAGGCAAAATGGGATAGGAAAGACAAGTATGCCTATCACCTGATCAAGCAGAATGTGCAAGATGTCATGCTAGGACAGCTCAACACAGTCAAGACATTAAAAGAAGCATGGGATATGTTCGCAGCTCTCTACGAGTCCAAAAACACATCCAGGATTCTCACCCTGAGAAACTAGATCAACCAAAGTTTCCACAATAGCAGTGAAACCAATCATGCTTATGTACTCTACATAAAAGACTACAACAATCAACTTGCAATAGCAGGAGAGACTATGAACCCCGCAGAAATGGTTCAAGTCATTCCAAATGGACTAGGAGAGGGATACAAGAATCTAGTCCAAAGTATTGCCATCCAATGGCAAATTCCGACACTGGAAGAACTTCAGTCAGTTCTACTTGGTGAAGAGCTCAGGACTCAGGCCATTCAAGCACGTAAAGGTCATTCTAATGATCAGGCATTCACAGCTTCAGACAAAAGCAGAGGCAAAGGCAAAGGCAGAGGTAGATCATATCAGAAAAGTGGTCATCATCAGCAACAAAATCAAAGTCAGCATCAACATCAGTATCAGCATCATCCTCAGCAACATCAGAATCAACAAAGAGGAAATCATTCCAACCGAGGAAGATTTCAAGGACGAGGGAATGCATCCACCAACGTGTCAAGCATTCAGTGCAACTACTGTCACAAGTTTGGATACTATGAAAGAGATTGCCGCAAGAAGCAGTACAATCAAGGCGGTCAATCCACCAGCAGTAATCGAGGGAATTCTCGAGGTAGAGGAAATCATCATGGTAGACATTCTAGTCACAATCATTTTGCAAATGGACATGGAAATATGTTTCTTGCAAGCGAGGAATTGCACCCAGATTGATACAGTGTGCCTAGACATTGATTTAAATCCCAAAGAGGATTATAGCTATCAAGTCAACCAAGTGGAATAGGATCCTTGGTACATCGACAGCAGTGCATCATCTCATATGACAAATCATCAGGAATGGTTCACAGAAATGAAGCCATTAGAAGGACAGAAAAATGTCATCTACACAACAGACAATACACCGAATCCAATTCAAGGGATAGGTGTTATCCCTATGAACAATTTCAAGCAATAGCTACAACAAACTACTTGCTTAATCGGCTTCCTACCGAACCAATACAGGGTATGACTCCTTATGAAGCATTCAGTGGACACAAGCCACACATTGGGCATCTCCGCATATTTGGTTGCATAGCATATGCCCACATAAATGTGATCATTGTAGGAAATTGGATGCGAAGTCACGCAAATGCATCATAGTTGGCTACAGTGAAGAAAGCAAAGCATACAAATTGTATGATCCCATCAACCGCAAAGTCATTATCTCTAGAGATGTAATCTTTGATGAGGAATCAGAATGAAAACCTCACCTACACAGGAGATAGAATCATCGACTTCACAGTCATCTATAGAACAGGTTGATGAAGAAGAGCAAGAATTGCTAGCAACACCCCAAGCAGAGCCACAACAGCTCAGACGGTCTATTAGGGAAAGTAGACCTCCAGCCAGATTGACATATGCTCAGAAAGGCAAAGCAATTCAGGTTGAAACCACCAACTATGCTCTTATGACTACCATCATGGCTACAGAAGAGCCAGCGTACTTTGAAGCTGCAGTAGACAAGCCAGAATGGCAAACTGCTATGAATGAAGAAATGGATGCTTTGTATAAGAATAATACTTGGGAATTATGTGACCTTCCACCAGGAAAGAATGAAGAAATGGATGATTTGTATAAGAATAATACTTGGGAATTATGTGACCTTCCACCAGGAAAGAAGGCCATAGCAAACAAATGGGTATACAAAGTGAAGTACAATCCAGATGGCAGTATTCAGAGATACAAAGCCATACTAGTTGCAAAAGGATTTGCACAACAATATGGTCAGGACTATGATGAGACTTATGCTCCAGTAGCAAAGATGGATTCCATATGGTTCTTGATATCAATAGCAACACTCAGCAAATGGAATGTGTATCAGCTCGATGTCAAGAATGCATTTCTCAATGGTTATCTAGATGAGGAAGTCTACATGCAACAACCAGCAGGTTATGTTGAACCAGGAAAGGAGAATAAGATTTGCCATCTCAAGAAAAGTCTCTATGGCTTAAAACAAGCACCCAAAAGATGGTACAGCAGAATCGATAAGTATTTTGCTGATTCGGGATACATGAAGTCCAATGCAGATCATACTCTCTACTACAAAGTTCAAGGGGACGACATTACTATTGCACTTTTGTACGTAGATGATCTGATTGTGACAGGAAGCAAGGATAGCTTCATCAAAAAACTGAAACAAGACTTATTTGCAGAGTTCGACATGAAAGATCTTGGACTTATGCACTATTGTCTTGGAATTGAGTTCTGGAGAGATTCAAATAGCACATTCATGAGTCAGCTCAAGTATGTTGACAGTCTCCTGAAGAAGTTTCATATGGCAGATTGCAAGATTGCAGCCACTCCCATGGAATAGAGTTTAAAACTTACTAAAGATTCAGAAAAGCCTACAGTCAATGACAGATACTATAGGCAGCTCATTGGATCTCTTACATATCTGACAATCACACGGCTAGATATTTGTTATGCAATAAGTTCACTAGCACAATTTATGGCAAATCCAAAACAGTCTCACTGGAATGCAGCCAAAAGAGTCTTGAGATACAGAAGAGGTACAAGACAGTTTGGGATAGAATATAGAGGAACTCATCCACGGTTGCATGGATACTGTGATAGTGACTATGTCGGAGATCATGAGACCAGGAGATCGACACAGGGATATGCATTTTTCCTTGGTCAAGGTGCTATATCATGGTTGTTAAACAAACAGCCAACTGTTTCTTTGTCTTCAACTGAAGTAGAATATAGAGCACTCACTACAGGTGGATGTGAGCTCCATGTGAGGCTATATGGCTCAGAAGACTATTGTTAGAAATAGATTACTTTGATGAGTCAAATACTAGTTGCAAAAGGATTTGCACAACAATATGGTCAGGACTATGATGAGAATTATGCTCCAGTAGCAAAGATGGATTCCATATGGTTCTTGATATCAATAGCGACACTCAGCAAATGGAATGTGTATCAGCTCGATGTCAAGAATGCATTTCTCAATGGTTATCTAGATGAGGAAGTCTACATGCAACAACCAGCAGGTTATGTTGAACCAGGAAAGGAGAATAAGATTTGCCATCTCAAGAAAAGTCTCTATGGCTTAAAACAAGCACCCAAAAGATGGTACAGTAGAATCGATAAGTATTTTGCTGATTCGGGATACATGAAGTCCAATGCAGATCATACTCTCTACTACAAAGTTCAAGGGGACAACATTACTATTGCACTTTTGTATGTAGATGATCTGATTGTGACAGGAAGCAAGGATAGCTTCATCAAAAAACTAAAACAAGACTTATTTGCAGAGTTCGACATGAAAGATCTTGGACTTATGCACTATTGTCTTGGAATTGAGTTCTGGAGAGATTCAAATAGCACATTCATGAGTCAGCTCAAGTATGTTGACAGTCTCCTGAAGAAGTTTCATATGGCAGATTGCAAGATTGCAGCCACTCCCATGGAATAGAGTTTAAAACTTACTAAAGATTCAGAAAAGCCTACAGTCAATGACAGATACTACAGGCAGCCCATTGGATCTCTTACATATCTGACAATTACACGGCTAGATATTTGTTATGCAATAAGTTCACTAGCACAATTTATGGCAAATCCAAAATAGTCTCACTGGAATGCAGCCAAAAGAGTCTTGAGATACAGAAGAGGTACAAGACAGTTTGGGATAGAATATAGAGGAACTCATCCATGGTTGCATGGATACTGTGATAGTGACTATGTCGGAGATCATGAGACCAGGAGATCGACACAGGGATATGCATTTTTCCTTGGTCAAGGTGCTATATCATGGTTGTTAAACAAATAGCCAACTGTTTCTTTGTCTTCAACTGAAGTAGAATATAGAGCACTCACTACAGGTGCATGTGAGCTCCATGTGAGGCTATATGGCTCAGAAGACTATTGTTAGAAATAGATTACTTTGATGAGTCAAAGCCAACAACAATATACTGTGATAATCAATCGGCTCAAGAATTGGCCAAAAATCTAGTATATCACTCCAAGACAAAGCACATTGATGTCAGAGAGCACTTCATCAGAGAAAGAGTCTTACTTGGTGACATCACACTGCAGCATTGTGATAGCAAAGAGAATGTTGCAGACATCTTTACCAAACCACTCGGTAAAGAGCTATTCGAGAAACACCGACTAGCTCACGTAGAGGAAGGACATTCCCCATTAAAGGGGTGTGATGGAATGTAATGCTCAGTCCTTCGATGATTCCCTAGAATCATCATCTTGAGGAAAGGCCTACTTCATGATGTTGATCTTGAGGGAAGGTGTTGAGAGTTCACGCTCAACATCATCTGATCATGTGTGCATAGCACCATCATGTGATCATATGTGCATAGCACTAACCTTACAGAGTGCTATAAAGGAAAGGGTTATATCCCCTAACCCTAATCCTAAATGGGTTTGTATATATTCTATTTTTTCAACTAAATCTAGTGTACAGTTAGTCATTTGTGGTGTGCTCTCTAGCTGTGCCCTCTCTCCTCATCTCCACTCTTCTCCTCTCCCCTCTTCATATTTTGTCAGGAGGTTTGAGTGGTTTTGAGGTTGAGAGAGAAATTTGTAATAGATTGTTTTGTAATTTATTTTTTTTGAAAAATTGTTGCGTGCCCAATAGGCTAGGAGAGCTTGAGTTTGAGAGAAATTTGTGACAATTCCTGTTGAGTTCCAGAAATTATGGATTCCATTTTTGGGGCTTACCATTCTTTTTTCTTAGTCTACATAGACGGACTCGAAGACCTTCGATACTGATACCCAAACTTTCGAATTGATCATAGTAGGTAGGGCCAAACCAGGTGCAAAGAAAACTGGTTGATGGGGGGGAGCCAGAGTAAAAAGTAGTTGTAGGGGTGCACTAGAAAGGAGGAGGTAGATGGCTGGAAGATAGAATAGAGGTATGTATTGAATCAGGGTTTGCATCGTTCACGCTTCATCACCCGACTTCATTTTCTCCCTTCCTCTAGGCATCCTCTTAGGTTCCCGTTCTTACTCTGTCTAGCCATTTTCCAATGTTTCCTTTGCTCTCCCTTGCTTGATTAGATCTCCCTTCTCATGGGCCGAAAAAGTAAGTTCACTTGTAGGTGGACATTGAGGGGGGGTGTTAGATATCAATGCTCCACTCTCGAGTAACTATACGGGAACCAGCTAACTCTACTTTTCAGCCCCCCATATGAGGAGAAGGCATTTGAGTAGCTCGGTTATCCGGTAGGTCCTGGTTTGGACACTAGATGGGGGCCATGTGTGGCCTGATGGCTGGACGGCTTCAGATAGAGTTGGCACACTGCCAACTAGGCTACATGCAAGTGCGGGATGACATCCCATGACTGACCACACTGAGGGTAGATGGAGCATTTCCCGAGGTAGCCCACTCTCGGGTTACGGGGCCCGTTTGGAGCCCCAGATAATCCTGGATGGCTCTAGGTTGAACGGCAACTGTAGGTTAGTTGCTCTATTCTGCACCATGGTGCTAACATGTGGTCAGTGGCATATTTTGGGACCGACCTCGGCTATATAAGAGCAAGCCTGTGAAGCCCATATCATCACTGGCTACAGCAACCCTGATTCCTTAGCATCCAGCCTCCGTCCTCTACTGTTTCCAGCACGCCATCAAAGCTTCTCACACAGGAGCGCACGGCTGGGAGGTAGCACCATCTATTGTATCAGTTTTACAGTAATCAAATTTTTGATTCTCCATACTATATGTTTTTCTTTCTTGCATACGAGATCCTGTTATTTGTTGAGCATAGACGTTGTATTGTTTTCTTACACTTATACGTGTTTATATGCTTATATGTTTATATGTTTACATGCCATATGTTTAAATGCTTATATGTTTCAAGGTTTATATACTATATGTTTATATGCTTATAAGTTTATATGTTCACATGCCATATGTTTATGCTTATATGTTAAAATGTTATAGGTTGTATGCTTATATGTTCAAACGTTGTATGCTATATGTTTATATGTTATGTGATTAAACATTTATATGCTATAGGTTTATATGCCATACGCATATATTTATGTGTTTATATGCTTATAGCCACAAGTTTATATGCTATATGTTTATACGTTCAATTGTTTATATGTTTATACGCTTATATGCCACAAGTTTACATGCCATATGTTCACGCTTATATGTGTATAGGTTTACGCTTATATGTGTATAGGTTTACGCTTATATGTGGAAATGCTATATTTTTATGTTTAAGTGTTTATATGTTATATGTTTATATGCCATATGTTTATGTGTTTTTATGTTTACGCTTATATGTTTATAAGTTTACATGCCATATGTTCACGATTATATGTTTATAGGTTTACGCTTATATGTTGAAATGTCATATGTTATATGTTTAAGTGTTTATATGCATATATGTTTATATGCCATATGTTTATGTTTATGTGTTTATATGTTTATACGTTCAATTGTTATATGTTTATATGTTTACACTTATATGTTTATAAGTTTACATGCTATACGTTTCTTTACAAATGAATTTTAAAGATTTCTTAAAAAATGAATTCCTACTTATTGGGTGACTGGAATTCGACCGGCAATCAATGTGGGGAAGAGATATTTTAGTCTGAATCACCGACTTTTTTTCGTACCCAATACCTATACCGGTGAATAATCCTTCTCTTGTCCTTTTCTTTTTCTTTTTCTTATTAGGTGCAGTCCTTCATGATATTCATGGACTTAGCCATTTAATAACCTTTGATTGGGATGATGGAAGTTGGAATGATCTCAAGTAACCCCTGCTTGCAGGGATCACTAGAAAAAGGTTTAGACCCTTGATGATTTAGTATGTTGTTGAGCTAATTCTTTGGATACACTTGGATATGGTGTAATGGTATATATTGAACTTAAAGGGATTTCTTTTGGATGTTTAACAAGAGGGGTCAAGGTTGTAGTCCTATTTCCTATGGGCCTAAGGGGACACTCTACCAGTGGAATAGGCTTTCACCATGGTCATAACATGGCCATTTATTTCATGTTTATGGGAATATCCTTTTATTTCATGTAGTTCACTGAAAATGTTGACTAATGCCAACCTTTGTGTTACAAGAATGCCAAGATTTTATGCCGATCTAGATAGAGTGACATGGACAATTGTGCGCCAGCATTAAAGCCTAGCTTCCACAACTTAAATGGATTGTTCTCACTTTCATTCGGTTGTGATGGTGCTAGGTGAGTTGGCACACCTCTCCCTCGAATTCGCAAGCAAGATCTTGGGCATGACATTGTGTGTGTAAAAAGATGTTGGAAGCCTTGAAGAATACATTGGTTGACTTATGATGAGAGACACAATATTCTCAACCCTATTGTACACACTTACATAAGTGTATTGGTTTGAAGTGAGGACTAGAAATTGAACTACCTTAAACCTTGCTCAGTTCAAAAATTGTCTTAGGATTTAACCATTGGAGGAATTAACAAGAAATTGTTCCCTTGGATTCTCTAATGAAAATGCAGCTAGAATAATGAAATGGATTTCTCTTTCCATTGAGATTTTCTTTCCTGCAACAATAAGCATTAACTTAACTATGAACATAGTCTTGATGAAGTAATGGTTGCCAAGGGCCTTGCAAAGCTTTGACTAAGAATGTGGAATAGTCTAGATGTAGATTCATTGAAGTAGTAGGTCACACATACACACACACACAGGTGCGCGCCCGCGCCCGCGCGCCACGTGCGCATGCATGCATGCACATACATGAATGTGCATGTGTGTGTACATGCACACGCATAGGCACATGTACATGAAAACATGTTCATGTACACACACACACATGCATGTGCATATACTATTTTTGGAACCCATTTAAATTGAAAAGTTTATTTAGAATCGCAGATACACATATAAAGGAGAATGTGGGGCCGCCCCCATATACTCTATTTTGAATCAAAAAGTCTATCTAGAAGTCAAAAATAATTATATAGAAGAGAACATGGCGATCCATGCCATAAAAAAATACTTACTATTGAGTTCTAGAGTTGATATACAATATAAAATAAAGCTACAAAATGGAGCATCATGAGCATAAGGTTACTAGTGAGATAACTACTAATAAAATGACAATAATCTACTTCATTTCACCAATCACATATACCACAGGGTCCATGGATATATGTGAGAGTTAAAATATCATGCATGGATGGTGTACACATGGTTTATAATATATTGTGCATGTATACATTAATGCATGCCATCAAGAATGGGATTATACTTGGATGACATATAAGAGCAATACAATCCTTATGACGTGCGTACATTTGCAAAGTCAATAGGTGAGAGGGTTCAAGAGAGTTTACCTTCAAAAACCCTAGGATAGTCTAAAGATATTCCATAATATGCCTCTTACATGTGAAAACACTAAGGATTCCCAAAAGCTATTTTAAATTATAATGGTACCACCCTGATATGTCATCACATGAGAAAAATATTTTGGCCCATGATAGACATACTATTATGGGGTAAAGAGTTTGGATATTAAGAGCATGGAACTACACTTCTTCTCCCCTTATGCGAATGCTATCTTGTTCATAAGCTTAGTGATGGTCCATATTGGAAACTAAATTTTGTGACTTGCACTAAAAAGAGGATATCATGAATCAATGTACATACTATTATGGGCATATACATAAAGGTTCTTGTACAATTAAGAATCTATAACAAAGTCATGTTGTGATGAAGACAATTTTGATAGTGATATAAAAAAATAAATTATTTAATATCTTAAGGTGAACACTCAGCTCACATACTAAACAAACACAATAATGGGGAGGACAGAAGAAACTACTTATTGGCTATATAAATACTATTCACAGTACCATGAATTAGGATCCCTTCTAGACTTGTCTATACTCGTATCCATCTACCCATGTATACAAAAACATATGAGCATAAGTACCACTGTATGTACATGCATGATGACCAACCCAATGACCCATACATTAACACTCCCTCTTCATTGGATGGTCTCTATATCACAAAAAGATAGGCAGTATTTGAACTTTTCAACCTTTTCAAAAGGCAAGGCTTTTGTTAACAAATATGTTGCCTAGTCTTTGGACAAAGAATGAACTGGCCAACTTGTTCCCTACTCCACTTGATGTTGTGTATTGGTAGTTTATATGTCAATGTGATTTGCCCTATCATGATCTTTTGGATTCTTTTCTAAGGTAATGGCACTTTGGTTATCACAAAATGTCATGGTCGCACCATCTTGGATTGCATCAAAGATCCTCTAAGAGCCTCTGAAGCCAAATCGCTTCACATGCACATTGTGCAAGAGATATGTACTAACTTCTTGCTATATATGCCATGGTTTCTTGGTCCTTTATAGACAAGACATACAATGAGCATTCACCATAAAAGTGTATTCTAAAATAGACTTGCATTTGGGCACCCTTTTAATTTGCATTATAGAATCCTCAAGCTATCGTTCTGCATATTGGCTCTCTTTCAAATATATAGCCTATGATTGGTTTTCCCTTTCAGGTATTTAAAAATATACTTCACTCCATTCCAATGGTGGACACATGGCTTTTCCAAGAATTAGATCACAAACCCTAGTGTAGAGCAAATATCATGCCATGTCAATGTCACCAACTAGATGAGCTCATTGGTATTATGTAGGATCTAGAAATGATGCACTTTTTAATTTCTACATGTTTGATCACTCTCAATAGGTGTACTCAAAGATATGGCATCGAACATTCCAAGCTAGTCCATCATGGAGTCCATGTACCTTGTTTATGTCTTCCTCTACTTGCTCTATTTCAAGGCCCAAAATATAATGCAAATATTCCCAAATCATGCATTCCAAACTATTTGTGAGGGTTGACCTTGACATTTTTTATTAGGTTATCATTGTTGCCCACTATAATAAGGTAATCCACATAGAGTGCAATGATAATAAGAGCATCTGCATTTCTCTTCACATACACCCTATGATTAAGCTCACTTTTTATGAACTCTTATTTCTTGAAATAAGTGTCAATCTTGTTCTACCAAAATTGTGGGGCATGCTTGAGACTGCAAAGTGCCTTCTTTACCTTGCACACTAAGTGCTCATGTCTTTTCCCCCCAAATCCTTAAGGTTGCTACTGCATATATCCTCTTCTTGTAGTTCTTCATTAAGAAATGTAGACTTGACATTCATCTCATAATAGCATACTATAAGAAAAATAATAAGATAGATTATCTTCATCCTTGGGACCAATGAAGAATTTCTCCTCATAGTCAATGCCCTCTTGCCTTTTGCCACCAATCACTTGTGTATAATTTTGTTTATAGACCCATTTGCAACCAATAACATTCTTTCCCTTAGGCACTTCCAGCAACTCCCTAGCTTCATTTTTCAAAATGCCATCATACCCTCCTTCTATGGCATCAACACATTCCTTGGATACTATCACCTCTCAAAATTTAATGGGATTTTTTGCCTATTCCATATGCAACACCTATAAATTACTTGTAGTCTTCTAGGTTTCATGTGCTTGACAAAGCTCTTTGGTTCATTCACTGACTCTTTGCCCACCTCGGCATCTATTTGGATGATGTGGCTTTTTGGTCATGTTGATCATGAGATCCATTCTCTAGTGGAGGCTTTGTAGAATTTCTAGGAGATTCTCTCCCAGCCTGTTGACTTCTCTTACTCACACTAGGTAGCATGTCATCAAATATTCCACTTTCTAAGGATGTCTGCAAATCTACATCTCTAGCATTTTCAATCGCTTGTTTGTCTGCTCTTCCATCTGATTCTTCATATATATGATGGCAATCATATTTCTTTAACACCACATCAAGGGAACAAAATATTCTATGAGTTATAGGATTGTATAGCTTATACTTGTACATATCCTACTAGAATGCACTTCTCAATCTTGGAATCAAACTTATCCCTCCTTTCATTTGGTACATGATCATAGATATTGGATCTAAACACTCTAAAATGCTAGACATTTGGCTTATTTCCAATCCATGCTTCCTTTGGTGTCACATCATGTAAATCATTAGTAGGGGATTGGTCCAACAAATAAACCAGGGTGCAAACTACTTCTCCTCATAACTTGTCTATCATGTCTTTTGTTTGCATCATGCTCCTTGCACACTCAAAATGGTGTAGGTCCTTTCCCATTTTTTTCCTATGTTCTAGGCAAGGAAATCTCTCTCCATATTTTTTGTTCTTGAAAAACACAATACATCCTTCAGAGACATATTCTTACCCATCATCAAATCAAAGGCATTTGATTCAACAACTAGACTCAGTTTCTTCCATAGTCTTGAACTCTTTCAACTTTTCAAGTATTTCAAATCTTTTCTTCATGGTGTAAACAAATATCTTTCTTGTCTATTGATTAATAAATGTGACAAAAAATTTTCAATCGTTGAGCAATGTTGAGGGGTATTTTGGCACATAGGCTAAGTCATAGGCTAAGTATGGTCATAGGTGTAGTGGGAAGATCAAGAGTCTAGATGAGTAGTGGTGGCTGTTATCAAGAACCATAATGGTCAGCTATAACTCCTTTTGGGATCTTCTTGGTAATGGTATCTTGATATGTAATAGGCAGACTGCTATCTAACAGTATTCAACGGATTGTTGTATTCCATTTCGGCAAGTTCTATGCTGATATGAGGAACTCTTCTCTATGTGAGGGAAGAGAAAGGAAGTACCTTTGCTATAGTTCCAATGTTCAAGATGGTTCTTTATTAAAATGGCATTTTGATTACTACTTGTCTTTGAGACTATGATCGGACTACTTACTGCCTATTAATGGTTGTGAAGATCAAGTTCTTGAATGTTTAGGGCTGAATGTACCTGAAACATGTTTGGCGATTTCTAAAGGTCAATCATGAAAAGGGTTCAATCTTTTCCCAACATCTTTGTGAAAATGAAAAGATTAGAAGTGTAAGAGCCTACGGGAGAGTACAGCCTACGTTCCAAAATGATGTAGTCAATAAAAAGGGAGAAAGAGTTTAATTGGTGCCTATGTCTTTGGAGGTCTACGTATCATGAAAGAATTGACTATCCATGGAGAGAAAGAGAAGCAATGCTTGAAGAAGAAGACTACCACCATAAATAAAGAGCCATCAGAAGGAACGGTCTTATAAGGAACATAGCAATGGAAGTTTGACTTGTGAGTGCAAGAGGACCAAGGACCATGGAAGAATAGAGAGACCTAGAGCTTGAAAGTAGCCACAGTGCACACCATTACTACGATTGAGATATCTTATCTGCATATGGGGGAAGCGTGTGATTGCGTGTCTATGAGCCAAATAAGGAGCCTATTACTATGCTGAATTGGCCAATGATTTCCATCTATTTGAACATAAGTCTAAAGAAAAAATGATGACGGGCTATTGGTCAAGTTGAGTTGTGTTCCTTTGTGCATTTCCAACAAATTCACTCAGGCTACATATAGCAATTATGCAGAGCTATGTATTGCTCTATATTGGTGTCACTTGTACTCCCGCTCTCATCGTCATTGGTGGGAGGGTCACTTGCAACCTCGTCCTCAACCTCCTGGTATATGTAATCGTACTATTGTTCCTTGATGTATCCACGGCTCAAGAAGACATCCACACATCCCATTATATCTTTAACATGATATTCCTTGTAGATATCAGGCGTGTCCCTAACACACCAAAGCTTCTTCAAGTCCTTCAAGTAAACCCACGCAAAATTCAATGCACGCTTCTCCAAGCATCTTGTGGCTCCATCCCAATGGCAGATGTGTGCCTAACTATTGGCCTTGATCCACTTGGAGTCATTTGCGATCTTTTCCTCCACATGAAGCTGAAGGGCATCCACGCTTACGATTGCGGGAACATGAGCTACAGGGGACAGATTGAGAGAAGATAGGCAGGGATTTGGGCATTCCATTACTTTGAAGGAAAAGATAAGATCAAGAAGGGCCAAACATGAGTTATTAAAAACAAACAATCGATGATACATGCAAGAATGTATTATCACAATCGTACTCGTAAATGAACATCCTCAATTAAGGAAGTTAGTTTTTTTACTATTGCACTCAAACTCATACCCATCTTGATGATCGCTTTCAAAATGATAAATGAAGAGCTGACATTGTTATATTGAAATGAATGCTAATTGAAAAGAATCCTTTTTTGTTTTTAAAAGATCAATAATGCATAAACATGTTAAACATCAGGATTTGGTTAAGAATATGAAACAATGTAAGAGAGAAGGATAACATCGATCCATAAAGAAAATGTTTTTATAGATAGCATTCAATCTGGAATTAGCATAATGTTGGAATTAGTTTTAGCTTAAGTACATGAAACAACATAATGGAGAAGGATTACCTTCATGGATGTTTTTATCAAAGCTATACTTTTATATTAATATAAAATATTGGCGAAATTTATCAAGTTAGTTTTTAAAGTTAATATTGACAAAACATAGTACAATTTTATATATTTTATTTAGAGTTTCTAAGTAAAATATGTAAATCTTGGCGAATGTTTCAAATTTTTATTTTTATTAGTGCATATAAAATTTCAATGCCAATATAAAAGTTTCACTTCTTAACGAAACTAACATAAAAAAATCATCCATGATAACCTTGATCCATAAAGACAATGTATGCGTGAGTACAACATTTTCACTCATCCTCAAAAGTGTCCTCATCATAAATGGACATGTTGCCCATGTTTGGCAGACCCCTTCTCTCCCCACACTCCACTTGCCCCCTTAATCTCTCTTCTTTGCCCACTTCCCATCCCTCCATCCTCTCAAAAATCCTTGCCTCTATCCAAACATCCTTATCCAGGCCATTCTTGTTGACTATAGACTCCCATGCCAATCTAGCCGACACCTTAGCCCTAGCTCATGCTACATTGCGAGCATTGTCATACCTCTTCCTTGCATCCATCGAATGCTTGATGGAGGGATCTTGATGATGACGATCGACCATGTGTCCTTCAAGAAGTCCCTCCTTGAGTCTGCAACCCCTCGGAAGCGGCCGCATGGGTGCCAAGCCATGATCCTTCTTCCTATGCATATTGAAGGGCTGCCTACTACAAATCTCTTTGCCATTCAGGCGACACCCCCTCATAATGCAAGTGTACCAATTTTTGGATGTTGTGTCATTGTGACACACCTTGAATTCCTTCGTCTTGAGAAGGACTTGTACAAGCACATGAAGGCTCAATTAGTCCTGCGAAACACTTCCAAATGTTGATTGGCTACACACAGGTACATTAAGTCACTATCTTCGGAGCAGTTCTCCGTGATCATTTGGCTTGTGCTAACTTCAAAGCACTCTGACACAGGCATTTTGTTTGTGCTAGCAACACGAAGAGTGGCTCATCATTTCCTATGACCTCCTCTACATGTCGCTTGCCCTTCAGTTGCCCCTTCCAAGGCACGTGGGAGGTCAAAGCTGCTTCTCTTGTTGGAAAGGAGGCCATGACAGCAACGCAAGTGGACTCTGCAAGGATAATGGCAACACAGATTATACTAAACAAATCAGCCTATAAAACAAATGGCAACACTCCCAAACAAAAAAAAAACCCATTCATATTAATCTCATATTAATAGATAATACTCAATAATATATATACATGTATATACAAAATTATAGACATATATACATATCTACATAAATATATCTATATAAAAAATTGTAGACATAAATATGATAGATACATAGATACATATATCTTGATGTAGGCACATGATATATATGTATAAAAATCTATGTATACAAATTATATCTATGTATGTGTGTAAGCATATTAAAAATGTAAACAAACGTGTCTACATATATATAAATGTAGCCATATCTATGTATACAAGTTATATATATATATATATATATGTGAGTGTAGGTATATTAACAAAAAAAAAATATATTTATTTAAAATTATGTTTCTATATAGGCAAATGAAAAGAATATGTAAATGTATTCAAAATTAGATACATATATACATACATACTACAGGTTCAAATCCTAGTTATGTTATAGCTATGCTATAGCTATGTTGGTCTACAAATCCCCGGTATCTTACAGAGACATACGACCAAGAGGTACGAAAGAAAGGCATGCATCTCTCCTCAATGATGATAATCTCGGTCTTTGCCCGCAGTAATCTCGGCATGCTCTACTCTTTCAGATGTAATCCCACAATTTGGAAGTAGTAATCTCATAAGATCGTTCTGCACATAGGCTGGCGTTATGCATCTCTATGACGTTGATATTCTAGTGATGTTCTATTCTCTTCTAGACCATACATCTACATTGAAATGGGGTGCCTCCCTTTGCCAAGCACACGAAAGGTACCGTGAGCTATACTAAACCTTCTCTTTGTTTCATTCTCTGAGTGTAGCTGCCTCACGTTGAGGAAATGAATTGGCTGTTGAGTCGCCCTCTTCTGTCGAGTGCAGATGCTGTGCTACTGCTGCAAAGTATATCGCCCATAGAGGCACCCATAGCTACCAAACATAGTATTGCATGGCCTGAGGTATCGCATGCCTGTGGCCTCGTAACGCGCTTGCTGCACGTATATGTTGGGCACTGTCCTCCCTCTCCCACATGATTATCACCCTATCACATGCTTAAGTATATTAGTGTTCCATCTGGGCTTAGAGCAAGAGCGTTCACAGGCGATTTGTGATTCTCCATGGTCATCACCAGAGTGTGACTATTCTCACTCGCTTGCTTCACCCACACTCTAATCTTTGCATCTACGGAACCAGTGTAGATGAATCCATCGTTTGAGACAACGAGAGCATTGATAGCATCATCGTGAGCTTTGAAGGATTCCAAGCACTTGAATTCAGATAGCCTCCACACTTTGATGGTCCTATCCCAAATTGCAGTCTTGGGAATGTCGCAAGGAGGCGAGAGAGGGTCCCGTCGAGCTTGTGGACCTTGGACCATGAATGTGTAGGGGAGAGGGTCGCCTAGGCCTCACTAGGCAGAGGGTCTGCAAGGTTGACAAAGGAGACGAGGCGACGAGGCCACTGGGATAGAGAGGGGATAGACGACAGATGAATACAGCCAGGAGTTGGGATAGACGATGCACGAATACGGCAAAAGACGTTGCCTTAAAAGTTAACAATGCTAACTACCTTAGACGACAGACAAATTTGTAGATGTAGACATGAATTGGGATTCACAACATACCTTGAGCTTGTCGGCCGTGGATCTACACATAGGATGTGGACAGTTCGTTGGGGATCCAACTGCAAGTACGGGAGGACGATCTTCAAAGCTCCTATCCAGAAAGGAGCTCCTAGAGATGAACCAGTAGCCCAAGCTAGCAGTCTGATAGACAACTGCACACGTGTCAGGTGCCATGGCTCCATCTGCATGGCCATACCTTCCATGGGAGGCGTTCAAGCCGAAAAGTTTTGTTGGTGTGCCAACTCCACCAAAATTCCTCAATGCCTAGTTGCTTGCAGGCCTACTGAGGGCCCGGGTGCTACGTGCATGTAGGACAAGGCTAAGCCCCCTACATCTATCCTCAGGTAGAGCTCTGAGCTTCCAAGAATCCTAAGAAGTAATGTATTGCATCCGAATCTCAAATCATGGAGAAGAGAGATATCTCTGACCTGGGAGGTTTTGTGGGAGGTTACTCTCTTTGGTCTTCAAGCCTTCTGTGAAATGGAGGAGATCTCGTACTAGTGGGTCATGTAAATATAGCAGACACTTTTTGAACTTTCAAGCTCTAGGCAGGCCATATCTTCCCATCCCATCCCATTTAGCCAGGGTGTGCTAGATTGGTAGTGTTAGAGGAGCAAAGAGTAATCTTTGATCATGGAAAAGCTCAGACGAAACATAGGAAGCAAGTATAAATTACCAGGGTAGCGTGCTAGAGTGCCAACTCGCTCAGTTTTCTCTACCATTTCAATTGCGTACCAGTTTGTCCTAGCTTGTCATCCCCCTCCAAAATCCCTCATCTCGCCTTCTTAATGATTCATTATCACACAATAGTGGGGCATTTTCTATACAAGGACCTTATGCCAGCCATTTTCATAGATCGACCCATACTTGTTCATGGCATACTTATTGAAAATCTCTTACATGGGACACGGTGGTCCAAAACTACCACTCCATTACCTCTTCATGGGCATAATGGTCCAACTCTTGCCCATGATGGTCCAAGTCTTCTCTTGAAGTCCTAGTATCCATACTTATCCCTCTCAAAGATTATAGCAATAGGTGAGTTAGTAGTAGCAAACCATAGTTAAAGATTGTTGCCAAATGCATTGAAGTATTGTAATGGGCCTATTGAATCATGTATAAAAATTTTAAGAGTCCCCTCTCATTACACCTAACAACCACAAGGGGGGAATAAATCTATGGCCACTGCTAATGAAACAAAGGATGTATACAAAAAATAGATAACATGAATTTTTCCTCTATCACCAATGTATTGGCCCTTATTAGCAAATGAAATCATAATTGGCTCCTAGCCACTTTCAACCACCCGATTTTTATTTTATAGTTGATCAATAATGCTAGCTAAGCTTTATAATAGTCACCTATTTGCATATGTGTGTGTGTGTGTGTAACATGGATGTTTTTATTTTGAAGGCATATTTATATATTAATATAAAATACTAGCAAAACTTTATCGATATATATATTTTTAGTTTCACAATATTGATAGCATATAGCACAAATTTGTATATTTTCTTTTGAATTTTGAAGTTAAATATGTAAATCCTAGCGAAACTTGAAAAAATTTCACATAAAAGTTTCAAATCTTGGCGAATGTTTCAAACATTTATTTTTATTAGGGCAAACAAACTTTCGACGCCATGATAATAGTTTCACTGGTTAGCGAAACTAACATGAAAAAATCATCCCTGATGTGTAATTGCATTTGTGGAGAGAGAGAGAGAGAGAGAGAGAGAGAGAGAGAGAGAGAGAGAGATCCACATACATGTCCATTGCATGCATGTGCATGCTACATATACATGTCCATGGCATACATGCACATGCTACATCTCCATCACTATTCATGTTAAATAATGTACGTACCAACTATGAGATGTGACTTCTCCATTGCCATTCCTTTCAAGAAAGTACTACCTTAAATTCAATAATGTACGTACCAACTATAAGATGTGATTTCTCCATGTTTATTCCTTTCAAGAAAGTACTACCTTAATTTTAATTCAATAATGTACAAAGTAACTTGAGATACCTTTTGCACAATCCCATATTAAGTCAACTCATTGAATTAAGTATCTCAAAAATTGGCGTTATAAGTTTAGGATTGTAGCATTGGATTGGGTTCACATTTAAAATTTTTGAATTTGCTCCCAAATTATATAACGCCCAATATTGTGGCTAGATGCACCTTTTATTATGGATAAAATATGTGAATATAAGTGGTTCTTTAATAGTATTGACATTTTAATAAGATAAACCAAATTCTTCTCCTCTAAAAGGGTTTTATATAAGGGAATGCAAATGGAGGGGGAACCCTTGTTTTGGAAATGAGTGGGGTGTCCCCATGTCATAAAAATTTATGCAATATAAAAGCAAGATAAAACATGGTAAAAAAAGTGCATAATGCAAATTGCTTGCCCAAATTTGGTGGGGTCTTCTTGGTTCTCACTTTTGAAATAATGCTCTTCCACCATCTCTAGTTTTTTGGCTATTTTATGTGCAAGTGTTAATTTGTCTATTGAGCCTGAAAAAGGAGGTGCAAATCTAGATGATATTTATATGTGTGTGTGTGTGACTGTGTGTGTTTGAAAATGATTTCACCTCTCCTCTCCTCTATCCATGTGATAAACTTTGAATTTCAAATGACGCCTTAGCCCTTGGGAACAATAATTCTTGTGGTTTGTTTGAATTCAAAGGTTCCAAACGAGAAGGATTAGGATATAAAGTCTCCCCTTTGTTGTGTAATATCCACTTTCTCAGTAAGGTGCCTTTGATCGCAGGCTATCTTTCAATTCATGAGGCTCTTCAGTTTCTCAGTAGCTGTGTCATGGTTTTTGCTATCGTCGACCACCATCGACTGTGATGCCAACGCGGACAGGCTCCAGCCTCGTGCTCTGAATTGTAAGCATGTGTGTGTATATGTGTATAGCGCAGTTCTGAGCTTAAGGCTTCGGTGCATTACGGTGTGAAAAAGTGGTGCATTTGCCTTCGTTGATTATGTCTCATTTAGAATGCTTTCTCTTTGACAAACACTCCCAAATGAAAAGCTTACTAGCTTGGTGTTTGGGCGCAGCAACCAGGCATTCAACACCGGCACACGCGATGCAGGCTGGGAACGCTCGCGACTCAAGAGAGCTGGTTTGCAATTGTCCTTTCGTCTGTGAATCGTGCTCTACACTTGTGTTTTGATGGAGAAGTAAAATCAAGCAACGGTTGGCTGTCCACCTCGGTTCTTAGTAACGACGCGCTGTGGGGTTTTGAATGCAGAACGGCGAGCTATCGATTGCAGCAGAAACCAACAGGAAGCTACGCATCTTCCTCGATTACGTTCCCGCAGGACCCAACACCAGCCGTGATCCGCCCGCCAAGCACAAGCCTAAGTGGTCAAATTTGGGCGCAACTGCTCCCCCAGACACTCCTTCCCCGTTCCCTCCTGCCAGTAGCACTCCATGAAATCTCCGCTCCCAGCTCTTCCCTCTTGTTAGCATCATTCGACCTCCAGACCTGCTGCCCCTGCCCATCTTCTCTTGTCGTCGCCGTCTGCTTATGTATTGTGTCCGCGTTCTACAGGCTATATTATCTTGTTTCAGGTTGTGTGTAGAGGCCACTCCACGTCTGTGATCATCAGATTTGAGAGGAGCCATTTTCTCCTACCAAGCATCGTGTGTTCTACTCGGGTTCGGAAGAAGGCCCTGACAGTCTGGGCACCTTGCCAACTTTAAGCTCCCTGACGCAACAATCTCTCCACACCTTCACTTTGTCCCTCGATTATTCCAATAGATGAGTATGTCGCCAACCTACAGACGCAACAGTATAATGGAAAAAATGAACGCTTGACAATTTTATGACGTAACACTTACTTTTTTAAGGAAAAAACTGTTTTAAACTACGCGACATTTTCTATTTTAGTGAATGGTCTCCGCATGCTACTATTTTAACGTGCAGGAATAATTACTATTTACAGCATGATATGTTCTAATTGAATGTAAGATATATGTATTGTGAGAGTCCCTATCCTCGAGATTTATAGTGCTCTCACCTCCAAAACAACAAAAAGAATTTGAAAAAGGATTGACAAATCTTCGAGTCAAATTCATGAATTAACGTTCTATTTTTCCAAGAAGTACCATGTGTCCGTTTGTAATCCACACATAGATCTAACTAGCATTATAATTTTAACATTGGTTCAATATATCAAATAGAACATCTGTAAGAATGGATCCTAGGGGGACCATAGCTAGCCAAAAGAAGAAAAAGACCAAGGATGGGCACAACTTGGAGAAAGAAGATAGAGTTAGGGATTGCATGTCAATTTTCATTAGTGCTTTGTTTCTCAATGAGAAGGAGAGATCACCCAAAGTGATCTTTCTATTTTTAAGTCCAAGTTACACATGGCCTTTGAGTTTCGAAAGAAGATGAACGACATGAGAAAATGGGATGTTTTGGTAGCTTTGAATTGGGATAAAGAGGGGCTAGAGAAATTAAATGCCTACATTGGTAGGCTTCCAAAAGTGTATGATCAGAATTTTTCACTGGTTTCCTAGTAGTAGGTAAATAGGTGTCAACTAGTATAATGGAATCAACTATGTAAGGAGAGAGAGGCGTAGATACATACGATGTTTGCCAAGGGCTAAAATAAGTGAGGTAACAAATAAAGCCCGTAGATTCTTTGCCGAAACTCCCCTTACTGCTGCACACAAGCTTCTACAAAAGATGAGTCATGTGATTGTGCATGCTGCAGCCATCATGGAAACTCAACATGTATGAGCAGATGTGAAAGTAGTGCAAAAAATGCTCCAAGAGTAGTTACTTGCAGTTACACACCCGGTGTTGGTGTGCGTCGTCGTTGAAACTAGACAGAAATCCTATTGTGTTATCACCATTTTTTAATGGTGGTACTCTACAAGCATAGGAAAATATTCACATGGACAAGCATTTTGGAGGATGAAAGTGCAAGAGGGCCGTAGTGGCAAGTGCCAAAGAAATCAAGCCAATGGGTGATATGCTCAAGAAAGCTAACAAATTTGCCAATGCTACTATTAATGTGGCTTATGATTTGGTATTAGGACTTGTAGCATGCATGAGCATGGTGGGATTCATTGCAACTTGCATGCTTCTAATACAGTTTTGGTTTGGGCTACCAAAGGGCAGGTCTAGAGATTATTGATTGGGGCCTTGCTCTTAACTATAGAGAGAAAAGAAGTCCCTTGGTTGTACCAAGGAATAGATAGAGTTAGAAGCTCAGTACCAAAGCTCATTTCAAAAAAGCTAAGAATCATTTTGTTCATTTGAAGTGGTCACCCCCGGAGCACTTGGATCCGTCATTGCACTCAGCTACCTCCAATGTATAAGCTCTTGGATGGGTTTTTAAAGACTTGGCCTTTTTTTTACTAGGGATGCACAAGGAGTTCCAATAGTTGCACTGATCGTTCCAGATACCAGAAGAGCCATAACAACACACTTGGTTGCCATGAGTATACTTATGATGATGGCAAATCCTGCTCAACGAAAAACAGCTTCTAGCGTAGTTGAATGCTTGGGCCGACTTGAATGTAAAGGGGAACTTTCCATGAGACCCATGGTAGAGATGGAGTTGAGCATCTTATAGGAATTAAACTATTATACAACTCTTGAACCAAAAATTTTTGTGTATTTTCGTTGAGCATTCAATATATGTTTTCTTTATTCATGTTGGCTGTATATGCAATGCATTTTAAGTAAACATTTGAAATTTGTTTTCATATATGTGCATGGTTAAACATTGGGAATGCATTAGGAGGGGACAAAAAAGGAGAGATTTAAGAAAAAGATGTGCAATTGGACGAGAACTGGACCATGGCTTGAATATATCATGAAAGTGGCATTTCTTTTTCAATGAACAAATACATATTTTTATTAATGGCCATAGAAAATGGAAAAATAATAATGAAATGGCCATACATTTTTTATTTTATAGGTTATAGCATATATTATCATGTGGACAAAATATACTTGCCTTTTATGCAACCAAAGCATCCCTCAGTGCCTACAAGCATCAGTGAACGAGCATATGCAAAGTTAGGGTAAAGGTGGAGAGCGTAGCATTAGGGAGGTGTAACAACCAAGAAGGGAAGAGCATCTCCCTTTAAGTGAAGAGGCAGGTCTCGAGGAGGATTCTAGAATCACTTGAGCATGTAGGACATGATACAAAACTCTATCAAACATCTACATTTCAAGTTCAAAGGAGTTTCATGCAAAAGCAATAGAAGCTATAAAGCAGAATAGTAAGTGGGAAGAGCCAATGGGTTAACCTCGAGTTAACGTGTAAAGATGTGACTAAAGAGGTAAGCAAGGGTGATGTGAAACCTTTTTTTACCTCTTGCAATGAGAGGCATGGAAGGTGGAAGGCCTAGCTCTACACCAATGAGGATATGCGGTGCCATGCGAAAGTGTTTCTATAGAGATGAATGGATGACTGCCATATCATAGTGATTTCCCACCAACAAATTATTATATACGTAGTTTGTGAGGGGATAGCCAGGGTTTCTCTTAACATAGACCATATGTTAGGGGAGACAAAGATGAGAAAGGCTAGATTTCTTGAGTTTTTATCACCTAGGATATACAACCAGGGGCTTTAGTAGGTACATGATTGGTAACAAGGCACACAAAGACAACACTACAAGACCAAATGCATGCACAAGTAGAGGAATCCAGGAGGACAAGATGTCAAAAATGCATTACTCAATGCATATTCGACAAAGCAGGGCCATGATAGTTGGTGGTTGCTCAGGAAGAGGCTCTTTGAATGCAAGTTCAACCAAACTTTTGACTGGTGAGGGAGGCAGATGGTAGGCGTCAATTGTTGAATAGCAAGCTGACACACCAAATGTAGAGAATATATTAGTATCAAGTGGACAAGATCAATTGCCTATAGTGTTGATAGTCTTGCACTAGATGCTACATTAGGTGGTCTCTACAGGTTCCTATGTGACACCATGTGGTGATCGCTATCATATTGTGTGTCTTGTCAAGAGCCTTCCCATCAGTTGTTGTTGTCTCTTGTGCAATTGTGACTTTTGTATGTCACTTTAGGGTTTGGACATAAATAACCAGGAGATACTGTCAAAGGTTCAAACACAGGTGAATGTACCTTCTAATGTACAAATATTCATTATATTCTTGAATTAATAAGTAGTAAAAGCCATTTTAGTAATTTTGGGATAGTCCCTCATTCCTCTCATCTAGCGTTCCCCCCCCTCCCATTCTTGCATGGCCTTTCGTGACACCCATGGTCAAACTTAAGTTCATTGTCTAAAAATCCATCTCTCTCTCAATCCTACTCACACCACAAAAATGAAGTGCTATATTTTTCTCAATTATTTAATTACATCTGTATTATAGTCATATTAATTAATTAATTATTACATCATAAAAATAATTGATTAATATTATTAAAGTTAATTGAATTAAAATTGTTTCATGTGATATTAAATTTCATATTCAAGATTGAATTTATTTGCAATTTTCTTTTTTCAAACAAGCGAATTTTTTTAAAGGGCTGGTCGATAGTGATTCTCAGTTTTATAGACAGCCCTATATTAAGAAAAAAACATGATGAATAATTAATCAGTAACATGTAAGAAAATAAATATGAGATAAATATATGACATGGTCATTTGTTTTTGTTTTCTCAGTCCAAATTGGAAAATTTAGATTTCATGACATAGCGTGCATGCCACCTCCATTGACCCCTCCCTTCTAAGCACATTCCCCCTTACTCGACCACCCCTCAATGCCATCTGAGTCATCACTTTGTGTGAGCTTTTCGTTTCCCAACTCTGATTGGTCATTGTTCAGTTTGATAGATTTTGCCTCCCTCCCTCTCTCGTCATGGATTGCTCTCCTAATCCCTAGCTCTCCTCCTCAGCTCGCCATCTATATGGTTATCTCAGCTATTGGCACAAATGGAGAGAGAGAGAGAGAGAGAGAGAGAGAGAGAGAGAGAGTATTATAGTCTACAAAAGATCAATGGGGCAAAAGACTGGTAGAAAACCTGATACAACAAATAGAAAGGGTGGGGCTACTAAACGAGAGAGAGAGAGAGAGAGAGAGAGAGAGTATTATAGTCTACAAAAGATTGATGGGTCTAGAGAGTGGTAGAAAACCTGATACAACAAAGTTGAAAGGGTGGGGCTACTAAACGAGAGAGAGAGAGAGAGAGAGAGAGAGAGAGAGAGAGAGATTGTTATATCTACAAAAGATCGATGGGTCTAGAGACTGGTAGAAAACTTGATACAACAAAGCAGAAAGTGTGGGGCTACCAAACGAGAGAGAGAGAGAGAGAGAGAGAGAGAGAGAGAGAGAGAGAGAGAGAGAGAGAGAGAGATTACTTACATTTACTCCTCTTTCTTAAGCGGGTACATGTATGGTAAGATGGTACACTTTTAACCAATTTTTTGAAGCCTTGAGGAAGTAGTATTGGATATGAATGTGTTGAAATTTAAAACTTGTTAACAGGTTACCATAAAACAACCATCAACAGAATGCAATCATCAATGCAACAACATTTTTCCATGCACGTCTTTCCCAAGGTAGAAGTGGGAAAGTTAAATGCCTTTTGCAAAACAAAAGATGACTTCAATCGTGAGTACAATTTGTGTATGGAGGGAAAGAACCCAAGGTGGCTTACCGAAAGGGAGTAACAATGAAGCATTAGCTTTAAGGGTTTTTGGCGATTTCTCAAAGGGCCCACAAGGTTAAACTCAGAACTATCAAGTAGGAACACTACACAAGATCTTATACATTGTACAAACAATGTTATCAAGGGCCTCCGCCAAATTTTGAAGTTAGTCTTGCATTTGCAAGAGGATTTGTATTTGAAGTATGAACAAGGCTAATTAATTGGGCTGATTTTTGAGAGAGTGTTATGAGTAAACTAAGTGCAGAAGGTGGCTTTTACAAAAGTGGTCCCATGAAACTAGTGAACCAATCAGAGGCCTCCTCTATGGCACTACTAGAGCATCCATTGACATTGCATGTACTCCATGCCTAGAAGAATTTAGCGAGAAAATTTTGGAAGCCCAAGTTAGCGACGAAACTAAAGCTTTGTTGGAAGATATCTGGGGTTGGTGCAACAAAACTGCAAAAGGTTATGTTGTCTTTGGATTCGTGGGCTAGGAACCTGAAGAGTGCAAAGTGCAAGATTCATCACAATAAGCAAGTATTTGGATTCATGAAAAGCCTCAGAGAAAGGCCATGTACATTAGAGAAGACCTTGGAAGATGCTAAAAATGTAGTGTTGAGACTGATGCTATTGACATTGATGCTATTATTCTAAAGTAGCTCAAAGATGAAGTGGCAAGCTTACAAACAACATTGCAGTACACGAATCCTTTTGGTGTGGTATCCTATGAAAACCTGCAAACCTCATTAAAGGAAGCACATGTGAAAACTATATTGACTAATTGTTCTTGAGATGTATCTTCTTGGAGAAATTAGGAGTTATTTACATGCACATTATACCTATCACAATTTCTCACTGCATTACTTTTACTCATGTATAGCATGCTTACATGGAGAAGACCACGGAAGTAAATAAAAATAAAAATAAAAAATCCTAGGGGGTATTCCACACCCAAGATTAACACAATAATTTTAAACAAATTGGAAAATAATTGAGGGCTTCTAGGCTTTATTTGTCTTACTATCACATGCTTATGAAGCAACTTATGGTCATGAAAAAAGGCCTAAAGAGAAAAAGATAATTCTTCCTAAACTAGTGCTCAAGCTATTTGTTACTTAAAAAGCATTACAAAGATAACTGATAAAATGATTAAGCAAGATGTAATCGTGAAAAATGACAAAGTGATAGCCATTATATGTTACAATTAGCAATGGAACTAAAGCAAATATAGATAACTCATTTACATAAATATATTTTAATAATTAAATGAGCTTGTTAAAAGGAATAAATGAATAAATTCCTAAGAGAGAATAAAAGAAGACTAAATTTCAAAGGGAGTAAACAAATGAAGACAAATATTTTAAGATATTAGAGGTAAATCAAGAGAAAAAATTTAAGAAGGAAATCACTAAAGATAAAAAGGGGGAAAAAATAAGAAGTAAAATTTGAGAAAAATAAGAAGGAATTAGAAAGAAGAAAATAAATTCCTACAATGAAGGGGTTATATACCCAGGGTGGCCCTATTTTAATTATAGCTAGGGGTAGAAATAGAAAGCCCAAAATTTGTTTTGGGGCTAAAAAATTAAAAATTAATCTTGGGGTTAACTCTTGTTCTACATACATATAAATATATATAAGGTTTCTTTTACAAAGAGGAGTAAAGGCATGAGAAGATATATATATATATATATATATATAAGCAATGAGGAGAAGTTGCATGCAATAAAAGAAAACAGTCAAAAAAGAGAGTGAACTAGGAAAATGCAATAGTCAGGGGGCACAAGTAGAAGCAATTAGAGGGGTCGAGAAGTCTGAGAAGTTGCCAAGACAAGGTGGAGGCATAAATAGACACACCTAACCACATAGAGCTCAAGAAGAGTGCTAGAAAAGGTACATAAGCAAACAGTAACACGTAAGCTAGAGCGGGCAAGGACCTAAGAAGAAGGGCAACTACAAGCAATTTGTGAAGAGGATGGTGAAGAATGCAGCGATGATCATCTTCACGCTGGAGGGCAATTCTACATATACAAAAGTGGTGGAGAGAGGGGTCAGAGAGGAGGGCAGTGAGAATTCCAAACAATCCATTAAGAAATGGATTGAGTTTGAGTTGGCAATGAGAAGGCACTAGAGACAGGAAGAGATATGAAGAAGATGAGGGGGTGATGATGCGATGGCAATGGAGAACCTTAGAGTAAAGCTGGGCCAAAAGCGAGATAAGTACCAGCGATTGGGAGAGTTCAAGGCTAGTAGCAATGAGAGAACCTGCCAACTACTGCAAGAGGGGAGTGGGTAGTGGTGGTTAGGGGTTGGGCGGTGGGTAGGGAGAAATTAAGGGTCTAGTACTAATTAGGGAGTGTATACGTGAATAGTGGGTTAGCATGATTAGGGGGTTAGGGAGTGGTTCAGAGGCAATCAAGGTTAGGGACTGTGGTGAGGGGAAGCAAGGGGTTTGGGATTGAGGTGTGGGTTATGGTAGCATTATAACTAGGGAGGAGGATAGCAAGGGGGGTGCTTGTCTGATGCTATATGTATGCATGTATATATATATACATCCTACCAATAAATATTTAGAAATTAGAGGGTGTAGCTAAGTGGGAGGGGGGAAGACATAAAAAGGGTTATAAAGAAGAAGAAATTTAAAGATGCTAAATTAAAAATGCCATATCAATGAACAATAAAGAACTATGTCATAAAAATTTAAAAAAGGGTTGGGGGGGAATTTTTATTGACTAGGGATAGGTTAGGGAAGAGTTTAAATGGGGGAAGAACCAAGCTAGGGGGGTTTGCAAAGATAAGAATCTGGAAAAAATGGGGGAAGGGAGGATTGCTTGTAAGAAAATTTTAACTAAGAAAATTTTGTGTGTGTAAAAATAGAAACCTATTAACAACACATCACACGATGCTCAGATAAAGGTGAAAAAAACTTTTTTCATATTAACATATGGATACATGAGGACAACTAGTAAACAAGTGTTGAATCCATCTAGAAGTCTAGGTTATGAGGTCGGGGTCCACTTACCTGTCACCATCCATAGAAAACCATTTGTTAGAACAAAATTGGCATCATGTGGGAAGATAGGTAATGCTGGTGTTCCCCAACTTGTTATCGCTTATACCAAAGATACTAGAACTACAAACAAATTCTAAGAGTGATACATAAACTGAATGAATTTAACAGAGGGGTAGTCCACATCCGAGAGTAAAGTCAACCTAATTGAGAATTTTAAGTCGACTAAATTTAGTTGCAAATATAATAAATATAGGCTTGTGCATGCATGTGTGTGTGTGTGTGTGTGTGTGAGAGAGAGAGAGAGAGAGAGAGAGAGAGAGAGAGAGAGAGAGAGAGAGAGAGAGAAGTGTTATACTACCTACTACTAGATGTGTGTGTGTGTGTGCCAATAGAAAACCATAATGGAACTTAGGAAAGATATTAATGGAAAACACAAAAGAAAATATCTAGGAAAAGAGGGAAATTTAAGAGATTTAAGATGGGATAATTAAATAAGAAAGCAAGCATTAAAGAAAATTGAATGAAAAAATGGGTCAATATAACTAATTAAAAAGTTGATTAGTAAGAGTAAATGGATTAATAAAGGACAAATTAAGTAAGATTAAAAGGTGTACCTTCATAAAGAAATACATTAATAAGGGAAGCACCAATAAAAATGACTAAGTCAGATACAACAAATGATTGGATCAACTAAAAAAAGGGGGGTACAAGGGTTCCATTGAAAGGGTTATATGCACATTAATTTAAGAAAGAAGCACTAAAGGGTGGGCATAGTATACACATATGAAATTGTGATTTAAGTGTTAAAAAAATTTACAGTGATATAACCCAATCTATCTAAGATTAACCTTATATATATATATATATATATATATATATATATTTAAACTCATATATGTACAAGAAAATATATGCCCGCACCCAAAATGATTTACATCCTAGTAACTTAGAGAAAGTCCCTCACTACCTTTTAACAAAACCTATAGATAGGCGATGAGCAAGACCTGCATGCAGAGGAGTCATCTTTGTGAGCAAGGTGAAAGAAAGAAAATGTGAGATAATGGGGGGGTAAAAAAAGGTGGTGTGCTTAAATGTTAGATGTACTTTTGAGTCCATCTTGTATGGAGTGGTAGAGCTCACAGGTTGGGGCTAAAAAAAGACCGTGCAGAGGATAAAGGCGCAACAGCACTCGAGGCCAACCTTTCGTGTAGAAAGAGGATCTAATGGCAATCGTTTATGGGTCGTCCACCAGCAGCCAGGCAATAGTAGCAGCAATGGAGGCGGGGTCGTGGGGGTTGCTAGTTTGCACTTTACAGAGCTAGCAATAGAGTAGGATAGATATGCGCAGAAGGGCTTGGGTGTACTAGGTAGGAGTAGCCCGTGCATAGTTTGAGGGAGGTAGATAGCAACAACGACTAGGGAGGCTAGGTGTGCATTCCATAGTTGCAGTGAGCAAAAACTAGAGAGGCATGGTGAGACTAGGCTTAGCTTAGGGGAGTGTAAATAGGCTAGGAGTTTTAAGTCAGGGGAAGGGGGTTAGTTCAGGGAGTCAGGGAGAGGGGAGTTAGACTATCGCATAGGTCAGGGAGTCATTTACTAGACGGTTTTAATTTTAAATGGGTTTAGTTAGTTTAGTTTAGATTTAGAGAAATTCTAAAAATATTTTTTATCTCTATAGCATAAGAGTTCAAAATAAAAAGATTAGTAATGAAAACCCATAGCTAGGAAATTTGTAACAAAATTTTTGGAGTAGAGTTTAACTATAAAAAAAAAAGGGGAAAAAAAAATAAAAATAAAAATATTTTTTGGTGGGAAAACATATATATATGTATATGTATGTATCTATATATATATATATATATGTATGTATGTATATATATAGAAATTTGGGATTAAGGGAGGTAGGTGTGAAAGGGGGAAGGGGAATTTTTAGGAGATTAAAAAAAAAAAAAAAGGAGACATTTGTTAAAGTAGTGAGAATACTATAAGGAAAAAACGGGGGGTAAACTAGAAATTAGGATGAATCGAGGGAAGTATGTGTGGAGGGGAGAGAAAAAAGGGAGAGGGGCAGGAAGGGGCTGAGGGTTTTTTTTTGGAAGTGTGTGTGTGTGTGTGTGTGTGTACCCAACCTAACCCAGAGGGACACCATATGATGGGGGCAAGGCACCCATATGGTATCCTACCCCCCACCCAGAAGTGTTAGTGAGGAAGAAGTATTGATACAACAGCCAGGAAAGTGATTCTCATATATGAATTTAGTAATTAGCCTTTCAATATTACGTTGGAGAAACCCATTATCACAAAATATTTTTATGAGTTTAGTCAAATCCAGCCAGGCCATCTCATGGTTGCATATATGATGGGGACAACCTGAAATAAACATACCTTGTAGCAATTGTTCTTGGGTCTATTGCTATGAAGATTAATAAAGGAAACATTACGGACATGTAGCTTGTCTTTCTTCCATGCAATTAATGAAATATGATTTTTAATAAAAGGTCTTTGTAATATAAAAAGTGGTATTGAGAAAAGTAGTATCCAGAGTAGCGGATCCAATGAAATTCGAAGTAGGTTTTAAGGAAATGACATTAAGAGGGTAAATCCACAAGGGGTGATTGAGTGATCTTTCTTGGGATGAATTAAGGCATCTCAAAATAAACTTATTGTTGCAAAAGTTAAGATCATCTATGTATCTAAAATAGTATAAAAAGTCTTCTACCATATCCCATAGATTAAGGCACATAAGTCTCTCTATAAAAGAGATCTAGAATTTGAGAAGATATAAATTGCACCATGAGGGGGAACATGAATACCCCCATGGGTATTCCAAATACCTGTTTAGCAATGTTCTTACCGATTTTCACATATGCATTAGTCAAAACATAGAGATTAAGTTCAACAAATTTGTCAAATGAGACCTTGGGTTTTTTAATCTTAATAAGCACCAACCTATGATTATGTGTTTTAAACCTTGAATACCCTTTTTTACGAGTAAGTCTAAGTAAAATCTCAAGGAGGACATCAAGCTATCCTCCCCTGTATGTGGAATGACTTCATAGCAAGTAGTAATATCAAAGGCGTGCATGGAAAAAATGGATGGAGGAAGATTAATCAAGAAGTCACAAGAGCTATTAATCATCCAAAAGGCATTAATCCTCTTATGACAGAATTTCCATGCATCATTATGTATGTCATTAACCACTTCTTTGAGTCCATCAATCATGCTTGCCAAGCCAGAGTTAATAACTGCAGTAATATGTGAGAAAGCGCATGCATGATCCATTGGAATTTCTTTTTGTGACTTTTATAGCTACACATAAGCTAAGGTTAAGTGCAAACATCTATTACGCCTAATTCAAATGATCTAATATTTTCTTTGATACATATCGTAATGTTTTCCTCATTCCAATGGTAGATATCAATGCTCCACTCTTGTTTACCTATGCAGAAACTAGATAACTCTACTTGTAAGCCCCCCATATGAGGAGAAGGCATTTGAGTAGCTCGGTTATCTGGTAGGTCCTGGTTCACACCAGATGGGGGCCATGTGTGGCTTGATGGCTGGACGGAGTTGGCACACTACCAACTAGGCTACATGCAAGTGTGGGAAGGCATCCCATGATTGACCACACTGAGGGTAGATGGAGCATTTCCCAGGGCAGCCCACTCTCGGGTTGCGGGGCCTGTTTGGAGCCCCAGGTGATCCCGGATGGCTGTGGGCCAATTCCTTGACCGTAGGTTAGTTGCTCTATTTTGCACACCAGTTCTATCGTATGGTCAGTGGCTTGTTTCGAGACCGACCCCCAGTCGACCGTTGGGCGGACTGGGTCGGTCACCATATTGGGTCTAACCGACTACGACTGGTGGCTATATAAGAGTGAGCCCGTGAATCCCATTTAGTCACTGGCTATAGCAACCCTGATTCCTTAGCATCCAGCCTCCGTCCTCTACTGTTTCTAGCTTGCCATCGAAGCTTCTTTCACAAGAGCGCATGGTTGGGAGTCAGCGCCATCTATTATATCAGTTCTACAGTAATCAAATTTTTGATTCTCCATACTATTTGGTTTTCTCTCTTGCATACGAGATCCTATTATCTATTAAGCAAATACGTTATATTATTTTCTTACATGGTATAAGAGCCTGGACTCTAGCAAGAAGATTTGGTAGTGTGTTTCTATTTGCGAGCAGATTGTGAGAGATGGCCCAGCCCACAAGACTGCGAATCCCACCGTTCGGTGAAAGCGGAAAGTTGGATGGCTCTAACTATACTCTCTGGAAGTTTAAGATGAAGACCATCCTAAGCGCATACGAGTTTTGGGACACTGCTACTCGGGTGGACATGAGGCCGATTGCGAGACCGGGATCCAGCCAATGTAGGATAATAGATAGTACCAACTGTGGATGAGATCCTCGTGTGGACAAGAAGAAATGCAGATCCATAGTGTTCTATTGTTTGCAGTGTAACGGATTCCGTCATGTCGTTAATTCAACATGTCACCACAGCAGAGGAGGCATGGACGGTCTTGAAAAATCAGTATGAGACCACAAATCAGACGTGGATTCAGAATCTGGAGACTCAACTCGTGAACGAGAAATTGTCTGAGTCTGAAGCAGCAGAGAAGTTCATCACTAGGGTGAAGAATCTGCGCGATCAGATGACTGCAATTGGCATCACCATCACCAGTGAGAATCTAGCAAGAAGGTGCATATGGATTCTCCCACCAAAGTACGACGGTCTTGTTACAGCGCTGAATACGCAAAACAAAAATCCACCCCTCAGCTTTGAGGATTTTAGCGCAATGCTTCTGGAGGAGGAGATGCATCAAAAGACGAGGACTGTGGAGAAGATTCGGCTTTCTAGACCGGATCAAATAAAGGTAAGGGTAAGGACTCTAGTAACCCATCTTCTTCTAATGATAAAAAGAGAAAGAAGAAGATCAAGTGCTTCTATTGCAACAAGGCAGGGCACAAGCAAAATGAGTGCCAGAAGAAGATTGCAGATGAGAAGAACGGAGTAAAGAAAGAGTTCAGCAACAGCGCCCAGGTAGTACCAGTAGAGTTGTTCGTAGCAATTGAGGAGATTTACATGGAAGCAGTTCATGTACCTGCAGATGAAGTGGTGCATCGCGCCACATGACCAGTCGGAAGGACTAGTATACCTCTCTACAACCAGTAGGGAATGACATCCTAGTAGCAGTCGGCAATGACGCAAAATGTCTAGCAAAAGGAAAAGGTACGATTGCTCTCAAGTTAGATGGAGTTGTAAAACAGTTGTCCGATGTTCTTTATGTGCCAGATTCCTACTACTTCATGACGTTGATCAACGACTACAGTAGAAGGATATGTATATACTTCCTGAAGACTAAAGATGTGGCCTTTAGTAGGTTCAAGGAATGGCATGTAATGGTCGAGAAAGAATCGGGGAGGAAGGTGAAGAAGTTCATATCAGACAGAGGTGGAGAGTTCACATCGACTAAATTCGAAAGTTACTGCAAAAGTCACGGGATCAAGAGGTAGAAAACCCCACCACATACATCACAGCAAAATGGAGTAGCAGAACGCAAGAGCACGTCATCTGCGAAATGGGCTGGAGTATGATGAAAGGGAAAGATTTGCCAAAGACTTTCTGGGCTGAAGCATGTAACATGGCAGTTTACATTCTCAATCGTAGCTACACAAAGGCTGTGAACGGAATGACTCCACTACAAGCTTTTTCTGGTATCAGCTGCACATTTTAAAGTTTTTGGATGTGACTATTTTGTGCATGTCCCTGATGCCAATAGGACCAAATGGGAACCGAAGAGCCGGAAGTGTATTTTCTTGGACTACAGTGAAGAGGCGAAGGGTTACTGTCTCTATAACCCTGTTACCAAGAAGGTGATTGTAAGTCGCGATGTGGTCTTCACAGAACAGCCGCATTAATTGGAGGAGGATGCTTCCTTCCCAGACAACCAAGACCATGATATCCATCCAATACCACCACCAATAGCAAACCGAACTCCCCCAATGGTGCTTGGGAGGATTCAAGATAAAGAAGATGAAGAAGAGCCTGCAGAACCACAACGGCAACGGCCATTCCCGAAGTGGGTAAAGCAGCTTTTGGACGGTAGAGAACCTCCAGCCATTGAGGAGGAACCATCCGAACACCGCCGGTCCAAGAGATTAGAGGAGCAAAGAAGGGCGCAGGAACACTTGGTCAAATATGCTTTGATGACAGATGTGATCCGTGCTGATGAACCCAAGTGTCTTGAAGAGGCACAGGGTGATGATAGGTGGATGGAGGCTATGCAGTCGGAGTATGGCTCCATAATGAAGAACAACACTTGGGACCTTGTGGATCGACCACCAAAATGCAAGGTAATCGGCAGCAAGTGGGTGTACAAGACCAAGTATAAGTCCGACAGCATGTTGGATAAGTACAAGGTGACTCGTGGCAAAAGGATTCGCACAGGTACATGGTTTTGATTATCAGGATACTTTTGCTCCCACAGCATGACTAACCATAATTCACAGTGTTTTGGCTTTAGCTGCCTAGGGAAGGTTGCCCATGTTTCAGATGGATGTAAAATATGCCTTTCTGAATGGAGATCTCAAGGAGGAGGTATACGTGGAACAACCACCAGGTTTTGTGATCCATAGTTTAGAAGGTAAAGAAGGCACTTTACGGTCTGAAACAGGCCCTAGGAGCATGGTACCAGTGAATTGATGCCTACTTTTTGCAAAATGGGTTCAGGAGGAGCCCATTTGATGCAAATCTGTATATCTTTAGAGAAGGAGGCAGGTGTATGATCATGGTCCTTTATTGGATGACCTTGCCATAACAGGGAACCATGAAGAGAAGATCTCGCAGACAAAGCATTTGCTAGGAAGAGAGTTTGAAATGACAGACATCGGACTGATGCATTTCTGTTTGGGGATTGAAGTTTGGCAGGAGCCGAAATAGATCTTCATTTCACAGCTGAAGTATGCTGGAGAGATACTGAAGGCATTTGGCATGGCTGAGTGCAAGACAGTTGGTACCCCTATGGAGGTTGATGTGAAGCTCTCAAATGAGGATTCATCACCACTGGTGGATGAAGCGAAGTACAGAAGACTTGTGGGTAGTTTGATTTACTTGTGCAACACATGGCCAGACATTAGTTTTGCGACTGGTGTACTAAGCAGGTTTTCCAATAAGCCCAGGAGAAGCATTGGAGGGTAGGGATGCAGGTGTTGAAATACATCAAAGACACACTTGATTATGGCATCACCTATACCAAGGGTTGGTTCTCCATACTATCTATTTTCTCTCTTGCGTACGAGATCCTGTTATCTATTGAGCACAAATGTTGTATTGATTTCTTACATGGTATCAGAGCTTGGACTCTAGCAAGAAGATTCGGTAGTGTGTTTCTGTTTGCGAGCAGATTGTGAGAGATGGCCCAGCCCACAAGACTGTGAATCCCACCGTTCGGCAAAAGCAGAAAGTTGGACAGCACTAACTATCCACTCTGGAAGTTCAAGATGAAGACCATCCTAAGCACATATGAGCTTTGGGAGGAGTCGTCTTTGTGAGAGCAAGGTGAAAAGAAAGAAAACGTGAGATAACACAGGGTAGAAAAGGGGGGGGGGTGTTTAAATATTAGATGTACTTTTGAGTCCATCTTGGCTTTTATGGAGTGGCAAAGCTCGTAGGTTGGGGTAAAAAAAAGACCATGCAAAGGATAAAGGCGCAACGGTGCTCGAGGCCAACCTTCTATACGGAAAGCGGACCCACTGGCAATCATTTATGGGCCGCCTAGCCCAGCAATAGTAGCAACATTCAAGGTGGGGTCGTGGGGGTTGTTAGTCTACACTCTATAGAGCCAGTAAAAGTAGGGAGCACTAGAGTAGGATAGATATGCGCAGGAGGGCTTGGGTGTACTAGGTAGCAGTAGCACATGCACAATCTAAGGGAGGTAGATAGCAATGACTAGGGAGGCTAGGTGCACATTCCGTAGTTGTAGTGAGCAGAAACTAGAGAGGCGTGGTGAGACTAGGATTAGATTAGGGGAGCTTAAATAGGCTAGGAGTTTTCAATCGGGGAAGGGGGTTGGTTCAGGGAGTTGGGGAGTTAGACTATCACATAGGTTAGGGGGTCATTTAGTAGAGGGTTTTAGTTTTAAATGGGTTTACTTAGTTTAATTTAGTTTTAGAGAAATTATAAAAACACTTTTTATCTCTATAGCATAAGAGTTCAAAATAAAAAGATTAGTAACGAAAACCCAGAGCTAGGAAATTAGTAGCAAAATTTTTGGAGTAGATTTTAACTATAAAAACACAAAAGGGGAAAAAATAAAAATAAAAATATTTTTTTGGTGGAAAAACATATATATATATATATATATATATATATATATACATAATTGGGATTAAGGGAGGTAGGTGTGAAAGGGGGAAGGGGAATTTTTAGGATATTAAAAAAAAAAAACGAAGGAGACATTTGTTAAAGTAGTGAGAATACTATAAGGAAAAACAGGGGGTAAACTAGAAATTAGGATAAATCGAGGGAAGTATGTGTGGGAGGGGAGAGAAAAAAGGGAGAGGGGCAAGAAGGGGCCGGGGTTTTTTTTTAAGAACTGTGTGTGTGTGTTTTAAGACAAACATTATCCATCTTAGTCTTATCACAATCAAGACAGTATGTGACAAGACAATTTTTACATGGAGATATAAAATTTACAAAATTATAAATACCAAATGATATTGAAGGAGCTCCACTCACCTACATCCATCCACAAAAAAGACAAGTTAAAGCTAGGATCCTTACTTGTGGGACTGTAGACTTCACAACATAGCTCCACTTGTTGCAACATCATAAGCCATTTATAATGTTAAAATATATCGACCTTGGATGGTGGTGTGTCTTGTGGCATGTCAATATTTGAGTCATAGGTACCTAGATGCTCCATGTGAATGATGTATGTAATTCCTTCTTTCTGGATTGTCATATCACAAATTTTCCAAGTAGGGAGTCATAAGAGACTTCACATCATATTTTTAATCGTAACTTTTCCCAAAAAAAAAAGTCTATCTTGCTAGTATATAAAAAAAGAGAGTTATGGTCATCATAATATAGGATCATATTCCTATTTGGAAGTCAAAGTTGTTTTTCCTTGATCGCTTCTTTTTGCTAAGGTACTTGTTTTCTTAAAATCAATAAGACAAAGACTTGCCTAAGTCATTCAAATTTCATACTAACTTCCCAGAAGACAGAGAGCTAAATAAGGTGCCGAAAAGAGATACGTGCATATGGAGCTTTGATAGGGGAACCTTGGGAGTGACTAACCTCAATCAAAACATTTTGTGGGTGTTCCTGATTCACTGGCGCACTCTCCTCCACACTTTGTGTGTGTATTACCAAGCTCCCAAAGCCTTTACGTACGAAGGTACTACTCATGCTCATGATGTCTTTCGTGAAGAGTGGGCATCATTAGAATGCTCTGACTACTCTCAGTATATCCTACATAGTACTATCTAGATAGCTATTTGGAAACATGTAGATCTTATAAAGTTATTGCTTGACTACAGCCAGTCATAATCATGCAGTCATACCATGATTTATGTGCTCCAGATGTCGTTCCTGCCTTGCTAGCTATTTTAGCTTCTATGGTATCCTTCCTGCTACCACAACTTCTCGTTTTTGATCCCTTCGCGGCTTTTTTTACATGCAGAAGACCCACCATCTAGGAGGTGGCTATGGTGGTTGTGTATAAGCATAGAGAAGATTACTGACATTTAGCAGTAGTGCAAGAAGACTATAGGCTATGGCCACGGGCAGAGAGAATCGAGGTGTATACTTGGCTTGTACGTCTCAGGCTTGTGAGAAAGAGATGTAATGAGCCAAAATGGCCTATATGGTTGGCTTAAAAATCCATTTCATGTATTAAGACGACTCAATTGGTTCATTTCAGTGTGTTGATCCATTCCTACATGAGCAATTTCACGTAAAGTCTTTGATAATTTTCATGCATTTATACCTTAAAAACCATGTAAATCTCAGCACCCTTTTTTTGATATTTTTGCAATGTATTTTGGAAAAAAGAAGAAGACGAATCCCAATGACTAATCTTCTTATTTATCCTTCAAACGCTTCCATCAAAAGATTATATATCAACGTCATTGTTGATAGTGATGCTTGTCTTCCACACGGGCTGAAATACTTGTTCCAATTATTTCAAGGACCATTGGATTTCTTATTAATGAAAAGGGAGAATACCACTCTAACATTGTCAAGATCCAGTAGTGAGTGCTAGTGCAACACTATACTAAACTCTATGTTTGTGTGTGTAGATTTAATAATCCCATCAATAAAGGAACCATACAATTAATTCAATCATTTGGATAAAAGAAGAGACAGACGGGATTGTATGCAGCTATGCGACTATGTTAAAGAACAACTAGAGAAGTGGCTAGAGAACTATAGTCCCGGGATATCAACAACGTAGCCAAAAAAAAGACAACAATGACATAAGAATAAGAGAGAGTGTAAGGTGATGAATGTAACCAGGGTAAAGGAGGAAAAAAAGGTTTGAGCACCTGAGACATCACCAAGAGCCACCAACTAAGAGCGTAGATCGAGTGGGAAGGTGTGCAGCTAAGGGAGAAAGTGTGGTGGTAAAGCTAAGATGGGCATGCAGAGCTATACGAGTGTGGGGTGCATAAGGCAAGGTGCGCGGGGAGAAGTGGTGAAGAACAACAACAACTATGTGAATATAGAAGTGCAAGTTGGAGATGTAAGATACGATCAACCAAAAAAGTGAGAGAGACAATGAAGTGCAAGGGAATGAACGATTCCACGTAATGTTCGTAATGCAAAAGAAGCTAAGTGCACAGTATGGTAAGGCGATGAGAGGGAGAGGGTGGCAGTGGGATAAGAAGTGCATGTCCCTGTGCATGTGTGTGTGTGTGCACATCTGTGTATGTGTATACACATGCATTGTGGTGCATACGCGCATGCACACACATGTGTGTGTGTGTGTAAAGAGTACCGAAAGACACTATTTATACAAGCTTTCAATAAGTATAGATTACAAGGAGTACTCAAGGCACTATAAATGTGTGTGTGCGCTGTGAGTGCAAGTGTGTTGGCATGTAAGTAGTGCTTAAAGGCACTATATACATAAGTTTTCAACAAGTATAGATTACATAAATAGTGCCAAGTGTATGCATGTGCAAGCACCCTTACTCTTGCACATGTAAGGAGTACTCAAAGGAACTATTTACACAAGTTTTCAATGAGTATATATTCGAATCCGAAAAGTGGGCATACCAGATCTTGAAAACTTGACAATGACATAGCCATTCTACCACATCTAGTTTGTGTGTATGTGTGTGTCTACGTGTGCATGCTATGTTTGTCTGTATGTCTGCATGCACAAGCACATGTGCATGCACACACACGTGCATACGTGCGGGTGTGTGTGTGTGTGTGTAGAGAGAGAGAGAGAGAGAGAGAGAGAGAGAGAGAGAGAGGCATCCCTTGGGTTGGGGGGGTTTTAGTGTAAGGGTTAAGGGGAACTTAGTTAGGGTGTTAAATTAGTTAAGGCAGCTTAAGAAAAGGGGGGGGTTTGGGTTTTGGGTTAGGATGTAGTTAGGGTAAAAGGGTTAAAAAGAGAGTAGTTACAAAGACCATAATTTGGGGGTGAGAGAAAGAAATCTTAGAGGGTTATTATAATAAGAGAGTAATGTGTAGGGGATTAATATAGTAAAGACGTATATAGACCCATGAGTATTAAGTAATAATTATTTTAAGTAATTAAGAAAATGGCCATGGGAATCATTACAAGTAAATGTATGTAATTATGTAAAGGGTCTAAGCAAGCCAAATAAGAATAAAAAAGGCCTCCTTTACCAAAAAGCAAAAGTAGGTGTAGTTAAAAGGTGTAAAGGGTGTTGATGTGACTAGGCGAGGAAAATAGAGGGGTTTAAAAAGGGTATAGTAGATCTAAAAATTATAAGAGGGACAAAAATTTAAAAATGGGGGTTTTTGGGATTAGTAGAATGAAATAAGAAAAGTTAAGAGGGAACTTTATCTTTTTTTAACAAAATGAAGTAGAAAAAAAGAAAAAGGGGGGTTTATGTGCTTGAGTAAGAAGATTTTAGCGGAGAAAAATTTGTGTGTGTGTGTTTAAAAGATATTCTAAATGATTTGGGGGGTTGAAAACTAGGGCAATTTGTGTAACCACCATGAGTGTAAGAAAATAAGAGACGTGTGTGTGTGTGTGTTTAAAAAATAGAAACCAGTAAACAACACGGCCCACGATGCTCTGAAAAAGGTAGAAAAAACTTTAACAATGACATATGGATTCTCATGAGTGCAACTAGTAAAAAAGTGTCAAATCCATCCAGTAGTCTAGGCTTCGAGGTCAGGGTCCACTTACCTACCACCATCCAAGAGAAACTAGCTGTTAGAACAACATAGCTTCAAGTGGGTAGATAGGTAATGCCACACCCTTGTGGAAAAGAGAATTTTCTCTTGCTTTTATTATTATAAGCAATTCATTTAATGATGATGATGCTGATGATGATGATGATGGGGGGTAGTCCACACCCATGATTGGAAATTGATGGTGAAAACAAAGGAAAAAAAGGGAGAAATGTTATTGAACCATACAAAATAACTTGCAAGTAGGAAAATAAAAACGGAACTCCTAAGGGGACAAGACAATTAAAGCACTAATTGGTAGCAGTTTTAAGATACTTAAGCAAAATTGCATAAATTTTCATACATCGTTTGAAATAAAAAGGGCACTTAAAATTAAATTTAAATAGGTTAAAAAAGATAAAACAAATTTATTCACTAAGGATATTTAAATGAATAAAGCAATTGATATGGATAAATCCTCGAGGATAAATCATTTAATTTAATAATGGAAATCTTGGAAAGAAGAAATTAATTTATAGAAGCTACAACAAAGGAAAATTGATTATCTTACTAAAATTGAATAGAATTAACTAGAATTTCAACAAGATTAAACTAAAGAGAGCCAAACCTATATATATATTTATACATGATTAAATACAAATACATATGAATGAAACCATAAATAATGAAGCATTAGACCTTTTTGTTAGAGAAACCTATTAAAAGTCAAAGCCATCAATAACAATATCTACAAGAATACATACATATATATATATATATATATATATATATATATATTTATATATACATGTAGCATTGAGATATCATATAATCTTACATGTAATCATGTAAGATTATATATATGAATAAATGTACAATATATATATATATATATATAACTTCAATATGGATGATTACCACAAACTTATTCCCATGTAGAAAACTAGCATGCAAGGCAATCAAGAGTAGTGAGATAGAGGACACAAGCGAGTTGCGTAGCTAGTAGGCTCAACCTTCAAATCAAGAGAAGGGAGGCATAAGAAACTTTTGGAAGAGACATGTAAGGTCATCTACCAAAGCTACAAAACACAAGAAGCAGAGAAGAAAACCAAGAGCTTGAATGTTATGACCAAGATAGTGATGTGGAGTATGAAGAGCAACCGCCCATCTCGGGTGAAGCCGTGAAGGTAGATGTGTTCCACTAAGATTGAGGCACCTCCGAGCGGAATTTGTAAAGCAGACACACGGCTAAGTAGAGAGAAATAAGGCCATCAGAGGAAGTAGTAATAGTAAACGTCGAGGAAGCTTAAACAGACTATCAAAGACATTGCAAAAGAAATGCACAACCAGCACGAGAAGTAAGGGAGGAGCAGTGTGTGAGACACGAGTAGCAAGATCAAGAGAAGTAAAAATGCAGGCATGATGGAGAAGGGTGACAAAGTGCCACGCTGGTAACTCCTTTGCCTTCACCTCCTTCACCATGCAACAAAGGCAAAAGCTAACAATAAGAGTATCATCGGGAAAAGTAGAGAGGTGATCTCAGGGGAGACTTGTCAACAAGAGATAAAATGCACAGTGCATGCAACCGTAAGGGTAAGAAGGACAACCACAAAACGGGTCGATGCAAAAACAGAGAGAGCCCTCGGCTAGTGATAGAGAGAAAAAAGTAGATGAGAAAGAACGTAAGGTGGTTGTGATTGCAATCAAAGGTGCCAACCTTGGAGAGGTACGTCGAAAGGAGAAGGGGCAGAGCTTCTGGGATTGTTGTCTCTGTGCCAACATGGACTTAGGTAGAACATAATGTGTGTGTAGAGTAGTGACAAAGCTCCGCTTGTACTTGCACAAGGCTAGGAATAATCCCTCTTAGAAATCCTACTTGCATGTTCTACATGCAAGTTCTACATGCAACTCCTACATGCGAGTTCTACATGCAACTCCTACATGCAACTCCTACATGCAAGTTCTACATGCAACTCCTACATGCAACTTCTATATGCAAGTTCTACATGTAGAGAGAGAAAGTCTTACAATTCCTACATGTAGAGAGAGAAGCTCTCCAACTTGTATAAATACCCCATAATGGAATGAAGCCCAGACTCTTTGGGGCATTGTGTTAAGTTCTACTTTGGTATTCCAAGCAATTGTCTCAAGTGTCCATGCTTCCTTGCACTCCACGTCCAAAAGCATGTCCTAACCTTGCAACTCCTCCTCCCTCTCCTCCAACCTTGCAACCCATCCTCTCCCTCTCCTCCTCCCTCCTCCTCCTCCCTTCTCCTCCTCCCTCTTCCTCCTCCTCCCTCCTCCTCCTCCTCCCTTCTCCTCCCTTATCCTTCTCCTCCTCCTTCTTCCTCCTCCTCCTCCCTCCTCCTCCCTTCTCCTCCCTTCTCCTCCCTTCTCCTTCTCCTCCTCCCTCTTCCTCCTCCTCCTCCCTCCTCCTTCCTCTCTCTTCTTTCCCCCATGCTCCTACACGTTCTTCCTCTCCCACTCCTATGCTCCCCCTAAACCCTTAGTTCCCCGACCCTTGACCTCCATGATCTACAAGGGAGATGAGTTCTCCACCATGTACTCTACCCTGAACCTTGGAACCTCTTCCAAACTCTGGAACCTCCTTCTAAACTTGGGAACCTCTCTCTAAACCTTGAAACCTCCTTCTAAACGTTGGACCTCCTAACCCTAGAACCTCTTCTAAACTCAGGAACCTCTCTCTAAACCTTGGAACCTCCTTCTAACCCTTAAACTCCTCCTAAACCCTGCAACCCCTAATGAAGATGAAAGCCTTCATTACCTCAACCATGATGATACATGTTCCTTTTACACATGCATGCACTATGTTTTCTTACCACACTTAAGCCTACGTCTCTCATCGGAATACGACTCGAGGTCCTAAGCTACACGTATACTACAAATGACAACCTGATATATCTATAGGTGACAAAAAGCCTCGGAACCAGGGATGTTTTTATCAAAGCTATGCTTATATATTAATATAAAATCTTGGCAAAAGTTTTCAAACTCATTTTTAAAGTTTCACAATATTGGTAGAATGTAGTGATTTTTTCAACATTTTCTTTTGAATTTTGAAGGAAAATATGTAAATCCTAGCGAAACTTTAAATTTTTTTGCATGAAATTTTCAAATCCTGGCGAATGTTTCATTTATTTTTAATAAAGCATAACAACTTTCAATACCAATATAAAAATTTAGCTTCTTAATGAAACTAACTTGAAAAAATCATCCATGCTCGGAACCCTGCATATTGAGAATACCCAGCTCTTCCTACGGAAGCAGTGGGAAAGAGCCAACATTTGGCATCGCTGCCAGGTAGACTAGTGTCTCAAGTAAAGAGCAAACATAAAAACAAACTACTTCGAACTTTCATGAACATATCACTCAAGAGCTAGGAGAGCTAAAAATTTTCCAACTCAAGTAAAAAATAGAAAAATAATTCCTAGCTGAAACTCTTCGTTACTGGTTTAGGAAAATGCATGTTTTCTAGAAAAACAGCACCTTAAGGAATAAACCAGACCATGTGATGGTTGTCAGAGTGTAGAGCTTGAAATTTTGAACAATTCTCCTTTTTATAGAAGCACATTCTAACACAACCACCAAAAGTTATGGCCAATCGATGATTAAAGGTTCTAAATGCCATAACCCAAAAGAAAATAAAAACCACCTCCTTAGTCAAACATGGGCAAATTCAAAGGTGCACATGTGTTTGACTAAATCCACAGCCCCCCCTCCTTCCCTATAAAGAGCACCCATTCCTCTCATACTTTTTCTTTGACATCTTGCCTCCATCCTCTTCCCCATTCTGAGCCCTATGCAAGACACTTCTCCCTCTCCATCGACCACCACCCTACTCCCATCCTCACATGGTAAGTTACTTCGAGCCCATCTCATAGATAACCTAGCCATCCACCCACTATCCATTGGTCCTCAACAATCCTGTTACATCGATAAAGACTTGGAAAGCGTTCAGGTGACCATCTCTTCCTCCCTTTGGATTTTTGTCAAAGTTTTCCGTTCGTCAAGTTTTTTCCTTTTTTTTTCTTTTTTCCCCCTCCACCATTCCCCCCTCCACCACCACCCCCTGCACTTCCCCCTCCCCTTCCCCCCCCCCTCCTTCCATTCTCCTCCACCCCCCTCCATCTCCACCACCACCCCTCCTCCATCTCCCCCTCCACCACCACCCCCTCCCCCCCCCCCTTCTCCATCTCTACCTCCCCCCCTCACCACCACCCTTCCCCCCCCCCCCCCCTCCATCTCCATCTCCACCACCCCCTCCACCCTCGACCACCCCCCCCTCCCATCTCCACCCCCACCCTTCCCCCCCCCCCCTCCCTCTCCACCACCCCCTCAACCACTCCCTCACCCCCTTTACCACCCCCCATCTTCCCCCCCCACCCCTCGATTCCACAACCGCCCCCCCCTCCATTCCACACACACAACCCCCCCTCTCCACCCTTCGCTTTCCCCCCTCCTCCCCCCCCCCCCCCCCCTCTCTCTCTCTCTCTCTCTCTCTCTCTCTCTCTCTCTCTCTACTCCCCCTCACCAACCGCTCCAATTACCACATAGATAGCAAGGGCTTAAAGCCTGCTGTTGTTGCTAAGGCCTGTGGTAGCATGCCAGCGGTGCTCGCCCTACCAGCGATGGCACCCGCCCGTGCCTGGCCTTTTCCTCACACCCGCCCACCCGCCTCTACCTCACGCCCCTCCCCTCCTACCCTTGCCTATGCTAGCCTCCCCTCCACCCTCCCCCCTCGTTCACAAAAATGCCCTCCCCCCCTTATAGACTCTCGTCGATCGAAGCGCGACCCCCCCCTTCCCCCCCGAATTTTTTTTTAAGTAATTAATTATTAATTATTTTATAAAAAACCCTAACTTGACCCTAGGACTAACCCTAGCTAGGTTAGTTTTACCTAGGTCAGGTTAGCTCTAACTTAGGTCAAATTAAACCAATCTAGTTAGTTTAATTGTAGGTTAGTTATACACAATTAGGTTAGTTTAACTTCTAGTTAGTTAGCCTAATTGGATAGTTAGGCTAGATCAACTAAGTGTGGTTAGTTTATCTAACCGTCCTCAGTTTTAACCCACAGTTAGGATTATAGGCTAGTTAGACTAACTAGAATTCAATTGGTTCAAACCCTTCAGTTCGACTTAAATTCCATTCACACCAACCGTAAGACCAAGGCCCCCTCCCCAAAAAAAGGCCAATTTTACCCCTACTTCAACATTTTGTATCACGCCCGTTTGGGACCCAAACTGGACCCCGTTTGAACCAAAATTTCACACATGGAAACACCACGCTATGAGGCATTTTTTCAGCTTATTGCACATCATTTTGGCATCCCTAGCACTCGCTCATTCGTGCCCCTGTGCAAGCCTCGTTGTGCACTAATTTGCTCGTATCTTTACGCCGTGACCTCCGTTTGATGATCCGACTGCACCGGCATTTCCCTACACATGTAGGAAAATCTTAGGCACATTATTACCATGATGGTCCCCAAAACACTAACACCACTCTAACCCTCTAATCAAAACTACATCAACACCCACACTTGCGACGGTGGCAGAGACACCCATTGTAAATCTCACCCAATTTGCATGCAGCTACATTCCGGCCAATGCCTTCGACTCCAATGCTTACCAAATTTTCATACAACTCCATTGCAACCATTGCCCCCGACAATCCTCTACCCCAAATCCCCCCTTGAAATTCAATCAATCCCTTTAACTCCTCCATGCCACAACATGGCTGGACTGTCGCGAAAATGATGGGGATATCGACCTCGATGTAGAGGCTGACAAATTTTTTAATCGAAGAAATAATAACACTCAAGGTAGGTGCCCCTTGGGTAAACTGGAACTTCCCAAATATAATGGTAGGGGAGATCCAGCCCGATTCCTCTAGCATTTTGATGCCGCATGCCAAGTAGGTGGAGATCAATCCCATGAAACCAAGGTGGCTTGGTTTCCCATGGCCTTAACTGATGAAGCGTCAAAATGGTACCTAGACTTCTAGTGGAAGAGCATGCCACATGGGACCTGCTTCAAATAGAATTTGAAAGATGCTTTCAAATAGAGAGGCTCATGATCCCACTCTCCAACTAAGCAAGATCGAACAAGGCCATCGAGAAGATGTACGCATGTACCTGGGCAAGATGAAAAGATTAATCGCCAAATGTGACCCATGCCCTGATGCAAAGTACCTCATGGGTTGGTTCATTGCAAGACTAAGAAAGAAAATCCAAAAGGATATGAAAAAGATTAGCAGCTCTATGAAACATTCAATGCCGCTCATGCGGCAGCCATTGACATCGAGGATCACATGACCGACTCTGACACTAGCAGTGATGATGGCAAATCTAGTGCATGAGATAAGTTCTCAAAAAAGGACAAATCCAAGTCCACTACTGAAACATGAAATGAAGATCACTTAGAGGCCATGACCATGAAGCTGAAAGAAGACATGATGCAAGCCATGGAACAAAAACTTCACTTGTCTCATTTGCCAACTTAGACATATCCACGGTAAGAAAATGTATGGTGTCCACACTGCATGGCCAATCATACAACAAATGACTGCCTGGTCCTAAGAGCTAGGATCACTACACAAGCAAATCCACCACCAAGGTTGTGGTGCCATATTTGCATCATCGGCAGCCATGATGAATTGCATCTTCAACATGCATAACAACCTGCCTCGACCTCAACAATACCAAGTGGTACCCATGTCAGTGTATAGGCAACTGGCACTTGCACAAGTGCCCCTAGCTCCAAGGCTAAATCTTGTTCCTGTTCAGACACAAGGTTCAGACACAAGTCTCACAACTACTCAGGAATCTAAATCCACGACCATATCCAACAACACCAAATCTAGCTCCTCAGGCAGTTCCAATACATCAACTTCAAGCTGAGGAAGTAGACTCGTCATTTGAGTATGAAATAGAGTACCCAATGTACTATGTAGAAGGTGCAGAGGGTATAATACCAGTTTATGCAAATCAAGTATGTCCCAACACATATCAAGCACCAATCAAGTGCTAAAGTTGTGGAGAAAAAATCACAGGATCGCAGAGTGCCCTCATCGTGGTAGCCCCGCTACTTTCCAACCAGTCTACAGAGATTGTGGCATAGGACATGCCTGTACGGATTGTCCCATGAAAAATAAAGTCCCACAATAAACAAAGGTTAAGCCTTGATGTCCCAATCAGCATCATTGGGGTGGACCATCAAAGTCTAGGTCTGGCAAGTGTAATAACACAACCTGTAAATGTAATTACATGTCAACAGAAAGAGGCCACCAAGGACCCTAACATTCCAATCCAACCAAAGCAACTTATTAAAAAGAAAGCACAAGTGCCTCCACCTCCACCAAGCAATGAGAAGCTGAGCTCATCCACATCAACTCCTGAGCCTCAAATAAAAGAAGCTCCATACCCAAATGTAGAGGTGGAGAAGGCTCGTTTTAAGGCACTTCAAGAATGGGTACAAAAGGAACAAGCTCAATTTGAGGCTGAGAAACAAGCTCAAGACCTAATCCATAACTTGGCCCCACAAAGTATTGATACTGTACTCGAGCCTCTATTCCAACAATAGACTCCACAACATAATGTACTGCCACATCAACTTGAAGGAGCCGCACTCTCTAGCATCCTGAGTTGCCTTGTGTCAATTCCCATCGGAATCCTCCTATGGAATTGTCCCAATCTTTGGAAGAGTTTCAAAGGATGGATTGAACTCACAAATCCCCGTCTTCTCATGAATGACATCGAAGATATCCCTGTGGGATGGGTGAGAGAGATGACATATGCAACATTACTGTGCCTTTCATACACAAGGCATAATATGAAGTCCAAGCCATAGTGGATGGTGGAGAACGTGTAAATGTCCTATCAAAGGAGTTCTATGATGAATGGGGTCTCCCACCAATGCAAAACGCTTATTTCAACATATGCCTTGCTGATGATTCACGGCTAAACCCTTGGGAATAGTAAATGGAGTGTCCACAAAGGTCACAGGAGTTTACTTTTCCCTTCAATTCACAATCTTGGATCTCCCCAAAAAATTCTATCAAATCTTATTGGGATGTCCTTGGTTACGGGAAGCATCAGTCCTCCATGACTGGGGACTTGTAGACTGACAATCCAGAATCATGACACCGTAGTCAGGGTGAATGTGGGAACAGGAGCTATAAAACCAATTGTGCCTAGATCATTGGATGACACATCTTCAACGACAATCTCAAGCAAATCAACTCCCTTGCAACAGCATGCCATAGCGGGCGATTCACAAAGCAATATAAATAACTAGATACAAACATTGGCAACCATCGACAACTGCCATTCATTAGACCCCATCTTCTCACACATTGATGCTAAGGTGCTACAGCTAGATCCTCCACTCACACATGAAGAACCAATCGATCTAGAGGTGCCATTCTTTATGGCTGACCTCGAGTGGAATAATGAACCTAAAGAAGGTACCCATACCAATGATGACTCAAATTTTCCTTGGGACCTTGAAACAGAGGTTGAGAATGCTGAAATTGAAGATCAAATCTTTGATAATGACTTAGACATTCTGCATGCCCTAATGGTAGTTGAGCTCCCAAAAGTTGAACCTCCAATGTTGAATAACAGCAAAAGATCCCGTAAGAAAGCTGAAGGAGGAAATTGCAAAAAAGCCAAGGCCGAAGAACACTTCAATGAATTCCAATGAGTCCAAAGTCGAATTGGACCTTGCAAAGCCAACTCCCTCAAAATCAGAACCACCGCCTCTTGAATGGTCCACTGAGGGACTGGAAGGGGTATGCACAGTAAATGAACCCTTACTTGGAAACACCTTACCAGTGGAAAAGTTACCCCACAGTTCCCAATGTATGAAGTTTCAGAAATATAAGCCACATGTGCAGATGAAGCTTGATTAAGAAAAGAAAGTCAAGAAGAGCCTAACAAAAATTGGTAAATGCAAGTATGCCACCCAGTACACGTGGCACATGTCAGGTTAGTTCAACACCATCAGAGGCCAATCTTCGAGAAGTGCCAGAATACTTCAAGAATTACACAAGTAGCAATGTGCCAATAGCAATGCCAAGACCACTAAGAGAATCTGAAGTTCAAGAAACTGCTAGCATTGGAGAAACTCCAATCTATGAGGGATCAGCAAAAACATGCACAATAAACTCATCTTTGAAAGGGGAGAAGAAAAATTGGTTTTCATTGGGAAACAGCTTCGACAAGAAGATGAAACAAAACTCAAAGCACTCCTAATGGAATACCGTGACTGCCTAGCATGGTCATATAAAGAGATGAAAGGAATTTCACCAGAAGTGGCAGTACACACGATACCTATAAGGGAAGGCGCTCACCCTAAGGTATGTGGACCTTATCGCACAAATCCTAAGTATGGTGCCATGGTTTATGATGAGCTAGAAAAACTCCTAGATGCCGGATTCATCTACAAGATAGAGCACACTGATTGGGTTTCACCCATTGTCATTGTTCCTAAATGCAACAAGAAGCTCAGAATATGCATAAAATCAAAAAAAGTGAATGCCACCACAATTAGGGATCACTATCCCCTACCCTTTACAGAAACAGTGTTGGAAAAGGTGGCAGGCTCTGAAATATATAGCTTCTTAGATGGCTTTAGTGGCTATAACCAAGTGCAAATTGCAAATCAAAAATAACATTTGTTACAGAATGGGGTATTTTTGCATATAGAGTCATTCCATTTGGCCTTTGTAATGCCTTGGCCACATTCCAGCGAGTCATGTTCACAGCTTTCAAGTCATTTCTGAATAAGTTTTTATAGGTATTCTTGGATGATTTGTGCATCCATTCAAACAAAAAAGACCACTTCAAATGTCTTGAAGTAGTACTAATCAAATGAAGGGAGTATGGCATCTCCCTAAATCCAACAAAATGCTAGTTCATGGTCACCCACAGAGTTGTTTTGGGACACATCGTCTCTTAACATGGGATTACTAACATGGACCAAATCAAAATCATCATGGAATTGCCTCCTCCTACAAATTCCAAAGGTGTACAGGTCTTTATGGGACATGATGGCTATTATAGAAGATTTATATTGTGGTATGCCATGATAGCTAGACCACTTTACAAATTATTAGTGGAATTCTTATGGACAGAAGAGTGCAACCAAGCCTTTGAACTTTTGAAGTGGCGCCTAATCACAACACCCATCCTTATATCTCCCAATTGGGATATTGATTTTCATGTTCATACTAATGGATCCAAGTATGCAATTGGGAGTGTGCTTTGTCAACCTGGTGAACATAAGAAAGACTACCCATTCTACTTCGTCAGTCGACAACTCAATGATGCAGAGATCAATTATACCACCACAAAAAGAGAAGCCCTAGCAATGGTGTAAAGTGTAAAGAAATTTCGGCACTATCTACTGGCAAATGATTTTGTCTTCTACACTGACCATCAAGCATTTCTTTATCTTGTGAATCGTCTGTGTACAATAGGAAGAATAACCAGATGGCTCCTCTTGCTTCAAGAATTCAACTTCAAAATAGTGTCTGCAAAGGTGCCCAACACTACATTGCCAATCACATGTCTCATGTCAAGTCGGCAGAAGAAGCCACTAGAGTAGAAGATGACTTCCCAGATGCCACACTATTTCAAATAGATGCTATTCCAGAGTGGTGTGGAGATATCATTGGGTATTTAATGATAGGAAAACCACCCCTTTAAATGAAAGCAGTAGATGCTAGAAAACTAATTCTAAAGGTTGGACCCTATCAACTCATTGCAGGACAACTATACAAGATGGGCAAGGACTAGGTATTAAGAAGATGTGTAATGTCTCATGAGATCATGCCAATCCTAAGCGAAGGAGGACAATTCCAAGGGGAAGCCATAGCAAGAAAAGTTCTCCTTATAGGCTACTGGTGGCCAACACTATGGGCAGATGCCTATGAATATGTAAAAGGCTGTTATGTATGCCAACGGACTACTAAACCACAACACAAAGACTTCAATCCCCTAACAACTATTTGAAAAATGGGGGATTGACTATGTGGGTCCCATCCATCCCAACAGCAAAAGGAACACAGGCATACTACATCATTGTGGCCACTAATTACTTTACAAAATGGGCTGAATCTAAAGTAGTCAGAAAGGCAGATGCCAGAAGCACAACAAGATTCTTATATGAAAATGTGATCAACTGATTTGGATGCCCCATTGAAATTGTGTCGGATAGAGGCACACATTTTGTCAATGAGGTAATCCAAGAACTCTTGTCTGGCTTTATGATAATCCATAGAAAAAGCACACCCTACTACCCCCAAGGGAATGGACAAGCCGAATCCACCAACAAAATAATATACATTATCCTCACCAGTGTAGTAGAACCATAGTGTTCTGATTGGGTAGAGAAACTGAATGCATCCTTATGGGCATACAAAACCACACTCAAGGTCAGTACAAGGAACACACCTTTTCAATTGGTGTACGGCCTTAAAGCTATGGTCCCACTAGAATTTATTATACCGAGCCTACGTATCGCAGTATAGGAACACATGGGAGACCATGAATCCTTGAAAGAAAGGCTCTATCAGTTGGAGAAGCATAGAGAGATAGGACTAGTTGCCTACCATGCCATGACAACAAACACAAAAGAAAGGCATGCTATGTTAAAATTGAACTTGAGTTAGGAGACTACTATTATTATTATTATAGTTATTGGATGGGGGCACCATGCATGAGTTTGGGGATTATAGCTTCAGTGAGCCATTTTTTTTAAAATTAGAGGTTACCACTTGACTTTTTACTAGCTTAATAAGGCCATATTTGTATATAAGTAAGTGCTCAAAAAAACCCAATTTTTTAGCTCACTAAGTGAAGTTGAGTGGAGAGGATATGCTCCAAAAAAAAGTCCAAACCAAGAGAGAAAGTCCAAAAATTTTGAATAGTATGTTGGAAGCAACATCTTACTTAGAGCAAAGGGGTCTAGGCAGTTTGCATGAGAGCTTGAAATCCTTGGAGGATAGTCCTACAATGACCACATACATCAGGGACTTTCTCCATCTTACCACTCCAGCAATGCAAAGGATGGCAAGTACGGTACAATCACTATACATCAGAGCCCACTAAACATTATCCTCGACAGTACAATCATTCAAAGGGCTTTCTCACTACCAACACATGGTGCCAAATACCCTACATGGCCTGCCGATGCAAAGTTTCTTGAAGTACAGTCTCTTCTCACCAAGGGCACACTGTTCCATAGGGATGGCATATTGCTTCCCACAATCCTTAACCATACCTCAAGGAAGCAGCACAATTCCTATCCACAATCCTGGGGGTTAAGTGCGGCAAGAATCGATCCCTTCCACTTTGCACATTTGTTTTACTGAGTAGGAAGCTAAAACAAGACTGGGTCCAACACTTAGCCATCTTCTTTACAATGAAACTAGATGGTTCATCAAACCAAAAATGTAAAATTCTACACTTGTTGGCTATAATCATCAAAAAAGAGCTACAAGAAAGAGAAATGACTCTACCCTAGTCACCAAAACCAATTGAGGAGTTGGACATACCCTTCTCACCTAGTATGGGGGCTGTCACCAACTTCTCCTACTTTCACATGGATAAGTGCAAATGCCTTAGAAGAAATACCTATTCTGGAGGTCGAGATTGAGGAATTGCCCCATGAGATGCTACAGCTCGATGCACAACTGCAACCAATATATCTCCAACAATAGCATCAACCAGAGCCTGAGGCAAGATCAGCACCAGAACCTAAGGAAAGAATGGCACCAGAGCTTGAGACTACATCATCACTAGAACTGCCCATCGATGCCATGCCAGTTGATGAGCCACAAGGGGAGCTAGTGCCAGATCAACAGTATGACTTTTGTACACAAGGGACTAAAATACCATTGGAACAACCTCCCCCAAGTACTATAGAATCATCGAGATGGCTACATGGGCACCACTTTATCAGCAGTATCGTCAGACCTCATCACCATCTGTCATTCTCCAACATCAAGCTAGCCAAATGATCCAAATGTCAGAACTATTCACTAGCTTGGCCAAGGAAGAATATGCAAGAGAATTGGACAGACAACAGATTGTAACAGAAATCGAAGACCAATTCAAGGCAATCGCCATAGAGGTCAAGGTGCAGATAGATGAGAAGGAGGTAGAAGAAGTGTGCATGAACCAAGCTCTCCAAGCTCAAGAGAAGGCAGTGAGGGATGTGACGTACAACCTCCACCAAAGTCAAACATAGCTGATAGCAGTAGTACAAGCAACGGAAATCCTACAAACCTACTATAACTCCTTGACATTCACACATGCTCAACAAATGGAGGTAGTGGCACAAGCTATGACTCACTCTAATTCACAAAAATAAGAACTCTAGGATTGCAAAGACAAGCTTGAAGACATGAAACAATCTTTGGTAGTATGTGCCTTCAGCATTGACGAGCTTACAAGGCAATGAAAAATCTTAAAGGACCAACTTGCTACCGCTCAAGAGGCCAGCACTTCACAAGCACAAGTCTTGGACCAATGGTCCAATACCACTGAAGACATTCCTCAACAGGCAAAGGTGACCTTGCAAATGAGAAAGCTTAAGGAGGCATATACAACCATCTACCAGCAATACAAAGAAAAAATGAATGAGATGCACTCCCAAAAGATAATCATCTCCAAGCTTGAACTCCAATCGCTAGTGCACAACAATGAGGCATTGGAAGACAACACCAATGAAGCCCCACTACAATGCACAACTGTGGTGTACCAAGAGCTTGTGTGGCTGCTCTACAAGTGGAAGATCACCTCAACGCACGCGCGCTTATCCAATGGAAGCAACTCCAAATCAGGATCATATCTACTCATTTAACAATCAAATGGGAACGTTCCATAGGGACCAAAACTCTGCGTATAATTTGCCAAGACTTGTCTGAAGATGAGAAAAATATATTCTGCCTGTCTACACATGCAAGCTTTATAGCATTCAGGACGAATGCTTTCATTCCATATGTATGCCTCATGGGTAGTCCTCCCCTCAGGGTTATTATAGGTTTGTTGCCATTGCTACAAAGGCCATCACTATTATTTGCAAGTCACGACATAACTAACATCCCACCCATGCAGCTGATGATCCCATCGCACTAGCAAAAAGAAGTGTCAAAAGATGATAGGGCCTATCTCACATCCATCTCACATCCAACTTCCCATATCTAACCACTCTCTCTGCCAACCTCATAACCTCACTTACCCTTGCTGCTACAACCCTCTTAACCTCCCTCAAGCTCCATCCTAACATTGATTCCCTCCATCGTCTCTTTGCTCATGCCTCTCACCATTTTCAACTAACCCAACAGTCACAAACTTACGAGCCCCTCACACCTAGCTTCTTCCCCTCCCTTGCTAATCCTACCCTTGAGGATTACCAAGCTCCTCAAACCATTTGCCCAGTTCTTCCCCTCCTCCCCTTTGCTCCCCCTTTTGCAACTAACACTCTTCCATATTTCTTCCCAGTGTCCCCAGATTCTCTCCTTGCCCCGTCATCACCTCCAACACTACTTGTGCTTCCATCAGTAGAAAATGACATAGTATTTGATTTTGAATATCAGGATCCGAATAATCCAATTCGTACTCCCATGCCAAGTTCCAATGATGGGTATGATTTTGATGAGATACCACTTCCTAGTAACCCCATCAAGGAATTTTGGAGCAAATATCCTGATATGAAAACTCATGGTGGATGGACTCTAGACAACTTTCCTACCAACCTTCGTCAACGTCAAATTAGTGAAGGTTGGATAAGCAAGTTGGATCCACAACCTGATTGGCGCCATCCCAAGCTCTTTGATGTAATCTTCTTGAAGGAGTACCTACGTGCACCTCCATGTCTCAGAACTCATCCCAAGCTCTATGCAGTTCCACGACGTAAAAAATGGGAAGCCAACATACACACTTTGGATGAAGATCGAACCATTAATTGGCCAATGATTGAACCATACTCTGGTGTAGAATGGAATATCCAAGGCAGAATGATCCGAGCACTTCAACAGTATGAGCAAATAATGCGTGGCAACATTGATCGCTTCCTTTTCCTAAGTGCTATATTCTGTAAAACATTGGAATTCATTCTGGAGGTCCCATGTTACCTCGATACGCATTTACCTCCACTTAGTTTCAATCCCAAGGAACGGGTCGATGCTCAGATTACAAGCCACGACTCTATCAAAGAGTGATCTTGTTAGAAGCATGCCACATATCTCTGTTCGAACAAATAGTAGATACAAGCTATCTGGAAATTGAGCAAAAATTGTACGGTGCCAAGGCTTTACAGCAAGATCGACTGGCACGACACAAGTTCCACAGCCACTGGACTAAAGGCATGGCAATCCAGGTATGTGCTCACAATAAGCCATAACCCGATGACGGGTAATAAAATGGATCCAGGAGTATGTTGTCTCTGTGCCAACATGGACTTAGGTAGAACGGAATGTGTGTGTAGAGTAGTGGCAAAGCTTCGCTTGTACTTGCATAAGTCTAGGAATAATCCCTCTTAGAAATCCAACTTGCATGTTCTAGATGCAAGTTCTACATGCAACTCCTACATGCGAGTTCTACATGCAACTCCTACATGCGAGTTCTACATGCAACTCCTACATGCAACTTCTACATGCAAGTTCTACATGCTAACTCCTACATGCAACACCTACATGCGAGTTCTACATCCAAATCCTACAAGCTCTACATGTAGAGAGAGAAATTCTTACAATTCCTACATGCAGAGAGAGAAGCTCTCCAACTTGTATAAATACCCCATAATGGAATGAAGACCAGACTCTTTGGGGCATTGTGTTGAGTTCTACTTTGGTATTCCAAGCAATTTTCTCAAGTGTCCATGCTTCCTTGCACTCCACGTCCAAAAGCATGTCCTAACTTTGCAACTCCTCCTCCCCTCTCCTCCCTCTTTGCAAGTTCTAGGTGTGGGGGATGTGTTGCATCTTCCTCATTGCTCTTCATATCATTGAAAATCGACCTTAGTTCGATTCGAATAAATAAGAAAAGATTCATTCCAATAAATACAAATTGACCCTATGCTATCACTTCACAAATCGACCCAAGGTCGATTTGCAAGATGCACGGGTGTGTCTTACAATGTGTGTGTGTGTGTGAGTGAGACCATGATCAACAAATTAACCTAAGGTTGATTTAAAAGCTTATCCATTGTGTTCAACATCCTATGCTATCATTTCTCAAATCGACCCAAGGTTGATTTCCTAAGTGTGTAGGTGAGTCTTAGAATGTGTTTATGTGTGTGTGTAATGTCTTAGAGAGAGAGAGAGAGAGAGAGAGAGAGAGAGAGAGAGAGAGAGAGAGAGATATCACCATCATCCATGAAGTCTAAATCGACCTAAGGTCAATTTGAAAACTAAAACCATAATATGATTGTGTCTAAGTGTGTGAGTGATCATCAAATATAAGCATGGCCTTTGTGTTCAATAGGCAATGCTGCCACTTTGTAGATTGACCCAAGGTGGATTTGAATTGTGTGTGGGCATGTCTTATCAAATTGACCTAAGGTCAATTTAGAAGCTTGGCCATTGATAAGAATTTGGGAATGGTCAACAATTATAAGAACTTGAGAGTTACCAAGTTTTGAAATCGACCTAAGGTCAATTTGGAGTTCATCTATGTTGGTGATCACTCATGCATTAGAGGGGTTTAATTAAAAAGGGGAGAAATATGTAATCTATAAATAAAAAAAGGTTTAATTTAAAATGAGAACGACCAAAACCTATAACATAAATTAAAAGGGTTTAAATTTTAAAGGATCAGATAAACAAACTATGCAAAGACTAAAACATAAATTTGTTATATTAGAGTTCAGGGTGGGAGGAAAACAAGAGGGAGGATGGGGGCAAATATTGTTTTTTAGACGGGTCAAATTATAAATTTTAAAATAGCCAAGATTTGAGAGAGGAGGGGTGATGAAATTAGAAAGGGGTTTATATGATCAAGTTTTGAGGATAGGGGGATTTTAAAAGGTAAGGAACTTTAAAGAGCAAGAGTGGCGCGGGGGATGGGGGTTATCTACATAAATTTTCAAAGGCAAGGGGGGGGTTCACGAGGGGTAAAAAGCTAAAAAGGGAGGAGGGGCACTTTTTTTTGGGGAGTTTAACCCTTACCCTGATAGTCACGCTCTCCCTACCCTAATCGTTTCTTCTACCCTAATCATTTCTCGTTTATGACAACCTTTGCCTTGCCGCCTCTCTATCTCACCTCCTCTGGTAAACTTTTCTCCCTACCTTAATCTTCATGATAGCCTCTACCTTGCCGCCTCTCTACCTCGTTGCCTCTCTACCTCTCTTCTCTCCCTATGTGCTGCCTCACCTCCTCACCTCCTCGCCTTACTCACATCCTCACCACAATAGCTCGTAAAAGCTCTGCTCATCGTGCAACTCAGGAACGGCTCTTCTCAGCCCTCAAAACACAGCAACAAATAGGGATGACTTACTCACATCCTCACCAGCAGCTCTCGCTAAAAGCTCTGTTCATTGTGCAATATCAACTTAGGTCAATTTGGAAGCTGTAGTGAACATCAAACATAGTAGCGCCATGATGAAAGACAAATTTGAAATGTAAATTTAGAATTAAATTTAAAATTAAACTTTTAAACCTAAAATTTAATTTTGAAATCTCAAAGTTGCAAATCGACCTTAGGTTGATTTGCCAGTTGATTAAATTTGTGACTGAATTGAAATTTGGAATGTTAAATTTAGATTTATAAACATGAAATTCAACTTTAGAATCTAAAACTTGCAAATCGACCTTAGGTCGATTTCATGTGAATAGATTGAAATTGTAAACATAAAATTTAATTTTGTAATCTCAAACTTGCAAACCGACCTTAGGTCAATTGAAGGTATGAACACACACACAATATTGCAAATAGACCTTATGTCGATTTGGAAGCTATTGTTAACATCAATATAGTAGCATCATGATGTGACACAAACATACGTGCACAACACACATAGACACAAGCACGCACGCATGCACACACACATGCACACATGGAGGAAAATACAAATTCTATAGCATCAAATCGAACTTGGGTCAATTTGATATGTTTTCTAGAGATATGCACATTGAGACAAAAACAATTTCTTGGGCACATAAATACACACAGAAGAGATTGTAAATCAATTTTAAGTTGATTTGGAAGCTGTTGTGAACACCATACATTCTAATATTATGATTTGACATTCACCAATGAACACATATAGAGAGGAACATTCTATATTATCAAAATCGATTTATGATTACTAGAGATACACAGGTTCTAAGATATTGCACTTTTTATCACTCTCATCCAAGCCTAATATCCACAATGAAGTAGGTCAATTTGAAAACTAAAAATATTATTGGACACACAAACACACACATAGAAGAGTGCAAATTGTCCTAGGGTTGATTTGGAGCATCATAAATTCTAACATTATGTTGTGACACACACACAAACACACACACCCATAGAGCAAAACAAAAATTCTATAGTATCAAATCAAACTTGGGTCGATTTGATATTGTTTCTAGGATACACACATTCACATAAATACACATAGTTGGACACATAAACACACACACGCACTCAAGATTGCAAATCGACCTAGGGTCGATTTAAAAGCTTTAGTGAGCACCAGATATTCTAACATTATGATCTCTCTCTCTCTCTCTCTCTCTCTCTCACACACACACACACACACACACACACACACACACACACACACACACACACACACACACACACACACACACACACACACACACACACACACACACATACATGCCACGTGTGGGGAGAAAAACACAAATTCTACAGTATCAAAATTAAACTTGGATCGAGGACATTCTAACATTATGTTGTCACACACACACATACACACACAGACACATACATGCACACACAAAACCCACACTTATAGAGGAAAATATAAATTATATTCTATCAAATCAAACTTGGGTTGATTTTGATATGTTTTCTAGATATTCACAAATTCACAAGCAAACATAGATTCTTGGGCACATAAACAAAAACACACGCAATTTTGCAAATCAACCTTGGGTTGACTTAGAAGCTATAGTGAACATATGACATTCTTACACACATCTATCATTCATGTTAATGTGCCTGTGTGAGTAATCACCCATTATTCATGAGGTGTCCTCTACAATTATCACATTGCAAATCAAACTAAGGTCAATTTACAATGTGTGTTGGGTGCATCTCTGGATGTGTTGTGGTGTGTGTGGAGTATCTTAACATTTTTATCTATCATCTATGATGTGCAGATGGACCTAAGGTCAATTTCAAACTTAGAATTTATGAGTATGTTAGTGATCATGAAGTCATTGCAAAAATCTTGGCCATTGAATTCTATGCTTTTACTAACATCATGCTTGAAATCGACCCAAGGTCGATTTGTAGTGTTTTTATGTGTGTCTTATAATGTGTTTATGTGTGTGTAGTATCTTAAAATAAGTTGTTATGTTTTTGTCATATATGAAGTTCTAGATCTTGCAAATCGTCCTTGGGTCTATTTCAAAGCTAGAACCATAAGCATGCATAATTAAGATAGAAACTCACACATCTCTATATACCCCACATGTATTTCAAGACTAACAATGCCTAAAGACATTGCGAATCAAGTTGATTTTAGGGGTTGTGTTTGAGTTATACATACGTTGTAAAAAATTGAAATCAATTTTCTTCTTTGTTATGTTTGAGATTACTAATATGTGTGGATTGATGTATTGATAAATTCATATACATATGCTTGATAGTAATACTAACAATGTGTGCCATGTACAGGAATTCATTGGATACTGAAAACGAGATGAAAAATCGAACAAATGTGACACCAAAACAATCACACAAGAAAGATAATTTAACAAATGAGACAAAATAAACAAAATGAGAAAGCAAATCCAACCAATGAGAGCACAAACGAGATGGAAGTTTTAGATAAGAATGTTGGGACATCAAAGAAGGTAGAGGTTTTGAAAATATTTGATATAGTTGAATGGTATGTGGATACTTATGCAATGGATTATGCTAAATGTCTAGGAGAGTTTACCATGTTTATTAAAATAGTGAAAGGAAAGGTATGGCGCACTCTTGGTAAGGTACTTGATATGTACGAGGGTGTGGATAGGAAAGAAAATCCACATATTTCTGCTGAAATAAAGACAAAGAGAGGTGAAGTGGCAATGGTGAGAGAAACACTGGATAAATTTGAGGCTACAAGGATGTTGAGATATCGATCTCCACTCGCCTCCCACTCGCGATATGCCAGGGTGACCGTTGTGCATTTATGTCACCGACTTGTTAGCTACAGATGCGGTTGGTACACCGCCCATGAATAATAGCTGGATGACAGCTATCCTTCTCTACACTAGTTCGTGGCTCAGTTAGTATGCCACCTTAGTTAGTTGAGTTTGGTTTGAGACCCACATATAGGGTTCTTCTATTTCTTTGTACTAGAGTTCTTTTGGCTTTCACAACTAAGAAGAGGAAAACTGTTTTCAGCCTCCACCTTTGTGTGTATTCCCCCATTGTGTATGTGAGAAAGCTGCAAGTGAGACTCCTTCCCTCTCTCCCACTATCTTCACATGGTATTAGAGCCTTGTTCGTGGTAAGGAGCTCAAGAAAGCAAACCAAGTTCGCAGTGTCCTGGTAAGAGGACTAGTGTTGCTTTCCTTTTTCGAGTTTGGGAGCAAATCTCTGCAGGTAGCACAGCCAGAAGTGCAAGAGTGCACTGTCTCAGATTGAGACGCCCTTCGCGGTGTGGCGAGAGGGCATTATATGCTGGGGGGAAGGCAAAGCCCCTGGTGACTTTATTTTTTTGATTCGAGGTAATTTCGGGGCCCGTTTTGGAGGCGGAAGTTCTCCGCAGGCACTCAGAAAAAGGCCCTGTTTTTGCTGTGCGACCACTGTTCTGTAGGTCGGTGAAAAGTTGCCGTAGAAATTGCATCGTATGCCTGTGCGCAGAGATATTGGGATTTGCAGAATCATCCTTATTGCTTGTTGATGCAAAATCGTCACTAGGAAGTGACTGTGTGGTCAAAAACCACTTTCGTCAGGTTTGCAGATTTGCCCTTGTGAGGCAGAAGCTGTGTTTTTTGAAGTGACATAATATTTTGCAGTGTTCTGTAATGGCGTCTGATTCTCTTTCACAGATTGTCACTGAAAAGCTTGACAAGAACAACTTCCAAGCATGGAAGTTTAGAATGACGAATTTCCTTATGGGAAAAGGCTACTGGGAGTTCATTATAGGAAATGAAGAAGAACCAGTTCTTCCTAATGTTCCCAATCAACAGGAAATGCTGGCATTTAAAGGATGGCATGAGAGAGCCAGAAAAGTTATGTACTAGCTGTCTATCAGTATTTCAAATTCAATGATTGTGCATATTCAGGATGCAAGTACGCCAAAGGTGGCACGGGATACTTTGGCTAAAATGTACAGCACAAATATGCAGGCCAGGAAAATGCAGCTCAAGCAGGAGCTGCACAATGTGCAGAGAGAAAATATGAGCATCAATGACTACCACATGAAGGTGAAGAAAATTGCAGATGCACTTGCTTCCATTGGGTCGCCAGTGGATGATGACAATTTAGTTTCTGTGACCTTGAATGGTCTAGGAAAGGATTATGCACAGTTTTGGACATCCATTGCCGTCCGTGAAAAATTTCCTGATTTTGAGGAGTTGATTGCTCTTCTAATTTCTGAAGAGCAGAGAAATGGTGGTGCATCTTCTTTAGGAGGAACCTCAAAAGAAATTGTCTTCTACTCAAATGCTGGAAGGGGTAGAGGCAGAGGTAGAGGAGGCCGATCTGGAGGCCATGGTAGAAATCAGAATATGCAGCAAACTCAAGAAAATCAGTCCTATGCAGGAGGACGTGGTAACTCTAGAGGCAGGGGGAGCCAAAGAGGTCGTGGTGGATGGCAGAGAGGCCAAAATGCAAACAGCAATATTGAATGCTACTACTGTGGTAAAATGGGGCATATGGCTAAAGACTGCTACAAAAAGCAGAATGACATTATGAATGGAAAATTGCAGCAAGGCAATTATGCATCCTCTAGTAGACAGGGTGATGACAGAAATGAGCATTTGTTTATGGTACAGCATATGACAAATTCTGTGACAAGTGCAGAAGAAAGCAATGATGTGTGGTATGTTGACTCAGGTGCATCAAACCACATGACAGGTCATGCTGAATGGATGCAGGATGCAAGGAAATGGAAAAACCAGGATTTGTGGAGACTGGTGATGATACTACACATCCTATTGTGCAGATTGGCAAAATTCCTTTGTCTATGCAGGATGGGAAAAAGAAATACTTGTCTGATGTATTTCATGTCCCGAACATCACCAAGAACCTGGTTTCTATTGGTCAAATGGTTGAGCAGGGCTTGCAGGTCAGATTCAATCCTCATGGATGCTTTGTTGAGGATATGAAAAATAATGGTCGCTTGATAGCAAAAGGAAAGAAGAAAGGCAGGATGTTTACGCTGGATGCAGACATGCCTGAATTGAGTGTAGCAATGTTTGCACATGGGACCGGTGTAGTTGCAGATATTGATATCTGGCATAAACGCATTGGTCATGTTAATGTACAACGACTTAAATCAATGTAGGCCCAAAATATTGTTGCAGGATTGCCTAAATTCAAGGTTGCAGAAATGCATAAGGTGTGTGAAGCCTGTCAATTTGGAAAACAGGCAAGGAAACCATTTCCTAAGCATGTTCAAGAGAGTAAAAAGCCATTGGAATTAATCCACTCTGATGTGTGGACTACTAAAGCTGCATCTATTGGAGGCTGTCACTATTTTGTCACATTTATTGATGACTTCAGCAGAAAACTTTGGGTGTATTTTATGAAAAGTGAAGTGTTTGGGCACTTCAAAGCTTTTAAAGCTATGGTTGAAAAAGAAACAGGCCTGCAAATAAAATGCCTAACGTCAGATGGAGGGGGAGAGTACCTCTCAAATGAGTTTGCAAGGTTCCTATAGGAGCATGGCATAAAGCAGCAATATTCATGCAATCATACCCCATAGCAAAATGAAATTGCAGAAAGGAAAAACAGGCATATTGGAGAGGTATCTCGGGCCATGCTAAATGAAAAAGATCTACCAGATTATTATTGGGCTGAAGCAGTTGCTACAGCAGTCTATATAATGAACAGGACTCCCCTACAGCAATACATGGCATGACGCCAGAGGAGATGTATACTGGTAGGAAACCAGACATTTCTCATTTGAAAATTTTTGGTTGCACTGCCTATGTTCATCTGCCAGATGAGTTGAGGTCCAAGTTGGATCCAAAGGCTGAGAAGTGCATCTTTATTGGTTATTCTCTGCAGCAGAAAGGGTATAGATGCTATAACCCTTCTACACGTAAGTTCACAGTGAGCAGAGATGTTGTTTTTGATGAGATGAGCAGCTGGTATAAACTAGTAAATGTGATGATTGATGTAGATGCACAAAATGGTAATGCTGCATAAAATTCACAGTAGCAATCACAAAATATCAGTGGACCTGCAGTGTCCTCTAGCAGTGGTTCACGAAAAGGATTTAAGAGAAGGTAGATCAGCCCATGTTTGATGTGAATGCAGGTCACTCTTATGTGGATGGTGAATCCAGTGGCTCAGAGCAGAGCATTGATGATGAGTTGGGTATTCCTTCTGTTGTTACACCTGGAGTAAGGAAGACCAGGGATGTTTTGAGAGCACCTGGAAGTGAGCCTATTTTGTGCAGGCCTACCAGGGTTAGGTATCCTGTGGATAGGCTGAAATATGATGGATTTATAGCCATTCACTATGCCTATATGGTCAAAGTGATATAGGAACCAGAACCCACTTCTTTTGAGCAAGCCATGGGAAATGAAAAATGGGAGAAAGCCATGGATGAAGAAATGGATGCCTTAGATGCAAATGCTACATGGGAATTGGTGCCTTTGCCTAAAGACAAGAATGCAATTGGCTGTAAGTGGGTTTATAAGATCAAGCACAATGCAGATGGTTCTCTGAATAGATACAAGGCAAGATTAGTTGTCAAGGGGTATGCACAGACATATGGCATTGATTATGAAGAAACTTTCAGCCCGGTTGCAAGGATGGCAACTGTAAGAGCAGCCATTGCTATGGCTACATCAAAGGGATGGTCTTTACATCGTATGGATGTAAAGAATGCCTTCTTGCATGGTGATTTGCAAGAAGAGGTATTTATGGAGCAGCCAGCAGGTTATGTTCATGCTATTCATCCTGAGTTTGTTTGCAGGTTGAAGAAAGCCTTGTATGGCTTGAAGCAAGCACCTAGAGCATGGTCTAACAAGATAGGACAATATCTTGTCACTATTGGCTTTTAGATTTCCAAGGCAGATTTCTCACTCTATGTGAGAAAAACAGAGAAAGGGATTATGCTACTTGTCATTTATGTCACTGATGATTCGATCATCACAGGTGATAGTGATGAAGATATCCTTCATGTGAAAATGCTATTGAGGCAGAAGTTTGAGATGAAGGATTTGGGAGAGCTGCGTTATTTCTTGGGCATTGAGGTGATTAGATCACCAAGTGGGATACAGCTCTTGCAGAGGCAGTATGGACTGGACATGCTGTCCAAATATGGGATGACAGGCTGTAAGCCTATTTCAGTTCCTTTGGAGCAGAATGTGAAGCTGAGCGCAGATGCAGGTGAGCTTCTGGAAGACCCTACTACGTACAGACACATAGTAGGAAGTTTGATTTACATGACTATTACCAGGCCAGATTTGAGCTACGCTGTTGGGTTGGTAAGTCAGTTTATGCAGGCTCCAAGGAAACCGCATTTGGATGCGGCTAGATGCATACTCAGGTATGTGAAGTCCACATTGCAGTATGGACTATTTTATGAGGCTAAGGTTCATCAGATACAGTTGCATGGATACACTGATGCTGATTGGGCTGGTAGTATTTCTGATAGATGATCTACCAGTGGATATGTGTTCTCTTTTGGGAGTGCTGCAGTCACTTGGAGCAGCAAGAAACAGCCTACAGTTGCCTTGTCGAGCATAGAGGCTGAGTACAGGGGTGCAGCAATGGCTGCATCTGAGGTAGCTTGGTTGCATAAGCTACTCTATGATATGCATCAGTCTACAGATGGGCCAGTTGTCATTTATTGTGACAACATGAGTAGTATACACTTGGCAAATAACCCAGTCTATCATGCTAGAACAAAGCACATTGAGGTGCATTATCACTATGTGCGGGAGAAGGTTTTACTAGGTCTTATTGATCTAGTTTATGTTAGCACAAAGGATTAGGTAGCTGACATGTTCACGAAGGCATTGGGCGCAGAGAAGCTGCGCAAGTTCAGAGACCTGCTTGGTGTGCAGGAATTGGGATTGAGCTCGAGGGGGAGTGTTGAGATATCGAGCTCCACTCGCGATATGCCAAGGTGACCGTTGTGCATTTATGTCACTGACTTGTTAGCTACAGATGCGGTTGGTACACCGCCCACGAATAATAGCTGGATGATAGCTATCCTTCTCTACACTAGTTCGTGGCTCAGTTAGTATGCCACCTTAGTTAGTTGAGTTTGGTTTGAGACCCACATATAGGGCTCTTCTATTTCTTTGTACTAGAGTTCTTTTGTCTTTCACAACTAAGAAGAGGAAAACTGTTTTCAGCCTCCACCTTTGTGTGTATTCCCCCATTGTGTATGTGAGAAAGCTGCAAGTGAGACTCCTTCCCTCTCTCCCACTATCTTCATAAAGGATAGTATCTAGCTTCAGTAATTGGAATATGGTCAGAGAAGTGGGCTAAATGCATTGATCAAGATGAAGAAGCTAGTGCCATTACATGTTTTAGTTACAAATATGATAATTTCATGTTGTCTATGACACACTGGAATTGCAGGGCCAATAGATAAAAACTTTCATGACCAGTGTCTACAGTGGGGTTGCACTTTCAATGTATGGATATTGCAAATATGTTGTCTCATGATATTGTTTTGGGTCTTGTCATCGTTGGCATTGTGTGTGAAGAAAGATTGAATCAATGGAATCAAGAGGACTTTTCTCATTTAATAAGACTCTTGGATTTGATTAACAAGAATGATGAATTTGTCCTCTTTGCATTTATCAAGGAATTTAAAGAAGTTGCAATGGTGATTGGATGTGCAAAGTAGCTCAATTGGAATATTATCTTTGAATGGGGTTCATATGACAAAGATGCCAATCACGCATCTCATCAATACATGGTGCTTCGTGTCTCATTTTACGAAGGTGATTAATATAATCCTCATCAGTTCATGTCATTGAACTATGAACTCAATCTCTCTTGGGTAGAAATAGAGAATGCAAAAGAGAGATGGAATTCAAAATATGTTGGTGTTTTGATTGATTCATTCTATCATGATGGACACCATGTTGTATTTGTAGTTACAGGTGTAAAGAGAGTGGGAGAGAAGGAAGGAGTCTCACTTGGAGCTTTCTCACATACACAATGGGGGAATATACACAAAGGTGGAGGCTGAAAACAGTTTTTCTCTTCTTAGTTGTGAAAGCCACAAGAACTCTCAATACAAAGGAATAGGTGAGCCCTATATGTGGGTCTCAAACCAAACTCAGGTAACTAAGGTGGCATACTAATTGAGCCACTAACTAGAGTACATAAAGATAGCTGTCATCCAGCTATTATTCATGGGCAGTGTACCAACCGCATCTGCAGCTAACAAGTCGGTGACATAAATCCAATGCCTTAAACATGACCAATGTGTTTATGCCAGATATCAATATCTACAACTAGAACGGTCCCATGTGCAAACATTATTGCACTCAATTTAGGCATGTCTGCATCCAACGTAAAAATCATGTCCTTCTTCCTCCCTTTTGCTATCAAGCGATCTTTATTTTTCATATCCTCAACAAAGCATCCATGAGGATTAAATCTGACCTGCAAGCCCTGCTCAACCATTTGACCAACAAAAACCAGGTTTTGGGTGATATTCAAGACATGAAATACATCAGACAGGTATTTCTTTTTTCCATCCTGCATAGACAAAGGAATTTTACCAATCTGCACAATAGGATGTGCAGTATCATCATCAGTCTCCACAAATCCTGGTCTTTCCATTTTCCTTGCATCTTGCATCCATTCTGCATGACCTGTCATGTGGTTTGATGCACCTGAGTAAGCATACCACACATCATTGCTTTCTTCTGCACTTGTCACAGAATTGGTCATGTGTTGCACCATAAACAGATGCTCATTTCTGTCATCACCCTGTCTACTAGAGGATGCATAATTTCCTTGCTATAATTTTCCAATCATGATGTCATTCTACTTTTTATAGTAGTCTTTAACCATATGACCCATTTTACCACAGTAGTAGCATTCTAACATTGTTGTTTCCATTTTGGCCTCTCTGCCATCTACCACAACCTCTTTGGCTCCCCCTGCCTCTAAAGTTACCACGTCCTCCTCCATAGGACTGGTTTTCTTGAATTTGCAGCATATTTTGATTTTTGCCATGGCTTCCAAATCGGCCTGCTCTACCTCTGCCTCTACCTCTTCAAGCATTTGAGTAGAAGACAACTTCTTTTGAAGTTCCTCCTGAAGAAGATGCACCACCATTTCTTTGCTCTTCAGAAATTAGAAGAGCAATCAACTCCTCAAAATCAGGAAAATTCTCACGGACGGCAATGGATGTCCAGAATCCTTTCCTAGACCATTCAAGGTCATAGAAACTAAATCATCATCTTCTACTGGCGACCCAATAGAAGCAAGTGCATCTGTAATCTTCTTCACCTTCATGTGGTAGTCATTGATGCTCATATTTTCTCTCTCCATATTATGCAACTCCTACTTGAGCTGCATTTTCCTAGCTTGCGTATTTGTGCTATAGATTTTTGTCAAAGTATCCCATGCCTCCTTTGGCATGCTTGCATCCTGAATATGCACAATCATAGAATCTGAAATACTGATAGACAGCCAGTACATAACTTTTCTGGCTCTCTCATGCCAGCCTTTAAATTCCTGCAACTCCTGTTGATTGGGAACATTAGGAATAATTGGTTCTTGTTTAGCTCCAGTAATGAACTCCCAATAGCCTTTTCCCTTAAGGAAATTCATCATTCTAAACTTCCATGCTTGGAAGTTGTTCTTGTCAAGCTTTTCAGTGACAATCTGTGAAAGGGCATCAGATGCCATTACAGAACACTGCAAAATATTCTGTCATTGCAAAAAAACACAACTTTTACCTCACAAGGGAAAATCTGCAAAACTGACGAGAGTGGTATTTGACCACACAGTCACTTCCTAGTGACGATTATGCATCAACAGGCAATAAGAATGATTCTATCACTCCCAATATCTTTGCGCATAGGCATACGATGTAATTTCTGCAATAACTTTTCACCGACCTACAGAACAGTGGTTGCACAGCAAAAACATGGCACTTTCTTAAGTGCATGTAGAAAACTTCCGCCACCAAAACAAGCCTCGAAATGCCCCCTCACCACACTGCGAAGGGCGTCCCAATCTGAGACAGTGCACTCTTGCTCTTTCCGGCTGTGCTATTTGCAGAGATTTGCTCCCAAACTAGAAAAAAAAGGAAAGCAACACTGATCCTCTCACTAGGACACCGCGAACTTGGTTTGCTTTCTTGAGCTCCTTACCACGAACTGAGCTTTGATACCATGTAAAAAGAGTGGGAGAGAAGGAAGGAGTTTCACTTGCAGCTTTCTCACATACACAATGGGGGAATATACACAAAGGTGGAGGCTGAAAAAAATTTTCCTCTTCTTAGTTGTGACTCAATTGTGAAAGCCAAAAGAACTCTCAATACAAAGGAATAGGTGAACCCTATATGTGGGTCTCAAACCAAACTTAGCTAACTAAGGTGGCATACTAACTGAGCCACTAACTAGAATACATAAAGATAGCTATCATCTAGCTATTATTCATGGGCGGTGTACCAACCGCATCTGCAGCTAACAAGTCGATGACATAAATGCACAATGGTCATCCTGGCATATCACGAGTGGAGGTTAATATCTCAACAACAGGTGGAATCATCACTCGAGAGGCACTCTTAAAGAAAAGAAGAGTTGTAGCCCTCACAAAATTGGAAGGTGAAGTGGGAGTTTCAGAGGAAATGTGTGTACAACTAGTTGAGATGAAAGAGTCTTGGAAAGTATGGATGGGAATAGACATGCATAAAGACAAGGCATGCAACTCCAATAACAAATGAGAAAACTTTTAAAAAAGATACTCTATGGAGAAAAAAATCATCCTCCAATTAGTTCTAATGATGAAGGTAAGGATACAACTAACAAAGAAGAATCATACAATGAACATGTATAAGATATTTGGCATTACTTTTAGATACATTAGATTATTTGTGTTTTTCTATGTTAGTTTGTTGTAGTTTTTATTGTATTCTTTTGTTTTGAATTTTAGGCTTTTCTTATGTGTTCAAATACCTAAAGGAATTTCTAAATGATGCAAAGAAAACTTGCATCATAAATTTCTTTATTTTAAATGACACAACTTGTTACGTATGGTCCCACAATGATCTAACTATGAGGAGAAAAGATTGGTATCAGAAGCACTTGCTGGGCTATCTTGTACAAAGTTAGCCATGACTCCACAATCATATGTGACTCTCCTTGAATCGATGCGTTCCACACGAAAATGCCGTCCATGTGACCACAATGCACTATACTTTTTCTACTACAAAAGAACATGATTAAAACAATGAGGATGCATTTTGTAGCGATTGTGATCATAAATACCCAAATTAGGTAGAAAGGTTAAAAACTTACATGTGGCATACATCCAACTGCAAGCTCTCACTCTCGATCGGGTATGTCATCTCCATCATGTTCGGCTTCACAAAGAGCTTCTTGTACCCACTCACGGGATGTGTCCTAGGGAGAAGAGTAAGGCTGATATATGGCACCCTTTGCCTATGCATGACTCTAAATCGCGTCCTCTCATTTATTCTTTTTTCTTTGGCCTCCTCATATCTCTCCACCCATCTTTGCATCTCAGGACTATTGAGGACAAAAAAATTATTGAATTTCTCTATTTGTTCTTCGCTCATCTTTCTTTCAATCCCTTTACCTTGGGGAACCTCTGCAATGACACAATCATCATCCTTGATGTTCCAAGCATGTGGCATATCGGAATCCATGGATGCAAGAAATGTTGTGATGTATACTAATGACTCTTGCACAAGCAATCTTTGCACCATGCTTGCTTTGGGTCTACCTCTTTGCCTTACAAATCCCTTCAAGGTTTTCATAAACTGTTCAAGGAAACGACTATGAATGGTTCCTACAATGGCGACCTCATCAACTACGTGTACAAGCAAGTGCTCAACAAGTGAAGCTGAGTCGTCATAATGCTTGAGGGAAAGTGCTTCTCAAGTAGGCACATAGCTTCAATGGAGTCCACCTTATCACTCTCAATGCTTGATACAGAGATCTCTTTTTGAGAGATCCTCCTATTCCACATGCACTTGTAAGATTGAATATTTTATTCCCATCATTAAAAATTGTATGAAATATAACGAAGGTGATATGATAGTAAGCATACCTGAGAATTCCATTGATCTTGTAGATAGTGGTTCTAACATCTTCTAATAAGCATTCTCTCATGGTAATTGGGAGGATAAACTACCCAAGCAAAAAATGAGTTACAACAATGTGTCACAATCATATAAGTTAATTACACAAAAGCATCAAAATCTTAGTTCTATATACTCTTCTTTCAAGCTAACATGTAGAATACCTGTAAGACCTTGTGCAAATCATGGGACTTGAGCCCATTAAGCTTAGTTCTATATACTCTTCTTTCAAGCTAACATGTAGAATACCTGTAAGACCTTGTGCAAATCATGGGACTTGAGCCCATTAAGCTTATTATCCACGCTCCCCTCAAACAACACGTGTCCCATAGGTGTCCGAAAAGATGTAATATCTACCTTGACCCTTGCCTCCTCTACCTTGGAAAGGATCCATGGTACCTTTGGGAGAACAATTCATGGAGGATGCTCTTGGGTTCCTGAACCACCCTCTTGAGTTACAGAACCACTCTCTTAGTTGTATGAACACTCTCTTGGGGCCATAAGTGAGGCATCCTACCCATCTCGTGCAAGTCTTCTTACACTCCCCTTTTGTCTTTGTCACCAAGCAAGTGTGCCCAAATAGAAGCCCCCACATTCTTGAAGATATGCATGGGATCCAAGAGGTGATTGATTTGTAGCTGGCCCCAATATGGAAGCTCATGAAAGATACACATTCGTTCCATACTAGAACGAGGCTCCTCACTATTAGCTCTCCAATCTTGAATCCAGTCATTTGCCTTCCTATGGATCGGTGGTGGATCAAGTTGACCTTCACGTGTATCATGATCAAGCATACGATATTGAGCATATAAACCATCTTCCTTATATGTTTGGAGTGTCACACATTCAAAGTAGGGCCACAAATAGGACAAGCATGGTACCCTTGTGTTTTAAGTCCTACATATATGTATGGACACATAGGTCATTAGGCATGCATATATCACACCACAATAGAATCATAAAGGTTTCAATAGACATGCAAAAGCACGTACCTGTGCTCTCCCCAAATCTTAGATATTCATGCATGGTCCACATCAAAATTCCCCTGATGCACATGTCTATGGCTCGCCTCGAGGCTCTAGAAATATCAAAGACACGTATGCCCCTCCATAGGGTCTGCAACTCCTCGATCAAGGGTGCCATGTACACATCCATATTTTTTGCCTTGTACTTCCTTGGCACAAGTACAGCAAAGCATGAGGTGTCCCTTCTTTATTGTTAGCCATGTCTAGATATTGTAGTTCACCAAGACTATCCCATGTTGACCAAGATGTGACCAAGATGTGCAGCGTAACTTGAAAGGGTTCATGCCATCCATTGTGAGCCCGAGATGTAAATTGTGTGGCTCCCTCGCAAAGTTTGGCCACATGTTGTCTATGTTCTTTCAAGTAGCACAATCCATTGGGATCCTCAAAGTGTCATCGGTGGACTGGTGTGTAGCATGCCATGTCATCAATTGCACAATGGAGCTGCATCTGAACATGTGCTTTATTTTGGGGATGATGGGAAAATATATCAGGACCTTCACTGGGATCATCTCCCCCAGCAAGTCTTGTCTATAGCGCTATGCTCCACACTCCGGGCAATTAACCAAATCCCATACTCGTGATGAAAAAAATACAATCATTAGGCAGGTGTGGATGGTGTCATATTCCATCCCAACCATCATCAATATCTTCTTTGCTTTGTCTTTGGGATTGGGCATGGTATTTGGGACAGGCAACATCTTCTGGAGAAACCTATTACAATTTGCATACCCAAGAAACTTGTGAATGAGATACTAACTAATTAAAACAATTAGGAATGAGATACTAAGATCAAGGCTCCAAACCTCATCAAGGTTGAGACACTTGTGTCTGACCATCCATACTTTGCTTGCAAATTCAAGATCGAGAGGCAAGCTCATAGTTTTGACATCCTCGCACCATCATACAATAGTGTTGATGCCAAATCTTGCATCATGGTCTCATGATCAAACATCTCACCCCCATCTCTCATGGTGCTTCCAAAAAAAGATTCCATCATGTTCGCGATACCCTCATCCTCCTCTAGAGGATCATCCTCAAGATCATCTTGATCAAACTATGGTGATGGTGCACGTGCTCCTCCCTCACTACTCTCCCTATCTTGTATAATATAATGATGCAAGGTTAGTATGTGGTGTAACAAGGACAAGCAATATAAATATCCATGAATCATTCAAATATCATTGGTTTACTGATGATGCACTAGTATGTCAATCAATATCCTCCTCTGGTGGTGCCTCTCCATACATATGCAAGTGACACATTACGGTGCTGATGACGAACCCCTTGCCTGCAATGCATGCAAGGACAAGGCATTCTCTCATGAAGCCACTCCAAACTCCCAGGAGTTGGCTCCCTATCCGATGAGCTATCATTACTCATCCTCTCCATCTGCACACATCCACAACCATCCCCCCAAGTCAAGTCAAATACCCAAACACCCAAATCCCCCAAATTATCTCAAACGCCCTAATCCCCCTCTTTCACCAAATACACCAGGGCCTAAATCCCCCCTAAATCCCTTCAAACACCCACTCACCCCCCAAAATCTCCCAAGCCTCTCTAGAAACCCTAAACCCGTGCTATTCATCCCGTAATGCCATTCATTTTTTTGTGTGTTCTCCTCTGTTGCTTTCTCTTTCAGCTCGTGACTGCTTGCAACCCTTGCCTCCTCACTCCCCCTCCCACCTCTCCATCCTCTCCTACATTGTCCCTCTACACCTTCAAGACTTGCTGCAGCTCCCTCTCTATCTCAAGGTAAGACTTCCTCTCTTCCCCTTCTATTTCAAGCTTGTTTGGTTTCTTTGTCTTTCTTTCTACCTCTCCTCTTGTTTCCCTTCCTCTACTTTCACTTTCCCTTCCTTTCTCTAAAGTTTCTCTCATCCTTTCCTTTCCTTTTCTTTCTCTAAATAAAGAAATAATACACGAAAAACAATCATGAAAAATAGAGTATGAAAGCTCTACCTATTGTTTTTGTGCTTTCTCCTTGTTTGTAGGCTTCTCTTTGTCTCCTCAATCCATATCCTTTGGAATGTTGCTTCTCCAAACTCCTCCTTTCACTAATTAGTTTTCTTAAAATGATATCTTTTCTCTCTTTTATAGGGCCAGGACATGAAACACCTCCTCTTTCGAGCAGGATCATCCAGTGTCAAGACATGTCATTTCCAGGTAAGAACGCGCTTCCTCTCTTTTCCTATTTTTCTTTTTGTGATTGCATTGGCCTGTAGCTAGTGCCATAAGCAATAGCTACAGTGATGGGTGTACGAACTCTTCTCCTCTCTTTTCTCCTCTCCTTTCTCTCTTTTCTCCTCTCTTTTTCCCCTCTTTCCCTCTCTCTTCTTCCCCTCTCTTTTTCTCTCTTTGCGTCTCTTCCCCTCTCTTCTCTTATTTCCTCTCTTCTCTTTTCTCCTATCTTTTCTCTTATTTCCTCTCTTCCCCTCTCTTCTCTTATTTCCTCTCTTCTCTTTTCTCATGTCTTTTCTCTTATATCCTCTCTTCCCCTCTCTTCTCTTATTTCCTCTCTTCTCTTATTTCATCTCTTATTTCCTCTCTTCTCTTTCTCAACATCTCCTACAATCATTAGACTATCTCACTCTGGTTGTACTTGATGATCCTCACAAAATGAGTACTTCTTTAGCCTTGGATTGCATTGCACCAAATCCTTCCATACATAGAAGTCATATCGTGTTCCATAGGATGGAAAAAAATCCACATCATGTTGCACCTTTGAATGGATAAACAATTCTTTTCTAGCACCTGGGGTTGTGGAGTCTTGTACTGAGTATAAATGTTCATTGTATTCAAATTTCACTCTAGTAGGTATTGGAAGATTCTCTAGCCAAATTTGTGACTTTCTTGGGTCCAAATATGTTGAAGATATCCTTGGCATTAAACTAGACTCTTGTTTTGTTGACTTGCCTTGGCAATTATTTTCCTGATTTCTTTCAACATGAACTTTAAATGGCATGAAAAATATGAATGTATTAATAAACAAACAATTCAAAAAATCAAGTATGCTCATTATGATCAAGTATGAATATATTGTGTTATTTTCATTCCCACAAAAAGAAGAAGATAATAAAAACAAAAAAAATTGATGCCAATACATAGAGTATTAGGAAATTTTGTAGCACCACTGACAGAGAAACCAGATGAATTTGACAAATGGGATCATTTCTTACTTGTTTTCTTATTGCCATGTTGTCCTTGTCAATCTTCCAAAGGTCAAAGGTAAATTCTTGCATTTCTACTCGTAATATATTTACTTGAGAATCCAAGTTGTTAAGCCCTTAAAATTTCCTCCCCAAAACTCATTGAATCCACCTTGCACATTGATTATAGTATCTCTTGTTGTTTTGCAGATAATTTCCTTGGTGGTTTTGGTTTTCTCATTATCTCCATCATTTGTTTTTGTATATCATGCTTTGAAAAATTTGGTAGTTTCTTCTCCTTGTCTGAGGAAGAGTAGCTTTCTTCCCAAAATGTTTTTGGAGGAGAAACAGAGTTAAAAATGATTGATAACATTCTCAAAGTATCCATATCAGGGATGGCCTAGTGTCATTGGGAGTATCAATGACCTTCGTGCCCGTGCCTGCAAAACGTCGAAAGACAGCATCATAAAGAGGCCCGTGTCTTGTAGTGTTAGGAGATGGAGATGAGGATGAAGGGCATCATTGAGTGAAATGACCAATTTGCTTACACTTGTAGCACACGTTTGGGAAAAAAGCAAATTGTAAAACGATGCGACAAACCCTAATCAATACCTAAACATGAAGGTATGGGTTGATCCATATCCCATAGTATGTAGACTTGGATGTCTCTACTGGAAATTAAATTTTCTTGCTTGGGAAGATGTAGCACTTTCCCCAATAAAGCTGCAATAGTAGAAATATGCGAGAGGAGGGGAACTGGCAAGGACTTCACAGTGACACACACACACAAGTGTGTATGTGTAGGGTGATAACTTTTACACACATAAAAAAAGTGTGTAGGATGATAAACTTCCATAAAAGAGGTTGCAAATCTATGATAGTCTTTAGAATTAGAATCCATCGGGAATTTTAGAAGCGTATATAGCGAAGTGAAGGTAATAGACTTCCCCAAAAGGAGTATAAGAGAGATAAAAATAAGCAAGTTGGTTCATTCTTTCATGTGCATGCTCTATCATACATAGTGATGGAATTGCTTATAATAAGAAAATTGAATAGAGAGCTAATAGAAAAAAGTGAATGAAAGAAAGTGTGATGGAATGGAACAGATTCTTGATGTTGTCGGGAGGATAGTGCTTTGACAATTTATCTTTTATGTGAAAGGATAAGAATTGACCTCTACAAAGGGACCATACGTGGCTATAATTTGTTTACAGAAGAAGGGTAGATATGGAAAGTGTATGTGATAACTTTATACAAAAGATATTAATTATGAACTGTATCTGTAAATGCATATATTGTGTCACCTCTTAACATAATCAATATACGAGGAGGAGGAGTCATTTTTCATATTGTGAAAGGGTGGTGGGTGGGTGAGAATATCATAGAAAGTCACAAAAGTAGGCTTCACGGCACTGACTTTTACCACCTTAATATTCTCTGTCTCTCTTTCTATAAGGTTGGCCTGCTTTCCCTTCAGCTACATCCTTAAACTTCCCAAGAAACATAACTTAGTACCTTACCATGACTGACCAGCAGAATTATGGGTACCCTCGCCCGCAGCAATACGCTTACCCTCCTCCAGGTATGTCGCCAACTTTGCAATATTGTTACAACAGCTTTCCTCTCGCTATCTTTCTTGTAAATATCCGATTTGTGCTCCTTGCAGGCTATCCTCCGCAGCAGAGTTACTACCAGCCTCCTCTAGTGGTGCCTCCACCCCAGAAGGATCAATCGCGAACCACCAGAGACATAGGCTGCCTTGAAGCCTGGTACAGATACGAAATAGTCTAAATTGTTTACGGGTTTGCCCTGCATGTAAAACCGTGGCTGCCAGTACCATATCTCTCACGTAACTCTGCCGGCATGTGCAGTTTGGCTGCTCTTTGCTGCTGCTGCCTGTTGGAGGCGTGTTGCTGCTAGTGTCTTGCCGGAAGCAGAGAACGCGGTCGCAGCATCTATGCTTCCTTTCCGGCTTTTGCAAATAGTTTAACTGGTCTCTTAATTAGTGGTCGTTGGTATCTTGTTATGGAAACGCTTGTTTTGTGCTTTTCACTCCGTAGTCTTGACATCTCTTATGCTAAAAACTAAGCAACTACAACACCTTTTTGACAAATTATAGTGATTTTGGGGAAACTAGATTGCTTGGCCACTTGCTAAGTATATTGTAACTAGGTTGAAGTAGGCACCCTTTCCATCATGGCTCTAACTCCAAATTGGACTTGAATCCTCACTATTATCCAATTGGAGTTTCACTAGCAAGGTTGTGAACAATTACGAGATCAAGTGATGGCAAGAATGAAAATATGCAATTATCTCCCTCCTTATATAATTAATTTATGGGAAGAATGAATAAAAAAGTATGCTTTTGGGTCTAATTTGGAAGGAGTGTTTTATTTAGTCCTTTAGATCAATCTAAAATTGTACATGTGGCTTAAGGAGAGCTCACAAAAGTTTTTCTTTTCTATAAGGCACATTTCAAACCCTTGGATCTTCATAAAGATCAACGCCTATAATCACGACACATGGCTTAACGAGGGCTTAGAAAAGAAAAACTTCCTTCTAGGCTACCTATCGTAACTAGCTAATAATAGGCCAATGGATCTACCAGCTTAGAATGTGCCACCTGGTTTCATATGATTTTAGATTTCTATAAAATGCTCTAGTGCTCGCCAAGTAAAAAGTGAAATCATTGAGAAAGACGATGAAAAATCTGATCAATATATCGATGTTGTCAAAATTTTTAAAAGTTTTACACGTGCCCTAATCTAAAAGTGTGTGTTTGTTGTGTTTCTATTGTGCATGTGCGTGTGCACATATGCATGCATGTATATCTCGTGTATATGCATGTGTGCACACGTGCGTGTGCATGTGTAAGTGCATGTCCCTGTGCATGTGTATGTGTGTGCACATCTGTGTATGTGTATACACATGCATCGTGGTGCATACGCACATGCACACATGTGTGTGTGTGTGTGTAAAGAGTACCGAAAGACACTATTTATACAAGCTTTCAATAAGTATAGATTACAAGGAGTACTCAAGGCACTATAAATGTGTGTGCGCGCTGTGAGTGCAAGTGTGTTGGCATGTAAGTAGTGCTTAAAGGCACTATATACATAAGTTTTCAACAAGTATAGATTACATAAATAGTGCTAAGTGTGTGCATGTGCAAGCACCCTTACTCTTGCACATGTAAGGAGTACTCAAAGGAACTATTTACACCAGTTTTCAATGAGTATATATTCGAATCCGAAAAGTGGGCATACCAGATCTTCAAAACTTGACAATGACATAGCCATTCTACCACATCTAGTTTGTGTGTATGTGTGTGTCTATGTGTGCATGCTATGTTTGTCTGTATGTCTGCATGCATAAGCACATGTGCATGCACACACACGTGCATACGTGTGGGTGTGTGTGTGTGTGTGTGTGTAGAGAGAGAGAGAGAGAGAGAGAGAGAGAGAGAGAGAGAGAGAGAGAGAGAGGCATCCCTGCATGTTGACCAAGACAAACCCTTGCTTTATAAAAGTGGGGTACCTAATCCATTAACTCATAGCCACGTCAGCATCACACAAACGGTCAAATTATGGACAACTTATTTGCATAAAAGGCTTTCAATGACATGATGCAAGAACATAACAAAGTCCTAAATTTCGTCCCTTAGAAATAGCCTAGTTACTTCAAAAATTGCATATTCATATAAGCTAGAATAATCGTTTTTTAGGAAACAAATTGCCTCCAAGAGCTTTGAGCACTTCCTCAATCATCTTTATGCCAATTTTGATTTTAGTACCCCCAGAGATAAGGCATCCCTCCTTCATGTTCACTTCTCTTAGATTTTTTATTAAGGTATTAATGGAGGGATCAATAGTAGTGGATGCATTGGATGTGATTGCAAGAGTGGTTGGAGCAGCGAAACCACTACATGTCATAGAGGAGCTAGCTGGAGGGTATTGGACCTCAGTGTGTGCCTCTATTGAGATATGATTAATACGAGGAAGAAAAATCGTAGGGAGAACACTTGCAAGGTGATCAGTATGATCTAGATTAGAATTTGTGGGGAGAAGGCTTGCGAGGTGCAAGGATTAAGGAACAAAAGTAGAATATAGAAGTGTAAGGATTGCTAGGACTAAGTAGGAGTGTAAGGAGTAAGTGAGAGAGGATGCAAGGAGGCAAGATCGCCAGAGGGGAAGATGGTGCACCTCTAATTCTAACCACCATTTATATGGAAGCAATCAATTACATCCACCAACTTGACATGCATGCCTTGATTGGTTTAATTGGGACATGGACACTTATAGTAATAATGGTGCATCTCTAATCCAATGATTGTGCCCACTATGGTGTTTCTACCAATCATCGCGGTGGAGTCGAAACCAACCTAACTGGGATGTATGCTGGCATTCAATTACATGCATGACTTCTAACTATTCCCACTACCAGCTACTACCAATTAGTGTGCTCAAGCACTAGTCACTAACTTACTTAATAGAATTGGTTTATCTGTAACTTAATGGAATTGGTTATATAATGTAACATAATGGTAGGTGGGAAAGGGTTAGTTAATAAGCTTAAACTCTTTTCATATAGGTGAAATGATGGTGTTGAGAGGCCCTTAGAATTCAATTAGGATTAAGTGGGATGACTCAATTTTGCTGCTTTTAGCCACCACACTTGTATCCATTAATTAAATAGTGGCTAGCCACATGGTTCACATGCAATTATAACTACCTCGCTTGTATGTAATTACAACCACTTTAGTTGCATAATGGGACCTCAAATTTTCCATCATGCCCTTGATATTATTGTAACCCACCCTCCTGCTCCACCCTTGTCTCCTTATCTCCAACACCCTCCTGCTCTACCCTTGTCCAAGGAAAACATTAGGGGCGAATTTTAGCCCAAGGGCTAATTAAGAGTCTTTTTCAAGTTGGCTGGGCTAATATTTAGAGCTTTAAATTTGATAAATTAGCCTAAAATAAAGGTGGGCTAATTTTTAGAGCCTCAAATTTGATAGATTCACCCTAAAAGTGGTAGCAGGGCTAATATTTATAACTCTATATGGGGTAAGATTCGCCCATTGACCTACACTATCATAATCTTGTTCCCTCCTTTAACTAGCACAACACTATGCTTGTTCGGTTTTGTATTTTGAATCCTTTCTAAGAGGAAATTGGGTCGGTTCCAATGTGTTTAGAGCATTTGGTGGTTGTACTCTGTGGATGTTAATTGGATGTCCATCCAAGCTAGGGACTTACCATTGTAGCTAAAGGCTTTACTCTACCATAGGCTTTCAACTAGCCCAGCATCGCCTTTGAGGCTGCTGTTCGATTTCCAGGCGATTTTGGCCACTGCAACCTTCCAAGCCGTCACCATCTCTCTCTCTCTCTCTCTCTCTCTCTCTATATATATATATATACATACATACGTACGTACACACACACACACACACACACACATACACATAGTTTATTCCCTTGTCTCCTCATCTCCACCTACCCCATCTCTTGCTCCATCCTCCTACTGCACCTCCTACTCCACCCTATGTCTCACCTCCGGCTTATTTCCTTCTTGATTCTCACTGTCGCCAAAGTAGTGGCATTTCTCTCCTATGACCAAAGATTAGGCGAGCTACTGCTAGACCTTCAATGGTAGGGTAACCTACCCAATTTAGTATTGGCAAATAGTGCACATGAGTCCACCACTAAAGGATATTAGTTGTATATTCTATATGGACCATATGCTCATGTCACGAAAATATTATTGTGGGATTTTTTACAATGCTAGGCACGATCGAGCCGAGGACCGTAATTCTAATTAGGAGTAGCTCAAAAATTAGCTTCCTTGTCAAGTGAAAGAAAGCTTGAGCAACTTTCTTTCTTTTATAAAAAATAGACATTTGTACCAAGTGATTTCGTGTAACAAACACTCTCTCTTTTGTGATACTAGAGCTACACATTTGTTATGTACTTTGGCCACTAAAAATGGCCTTCAAACATGTTAAAGCATTGAGATTTTAGTGTCTTTGCTAAATTTAAGTACATATTTCATTACCAAGATTTCAATGTCATTTCACCAATATTTAAGTGTCGATTGCATTGCTTCTAATTAAAGGTCGACTAAGTCTTAACACAATGTAGAGTAGCATAGCACTTATGTGAAAATCTTGATATCTATATGATTTTTGGAAACTACTAAGATTTGTAGAATAAAAATATTTATGTTTTTACAAATTTTGATACAATCGAGATACAATCCCAGTTAAGCTTTAAGATTTTTGGAGCTGCAAAAAATTCTTTTGCATGTAGATTGACATATCTGGTTTCAGTTGGCTAGTTACAATCATCATGGCGATTGGCATGACTAGTTTTGAACAAGATTTAGAATTGCCCTTAGTTTAAAATATTTTTCATGTGGGTTGACATGTCTGGTTCTAGTTTGCTACTTACAGCTACCATCATGGGGGTTTCGACCATCACAGTGGTTAATGTGGGCCACTATGCCTACACTATTATTTCAGCCATCATGATTGTCGATGCCATGTGGTTGTAGTAGATGCATGGGTTGACATGGCCATGGTAGTGGTCTAGCAATTGCGATGGTTGGCATGGTCATATGTCCTCTTGTCACAATGGCTTAAAAGATGCAGTACCACATGCAAGCACGATATCACCTTGTGGTGCCAACTCCCTTTAGTAATGTTGAAATCTTGATAATGAGATGAATTTAACAATATGCCATGAGTAGAAATTATTCAAACTAACATGGTTGTGTTCTACACTAAAAGAGCTTCAAGCATGTCTTTACACCTTTACATTTGGGTAACATATGAAAAAGTTACATTGATTTGAAAGGATATGGGTTTTCTTATTTTAGTGTATTTTTTGTTTTACCCGCCCTCATCCAAAACAAACCCCCCTCCCCCCTTGGGCCTCACATATTATCAAAAATATGTACAAATCTTGAAATCTTGCATATTTTTCAAGGTATATACGTTATGTTTTGTGGGAGGGGGGACATGAAATTTTCATATTTTTCCCTTGCATATTTGCATTTTTAAAAGGAAATCCATGCATATTATATATGGACCTTGTCCCCCCATACTGTGAATTTTGGGCGAGGGTAGTAGTAGCATATTACATATTGATTTCATGCCCTAGGGATATTAAAAAAAGCAAGGTATACCATCGCCACACAATAGATCTTAGGACACTAGTAGCATTATTGCAATAAAGATGGCAAATGGTAAAAATTTTATTATCATGAGAATCGGGGCCCTACATTTCACATCGAGAAAAAACTTGGGCAAGCGTGTGCAATAGTCCACATGACTCTTGTCCATGGCTCTTGGCCACCACCACACAATAGATTTAATGACACAAGGAGCGTTAGTGCAATAAAGACGGTGTCTGGTAAAAAATTGGTTATCATTAGAATTGAGGCCCTTCATTTCACACTAGGAAAACTTGAGTCAGGGATGTTTTGATCAAAGCTATGCTTATAGATTAACATAAAATCTTGGCAAAAGTTTTCAAGATAATTTTTTTAGTTTTCACAATATTGGTAGAATGTAGTACTTTTTTATATTTTTTTTAATGAAGAGGAAAATGTAAATCTTAGCAAAAGTTAACTGTTTTTGCATAATAATTTCAAATCCTGGCAAATGTTTCAAACATTTATTTTTATTAGGGAATACAAACTTTCAATGACAATATAAAAGTTAGCTTCTTACCTCAAAAAATGAATTTGGACAGTGCACTAAACAAATTTGGACCCGTGACCAATCCAAAATTAATGAAACAGGTGTTCACCATCACACCATCTCATACTCCTCCTACTACAAGAGCCACTTCCATGCCATCTATCATCCCATCTGCCACCTCAGGCTCGTGCTTCACATTTGGGAGTGGTGGCAAAGTGATTACTCAGAGCATGACTGGTAATTGTGTGTGATACCTACTTTTGTAATGGTTTGAGTGTGAATTCATAATCGGATATAGCCAATCACAAAACCACTTTTGGGGCAAGCCGACATGATGTGCACGAGTAGGGGGATTAAAAAATCAGTAAGTGGATCATGGTGATTTGGACGATTGCACATGCTTGCCCGAGTTCATGGATGGTTTTTTCAAGTTAGTTTTGCTACTTTTGGATAAAAACTGAGAAAAAAAAGTGGCTCTTGAAAAAAAATATTGAAGCAAAAAGTAAGCTAAAGAAAATTCAAATTAAGAAAGTGGACGTGACATGTTATTAAAACTAGAGAACATTAAAAACAAAGTTCATCACATTTCTGAAAGTAGTTTATGATATATATGAGGTGGATCATGGTGATTTGGACTATTGCACACGCTTGCTCGAGTTCATGGATGGTTTTTTCAAGTTAGTTTTGCTACTTTTGGATAAAAACTAGGAAAAAAAAGTGGCTCTTGAAACAAAATATTGAAGCAAAAAGTAAGCTAAAGAAAATTCAAATTAAGAAAGCGGATGTGACATGTTATTAAAACTAGAGAACATTAAAAATAGAGTTCATCACATTTGTGAAAGTAGTTTATGATATATCTGAGGGATCCAAGTATAAGTAAATCCAAGTACAAGTAAGTATCAGAGCCATATGGTGTCAAAAAACACCTTTTAGTAGTAGACATAAGCTACAATCCTCCCATCACATTTTCTATCTCTATCTCATGGGTTAACAACATCCTCTGTGTTGTTTTCTTCATCTTCATCAATATAATTATAATACATAAAGATGCACAAAGAATCAAACAGTCTTTCTTTCAATGCTTCTTGTATATTCCTAATACTTTCAGCTTGGTTTGTTGAATATTGTCCAGAATGAGCGACTCTATAAGACATCTCTCCAAATAGATTTGCAAGCTCTTCTCTTGTTGAAGAGTACTTTTGTAGCTCTTCTCTGCAATGTCTTATCTTGTCATTCTCTTCTTCCTCGAGCCGCTTCTAGGCAGCAAACTCATCTTTTTCATATTGTGTTAATGATCCTTGCCTCTTCCGCTCCTCTCACTTTCTTTTGTTCTCAGCAATCCATGATAAGTTGCTGTTGATTGTGTGCTCAACAGAACCAATAATTGCAAGAACTTTTTCCATTTGCAAAGTATGCACTGAGTAGAAATAAGAGAGGAGAACTAAAGAGTGGCAATAAAAGATAGCGACGAGATAGGAGAGGTAAGTATGCGAGTAGAAATAGGAGAGATAGGTATGCGAGTAGAAATAGGAGAGGAGAAGAGAACTGAGTATGCAAGTACAAATATGAGAGAAGAACTAAAGATGAGAAAAGATAGTGAGGAGATAGGAGAGGTCTGATGAGAATTGATCTGACTATGTGAGAAGAAATACGAGAAGAGATTGGAAAGGAGATGAAGATAACACTATAGAAGCACAAACATAGATGAGAGAAATAGGAAAGGACATCTGAAAGGAGATTATGCTTCGGGATATGAGACACTTTATATATAATTATTAAAGTGAAGTGAAATATTTACTATAAAGTGTAGTATGAGGTGCGTGCAAAGTATTATGATCATCAGATATGCCTCAGTGCTTGACAGGATATTCACAATTCAAAAAGTAGCACAATGTTACACTTAAACTTACATTAAGTAATTACATGACTGACATTTTAACTTACCTTTAAAATAATATGAAATGAGATAAGACATTAATGGCATTGAAAAACATCATTAATTTCATTAATTAGATAAGATGACATGCAAATTTTCATTTATTTTCCATCTAATATGAAAAATTCTCATTAATTTCTTTGATTACATTTAAAAATTAGATAATATGACATGCAAATTGAACTGACTATGTGAGTAGAAATAGGAGAAGAGATTGGAAATGAGATGAAGATAACACTATAGAAGAGAAAACATAGATGAGAGAAGTAGGAAAGAACATGGGAAAGGAGATGAAGATAACGGTAAAGAGAGAGACAATATGGATGACAATGGTTTGGAACTTGACTTGTATAATTATTGTACTTTGGGATATGAGACATTTTATATATAATCATTAAAGTAGAGTGAAAGATTTGCTATAAAGTGCTTAAGAGAGAGACAATATATGCATGACCATGGTTAGGAATTTGACTTGTATAATTATTGTGCTTTGGGATATGAGACATTTGAAAGCTTGCAATCGTATTGACAAACGGACAATGGTTCTCTTCAAGGTCCCAAATGCTATAAACAAGACTCGCATGCCCTCTAAATGTAGAGGTTGCAACCATTTGCAAACATCGGTTGTTGTCTTTTTGCTATCACTAAGCATATGAGAAAGGAGAGAATCCAACATATACACACGGTTCTATACTGATCTAGGAAACTATGAGATAACTATACTACATCAACAAATAAATGAATATTAGCTTATTAGATTTAATCAAAAAATTGAAATATCAAGCCAAGAACAAGTTAGTATTAGACCTGAGAATGGCCATCATAACATTGTCATTGACGTCTTTTGAAGGAATAGAGAGGATTCATGAAACCTCCTCTCCAACGAATTCGAGATATCGAGGTCGATGCTGAATCATAACCCTAACATTAAAAGGACTTCCCATTTCTTCCAATATAGCCTCATTTGTAGAATTAAGATCTTCTATCCTCTTTGTCTCTTTGATAGCATTCATTTCACACTCCTTTGAGTCATTATCTATTTGACTTGGGGGATGGTCCACAATGATGCCCATAATAAATGCTCGAATGATACATATTCAAAATGCATGTAGATGCAAGTCCGTACATGTTGATAGTGTGGTCTCACTCTAAATCTCAAAAATTTGACCAAGTAGCAAGCTATCTTTATGATGTGGTAGCTGACATGTTATATACTCTATTTTCTGTGTCAAGTCACTATACTCTATTTGCTGTGTCAAGTCATCTTGTCAAATTAATGCATCGATAGCACCTACCAACTTTCTAGCTAACCTGCCCATCATAAGATATAACAAGAGTAAATGTGTGCATTGCATATGATGCATACCATGGAATTAACAACACATGTAGTCTATACTTACTCTGACACATTGCCATGGACGGATGCTATTGAATTGGCAAAGAAATACTTCTTGGCAAAGATGTCCATGGCCACCAAACTCTAATGTGAGCTGCATTATCAATAAAGAATAATTATGGTATTTGATAGAATTCCTCAAGGGTGCACTATTAAAAAACTCTAGATACGACATGCATTCAATAGGTATTTTTAAAATCCCTTTTCTGTGAATTTTCCTTAGATAAAAACACCTCTTTTTCTATACAAACTTAGGGTTTTTTTTCAAAGTTCAATTTAAAGACCCCATATGTAAATACAATTCTGTAAATTTACCTAAAATTTTGAATGAAAAAACCCCTCCATTTAAACCCACATTGTATACTTACATATTTTTAGGTGAACCCCCTTGAGTAGAATTCTAGCAATGCAAGAGAAAAACTAAGTAGGATTTTGCTACTTACTTCTCATAATATGCTATGAGATGATAACTCATGCCTCATTCATAGGAACAAGCTTCAACCATTTGAAAACATTTTCTATGGTATTTTGTTTGTTGCTAAGCACTTTAAAAAAAAGAGGATCGAGCATATATGAAAGTCTTTGTATAAATTCAAAAAATTGTGCTATAACACTACTACCAAAGAAAACCCCAAGTACTAGCTTGTTAGGTTTAATCAAAATAAGAAAGTATAAAGCTAAGGAAAATTTTGCATCAAACCTGAGGATGGTTGTAATGACTTTGTCATTAACCTCTTTCTTAGGATTCAAGAGGATTAAAATATCCTCTTTACCAAATGCAAAGTATGAGGTTGTTGTCGAATTAACAACATAGCATTAAATGAACTTCCAACCTCTTACAAAATAGTCATATTTTCATGACTCATCTTAGTGAGAGAGTGAGCTACATTGTATTATTCTTCCCTTGCTATGTCCTCTATATCCTCCTTTTGCTATTAAAAGATAAAAAAGTTATGAGATTTACAAATCCCAATTAAAGGCTTTGTTAAACAAGCATAGAAGTATAAAGACTCGGGGGGGTCACTCATCATATGTAACCCTATCACGTGAGTTCAAAAGAAGGATATTTTTTATTCCTAAAATTTACAAAAATAAATATACATAAGGGACTATTTAAAATAGTTTTGGAAAAAATTTACAGATTTGTATAGAAAAGGGGTACATTTTATTAATGAAAAAATTTACAGATAAGGGATTTTAAATATAGGCCTTGAACGCACGTGATATAGAGGGTTTATACATAGTGACCCCCCCGAGTATAAAGATAAGGTTTCATACTTGCTGCAATACAGTCATATTTTGATGACTCATCTTAGTGGGAGAGTTAGCTACATTGCATTCTTCTTCAAATGAGCTCCCTGAGTCCTCCTCATCCTCCTACTATAAATAGGTTAAAAAATTATGAGATTTACACCTCCCAATTAGTTCATTTAAAAAAAATTCTTTGTTAAACAAGCATAGAAGTATAAAGATGAGGTTTCATACCTGAAGATATGTTTTCTGCCTCTTGATGAGATCTTCTAGGGCAACATCACTGTGATCATATTCATCATCTTCAGTGTCAGATTCCTCACCATCATTGACATCATGATCATTACTGTATGCACCAATTTCGTCATTCTCACCTTCCCCATCCATCTCTATGTCGGAATTCTTTTTATCATACTTAGTTGTGAGATGAGCTAGGGTTTCCAAGGAATTCTCACCTTCCCCATCCATCTCTATTTCAGCATTCTTTTTATCATACTTAGTTGTGAGATGAGCTATGGATTCCAAGTACCCCATCAAAGAAATGCTTTCAATAATATTTACAGGACATCCTTTCTAATAAGACCTTCGAACAATGACACAAGGTGACTTCCCATCCTGATGGCTGTAAAAATTCAATCATACTAAGTAAGAGATCGCCACTTTTTTTTGGTCTTTCATAGTGATTTTGTTGACGATGGAGGGGACTTGCAGATTCATTCTCTTCTAGCATTAGTTGCAATCTCTTTGCACTTTCTCTTATGTTCATCTCTAAATCAGGGTATGGACTCATTATGCAATAGACAAAGAATTCAATATTTTGTACTTTCAGGCCACATTCTCTCTTGTCCCAATTTGTTGATTACACACCATTGTACATCTTAAGTTGTCTTACATATTGCTTTTGTAAGGTGAGAAACATATCTTCCTTCTCTTCTTTATTCACACAAATATGACAATATTACATAATCCTATTTTACTAATGATGGTGCACAATATTCTATCAATGAAGTGATGATGAACATCACAACACTTGATTTTTTATCAATAAAGAAGAGTTGTGGCTTATCCCACATTGTTTCATGAGCTCCATTGAATTCAACAAGCTTTCCAGACTCTAAAATTATCTCCACCTTGAATTGAAAGCTATTGTGCAAAGACTTTATTTTTCTAAGAGAGTACTCACTGATGAGTCTCTGTACGTATGAATGCACATTTATTGGGATTTCATTGGTCATATAAGAAGTGACTTGTGATTCATCCTCATATACCTATACCCACTTATTTGCCCGTGCCTTCTCTTTAGGTGATGATAAATTTGAGATAAAGCTGTTGCAATCTGCTTCACAATATTAGTGTTAATGTGACATTGACTGATTGGAGTGCCTTTTTCTATGACCAAACATTCGATTGTGCTCTTCAGTTCATCACGTTTCACATGCTAGATGGTATGATATTCCATGTGATGGTCTTTATCTTTTTTACCAAAAAACCATTGTTTATTCATCATTAATTTCTCTGCAATCATGCTTGCGTACTTGTCTAGCAAGTTTCTTAGAGGCCTCCACATTTGAGCCATCGTCTCCTTTTTCTCGACCTTCTTTACCTTCTGTGTAATAAGTGAGGGAGCATCATATGTGATACCTCCCCTTGGGGGGTGCACTACTAAGAAATTCTATGTATCATGTGCGTTCAAGGGGTATTTAAAAAACCTTTCAACTAAAATTTTCCCTTGAATAAAAATACCCCTCTTTACTTATGAACTAAGTGAGTTTTTTCTAAAGTTATATTGAAAAACCCCTCTTGTTATTGTAATCTTGTTAAACCTTTTCAAAAATTTGAATTAAAATACCCCTATTTTTGAATGCATGTGGTACACCACAAGTTTTTGAGGTGAACCCCACGAGTATCTCCTTTCTCATATGCAACACACACTTCTTTTATCTACTGGAACACTTCATTTGGACAGAAAATTATACTTGTGTAGCCCGAGGATTACCAAAAAGCGAGCAACAAAAAGCGAGAGCAAAAAAAAGAGAGTGATAAAAATCATTAAAAGATTTATAAATCGCCCATTTTGGTAGCAAAAAATAATAACTTATTCAAAAGTCCATATGTTTCCTCAACACTAGAAGGTTAAGTATGCTTATAACTTTAAAGCCACTAACACTAATTTCACATTAATGCGCTCCCTATTTTTGGCCCAAAAGAGAACATTTTCACATCCCTGTAATTTTGCAAGATGTCAACATTTGATTTTTTTGGCCCTAAAGATGAGTTTTTAATGTCCCTGCATATTTTGATTATCAAATATAAATGGCATAATGTTACATATCAAATCAAATGACAAGGCATGATTTAGATCGATATCATGTTTTTTTGCACCATCTAAAAAGACTATGTGCATCAGAATATGAATTTTGTGAAATTTTGTCCAATTTATTACACCAAGTTTGAAGAAAGGTTTCCCATAATAGGAAGCGAGAAGACACTATCTATTTTGGCCCCAAAAAAAAAAAATTTAACATCCTCTAACTTTTAATTGTACTTTAGGGATCACTCTTTATAAACCCATAAAGCATGTGCAAGCAAGAATGTGTTAAAAATTACCCCTATTCTTTCATTTTTACATTTTCTCATATAAAAGGTTAAACCCTTGTATGTGTTTACATTTTCAATCTTAAAATTATGAACTCCTTCATAAATCTACATATATAAATCCCCCTCATACACATAAATAGCATGTATGTCCCCCCCCCTAAAAAATACCCCTCAATGCACTAAAGTGCTACGTTACATGTTTATGAGTGAGCCCTCGAGGTAATTGCCAAACCCAAATGGGATTATGTTACAATAGTCCTTAACTTTAGACTACTCAATTTCAAGAAATGTGACACATAACCACCCTTTTGAATACTTTATACTTCAAGCAATCACTTTATAAAAAACTCAGATTCTTTCTTTGCTTGCTTGATTTTCCAATCACTTCAACTAATTGGTGCTCACTTTTTTGGGCTCGCTCGCTTTTTCTCACTTACTCTATTGAGTGACTCGTGTAGCCCTGGTACCTATCACTCACTTTTCAACACCTTTGTCCTTTCCTAATTTTCCCTTTGAACAATTACACTCAGGCATGTGTAGAAATCAATAAGGATCTCTGTTTTAGCTTTAGTAGCAATTCGTTTTAAAATTCTTATGGGAGAATGGAAAGAACCCCATATGGTTTGTGCTTTCTCCAGCATCTCTGAAGTAGAAGTGATCTTTTGCAATGCATGAATATCATGATTAAGTCTTTCTGACTCAATCAGATATTTTTTTTAATTCTTGAAAATACATATGCATGCAATGTACCAATGGAATTGAGGAACTTGATTAAAGGCCTCCAAAGAAAGTCTTCCAGCACTCTTTTTGCAATTAGCATGCTTATTACAATCAAATGCAAAGTTTTGCCTGTCAACAATCGGCTCAAATGTGCAATGAGTTAAGAGATAGGACTTGGAATCCTTTATATGTCAGTCTAGATTTGCCACTATACTTTGTGCTCCTTACAAAGATGGAACATGTTGTCCAATGAAGAAGGTGAATTCGAGGTGAATTCTAACAGAAAATCTTCAGGTTTCTTAAAAATGATACTATTCCTTTTGTCTTTATCTGACCAATATGCCATTGGACAGATGACCACATTTGACACTACTGGCTTCCTTCCATCAACCAAAGCCTTGTAAAGCTGTTCAACATAGACTAGTTCTATTGTCCTACTATTTGTGAAGATGCTTGCACTGAGCACCCTCTGTGCATTTGTAAAATACGTATTTGTCCCCAAATATAGCCTCGGTCATCATCTGTCACTCCCTCATTGTGAGACAAAGATTTCAGTTTTTCATTGACATCATTTTGGCTTCTAAATTTGAACCTATTTCATCACCTTCCTCTTCTTCATGCTCTTGCTCTTCCTTTTTTTCTTTCTTTGTAGATGAACGACCTCTTTTTTGAGTGCTTGTAGTGATACTAGAACTTGGTATCGTAGCTCGTGAGGTACTTGCCTTAAGCATTTGGTGTCCTGGTTTACTTTTTGAAGGCTCTATCAAAACTGCTTTAGATCACCTTGCTTCTTCCTCTATTTCTTGCACTTCAAGTGTACTTAAGGGTTGTACTTGTTCTTGCATCCCGTCACCTTCTTGAGTTACATCATCCAAGTGAGCATCCATGTGTGTGACACCCTCATCCAAGGCTACTGCATGTGTCTCAACCACTCCACTTCCTCTCTCATCTATAGGACCCTAAACCAAGGTTGTGTGTTGTGCCTCGTCTCATGCAATTTCTAACTCATGTGTAGATCCTTTTACCTTAGGTACCTATACGATGGCACCTTGGAAGTATTCAAGCATGATCTTTGACTCATTCTCTTTGCTTCCAAAAGGGGGAATTGCTTGCATACAAGTTTGAGGATCTCCAATGCAGACATCAATTCAAGACACTGATTTGTTTTTGAAGGTGGCATCAGAAATAGTCTATTGCCAGTTCTAGGCATGGTGTAAATTGTGAATAAAGTGTTTTCCTTCCTTATTGTAATTCCAAGCACAGTGTCCCCTGAAGCATATTGCATTTTCCAAAAGTTTCACCCCATGGCTCCTCATGTTCCTTGAAATCCCTCTCTATCATCACAAAGAACAGCTTCTCTTTGCTTTCGACCAAGAACCAAGCTGCCTTAGTGGTCTTAAGTACACTCCATTGCAGGAAGTCCTTTGGGGCATAATCTTTTCCATCGTATGTCAAGATCATATCATTAACAAATACTGAAACATCAACATCCATGACAATCTTGGCATGCTCCATGATTCCTATATACAAAAACAATACAGAATAAGTCATTTTATATAGAATAAGAAAATATTTTTTGACAAAAGTACAATGTGTGCCACTGACATTGCTTATCTTCCATTCCTATAATACTATAGACACGTCTTCAACTTATCTAATCTAAGATACCTATAATACTTTAGACACGCCGTGTAGGATCTGTGCAAACTATCATAACCATCGCATATCATTTGCATACAGTCTCCATAAAGTATAAGAGTCCTAGAATGTTTCATCTTGTTTAAACCATCGGTGCCTCACATGGCTATGAAAAATATACGTTGCCGACTCACACGTGTTCTACTACGTGTGACGGGTTTTCTTAATAAAAACAACATGTATATACTTGACTATGGGACAAGATTTGGTACAGCACTTGGGTCTAATGTGACTTAGATGAATACCAAGTCTCGGTCCATTATGAGATATAAAGCCATGGATTTGACATTACCAACACAGAAATGCTTCACCTCAACGTGTGGCAAAGAAATGTTATCCATGCTAAAACAAGATGCTATGCTACCCCAAATTCAATACCTCCTAGCTAAAAAAATTATTCCATTATTTATTACAATCCTACCAAGTTTCATCTTGTTTAGACCATGGACGCCCAACACAGTTATGAAAAATTAACATTGACGACCCACACGTGTTCCGGTGTGTGCAACATAGTTCTTTAAAAAACAAAGACATGTATAGACCTATTTATGGGACAAGATTTGATACAGTGCTTGGGCATGATGTGACTTAGAGACATACCAAGTCTCATTCCATTAGGAGGTATAAAGCCATAGATTTGACCTTACCCTAACAAAAATATTTCTTATTGCATTGCGGCAAAGAAAGAGTTATCTACCGTAAAACAATATATATAGCCCACCAATATGTACTCTTATTATCCATTCCAAGTACATTCCATTGCTTGTCTGCTAACATACACTTCAGTTGTCCTTTCATTGCACTCCGCATCCAACAACAATGAGGTCTAGACTTCGACTCTGGAGTCTCAAGACTTGGCCTTCCTTCCACAAGGATGTTCTAGGCTCCTCCCACGAGATTGGGACTTGGGACTGGACTCGAAAGCGTATTGCATTTGTCCTTCGGTGGACTTGGGCCAGGTAAGGGCACTGGTTTTAACTTGAACTCCAAATGCAATAGAGCCTAGCCATAAGCTTTATGCCATCATCGAATATATTCCTATAAAATTTTTTCTTCTTCTAACTATTGATGCCAAACATGGTTATGAAAAACCAACATTGGTGATCCTGATGTGTTGTAGTGTGCACAATGGGGATTTGTAAACAAAAGGGAATGTATAGAACTATTTATGGGACAAGACTTGGTATGGTTCTTGGGTAAAATTTTATTGAGAGTCATACCAATTCTTGGACCATTTTGTGACATAGAGAAAAGGATTTGAACTTACCCTATCAAAAACGTTTCAGCTCGCGGTGTGGCAAAAGAAGGGTTGTCTACTATAAACCAATATGCTACGCTAATCAAAATGAAATAAAACCTAAACAAAATCTCGATTCCACCATGTATTATAATACTACCAAGTTGCACCTTTTGCGACTATCGGTGTCCAACATGGTTATGAAAAACCAACATTGGTGAATCACACATGTTCTATCTCAGCCATGAGGTTCTTCAAACCACCTATTTATGGGACAAGATTTGATATGGTACTTTGGTATAATATGAATGATAATCATACCAAGTATCGGTCAATTACAAGATATAGAGCCATGGATTTGACCTTAACCTAGCATAAAAAATTTCCCATCAATATTTCACAATGTGACAAAGAAAGGGTTCTCTACCCTAAAAGAATATGCTATGATACTCCAAATGCAATAAAGCCTTGCCATAATCTAAATTAGGCCATCATGTATTGTATTCCTACAAATATTTGTCTTCTTCTGACCATCGATGCCAAACATGGTTATGAAAAACCTTGAATGTTGGTGACCCTCATATGTTGTAGTGTGCACGACAAGGATTTGTAAAATAAAAAGGCATGTATAGACCTATTTATGGGTCAAGATTTGGTATAGGGATTGGGTAAAATGTTATTGAGAGTCATACCATTTCTCCGTCCATTACGAGATATAGAGCAATGGATTTGAACTTACCCTATAAAAAATGTTTCAATCTGCAGTCTAGCAAGGAAAGGGTTGTCTACCATAAATCAATATGCTACGCTACTTGAAATGAAATAAAAACCTAGCCAAAGTATTTATATCATAATATATTAGAGTCGTACCAAGTTTCATCTTCTTTCTAACATCAATGTCTAACATGGTTATTGAAAACCAACGTTGGTGACCCACACGTGTTCTAGTGTGTGCGACGAGGTTATTTAAAACAAAAATCCATGTATAGACCTATTTATGGGACAAGATTTGATACAGTGCTTTGGTATACTATTAATGAGAATCATACAAAGCCTCACTCCATTACGAGATATAGAGCCACGGATTTTGACCTTACCCTAACAAAAATATTTCTCGTCGTTGTGCGGCGAAGAAAGGGTTATCTAGCCTAAAGCAATATGCTATGCTACTCTAAATGCAATAGAGCCTAGCCATAATATTTATGCCATCATCTAGTTTATTCCTACAAAGTTTTTTCTTCTTTTGGCCATCCATGCCACACATGGTTATGAAAAACCAACGTTGGTGACCCTCACATGTTGTAGTGTGCACGATGGGGAATTGTAAAATAAAAAGGCATGTAAAGGCCTATTCATGGGACAAGATTCAGTACAATCCTTGGGTAGAATTTTTTGGAGAGTCATACCAATTCGCAGCCCATTACGAGATACATAGAAAAATATTTAAACTTACCCTATCAAAAACGTTTTAGCTTGCGGTGTGGCAAAAGAAGGGTTGTCTACCATAAACCAATATGCTACGCTACTGGAATCGAAATAAAACCTAGACAAAATATCTATTCCATCATGTATTAGAGTCCTACCAAGTTGCATCTTCTTCGACTCTTCCGTGCTCAACATGGTTATCAGAAACCAACATTGATGGCAATTTTAAAAAAAGGATATCTCTCATGACACAATAGCATTTTAATGTCCCATGCTTTTAAAGGGTGGCGTTTTGTCTTTTGCTATTTATGCAATGCCATAAAAAGTCAATTTCCTATGAGTGCAATACATTTTAGAAAGCTAATTGTATAATCATTGTAGTATTTTAAATCTAAATTTATGTTTTATGATACAAGATATTATGATCATAGAAGACAATTTAGGTGCTTAGAACAAAAATATGAGAATCATTGCATGTCCCAATGGCACCTTATTTTGTAGGACCCTAATGCAAGGTGGCATTATAATGCCATACCTCATGATTGCTACTTGGTTTGAATGACTAAAATTTTCAAGCCATAAGAGGGGTTATAGTAATGATGAATGTGGTATGCTAGAAAATGTGCTCAGTCTAAATTTTTCAAGGCCAAAACTCTTGTAAAGAAGAGCACTTATTGCTATGTTTGTCAAAACATAATGACTATGGAGATAAAGGTTGCTAGAAAGTATGTTAACTTACAATGTAGGCTACATTTTAGCACCTGAGAGGCTTCTTTCTTGTAATATGAAATAAAACATTTTTTTGCGTGTTTGTAAAGTGTCCTAGACATAGTGCCTTTGTGCTTTAGAAATTCCACCTATTTTATGAGTTTTTAATTTACTTTATGGTTTTATAAATATGTTCTTAAATATAATAAATGTGTAGACAGCTGTCGCATGGTTGCCAAGTGTCACAGGGAGAGCCAAGTACGAGGGGTCCCACACCATCACCTCCTAGCCGTGCTATGCTTCCCCACTCCCAAAAAAGGCCGACTGTGATATGGGGAGGCTCTCCTAAGTCCTTCTTATATTCTAGGATCTTCAATTCACCACAATACTTATGGGATTCACCCACTTAATGCCATGTGTCTTATGCGTGTATCAAGGGCCATCAGCCCCTCATTAATCCATTAGTCCAAGGTACCATGAGGGGGTTAGGACCACACCAAGGCCCCTATAGGCCCATATTATCAACACCTCCCCATGGGCCTAACCCATGAATATTGAACTACCAATTCATAGTTGTTGAACACCCACATAGGGCCCGAGCAGCCAATTAAATGTGGTCGCTCACTAAAAGTCCAAGCCGCCAATCATAAGCAGTTCACTAACATAGGCCATCAGAAGTAGTCCACGGTCAGCACACATAGGTCATCACTTCTCACATGTGTAGCTGCCAGAAGATCGTGCGTGCCGTCTTTCTCAACAGTCGCTGTCACCACCACCATATGTCATCACCATAGTCTGCAAGCCAACCGCCTGCTCTAATACCACTGTAAGCAGCCGTCGCATGGCTGCCAAGTGTCACAGTGAGCATCGAGTACGAGGGGTTCCACACCCTTGCCTCCTAGCCATGCTATGTCTCCCCACTCCCAAAAAGAGGCAGTTGGGATATGGGGAGGGTCTCCTAAGTCCTTCTTATATTCTAGGATCTTCAATTTACCAAAATACTTATGGGACTCACCCACTCAATGCCATGTGTCTTATGTGTGTATCAAGGGCCATTAGCCCCTTATAAATCCATTAGTCCAAGGTACCATGAGGGGGTTAGGACCACACCAAGGCCCCTATAGGCCCATATTACCAACAAAATGTTGCAAATTTCATTTTGGAGTTCTTTTTTGATTTTGGAGAGTGTATTAGTGTAAAATTAGTGAAGGTGTGTTTTTATGCATTGTGATTGTATCTATGAGCATTGACAGAGCCTCTCATCTATTGTGAGGTTAATAAAGGTATGCTATTCACAAAAGGCCTTTGTTGACTATGGAGTTCAGTGTGTATTGGGGGGTTGTGCATCATATGAGTTCTATATAGGGTAAACATGGCATAGGGCTTAAAACTAATTGCAACCCTTAAGGATATGCATTTGTTATGTGATGCTCACCTCTAAATAATTTATTAATGGGCTGTATTACATCGATGTTCTCTTTTCATCCCACACGAGTCAATTCTTGTCCCTCTTAGTAGATTTTTATTTATTCCAACCAACTTTTTGATTAAATTTTTTCTACTTTTTAAATGCTACTTTTTATGGTAATGTTGATGTTAAGAGAACAAACTTTTTGACACCACTTTTTGGGGAAAAAAGTATCAAATGTTGCCAGCTATATTGTAGTGATAGTTGTATATTACCACATTAATAAATACTTTGGTTCTCTTAAAACAATGATAGAGATTGCTCTAAGGTGCTAAAAGTTGCATAAGCAATTAGTGAGGATTCTTAAGGCACTTATTTTCAAACCGTCAAGAATCATGAGAACCAAATTTCCTCTAGAATCCCAAATTGCAATATAGAAGGGCTAAGGCAAAACTCATATGAGGTGCTAAAAGTTGTAGTGTCAATTGTACATTGTCACATTAATAAATATATTGGTTCTCTAAAAACAATGAAGAGCTTGCTATGAGGTGCTAACAGTTGTATAAGCAATTAGTGAGGACTCTTTAAAGGCCTTATCTTTAAACCATCACAAATCATGAGAACAAATTTCCTTTAGAATCCTAAAATCAAAGGACTAAGGCAAAACTCATATTTTTATCATTAAAATAGGTAAAGTCTCCTTGTTGAGATCACGCATTAGTGGGTCATTCCTTTCGTATCAAGGTCTCATAAGTCAATTGCATTATTAGGCATGTTGAAGTTGGTGCTTTGAGGTTTATGCTTTATAGATTGTCCTTTTATGTGCAAGCATAATTACGAGCTCACCTATGTTGAAAGTGTTAAGTCACAATGGTCTATAGAATTAGAGTATGCCCCCCAAAATTATGTGATACTTAATACCAAAAGATTTGTGAACTCAATTATTTTTTGTTTAGATGCTTTTTAATGTAGACTCTATGCCTTTTGTTTGAGTAAAATAAACTTATTAAACCATGCCTCGAAGCGGCTTGTGCAATAGGTAGCATAAAGATAGCCTTAAGTCAATGCACACACATTTTAAGGAGGGAATGAAGAAGCCAATGGCAAAGGAGAGCAATCAAAGTTGCGAAAGTCCAAAGAAGATGAGATACGTACACGGTTCAATCGTAAAAGAAAGGAATTGAGAGAGAGAGTTTGATAAAGTGATGTTTGATTCTGAAATAGATTAATTTATTGAAGTGCGAGTGGGTGCAATACAAGTCATCCTCAATATATTCTTTCCCCCTCTCTCGCTCGCTCTCGCCTTAGGATCTTCCCCTCCGCCTCCTTCAACTTCCCCAACAGCGAGCAACAAAGCCGATCGCCATGAGCGACCGCTACCCTCCCAAGCAGCCATACACTTACCCTCCCCCAGGTATGTCGCCAAACGTACAACAGAAATACGGCTACTCTCCCCAGCGACAATACACTCACCCTCCCCCAGGTATGTCGCCAAGAATTCCATGCACCCGCGGCTCCCCTGTGCTCTCACTCTCACAACAAATAATTTGTAACACCACGTTGTTAGCCTCTTCCTTTCAGGCTCCTATCCTCAGCGGCACGGCTTTTACGAAGCTCCCCAGGTTGTGCCTCCACCCGAGAAGCTGCAATCGGACAAGTGGGTTGCCTTAAAGGCTGGCAGGGCGTTAATCCAACAGGCACGAGATAGTCTGGGTTGGTAAGTTATCTGCACTCCGTGCAAACATGTCGCTGCGAAGCGCCCGAGTCAAGTAATTAACTCTGTCTACTGGCCATTTGCAGCGTGGCTGGTCTTTGCTGCTGTTGCCACGAGGAAGGGTGACGGGATCGAGTTACATCCAATTACTTGAATTTTTATTCTTCGTGCATGCTCCATGAGTCTATAATACATTTTTAGGTTCGCTTAAGCGCTAATGACAAAGAGCTTTCATGGGATCTCCATGTTAAATAATATTATAACGCTTCAGTCTTTTTGCCCGTTATAATCCCATTGACGTCAAGAGCTCACTAGTTTTGGGAAACAAGTGAATACATTCAAGAGGCGTGCCGTGGCAAATTGAAAGCTTAGAGAGAGAGAAGAAGAAGAAAGAAGAAGAAGAGAGAGAGAGAGAGAAAGGGGAGAAAATAATGCCCAAATTTTTGAAATTACTATAATCGGTTTTAGCTTCTTACAAAAATCTCCATCGCCAAGGCCTAGCCCAGGGGCAGGCCAAAATGCATGCCACATTGGCATTAAACCTCCCACTGCCATCACAATGTCATAAGGCCTTTAGAAACCAATTCCTAATACAATAAGAGACAAGACGGCCTATTATTTTAAAACAAACATTTGTCCTATTCTACATGTGTCTTACATCCTATCAACATGGTTGCATCCATTTGATTGAAGACAATAAACCTAGACTCATAATGTTCTTGCCTTGCTTCAAACAAAGCACACCAAGACTTGTCTAATTTTTGTTTTTCTTTACAAGACTATAAAGTTAGACTCATAGTGTTCTTGCCTTACTCTAAATGAAGCACACCAAAGCTTGTCTCATTTTTCCTTTCTTTATAAGAATGTAAAGTTAGACTTAATAATTTAAGTTTCATACTGTGGAAGCCTTGAAGTAAATAGTGCTTATAGTTCATTCAAAATAGTGATTTTGCAAATGTATAGATGATGTGTACCACGGTTGGAGTGCAATAGAGCAGCAACATACTAGTAGCTCTATTGTGTAGTCGTTAAAAGTCCTTTTTATATCTGACAATTGTCACAAGTTTAGGTACAACTAGACCATGCATTACTCCATGAGTTGTACCCTTGTTTCTGAAGCTTGTGGGTTAGTTATGAGGCACTCATAGGATAATGTGTTATTGGAGAGGCATGCACGCTATTTTTGTCTCTACTTTTAGCATTGTTGAAGTTCTCATTGCCCACCCTACTCATCTTTCTCACCATGTAGTGTTTGGTTTCATTTCCCTTTCAAATCTTGCTTCCACTTTTTTATATTTATCGAGTTTTTATTGATTGTGTGCATTCCTAATTTTTCTACACTTAAAGCCCGCCCCATGATATGGGTGGAGGTTTTTCATTCAATTGAGGAGAAGAAAGAGGAGCTATGAGGGAGTTTGATCAAAGGAAAATTTAATAGCTCAATGAGTTTTTTATGTTTAAAGCTCATTTAAAGCCGAATTGATTGATGTGGGAGGAGATTCATCATCTAGTGGGTGATTGAGTAAATTTTTAATAGCTCAATGCGATGAAGATACTGAGCCACCTAATTGTTGCATACAATCTTCCAAATATATATAACATTGTATTCAAAAAAATTGGACTTTTTCTCTTGTTTTGGACCTTTTTTCCCAAACCAATCACCTACTTGATATTGACCTCTAGTAGACTAAATAAAGGGTGTTTTTGCAACACTACATATAATCATCTCCACAAATTATGATTTGTAGAAGCAAAAGTGGAGGTATTATGGATGGAAAAGAGAATGTGAGAGGAATGCAAAATCTTTTTTAGTAAAGTATTTTGCACATTTGACACCAAATGAAAGTTTTGGTAGATAAAAGAGGAAGGTGCCCCCCACATGTGGCACACCCCTTCACATGGGGCTTGATCCTTACGTGCCCACCTAAGACTTGAGTCTTTTATTACTAGCTAATTATTAATTAATTTTTCTTTCCCTCTCCTTTCCCTCCGGTAATAGTGGTAGCATAAATCCCACACCGATACAAATCATTTAAAAGCCCCGCAACAGGCATGTCCATGCTATGTGGACAAGTGCAGCGCACTGGTCTCAGGATACGTACCAATGGCCTTCCATCGATGAACCAAGGGCATCTTCGTGCCATACATGTGCATGTGCAATGTTCTGTAACTCATATTTAGCAGATTTTAGAGTATTTAAACTCTCAAAAGGTGTTTATAGTGGACTCTCTAGCAAATGCAAAATCTTCTCTTAACTCAATTTGTTGTGGCCAAAATAGATCTGAGTATTCTATGATCGACAAATTTTCTTATTCTTTTATATATTTGATAAGAGATTCATTTGCCGTGATTATCTCCATATTTTTCTCAGTCTGCTCTGGGTATTTTTGCATCATACTCCTAACGTGAGAAATGAATGCTTGCAAGCCTTTCATTTCATCCATGACAAGTGCTTTATTTTTCATCATTACAAATGTAGTTTCCTCCGAGGGGATTATTTGTTCTAGTAAAGCATATGGCACACTCCATAAATGATCTACATCCACTAAGCAGTACTTCCATTGCATCATTGGAGTGTTATCGTACATGCTAAATTAGAAGTAGCATGGATTTGTGTGTCCACATAGTGCATCATCTCCTTGTTTTAATTGTGGCTCTATGAGTGATCTACCATCCTCTCCAAGATAGCCACTTCTGACTCTTTCTTTCAAGAATGTCTCATTTTTTTTCCAATTTGATGTTTCATGTCATCCATTGTCAAAACATCCCTTGACTGCAACTCTCTAGAGATAACACTAAATATTTGATCTATGTCTTCATGTATATGGCCTACAAGATGAAACCAAATGAGCAAGGAAATGTATCCAAAATGGGATCCTTTATGAGAATTCATCGAAAAATCCAAGTGTGAAATATAAAGCTTAAAATCTTTTATTATATACACAGAGAAAATGCTTCGAAGATTTCCTGATTAGAAGACTTCTTGTAAGGAACACACTACTACTTTAATTAACAAGACCTAGAAATTGATAAAAGATATTCAAAAAATGCAAGAAGATGATGTTGAGGAAGAGTGCATATTGTGTTGGCCAAATGTTGGTAATGACTTGCATACTGCTCAAGTCTTTGGAGATGAATTCAAATTGCTACTCCCACATCCATATTGTGTACCAACAAAGAGAGAGTTCATGCCACAAGTAGATATAGAAGTCTATTTTTTTGTCGCAGTTCAACCATCGGAAAATGAGAATGTGAAGTTTTGGGTTACAAAAGTGGTGGACGTGAGCATTAATGAGATCAAGGGAGACCTACAACATTTATAGCAGTATGGTATGAGCCAAAGGGAAGGAAGGAGAATATGGATAACAACACACTGTATACTAATTGTATAAAAAGGGAATGGGTCCCAAACCATGAGCCAATTTTCGAGCTTTTCACAAGTGACAAAGACAATCATAGTATCTTCAAAGTCAAGGACAAATAAAACAAAGAAGCACATGGACTATCATGTAGAAGATTAAATAAGAATACTGCAACCAATTCTTTTGCATATATCAGAGTTTTTAAGGATGCTTGCTAAGGAGGAAGTAGAAGCAAATAGAAGAAATGAAGAATTCTCATTTTACCACCATTCAAGCATCAATAAAGACGAGAGATGATGGTGGCCAAATGGATGTGAATGAAGATGGCACCCAGATGACAAGTAGTGAGACACGTAATAAATACTATGATGATGAATCAAACCTTCAAACAAGCAAATGTCAAGATCGTCCATTTGTGATTAAATCATTGTAAAGCTAGAATTGAATGATTAAAAAGGCCACAATAGACTCCCTTGTACATAAACTCATCTAGCAATATTTCTTGTAAACATATGATAATGTAAAATTGCAAGCATAGCTATTGCTATTCTTTGGAATACAAAAGAGTCTTCCATGTCTCTTATGTATTTAAACGTTTTAAATTGGTGAATATTATGAGTACCATTGTTCTCTACATTGAATTTTAAGTGTTTTTTTGTGGATTTTAATTAATAAGTTAAGAATGTTTTTTTATATAAATAGGATTCTTAAAAAATAAAAAATAAAAAATAAAACTAGGATTTAATAATGGTTTTTGCATTATTAGTGCAGCATTATAGAGAGATATTGCAAAATTTATGTGGAAATGACAGTGCTAGAAAGTAAACTTTTGATTCTCGAATGATATTTTCATGAAGTAAAATTTTCATTTGGGAAGGATTTCTACGATCTGTCCAAGGACAAAAAAGAAGTCCAAAATTCATTAAATGGGTGTTTTTTGTGATCTATGGATTATAGCTTTCATGAACATGATAGTAACCAAGTGATAACATCCATCATGAAAGAAATACAAAAGGTCAAGGATGCATGTGGATGTTTACCTCGCATCTTGCGTATAGAGGTTGTGGTGGAAAGAAAATAAGAATAGATACATTTTTTGCTTTGTGCTTGGTTACTTATTATAACTCACCTCTAACTCACATTCAAGGTTACTTAGAACTCAAGAAGGCCAATTAGACATGAGGCGAACGTTTTGCCGTTACTTATCTTGTGTCCTCATAGTGATCAAGGTTTGGGCAGACAAGCCATTCTTTAAATTTGAGGGACCATAGTGAGAGAGAGTGCCAATGGGGTGTTAATATTAAAGTCTTTTGATGCTTGAGCATGAGTTGTTGGCACTACGACAAAGGTGGTAGACAAAGTGAGCCACAAGGCTCATTAGTTGGATTTGGAAAAACATAATCTCAGATTGGACCCTTACTTCCTAATGTTGGTATTGGTGCCCAAGGATGTAGGGAATCCATGCCCACCAATACTTTGTCAAGATGCAGGCACCACTCCTTTCATTGCTCATCCACTTGGACTACATCGGGGTCTACAATTCCCAAATGTGAAAATTTACACTTGTATATTTTAAGCTACACCTAGGGCTTAGTCCATTTGGTCGTCGGGCTTTTGCATACCTCCTAGAGATGGTTCCCCATATTTGTGCCCTCAATGATGGTAATGTTGATAGCTATTTCATGAGATATAAGAGATGAGTGTAATAAACATGCAATGTCTACACTATTGACCTAGGAAGTTTATGTACTTTATGCATGATGACCACCACTTAGCTTTGAAAATCTACGATCAACTAATCCAAAGGGATTACTTGATGCAAGCTTGACGCCAAGGTTGGTACATCGGTTGGATAGGGACAAATCCAATTCTTGTGCCACCGGTACATCATGGTAAGTCATTGAGAAATTGATTCTACCAAAAACCGCTTGTAAGATTTCCATGGTGACCAAAAGAGAGTGGTGGAAAAAAAACTCCTTGGCAAAAGGGATTGGCTCAACCATCAAAGGAGGTTGCACGGATGTTTGCATGCTGGTGTCATTCCAAAATCTTGGAGATGGACTTGAAGGGAAAAATGGAGCAGGGCAAGACATAGACTCTAGTACTAAGAGGGCTTGGGTTGTGGGAATTAGTTTGTCAATAGTATTATGGGTAGGTTTAGGGGTTTTTGGCATATGTTGTATAGCAATCAAGAAATCCATGTTGTTGCTTGTGGGAGGCTTGAAGTTCCAATCTATAGAGTTAAGAATCCAATCTTTAATGCTAGTCAATGTGTTGTAGTTGTCACAATGAATAGGTCAGTGCAACATGGTTCTCAAAAGGATCAAGATAAAGATAGTGTTGTTGGAATTGGTGAAGAGGGTAGGAAGATATTAACTTCTCCATGCTCCATTTGAGAGGAGTGTAGTGTCACTTTGCTACTACTAAGGATTATGGAGGGATTAGGGTTCAATGCTCAAGATTTAGAGTTTAGGGCTAAGATTTCAAGATTAAGATTTAGGATTTAGGATATAGCGTTACAATTTAGCTAGTTTAGGGTTAGGGTTTATGATAAAGGGTTGATTTTCATGTTTTAAGATTTAAGATTTAGGGTTCAAGATTTTTGGGTTTACTAGTGTTTATCATTTATAGTTTTAGCATATATAGTTTTGGGATATAAGTTTTTGGGTTTACTAGTGTTTATCATTTAGGTTTAATAGGATTTTAGGATATAAGTTTTAAGATTCAGGGTTATGGTTTTAGGATTTAGGGTTATGGTTTTAGGATTTGGGGTTATGGTTTTAGCATTTAGGGTTATAGTTTTATGGTTTAGGATTTGTATATTCTCAAAATATCATGAAGTTTAAAAATTATTTGTATGGTGAGATATACATGTTTCTATATTATTGAACATGCATGGTGCATGAGTGTTTCAAATTGCACTTTTGTATGCTTATACCATATGATGTGTGTGTTTGATCGTCATGACTTTGCATCAATCTATGATTGAGTAACATGCATATAGTCACCAAGTTACTAAAGGGTCAGAGATCATTTTAATTGTAGAACATGCACATTTTTTTGTTTTTGACTATGCATGTTGCAAAAAGTATCAAGGAATCATACATGTCATGGTTATATCATAATTGTACAATACTCACAAAAATTTTCACATATCTTTCACTAAATACGATCCATATGCTCACAAATTTTCATAAGGATCAGACATCTTTATACGTTCTTTCTCATTTTTTATCATGCATGGCACATGAGTACATATACCGTACATGTATGTTTCCCATGGTCGTGAAACTTTATAAAGGCCCTCTTTTAAGTACATCACATATATCAAAAAATGTTCATATAGGTCCAACATACTTTCTATTGTGGGGCATGCATACTTGGCCATCTTTTACCATGCATTGTCCATAGTTATAACTCCTAAACTAGTATGCTTATACATACATGTGTATATGGATAATGGTTACAAATTTTTTTACATAAGTTTGAGTAAAATTCATATACTTGCAAGTCTCACAAGGACCAGACATCTTTTTTATGGGGGGGGATCCACATTTTCTCATTTTATGTTATGCATGGTGCACACCTCAAGAAAGCATGCATTAACATACATGTATGCGTTTAATGGTCATGAAACTTTGGAATATAGTTTTTTGAATATGGCCCATATACTCACAAAGTTTCCTAAGGATTTCATGTCATCTGTGTGGTGGGATATGCACCATTTTCATTTTCAACCATGCATTGCATAGAAGTGCCAAGAAATTGTGCATGAGTATGATTATAGGTCATATGTGCATCAGTATGATTATACCATATGTGTCTGTGTTTGATGGTCATGAAACTTTGCATAAAAATTGTTTGAGTTAAATTTTATACTCACAAAGTTTCATAAGGGCCAAACATTGTTCATATATGGAGGCATGCATATTTTCTATTTTTTGACCATGCATGGTGCACAAATGTTAAGAAATTGTGGGGAAAGTGTGCATTAGTATGCTTATATCATGAATGTATTGGTTGGATGGCCATCGAAATTTTCAAGAACATTTTTTAGATTGATAATCACAAAACAAACATTGGTTGCATGGTGGGACATCTCTGGGACATGCACATTTTTCTTTTCAACAATCATGATGTATAAGTGTGCTTCTGATGATTGGTCAAGACCTATCTTAGCTCCATGCAAATTCCTAGCTACTTCATATGCTAAAGAAAATCTCAAATCATGAAAGAAAAATTTACACTTTTCACTAGTACGTCATTTGAAGGGAGGTTGTTGGGACCCAGTAAAGCTTGTGGGAGGTAAGTACTGAGTGGAGAAATAGAGGTCGTGTGAGACTGAGGTGGATAGAGTTGAATGATGAAAGGGGAACATGGAGATGAGGGAAGTGGGACAAAGTAGAGAAGACTGAAGGGAAATGAATGGTGAGTGGGAAGGGGTTGGTGTGAGGAACGATGGAGTGATTAGGAGGAGGGAATAGCATGGAGTAGGATGGAGAGAGCTGGATGAGAAGCTCAAGGAGTGGGAACGAAACATTGAGTAGGGAGAACGTGTGCTTGGGGAGGAGTTGAGTGGATGGAAGGAGAGACTATGGAGTGGTGGAAGAGGACATCGTGTAGGTTTCATGAGGAGGAATTAGGCTAGTGAGAGAGTTGGGTGAGCAACTGAGTGATTGAGGAGGAAACTATGAGTGGGGAGGAAATAGTGAGTAGGGAGGAAACTTTGAGTGGGGAGGAGATTTGCCAGCAATGGGCATAAAACAAAAATAGTATCAAGGGGGACATGAGTGAGGAAATTATGAGTGTGCAAGAGCTTTGCTAGCTATGGGGATGGAGAGGAAATAGTAACAGTAAGGAGGACATGAGGAGGAGTTCATTAAGGTGTAGGGGGTGTCTCCAAGGAGGGAAAGACAAAAAATGGGGGCTGGGTGGAAGAGGCTGAGAGGATGGGGTAGCAATAGTGAGGGGGATAGAGGGGGTGGAGAGATAAATTTGAGAGGCTAAGATGAGTCTCGAAAGGAGTTGAGTAGGACAGGTTGAGAGGAGGGCATGCACTAAGAGTGAGTGGGGGGGTAGATCGATAGTGAGGGGGAGGTGGTGAGCTGAGAGTGATGGCAGTGTGTTTAAAAATTAGATGGAGGGACTAAGAGGGAGGGGTCTATGATATGGAGAGGGTCATGGGTGGGGAGTGAACATAGTGATAGGGGTGGGATCAGTGGCAATGGGGGACAATAGGGAAGTATGAAACAAGGGGAGGGCTACATGAAAACTTAGAGGAGGAAGAGATGAGATAAAAGGTGGCAACATGGAGGAGAGAGCCAAGAGGATGAGGGAGTGAGTAGTTTTTTGTATCTCTGAAGCCTTTTGGGCCTAAATATCGATCTGTAAGCATTTTTAAAAAACAACAAATAGGGAAAGACAAGTTCTTATGGCAACCATTAAAAGCATATGAAGCAATATAATGCTCCTTTTTTCTCTGGGAAAAAACCATTGAAAGCATCCAAGTAATATCTACAATGTAATTTGTACAAAACAAGAAAATACAAGTAAATTTTAGTATAACAAAATTGTACTAACTTTAAATATAATGGTCACGCTAACTTCAGTATGTACTCAAAAATGTAGGGTTGTCCACATATTCATGACATGTATCAGATAATGTTTTCCATGTAGGTTATCCATGTTTTCAAGGAAGAGGACTTTCCAAAAACATGGAGAGAAATGCAACATACCAAGGGTTCATTTTTTGTTTGTATTTTTATTGGGATGTGTGCCTCTGGGTTTTGATAATTTCATACCTAAAAAGATTAGGCAAAGATTTTGCATTGACAAATACTAATGACTGGAGAAACATGGTGTCCCTCCATAATTGCTCCATGTGTCCTAGTGCACCAAGTGTGGGGTTCAAATCCCACCTCCTAGCCACCCAAGGGAGGAAAATTCAGGGAAATGAGGGCCTCCACTCTCATGCCATTATATGGCTTCCACCTTGAATGTCCCATTTGTTTATGGGATTACTGAACTTGGACATTGTCCATGTGGTGCACATATATGGCTTGCTAGACCATATGTTTTAACACCCCTCCTCAAGCCCTATGTGTTCTTGAGTGGTGTTCATGTGGGAGGTATGGTGAACCCTCCTTAACCTTATCAACACATGCCACATGTCAGTTTATGATTGCTCCTTATCACTTTTGACACTCTCCTACCCCATTCATGCATTGCCGCATTGCGTACACGGGGTTTGCCACATGATCTATCCTCTTCACTCTTTGTGTAGGCCTTCTTTGGCATCTATGACATCATCATTAGCTTACCATGTTGCCACATGTTTTATGTGTCGCCATCTCCTTGGCTTTGACCTATTGTCAGTCTGGTCTATGAAGCCTACTACTTCTGGACACCTGCTCATTTTGCTACATAGTCCATGTCAATCGCCATGATTCATGCTGATTGGATGCACCCCATTGGTGCTCATCGTTGTTTGGTCTGGTTATTTCCATTCTTCTTTGCTACCTATGTGTCTAGTCTGTATGGACTTTGGCACTAACTCCTCATTTGTGCCACCAATTGGCACCATGTGTGTGCTTTTTATGAGCCACCTTCTACTGTGGGGCAGCCTTCTCTATCCCACGCCATATGTGCTACCTTTGGCACATGTCGTGTCCCTATTGTGCTTGCATTTGAGCTACCCTCTATAGTTCTAGTCCTGTGACCCATGGTGCTCATATGCCACCACCATTAATGAGATGGTCTATGCGCCCTGGTGCTCTGTCTAACTGCCATCTTTGTGAAGTAGCCAATTTGTGTGGCTGTGCATGTGCTACCCCATAGACTATTCCCATGAATTGCTCATGAATTGTGCCACACTTGGCATCTGCCCAATGTCTCCCACCTATTTGTGAGCTATTGCTACCATGTGAGCCATCCCCTCATTTTATGAGACCTTCAATGCTTGTATGGACTTGCATGGTCCCCTTCTTTTGGCAGCTTCTTGTGTGATGACATGTGGCACCTAGTTGGCTCTATGTAGGGTTTATCTTATCCCTCATTCGTTTGCCTTCCCCTCTTATAATGTTAGAGACACCTCTGATACCATGTGGAAACGTGGCATCCCTCCATGGGGCCACATGTTTTAATGGGCTGAGTGTGGGGTCCAAATCCGAACTCCTCACATCCCACAGGAGGCCCAAGTCCCAAAATTAGATCTAGGGATAAGAGGGCATCCACCATCAAGCCATTATATGGCTTCTACTTTGAGTATCCCATTTATTTATGGGATTACTCAACTTGCACATTGTCCATGTGGCACACACATATGGCTTGCCAGACCATATGTTTCAACAATGACTATGTGTGGTTGTGCTAGGGACCATGGATAAAGGTAAAGGGAGATTAAATCAAGACTCAATGGAAGCGTGAAGAACGGATTACATGGGGAAGGACATGTGGTCTTCGTGCAAACTTTCGTTCCCACTTGCATGACTATTTCATTGTGAGGCTTGTTTTTTTGCAAGACTATTTCCCTATGAGGCTTGATTTTTTTGCATGATGCTTTTGAAAACAATGGCAAAGGAACTCTCTGAGGTATTTGTGAGGCTACTACAATATTTTGGAGTTTGTAACTCAAGAAAACCATTCAGTGGGAATTGATTTTTACTTGAAAATCTTTTTGACATGAACCTATAAAGAGAGGAGTAGTCTACATGAGGAAGGCAACTGAATCCCTTCTCTCTACTAGTAGATCATGATTGTTTTTTGATACATTGTGTTTTGGTGATCCTTCCTGATTGAATGACTCCAACCGCTGCTAGATGCTTGGTTCTTTTGTGTGTATTAGATGCCAAACAAGAGTCAAAAGGAGTGGCTAGGAGGAAAGATCCTTGTTTGGGGTGGGGTTATGATCTGCCAGTAGCATACTGTAGCCATGGTGAATATTTTTTCTATTGTCATTTTTATGATCTGAGGTAGTTTGTGATATTTCTTTTGAGAATGAATTTTTGGGGTTTTTGTATGATCTTTTGAAGCTATGATAATGAAATAGATATAAGGAATTGCATAGAACATTACATGTATCTCTCTATGCAATTGTTTGTATGATGTTGAGTGTTTAAAGTTGTTTATTTATCATGTTTGATAAATTGATCAAAGAGCCAACATTGTAATGTCAATGAAGACTAATCTACTGATCTAAACTAGTGGTGGGAATTCGGCTTGGTGGTTTAGGACAATCACATTAACACTAACCAGTTCAGTGGTTTAGGACAATCACATTGATAGCCTAGAAATTAAACAGATAAAATGAAAACTTAGTTTAAGATAATCACATTAACCATCTCAATGATATACTACTATTTCAACCACCGATCTAGTTTTGGATGATCACATTTATAACTCCAATCCTAGACATTAAACTAAACTAATTTAACTAGAGACAAAAATTTCAACCACGAGGATGGTCATCATTTAGACAATAATTGATAGCGAAAGTGAGAGAGGGAGAGAGAGAGGAGTGCACGCGATATAGCTACCTATACACTAAGTGTATTAACAATGAACATGAAGATATACATGTGAACCCCTTAGGGTTAGGGTTAGGGTTTGCCCCTATGCCTTATGTGGATAGTGCAATTTACACTATCTTTAACACCCCCTCTTAAATTGCATTGGGTAAGTAGAGGGTGCATGTACAAGAGCTTTTTGTGGTTTTCGTTTGGTGCATATGCTAGCACCCAAAACTAAAAACAAATCAGAGTAGTATGTGTGTATGTGAGCACAGTGACTATGTAGCAGAAGCATGTACAATGAGTACAACTTACAATCTTGTGTAGTATCAAGGATTTCCCCCTCTTAAGTTGTGGGTCATCCTTTGCCTTTGGGAATAAAACCCAAAAGATAGGCCAAAAGGAAGAGTAAGGAAATATGTAGAAGGTCAAGTCCACCTTGTTCAAATACTGGTCGATCAAAAGATGACTACGTGGATGAGTGCATGTATGGCTGTGTGCTGAACATGTCATGAGTCATCATGGACTATGCAGCCGCTCTGAAGAAGAGGCATCCGGATGTGAGGCTAGTCAACGTAGCTATGGCGATGTGATCCGATAGGTTGTGACATACGAGAGTGTCACCAACCCAAAAGAACTGACAGTAACGTGCAAGGTATGCTGTAGTAATGTAATTTCTATCGAATGATGTGGGGTCTAAGAAGACCGCATAGTCAATGTGGAAAGAGTGATCCAAGGACTGAAAATTTGGGGCCGAAGGTGTAGGTAAAAGGCTTGTACAAATGACAAGGTATGGCAACTTGTCAAACCTGTATGCTCAACTGTCATGACATGAAGGTCGTATGATGTGTGCATAGCTAAACATCCATCGGCATGGGATGTAGCATTTGTCATAGGCTCATCAAGAAGGAGCTAATAGTATAAAGGCCTAGAAGCCTGAAATACAACTAAAAGTGCATAAGATGTCCTTGAGGCGTGAATGAGGTGCTGAATGCTAACGAAGGGACTTATTTGTAATCCTAGATCTAACTACTGATGTGCATCAAATATGGATTGTATATGACAGCCATAAGTGCATGATGAAACACTGAGTCTCCCCAGGTTGCACTATGGTTGAACCTAATGATCTCAACTGCATTGAGGCAAGACCGCACTGATGCATAGGTATCCTTGTGCTGAGGAATGATCCACTGATTGAAAGAGGTGGTGATCAATTGATCCAAGGGTGCAATGCGGCATAATTGAGTCGACCCTAGAATGTCCTATAGACTGATCTGCTGATCTGAACTGTTGAATGGAACTGAGCTCAAAGTATTCTCTGTGTCACAGGTGAAAGCATCAGTGATGGATGCTGGAATGGAATCACCTAAAGAGCTGGATGCACTATGGCATAAATCTTTGCTTGTGATAGAAGATGTGAGCGCCTCATACTGAGGACTTACCTGTTGAATAAATGCATGATCACTGGTGAACTTCTGTTGAGTATATGCATCTGTGGCAAAGGATGGAGTCAACTCCATGCATAAAGATGATGGTTGTACATTATGAGAATCAAATTGTGCCGATATGAGTGGGACTGCCTCGTACTGAGTACTTATTGTCAAATTTACCTTGTGTTGAGGGCTTACTTACAAATGTGCCTCATGCTAAGGGCTTACCAAGGAATGTGGATGATCAAAAATTGTGGGCTGATCCATGCTAACATCTGAAGCATCTGGGTCTACATTTGATTTGTCAAGGCCAATGAGGTTGGAGTCTGCATCATAGACTGGTACAAACCCTGTGGCAATAAATGGTCGAAGAAGGTCTCTTTCCACTCACGGATCTTGTCCAGAGTCATGACTGGTGTATCATCAACTGTGTGTTGTGGATAACTCCAAGTTGGAGGTGGTTTGGTGCTCTGTGCAAGAGTCTTACCTATGTACCGGCGACGAGAGTGTCTACCCATGAGAACACTATGTGAGAGCTACCACTGGGGGGCTTATGCTCTCGAGCTTATGCTAAACTATCAGAACCAAGTCATGTGAGAACTGTTGTGTGCCAAGGATCAAGCCTGTGGTAGAATGATGACAATTGCGTGTTGGGCATAGCCAAGAGGCTGTGCAAGGCTGATGTATGTGTGCAGAAACCAATGCCAAAAAATAGTCGATAAAAGTGACTATACATGGGTGGCATGTGTGCATGCAAAAAGAATGCAACACTCCTAAATCCAAGAAGGAGAACTCTGCCATCCTAAATCCAAGAAGGAGAACTCTACCAAGGGTCAAGATGAGGTTCTGAAGTGCCAAATGCCAAGAGACTAAGCTGGTGTCAGTGTGTGGTGTATCCGATGGTAGATCCAAAGGGACTGACGCTGATGGGAACTAATCGGGTAATGCAGCAATGGCTGACTTGGCTTTGCGCAGTTGGATCTCCTCTATGGTGGTGCTAGTCTACAACTAGACTACATGTCGATGCAATAAATAGAGCAAATGAATTTTATCTTGATTCATTTTAAGTGTTGGGTGTGCTAGAATGGATCAGGAGATGGTTCCAATGATGAGGTTTTGATGATGCTGGCCTATGAAAATGTTAGAGTTGATGTGATAGGTGCGTAGAGCGCAAGCTAGCAAGTGATTTTGGTTTTTGGAGTGTGTCCAAATTCCACCTGGATTGAAAGATAGAGCCCACGAAAGAATATGACCTCAAGGGTGCTCAAAAATGCTAGCGGAAGAGAGAGAGGGAGAGAGAGAGGAGTGCACATGATATAGCTACCTGTACACTAAGTGTATTGAGAATGAACATGAAGATATACATTTGAACCCCTTAGGATTAAGGTTAGGGTTTGCCCCTATGCCCCATGTGGATAGTGCAATTTACACTATCTTTAACAATAATAATATGGAAACAATACATTGCTGTTTGTTTTCGTTCCAAAATATTTTCTATTCAACTACACTAGTTTAGGACAATCACATAACTTCTATTTGACCTGAACCTACTCGGTGATATGTTGCATGACGTTTCCAACTACTAGGTTTGTTTTGAAGCACATGCACCTCATTTGGAAGAATAATGCTCTCTCTTACAACCTCCCCATTCTCTATAACTCTCTTCTTTATTCTTTTTTTGAATTTTTTATTAATTTAATTATCCGACACTAGTTTTCCATCACAATGAGATGGTTCCACACCTGCACAAGGCTTGGTATATGGATTTTTTGTAGATGAGATGGTGGTCCAATGATACCAATGACATCATTAGTCTTAAATGCAAATAGTACCCTTATTAGGTTCTTCCTCTCATCCATAGTCATTGATGTCCCACATACAACCTTCCAAACCTCTGGAGAGTTTCTTGAAACACCATGAATGGAATTATCCACCTTCCATGTGTGGGTTACAATACTATTGCAAGACCAAAAAACTATTCTATCAATCCATTAGAATGGTGCATTCTTCCCTTTAATCACGGGGTTGGCAAACCATAGCTTGGTTTCTGAGTTTCTATCAAAAGTAGCCAAAGCATGTGACAACACTATGTGCTTCACTTCTCCTTATTTCCCAATTATCATCATAAATGTTTTTCTCTCTATAAACTACTTGGTTTGAAGGACTTGTAAGACCAAGATGCCATCTCTTTCCCATCACTCTCCTTGTTAGGACTATGATGTATTTTGGGTGATGACTATCAAGCTCATGGACCACTAAACATGTAGAATTAATTCTATTTCTTGTCATACTTACTAGTTTTTTTAACTCTGCAAAAGTATATCCCGACCTCTTCGATCACTGTGTGTGTCAAGTCAACAAGCTTATTTTTGTTTGCTTTGCTACATCCACTACCATCAAAGATTCTTTATCATAGAGCTTCCAAATTTGGACTGTACCCATGTTTTTTCCATACATACAGGCATTATAGTGAGCACTTTGAATCACACTCATTGCAAGATCTACAACACAAGCTTCATACAATGTAATGTTTCTTACATACCCATGTGCTGCTTTCATGCTTGAGTGTTTTGTTTCTAAAATATTACAGTAGGAACATAATCAAGATTTTTCCCCACTGGTTGACTCTAACATCCCACCAAGTCAAACACCTGTGGAGTGTTAGTAACTCAACCTCTTTCGCATGGAATAGAGACCATATAAGATCAATGTTTGCTTGCATTGGTTTACAAAAGCTGTCATTGCTTGCCTACATTTTCTGCATAGAACTTTATGCTCTCCTTGAAATTTAGGCTTAATGCATCTTTTGATATGTTCAACCATGCTCATCTCGCAGTTGAAACCATAAGTCCTTTCTCTATCCTCCATTAACACACTATTCAAAATTTTTGGACTTTCTCTCCTGGTTTGGACTTTTTTTTGGAGCATATCTTCTCCACTCAACTTCACTTAGTGAGCTAAAAAATTGGGCTTTTTAGAGCACTAAATATGTCACTTATATAAAATATGGTCTTACTAAGCTAAAAAGTCAAGCGGTGACCTCTAATTTTAAAAAAAATGGCTCAATGAAGCTATAATTCCCAAACTCATGTATGGTGCCGCCATCCAATAACTATAATAATAATAATAGTAGTCTCCTAACTCTAGTTCAATTTTAACACTATGAAGTGAAAATATGACACCATATGAAAAGAGTTTGTTGAATTCAACATATAAGTGGTGTATAGATACACCATTTTTTTGAAAAAAAAGAGTTTGTTGAATTCAATATATAAGTGGTGTATAGATACAACCTTTTTTTTTTTAAACAAACCATACAATAAATTATCTTATTGGTGGTGTATAGATACACCATTTGTATGGAAAAAAGCATACAAAACATTATCTTATGCATGTGAATCTCGTTTAGAGTCATCAGATTCATGTAATGTATTTGTGCTTGATGGGTCAATTCTTGCCAAATGATGTTTAATATGGACACGACTTGGATTAGGGATTGTGATACATTTTTCAACATTGTATCCATTCTTCTTTTTACAACTTCGTGTCCTCAATTTCCAACAATGAATAATGCTACTGACTTCCACCTCTGTTAATCCCTCATCATTTGGAACCCATTCACGTTTCTTTTGCAAGCATCCCTCATAGAGTTGTTTTATTGTATATCTTCTCGAGAGATTTTTCAATGGCTTTGGTTCATACCATAAAGCTATAAATGTTATAGGAGTTCCCCTTGTCATCCCTTTCTATCTTAGCAACCTTTGCAACCCAAATTGGGCCACCTTGGTCATCCAACTCTGAACCTGGATCAGATGCCCAAACTACAACAAATAGACCCTCTTCAATCTCATTAGATGGTATAAACTCTGGTAAGGGTTTGTCTCCCTTCCTGCCACAATATTTTCGAGGTAAAAGGCGTTCCTCTGTTTCCTCCATATCTACTAACATATTTATATCCAAAGGAAAACTTGGTGACCTAGCTTGTTCCGGCAAAAAGGATTTACAGTATTCAATGCTCATTAAGTTTTCTTGTCTTTCTAAAGATTGGATAAGTGCTTCAGTTGATTTAATTGTCTCCAAATTCTTAGTTGATTGCTCAAGATATTTTTGCATCATACTTTGAAGATGTTTAATGAAGGCTTTTAAGCCTTTCATTTCATCTATGTCAAGTGATTTGTTTTTTGCAAGAACAAATCTAGTTTCCTCTAATGGAATTATTCGTTTTAATAAAGCATATGACTCACTCCATAAATGAGCTCCATCTACTGAGTAGTGCTTCCATTGCATCACTGGAATATTGTTATGCATGTGAAACCAAAAGTAGTGTGGATTTGTGTGTCCTATTAGGGCATCATCTCTTGTTTGTAAATGTGGCTTTATGAATGCTCTCCAATCTACCATCCTCTCTAAGATAGCCACTTCTGATTCTTCCTTGCGAGAACCTCCAATTTTTTTCCCAATTCAAAATAGCATATCCTCCATTGTCAAAACATCCATTGCCTTCAACTCACCAGAGATAACACTGAAGATTTGATCTATGTCTTCATGTGTATGGCCAACAAGAAGAAAGCCAACTTCCACTTCTTCAAATATTTTCAAACCAACCAGCATAGAGCATAAAGCAAATATATATTTATTCTTGTTCTCTCTCCAACAATTATCAGCTTATATTCCCAATGTGTTAGGTAAACATCCATGAGCATCTTTGACCTTTATTATTGCTTTCATGATTGATGTAACAACCTGGTTACTATCATGGTCATGCTAACTATCAATCCATACATCACAAAAGATTCGGTATCCATGTACTAATACTCCACATAAGTGTGTTTTTAGTCCACGTTTACCCTCCAATGCCGGTGGGATACCTCTATATTGTGGCAAAGTGGTTCTATTCTGGTCCATGCCATCAATGGTGATGCACATGGACTTATCGACATGTGAAATAGCTTCCTCTCTCCAAGAAGCATACAACTTTTGAGCATCTTGCACATGACGTAAATGGATTGATCGCCATTTAATATATCTTCCTCGTTGCTGCACATATTTACTATGTTCAATGGCATTTTTTAATTCATCACATATCTTACATTTTGACATCCTTTGCTTTGATGGTGTCTTGACATGGCAAAAATCTCTATGCCAAATTTTGTACAAGGTTGATCGTGAAATCATGCTCTTGTCTCTATCTTGTAAAGTTTTATTGACAGTTTCTAGGATGACCTTCTTTGTCATTTTCAAAGGAAGATGTTGTTGGCATTCGACATGTCCATCTAGCATTGTTTGTTGAAGATGAGGCTGCGGTAATGCATGGTCTTTGAGAACTTGCTTTAATGTTGCGGTTGCATTTATAGTGCTTCCATGGCATTTAAGCTTGTAGGTATTTTCATGAATTGTATGAACCACTTTTTCTTTCACCTCTGCCCAGATGGTCCAGTATGTGCCATGTGATAGTCCAATTAACCATTGATGTCCTCGATTGCAAATGGGTCTCCCATTAGCCATGGGTTTCAATCTAGTTTTACAATGTCTTTTGCTCAAATCTTGATTAGTGCCTTGATGAAGAAAGCATGAAAACTCTTGAAGAAGATAGTTATGTCTATTAGGCACTATCTTACTCCAAATACCAAGGCATATGGATGCACAATCATCTTTCCCAACTTTTCTAATGCAAAGTCTCTTGCAACAAACTTGCATAAGCATCCTTTCCATATTCTCCTCAGATAGCAGTACATGTCTCTTTGGTTCTGGAATTGATGCCATGATTCTTCGCCTCTTCACACACATACTTTCTTTTTGTAAATAGTGTCTTGCGTTTTCTAGTTGTAAGACCATCAAACCTCGAATCTATTTCCCTTGAATCTTCATCTTTATAATCAAATGTTGTGTGGGCTTGAGAATTATTTGATACCTTATAATATCTTGGAAATGGCAATCTGGTAGACATGTTCATTGATGTCAATTTGTTGCCAATGCCTCTTGAATTTTGTGGTTGAATTGTTTCTCCTTCGTAACTCAAGATTCCCGCATCTATATTCTCTGGCATGCTAGCAACAATATTACGAACAACATGACAAGTCTTAGATTCTCTGCCCCTTTTGCCTTGTGTTGGAGTGGTAACATCATGATCATTGTCACTAATATCATCAATTCCTGTTAATGCATCACTTATCCCATCGATCTTTGCATGTATTTTTCTTTGTGGTCCCATCTTATTATTCTCAACACAAGACAAGTGTTCTATATCAATAAGCATGTTTGAGTCACTTGCAACACAAGACAAGTCTTCTATACTAGTGAGCCTATTCGAGTCACTTGCAACACAAGACAAGTCTTCTATACTAGTGAGCCTGTTCGAGTCACTTGCAACACATGACAAGTCTTCTATACCAGTGAGCCTGTTCGAGTCACTTGCAACACAAGACAAGTCTTCTATACCTGTGAGTATATTTGAGTCACTTGCAACACAAGAAACCTTTTCTACATCAACATCTATTACTATAATGTCCTCAATACATGTGAGCATGCCACTATGATACTCTTGATTACTACTATATCTTCTTATCACTTTGGATCCCATTTGTGTTATAGTCCTTTTCTTCTGATAATATTCTATTGTGTCTTTCATGACATTGAAGGAAACTGTCTTGGGCAAACTTGATTTCAAGAAAGCTAACCCCCATTTACAAGTTCTATGAACTTGTAGTTGAGACGTAGTATTATGGACATCTAAATGTGAAGTACTATCCATTGCATTTTGAATGACACCTGCACTAGTCAACTTAATTATCTCCACTATACAGAGAAAACTCTGAGCATAGCCCTTAAAGTTGCCAATTGCTAAAACTTCTCCGGAGCAAGATAACATCTCTACTTTTCCCCCCTCAAAATGAGTTTTCTTGATATCTTGAAAGTATGTCTTTGGAACAATTTCATCTTGGTCCTAGAGTCTTTTGTGTGCTTGCATATCAAGTATGTCACATTGTAAGATATCTCCCAATGTTTCAAAGTCTCCATGTGGATATTTTAAATGTAATTCAGGATTTACAATGTTGGTGATTATCACTACACATCTTCTCTCACCACAACGTTGGAAATGACACACATTCATAGGATCAAGACTATGAATTTGTCCAAAAGCCACCACTTCATTCTTCTTATATAACACCACATCCATACCCTCTATTAGGGTGAATACCTGTTTTATGTACAAAAATAGATTAGCAACTCAAAATGAACATAATAAATAATCATTAAGCTTATTATTACTTAATAACTTCTATATCAAAACTAGTAGAGAAGGCATTAAACCTAAACCCTACATCCTAAACTTTAAACAATTAATACCAAAACATCTTAACCACTGTAAATCCTAAACTTTAAACATTTAATTCCTAAACCCTAAACCCTAAACTCCTAAGCTCCTAAATAATAAATCCTAAACCTTAAACCCTAAACACTAAATCCTAAACCCTAAATTCTAAATCTTAAATCCTAAACCCTAAACCCTAACCCTAAAATACAACCAAAATTTAATGAATTTGTTTAATTTGTGCAACAGGTTGGATATATTCCCCAACTGTATATCAAATTGTTGCACAAATAAGGAAAATTCTTGATTTGTGCAACAGGTTGGATTATAGATATATGCTTTTGCATGCCTATTGATACCTTTATGATTCTATTCTGATGTGATCTATGCATGTCTAATGACCTATTTGTGCATGCATATATGTAGGACTTAAAACACAAGGGTACCATGATTGTCTGGACTATTTGTGGCCCAAGTTTGAATGTGCGACACTCCAAACATATGAGGAAGATGGTTTATGAAGGTCATGTTCAATATCTTCCACTTGAACATCCTACACATGAAGGTCAACTTAACCCACCACCAGTCCGTAGGAAAGCAAGTGACTGGATTTGGGATTTGGATTTGGGATTGGAGAGCTAATAGTGAGGAGCCTCCTCCTAGTATGGACCAGGTGTCTATCTTTCATGATTATATCCAACCTGTTGCACAAATCAAGAATTTTCCTTATTTGTGCAACAATTTGATATACAGTTGGGGAATATATCCAACCTGTTCAAGCAACAGGTTGGGGGATATATCCAACCTGTTGCACAAATCAAGAATTTTCCTTATTTGTGCAACAATTTGATATACGGTTGGGGAATATATCCAACCTGTTGCACAACTCAAGAAAATTCTTGATTTGTGCAAGGTTGGATATACCCCCAACCTCTTGTTTTTCTTGACTTGTGCAACAGGTTGGATATACCTCCCAACCTATTGCTTGAGCAACAGGTTGGGGGGTATATCCAACCTGTTGCACAAGTCAAGAAAATTCTCGAGCAATAAGTTGGGGGGTATATCCAACCTGTTGCTTGAGCAATAGGTCGGGGTCACCCCAACCGAGGCTTGTTGTTGGATATATCCCCCAACCTGTTGCTTGAGCAACAGATTGGGGGGTATATCCAATCTGTTGCACAAATCAAGAAAATGCTCGATTTGTGCGACAGGTTGGATATACCCCCCAACCTGTTGCTTGGAATAGGTTAATGGTGCACTCAACCTATTGCAAAAATCAAGGATATACCCCCCAACCTGTTGCTCAAATTGAAAAAATTCCTTGATTTTTGCAATAGGTTGAGTGCACCATTAACCTATTCCAAGCAACAGGTTGGGGGATATATCAAACCTATTGCACAAATTGAAAAAAATCATTAAATTTTGATTGTATTTTAGGGTTACGGTTTAGGGTTTAGTATTTAGGGTTAAGGATTTAGGGCTTAAGATTTAAGATTTAGTGTTTAGGATTTTGGGTTTATGATTATGTTTTTAGGGTTTAGGGTTTAGGGTTTAAAATCTAAGGTTTAGGGTTTAGGATTTAGCATTTAGGATTTATGATTATTGTTTTAGGGTTTAGGATTTAGGATTTAGGTTTTAGGTTTTAGGGTTTAGGGTTTAGTATATAAGATCATGTGCTTAGAGTCTAGAATCTAGGGTTTAGGATTGAAAATTAGGTTTTAGAATTTAAGTTATAGGGGTTAGGGTTTAAGGTTTAAGATTTAGGGATTATAACTGTTATATAAGTTTAAGAGCTTATATAACCTAAGATTTAGGGAACTTTAGGATTTAAGATCTAGGGTGTAAGATTTAAGGTATAGACTATATAAAATATGCATTCCAAAGTATTTAGTTTAGATATATATAGACTATATGTTATATGCTTTCCAAAGTGTTTTGTTTATAGGTACGATCCTTTGCAAAGGCTTTACTTTAAGTAATTATAAGTCTACCTAGTCAAAGTATCCTACTAATTAGGAACAAGCACATAGGCTAAAAGCACACCGATTCATATTTTCTTATATTCATGCTGCATGGTGTATCAGAAGGTACGATCCTTTGCAAAGGCTTTACTTTAAGTAATTATAAGTCTACCTAGTCAAAGTATCCTACTGATTAGGGACAAGTACATAGTCTAAAAGTACACTGATTCATATTTTCTTACATTCATGCTACATGGTGTATTAGAAGAAATGAAAAAGTATGTGATAAGAAATATTCAGAAGAAATATGTATTCATATCATGGATACCATGGATATCTGGTGGTTGCTAAAGTAAAAAAATGATATGGATGCAATGATACTGTAGTTTTGTGCAAAGCCTTAAACAAAGTTTAAGGCTTTTGCAAAGTATTACACATAGTAACAAAGATAAGTAAGTATGCTAAACCTCTTCTAGATTCTATGGTTTTAAATACCTACCTTACAAATACATTATCTAATTTTTCATTCTTCGACTAACTAACAAGTATTATACACATGGAAGAAAAGCATGCTAAAAGTACGTGTGTAAATTTTAATATTTTCTTATTTTTTAAATTAATTCAATTCTTTGATTGACTACTTTTAAAAATTGAAAGGTTATTAGTATATAATCTACATAATTTTAAATGTTATTAATGTATAATATATATTTATTTAAAGTTATATAATAATTAAATTATATTTATATTAGCTTTTAAGTTAATAATGTATAGAATAGCAATGTATTCACTAATTCTTCATTGTCTTAAGAATAAGTATTATATAAAGCACATACGCTAGAAGACCTCCCTTTTAAGTTATATTTTTTTAATTAATGTATTTATATATTTATTTATATAATATTTATATTAATTTATAGATTAATAATATATATTTTTAGCAAAATTATATTTTAACATTAGTTAATAAAATTTTATTATATTATGGAGTAAAAATATTATAAATGGATTTCTTATATTGATAAAGTGTCGTGAGAAGAGTTTTTTGAAAATATTTATGATTAAATTTTGTTTTGAAGTTGTTGCATAGGCAATAGGTAGGGAGGTTTGAGATGTTTTGAGGTTGAGAGAGAAATTTGTAATAAAGTGTCGTGAGAAGAGTTTTTTGGAGAGATTTATGATTAAATTTTGTTTTGAAGTTTTTGCATACGCAATAGGTAGGGAGGTTTGAGTGGTTTTGACGTTGAGAGAGAAATTTGTAATAGATTTTTTTTTTTTGTTAAGGAGTTTTTTGGAGAGATTTATGATTAAATTTTGTTTTGAAGTTGTTGCGTACGCAATAGGTAGGGAGGTTTGAGTGGTTTTGAGGTTGAGAGAGAAATTTGTAATAGATTGTTTTTTTTTTGTTAAGGAGTTTTTTGGAGAGATTTATGTTTAAATTTTGTTTTGAAGTTGTTGCGTACGCAATAGGTAGGGAGGTTTGAGTGGTTTTGAGGTTGAGAGAGAAATTTCTAATAGATTTTTTTTTTTTGAAAAATTGTTGCGTGCCCAATAGGCTAGGAGAGAAATTTTTGAAAATAGGTTATGAGAGTTTGAGATAAAGAGGAAAATTTATGGAAAAAAAGATTTAATGCAAAAATGGTTTTTTGAAGTTGTTGCATACACACAAGTTTTTGAGAAAAGAATCGGATTTGGAAAAAGATTTAAATTTACAAAAACTTGATTCTTCTTAGTTCTTGCGTACGCAATAGGTTAGAAATGAACTCACCTCTTGTAACATTTTGAAAATTTTTGAGAATCCTACAATAGGTTGATGAGAGGAGAGAAGCGTGGAGTGTAAAAGAATGATCTTTGAATGAAAGAGAGAATAAAGAATGTTCTACTTATAGTGAACCTAAAAGAACTAAAAAAACCTTAAAAACTAAAAAAAGCTAACTTGACCTAAAAGCTACCCATTTCCTATAAAACTCTACTTCTCCTCATTCTCTCTCACAACTTTCTTGGAGCTCCTCCACCACCTCTCCACCCAGGTACTCCCTCCCTCCCTCTCCTCCCTCCCCTCCTACTTCCCATCCCTTCTCCTCCTGCTTCCTCTCTCCCCTCCCTTCCCTCTCCTCCCGCTTCCTCTCTCCCCTCCCTTGCCCTTTCCTCCCCCTCCCTTCCCCTCTCCTCCCCCTTCTTCTCCCGCTTCCTCTCTCCCCTCCCTTCCCCTCTCCTCCCGCTTCTGCCCTCCCTCCTCCCGCTTCCTCTCCTCCCCTCTCCCTCCCTTCCCCTCTCCTCCCCCTCCTCCCCCTTCCCCTTCCCCTCGCTTCCCCTCTCCTCCCTGCCCTCCCTTCCCCTCCCCTTCCCCGCCTCCCCCTCCCCCTCCCCGCTGGCCCCTCCCTTCCCCGCCATCCCTCCCTTTCCCTCCCCGTCGGCCCCTCCCTTCCCCTCCCCCTCCCCGTCGGCCCCTCCCTTCCCCGCCTCCCCCTCCCTGTCGCAGGCGGGAGGGAGGGAGGAGAGGGGGCCGATGGGAGGGGGAGGCAAGAAAGGGGGAGGGGAGGTAGGGAAGGGGCAATGGGAGGGCAGGAGGAGAGGAGGGAGGGGGGGGAAAGGGGAGGGGAAGCAGGGAGGGGGCCGACAGGAGGGGGAGGTGGGGAAGGGGGAGGCGAGGCAGGAGGGCGAGAGGAGAGGATGGAGGGAGGGACTGTTGAGATATTGAGCTCCACTCGTGATATGCCAGGGTGACCGTTGTGCATTTATGTCACCGACTTGTTAGCTGCAGATGCGGTTGGTACACTACCCATGAATAATAGCTGGATGACAGCTATCCTTATGTACTCTAGTTCATGGCTCGGTTAGTATGCCACCTTAGTTAGCTGAGTTTGGTTTGAGACCCACATATAGGGTTCTTCTATTTCTTTGTACTTGAGTTCTTTTGGCTTTCACAACTAAGAAGAGGAAAACTATTTTCAGCCTCCACCTTTGTGTGTATTCCCTCATTGTGTATGTGAGAAAGCCACAAGTGAGACTCCTTCCTTCTCTCCCACTATCTTCACATAGTATCGGAGCCTGGTTCATGGTAAAGAGCTCAAGAAAGCAAACCAAGTTCGCGGTGTCTTGGTAAGAGGACCAGTGTTGCTTTTCTTTTTCGAGTTTGAGAGAAAATCTCTGCAGGTAGCACAGTCGGAAGTGCAAGAGTGCACTATCTCAGATTGAGATGCCCTTTGCAGTGTGGCAAGAGGGCAGTATATGCTACGGGTAAGGGCAAATCCCTTGGTGACTTTATTTTTCTGATTCGAGGCCATTTCGATTCCCGTTTTGGAGGCAGAAGTTCTTCGCAGGTACTCAGAAAAAGGCCCTGTTTTTGTTGTGCGACCACTGCTCTGCAAGTTGGTGAAAAGTTGCCACAGAAATCGCATCATATGCCTATGTGCAGAGATATTAGGAGTTACAGAATCATCCTTATTGCCTGTTCATGCAAAATCATCACTAGGAAGTGACTGTGTGGTCAAATACCACTTTCATCAGTTTTGTAGATTTGCCTGTGTGAGGCAGAAGCTGTGTTTTTTGCACTAACAAAATTTTTTGCAGTGTTCTGTAATGGTGTCTGATTCTCTTTCACAGATTGTCACTGAAAAGCTTGACAAGAACAACTTCCAAGCATGGAAATTTAGAATGACGAATTTCCTTATGGGAAAAGGCTACTGGGAGTTCATTACAGGAAATGAAGAAGAACCAGTTTTTCCTAATGATCCCAATCAATAGGAAATGCAAGCATTTAAAAGATGGCATGAGAGAGCCAGAAAAGTTATGTATTGGCTGTCTATCAGTATTTCGGATTCTATGATTATGCATATTCAGGATGCAAGTACGCCAAAGGAGGCATGGGATACTTTGGCAAAAATGTACAACATAAATACGCAAGCTAGGAAAATGCAGCTCAAGCAGGAGTTGCACAATGTGCACAGAGAAAATATGAGCATCAATGACTACCACATGAAGGTGAAGAAAATTGCAGATGCACTTGCTTCCATTGGGTCGCCAGTGGAAGATAATGATTTAGTTTCTGTGACCTTGAATGGTCTAGGAAAGGATAGTATGCACAGTTCCAGACATCCATTGCCATCCGTGAAAAATTTCCTGATTTTGAGGAGTTGTTTGCTCTTCTAATTTCTAAAGAGCAGAGAAATGGTGGTGCATCTTCTTCAAGAGGAACTTCAAAAGAAACTGTCTTCTACTCAAATGCTGGAAGAGGTAGAGGCAGAGGTAGAGGAGGCCGATCTGGAGGCCATGATAGAAATCAAAATATGTATCAAACTCAAGAAAACCAGTCCTATGGAGGAGGACATGGTAACTCTAGAGGCAGGGGGAGCCAAAGAGGCCATGGTGGATGGTAGAGATGTCAAAATGCAAACAACAATGTTGAATGCTACTATTGTGGTAAAATGGGTCATATGGCTAAAGACTGCTACAAAAAGTAGAATGACATCATGAATGGAAAATTGCAACAAGGGAATTATGCATCTTCTAGTAGATAGGGTGATGACAGAAATGAGCATCTGTTTATGGTGCAGCACATGACCAATTCTGTGACAAGTGCAAAAGAAAGCAATGATGTGTGGTATGTTGACTCAGGTGCATCAAACCACATGACAGGTTATGTAAAATGGATGTAGGATGCAAGGAAAATGGAAAGACCAGGATTTGTGGAGACTAGTGATGATACTGCACATCCTATTGTGCAGATTGGTAAAATTCCTTTGTCTATGCAGGATGGGAAAAAGAAATACCTGTTTGATGTATTTCATGTCCTGAACATCACCAAGAACCTAGTTTCTATTGGTCAAATGGTTGAGCAGGGCTTGCAGGTCAAATTTAATCCTCACGGATGCTTTGTTGAGGATATGAAAAATAACGATCGCTTGATAGCAAAAGGAAAGAAGAAGGGCAGGATGTTTACGTTGGATGCGGACATGCCTGAATTGAGTGCAGCAATGTTTGCACATGGGACCGGTGTAGTTACAGATATTGATATTTGGCATAAATGCATTGGTCATGTTAATGTACAGCGACTTAAATCAATGCAAGCCCAAAATATTGTTGCAAGATTGCCTAAATTCAAGGTTGTAGAAATGCATAAGGTATGCGAAGCCTGCCAATTTGGAAAACAGGCAAGGAAACCATTTCCTAGGCATGTTCAAGAGAGTAAGAAGCCATTGGAATTAATCCACTCTGATGTGTGGACTACTAAAGTTGCATCTATTGGAGGCTGTCATTATTTTGTCACTTTTATTGATAACTATAGCAAAAAGTTTGGGTGTATTTTATGAAAAAGAAAAGTGAAGTGTTTGGGCACTTCAAAGCTTTTAAAGCTATGGTTGAAAAAGAAACAGGCCTGCAAATAAAATGCCTAAGGTCAGATGGAGGGGAGAGTACCTCTCAAATGAGTTTGCAAGGTTCCTACAGGAGCATGGCATAAAGCAGTAATATTCATGCAGTCATACCCCACAGCAAAAGGGACTTGCAAAAAGGAAAAAGAGGCATATTGGAGAGGTATCTTGGGCCATGCTAAATGAAAAAGACCTACCAGATTATTATTGGGCTGAAGCAATTGCTATAGCAGTTTACATAATGAACAGGACTCCCATTGCAGCAATACATGGCATGACGCCAGAGGAGATGTATACTGGTAGGAAACCAGATATTTCTCATTTGAAAATTCTTGGTTGCATCGCCTATGTTCATGTGCCACATGAGTTAAGGTCCAAGTTGGATTCAAAAGCTGAGAAGTGCATCTTTATTGGTTATTCTCTACAGCAAAAAGGGTATAGATGCTATAAGCCTTTTACTCGTAAGTTTACAATGAGCAGAGATGTTTTTGATGAGATGAGCAGCTAGTATAAACCAGTAAATGTGATGATTGATGTAGATGCACAAAATGGTAATGCTGCACAGAATTCACAACAGCAATCACAAAATATTAGTGGACCTATAGTGTCCTCTAGCAGTGGTTCACATACTTCACCATGGATAGGCAGATTGAGATCAGGAGAATCTCCTCAAAGCAATGCAGATAGTGGTATGCAAGTATCACGAAAAGGAAAAGAGAAGGTAGATCAGCCCATGTTTGATGTGAATGCAAGTCACTCTTATGTGGATGGTGAATCCAGTGGCTCAGAACAGAGCATTGATGATGGCTTGGGTATTCCTTCTATTGTTACACCTAGAGTAAGGAAGACCAAGGATGTTTTGAGAGCACCTGAAAGTGAGCCTATTTTGCGTAGGTCTACCAGAGCTAGATATCCTGTGGATAGGCTAAAATATGATGGATTTACAGCCATTCACTATGCCTATATGGTCAAAGTGATACAGGAACCAGAACCCACTTCTTTTGAGCAAGCCATGGGAAAAGAAAAATGGGAGAAAGCCATGGATGAAGAAATGGATGCCTTGGAAGCAAATGCTACATGGGAATTGGTGCCTTTGCCTAAAGACAAGAATTCAATTGGCTGTAAGTGGGTTTATAAGGTCAAGCACAATGCAGATGGTTCTATGAACAGATACAAGGCAAGATTAGTTGTCAAGGGGTATGTACAGACATATGGCATTGATTATGAAGAAACATTCAATCCGGTTGCAAGGTGGCATTCACTATGCCTATATGGTCAAGGTGATACAGGAACCAGAACCCACTTCGTTTGAGCAAGCCATGGGAAAAGAAAAATGGGAGAAAGCCATGGATGAAGAAATGGATGCCTTGGAAGCAAATGCTACATGGGAATTGGTGCCTTTGCCTAAAGACAAGAATGCAATTGGCTGTAAGTGGGTTTATAAGGTCAAGCACAATGCAGATGGTTCTGTGAATAGATACAAGGCAAGATTAGTTGTCAACTATTAGCTATGCTGTTGGATTGGTAAGTCAGTTTATGCAGGCTTCAAGGAAACCGCATTTGGATGCGGCTAGATGCATACTCACGTATGTGAAGTCCACATTGCAGTATGGACTATTTTATGAGGCTGGGGTTTAGATACAATTGCATGGATACACTGACGCTGATTGGGTTGGTACTATTTCTGATAGACGATCTACTAGTGGATATGTGTTCTCTTTTGGGTGTGCTGCAGTCACTTGGAGTAGCAAGAAACAGCCTACAGTTGCCTTGTCGAGCACAGAGGCTGAGTACAGGGGTGCAACAATGGCTGCATGTGAGGTAGCTTGGTTGCATAAGCTACTTTATGATATGCATCAGTCTATAGATGGGCCAGTTGTCATTTATTGTGACAACATGAGCAGTATACACTTGGCAAATAACCCAGTCTATCATGCTAGAACAAAGCACATTGAGGTCCATTATCACTATGTGCAGGAGAAGGTTTTACTAGGTCTTATTGATCTAGTTTATGTCAGCACAGAGGATCAAGTAGCTGACATATTGACGAAGGCATTGGGCACAGAGAAGCTACGCAAGTTCAGAGACCTGCTTGGTGTGCAGGAGTTGGGATTGAGCTTGAGGGGGAGTGTTGAGATATCGAGCTCCACTTGTGATATGCCAGGGTGACCGTTGTGCATTTATGTCACCGACTTGTTAGCTGCAGATGCGGTTCGTACCACCACCCACGAATAACAGCATGATGATAGCTATCCTTGTGTACTCTAGTTCGTGGCTCAGTTAGTATGCCACCTTAGTTAGCTGAGTTTGGTTTGAGACTCACATATAGGGTTCTTCTATTTCTTTGTACTTGAGTTCTTTTGGCTTTCACAACTAAGGAGAGGAAAATTGTTTTTAGCCTCCACCTTTATGTGTATTCCCCCATTGTGTATGTGAGAAAACCGCAAGTGAGACTCCTTCCTTCTCTCCCACTATCTTCACAGGGAGGAGAGGAGGGAGGGGGCTCCCACCCTCTCATCCCCTCCCCACCCTCCGTTCCACACCTCCCCTCCCCCTTCCCTGCCTCCCCCTCCCGTCAGTCGTTAACCCCCCTCCCTCCTCTCCTCCCGCACTCCCGTCGCCCCCTCCCCCTTCCCCGCCTCCCCTCCCGTCGGCCCCCTCCCTTCCTCCCTCCACTCCCTTCCCCTCTCTGCTCCCTTCCCCTCTCCTCCTACTTCCCCCCCTCTTCTCCCTCTTTTTTAAGGCGGGGAGTGGTGAGGAGGACAGGAGGGGAGGGAGGAGGGAGAGGAGAGGGCAGTCGGGAGGGAGGCGGCAGGTGGGGAGGCGGGAGGGAGGAGGGAGAGAAGGCAGGCAGGGAGGCAGGAGGGAGGAGGGAGAGGAGGCAGGCAAGGAGGCGAGAGGGCCGGGAGGGCGCAGATGGGAGGGGGAGGCAGGAGGGAGGGGAGGGGTTGATGGGAGGGCACAGATGGGAGAGGGAGGCGGGGAAGAGGAAGGGAGAGGTGGGATGGTGGGGAGGAGAGGAGGGGGTTAACCCCCAACCTATTGTGCACGCAACAGGTTGGGGGTTAATCCCCTCCCCTACCCTAAGCCCCCAAAGGGCTTTAAATTTTTATTTTATTTTTTAAAGACAAAAAAATTAATCTAATTTAATTTTAAAAAGATGAAAAAATTTAATTAACTTAATTTATTTTTAAAAAATAAAAGAAGTTAAAATAAATAAAACTTTAAAAAATTTTAGAAAATTAAATTAAATTTTAAATATAAAAATAAAATAATTAATTAAAATAAAATAAAATTAAAAAATTAAAAAAAGATTTAAAAATAAATTAATTTAATTTAATTTTTAAATTTTTATGGAGCGCAAATCAAAGTATTTTTTGGTGATCACTGCAGAGGATGTGTCAAGCATGAAATATTCTCCAGAGGTAGTAAGAAATGGTAGCATGGTCTCAAACATCAACATTAAAGAAAACAATTTGATAGAAGTTGTGTGCAAAGGAAAGAATGACGAGGTGGTTTACAAGTTACGAGTTACGCACAAGCACTTCTTGAAGCCCTTACTAGATTAAATTGAGGGATCCCAAGAATTACTTAGTGCCTTAGAAGCATTGAAGAAAATGTGGGATGCATTTCCAAGTGGTGGTGTTGTACCTTCAGCAGTAGTAAGTGCAGCAGTAAGTACACCATCTATAACATGTAACCCTCAAGTTGTACCGCCAATATCTATGGCAATAACTGCGATAACTCCGACAAGAGTAACTACAATATCTACGGCAGTAACTACAGTATCTCCAACTATACCTACACCATCGATTGCTGCAACTATAGGAACAAGAAGGAGTGATCGTGGAGCAGATTCAAGTTCTACAGCTATTCCTAGAAAGAGAGCAAAAATAACTCCTACTCCACGTGCAGATCGTTCAAGTGTAGGTTATTTAAAACTAGGCGAAAAATTGGATAGCGATGAACAGGAGGATCCCCAAGAAGAAGATACAAGTCTCGAAGACTTTTCTATAAGTGTGGCAGACTTACATCCTCCAGAGGATGAGGGGTACATTTGGGGATTTGCACAATTCAGTGTGGCCACAATGCTTATTAATCGAGCTTCGTTGTTCACAAATCAAAGAAAGCTAGATAAGACATTTGCACGCAAATTGTATGAAGATACGAGGAAAACAAGAACTCCAGTTGCCACTAATATCACTCTTCATCCTATGGCATTTAAGAGACTTCAAGAAGATGATCCTACATTGCCTGATGTCACATTTCAAAAGCACGTGGACTTTCTTGATGCTTTTGAGAACTTTAGAAGGAGTGACTTTGTTCATGGAGAGGCTTTGTACCAAAGCCGATATGGGACTGACATCGAGAAGAGATACATGTTGGCAAAGAATAGATTCTTGGAAAGATGCAGGTTTGAGCCCATTGATGGGCAACACTTTTGTGAAGCTTGCAGGATTGCCCTTGATGAGGGAAGAAAAGGAAACTTGCCATAGATTGAGTGGATGGAAAAGTTTCAATAGGTCATTTTTCATGTATGCATATTTAACGATGACTCGAAGTACATTCTAGAATCAGAAAGGCTGAATTATGCTCCATTTAGGTTGAAAAAAAGCTCTTCTCTTTCTAAGATCTTGATAAAGGCAAGGGAGTTATGGGTGGGCTGTGGAAAGCCACAAATGGTGAAGGGCAAGAGACCTACATCTAAGTACATGGCAAAGAGGACTCGGTTCTATAGATGCTTGAAAGGTGTTATAAGCAATACGCAAGGCATACCAAGTAATAAGGTTGAGGCAAAGGATTTGAACACCACCATTGCAAGATACAGGGATGTTACTTGCATTGTCTTCTACGAGGACTCAGTGTTTCAGAGCATGGTGGATGTTTTCCAAGCATATGAGATAGGGAAGATATCCTTTGAGGCACCAAAGCACACTGCAACTTAGAGAAAAGAAATAAAGAAAAAGATGTCTATTGTCTGGTGGAGAGCGTTAAGGTTTGTTCCAAATGCAATAACAAAAGAAGTATGCAAGAAGATCCTAAGTGGTGATTGCTTCTTTGGAAAGAAGAGCAAGCATAGCAACTTGGATGAAGTGGTCACCCGAATGATTCAAAGTGAGGCTGCTCTCTCGGCACTATTGTTTTTATTGAAATATGATGATGAGTTAGCTTGCAAGTCAATTGATGTGGATAAGAAGAAAGCACTTAGCCTAGGTCAACTCCTTGATAAGACATGGGCTAGAAAGTGGTTGGCTTCAATGGATGCAGATGCCACACCAACAAAGGATCTAAGAGCTAAAATGCCAAAGGTTGTTGAGACAGAATATATGGACATCAAGAAAAAGGCCTTGTAGTCCACTGCCCAAGATAGAGCAATTGGTGGTTTAGATGATGGTTCTCCATTTAGCTTCTCCTATGATATCCTGCTATCAGAGAATGATACAAATTTTGCACACATCAATGGCATTGATACAGAGCATTTCATAACAATGAGCGGTCATGCTTGGGAGAAGCCATGTGTATTTTTCATAGATGAATTGCAAGACCTTGTAGTGTCACGGATAGTTGAACTTGTGCGGTTTATCATAGAAGGTCCTATGGTAGATAAGAAAAGATCAACATTGGTCCTGTTCATGATAGAATCACAAAGGGATGCCTTATATGCGAGTTTGACATCTGCATTTGGGTATTTACTTTCAAAAGTATACCATGGTATAGTCCTACGCAATCATATGACTGTCTTGGAAGGCACTGCCATTCAAGTCTTGCAGCCTTTCTTGATGTGCTTCTTATCCAGGGGTGGTGGCAATCTAATCAAAATTCCTTTAAGGACTCTTGAGCTTCATTACTTTGAGGACAATAAGGTTAAGCTTGATGCAGCAATGGTGGATTATAGAAAGCCGATGGATCCTGATGTGATACTAGAGATGACAAAGAATTTACTGAATGATGGGTGGGAAGTAGCATTGTATCGAATGGGTTTTGCTGTTGAGAAATTGCTACACCAAGGTAGAAATGTAAATGTCATTGATACCCCCCATCAAATTGAGTTCTTTGACACAGATTACAGTTGCACTACCTTCTTTGAAGAGTAAAATGTCAAAGAAGATGGTAGTGAGAAAAATGTCGAAGACGAGGGTAGTGAGTCTAAGGGTGATGATTCTAGCTCAGGTGATGATGAGGATGAAAACTCTGCATCCGATGACTTACACCAAGAAGAAATCCGCACAAAGAATAAGGGTGATCAATTGTCAACTAGAGTCAAGGAGGTTCCACTCATCATACGGGAAGGCTCGCGGTAGCAAGAAGTAGTGGTACAGCATGTCATAGGAAAAGGTAAGGCTAAAGAGGTGGAAGCACTTCCCTTGAAGATAATTTGCAAGCGCAGGCATGAAGATCATCTATACGGTTGGCGGGCATGAAAGCTGTTGGTGTAGACATCAAAATATTAGTTAGTATGGTAGTTGGTATATATGAGGTATATATGTAGGTATAGAGGTTGGTATATACTGACATACATACTAACTACTACCAACCCTTCCATCGACGCTTTTACTGATGCTTGCACCAACTTCCGAGTACAATTTTCCATACCAACCTTCTTACAGAACGTTATTTCCAAGGGTCCCAAAATAATTTTGGACCATAAGTTTGATCATTTAAAATATAAAAAATATAAAAGTATGTACACCAAAATTGAGATCAAAATGCTCATATATTGATAGTGAACTTAACATACAAATTAATGTACAAAATGTCACTATAGAAATGTGGGGGCCAAATTACACATAGGAAGTCTTATCGATGTCAAAACAATGAATCAATAGCATTTATATTGACATATTCATCTTGAACAAAGTCTTGCGCACCAAATATGTCTGCCTTCTCAAGGCTTACATACAATTGATCACCTACATCATCATCCCCTATTGTATGTCTACCTAAGACCTCGGGGGGTTCATCTCATAAAATTTAGTGTACCACGTGCATTAAAAAGGAGGGGTATTTTAATTTAACTTTTTGAAAAATTTTAACAGGTTTACAATAACAAGAGGGGTTTTTCAATTCAACTTTAGAAAAAAATCAATTAGTTCATAAGTAAAGAGAGGTGTTTTTATTGAGGGAAAAATTTTAGTTGAGGGGTTTCTTAAATACCCCCTGAACGCACGTGATACATAGGCCTTGTAAGTAGTGCAACCCCGAGCCTAAGACTTGATCCTCCAGTTCACCGGCCTCTATTTCTCCCTCTTCTTCCCCAAAGTCATGATTTCCACCTTCGTCCATTACAGTGTCATTATTGTCACCTTCTTTGTGGCCCATATCATCATCTTTGTCCTCTTCCCTAGATCCATCGACATCATTATTTGGATCTTCTGCCGGTATCTTCATATCCACATTCCTATCTTCAAAAGTATGTTTTCTTCGAGGAGCATCTTGGACCACCTACCACCATCTTGGATCCAAACAATCCGGATGAAAGACCACCTACATTGAGCATACACATTAGGTGCTAGTAATTATATTGATTTATGATTAAGTATTATATATATATATATATATATATATATATATGAACATCTACCAACATTTGTTTGAAAATGAAGATATTAGCTTTTAATCAATTCATTAGTATGTACCTGTTCACAATGCCCTGGAAAAACAAAAGTATCACTTTCATCAGTCTAGGGTCTGGGGGAGTCGATGGCAAAGAAACCACTGTTGTCTCTCCTGACTGTAGCACTGGGACCAATATAGATAGTTCTAAACCATTTGATATCAAGAATGAAAATACTAAATTGTCTAAAATCAACTTCATAGATGTCACACATATGGTCCCACAATAATCTAAGTGTGAGGAGAGAAGATTGGTATCAGAAGCACTTGCTCGGCTATCTTGTACAAAGTTAGCCATGACTCCACAATCATATGTGACTCTCCTTGAGTCAATATGTTGCACATGAAAAATGCCGTCCATGTGATCATAGTGCATTATACTTTTTGTACTACAAAGAACATGATTAAAACAATGAGGATGCATTTTGTAGCAATTTTGATCATAAATACCCAAATTAGGTAGAAAGGTAAAAAACTTACATGTGGCATACATCCGACCACAAGCTCTCGATCTTGATCAGTTACGTCCTCTCCATAATCTTCAGATTCACAAAGAGCTTCTTATAGCCAATCACGAGACATGTTGAAGAGGTTAGTGGGATAAAAGAGATGCATCATGGCAAGGAGTGAGAACACATGAGATATAGAAATGAGTGTTCTATTGATTGTGAGAGAGGTGACTCTCTCTTCTAGAAATGGGAAGAGGGTGGCCCAAATCATAGGCACCTTCCCTACATCAGTGACAATCAGCCCCTACATCAATAAGACTGGCCTAAATCAAAGGAACCTCCCATGTGGGGGCCTTTGTGCCTACATCATCACTTAGGTCACACACTAGACACATCATAGCACTAGACGTGCCTCTATAACACACACACACACACACACACACACATGTGACTCCCCTAGATGCACACATGCACCATAGAGCAAGCCCTTGACCATAGTTATCCCAACATACCCCCCCTCAAGGGTATGCCTTTTGCAATGTCAAGGATACATCTAGTCTCATAGTTTCTCATGCCATCTCATGGTGGTCACACATGGCCATATCATGGCGGTCAAGCATAAATCTATGTCTAGGATCTCATGCTAGCAAAGGTGACCAAGGGTCAAGGTTTACAAAACTAGGATAGACCAAACACATATGACATGGCCTACATCATATGGTGAACAGAGGTGATTTACAAAAGAGAAAACATATGACATTCTTTTTGGAGTACTACTCTAGGCAGAGAACCTCAAAATTTGACCAAGTGATGATAAAAAAAAATTCAAAGACAAGTTGCTTAAAAGGCAAAGTCCTTGTCTTCTACTACAAAGTTGGATGCTTCTTTTACTGATGGAGTTCTCTCTTCAACCAGATATGCTTCATTTTCCTTGGAGAATTCGTAGTAGGAGCCATTTCTCTCCTCTTCCAAAAGAGAAGAGCCATTTCTCACATGTGACTCCCCAGATGCACACATGCACCATAGAGCAAGCCCTTGACCATAGTTATCCCAACATAGCCCCCCTCAAGGGTATGCCTCTTGCAATGTCAAGGATACATCTAGTCTCATAGTTTCTCATGCCATCTCATGGTGGTCACACATGGCCATATCATGGCAGTCAAGCATAAATCTATGTCTAGGATCTCATGCTAGCAAAGGTGACCAAGGGTCAAGGTTTACAAAACTAGGATAGACCAAACACATATGACATGGCCTACATCATATGGTGACCAGAGGTGATTTACAAAAGAGAAAACATATGACATTCTTTTTGGAGTACTACTCCAGGTAGAGAACCTCAAAATTTGACCAAGTGATGATTAAAAAAAAGTCAAAGACAAGTTGCTTAAAAGGCAAAGTCCTTGTCTTCTACTACAAAGTTGGATGCTTCTTTTACTGATGGAGTTCTCTCTTCAACTAGATATACTTCATTTTCCTTGGAGACTTTGTAGTAGGAGCCATTTCTCTCCTCTTCCAAAAGAGAAGCTTCAATATCCACCAAGTTGGATGTAAAAGTGTTGCTATACTCTTCATCTAGAAGACTTTTGAGTAAAACTTGTGCACCAAATACCTTTTCAAGTTGTACCCAAACTTCATATGAAGTCTCACACCCATCTATGTGATGAATGTATGAGTCACCAAGTCCCAATATTGGACTATCCATTCTACTGCCCTTTTTTTCAGGATGATGAACTTCTTGTTCTCCACCCATAATCTTCTTGAAGTGTCCAAGTTTTATCTTGTCACCACAACATATCATCTTGATCATGTCACATCTAAGCTCATCACTTAGTACAATCTTTTTAAACATCAAGGTCAAGGTAGGAAGTTCAGGAAAGAGCACCAATGAAAAGTGATGATTTTCTATATATGTCACTTATGAACAAGTAAGTACCTTTGGGCAACTCCTTCACCTTCTGAATGTGAAGATAGTGGGAGAGAAGGAAGGAGTCTACATGCAGCTTTCTCACATACACAATCAGTGAATACACACAAAGGTGGAGGCTGAAAACAGCTTTTCTCTTCTTAGTTGTGAAAGCCAAAAGAACTCTAGTACAAAGAAATAGAAGAACCCTATATGTGGGTCTCAAACCAAACTCAGCTAACTAAGGTCCAATACTAACTAAGCCACGAACTAGAGTACATAAGGATAGCTGTCATCTAGCTATTATTCATGGGCGGTGTACCAACTACATCTACAACTAACAAGTCAGTGACATAAATGCACAATGGTCACCCTGGCATATCACAAGTGGAGCTCGATATCTCAACACTCCCCCTCAAGCTCAATCTTAATTCCTGCACACCAAGCAAGTCTCTAAACTTGCGCAGCACCCAATGCCTTCGTGAATATGTCAGCTACCTGATCCTCTGTGCTGACATAAACTAGATCAATAAGACCTTGTAAAACCTTCTCCCACACATAGTGATAATGCACCTCAATGTGCTTTGTTTTAGCATGATAGACTGGGTTATTTGCCAAGTGTATACTGCTCATGTTGTCACAATAAATGACAACTGGCCCATCTGTAGACTGATGCATATCATAAAGTAGCTTATGCAACCAAGCTACCTCACATGCAGCCATTGCTGCACCCCTGTACTCAGCCTTTGTGCTCGACAAGGCAACTGTAGGCTATTTCTTGCTGCTCCAAGTGACTGCAGCACTCCCAAAAGAGAACACATATCCACTAGTAAATCATCTATCAGAAATACTACCAGTCCAATCAGCATTAGTGTATCCATGCAACTGTATCTGAACCCCAGTCTCATAAAATAGTCCATACTGTAATGTCTACTTCACATACGTGAGTATGCATCTAGCCGCATCCAAATGCGGTTTCCTTGGAGCCTACATAAACTAACTTACCAATCCAACAGCATAGCTCAAATCTAGCCTGGTAATAGTCATATAAATCAAACTTCCTACTATGCGTTTGTACATAGTAGGGTCCTCCAGAGGCTCACCTGCATCTGCGCTTAGCTTCACATTCTGCTCCAAAGGAATTGAAATAAGCTTATAGCCTGTCATCCCATATTTGGACAACATGTCCAATCCATACTGCCTCTGCAAGAGCCGTATCCCACTTGGTGATCTAATCACCTCAATGCCCAAGAAATAACATAGCTCTCCCAAATCCTTCATCTCAAACTTTTGCTTCAATAGCATTTTCACATGAAGGATATCTTCATCACTATCACCTGTGATGATCAAATCATCAACATAAATGACAAGCAGCATAATACCTTTCTCTGTTTTTCTCACATAAAGTGAGAAATCTACATTGGAAATCTGAAAGCCAATAGTGACAAGATACTATCCTATCTTGTCAGACCATGTTCTAGGTGCTTGCTTCAAGCCATATAAGGCTTTCTTCAACCTGCAATCAAACTCAGGATGAACAGCATGAACATAACCTGGTGGCTGCTCCATAAAAACCTCTTCTTGCAAATCACCATGCAAGAAGGCATTCTTTACATCCATCTGATGTAAAGACCATCCCTTTGATGTAGCCATAACAATGAGTGCTCTTACAGTTTCCATCCTTGCAACTGGACTGAATGTTTCTTCATAATCAATGCCATATGTCTGTGCATACCCCTTGACAACTAATCTTGCCTTGTATCTGTTCACAAAACCATCTGCATTGTGCTTCACCTTATAAACCCACTTACAGCCAATTGCATTCTTGTCTTTAGGCAAAGGCACCAATTCCCATGTAGCATTTGCTTCCAAGGCATCCATTTCTTCATCCATGGCTTTCTCCCATTTTTCTTTTCCCATGGCTTGCTCAAAAGAAGTGGGTTCTGGTTCCTATATCACTTTGGCCAGATAGGCATAGTGAATGGCTATAAATCCATCATATTTCAGCCTATCCACAGGATACCTGGCTCTGGTAGATCTACACAAAATAGGACAGAGGGAGGTGGAGGGTGGAGGGGAGGGGAGGGTGGAGGGGGGGTGAGTGGAGGGGTGGAGAGGAGAGGCAGAGGTGAGGCTGAGGGCGTAGGGTGGGTGAGTGGTGGAGGGGGAGATGGAGGGGAGGCGGAGCGTGGGCGGTGGCGGAGGGTTGAGGGGAGGGGGAGCATGGAGGGGAGGGGAGGGTGGAGGGGAGGGGAACCTCGTCGGTGGTAGAGGGTCGAGTGGAGGGGGGAGCATGGGCAGTGGTGGAGAGTGCGAGGAGGGCATTGTGGAGCAGCACGGGGCAAGTGCTGTTGTTGCTGGTGAGTTGCCTTGGGCTGGCACTGTGCATGGGTGCCGCTTGGTCGACGGGGCCACTGCGAGCACTAGCCCTTAGCAGGAGCAAAGGTTAGTTTTATGTAGGGAGCGGTTGGTGAGGGGGGGTAGAGAGAGAGAGAGAGAGAGAGAGAGAGAGAGAGAGAGAGAGAGAAGAGGGAGGGGGAGGGAAGGGGAGAGAGAGAGGGGGGAAAGAGAGAGAGAGAGAGAGAGAGAGAGAGAGAGGGAGGGAGAGAGAGGGGGGGATGGGGGGGTGGGAGGGGGGGGCAAGGGGTGGTGAAGGGAGTGAGGGAGATGGAGGGGGAAAGGGGTGGTGGAGATGGAGGGGAGGGTGGAGGGGGAGATGGAGGAGGGGGAGATGGAGGAGGGGGGATTGGTGGAGGAGATGCAGGGGGGTGGAGGGGAAGATGAAGAAAGGGGGTGGTGGTGGAGGAGGGTGGAGGAGATGGAAGGGGGGGTGGGGGGGAATGGAGGGAGGGAGGGGGAAAAGGGGTGGTGAAGATGGACGGGAGGGTGACAAAATATGAAGAGGGGAGAGGAGAAGAGTGGAGATGAGGAGAGAGGGCACATCTAGAGAGCACACCACAAATGACTAACTGTACACTAGATTTAGTTGAAAAAATAGAATATATACAAACCCTTTTAGGGTTAGGGTTAGGGGATCTAACCCTTTCCTTTATAACACTCTATAAGGTTAGTGCTATGCACATATGATCACGTGATGGTGCTATGCACACATGATCACATGATGTTGAGCATGAACTCTCAACACCTTCCCTCAAGATCAACATCATGAAGTAGGCCTTCCCTCAAGATGATGATTCTGGGGAATCGAAGAAGGACTGAGCATTACATTCCATCACACCTCTTTAATGGGAATGTCCTTCCTCTGCATCAAACCAAGAGCTAGTCAGTGTTTCTCGAATAGCTCTTTACCGAGTGGTTTGGTAAAGATGTCTGCAACATTCTCTTTGCTATCACAATGCTGCAGTGTGATGTCACCAAGTAACACTCTTTCTCTGATGAAGTGCTCTCTAACATCAATGTGCTTTGTCCTGGAGTGATATATTGGATTTTTGGCCAATGCTTGAGCCGATTGATTATCACAGTATATTGTTGTTGGCTTTGACTGATCAAAGTAATCTGTTTCTGACAATAGTCTTCTGAGCCATATAGCCTCACATGCACGTGTAGTGAGTGCTCTATATTCTGCGAAGACAAAGAAACAGTTGGTTGTTTGTTTGGCAACCATGATATAGCACCTTAACCAAGGAAAAATGCATATCCCTATGTCAATCTCCTGGTCTCATGATCTCCGGCATAGTCATTATCACAGTATCCATGCAACCGTGGATGACTTCATCTGTATTCTATCCTAAACTGTCTTGTTCCTTTGATGTATCTCAAGACTCTTTTGGCTGCATTCCAGTGAGACTGTTTTGGATTTGCCATAAACTATGCTAGTGAGCTTACTACATAACAAATATCTGGCCGTGTGATTGTCAGATATATAAGAGATCCAATGAGTTGCCTGTAGTATCTGTCATTGACTGTAGGCTTTTCTGAATCTTTAGTAAGTTTCAAACTCTGTTCCATGGGATTGGCTGCAATCTTGCAATCTGCCATATGAAACTTCTTCAGGAGACTGCCAACATACTTAAGTTGACTCATAAATGTGCTATCTGAATCTCTCCAGAACTCAATTCCAAGACAATAGTGCATAAGTCCAAGATCTTTCATGTCGAACTCTACAGATAAGTCTTGTTTTAATTTTCTGATGAAGCTATCCTTGCTTCCTATCACAATCAAATCATCTACGTACAAAAGTGCAATAGTAATGTCTTCCCCTTGAACTTTGTAGTAGAGAGTATGATCTGCATTGGACTTCATGTATCCCAGATCAGCAAAATACTTGTCAATTCTACTGTACCAACTTCTGGGTGCTTGCTTTAAGCCGTAGAGACTTTTCTTGAGATGGCAAACCTTTTTCTCCTTTCATGGTTTAACATAACCTGCAGGTTGTTGCATGTAGACTTCCTCGTCTAGATAACCATTGAGAAATGCATTCTTGACATCGAGCTGATACACATTCCATTTACTGAGTGTGGCTAGTGATATCAAGAACCATATGGAATCCATCTTTGCTACTGGAGCATAAGTCTCATCATAGTCCTGACCATATTGTTGTGCAAATACTTTTGCAACTAATCTGGCTTTATATCTCTGAATACTGCCATCTGCATTGTACTTCACTTTGTATACCCATTTGTTGGCTATGGCCTTCTTGCCTGGTGGAAGGTTGCATAATTCCCAAGTGTTATTGTTATACAAAGCATCCATTTCTTCATTCATAGCAGTTTGCCATTCTGGCTTGTCTATTGCATCTTCTAAGTACACTGGCTCTTCTGTAGCCATGATGGTAGTCATAAGAGCATAGTTGGTGGTTTCCACCTGAATTGCTTTGCCTTTCTAAGCATATGTCAATCTGGCTGGTGGTCTGCCTTCCCTAGTAGACCGTCTGAGCTGTTGTGGCTCTGCTTGGGGTGTTGCTGGCAATTCTTACTCTTCTTCATCAACCTGTTCTGTAGATGACTGTGAAGTCGATGCTTCTATCTCCTGTGTAGGTGAGGTTTTCTATTCTGATTCCTCATCAAAGATTACATCTCTGGAGATAATGACTTTGTGGTTGATGGGACCATACAATTTGTATGCTTTGCTTTCTTCACTGTAGCCAACCATGATGCATTTGCATGACTTCGCATCCAATTTCTTGCGATGATCATCATGTATGTGGGCATATGCTATGCAACCAAATATGCGGAGATGCCCAATGCATGGCTTGTGTCCACTGAATGCTTCACAGGGAGTCATACCCTATATCGGTTTGGTAGGAAGCCGATTAAGCAAGTAGTTTGCTGTAGCTATTGCTTCTGTCTAATACTGATTTGAAAGATGCTTTTCAGTAAGCATTGCTCTAGCACTGTCTGCTAAAGTCCCATTCTTCCTTTCAGCTATTGCATTCTACTGAGGAGTATCTGCACATGTGAATTGTCTTCGAATGCCGTGACTTTTGCAAAAGTTCATGAATGCTGAAGACATGTATTCACCTCCTCTGTCTGATCTCATGATCTTGATCTTTCTACCTGTCTGGTTTTCTACCATGGCTTTGAATTCTGAAATCTAGAAAACACTTCAGATTTCTCTTTCAGAAAGTAGACCCAACAATATCTGCTGTAGTCGTCGATGAAGGTCAAGTAATAAAGTGAACCATTGATGCTGCGGGTCTGGGCATAACCCCATACATCTGTATGTATCAAATCAAGAATACCTCGTGCACGAGAAGTACTTCTGACAAAGTTGGCTCGCTTTTGTTTACCGAAATAGCATGCTTCGCAAACCTTTCCAAGAAACTGTAGCTTCAGAATTCCAATTGCCATATTCTGATTCCTGAGATCTAACAAGTACTTGAAATTGACATGACCATATTTCTTGTGCCATTTTGCAGATAGTGGCATCTATTGCATTTGAGCTGACATGGCATGCTTATCTGGTACTATAGCTAGCATTCTATATAAGCGTCCTTCCTTGACACCTTTTGCTACTAGCTGACATCTTTTGGATTTGTCTCTGATAATACAATCATCACCGTCGAAGATGACTTTGTAGTTGTGTTCCGTCATTTGACCTACTGACAAAAGGTTCTTGCTAAGCTTCGGAACATAGAGCACATCTTTGACTAATCCTTTTGTACCAGTGAAATTGTTCATAGGGATAACACCTGTCCCTTGAACTGGATTCGGTGTATTGTCTGTTGTGTAGATGACATTCTTCTGACCTTCTAATGGTTTCATCTCTGTGAACCATTCCTGATGATTTGTCATATGAGATGATGCACCGTTATCGATGTACCAAGGATCCTGTTCCACTTGGTCGACTTGATAGCTGAAATCCTCTTTGGGATTGAAATCAGTGTCTAGGTGCATTGTATCAGTCTGATGCAATTTCTCACTTGCAAGAAACATATTTCCATGTTCATTTGCAAAATGACTATGACTAGAATGTCCACCACGATGATTTCCTCTTCCTCGAGAATTCCCTTGATTACTGCTGGATTGACCGCCTTGGTCGTACTGTTTCTTGTGGCAATCTCTTTCATAGTGTCCAAACTTGTGACAGTAGTTGCACTGAATGTTTGACACATTGGTGGATGCATTCCCTCATCCTTGGAATCTTCCTCGATTGGACTGATTTCCTCTTTGCTGATTTTGATGTTGTTGAGGATGATGCTGATGCTGATGCTGATTTTGACTTTGATTTTGTTGATGATGACCACTTTTTTAATATGATCTACCTCTGTTTTTGCCTTTGCCTCTGCTTTTGTCTGAAGCTGTGAATGCCTGATCATTAGAATGACCTTTATGTGCTTGAATGGCCTGAGTCCTGAGTTCTTCACCAAGTAGAACTGACTGAAGTTCTTCCAGTGTTGGAATTTGTGGTTGGATGGCAATACTCTGGACTAGATTCTCGTATCCTTCTCCTAGTCTATTCAGGATTACTTGAACCATTTCTGCGGGATTCATAGTCTCTCCTCTTGCTACAAGTTGATTGTTGTAGTCTTTGATGCGGAGTACATAAGCATGACCGGTTTCACTGTTGTTGCGGAAACTCCAGTTAATCTGGTTTCTCAAGGTGAGAATCCTATATGTGTTCTTGGACTCGTAGAGAGCTGCGAACATATCCCATGCTTCTTTTGATGTCTTGATTGTGTTGAGCTGTCCTAGCATGACATCTTGCACATTCTGCTTGATCAGGTGATAGGCATACTTGTCTTTCTTATCCCATTCTGCTTGAGCTCGAGCAATGGCAGGATCTGCTACTGGTGCGAAAACTGTTTGTGTAGATGTAGATCCCGATGTAGAACCCGTTGCTGGTGCTGTGACAATAGATGGAGTAGAGATACTGGTGGCTGGATCGGCCAATGGTCTAGGTGTAGACCCATCGACATACTCCCATTTGTCCTAAAGCACAAGAATGGTCTCCATTCAGTATTTCCATGTACCATAATTGGAGTTGTCTAACTTAGCAGATGCCTCCAAATTGAGGTTGCTAGTCGACATGGTGCAAAAAATGTACTCAAAAAGTGTCGTGAAAATCTCTGTATGAATCAACTGCAAATACACTGAAGATGCCAAGTGAAATCTTTGTACCGTTGGTGAAGATAGAACTACAGTATATAAAATCTGATCTGTGTTACAAGGCTTGTGGCAATGATGCCGGGAATAGCCAAGAGGCTTTACAAGGCTGAAAATGATGTGCACAATGCCATGAGATAGCCGAATAGCCTTTACAATGGTGGCATGTGTGTGTGAAATCAAATGCTATCTGCCCACTAAATCAATCTGCAATGCCTCTGAACTCTGAAGTCTACTCACTTAACTGATGAACGTAAGGTTTCAGTAATGTAATGATGTGAAATCGGATGTGAGCATATGGACTGTAGGTACTAGTCGAGAATTTCGGGCATGGCTTAGATTGGCAACTTGGGGAATTCAAAGCGTCTCCTCTATCGCGATCTAGTCTCTCTGATCTAGATCTAAACCAACCGTTGATGGATGAAAGGATAGCAAATAATTCCTTTTCTTTTGTTATTTTTAAGTGCTGGGTCAGATGCATCGATGTAGAGGCAAATGTGCATGAAGGAAGTGGTTTTGTCAGTGAGGCTCAAATGTGAGTGTAACTTGCATTGAAATGTGTGTGTAATGTAACAACATGTAGAGCACAAAAAAACGAGTGACTTTCCTTTTTGGAGCACCCTCAAATTCTTCCTGGATCAAGAGATATGACTTGATCTAGGTGGAGGGGCAAAAGGAGTGCAAATGGTGCTCAATGATGATGTGTCACTGTGAGTCACATGCAGTGATGATGTGGCATTGTGCCTAGCAAGAGGTGTGCCTATGAAGCTTTGTGCTGAGGTGACAGGAGTGTGTACATGCAGTGTGTGCACAGTGTGCCTGGCAAGGGATTGTGCCTGCAGAGGGTTAGTGCTGACTGGACAGCTGAGGTGGCACTACTGACTCAGCTTTGACTAATGAGGTGTCAGAGGTGCCACATGTTAAATTTTTAACCAAACCTTGTTGTGATGACCCAACTAGGGGTTAACTTGACCCGGGGTTAACTTGACCAGTCTTATCCTTTAGTTGACTCTAGGTCAAATACACCCAACCATGGTAAACTGTTGCTGACATGGCAAGATAAGATGCCACGTGGAGGATAAGAGGCTGAGAAGGTGCCATGTGTCGAGTGGCTATCTGCCACATGTCGCTTGGAGCTTCACATAATCTTTTGAAGATTCCGTCTGTGTTAGGCCGTCGTTGGAGTTTGGAGGTAGCCGTTCATCTGACAAGCTAGACTACAGCCGTTGGAGAAGCTTGGTGCATTGTGGTCGTGAGTGAACAGGTGGTCCAAGAGCAGAGGTTGTTGTCAGCGTCTCTACTGCTGGGAGCCGTAGTCGGCTGTTGGAGTTCTCTTGGAATAGCCCGTGGATGGAGCTGTTGATCGTTGGAGTAGGCACCTCGGTTGCTGCGTTGCAAGCCTGTGGTTGAAGGCTATGGCACCACAGAGAATGGCTTGAAGGTTGTCGAAGAGCCAGTGATGGAGCTTCATTGCAACTTCCCCCTGTTGCTCGGGAGAATCCGTCTACAGTCCATGGCTAGAGGTTGAAGGTGTCTTTGGAGGAGTTGCATCTATGAGAAGGAGCTCTGTGAAGTTGAGGCTGCTCGCTGGTGACTGGATATGCAAAGACAGCTAGTAGAATCTGTAGGTCGTTGTAGACTGGTGCGTTAATGGGCACTGCAGAGAAGCCTTTGTGGCTCATTGGAGACTGAAGGTAGTTGATGTAGAGGGTCTTTGGAGCCGTTTTATCAACTGGTTTCTATAGAGTTAGATGGAGATGCAGCTTGGAGAGGCTTTGGATTGAGTATAGGAAGCTTGGAGCTACTCCTAGAGAGCTAGTCAAATCTTATACAGAACCTTTCTCTTGTTGCAGGACTCTTTCCCTCTTTCTCAGAAAATCAGAGAACAGAGTCTCTTTCTCATTAAACACTCAAGGAAACCAACGAATCTTCTCAACACCATATCTTGAGCTCTAGATGTCAGATCTGGAAGCTTTCTAAAGCAAAATAAAGGTGGAGAAGAGCTCTACGATGAGAGCTAAAGATGCCAAGGTCTTGGACTCTCTCTCAACGAAAAATCTATCAAGAACAATGACGGAAATTTCTTTCAAATGGATGGATGAAGATCTCTCACAATATGAAGAATCACTCTCTCACGGAAGAATGAACTCTCAAGAAAATGAATGGACGGAAATTCCTCTCTCATGAACAGAACTTTCTCACAAAGAAAACATAAGTTCTCTCAACGGAAGAGAACATTCGAGAACTCTCAATCACTCTCTCACACTCTTAAGAATCATAATGCCTTAGCGGAAGGCAAGGGAGCTCTGATACCATGACAAAATATGAAGAGGGGAGAGGAGAAGACTGGAGATGAAGAGAGAGGGCACAACTAGAGAGCACACCACAAATGACTAACTGTACACTAGATTTAGTTGAAAAAATAGAATATATACAAACCCTTTTAGGGTTAGGGTTAGGGGATCTAACCCTTTCCTTTATAGCACTCTATAAGGTTAGTGCTATGCACATATGATCACATGATGGTGCTATGCACACATGATCACATGATGTTGAGCATGAACTCTCAACAGAGGGTGGAGGGGGAGATGGCGGAGGGGGAGGGAAAAAAAGAAAAAACTTGATGGACGAAAAACTTTGATGGAAAATGGAAAACTTTGACGGAAATCCAAAGGGAGGAAGAGATGGTCACCTGAACGCTCTCCAAGTCTTTCTCAATGTAACAGGATTGTTGAGGACTAGTGGATGGTGGGTGGATGGCTAGGTTATCGCTGCGAGATGGGCTCGAAGTAACTTACCATGTGAGGATGGGAGTAGGGTGGTGGTCGATGGAGAGGGAGGAGTGTCTTGCATAGGGCTTGGAATGGGGAAGAGGATGGAGGCAAGATGTGAAAGAAAAAGTATGAGAGGGATGGTTGTTCTGTTATAGGGAAGGAGCGGGAACTGTAAATTTATTCAAACACATGTGCACCTTTGAATTTGTCCAACTTTGACTAGGGAGGTGGTTTTAATTTTTCTTTTGGGTTATGGCATTTAGAACCTTTAATCATCGATTGCCCATAACTTTTGGTGGTTGTGTCAGAATGTGCTTCCATAAAAAGGAGAAATGTTCAAAATTTCAAGCTCTACACTCTGACAACCATCACATGTTTTGATTTATTCCTTAAGGTGCTATTTTTCTAGAAAACATCCATTTTCCTAAACCGATAATAAAGAGTTTCAGCTAGGAAATGTTTTTTTTTTTTTAACTTGAGTTGGAAAAATTTTAGCTCTCCTAGCTCTTGAGAGATATGTTCATGAAAGTTCGAAGTAGTTTGTTTTTACACATACCTGCATATGTTTACTCATTACTTGAGATGCTAGTCTCCTCGGCAGCGGTGCCAAATGTTGGCTCTTTCCCACGGCTTCCATGGGAAGAGCGGGTAGTTTCAATATGCAGGGTTCCGAGGCTTTTTGTTACCTACAGATATATCAGGGTTGTCATTTGTAGTATACGTGTAGCTTAGGACCTCGAGTCGTGTTCCAGTGAGAGACATAGGCTTAAGTGTGGTAAGCAAACATAGTGCATGCATGAGTAAAAGGAACATGTATCATCATGATTGAGGTAATGAAGACTTTCGTCTTCATTGGGAGTTGTAGGGTTTAGGAGGAGTTTAAGGGTTAGAAGGAGGTTCCAAGGTTTAGAAGAGGTTCCAGGGTAATAAGGAGTTCCAAGGTTTAGAAGGGGGTCCAAGGTTTAGAAGGAGGTTCCAAGGTTTAGAAGAGGTTCGAGGGTTCAAAGGAGTTCCATGGTTTAGAAGGAGGTTCCAAGGTTTAGAAGGACATTCCAGGGTTTAGAAGAGGTTCCAAGGTTTAGAGTAGAGTACATGGTGGAGAACTCATCTCCCTTGTAGATCCTGGAGATTAAGGGTTGAGGAACTAAGGGTTTAGGGGGAGCATAGGAGTAGGACAGGAAGGAGGTGTAAGAGCATGGGGGAAAGAAGAGAGAGGAGGGAGCAGGAGGAGGAGGAGGAGAAGGGAGGAGGAGAAAGGAGGAGGAGGACGAGGAGGGACGAGGAGGAGGAAGAGGGATGAGGAGGAGGAGGAGGGACGAGGAGGAGGAAGAGGGAGGAGGAGAAGGGAGGAGGAGGGAGGAGGAGAGGGAGAGGATGGGTTGCAAGGTTGGAGGAGAGGGGAGGAGTTGCAAGGTTAGGACATGCTTTTGGACGTGGAGTGCAAGGAAGCATGGACACTTGAGACAATTGCTTGGAATACCAAAGTAGAACTCAACACAATGCCCCAAAGAGTGTGGGCTTCATTCCATTATGGGGTATTTATACAAGTTGAAGAGCTTCTCTCTCTGCATGTAGGAATTGTAAGACATTCTCTCTCTAAATGGAGAACTTGCATATAGAAGTTGCATGTAGAACTCACATATGTAGGAGTTGCATGTAGAACTTGCATGTAGAAGTTGCATGTAGAACTCGCATGTAGGAGTTGCATGTAGAACTCACATGTAGGAGTTGCATGTAGAACTCGCATGTAGGACTCGTATGTAGGAGTTGCATGTAGAACTCACATGTAGAACTCGCATGTAGGAGTTGCATGTAGAACTCGCATGTAGAAGTTGCATGTAGAACTCACATGTCCTCCTACGGAATGGTTCCTACGAGAGGGATATTTTAACAGGTAGTCCCTTATAGGTGGAGTTGGGATCCTCATGGGTTGTGTAACCCATAGAGATATGTTGACCCTGAGTAAGCACACCTACCAAGAATTCCAGGAAACTGAGCACAAGTTCCCACCCTCTAGATACCCAATCAATGGGCATCTACCAAGAGGCCACACACAGCCAATACGTATCAGTGGTTCACATAGGGTCTCATGTAGAAATTAGGAAGTTAGTTCACAAAATGGCTAGTTCAGGAGAGAGAGAGAGGCTTAGAGTATTCAAGTGAAGTACCCAAAGTAGAATGGGTTTGCTTGAGTTGTTTGGTTTAGAGAGTCTATGTAGAAGTCTTAGGCCTTGAAAAGCCATGTTGTTCTTAGTAAGTGTTGTGCCTTGAGCCGAGTGAGAGGTTATGAGACACCACATTGATTGTTGCATGAGCACATCTATAGCTATTGTAACAAGCCAAGGCCTCTTCTATAATACAAGTATTGGATTTGCATCTCAGCTTACTACTAGTTTCACAACAATGCTCATGTTTTGTTGTGTATGCTCGTTCACCCGTCTCCATGCAAACTTTCCTAGGATAGCATAGCCCCATTTGAGAACAATGTATAGCTCTTAAGACCAAGCACTCAATAGTTTCTGGTAGTTTTTGCACACGATGCATCCCTTAGATTGCAAGGGAGGGCATCTTCTATGCCAAGGACCCTATTTTTCACTGAAAACTGGGCACTCATTAAGGGTCAAGCACCAGAGTCATTGGTCAACCAAGGGGTGAGGAGAAAAGACCATCCACATTTGGTGATCCTACTAGGGATATAAATGTTGTAAGGATGAGTGGGAAGTGTAGTGTGATCTCAGCGGCGGTGACTCATGTGTCATGGGGTAGATAAAGATATGCCGACGGAGCTTCCACTCTCGGGTACTCCTTATGGGAGCAATGCATAGCACAAGCCATCTGCAAGTGTCACTCAAGTAGCCTCTGAATTACTATAGTGAGGTTTCATACGAGAAAGAGTGAAGGGGAAGAGAGGAGGGGAAAAGGATAAGGAGGGAGAAGGGAGGAAGAGGGAAGGGAAGAAGAAGGGAGTGAAGCGGGATAGAGTGCCAACCACAAAGGCACTACAATGGAAACAAGAGAACACCCAAAACACTCTCTTGGAAGAGAAGAGGGACTTGTATCCAAACTTGTGCAAATAACAATGAAGACCAAAGTCAAACTTTTGGCCTTTTATACAAGTCACTTTTTGAAGGGAGGGCCAACCCTTTTCCTTTTTAGCACTCTCCCTCACTTTACAACCATGGGCTCTTGGGCTCGTAGGGCACCAAGGCATATTTCTCTTCTTACCGACTCTCCCTACTAGCAAAAATAGTGCTTGTGTTAACCATATAAAGTGCTTGGGACAAACCTAGTATTAGGAGGTGATCCTAACCGGTTCCCAAATAGCACTTGTGTTAGCCTCACCACTCCTACGCTTGGGTGATTTGGGGCTCAAACTCCCTGAGCACCCTCACACCTTCATCTATTTGGTGTCATGCATGATGCATGAGACTCAAACCTAGAGTGGCGAGACTCAACTTCGTCGTCGGGACACTCAATGGTAACCATGTCCTAGGATGATATTTGGGGAACAAACTCCCTGAGTTTGAGCTATACTCCTTTCATGGCTATTTTTGTTGGGCGTCACTATTTCCTGTGGATGTGGAGCTGAACAGTGCAAGGCGTATGCACTCTAAAGTGTGCATCTCCTTGTTCCAACACCTCCTTGTTCTGGGCAGGGGCAACTAGAACGTATAACCTATGCACCTAGAATCTTTGGACTCTTGGGCGGTGGGCTGGGGGTATTTAGGGATCAAGCTCCCTAAGTTTGAGCTATACTCCTTCCGTGTGCACATTGCTTGTAATCATTGGCCTTGGTGTATTTGGGTATCAAATTCCCTTGAGCTTGTCCTATTGAAGTAGATCATTTTGCTTGGTCACCTTTACTCATTGATTACTTTGCATTTGGTAGTTGTACTCTATGGATGTTAACATTCCTCCTCTCTTGTTGCTAATCCATCAGTCGCATTGGAGGGGGGTGGTAGAGAGGACTGACTGCAGGATGGCATAGCGATCCAGCTGCTTGGACGTGAGGCGAGCGAGCTACAAGCAGTACTTCCAAAAATGGGTGGCATGCATATCCTCATAAGTGCAGAGGTGATGCCTATGGAGGTTGCGGATGCGTAGGTAGAGTTAGAGGTCCTAGAACTGAGATGGACCAACGTCGGGGTTGAAGACAATCTGGTTGGTCAGATTGTGAATGCAGTCGTCAATGGGGTAGCTGTGGACGAGAAGATCATGGAGGAGTAAGAGGATGAGGCAATTGAAGTGGACGGTAGTGATGACAGTTGGATCTGGGATAGAGCCGTAGGTGTCATTGATGAATGACTGGAGGCAAAAGCAAAAACCTTCCTGCGTCATTTCCTTTGGAAAGTTGTACTTTGGAAAATTGTACAATACATTGGGGTCCTATTTCTGGAGATGTTGAAAGGTGGCCCAAGTCCAATGTTATTCCATGGGCATGTAGAGTGGGTGGACTCGATGATATGGGCGTGTTGCAATAGTAGCACCAAAATTTTTCCAGCTTCAAAAAGGGGAGCCGCCACTTAGGCTGTAGACCACATCTACATCGATCAAGGGAATGGGGGTGAGGTTGTATCCTCCTCTTGTGCGCTTGGGATGCACTTGCTACCAGTCGGTCTAATGACTGCGTTATGCACTATGTGAGAGGGAGCACCTCCAAAATTTTGTAGAGATGGAGGTCGGAGCCCTCGAGTTGGCACTTCTAGTGGTGCATGAGCACACTTTTTGGTAGCTCTTGGAAGGACTGCAAGTCCGGATGCCAATGAAGATCTTTAGGAGGAGACCTTGGCAGGGATGGCAGAGCTTCATCATCAGCCAGCGGCATTGGCTCTATCTCTAGGGGGCCTATAGGATTCGTGATGTTGGTGTTTTGTACAAAATGTGTTGCTTTGAGCAACGTGTTGAATGCCTCACCAGGGAGGTTCGACTGAAGCATTGGAGGTGATGGACGGGGAGGGTCCATGCTGTGTGGTGGTGGTGTTGGAGGCATTGGATGAGTACTTGGGTAGTGTTGTCCGAGGGAGAGGAGGTTGGGTATGTTGTTGGGTGGGTTGGGAGGGATCTAGTGGAGGTGGTAATGGAATATCTGCAAGAGGGCAGTGGCATGAAAGAGGGTGATTGCATTTTGTTCTTCGTCCTCGGTTATTTCCTCTAGGTATGCTACGTGAATTTTTTCAAAATTGCTCACCAAGGACTCAAGTGAGTCTTGGAGAGCTTGTAGCACCTGATTAAAGAGTATTATTATGCCAAGGGGATGGTAGGTGGCAGTTTGGTAGGCTGCAAGGTATCCTTGAGCTTGGACTGCGAAGACTCAGTCGTAGGTTTGCATCCATGTAATGTCTGCGTGCAAACTTTCTGGAGTACAGATCCATGGTGTGAGTTCCTCAAGTTTTGGGAGTCACTTCCTCGTCCCCCGCAAGATAACTAAGGGACTCAATGATGACGTGGCACCAGCCTTGAAAATTGAGAAGAATGGGATGGGAGGATAGGGTTTGGAGATCGGAGGGGCGAAGAAGAGATAGGGAGGTGGGCTGAAGGTCAAGAGAAAAATGTGACATGGCTAAGATGGGATGGCAGTGGTTGGAATTACGATGATGGACGATGGATTGAAGGGCATTGGGAAGTAGTGGAGTAGTGAGGTCTAGGTGGAAGGTGAGGTTTTGTGCACGGAGTGCATTTGGAGGGTTTGGGTGATGGTGCATGGTGCAAGTGTATACGTGACTAACTGTGCAGACACCTCTTGGTACATTGTGAACTCCTGCTACTCGTGATCTTCCAACCCTAACTCCTCTGAGTAGCCAGTGGCGTACTATCTTTCGATCTCTTCTTGGAGGGAGACCGTGAGGCTCATCTCTTGTGCCAGGAGATCCTATAGGGAGTAGAGCTGTTTGTCGTGGGTCTCCTAGGTGTGGATGTACCACTACTCTACTTGTGCTTACTGCTCCAGCGTTGTGCACAGGGTTGATTCTGCCTTTTTTGCCTATTCCATAAACATCTGGACCAGGGATTCGTTGGTGGTGAGGTCATATTTGACTTTTGTCGAGTGAGCTTTGAGCTCTTCCACCTTAGCTCGATACTCTTTGGCTCAATGTAGTGCAGCCTAGCCCATTGCTTGTGCTGCGCCCATGGTCGGCTAGCTTTCTTGTGCTGAGAGCTGGGCTTGGATGAGATTGGAGGAGAGTTGTGAGGCTTGCTCTTGCCTCCTTTGTAAGATTGTGCGAGCGACTTGCAGTAGTTGTGCCATGGCTTCAAAGAGGTTCATTTCCATGATGTCAGCACGTGACAATCGTTCTGACATCATATGGCTATAGTCTCCCATTGCCTTGTATTGGGGCACACTTAAAAATTGTATGGCCTCTACTAGTCCTACCCAAGGCATGGAAGAGGTGCTTGTGGTGAAGGATGTTGTCTCCTGAGGTGTGGTGGAGATTGAGACAAAGGGTGCAGCAGGGGTTGCTGGCATAGTTTCAGCTCTTGGATGGAGGCCAATTTCGACAGTGTCACCACCTTGGAGGTCTTCAATGAGAATAGGCCATCCTTGCACCTGGTTGCTCTTATACTAAGGACCTAGCCGCCACTGCATGCGTAGTTTTCATTGCATGAATTTGTGCAACTAGCTTTCCTCATATTGGTTGAGCAGTTGACTATGTCCCAATTGCACTTAAGGGACCGGAGTGGCACTTGGCATTGTCCTCGCTCTCTTGGGCCTAGTTTCTATCTCTTCCTGCTCGGTCAGCACGGGACCAATGGTGGATTTCTCGGCAAGTCCGAAGCTGATTGGCGGATGTTAATTTTGAGGTAGTAGAGGACTGGCATGTTCAACATGGGGTTGCCAATGACGTCCCCGTGGGTGCTGAGATCATCCTGCATCTGGGTGCAGTAGTAGTTAGCCGAGTTCATCTTTTGAAAGTTCACCATCCTCGGCAAGATATTGGGCACAATGGCTTGATGATGATCCGAGTGCTTTACTTGAGTGAGCCATTGTAGTGCTTCTTGTTGTCGGCGCTTCACCTCAGGCTTGTAGATGGTGGCGAACTGGATGCAGCCTCTACACTTGTGGTGGGCATAGGGGCAGACCACTTTTAGGGAGTCTAGGTTCTTCTTTTTCTTGGAATATTTTTATACCACCACTGGCAAGTTGAATACTACCCGCACCGTGTCTTGATTGATTTGGTAGTGGTGGGGATTGCCTATTACATCTCTTAAGACACTGATGGTGGTGTTGTTGTTGTATGTCTTGAGGAATTCTGCTACTAGCTTCATATCCAGGTGGCATGGGAAGCGGTCTGCTACTCTCTACAAGCCTAAAAAGTTAAGGGCTTCCATGACTGCCGGGTCCTGGAGAGCAGCATATGCTAGTGTGGTGTGGTAGTGGAGGGTGTAGTCTCGACCCTTGAATATGACGAAGCGTGAGTGGACCACGCAAGCATTTAGCTCTTGGAGCCATGTTTCTCCCAATGGCGAGTGTGCTTGTGAATGCACGATCTTATACTCACCAACAATTGGTGCCAGGGTGTGTTTTCATGTTTTCATGGGGGTTGTGCTTGCTGCTGTGGTTGGCTCTTCTTGAGTAGCCTGTCTGGTAGAGGTGTCTTCATACTGTAAGTCCTCCGTGGGTATTTTCTTTGACATTCAAATTGTGGCCGAAGGGGTGCTCTGAGAGTCTGATGGGACGGTGGCCTTTGGGATAGGGAGAGGGTTGAGATTTAGGTGGGTCTCGAATTCGAAAAAGTCATGTTCGGACTCCATGGAAAACATAAGTGGGAGTTGCATGACGAGGGAATCGGTGGATGAGGAAGAATAAGAGGACATCAATTTGCTGATGGGGATGGAGGGGAAGTGGGCAAGAAACTATCAAATTTTTGGATAAATTTTGATAGAGTTTGGCTGCAACTGCTAAGGGGATGACTCAGTGGGGTAGGCCTACTGTTATAGATTTTTATCCCCCCGATCAGTGGGATATTGGTATGGTGATAGTCGGTGCTAAATTTATGGTGACAGTCGATGGCGACAAACATCGATGGTGATGATCAATGTGAAGTAACGTAGGTTGCGGCCAGTGTGGTACCCTAATGGCAACGGGGTGGTGCAGTGTTGGATGGCGATGACCTGACACGGATGCATCAGTTGGCATCAAACTTTTTGATGATGGTCGATGGTGAACCATTCGGCGATAGTCGATGGTAAACTCTTCAACGACAATCAGTGGTGAACTCTTCGGTGACAGTCGATGGCGAACCTTTCGGTGATGGTCAATGCTGTAGGACTATGGAAAAATAAGAAAAAAGAGAAGGAAGGGGGAGTGGGGTGGGTGGAGTGGAGTGTACTTGTGTTGGGCGACGTGACAAGGAGGTCAGCATGCGAGAACATGAGCCTTTATAAAAAATACAAGAGTGGACCCTAGTCACCTCGTGCTGACTGTGTGTGCACGTGCGGTGTGCTCGATAGGGACTAGTGTGTTGTTGGTGTGTCAGGTGAGATGCCTACCATACCGACTCACTTAGACCTAGATGTGATGATTATGATGAATGTGGTGGAGGCAGACTCCGTATTGCTACATAGCGAGTAAGGAGCCATGTAGAGCACGTGTCCATCTTGTTCTTTACCTTGGATGCTAGAGGCACCTTTGTGTTGGACCTTGCTGCTATTGTGGGCTTCGACATCAAGTAGTCATTCCCAAGGCGAGGTTCTTGTGTAACTCTTAATGGGATGGAATTCGGGTCCTGAGGGGTCCCTCAACTAGTGGTGGTGATGCTTGTGTTGAGTCAAACCGCTTGTGGCACTATTGCATAATCTGTACCTTGCAGTTGGCCTATTATGTCCGAATCGTTGGCAGGGGGGCTACCTTCATGACCTTCGGGGTCAATAATGTCTTCTTCTAGATCCAGGCAACTTTTTTGCTTCAGCGGCTCGAGCCGGCAGTGTTGCTCGAACTATTAGTGAGGTGTGGTGGCAGATGAGGTGTGAGCGTTGTACGTGGTTTCCTTCGGGTAGTGAATGTGGGTGGAGGAAACAATCTTGAGGTGACCTGAGCTACTGTTGTTGTGTTCTCAAGGCGTTGGTTCCGATCAAAGTGACGTTGGGCATACAAGATAGCATCTTGTACTTGCCACTCATGGATTTCTTAAGCGAAGGATGGTAGCGTGGGATGGCATTGGTTTATCACTATAGTTAGATGCTCCTTTTGAGTTGGGCCCTTGGGCGGTGTACTAGTGGAAGCTAGGGCTTCCGGTGGGCTTTGCTGCATTACTTCATTGTCATGAATCGGCGAGGTTGGGGCCAAAGAGGGGGGCTTGGTCTGCATAGCAGAATTACTAATGCTTGACCACCATTGGTAAGCGATGCCATTCGGGCATGCCAGTTGATTTGGCAGTTGATAGCGTAACACCAAGTTCTTCCTAGAATAATCTTCTTTTCAGTGTCCTATGTAGGGAGAACATAAAAGTGTATATCCACAACTTAGCGAACAACCATTAGATTTAGATTTACATAAACCAAGGTTTACAGCAGTTGGCCATTTATTGCTCTTATTGAGGCAACAATGAGGATTAGGAATACCTATAGCTTTTCCCATACCTCTCGGGAGATGAAATTTTGGCTCGCTCCTAGGTCTACAAGTGCTTTGATGCACAAGTGCGGTACCTATAGCTAAACAAGCAACCTGGCTAGCTCTATTGTTAGCTCATCTGTTAGTTGAATCTGTTTAGTCGTTGCCTTAAAAAGGGTCATTTGTCTACGCTGCCGGATCTTAGCATCACGAATTCTAGCTTCCTCGATGGCTTGGCGCTTCATCCTAGCTACCTCTACCTTGGAGCTCTTTTTCTCTATGTATGGTTTGAAGGGTAGGGATAGTGAGTGGTCCATAGTATCTTTTCAATTTGCTTCTATTTAAGTAGCCATCCATTTCCATCCCATCAAGGGTGGCTATTCAGCATGCCCCTTGGGGGGTGATCTAAACTACGTGGTAGGGACCCATACCTCAATGAAATCGATGCCCCACTTCTCGAAGGGTTGGTCAGCTAGGATCTCGGGGTTAGGGGCATGATGTCTACCCTGTGTGGGATTTGGATGCACTGGTAGGGGTCACATCGTTTGACAAACTCGATCGCATCTCCGAAGAGCATTGGTTACCAGAGACCAGCCTGCAGCACCTTATGTGCTGAAACCCCAGTGGCAAAATGGCCTCCTATGATTCCTGAGTGGGCTTCTTCAAGCACCTCAATGTATTCGCATTCACACACGCATCTTGCAGTACACCATCCTTACCCATACGGTAGATTTGGCTTGCTATCAGTTGTGCTATGGTGTTGCATCCTTAATGATTTTATGGGCTCTATCCTTCTTAAGATCTTGGCTTAGGGGTACTCCGTTTGCCAAGTAGTGGCTGATTTTGGTGGCCCATTCTGGAATGATGTCAAGTAAGAAGAGGGAAGCATTGGGGAGATCATCTTTCACTCCTGTTGGAGCTTCTCCCTAGTTTGGGATCCTCGATAGGTGGTCAGCTAGGACGTGGGTTTTGCCCTTGCGCACTGCAATTGTAAAATTGAATTCTAATAGGATCAGCATCCACCTAGTGATGTGTCTCATTATGCAGGGTTTGTTGACTAGGTACAGCAGTGCTTGATGGTCCACAAAGAAGACAAACTTGTTCACCAACAAGTAGTGCCTGAATTTCTTGACTGCATAGACCATGGTGAGACCCTCTTTCTCGATGGTGTAGTAGTTAACTTTGGCCTCATTTAATTGATGTCTTGCAAAGTATACCAGGTAATCCAAATTATGCTCCTAGGCTGAGCTAGCACACATCCAATGGCAAGGTTAGAGGCATCAATGTGGACATGGAATATTAAATTCTAGTCAGGAGACCTCAGTACTAGGGCAGTGGCTAGAGCTAGCTTGAGAGTTTCAAAGGATGTTTGGTATTCTTTAGTCCACTCAAAGGATACTAGCAATTTGTATAATGGGTGGGCTATGTTGGTGTAGAACAAAATAAATCTCCGGTAATAGCCCATATTGCTAGTAAATTGTTGGACTCCCTTAGTGTTGGTGGGGGGAGGTAACTCCAAAATGAGTTTGATTTTATTGTGGTCCATAGAGATTCCATTTCGGGACACTATGTGACCCAAGATGACACCATGTTTGACCCTGAACTGGCACTTAAGGGGGTTGAGGGATATGTGGTATAAGCAGCACTTCTCAAGGACGGCAGAGCCTGAGATATTTTAGGTGGTCATTCCATTTCGACTTCACACAGATATCATCCAAGAAGACTTCCACAAAGTCCCTCAGGTATTCCTTGAATACCGTGATCATCATACATTGGAAGGTAGCTAGGGCATTTGTTAGACTAAAGATCATAACCTTGGCTGCATATACTTCCCATTTGGTTACGAAGGTAGTCTTATGTTGATCTTGGGGGGCGATTGAGTAACCCAAAAATCCATCTAGGAAGCTATACACTTCCTTCTCGGCAACCCTTTCTAGAACATGTTTTGTGAATGGCAAGGGGTAGTGATCACGTCTTGTGGCCGTGTTGACCTTTTTGAAATCCATGCATACTTTGATTTTTCCATTCTTCTTCAGGACTATCACAATGGGTGATACCCATTCTATATGCTCGATCTTGTAGATGAATCCTACATCTATGAGTTTCTAGATTGCTTCCCTCACTATGAGTGTGTACTTAGGATTCATAGGATAGGGGCGTTGCCGCACTGGCTTGGCTTCATCCATCATGGGGATTGTATGCTGCACTACTGCAACATGTACTCCCTTCATGTCCATGTACCTCTAGGCCATGCAATCCTTAAATTCCCATAGGAGAGCTATTAAGGCATTCTCCGGGGCTAAGTTTTCTTCTTTGGGCTGGTCTATCATATCGTTGAGAACAACCATCCTCTTGGGTTCTTTTGGCTTGTTGGTATAAGGTCTTGCAATCCTGAATTGTATAGGCCTTGTAGTGTGCTAGCACCTACCGTAGGTCTTCTTTATCCTTAATCTCCTTCTCATTTTTTGCTTGGGCAGTGGACTTTTTCGTCTTTGCCTTCCCTTTGGATGTAGGGGATTTGGAACTTGAAGGGGGCTCTTCCCTTGTACTTATAGAGCTGACGGGGGTGGTTACCCTACTCAACCTGTTTCCCCAGTTAGACGAGAACTCATGGTGTGCGGTCATGGTGCCTACATAGGTTAGTGAGTGAAGATCTGCAGTGTTATGCCCTAATCCTACACTGGTTTGTTTACTTCTAGAATTGGAGGTACCTCAGGGTTACCTTGGATGGAGGACTATTCGGAGGTGGAGGAGGTGGCAAGGGTAGCTGTCTCCTTATTGGAACTATCCTGTGGATGAATACCCAATCAGAACCATCACCTACTCGAATGGCTTTCTTGGAACGGGTTAGTGGCTATGGAGGGATCTCAAAATCGGGCAACGGGGATACCTTGCTTGATGCTAAGCAAATTGAGGTTGGTGCCTTGGTAAGGGCATTCATTTGCCCTATGGGCACCTTGGCAGATATAACATTGAAGTAGGGGCCTCCGAGCCATTGAGTTCAGATCTCTTGCCCTTGCATTTATGGGGGTAGTCTAGAATACAGGGACTTGTTGACCCTCTAGCAGGAGCTAGTGGGCTAAGGCTCCACTTCCCTCCTCGTAAGGGTAATAATCATGAGGCCCATGATCAGGGTCCGTTTCCTCCCAGTCGTTGGGCAACTCTTAGACCAACACTTGATTGACTAGGGCGATGCATGGTAGCGAGGGTTGTGAGCCCAGTATAGGTGGAGGCAACAAAGCGAGTTGACCACGATACTAGCTAGAGTTGGCCACCTTGCAGGAGTTGGGGGTTGGGTGGGGTGGTTAGGGCCAATGGGGGTCACATTTGATACATGGGTTGGGGAAGGGACCTTGAAAAGTGACATTGGGAGGTATCATGGTTTCCCCACCTATGGCAATGTGCACAGTAGAGTGCTGGCCTTGCCCTTAAGCACTGGCACTCATTAGAAGGATGGTTGCCATTACATACACCACACCAGATATTGTCTCGTCATGGAAACAAGTGGGGGTTGCTTGGCACTTCTTTAGAGGTTCCTACTCTCCATTGCTGACCCAACTGCTCCAAGAAGGTGGAGGCTAGCTCACCCACATCCAAGCCTTTAGGCTCATTAGCTTCCTTCTTACTTGGCTCTACACTCGAGGACCTAGCTGATGGGGCTACTTCGGAGGGGGCCAAGGACTTAAATGAATCTACTTTGTCCATCATGTTGTCACATATACGAATGGCCACTTTGCTGCATATATCAAAGGAGGTGGGGTTCATCACCATGAGATGGTCGTGTAGCTTTGGGTCTGCTAGCCCGATAAGGAATCGTGGCAATAGTCGTTCATCACTCATTTGCTTATAGGGTTCACAGCGGGCATTGAGGTGCTTAATCCTCGCAATGTAATCCCTAAGGGATTCTTTGTCATTTTGTTTCACCGCATACAGCTGGTTGATCGGGCTCCATTTATGACTGCTAGGAGTGAATCCCACAATAAAATACTTTCTCAACATCTCCCAGTTGATCTTTTCCTCTGGGGTGAGAGCTCTATACCATTGACCTACCTTGCCATCCAGGCTAAGGTTGAATTCATTGACCATTTTAAGGTCGTCTGGTGCACCAAAGGCTTCACAAATTTGCTTGAACTTTCCACGTGGGAGACCGGGTCTCCTTCCCCAAGGAACTTGGTCATCAGCTTGGAAATGGCTATGGGATGGCTCCTCGAGGGATTTGCCATTCCTGTAAGGAGCACTACTATAGGTGGTGGTGGTGTTTCCCCCCTTTCTAGGGCATTCACCAAAATATACATAGCCTCATCAACCAACACTGTTTGAGTAGCTAGCATGGGTGGTGTGGCTGTGGGCCTGACGGGTCATAGGGCTAGCCTTTGGCCTTGCCCAGGTGGTGGTGTCCATGTAGTTTCTGGTGTCGGCATCGAGACAGAAGTACCTAGGCTTGCATTCATTGTTTGTGGACTCTATTCTTCCCAAGCGAACGAACATATTAGAGAACAAACCTCTATGTCGAGATGCAACCAAAGGTGCAGGAGAGCTGGGAGAGGCTACACTCATGAAGGGGGCTTCTGATGTCCTTGGACCCATGGGGTCTTGCATCGCTCCTTCAAGACTCTCTGTGTCATCTGAACTAGAGTGAGTTCCTCATCGGGGTCCTACGAAGCCCCAACTAGGATGGAGGGTGGGCTGAGCATAGCTCGAAGTGCTCTCCTCTAGCATAGGACCCTTTGGCAATATCCTTCTGGACCTCAGGTGCATGTGGGGTGCCTCTGGCTGGGGACACCTAAGCTGAACAGAGGTTTTGGAATTTTTTGTTAATTCCTTAGCTACCCCAGAGGTATAGCACCGGTCGGTGGGGTAACACTATAGCACCGGATGGTGGGCTAGCACTACAGCACTAGACGGTGGGCTATGGGTATAGCAACGATGATGTAATATGGTTTTGGTGGTGGGCGGTGGCATAATCCTTCAACAGTGATCGATGGGATAGGAAATAGCACCGGGCGGTGTGATGGATGTATGGTGATGATCGGTGGGGAAATAGGAGCCATGTGGTTGGTGCGATCCGAAGGACGAACTATCCCCATGGTCATAGGGATACGGTATGCCACTGGTTGGTGGGATAGATTAGTGACAATGGAATAGTATGCGAACAACACCGAACGATGGGATTTCACAGCAACGAGCAGTGTGATGCAGTAACGCGATGGTGGGGGGAACAATTATGCCTATGGCTAGAGGGGCAGTTTTATTGTGCCAGCGGTGAGATAATAAAATAGCAACGGTCGATGGGGAAATGACTCGGCGGGATAGTATAGCGACGATGGCGTAGTATGCAGACAACATTGGACAATGGGGTTTCATAGCGACAGGCATTGCAATGCAGTAATGCGGTGTCGGGTTGAATGATTACACCTACGACCGGAGAGTTAGTTTCATCACACCGATGGTGGGATAGTAAAATAGCAATGGTCGGTGGGGAAATGACTTGACGGGATAGTATAGCGCGATCTGGCATAGTATGTGGACAACACCGAACGGTGGGATTTCACAGCAACGGGTGGTGTGATGTAGTAACGCGATGGTGGGGGGAATGATTACACCTACAGTCGGAGGGGTAGTTTCACCGCATTGGCGGTGGGATAGTAAAATAGCAATGGTCGGTGGGGAAGCACCGGTTAATGACCTGTCAGATCGGTGTGGAAGTAACTCTGACAAGCATTAACTCTAGGTGGCGGGGTGAATCATGGTTAGCAGGGCTTAGGTCGATAGGGAAGTACTATGGCACCGGGTCAATGACGCTTGACCAATGAGATCCGGCTAACATGCCAACTGATATGCAAAGTTGAGAGACTTATCCCATATACAATGGTGCAAACCCTAGCCCTCCCCACTTCTATATAAAGAGAGACTCTCATTCTTGTATCACATTTCAAGAGGTGCTCCATTGAAGAGCTTGAGAGATCAAGCGAAACTAATTTGGAGCAAGCACCTCTCTTGTAATAAAACAAGCATTTTTGTCTCTCTCGTGTCTTTGTGTCTTTGTGTGAGGTACTTGTGCAACTTTGTTGCTCATGTATTGCTCTTTTGTGGGGTACTTGTGCAACTTGTTGCTCATCTACTGTTCACAAGCTTGAATGTTTAGTACTTAAACATCAATTTGTTCATCTACCGTGTGAATATACACAAAGGTGGAGGCTGAAAACAGTTTTCCTCTTCTTAGTTGTGAAAGCCAAAAGAACTTTAAGTACAAAAGAATAGGTGAACCCTATATGTGGGTCTCAAACCAAACTCAGCTAACTAAGGTGGCATACTAACTGAGCCACTAACTAGAGTACATAAAGATAGTTGTCATTCAACTATTATTCATGGGCAGTGTACCAACCGCATCTGCAGCTAACAAGTCGGTGACATAAATGCACAACGGTCACCCTGGCATATCATGAGTGGAGCTCGATACTGCTCATATTGTCACAATAAAGGACAACTGGCCCATAGATTGATGCATATCATAAAGTAGCTTATGCAACCAAGCTACCTCACATGCAGCCATTGCTGCACCCCTGTACTCAGCCTCTATGCTCGACAAGGCAACTATAGGCTGTTTCTTGCTGCTCTAAGTGACTGCAGCACTCCCAAAAGAGAACATATATCCACTAGTAGATCATCTATCAGAAATACTACCAGCCCAATTAGCATCATTGTATCCATGCAACTGTATCTGAACCCCAGTCTCATAAAATAGTCCATACTGCAATGTGGACTTCACATACCTCAGTATGCATCTAGCCGCATCCAAATGCAATTTCCTTGGAGCCTACATAAACTGACTTACCAAACCAATAGCATAGCTCAAATATGGCGTGGTAATAGTCATATAAATCAAACTTCCTACTATGCATCTGTACATAGTAGGGTCTTCCAGAAGCTCACCTGCATCTGCGCTCAACTTCACATTCTGCTCCAAAGGAACTGAAATAGGCTTACAGCCTATCATCCCATATTTGGATAGCATGTCCAATCCATACTTCCTCTGCAAGAGCCATATGGTAATTTGGTCGGTGCGATATGCTATTGCGTCGACTAGACGGGATAGTCAAACACAGTTGTGCCGACTAAGATTGGGTGATTTTTGGATATTTTGCAGTTTATGTTCCTATTTTTGTGTGATGGGGGGGTGCTACACAATCTACCTACTCAATATGAAAAAAAAACTTGAAAACAAACACTTTTTGGAAGTCAGAATGCAAAAACTCAAAAACGGCAAGTTCTAGAACATGAAATTACTTCAAAACTTGACAGAAATCCTTAGTTTTATTGTTTTTGAGGTGATTCGACTACACACACACACCTTTGCAATCAAGTTTACTACGTTCTGATCAACTTGAAACACCAAAAAGCAACCAAAACAAGCTTCCCAAGCTCCAAAATGACATTTCTACATGGAAAATTAGATTTATGTCCTCTCTCTCTCTCTCTCTCTTTCCACCTCTCTTCTCTCCTACAACTCCACTAACAAGCTCCAAGTTAAGCTTAAAAACTTTTGCAATGGGAATTTAACGAAGGAAGACAAGTGCAAATGCAAAAGCATACCTTTTCTCCTCGGCAAGTGCCAAAACTGTAGTGTGGTCTCAGCGGTGACTCACATGTCGTGGGGTAGTTGAAGATATGCCGACAAAGCTTCCACTCTCGGCTACTCAATGAATAGTACAAGTCATCCACAAGCGTCACTCAAGCGACCTATGGTTTGTTGCAGTGTGGTTTCACGCGAGAAAGAGTGAAGGGAAAGAGGGGAGGGGAGAAGGAGAAGGAGGGAGAAGGGAGGAAGAGGGAAGGGAAGAAGGAGAAGGGAGTGAAGGGGGATAGAGTGACAACAACAAAGGCACTATAATGGAAACAAGAGAACACCCAAAACACTCTCTTGGAAGAGAAGAGGGAGCTTGTAGTCAAACTTGTGCAAACAACAATGAAGACCAATGTCAAACTTTTGGCCTTTTATACAAGTCACCTTTTGAAGGGAGGCCAACCCTTTTCCTTTTTAGCACTCTCCCTCACTTTACAACCATGGGCTCTTGGGCTCGTAGGGAGCCAAGGCATATTGCTCTTCTTACCAACTCTCCCTACTAGAGCAGAAATAGAGCTTGTGTTACCCATATTAAAGCACTTGGGACAAACCTAGTATTAGGAGGTGGTCCTAACCAGTTTCCAAATAGCGCTTGTGTTAGCCTCGCCACTCCTAGGCTGGGGTGATTTGGGACTCAAACTCCCTGAGTGCCCTCACACCTTCTCCTGTTTGGTGTCATGCATGATACATGAGACTCAAACCTAGAGTGGCGAGACTCAACTTCATTGGGACACTCAACGGTAACCCTGTCTTGGGACAATATTTGGGAAACAAACTCCTTGAGTTTGAGCTGTACTTTCGTGGCTATTTTCATTAGCGTCGCTATTTCATGTGGATGTGGAGCTGAACAATGCAAGGTGTATGCACTTTGAAGTGTGCATCTCCTTGTTCCAACGCCTCCTTATTATGGGCAAGGGCAGCTAGAATGTACGTGTGCATGTTTCCTGGAGTTTTTTGACTCTTGGGTGGGCTTGGGGTATTTGGGGATCAGACTCCTTGAGTTTGAGCTATACTCCTTCTGTGGCACATTGATTTTGTAATCAATGGCCTTGGTGTATTTGGGTATCAAACTCCCTTGAGCTTGTCTTGTTGAAGTAGATCATTCCGCTTGGTCACCTTTACTCATTGATCACTCTGCATTTGGCGGTTGTACTTTGTGGATGTTAACAGGAAGTTAGTTGGTTGAGCATAGCAATCAATATCAAAATAACTCGAGGAGGGGGCGGGGGGGGCGGGGGTGGGGGGGGGGGAGGGTCACCAACAAATATGTACCCATAGCACGTGGGTTCAACATAATGAAATTTTAAACTCCTTTTTTTGCATATTTTTTACAGATAGAAGGATGCCATTTAAAAGGGGTATTCACAGATACTTTGTAATGCCCCAGCCACATTCTAACAAGTCATGTTCACAGCTTTCAAGACATTTATGAATAAGTTTTTACAGGTGTTCTTGGATGATTTGTGCATCCATTCAAACAAAAAAGACCACTTTAAATGTCTTGAAGCAGTACTAATCAAATGCAAGGTGTATGGCATCTCCCTAAATCCAACAAAATGCCAGTTCATGGTCACCCATGGAGTTGTTTTGGGACACATCGTCTCTCAATATGGGATTGAGCTGACATGGACAAAATCAAAATCATCATGGAATTGCCTCCTCCTACAAAGTCCAAAGGTGTACAGGTCTTTATGGGACATGTCGGCTATTATAGAAGATTTATATTGTGGTATGCCATGATAGCTAGACCACTTTACAAATTATTAGTGGAATTCTTATGGACCGAAGAGTGTGACCAAGCCTTTGAGCTTTTAAAGTGGCGCCTAATCACAGCATCCATCCTTACATCTCCCAATTGGAATATTGATTTTCATGTTCATACTCATGGATCCAAGTATGCAATTGGGAGTGTGCTTTGTCAACCTAGTGAACATAAGAAAGATGACCCATTCTACTTTGCCAGTTGACAACTCGATGACGTAGAGATCAACTATACCACCATAGAAAGAGAAACCCTAGCAATGGTGTATAGTGTAAAGAAATTCTGGCACTATCTACTGGCAAATGAAATTGTCTTCTACACCGACCATCAAGCATTGCTTTATCTTGTGAACCGTCTATGTACAATAAGAAGAATAACCAGATGGCTCCTCTTGCTTCAAGAATTCAACTTCAAAATAGTGGTCCGCAAAGGTGCCCAACACTACATTGCCAATCACATGTCTCGTATCAAGTCGGGAGAAGAAGCCACTGGAGTAGAAGACGACTTACCAGATGCCACACTATTTCAAATAGATACTGTTCCAGAGTGGTGTGGAGATATCATTGGGTACTTAATGGCAGGAAGACCACCCCCTGAAATGAAAGTAGTAGATACCAGAAAATTGATTCTAAAGGCTGCACCCTATCAACTCATTGTAGGACAATTGTACAAGATGGGCAAGGACTAGATATTAAGAAGATGTGTAATGCCTCATGAGATCATGCCAATCCTGAGTGAAGTCCATGAAGGCATTGCTGGAGGACACTTCCAAGGGGAAGCCACAGCAAGAAAAGTTCTCCTCGCAGGCTACTGGTGGCCAACACTATGGGCAAATGCCTATGAATATGTAAAAGGCTATGATGTATGCCAACGGACTACTAAACCACAACACAAAGACTTCAATCCCCTAACAACAGTTGTTGCACAAAAACCATTTGAAAAATGGGGGATTGACTATGTGGGTCCCATCCATCCAGCAGCAAAAGGAACACAGGCACGCTACATCATTGTGGCCACTGATTACTTTACAAAATGGGCTGAAGCTAAAGCAGTCAGAAAGGCAGATGCCAGAAGCATAGCAAGATTCTTATACGAAAATGTGATCACCCGATTCGGATGCCCCATTGAAATTGTGTCGGATAGAGCCACACATTTTGTCAATGAGGTAATCCAAGAACTCTTGTCTGGCTTTATGGTAATCCATAGAAAAAGCACACCCTACTAACCCCAAGGGAATGGATAGGTTGAATCCACCAATAAAATAATATGTATTATCCTCACCAAGGTAGTAGAACCACAGCATTCTGATTGGGCAGAGAAACTGGATGCAGCCTTATGGGCATACAGAACCACACTCAAGGTCAGTACAGGGAACACACCTTTTCAAGTGGTGTACATCCTTGAAGCTGTGGTCCCACTAGAATTTGTAATATCAAGTCTATGCATAGCAGTACGAGAACACATGGGAGACCATAAATCCTTGAAAGAAAGACTCTATCAATTAGAGAAGCATACAGAGACAAGACTAGTTGCTACCATGCCATGACAATAGAAAAACATAGAAGAAAAGCATGGTTTGACAGAAATCTTAAAGCTAAAGACATCAAGGAAGGCGACTTAGTCCTGTTATACAATGCCAAAGTACACAGGGGGAAACTGAAGTATCTAGTTCAAGAACCCTACCAAGTACGAAAGATGAATCCCATCAGAGCTGTGCTGCTAGAAACATTGGATGGAGTCCAATTCAACACAACAATAAACGGGAGCCGACTAAAGTGCTACTACATCAACACGCAAGCCATCCCTGATAAAAACAAAGATTTGGGAAACCAAGTCTTCCTTAGTTAGGATTAGATTGTATCACGAGGACTCACTTTCATATGTATGTCTTTGCACATATAGGTAGCATCAATCGATTTTAACCTAGGGCTCAGAAGTTGTGCATGAGTTCTAGCTGCCCTATGAAAACCCCAACATAAAAAAAAGCATATAATTAGTCCCTACCCAGCTACTAGGTCACGTGCACTCACATGCTTTCGCTTAGACACATAGAAGATTGCATGAATAATTGTGCCACACACTTTCATTCCACACTCTAAAAGCATGTATAAAAATAAGTTCTCCCATACACACACAGAAGGGTCATACCTACATGCCAACCAATCTAATGATCAATGGTACACCACATGCACATGGATGCAAGTTCAAACAAGATGCCACCACTAAAGAGGATATGCAGAAAGAGCCCACCGCCTCAACCATGACACCCCCTCCAGAGTTCACAGCCATTTACATCCTCTCAACCATGATGACCACAAGCATTTGTGGTCTAGAGTGATAGCTCCGAAGAGGATTCAGTGCATGACCAAGAAGAACAATTGCCACCCCAGTCACCACCGGCCTAAACAACTATTGACGGGGCCCATTCATTGGAACTTGTTTGGCCGCCCACATCGATTTATGCTCTTTCCCAGGAAGCAACATCTTACTTAGAGCAAAGGGGTCTAGGCAGTTTGCATGAGAGCCTAAAATCCTTGGAGGATATTCCTACAATGACCACATACATCAAAGACTTTCTCCATTCTTACCACTCCAGCAATGCAAAGGTTGGCAAGTACGATACAATCACTATACATCAGAGCCCACTAAGCATTGTCCTCGACAGTACAGTCATTCAAAGGGCTTTCTCACTACCAAAACAAGGTGCCAAATATCCTACATGGCCTGCCGATGTAAAGTTTCTCGAAGTACAGTCTCTCCTCACCAAGGGCACACTGTTCCATAGGGACAGCATATTGCTTCGCACAATCCTTAACCATTGCCTCAAGGAAGCAGCACAATTCCTATCCACAATCCTGAGGGTTAAGTGCGGCAAGAATCAATGCCTTCCACTCCACACATTTGTTTTCTAAGTAGGAAGCTAAAACAAGACTGGGTCTAGCACTTAGTCATCCTCTTTACAAAGAAACTAGATGGTTCATCAGGCCAAAAATGTAAAATCCCACACTTATTGGCTATAATCATCAAAAAAGAACTACAAGAAAGAGAAATGACTCTGCCCCAGTCCCCAAAACCAATTGAGGAGTTGGACATACCCTTCTCACCAGTATGGGAGCCGTCACCACGCAAAATTCTCATCAAGGTATCAATCAAACCAGTTAATGGATTTGTCAAGAAATGTGGCACACTGAGTACAACTACTATCACATTGATAAGTGTAGATGTCTTAGAATAAATACCTATTCTGGAGAAAGTTAGGACCATAGATGAGTTGGAAGTCACCTCTCCATTTGTGAGTATGAGGACAACATGGGAGAGTTGGACTTAGGGTTGATGTAGCTACCAAATGGGAAACACATCGATTGCCATGTGGATAGCATATATGCTCAGAAAAGCATGAACACGATGCTACCATATTGGCCCCATATAAACAAAATACTTGACTAGTCGAAGGCCTGGGACTATACAAAAGTACCATGCAATGTTTTGAGACTGTAGAGCAGCAGTACAAAATAAGAGCGCTCACAGTCTGAGCCTAGACTAGGTACCAAAGGATAGGAGCACATCCATGAGTGATCCAGCCCATCGATGCCATGCCAGTCGATGAGCCACAAGGGGAGCTAGTGCCAAATCAACAGTATGACTAATGTACACAAGGGACTGAAATACCATTGGAACAACCTCCCCCAAGTACTACAAAATCATCGGGATGGCAACATGGGCACCACTTCTATCAGCAGTATCGCCAAACCTCATCACCGTCTGCCATTCTCCAACATCAAGCTAGCCAAATGATCCAGATGTCAGAACTATTCACTATCTTGGCCAAGGAAGAATATGCAAGAGAATTGGACAGACAGACTGCAATAGAAATCGAAGACCAATTCCAGGCAATCGCCATAGAGGTCAAGGCACTTTGGGCACAAATAGATGAGAAGGAGGTAGAAGAAGTGCACATGAACCAAGCTCTCCAAGCTCAAGAGAAGGCAGTGAGTGATGTGACCTCCAACCTCCACCAAAGTCAAACACAATTGACAGCAGCAGTACAAGCAATGGCAATCTTACAGACCTACTATAACTCCTTGACATAGTGGCACAAGCTCGACTCACTCTAATTCACAAAGAAGAAGAGCTCCAAGATTGCAAAGACAAGCTTGAAGAAATGAAACAATCTTTGGCAATACGTGCCATCATCATTGACGAGCTTACAAGGGAATGCAGAATCTTAAAGGACCGACTTGCTACCACTCAAGAGGCTAGCACTTCACAAGCACAAATCTTGGACCAATGGTCCAATACCACTAAAGACATTCCTCAACAAGCAAGGGTCACCTTGCAAATGAGAAAGCTTAAGGAGGCATATACAACCATCTACCATCAATACAAAGAAAAAATGAATGAGATGCACTCCCAAAAGATAATCATCTCCAAGCTTGAACTCCAATTGCTAGTGCACAACAATGAGGCATTAGAAGACAACACCAATGAAGCCCCTCTACAATGCACAACGGTGGTGTACCAAGAGCTTATGGCTGCTCTACAAGTGGAAGATCACCTCAACGCATGCGTGCTTATCCAATGAAAGCAACTCCAAATCAAGATCATATCTGCTCATCCAACAATCAAATGGGAACGTTCCATAGGGACTGTGTCAAAACATGCATGCCTCAGGATCTATGGAGCGCTCTAAGGTGGATGGAACCTGTGTGTGGAGACATGATAAAGAGAATGCTCATGACATGTACCTCAAGTCAATTAGGTTCCAAGATAGATTAGCTTGGACTCATAAACAGAATCTTGAGTGAATGTGCATTCCTCTATTGCAATGTGTGTTCAACAATACATGAGAGGCCTCTTATATAGAGAGTGCCCTTTGAATAGTCAACACATGTGGGATCCTCTAATCCACATCTCTCCTTGTGGATATCCTCAATCCACATCTCCACATCATGTAGTCCACATCCTAGGGTGGCTACTTTAATTCTTTCCTTAGCACATACCTTATCCTTTAATCTATGTGCTCATGGCACCATATCTCAACACCTCCCCTTGGTGCCATGATCCTTTGGCTACTGCAAGGTGGTCAGATGTGAGTTACAAATCCATCACCTCTCCTTAGTGCATGCATTGCTACTTAATGTGGTCAAGTGTGGTTTTTACATGTCAATACCTCCCCTGGGTGCTTTCATAGCTACTCTCAGATGGTGAGGTCTGATTTACAAAATATAGGCAAGGTTGGCAAGGTTTTTGCTTTTCAATGCTTTATGTCGATGGCGTTTGCTTCTTCGCTTGACGTAGCTAGATGCATGATGCTTTGTTCTTCCATGTGCCTTAATGCTTTGTGTGTGGATGCCATGCTTTGTGCTATGGTCATCTCATGCACTTGTGCTTTTGGCATGCTTTTTGCATTCATGCGTCGCTTTTCCATTTGTTGCAAAGGTCTTACCAATTGATTTCTTTCAATATTAGTAGTGTCTAATTGCTAACAATGATTTTGATCTGACGGCGTGTAGAGATAAAAAAGGTGATCACTTTTTCTTTTTGGAGCGTGTCCAAATTCTTCGTGGATTGCAAGTTACGGCTTGTCAAAGGTTCTGTGAAGAAGAGGGGGCATGATGATGTGCTAGAGGGATTCACATGCAAAATTCAAACTATGCTTAATAGGATGCTGTGTGCTTAGTTGGCACTTATGATGATGTGGCAAAGGCTGTTCACATGCAGCTTGTAGGACTGTTGTGCTCGGCAAGGGGCCCTATGCCATGTGGCACCTAACTAAACCAAACTTACAAAGACTTAACCATGGTAAGGTTAATCTAACCATAATCTTAACCATAGTTAATTGACCAATCCTATCTGCCATGTGTCACTCAATCGTGACCTTGGTGGCTTTGGATTTCTGTTGTGGATTTAGAGGCTGGGAGCTATGGTGCGTCGCAGAGCCGATCGTTTGGAGAAGACGTTGTAGTCATGTGCTATTGGCGTATCTTCTGCTACAGGTCTAGCTTGCAGAGGCCGTAGGTGGAGCAAAGGTAGAGAAGGCGCAGTCGTCGAGGGAGCTTGGAGCTTGATGGAGCCACATGAGAGGCATCTGAACACAGCCCGTTGGCCTGGTTGGAGAGTCAGAGTTTTGATGTTGTAGGAGCCATCACACGGAAAGAGTGGGTCATTGTAGCTTCGGGTCCTTGAAGCAGAATAATATGGGAGCACTAGAGATCTAACTAGCCGATGATGGTGGTCGTGTTGGAAGGCGTTGCTGGCTAGCTATGGTAGAAGCTCATTGGAGAGCAGTTCATTGGGGTGTTCTAGGAAAGGCCCAACAACTACCACACATGCCCTGGACTTTTGTAGGTGTCACTGCTCCTTTCGCTCTCCAATAGACAGCGTCAGGAAGGTCGAAAGACTTGGCCAGATTATTAGCTTGATTCTTCACGTTCATAGTTTCAAGTGCTGCCTTGTAGCTTCGGACTTAAGACCCAAGTGTTTGCTTGTTGAAGAGATCATCCCGTCAAACGCTAGACCGAGAACATAGGCGCGTTGAAGGAGCGCTAAGGTCATAGAAGACAAATATAGTGGCTAGTTGCGCTACTTTGGATCATAGTGATGAAGTCATTGGAGGTAGCTGAAAGGCATATGGGATGCCTGTGGTCTTTGCTTCATCATCGCTAGTGTTGCATGCAGTACCTATGAAGCTCATTGCCTTGTACTCTTGATGCTTGGAGTAATTTTTAGTCATGCTGAGCCTTTGAGGGAGTCGCCTTGGCTTTGCCTTAGGTTGTAGCTTGACTAGCCATCACTGGTTTGCTGCCGTTGGAGTCCATGTTGTTGTGTGACCTGGGTTGCCTCTTTTGCTGTTAGAAGCTTTGACTACCGACTATTTGCATGGCTTCTTATTCATTTTAAAGCTCCAATTTGATGCATTGATGCTGATTTTTCAAGAAGCGGAGGGACTAGACTCAAAGAAACTTATAGAATTGTCTATGAACTTTACAAGAATCTCTAATAAACTAACCTAGGAGAAAACATGCACTCCTAAGGTGTGCCTACAACTAATCTAGGAGTCTAGACCTAAGCTCTGATACCACGTCAAAACATGCACGCCTCAAGATCTATGGAGCACTCTAAGGTGGATGGAACCTATGTGGAGACATGATGAAGAGAATGCTCATGACATGTACCTCAAATCAATTAGGTTCCAAGATAGATTAGCTTGGACTCATAAATAGAATCTTGAGTGAATGTGGATTCTTCTATTGCAATGTGTGTTTAACAATACATGAGAGGCCTCTTATATAGAGAGTGCCCTTTGAATAGTAAACACATGTGGGATCCTCTGATCCACATCTCTCCTTTTGGATATGCTCAATCCACATCTCCACATCATGTAGTCCACATCCAAGGGTGGCTACTTTAATTCTTTCCTTAGCACATACCTTAGCCTTTAATCTATGTGCTCATGGCACCATATCTCAACAGACCGAAACCCTGTGCATAATTTGCCAAGACTTGTGCGAAGATGAGAAAAATATCTTCTGCCTGTCTACACAGTCTACACATGCTGGGTTTATAGCACTCAGGACGGATGCTTTCATTGCATATGTATGCCTCATGGGTAGTCCTCCCCTCAAGGTTATTGCAGGTTTGTTGCCATTGCTACAAAGGCCATCACTATTATTTGCAAGGCATGACATAACCAACATCCCACCCATGCAACTGATGATCCCATCGCACCAGCAAAAAGAAGTGTTGGAAGATGACAGGGCCTATCTCACATCCAACTTCCCATATCTAACCACTCTTTCTACCAACCTCATAACCTCACTTACCCTTGCTGTTACCACCCTCTTGACCTTCCCCGAGCTCCATCCTAATATCTATTCCTCCATCGTCTCTTTGCTCATGCCTCTCACCATTTTCAACTAACCCAATAGTCACAAACTTACGAGCCCTTCACACCTAGCTTCTTCCCTACCTTGCTAATCCTACCCTTGAGGATTACCAAGCTGCTCAAACCATTTGCCCAGTTCTTCCCCCCCTCCCCTCTGCTCCCCCTTCTGCAACTAACACTCTTCCATATTTCTCCCCCATGTCCCCAGATTCTCTCCCTCCCCCGTCATCACCTCCAACACTACTTGTTCTTCCATCAGCAGAAAATGACACAGTATTTGATTTTGAATATTAGGATCCGGATAATCCAATTCGTACTCCCATGCCAAGTTCCACTAATGGGTATGATTTTGATGAGATACACTTGCCAGTAACCCCATTAAGGAATTTTGGAGCAAAGATCCGGATATGAAAACTCGAGGTGGATGGACCCTGGACAACTTTCCTACCAACCTTCGTCAGCATCAAATTAGTGAAGGTTGGATTAGCAAGTTGGATCCACAACTTGATTGGTGCCGCCCCAAGCTCTTTGATGTAATCTTCTTGAAGGAGTACCTACGTGCACCTCCATGTCTCAGAACCCATCCCAAGTTCTATGTAGTTCCATGGCGTAAAAAATGGGAAGCCAACATACACACTTTGGATGAAGATCGAACCATTAATTAGCCAATGATCGAACCATCCTCCGGTGTAGAATGGAATATCCAAGGCACAATGGTCCGAGCACTTCAGCATCATGAGCAAATAATGCACGGCAACATTGATCGCTTCCTTTGCCTAAGTGCTATATTCTGTAAAACATTGGAATTCATTCTGGAGGTCCCATGTTACCTCGATTTCCAGTTGCCTCCACTCAGTTTCAATCCCAATGAACGGGTTGATGCTCAAATTACAAGTGGACTCTATCAAAGAGTGATCTTCTTAGAAGCATGCCACATATCTCTGTTCGAGCAAATGGTGGATATAGGCTACGTGGAAACTGAGCAAAAATTGTATGGTGCCAAGGCTTTATAGCAAGATCGACTGCCATGGCACAAGTTCCACAGCCACTGGACTAAAGGCATGGCAATCCAAGTACGTGCTCGTAATAAGTCATAACCTGAGGACGGGTAATAAAATGGATCCGGGAGTATGTTGTCTCTGTGTCAACATGGACTTAGGTAGAACAGAATGTGTGAGTAGAGTATTGGCAAAGTGCCACTTGTACTTGCATAAGGCTAGAAATAATCCCTCTTAGAAATCCAACTTGCATGTTCTACATGCGAGCTCTATGTGCCAGTTCTACATGCGAGTTCTACATGCAACTCCTACATGCGAGTTCTACATGTGAGTTCTACATGCAACTTCTACATGCGAGTTCTACATGCAACTCCTACATGCGAGTTCTACATGCAACTTCTATATGCAAGTTCTCCATTTAGAGAGAGAATGTCTTCCAACTCCTACATGCAGAGAGAGAAGATCTCCAACTTGTATAAATACCCCATAATCCAATGAAGCCCACACTCTTTGGGGCATTGTATTGAGTTCTACTTTGGTATTCCAAGCAATTATCTCAACTCTCCATGCTTCCTTGCAGTCCACGTCCAAAAGCATGTCCTAACCTGCAACTCCTCCTCCCCTCTCCTCCAACCTTGCAACCCATCCTCTCCCTCTCCTCCTCCCTCCTCCCTTCTCCTCCTCCCTCTTCCTCCTCCTCCTCCCTCTTCCTCCTCCTCCTCCCTCCTCCTCCTCCTCCTCTCTCCTCCTCCCTTCTCCTTCTCCTCCTCCTCCTCCTCCCTCCTCTCTCTTCTTTCCCCCATGCTCTTACACCTGCTTCCTCTCCTACTCCTATGCTCCCCCTAAACCCTTAGCTCCTCAACCCTTAATCTCCATGATCTACAAGGGAAACGAGTTCTCCACCATGTACCCTACTCTAAACCTTGGAACCTCTTCTAAATTCTGGAACCTCTTCTAAACCTTAGACCTTCTTCTAAACCTTGGAACTCCTTCTAACCCTTGAACCTCTTCTAAACCTTGGAACCTCCTTCTAAACCTTGGAACCTCCTTCTAACCCTTCAACTCCTCCTAAACCCTGCGACCCCCAATGAAGATGAAAGTCTTCATTACCTTAACCATGATGATACATGTTCCTTTTACTCATGCATGCACTATGTTTGCTTACCACACTTAAGCCTACGTCTCTCACCGGAACATGACTCGAGATCCTAAGCTACACGTATAGTACAAATGATAACCCTGATATATCTGTAGGTGAAAAAATCCTCAGAACCCTACGTATTGAAACTACCCTGCTCTTCCGGTGGAAGCCGTGGGAAAGAGCCAACATTTAGCTTCTCAACCCTTAATCTCCATGATCTGCAAGGGAGATGAGTTCTCCACCATGTACTCTACTCTAAACCTTGGAACCTCTTCTAAACTTTGGAACCTCCTTCTAAACCTTGGAACCTCCTTCTAAACCTTGGAACTCCTTCTAACCCTAGAACCTCTTCTAAACCTTGGAATCTCCTTTTAAACCTTGGACCTCCTTCGAAACCTTGGAACTCCTTCTAACCTTGGAACCTCTTTTAAACCTTGGAACCTCCTTCTAACCCTTAAACTCCTCCTAAACCTTGCAACCCCCAATGAAGACGAAAGTCTTCATTACCTCAACCATGATGATACACGTTTCTTTTACTCATGCATGCACTATGTTTGCTTATCACACTTAAGCCTACGTCTCTCACCGGAACACGACTCGAGGTCCTAAGCTACACGTATACTACAAATGACAACCCCGATATATCTGTAGGTGACAAAAAGCCTCAGAACCCTGCATACTGAAACTACCCTACTCTTCTCACGGAAGCCGTGGGAAAGAGCCAACACCTTCCCACTGGTGAAGCGTACTACTACTATTGACAAGTTTGATGGAACCGATTTCCATGCATGGCAAGTCTCGCTAGCTACTCATGTCCGAGTGCATTTGGTTACTTCTCAAGGGCACGAGAAAATTTGATAAAGATGATGAAGATGACAAGAACGATGATGAGAAGATGAAATCAATAATCGCATTCTATCTTACCAAGATCTCATCCATCATGTCTCAGAGCTTACATGAGCCAAAGCCATGTGGGAGACTTTGGGAAACTGTATGGCGCCAAGGGTAAAATTCAAAGTTAGCACTTAAGATTCAATTTTATGATCTTAAGATGCAATCCAATGAAGCAGTTGGCACCCATATCTCCAAGCTCAAAAACATCATGGTGTAATTAGTTGCAATCAACTCCATAGTGGATAATGATGCCATTGCAGTGCTCCTTAAAAGTATTCACCCAAGTATGATGCCCTTGTTACAACACTCATGAAACTACAATCTCCTTATTTCGAGGGATGCATTTCTTCACTTATCGTAGAAGAAAGCAAGTAAAGGATCAAGCCTCTACATTGGCATCCACCTCCTCAATAACCACTTTGCAGGCTCTTTCCATGACCATAAAATCACATCTAAAGTGCAGTACCTTTTGCAAGAAGAATGGTCACATCGAATCCTGGTGCTTTAAGAAGCATCCATCGAGAAAGAAGTATGGCAAATGCAAGACCATCAGCCAGCTCACCTGTGAGTGCACAGGAGGTAGTTCAAATGAAGAAGCTAGGAAATATACTCAAGCTACGTCTCCAACGCTACTTGAAGGGCTCCTTTAAGCCTATGTTTCTTCTTGTAACCCATGGTAAAGACATCTTATATGAAAATGCATGGCATAATCTATGAAGAGTCAAAAATGTAAGTTCAATGCAATGTTGCATTGAGGGGGTGTGTTAAAATATCCCTCTCATGGGAACCATTCTGTAGAAGGCATGTAATCTAGATGCATGAATCATGTGGGCTCACAAAGGCTTATCCTCAACGCATCCTAGGGACTAGCCACTACGGCATCCCCACTGACATCATCAGCGGCCAACAATGCTCTCAAACATACAAATCCACACACCCACCCATACGTGAGCATCCATTTATACAAAGGTCTTCGTATTGAGTTTCTGCCAGCACAGCGGAGGTGAAGCGTAGACTCAGTCGTGACAAAGGCTAGAACTAAAGGAGAAGGCTAATCAAAAAGTAGTCCACATTCTCTTCATTCAAGCTACAACTGCTTGTGAAGACTATATGATATCATTGTCGTCACTCTCAAACAAGCATCCAAGGAATAAAATGCTTAGACCATCTAGCTGATAGGGCAATGCACCACTTAAGATAGAAAGAACTTATCACAATCTCAACAAGCCGCAACATGGACAAAAACTTCACAAGGTGAAATTTGCATGGCCGCTAATACTACCAGCAGCACATATCTAGATGAGCATGCCCAAACTCATTTTTTAAAGATAACACAGTGTGCAGTTTCAATCTCACGATAGTTACTCATAAGATTGAAAACGATGAACTCCATCACACATAGCACAGACTAGTTACTATGACATCCCCATTACGTCATCAACACCCAATAGTGGGTGTAGACCATAGCATAAAGATATGCTCTCTCATATACAAATCCACACACCCACACATACTTGAGCATCCATTTAGTTTAGTGACACTACCATTTCCTAAAGTGGATTTCAAACTATTATTGTGTGGAATAAATGCTAAGGAGGGAGGATATGTTGGATTGTTTCCATCAGGTCTTATCCTTGTAAGGGTCTTAATGGATTACTAGTGATAATGCACACTTGTGAAAAGGGTAAAATATAATAGGGGGACACAATCAAGGAAGTGTAGGTCATTGGGTAAATCTTTCGACAATATAGAGTCACAAATAGTAGCCCAATGAAAGCATCACCTCTTTATTAGGCATGTACCATTAAGCGTTCACTATGGCACTAAGATAACTCTGTGGACAAACAGGCATGGAAACCAAGTTAAGTTTGATCCCTTGAATGTCATATTTTTCATTGAAGACCTTAGCCTCCACATTATCTCTTCTATCAGAGTGGGACAGTATTAAAATTAGTCCCTTCCAACTATGAATGTGCCCAATTAAGCTCCTTTCGATGCATTGCAAGCAAATGTAGCAAGTCCTTCCCAACTTCTCTGTTGCCATTCCCAATCGTTTCATGGAGCAAGTGGGCCCATCGTCGCCTCGTATATCAACTTGACAAAGTACAAGGTCATGTATTATCGACGACATCCAAAAGGAATCCACCAGGAGGACGTGTCTATTATCTTGTGGCCAAGGTATGGATGTCCGAGTGGTATATGGATTGTTTTGTGCATTGCGTCTTCTTTGGAGCACATCTCGCATCCATGGTTGGTATTTCCATTCTTGGAGATGAGGGTCATAAGACAAGGCTATATTGGAACCGTGTGGCAGAATGTAATCTCCAACCCCATACACAAAGAGCTTTCCATGCATGCAAAATGAGAGCGAGGGTGCATGACACAGGTATTGCTCGAAGGACTATATGCTTCCACTTCTGTTGCTCTGAGGCATCTCTAACACACAAACGCTTATGCAAACTCGAGCTTGACAACAAATTTGCAATTAATTCCCTCAGGTGTCATTGTCTGGAGCTTGAATCACTGAATCGTTGTCAATGGTAAAGACTTGCGCACATCTCTTTGGAACATGCAAAGATGGGAGGTACAATTTTTCACACAATCGCGGTAGTGGGAGCTCTACTAATACGTTTACAATATATAATTTACTTTCCTGTCTATGTATTCAAGGGGATCCGTGGCGCAATGGTAGCGCTACCATTAATCCTGGCTTCGTTTGTGCTTAGCAATCCTTGTTCTCCCTAGTCGTTGTCTGTTATTCTGACGGGTGTCTCCTAATTTATGGTCATTTCCTCTTATTCCTCGTTTCTGCCTTTGCATCAGAGTACGATGAAAATGTATTTTCTTGCAATTTTTTGTTGCTTTCTTTGCGCATTGTCGATCTCTCATTTGCTACCTCCTTTCTGTTGCATTCTTAGAATTTTCTTGTAAAGCACTCCTACAGCTTCGGTTACGCAAACTTAATGTGACTTGTTTTGCTTCCGAGGGCCGTTCTGCCTAGCTAGAAACCAAATCCCCGTTCATAAATGTGGTAGGCTTGGTCAGGTGTTGGAAGGGAACGAGCCGGCATCAGATTTAAGAGTAAGGAATGTATCATCGTTTGCCCCTACAGACCGTCGTTATCTTTGTGACCTGGGCGTTCTTGATGAACTTTTCTAAAACAAAAAATGTTGAACGGGAGTCTATTTGTGGGAGGGCAGGAGAGTATGTTGCCTATGTTTTGTGGAGCCCTGTGAAAATCTTCATAGATTTTTAGTTGCAAGTCACGGTAAAGTTTTAGGAACCAATTTCCCAACAATCTTCATGGATTTTAGGTTGTAACTATCAGGCTTCGTGGATCTAATTTTGTATGCGATCAATTTGCCAACAATGTTCATGGATTTTAAGCTGTAACCAGCGTCTTCGGGCATTTTAAGCTGCAATTAACGACTTCATGCATCTGGTAACATCGTGAAAGAAGCTTTTGGCTGGTAGATCATCATCTTCGGCATCAATACTTGTTCAACTTTTTAGCGCACGTATTTTCTCTTCCGTTGCAGTTATATTATGTACGTAGATGATACGCCCACCCTCCTCTTCTCTGCAATAAATTCTGTGGCATACGCACAAGTCAATCTCATTTCTAGAATTGCCGAAACCCACAGGCCATGATTCCCATGTCTCCCTGCCCTTTTCAATGTTGTTTAGCGTTTTAATCCCATAAGAAGCGAGGAATAGTTAGCTGATACCGCCATCCACGTCGAAAAAATATACCCGTTTGAATGTCAGTGCTGATTTAACCCTTCCCAATTTCCTCACTCCACTCTATGCGACCTTTTCCACTCACCTGACAAGGGCGACAGCGAGCAAACCATCGGTAGTACTTCAAGAATCGCTCAAATAAGAAAGCTATGGACCGCAGTGCAGGAAAGGAATGGAGATGGATAGGGAAAGTATGTGTTTCCGAAAACGTTACCTCTGCTTCGCTCCTATAAAAGAACCTGCCCTGTATCCTTCCCATGCGTGAATCCGATCGTTCTGTTAGCCTGTCCGTCTTTGCATGCGGTTATCGTTACCCACTAGCGACAATGTCCAAAGCACTGATCATTGCTTCCTCAGATGAATCGAAAGCATATGCCGACTCCATGGACACTAGCAGCAGCGACTTTGAACGAGGTTGACGCCATTTGCATATTCCTTTTCTCTTTTCAATTCCTATATCGAGCGTTTCATACTCTAATACAATTCCTGGAACTATGAAGGACTTATGAACATGGCAGAGTCCACCAAAGTGTACAAAGACGATGCACAATCAATAGTCCATGGCAATTTCGAATCGGCCCTTCGGTTTATTTTGTCGTTTTGGAATAAATCTTTGGTTCCTGTACTGCAAACGTTATCGAAGATCCTTGCAGCTGCTGGTCCAATTCCGTGCCCACCCTTCTGCATTTCAGCTACTACCGTTGGTCGTTTGCCCACTCTTCTGCATCTCCGCACCGTTTCTTCTCCCTTGTTAGCGTGCTCTTTTTATTTTGGGCCTCCAGTGATCCACAAAGAGGCTTTTGCATCTCCGCTATGCTTGGTCGTCTGCCCACCCTTCTGCATCTCCGCCTTGTTTCTTCTCCCTCGCTACGTTAGCATGGTCTTTTTATTCTGGCAATCCAGTGATCCCCAAGGAGCCTCAAGAGTCTGATGCTTTCTCTCATGCTCCTGCAGCGTGCTCCTTCCTTCCTTGAGATCCATCTCCTGCCTCTGCATAATAGTTACCTCGCGTCCACTGCTTTTCCTATGCACGTCTTCGTGATCTCTTCTGCTTCAAACATGCGCGTGTCTGTGGGAGTTGTCCTTTATGTTGCTGGTTGCCCCCCTTACACTTTCTTGCTTTCAACGACCACCGTATATGTCTCTACACCAGTCCAATCTGTATTATTTGGCCGCTGCAGAGCCCGTGGAATAATCTGTTTTAAAACTCCGTCACTTCAACAACCCACGAAGTTTCCTGCACATTCAAAAAATTGACAGATGTACAGGCTCCCAGGACAAATCAGGAAAATCCCGGTATTTGATGTTCCCTTTTTTTTTTGGGTTTGGGAGTGCACGAGTAAGAGCCTTTGTGAAAGTTCCCGTTTTGCACTTTCTTTAAAGCTTGGTTGCCTTATCCCGATAGATATCGGAGCACATAACCCGATACCGTGCGACGTCCCGAGGACATCAAAGCCCAATCTGCAGATAACAAATGATAAATTCAACCCTGCAGAAGGTATTGCTACTACGGCAAACGTACGCATTTGACAATAGACCTTTCATGTTTTCCGTTGAAACCGTATTCGACTAATCGAAATTAAACCCCTTTCTCTTGACCTTTCTTAAAAGGCCTCGGCCCACCAATGAGCTCAAGAAGGAATAGTATCCGCCGCAGGCTCATGCTTGATAAAGACATATGCGCCTCACACCACATCAACAACGAGTCTCCCTTTGGAGTTGATTCCAGTAAGAGACGCAGGAGTTCGAAAGCATGTGAAAAGAACATTGAAGAATGCCTTTCATGGAGCAGCGAAGCACTTCGTCACATCCTTGATTTGTTGCTAATTAAAACCACATCTTCATTTGCATGACTTTGCTCGCTTCCTCAGTCCGTCTTATACTCCGCAACAAGGGTTGTGAAGTAAATTTGAAGTGCCGAATACTTCTCTCTTTTGCTATCTTGTTGAGGTTGACGTTGTCAGAAATGATGCAGAAGATTGATGTTCAATTGCATGAAACATTTTCTAGAGATTTCGTTATCATTCAGTCCTGCTTGCACTTGATGTCGTTCATGTCGACAGTAAAACGTAGTTTTTCTTTTTTTCGGAGGAAGACAAATTCCTATTCTTTGCACTGTAAGCAAATCTATTGTCATTCCACTTCGAGCGAACAACGGGGAGATGTATTTCAGAAATGTATAAATAATAAATCAAAACCAAATTGAGCCAGAAGCATGCAACTGTGACAGGAAAAATCCGAACCCAAAGCTGCATTGCATGTACGACAAAAGTTCCAGCACCATTTGCAACTTCGTTGGATCCCTTTTTTCGAAGGCACAAATGTTTATTTTTTGGGTCAAATTATGTTCCTACGCTTTAGGAAATAGTACTTCCGCGCTCTAGCCGGATGGCCCTCGAGCGTGTTGTAACCTAATGGACCTACTGTGTTGTGGCTCCTTATGTAGTACTACTCTAAAGTTCGTGCTTTGTCTACAGTGTCTGTTGTTTCCAAAACTTTGATTTCGAAATTTTCTTCGAAGGGCTTGTAACGCTGCAAGTCCTCTTTCATTTTCGCTGGTGGTTTTTTATTGTGCTGTTTGATCCTCCGCGGCAGGTCCGTCGTGCTCCCTATGTATTTTCTGTTGTTGGGCTTGCACGTGATGCAGTAGATGACGAGGCTCGCGCGATTCCCTTGCGCGGGCGCTTCAGTGGAGGCTCCTCCTTCATCTCGAGGCTCGCGTCTTTCAATGTCGTACCTGCGTAAACATTGACAATTACATTAGTCATTGAGGTTTTCGGTCTTTTTTTTTTCGTTTGAGGTCCATAATAGAATGCATTTATTTACTTGCCCTGGTTTTTCTCTGTTGGCATGAAAGGATCGTTTCCAATACCGAAGCGCTCCTCGTATAAGTCCCTGTCAAAAATATACGTAAGCTTGTCGTCACCGGGTGCGTCGCATCGTGCGTCCCTCCAAATTGTTCCATGAATTGTTCGAGTATAGCCGTTGCTTGATCGCGCGTCGTGTCCCTCAGCAACTCCAAGGATACGTTGTACCCGTAATGCAGCAGCTCGCACGCATACGCTGTGATCCCTTTCGTCTTCGTGTCTAGTAGCTTCTGCCCCTCCAAACTTTCCATCATCCTATCGGTCTCATCGAACTCAATGTCAAGCTCGACAAGGATCTCTTTGAGGAGTCCTGCAGGAGAAGTGCAATCCATGATGAGTTTGTTGTTCTTGCAACTCGTTAATTCTTTTTCTCAATTGTTGCGATTTTTTTTAATTTTCGGAAGCATTATGCACCATTTGCGAATCTCAAGCCTCCCGGCTCTCTTTTAGCTGGCAAACGCCTATTGCAGTTGTCAATGAAGTCGCGTAGTTCCGCATACGTGTTGAAGCCGTTGATGTAAGCTCCCGGACGTTCTCCTGCATTGTTTGCTAGCCGGAATTGCTTTGTGGTTCGGAAGAACCTCCTCTTTGCTGGTGGAGGTTTTGTTGCCTTCGCGTTGCTTTTGTATAGCTCAAATAGCTGCTTGCAGACACGACTTATTACACCGTCTTTTCAAATGAGCCGTCTTTTTAAATCTTCAAGGAAAAAAGATTCTTTCATGCTGGTGGAATTTACCTTGTCTGCGTCCATGTCTTATGCTGCAATGTCCCAAGCTTTCTGATTCTCTACACCTATTCTCGATAACAGACAAGATATTAAAACCACTTTCCTTGCACGCATGTTTGACGTAACATATTCATGACTTGTCTCTGCCTTGTTCAATCTCTGGTAGTGAATACCTTTATGCGCGTGGTTGTGTTGTCGGTTGTGAGAACTCTCGTGGAATTGGTCTGAATATGTCTGGATGTGGGCAATGTAGTATGCGCAGCCTTGTTCTCTCAGTCACTCTGGACAACATCACGTATGCTAGGCCAGGGGCAAACACTCCTCGGAATATGAGCAGCGCTTTGTTGGATATGGTTGCGCCTTGGGATTTGTGTCCCGTGATAGCGTATGCTAGGGTTAGTGGAAATGTGGACTTGTGGAACTATTTTCCATTTATTGCCTTTCGCTGATGCTTCGAGCGTCGTAATGTGAGCACGGCCGCTGTTGTGTCCACCACGACAGTGATACCGTTGATTTCTCCCCTGCTAGTTGCATTGATGCTCTTGATTTTGCACATTGCTCCATTTGCGGCACCTATTGTGAGGTCGATGTTTTCCGTTATCATTGCCTTCGCCCCCACGCAAATTTTTCCTATCTCATTGAAGCTTTTGTCCTCCAACCATTCTTTGAGAGCTGGTTCACTCGCGGCATTACTGTGTATTTGAACATGCACAATCATCTCGGGAGTGTTGAATTTCTCCACAAGCTCATCGTTGAAGGTAGCGACATCGACTCTGTGCATGCAAATGATGGTTGTTTCGGCATCGATGAAGTGGCATGCACCTTCCTTGTCGACACTGCACTACCCCAAACAGTCGACGATTTGTCTTACCACGAGATCGAAAGTCATTCTTGTTAGCATGGACATCTCGTCAATGATGATCGCGTTGGCTTCCTTGATTGCGAGGTGTCGCTCATCCGTCTCATGGATGTTCAGTGGGTACTGACTGCTACGCACAGGGATCTTGAATTGGTAGTGTACAGTGGTTGCAATCCCGCTCAGCCGCCGCAGCCGCCCCTGTTGATGCACAGAGTATTGCCGTTTTGTTTTGCGCTACCAGATGTGAAACATAGTACCGTATCAAGAAGCTTTTGCCACTACCTGGTGTTCCACAGACAACGTGCAGCCCCGAGCTTGTTGAAGCTAGGCTTTCGAAGACTCTTTGTTGTTCTACTGTCAATGCGGCATTGGCGACGGTGTGAAACTCGGCCATTTTTTCCAAGATCCTCGCGCGTGTTGGCCCTTCGACGGTTTGCTGGTCGATGTTAGGCTCTTCCATTGGGCAGTCTCAGATGATCGCAACCTTTTGCAATATCATATTGATCAACTGGTCCGTGTGGTCAGTCGCTAGCAAGTTCCTTTGCGTGTATTCGGTCACATACATCTCGAGGTCCTCGTTGCTCAATATGAGGCCGTGCATTTGGCATTCGACAAAGTAGGATCTAGCTGTGTTGGCAGGTGATATGAGCTCCGTTTCATTCCTGAAGCTGAGTTTTCGCAAGAGCACGTTGTAGAAGTACCCCTCTGGTTGATGTCCAGGGTGGTAGTCAGTGAATCTGACTACTCGCTCACATTTTGCGATCCTGTTGCCTAAGAGGTCAAGACTGACCATTCCACGTTGCGTTTCCTTGGGCTTTCGAATCACATATTGCCTATGGTAATCGTAGAACGTGCTATCCTCAATGACGCTCGGTCTCCCGCAGTATATGTCGACCGGGTGCAGGGTGACATTGTTGTTTCTCGAGACGATGCGTTGTCTTAGAGATGGTGGGGAGGAGTCGACATAGTGAACAGTCTCGCTCCTTGTGATTGTTGGTATATGCATGCAGTTTAGCGCGGCCTCTATTGGAGAGGTTGGTTTTGATAGGAGGCTCGCGGCGATGAGTTTCAGCTTTATTCGTCGAGATGTTGCAACCCCAAACACGAGGCGTCTTCTGAACGGATGTTCAGTTTGCCCATTGGTTCAGATTTCATCGCGTACTTGAGGAGGTAGTGAGAGATTGAAGAGTTTGTCACCCGCTGTATGTTCATGTGCGCACCCCACAACAGTAACATGGAAGGGTGGTAAGGGACGACGTTTCGGTGCTCATGTCCCGGCCGGTAATACAACCAACGTTGCGTCAGAGGGTCGAGGATGGGTTCATATTCTGGCTGTGTTGCGAAAGGGAAGCCGTGCTTGCAACTGTGGTGTGACGGTCCGACGTAGCACGCTTTCTTGCATACGTGCAACTGCTTCCTGAGAACTAGTTCTCGCAGCCTTGTGTTTCGAGGATCCAGGGCCTCGTCCCCGGGGATGTAAGCCGCAATCTCATTTGCAATTCGCTGACGGTCATCATGGTGGACCCACAATATGACATGGGTGTGTAGGGAGCCCCTGTTTTGTATCTCATAACGAACGACATGGTGTTGTATTCGGCCAAGCAGACCGTCGGATGAAAGCAAATGCTTGCGCATGAACATGTGGAAGCGTGCATGGAAAAGTGCCACGCATTCAACAAGACAGTCCTTCCAAGTGAATTGCACATTATAATGTGTTGCGATGCTCTCGATCACATTAATTTCTTGCCACCGTGTATCGGTGACCTCGTCTGCAGTGAATGTCAGAAAGAAATCTAGGAGGCCCCAAGCATCGACCATCGTTATGAGGTCCTTCAGTTGTCGTCGATGCCACGATGGGGACCCCGGCATTGTTGATGGCATGCTGTAGCGAAGCACGTGTCTCATTGCGTCTTCATCGGTCGTGGCAGGGTTGGCTTTCCTATATTGGTCGATGTCTCGTTGCAAGCATGTAGAGTTGCTTGAATTGGCAATCATCACTGCCTGTTTTAACTGGAACATGATCAACAAGTATGGCTTGTAGAGCGTGTAGATAGAGAATAAGGTGCATATTCTCATTTTCACATAGTTGCTGAACTGTATGCAGCCATCATAGTAGCCCCGTCCGAAAGGGAACAGGAAGGGGAACACTGCTGACTCCATGGTTATGTCAACGCACGCACTACCAGCTACTGCTACTCCGTCGACGTGGAATGAAGCGACCCTCTCTGAAAGCAGTTCTGTACCCCGTAGCTGTATGGAGGCAAACTCATGCTTGTCCCTTGCATCAAAGGCGCGACGGTTCGCAGGGTCCACCATGTTTTGCAAAAGCAGGAGCTCAGGCTGAGATTCCGCTATTGACATTAACTCGAATGGAGCTGTCTCATCGTGTAGTTCCAAGATATTGCAGTAGTTCCAAGATACCTGCAATGGTTTGAGGACTCAAGATGCACATACCCATCTTGATGTCCGCACGCTCTACTAAAGAATTGTACTTGCGCAATATTGGATTGTTCTCGATGTTGTATGCGAGCACACCTGACAGCTCGTTCGTCACGATTTGTTGAGCCGAGCTTAGTGGGACGTTTCCCCAAGATATCAGAGGATTGTCTAGAAGTGACCTTCGATCGAGTGTGCCACGAGCAATCGCATTTGCAGTCGTGGTAACTGAAATGGATACGTCTATGATGCTTAGCAGTTGCGTGTGGAGGTGGTTTGTTTTAAGCAACTGCCGAGAGTACTATGGCATCAACCGCACAATGTATCTGCTCCGCTGGGCATCTCGTGTGCAGCTTTGGCATTTCCAGTAAGTCACTTGCATGCCCATATTCTCGCAGGCATCCAAAAGTATCATGTTTCCGAGTGCGGCGCTGTGGCTCGAGATGCCTATGCCTTGCGAAGAAACGATCCTTTGGTTTGCAGACAGTAGCGTGGTTATGCCACAGACACCGCAGATTTGAAGGCTAGAGAAAATAGCCGCGCAATTACTAACCCATTTCTTGTATCTATCTGCGATGGTCAACCACGATGACGTAGCTGGCCTCAAGGACATCTTTCTTGATGTTATATCAAGTTGAATAGCTCGACCTCTGGCTGCTCTGAGCATTGACGAATGGTCATGTTCGAAGAAGTTTCCGATGGTCATTTCTACATCGTGACATGAATCGATGTCTTATGTTCGGGTTTAAACACCTATAGGGATTAATAATAAAAACCGTCCAAAACTTTGCTACAATTTCAGTCACCTGGTTTTGTCTAAACGCAACAGGAAAAACAAAATGGACTGAACCTCTATCTTTAGAAGGTGAAAGAATTGATAAAATAACTTGAATCAAGCAAATACATTTTGTTGTGCATACCTTTAGGGAAGACACTCGTTTGGAGGCTGCAAACATCTCAAAAACAGAAGTGTTGCAGACATGATTAGTATGTTGGTCGAACCAAGCAAATGTAATGTTCCCTTGCGGAAACAGAATGTGCGAAGAAGTGTGCGTGCTCAAGATGAGGTGTTTAAAAAAAAAAACCATACGTAATGTATGGTGGAGAGCCGGCACATGTCTCTCCAAAAATTATATATCATAGGGGAACGTGCCATCCCCCCGTTTCGAATAGTCACCTCCAGTGTTGGAGGCGTAGCGCATTAATGCGGAGTAGAGCAACAGACGGTGCAGGAACATTTCAGAATTGAAATGACCGTACATTCTACTTACGTGGAGTATCCTTTGTGACGTCCACAGCTCGACGAGAAGTCGCCTATTTCTTTGCTGGAATGTTGGAATCTGAAAAACAATCATGATTAGTCAATATGCATTCCTCATGTTCTGCATGTTTGGATATGTTGGTTAGCATATGTGCAATTTCCTAAAGATGATAAATTCAAGCACAAAAGCTATACACAATCTAACGATCAAAGATGTTCAAACCATCAAGGTAATCATCTACTTACGTGGAGTATCCTTTGTGACGTCCACAGCTTGACGAGAAGTCACCTATTTCTTTGCAACACCTACAAGAAAAGACTTCAAGCCCCAGTCGACAAATGGCAACCTTAACAAGATGCACGTATTTATGTTTGGGCAAAAAAGCCTTGTTAGTGTTGCCACTTTTGGCCACTATCAGTGACCAAAAACTCTCTGTAGTGCGTTAATTAGAGGCTGTGGCAAACGCCTTCATCACTAGCTGCGCAAACAAATCCATCATCTCATTGTCTAGAGGATGTTGGAGAGTGACATGCATCATTCAGCTAGCATGACGATGTACTTGATATAGATTATCAATCCCATGAATGGACAATTGTTCAGAATTCATATGATGTCCTTATCAGGAGTCAACATGGGGAGCAATGATTTGCACAAAACAATCAAGTGGATTCCTAATCACTACATAATCCCAGGGTTGTTCCCATAATAGAACTCTGAGGTAAGTCTCTATTTCATTCTACCACGAAAAGTTGGGATACTTACTGATTTCACTGTATATTAATTTCAATATCTTTGATTTCACTGCACAAGAAGCATCGAATGTGTAGCAGACACAATGCGGCGTCTCTGCAATGGATGCCCCCATATAAATCGTAGTTTGATGACTATGGAGGGCAGTGTAGCAATTGTTAACATAGGGTCTACAACTAGTTGGGTGTTCAAACACTTGTATCACATCTACATCTAATGCAATGATGTTGTACTAAATTCCAACGAAGTTGGTTTTTTGGCAGTTTTGTTTTCACATGAAGTGGCAGTCACAAATCAATAAGAGTATTATCCGAATTGAATCGTTCAAAAAGTGTGCTTCTCTTTCATAGGATTAAAGATCATATCCCACAACTGGATTCATAGATGAATAAGATCAAGTCTAGTGGAAAGCAATCGCGTAAGAGAAATATGTGCCCTTCCAGTTGCAACAGAGCCTCAGGTAAATTGAGAGTGCAACCAAACAAATGCAATACTTAGTGATTTCACTATTTATTAGGTTCAATATCTTTGATTTCACTTGTGGGACTTTTACCGAGAAGCATCGAATGTGTAGCAAACACATTGCGGCGTCTCTGCAAATGGATGCCTCCAAATAAATCGTAGTTTGATGACTATGGAGGGCAGTGTAGCAATTGTTAACAAAGGGCGTACAACTAGTTGGGCATTCAAACACTTGTATCACATCTACATCTGATGCAATGATTTTGTAATAAATTCCACCGAAGTTGGTTTTGTTTTCGTGTGAAATGGCAATCACGAATCCCAACAAAAGTTTTCTGTGAACACTGCGCAGGATGTATCTTGACATGTATCGTGCATTCAATAGACCATGGCACCAAACTCCATTTAATTCTACCATTGTAAACTTTTTTTTTCCTGCTTGCAATTACATTATCTTACGTAAGGTTTCACAATATCTGGTATGCATCTACTTTTAATTGGCTTGAATGATTCACTCATACATTTGTATCGAGGCTCCACATATTTCTTTCATGTACAAATCGCAATTTCAAAAAAAAAACCAAGAATGAGAAACATGACTCGCACTTTGGCTAAACTGGTTCACATTCTTGCATCGCCCATGGTCTGACAAGATAGGACAGTATCTTGTCACTATTGGCTTTCAGATTTCCAAGGCAGATTTCTCACTTTATGATTGTTTGCATAAGGATTTCAACTAGGAAGATGTAATGGAGCAAGCAGATTATCCCATTAAAATTTGTATCCCTTTGTATAGCAAGTTCAAACGTCAAAGGACGAGCGGAGAAAATACCCACAAAGCAAATATGGAGTTGGATCACCATGTGTGCATGGAAGATGAAAACCACTACGGAGTTGGGCCAAGTAGAGGAACTGTGCCTTCCCATGCAAACCCTACAAACCCCAACACACTGCCAATACTTTCAATAGACACCTTGTCTAAATTTGTTCCACATCGCTTTGCTTTCGAGGGGAAGGTCCTCGCCAAGTATGGTACTTTCAAGGTAAAAGACGTGCCATACTCCGTCTACATGCGTCTTGACTTGACAGACCAAGCATGCTCTGAAACAATTACGCTATGTACATGTCCCTCATGCATATGTTTTACAGTTCAAAGATGTAGACAATTTCTTCAGAGTGGAGGGACCATCCATTGCCAACAAGCGAACTCCAGGAGAGGGTGGAATGTCTTCCTTCTCATTGTGTGTGGATGCCACCACCACAGTTCTGAAAGCCGAGCCATTTTATGGGTACATTTCATTTGTCCCGGGTAATGTAATACGCCAATACGCACCCTGGGCTGCGAACAAGATGGAAAACATGAGGGCATCAGTTGTTTCAATCATCACAGTAGCGTTTGTTATTGTGAAGGTGGATCTTGATGGGCCTCCGACAGACCAAATAATCATCACCGATGACCCTAACCCCAAGGACCGTGCAACAATATAATGGAAAAGACCTTGTCAGGAGGATGAGATCTTAGCATGTTTTCTATTTGATATTCTCACATAAGCTAGTTTGCTTGTTCTTGCCAGCTGTCATTCGTTGCAGGCAAGCAACACACCCTAGCTCGCTTAGTAGAGGAATTTGATGATGAGGGCATTGTCATGTATGTGGCGAAAAATATTTCTTACATGCACGCACGAAATGCATTGGGCGTTTTTTATTTCACGATCCTGGGTGTTATTCTTGAAGGGAGCTTGTGGACGACATTGCATGACGTATTCATACAGCAGATCTCCCAGCTAGGCTATGGAAAGAAGGTACTTTTGTTTCGCAAACAAAACTTTCCTTCTTGATTAGTAATTGTATAGGCTAAGTGTGACTCGCTCATTTGTAGGTGATCGAGGTCCTCCATTTCATCAGCCTCAACAATCCACTCGTGGAGTATCACTGTGACACCTACGGTAGCGCTCGAGTCAATCGAAACCCTGCACGTCCTTACTGTTACAACTGTGAGTGTGCAAAGCACTTCGCAAATACCTTGCTTGAAACATTGTGTTGTCTTGCGCCACGGCAGCCATATTGCAATACAAGTCTGTGGCTCCCATGTCGATGAGGTGCTCAGCCTCCACTGCCCGTTTTTGAAATTCCATAGCCGCAGTGTGGTTGCCTCACATTCGATGCTTCTCGACAAAAGGCCCACCGGTGAATTCGCAATAAACAACTCAGGTTTTGTCACATCGTTCACTGAAAGTGTGTAGTTGAGTTGTACTCCTACATTCCCATCCATTGTACAAACCCCCGTGCTTTTGAGTTTGCTTTGGCATGACATGCCCAATATCAGGGCAGGATTTCATTTTTAGCTATTTTCATTTCAATGCACATGTGCCTTCTATTGCTTATATGCAATAGAAGCTTCAAAAAAAAAAAGAGACCGTTCTCACTATAAAAACTTGCATCTTTATAAGCTTTTGTACATACTCTTTGAGTTTTTCGTTTGGTTGGTTGCATGTTTCTTGCTGCAATAAATCTCATAGGCTTTAGATGCATCTTTTTCTCAATTTACGCAAGGCCCCCTTGGAACTGGAAGGGCACGTATTTCTCTTATGCGATTTCTTTCCACTAGATTTGATCTTGTTCACCTATGAATCCCGTTGGGATATCCTATGAAAGAGAAGCATACTTTTTGAACGATTCAATTTGGATAATACAAGTGGGTCAGTATCTCTATTGGCAAGTAGGAAACTTTCAAGTTCATGCACAAGTTCTTGTAACTTCCAAGGTAGTAATTGCTATATCATTGGGTTTATCTACCACAACTACATTCTCACCCATTGTACAAAACCCCATGCTTTTGAGCATACTTTGGAATGACATGCCCAATATCAGGACAAGATTTTCTTTTCAGCTATTTTCACTTCACTACACTTGTGCCTTCTATGCATGTACGCAAAAGAAACAGCTAAAACAACTTGATAGCTTGCTCTCTTAACAACTAGAATATTCAAACATGTTGTCCATGTGCAGATTGTATGAAGTTGCTTCAAGACTACTATTACTAAATAACTACTTGCTCCCCCTCGTAGTCAAATGCTTTGAATGAGAAATACGCTCTAGGCGAACATGTTCAAGCATGTACTACCCCTCTGCAAAGAAAATACCCAATCGACTTTATAATTGCAAAATCTTGAATTGCTCTCTGTGCAAACAATTTTAGGCCAGTACAAATTGCCTGCATCAGAATTGCACAAAAATGCTGCCGCGACAGTCAATGCGGGTGACAGATGGAATATTAGGTTCCCACACCAACCTCCAAGGACCAGTTGGTACACGTTTGATGTCTTTCGACAAAAGACCCACCAGCGAACGTGCAGTGAGCAACGCGGTTTTAATTGTGTCATGCACTTTCACGGCCAAATGCTATCAAGTACAATTACTCTCTAGGCAAACATGTTGAAACATGTAGTGCCCCTCTACAAAGAAAATAATCAATCAAGGTTATAATTATGAAATCTTCAATTGCTCTCCATGCAAACACGTTCATGTCAATACAAATCGCATGCATTAGAATTGCACAGAAAGGTTGCCAACAATCAATGTAGATGACAAAGGAAATATCAGGTTACGACACTCCCAGTGGATTCAGAGCAATCCAAAAATTCTGATAGTGAAGTTGCTTCCGATATTCCGTGAAGTTGTAGAGCTATGGTGAAGCTCTGTCTACTCCAAGGTCTTCATTTTGTAATTTCCTGTGTGAGTGGGACCTCAATCTCTAGGCCTGATCCATTTGCAAATCTGTTTGGCCCGTTGGATCTAGGACTGCCTGAAACATCTATCTACAAAGCATTTTGCCTTACATTTTGACCTGCGCACGCAACTACAACGAAATAAGTTGTCCTTTCTGAGAGTAACGCCGACAGGGATTTTCAACATTGGTAGTCAAAATATCCCCTTGTTTCAGCCCCCACGACTAACGTGCCAGTTGGAAACAAACTAACAATCACCTTCATAAATGCGACTCAAAAACTTCCCGCAAATAACTTTTGGCTTGTACTTCAACCCAATTAATGGTGCAAAAAATTTGATCCATTGGGCTGATCCAGTCCATCCACTCAAGCTCACTACTTCCATGAGGATTCCATAATAACCTCTTCCGATGAGGATTTCGTAGTAACCTCTTTCGATGAAAAAGGCACATGTGCGCCAAGCCTCCAACCCTCTATGATGGAATCCACATTCAGCCTGGGCTTCTACAACGTAAGGGAAGATGATGACTTCATAAGGGGGCATCCATCGAATACTGATCTGATGTCTTGTTTGGTCGCATTGTACCCCGCATACACAATGATATTGGGGCTGATACGACAAGAAGCCATCAGGAGAAAAACTTACTGCCGGCAACACCAAATCAAAAGGCTGACATGAGGAGCACTACTGATGTGGAAAAGGGCATTGCGAACCACTTGCTACAACACTGTGTGGATTCCATTGACCTGATCTACCATTGCATTGAGTGTCTGCACGTGAGTCTATAGCATTCTTTCATCGTTCTTTTGCACGATGCCATGTCGGTCTACCCAATACTCAATTTGTAGGTACGAAATAAGCATCGTGGCAATGTACTAATGATTGATCAAACACATGCTCCACCCATAATCATTCCTCTCTTGGATACCTCGAAGAAGAGGTCCTATAAAATTTGGACAAAAGATAATGAAATCTATTTGAGGGGCCTTTTCCAACAAAACATAGACTTGCCATCAAAGGAGATTGCAAAAGCCTTTTGGGAAAGCCACATGGGAACCGCTCATGAGTTCAAGGACACATGTAATAAGATCTACAAATTGAAAACCACGATGTACCAAGAGGGACCACCAAACCTACCAAATGAGATTCATTCATTCCCCATGCTAGTGAGTTTGCAAAGTAGCGAGAACCCTATATGTCGGCCTCTAGGACATGGAAAAGATGAGCTGTTGTTAGAAAGCAAGGAAGGAGCAGTAACAAAGCCCACCAGTCCTACCAACAGAAAATCAATGACACATCGAGCTACGCACGTAGTTCCTGTGGGTCCTTGACATTCAAGTCGAAACTTACATCAATAGACATTGAGGACCCAATAGAGGGGCATAGAGACACATACTCAAACTCACAAGCTCTCTCTCTTCTCTCTTTGAATTCTTGCTTTCCTCTCTCTAATGCACATGTACTCTCTCTTCTTCTCAACTCCCTTTATCCACTCATCCCCCTTTTACCCCCCCCATCTCTCTCTCTCTCTCTCTCTCTCTCTCTCTCTCTCTCTCTCTCTCTCTCTCTCTCTCTATTCATCTATCTATCTATCTATCTCTCTCTACCTCTCTTCCTCTCCCTCTCCCTCTCTCAGTCCCTCTCTCCCTCCGTCCCTTGCTGCCTCCCTTCCTTGCCTCCCCCCACCCTCTCTCTCTCTCTCTCTCTTCTCGCCCCCCCCAATCTCCCCTCCTAATCCCCCTCCCCAATCTCCCCTCCTACTCCCCCCCCCCCTCTTTGTCTCTCTTCTCACCCCTCCCTCCGTGTCTTCCTCTTCCCCCCCCCCCCTCTCTCTCTCTCTCTCTCTCTCTCTCTCTCACACACACAACCTTAATGTGGCCCTAGTAGCCTTGGATATATTGTTTTGATTTCCCCTCTCTCTCTCATCCCTCCTAAGACCTTTTAGGGGAACAGAGGTATGCATGGCTAGGAGATGGGGAAATGGGGATCTCCCACACTCGACAGTGTCCTTGGGACACATGTAGGCTACCAACAAGCATGACTATACATTTGATCCTACCAATTGAAAGCAATATTCCAAGTAAGTTTTCCTTCTTAAAAATTTTCACCACCAACCCAAAAAAAGTTAATTTATACTAGTTAAAAGAACTACCATGTCGTATTTCAATCATCAAAATGCCATGTGGCAAGTTTTTTTTAGGTGTCAAGTTGTTTCCAACCGTCAAAATGCTAAGATAGAGAGAGAGGATGGTAGGAAGGAAGATGTGGGGAGAGAAAGAGAGAGAAGGGAGAAAAAGAGATGTGAAGGGTAGGAGGTATAGAGAGAGAGAGAGAGATCATGTGTGTGCAAGTACGCATACACACACTCGCACATCCACAGACACCCACACACACACACACACATATGCATACACAGACACACACACCTCTTTTGCATGCTCTTGCATCATCATTCACATTCATGTGCCTAAAACTTTGTAGCTTTAAATAGACCCTTAATTTGTTTCCAAATCTCAAATTTGATCACATGAGAAGAAAAATCTTGAAATTTTGAGTAAGTTTCCTTTTTGGACCACCTCAATCCGAGCTATGCATCCAAAGTTACGACCCTTTGAAGTTTTGGCTATGTAAATGTGGAAAGGTCCCAAAAAAAAAAGGGGGCCGAAATGCCACCGCTTTTTTTTTCTTTTTTTGACCTTTCCACATATACATAGCCAAAACTTTGAAGGGGCCATCGAAATGCCACGTGGCTTTTTTTCTTTTTTTTTTGCCCTTTCCACATATACATAACCAAAACTTTGAATGGTCATAACTTTTGATGCATACCTCAGATTGAGGCGGTCCAAAAAGGAAACTTACTCAAAATTTTGAGATCTTTCTACTTGTGCATTAAACTTTGAGATTTGAAAAAAAAATAAGGGGTCCTTTTTAAACTATTGTTGGCCACACATGTGGCCCAAAATTAACTCCAAGTAGAAGGGGTTCCCAATCCCACTTCCTCATAGTCACGCTCCCTCTCTCAATCTCCAAAAAGACTAGCGAGATTATGAGAGATTCTCCACAAGTACTTTAAACTATACCCATGCTTATGGGATTATCTTTCCTTCATCCATGTGTTATACAATGCCTACTTGAGGCATTATTACTTCAAATAGGTGCCTTATCTTATTAGCCACACATATGACTCCTTATGCCTTGTGAAGGGGTTTGTCCCACACAACCCATATTCCAAACCCCCCCCCTCCCCCCCCTTTATAGGCCAAACACATGAAACAACATCCTGGCCTTGAAATACGGTATCTTGGCATCACAAACTCGACTCTCCACAAAGATCAACCCATCACATGGATACAAGAGTTGAGCAACAAATCTACCCACTCTTGCCAACACACATGGATTGCACAGTCCATCAATCCTGTGTCAGCCACCTTAAAAATTATGCCAATCAACGCTGCCTAAAATTGCATTTCTATTGCCAACAACATCAGTGACTAAATGATGCTCAAATGATGTGCCTAACTCGCTATAGGCGTGTGCACAAATTAGTGGAAGATAATCTCTCTCTTGCAATCTCTCTCTCTCTCTCTCTCTCTCTCTCTCTCTCTCTCTCTGTCTCTCTCTCTCTCCCCCTCGCTCCCTCCCTCCCTCCCTCCCTCCCTCCCTCTCTCTCTCTCTCTCTCTCTCTCTCTCTCTCTCTCTCTCTCTCTCTTTGTGCTCACTTTTTCTTGCCTCAACTTAACACAAAACTCTATGATGTAGTAGCTCATATCCTAGCCTCTAATCTGTACATACACAGCTACTTAGGATCTGACTCTAAATTTGAATCAATGTTTAAATTAGAGTGACTCTTTACAACACACTCCCCATCTCCTATGTACCTAAACTTGCTAACTGAACTAAGATGGTTGAGTCCACCACCTTCCTAACTTGTCCTCGTGTTTTTGTTGGGCAGTGTCCCATTGATTTGGCCAACATTGCATCTTGGCCTTGCATCCAATGGTGACCTCTAGAGGTACAACCACTTTGCTCATTTGTGTTTAAAAAATCCTTCTCCTATTTCCTTGTACGAGCCATAAACTAAGGTAGAACTTGAGTCACCTATATACTAGAGGGTTAACAATGATGATAGTCAAATACCTCTTCTTGAGCACACATAATCCTTTTCAATGATTAGGTAATCAAAAAAATAGAATGGAGAGAAGGATAGCATTGGAAAATTCCCATAGAATCCAACCACAAACCTCCTCTTGTAATCCCCACCTTTCCTATAATGGTGGCTAGTATGAGTATACTACCTAGTGGAATAGCGTTGATATCCCCACCACCTATTATTCTGTTAGTGATGGATATATTGCAAGTCCCAAATATTCTATGACGCCACTATTAGTGAGAGATATTATCTTTCCATTCACTTAATTTCATTGTGTAGGAAGAGCAAACCCACATTTTCATTTGGAAGAGTTCAAAATACATCTTTGCCATCAAAAGTAATGTCAAGGATATGCATTAAATGGTGTATTTAACATTGACATTTTAAGATCATGCATGGGCTTGTTGGTATGTTTGATTGCAACCAAGATCAATAGCTAATTGATAGAGTTTCAAAGATTAATTCAAAGCAAGTTTGGAGCAATAGTGACTATTAAGGGCATATTTTCAAGGTGGCATACATTAGAGTAGGGATGAATTGAGAAGGTAAAAGATTATCCTCACAAAGTTCAAGATGATAGCCCTTGAACAAGGCACAATCAATTAGCTATTCATACAAGGGCTTTAGTTGCAAATCCAAATGTTTGTGAGAAGAGAAAATCCACAAACTTTGATAGATGCCATTGAGCTAAGCAACAACTCTTTAATATGGAGGATTACCAAAAAGGGAGTAGACCTCAAAAATAGAGTGGTGGAAAGTGAGTGAGACCCATCCAAAAAATGCTTATTGCCAACAAATCCATTTAGTTTTATGAAACCATGACACCAACCTAGTAAAGTATTGAATACATGTCCAATCCAAATTTGGCTAAATTGAAGCCAATCTCCCTCCAATAGTCTACTACGTAATTCAAAAAAGATCCAAAATAGATGCTCTTTGTGCTGGAGAGTTGGAGACCCATCGAAAAAGGCTTAATGTTAACAAAGATATTTAGTTATACCAAACGTCAACACCATGTGGTTGAAATTGTCAGTACGTATTTAATCCATACTTGGCAAAAAGGAAGCCATTCACCTCCGACTAAAGAGCCAAAAATAATCCAAAATAGATGCTCTTCATGATGGTTAGGTAAACCTTAAACTTCCCATGTAGCAACAAAAAGGACCACCACTTGCATATTTCTTGGCAAACCAAAATTGTGTTGTCCTGTGAAATCAACTAGAACATATTCATCTACTTCGGAATATGTGATCTTTTCATCTACTCTGTGAGGTTTCTTCCACCACTCAAGGCTTGAAATAGTTCCACTTTTGTGAGCATAGCTTGATGCATGAATTGATGGACCATTGCACTTACTCCCAACATAGAAAGGAATACAAAGTATACATGCTTTCAAGGCATGTATGCACTCTTCTTTGCATCACATTGCACAAATTCAATACATGTGTAGTGTGGAAACTTTGCCAGTGTAATGGAGTAGGTAAGGCCGTTAGCAATTAAACCTAGAGTCCGTAAATGAAACACGTGCACCTCATTGGGAATCATGATATCCTCTTTCATAACCTCCCATTTTTTGTCATTGCTTTCTATATCCTATGATTGAACTCCTTACTCGATTCCAATGTCCATTTCACAATCTTTCCATCATGGCGAGGGGGTCGTGCATGACTTGCTATACTACCTTTTTGTACTTTAGTGCCTTGGAAAACATCATCATGAGTAAACCCTACTTTAACCAATTCATTGCTCACTTCTATACTTAGAGAGGTGCCCCGAGCAATCTTCCACACCCTAGAGAATTTCCAGGCACACCTTGAATTATACAATCCATGTTCCATGTGTGGGTATCTATGGTATTGCAAAACCAAATGAACTGCTCCATGATTCCTTTTAGATGTTTCCGTCTACCCGGTGCAGGCACTCCTTGTCCAAACTTTTGATTTAATTCCTTGTATTGTCCATATGGCATCATGCACATCCTCCTCTTTGCAATTGTTTGCTATTGATTGACTTAAATGCATCCCAATGTTAGACTTTCTCTTTTGACCAAGCACTCTATTCATCATGGACTGCTATGTACTCCGGATGATGACTATCAAGCTCACTCTCCTCAACAGGAAATCCCAAAACCCCTCTTTCTTTGTACTATCAAGGGTACGGACATTGGTCTCCTCATCTCAAGATAATACAAGGTAGCCTCCACAAGTGTGGCCTCAATCAAATCAACAAGTTTGTTTCTCTATTCTTTACTAGATCGACCCTCTGATATGTGTGTCTCATTATATCCAGATCCACAAGTCTAGTCCCCAAGTGTTTGCCTAACATGAATGCATGATAATGGGAACTTTGCAAGGCACTTATTGCAAGATCCATAATGCAAGCCTCATGTAGAGAAACATACTTGCATGACCCATGACTAGCTCTAATGCTTGAATGCTTGTTCTCATATAGATTCAACTCTTGGAACAAAGCCAGCATTAACTTGTTGTGATAAGAACATTCTCCCCCATTGACTAAAATGAGACTAACACTAACGTCCCAAAATGCCATCCACTGATGGAGATCTAGAAGTTCTCTATCCTTTGCATGTGCCAAAGACTAGAACTTTATTACTTGTTTTATCCATTCAGCTGCACAAGCCTCTATGGTTGCATTTCTCCAACTTCTACATAAAGATTTATGTTCTTCTTGGAGTGATTTGATGCATCTTCTTATATGCTCGACCATACTCATTTCCAATGGAAAAAAAATGTTATCTCCTTGCCTTCCATTTTCTTTCTAGGCCTACCATTGCAATTTTGAGAGCAAACCAATTTGCACCAGCACTATCTACCCTAAGTCCTCAAAATTTTGGTTTCTCAAACCCATTCTTTAGCATCTTTTCATTCAACATTTCCCAAAATTGTACTTGAGCATATGAGTTTTGCACTTTGAATTCACATATTTCTATTGTTAATAGTACTCACACATATGGATCATAAACTTGAGTGCCCATGGTAGCCCAACCTCTAACACATTGTATGTGATCAAAATACACCCACATTTCCCCTAGATTTCCTCCAAGCCTCATTCTATTTATCATGTCTACTCCAGATGCAAGACTGATGCTAGACATTTTAAAAATATGATGCTAACCCCCATCTTGAAGCTAGCTAGGAAATAGTATGCTTTGCCAAAAAGGATAAGAACACCATTATTTCAGAGCTAAAATTGCATCAAGGCCACCATCGCCTATGTAAGAATCATTTCTTGCACATTCCATGGATCTTTGAAGATGCCTATGGTGGCACAATGGAGTAATTGTTTCAAGAACCTTATTAAATCTTGACTCATCCAATTCATCATGTGTAGCACCCTCTTTTACAAGCAACATGTCCATCAATATGTCTTTTGTCACCGACATCTCAATGTTATTGCAAGATGCATATGGAGCTAGTTTAGCATGCATTGACACCATGTCCTCCACCCATTTGCTTTTCAATCTTGACTTTCCCAGTTTCACTGGGTGATCATGCACCCCCACATGAATTGCATATCTTGTAATTTTTTTGTGGTCATGAGGCAAGCAATAGTAGATCAATACACTACACATAGCCACACACTCTAGTGGCTCACCACAATGTTGATAAACCAATGTTCCAATGTCTTCCAGGAATGGACCTATTTTAGGAACCCTTTTTAACTTACCCTTCCATTGTGTTTCATTAACAATGCCATTGTTCTTTGTATAAGCACAATCCACATTAAATCATCACAATCCACATCATTAGCAATGCCACTGTGCTCTATATAAGCACAATCCACATTATAGCATTGCAAAAAACCTACTCATCTTCTCATTCTCACAATACCTCTAAAAAACTCATGCGTGCTAGTGGTGTATTCTATCCACACATGCCCATCATTCCTCTGCTCCATTCCTTGCATAGAAGGCCCTAAATTTATTGGTGGTAGCTCATATAAAATATACCCATCATTCTTACAAGGAGCTCTTATACTACATGAACTGACTCCACACTCGAGAAGGCAACATGTAGAGAGCTTGATAGTGGAAGGCATTGCAACATTGCAAATATACTCACCTCTTGAGCAACATTTGTAGCCATAGTTATTTTGAAATGTTGAAGCTGATGAGACTTACCAATTTAAAGCATCTCTCCCCACCATCAAGTTCCACTAGTACTTGTGTGATGGTCACATCTTTAATACCTGTATCTTGATGCGCATTGATCTCACTCCCTTAGATAGCAAAATGCTCTTTAATGTTGACGATGGAAATTTCGTAGAATTCTATGTCATGTCTAATGGCAGGTGTGTTAGCCTCATGGCAGTGAAGGAAGACTGTTTTGGGTTGCATTGGAAAGATGGAGTTTGGAGAAGAAGAACAAAAGGGATATATGCAAGACAAATAAATGGAGAAGGATATATCAAAAAGAGTGATGGAAGTTTGTTCTTGGTTGCATCATTTGGATAGTGCAGAGCAAAGGCTTCATGAAGTTGAGTGGGAGCAACAATGAAATTAGAGGAAAATCCTTGGAGATGGGTGAAACAGCATGAAAAATAGAAGTGGGAGCTTGAGGTATCTAGAGTGACAGAATGAGAGCCAAAATGCCACATGAATACATTTTCATCCATGCAAGTTCCACCTCAAACAATAGACCCAATCTAGTCAGTGTCAAATCCTAATGTAGTTATAGCCACTAGCATCTTGAGAATATGGCAGTTTGAAGATGTTGTCATCAACCATGTGTACATGCAATGTTTTTTGGGAGAAGAGGGGCCACCATCTTTTCAAGTCATTGTCCAGATAGGAGATCTACCAGCTTCCCTAGGCAAGATATATGGCTTTTGTAATGTAATGAATCTAAGAGATATGGCAGCTGTGATGTAATCAAAAGCCCTCTCTTCCTCCTCATCTCCTCTTTCCCATCCATTCACTCTAGTCTATCTCCTCTCTCAACTCCCTCTCCATCCCCCTCCACTCTGCTCCCCTATTCTCCAAAACATCCCCTCCCTTCACTCCTCCTATTCTCCAAAACAGCCCCTCCCTCCACTTGCCCTCCCTCTCTCACCCTCACTCTGCCTCTCCCTCTCTCACTCTCACTCTCCCACTTGATCAACCCCTCTCTCGGCCAATCCCACCCTCACTCCCTCTCTTTCACTCTCTTTCACTCCTCACTCCCACTCCTTCTCTCAATTGCTCCCCTCCCTCTCTCTTTCACTCTCTCCCCTTCTTGACTGCTCTCATTCTCTCCCCCTCTCAGCCGCTCCCACTATAATCCCCCTCTTCCACTATTGCACTCCCTTCCCCTCTCAACCACCCCTTCTTCTCTTGCACTCCAACTCCTTTCCTCTCCCTCATCTCTCTTCTCCTCCCTCGGCCCTCTCGCTCCCCTCTTCCAATCCCCTCTCCCACACTATTCCACTCACACCTTCCATTTCCATCCTCTCACCCGCCCCATTATCTTGGCTTCCCCTCCCTACCCTCACCTCGGCCCACCCTTCCTCTCTCTCCCCCTCCTTCTTCCCTTCATAGCAGCCCCTCCCTCCATCTTCCCTCCACCTTTTCCTTTCCACTCCTCAAATCACTCCTCCTTTCCCTCCTCTCTACAATCATAACAGGCCCTCAATTTCTTTTTAACTCCCCACCTCCCTTGCCCTCTCCATGCAGCCCTAGATGGATCCATCACAAAAGGGTCATTTGCAAACTTCTTGCTAAGCATTTTAAAATGCTTAGTAGAAGTGTGAAAATGACCCTTTTTGGTGGATCCACCAGCTAGGGCATCCCCCTGTAAATGAACCACCACTTTTAGAAAAATTCATGAAGTAAGTTGGACCAATTTATAGACATCTGGATCAATTCCTAGCCATTTGAATGAAATCTTGAAATATGGGCCCCAAACTCCTAAAAGAAATGCATAGCAAAAGTGTGCAAATGAGCTATTTTTGGGTGGCCAGCTAAGGCATCCCCCTACAAATGAACCATCACTTTTGGAAAATCTACTTATGGAATTCGGACCATTTTATGGACACATGGAAAATTCCATGCCGATTTAGTTATGGAAATTTAGACCAATTTATGGACACCAAGGAAAATTCCAAGCCATGTGAATGAAATCATGAAATAATCACCCTAAACTACAAAAAAAGTAGAGAACTTTTGCATTAAGGATGCCTTGGGCTGGACCCCCTAAAAACAAGTCATTTGCACACTTCTATTAAGCATTTAAAAATGCTTAGCAAAAATGTGCAAATGACCTATTTTTGGGTGGTCTAGCTAGGGCATCCTTCTAGCATATGAACCATCACTTTTGGGAAATTTAGCTATGAAATTTGGACTAATTTATGGACACCATGGAAAATTCCAAGCCATGTGAATGAAATCCTGAAATGAGGGCCCCAAACTACTAAAAAATAGAACACTTTTACATGAGGGATGCCCTGGATGGGACCCCCCAAAGTGTGCAAATGACTTGTTTTTGGGGGTCTAGCCAAGGCATCCTTCATGCAAATGAACCACTACTTTTTGGAAATTTAGTTATGGAATTTGGACTAATTTATGGACACCATGGAAAATTCCAAGCCATGTGAATAAAACCCTAAAATGAGGGCCCCAAATTGCTAAAAAAATAGAGCACTTTTGAAAGAGGTGTGCCCTAGCTAGACTATACAAAAACAAGTCATTTGCACACTTCTACTAAGTGTTTTAAAATGCTTAGTAGAAGTGTGCGAAATGACCTGTTTTTTGGGGGTCTAGCCAAGATATCCGCCCAAAAATGAACCAGCACTTTTGGGAAATTTAGTTATGAAATTTGGACCAATTTATGGGCACCATGGAAAAATCTAAGCCATGTGAATGAAATCCTAAAATGAGGGCCCCAAACTACTAAAAAATAGAACACTTTTGCATGAGGGATGGCCTAGCTGGACCCCCCAAAAATAGGTCATTTTGCACACTTTGCTAAGCATTTTAAAACACTTAGTAAAAGTGTGCAAATGACCTATTTTTGGGGGGTCTTGCCAAGGCATCCTTTATGCAAATGAACCACTACTTTTGGGAAATTTAGTTATGAAATTTGGACCAATTTATGGACACCATGGGAAATTTCAAGCCATGTGATTGAAACCCGAAAATGAGGACCACAAATAGCTAAACAAATAGAGCACTTTTGCATGAGGTATGCCCTAGTTGGACCCCCCAAAAATAGGTCATTTGCACATTTTTGCTAAGCATTTTAAAATGCTTAGAAAAATTGTGCAAATGACCTATTGGGGTCCAACTAGGATATCCCCCTAAAAATGAACAATCACTTTTGGGAAATTTAGTTATGGAATTTGGACCAATTTATGGGCACCATGGAAAATTCTAAGCCATGTTAATGAAATCCAAAAATTAGGGGCCCAAACTTCTAAAAAATCAGAATAATTTTGCATGTCAAGGGATGCCCTGGCTAGAACCCCCAAAAATAGGTCATTTGTACACTTATGCTAAGCATTCTAAGATACTTAGTAGAAGCATGCAAATGACCCATTTTTGGAGGGTCAAGCCAGAGAATCCTCACAACAAATGAGCCTTTACTTTTAGGAAATCCAGTTATGGAATTTGGACCAATTTATGGACACTATGGAAAATTCTAAGCCATGTGAAAAAATTCCAAAGTATGTGAATGAAACCCTAAAATGAGGGCCCCAAAATACTAAAAAATAGAACACTTTTGCATGAGGGATGCTCTGGCTAGATCCCCCACAAACATGTCATTTGCAAACATCTACTAAGCATTTTTAAACACTTAGCAGAAGTGTGCAAATGACATGTTTTTGGGGAAACCACCAACCAGGGCATCCTTTCTACAAATGAACCACTACTTTTGGAATATTAAGTTAAGGAATTTGGACCAATTTATAGACACCATGGAAAAACCAAGCCATGTGAATAAAACCTTGAAACGAGGGCCCCAAATTGCTTTAAAATATAACACTTTTATAGGAAGGATACTCTGTCTAGACCTGCAAAAATGGCACATTTTCACACTTCAACTAAGCATTTTAAAACTCTTAGTTGAAGTGTGCAAATGACCCATTTTGGGGGGTCGAGCAAGGGCATCCTTCCTGCAAAAGAACCAACAATTTTAGGAGGGATGAATGAGGTAATTTGGATCAATTTATGGACACCATGAAAATGTTTGAGGGGCTATGTGAATGAAACCCTAACATGTTTGTCCAAAAGAGGACCAATCTCAATTTCTTGATTGTAATAAGAATTGATGTACAATTAATAATATGTTTTGGATTCAATTCTGTCTTTGCTTTATTTATTTGTTTTAAAGTTGTATATTATTGGTGCTCTTGTTAAGATCTGTACTCCTGTTGATTTTTGTAAAGATATTCTCAACTTCATATGTTTCTAGAAATGCACATTCATCCAAAAATGTAGCACTGCTAAGCATAGATAAAGAATGAGACTTTTTGTATATAGACAAATAAGAAACACACTTTATCTCTACTAATTTTGATGAACTTTGTGTTCAGATAGTCATATGTTGCTTTTTCTACATAGGACTAATACATGTTGTATGTTTACTACTTCAAGTTCTTGGCTACACCCTAGGCATCATCCAAAGTAGGTCCTCTTCTTTGCTATTGCTTTTGCACTTATCATCTATGTCTTATTTTGAGCATGACTTTTGAAAGAGGCTCTGTGTATGCTAAGAACTATACATTTGATTGTTTGTTTATAATTTTTTGTACTTATGTGTGAGGGTTAGTCTCATTTATGGACATGAATAAACTTTCCTAGATAGGGAGAAGATCTCATTTATGGCCTTGCAAGAGAATAAAAGTCTTACACTCGAGCATGGGCTGATATTGTTCAATGAGGTTATCTAGCTTTGCCTCATTTGTCAGGTCTAGGTATGTGAGTAAAACGGGTATGCTCAACTATGAGCATAACCCGAATCTCACAGACATGGAAAAGAAACTCTTTGATGGTCTTGCAGGAGAAGGAGAGTTCTATGCTTCAACATGGCCATGAATTATTTATTGAAGTATATTTTCTCATTTCTTAATATGTGGAATTTTTTATTTTTTTAACAAATCCCTCCATTCAATTATACTTGCATCTACTGAACTTTTGTATTCTATGACATGGTCATTTATAGCACTTGCATGATACTCTTCAATCTTTTATAACCTTGATATGGTATGTTTTCTTCTAGGGCTGCTCTAGAATTGATATTATCATGGGTAGAAAGAGGGTTCTCAAATTGAGTCAAAGAAAAAATCCTTCTCCTATTGTCCCTACAAGGGTGACAAGGGGGAAAGAAAAGAACTTAAAAGTGAGGGATCAGTGCGTGACACTAAAGGTGGTGAGAATGAGGTGACCTTCAAAAATATTGAGAATCCTTTAGAAAATGTTGAGTTGGGGGGAGAGCCTTCGCATAGGGAGGAGGATGAGGAGCTAGACATTGATCTAGCAGAGGTGGATTTAGAGATGGAGAAGGGGGTTGATGTGATCAGTAGTGCAAGTTTCTTAGTTTGAATGAATTCTATTGTGCCATCCAATTCCATATGCCCGTGTGAGAGGTCTTAGGACATGAGATCAAAGATTCCTAAAGTTCTCTCTAGAGAGAGGTGGAATCTACATTTGAAAAGGAGGTGCAAACCAAAAAAAAGTGCAAGTTTATGTCTAATAGAATGCTTCATGTCTGGGAAGTCAACCACCACCATGGCTTGGATGCAGCTGATTTTTGAAGCTTACATGGAGACGAAGTCATGGCACGTGCACGGTGATAGATGCATGGCACAACTCTAAAATTGCATTGTTGGTGGGTTTGTAGAGAATGAAATTGTGAGTCCCTTTATTTATTATAAAGTGGATAAGTAGTTAGTGTTTGAAAACATAAAGTTTGTATTGTGTTGTGTGCTAATGTGTTTGGAAATGTGCAGATTGAATGAGCACATGATTATTAAGCCAGGTGCCTACATGGAACAAGCTCATAGAGGAGCATGTGAGGTATGGTCTGGCTGTAGCTACAGCCACACTAGGTGATGATGGGTGGCTGGCTCTTATTTGTCCATTAGCAAGTACGCAAAACAAGTTTTCATTTTTTGTTTGTCCTTGTTACATGAATTTAGATGTAACTTTACTATTTGCCTTTAGGTCCTTGTGAATAAAATATTAAGATTTGATTTGTTAATGAAGGACCATGTATTTCTTGGATGGAGCGGTATGTTCACATCCAAGGTTTGAAGGCGATGCAACGTATATTCTTGCTTAATAAGTTTCCTTACAGTCATGAGAAAGAATATGGGGCTGGCTGATATCATGGTGTGCTGCATTAAGATAACGTTCCATTCATTTAGTTCACATGAGTGATTAAATGATTTTGATATTTTGTCATGCTCTTGTAGATGCAGTCATGTATGCTTGTGTTTTGCAGATGGGGGTGTCTTTCTTTCTTTTCCATTCTATGTGCTTTCTATATTGTGTATTTTTTTCTCTTCGCTTCTTGCATTGTTGCTCATTATTGCGTTGCTCCTAAAAATATGCACATGAGGACTACTTTTGAGCACAATATAATACCACATAAAGTCACATATAAGCACATCTACGCACATGAAGATTGCTTCAAAGCACATAGAAAGCACATAAAATCACATATAGGCAAAGCACAAGATAAAAAGCATAAAAGCTCATACAAGCTCATAAGAATTGCTTCAAAGCACAATAGAAAGCACATAAAAGCACGAGGATTGCTTGAAGGACAATCAAAAGCACATGAGGACTGCTTTGAAGCACACTAGAAAGCACATAAAAGCACATGATGTACAAGAAAGCACGTGAGGAATATTTGCATGTGCTTATATGTACTTTAAAGTTGTTCTAATTTTCTTTCTTGTATAGGATGTGCTTTATACATGCTTTAAAGTAGTCCTAATTTTCTTTCTTGTATAGCACATGCTTGTATGTCCTCATATGCTTATGCATGCTTTATAGCAGTCCTAGTTTTATTTCTTATATAGATGTGCTTCCTTGTGCTCTCTATTGTGGTTTGAAGTAGTTCTTATGTGTATTTATACAAGAAAGAAAATTACGTTTGCTTTAAAGCATGTATAAGCATATGAGGACTACTTTAGAGCACAACATGAAAGTACATAATGGTACGTGAGGAATGCTTTAAAGCACAACATAAAAGCACATATAAGCACATGAGGACTACTTTAAAGTGCAACATAAAATTACATAAAAGAAATATAGGCACATGAGGAATGCTTTAAATACAACATAAAAGCACAAGAAAAGCACATAAGCACATGAGAAGTACTTTAAATCACATAAATGCAAATGAGAACTACCTCAAATTATAGAAGAGCAATTGCGAGTGCCTCAAAGTACATAAAAGAACATATAAGTACATTAAAGCACATAAGGATTGCTCTGAAGCACAACATAAAAGCATATTAAAGCACATGAGAACTACAACATAAAAGAAAATAAAAGAATACAATTATTGCTTTAAAGCACAACATAAAAGCGCATGAGAGCACATGAAGATTGCAACATAAAAGCACATAAAAGTACATGAAAGCACATGGGGGTTGCTTCAAAGCACAATATAAAGCACATATAAACACGTGAGGATTGCTTTAAGGCTCAAATAAAAGCATAGAGGACTACTTAAAGCACAAACATAAAAGAACATAAAAGCACATGAGGACTACTTTCTATAGAACATAAAAGCACGTGAGTAGAAGAGATTTGATGGTGTGTAAGTGTTAATAAAGGGCTTGATAAAAGTTTTGATTTTGTAGACCAATTTTGAGTCTTATCTTTTCCTCCTCCCACCTAGCAAGCTTGGCCTCCAAACCACCATTCATTTTTGCAAATTCCATAGCCATTGGAGAAAATTTGAGCTCAAAATAGCCTCATAAGCGAAAGATTAGGAAAATGGATTAATTCCTTAGTTCTAGGTGATGAGCTCATGGTAAGGGTGGATTTTGGAGGGATTTTAATTCTTTTAAAGAGGACAAGGGGCATTAATAGGTGCTTTGGCAATTTGGAGGCCTGGATGCATTCCAACTCCCATACAATGGTGTATACTAAGGCTGCTTATGGCCACTCACTCTCTAATCATGATCCTATGGTGTGTATTTACTACATTTTAGAGACCCTTGGATGGCTATAAGATCCAATGATGCACAATGGTTGTTGTGATGGTCATGGACACCTTAAAGACATGCCACCAATTCTCTTTAGACAAGTCTTTGGAACCTAGCATTAGGAGATAATTCAGCTTTCCCTGCTCTTGCAAAAGGCAAAACTCAATGAACTCTTTCCTCTATTGCCTTTGAAGAAGACACTCTACTTCCTCAATAAAATGGATTCTAGACTTCAGGGGCCCAAGGTGGAAGAGGGGGGCGTGCTTGCCCTTAGCTCAAATTAATGTGGCAGCTTCTTCTCCATCCTCCTAGGATTGCATGCTTCTTTTTTCCCTGCATATTCAGATGGGCCCTTGGCCAAGAGAGTGCTACACCAAGATGAATCGAAATGGAGGGAAAGAATGTAAAATGCACCGACATGCAGACAACAGAACCTACAGTAGACACCCATGATCCTCGTGATCCAGGCTCAAATTGGGCTATTGCTACAAGTAAAAGTAGAACCCTAGGAGCTGGATCCACAAGAGATGGTGGTAATCGCAAAGGCATAAATACTCGGAACAGAGGAGTTCAAAATGGAACCAAATGTGATGGAAGAAGTGCAACAAATGAAGATTGAGGAAATCTTGATAGACTAAAGTCAACAAAGCTATACCCTCCTCAAAGCTTGTAAGAACAAAATAGTCCAAAGAGAAAGGATGACCAAGGAGTAGTAGGGGATGAAATAGCTATTGCTGAAGGAATACACAAAATTCCAAACTTACTCCAAGTAAGAGTATCATGGCCTTCCTAGATGATAAATTACTATCAGATTTTGTGGATTGGCTGAGCACCCATGCCTCAGTAGATCATCTTCCTCATGTCCTCCCTGCTATGGCTTTTCTAAAAACCTAGATTAGAACCAATTGGTTAGAAAGAGTATGAATGTTATCAATGTAAGATTCTTGAGGAAAGGCTATTTTGTCTTTCTATTTAAAAGACCAAAAATGGCTATTAGAGCCTTGCAATATGGGCTCTAGACTATTAGCCACATCAGCCACTTGACTTGGAATGGTGGTCTTGGGATTTCTCTCTTGATGCACCCAGATCCAATAAAATTCTAGCGTGGGTTGAACTCCTAGATTTGCCTCTGTCCCTATGTAATTAATTCCTTTCTTATGTTGTGGGTTAGGTGGGGTGCTTAGATTTGAGTGGGAAAACTTTACTAACCCTAGATGGAATCCTTAGATCTACATCAAGCTAGTTATAGTAGAGGATCTTCCCAAAAGCTCTTGTAATTCTTAACTAGAATGGCAGCATCTACATATAATAGCCCCGACTGTATAAGAATCTACCTAATTCCTACTTCCTTTGTGTTCTCTAGCCATGTGGTAAAAAATTACCCCCTTAAGAGGAGCAAGCCCAAGCAGGCAATTGTTCCTACACCCAAGCAACCCACACCTATAGAAAAGTGGTTGCCCAAGGTTCTAGCAAATGCTGAGAAACCAAGACATGAGGTGGCTCCTCCCTCTAATAGCAATACCATTATAGAAAAGTCAAAAGAGATTGTAACTACATCATTTGCTTCCAAAAACTCTTTTGAGGCTTTAACGGATAGGGATACTAAGGATTGGATTAGAGAGAATCAAGGAATTGAAGATAATGTTATGGTTGAAGCAAGATGCTCTAAAGAATTTGTGAAAGATGTCAACATAGAAGATGCAATGGAAGGAGACGGGTTGAGTGATGAGGAATCAAAAGATGAGCAAAGGTTAATTCTAGTAGAAAGGATATCATTGTTCAAGATAAGGCCTTTAAAACTATGCAAAATAAAAGAAGACAATCTCAGGCAAAGGCAACATCCCCTCGGGTAAATAGCCCCAACCCCAAGGCTAAAAGGGGCAAAAAATGAATGTGAAAATAAAACTTTTTCTTTCTTGACTCTTAATGTTGGGGGTCTATCTGATCCTAGTAGGGGAGATGAAATAGCTCACTGGCTTAGAGCTAAATCCCTTTCTCCTAGTTTCCTACATTTCAAGAGGTTAATCTTTCTGGTACTAGTTTAGAGAGTAGACTTAAAACTATAGACAGAAGGAGGAACTGGTATTTCACTTCTCATGTGAACGGCAAGGTGGCATTGCCATAGGGGTTCTCTCACACTACAATGTAAGTGTATTTTAGTTTGTATCAGATACCCATAATAGATGGATAATGCTTAAATATTCAATGAAGGGTCATGAATTTTTATTCATTTCAATATATGCCCCAAACTGTGTTGCAGATAGAAAGTCAATGTGGGATTCTTGTGATGTTACAGAAGGCAATTGTTTTGCCCTTGGAGACCATAAAATGGTAGAGTCAAGTTGGTGAATTTAGAAGGAAGGCTAGACTTGATAGATTCTATGTCTCCCAGGGGCTCTTAAGTAGCATGAGCTCTATGAAGACTTAGGCACACTCATCTTTCACTATGTCACATCACAAGCCTATTTCTCTCTATTATGATTTTGGTTTTGGCCAAAGGTGCTCATCCTAGTTCAAAGTAGACCCAAAGCTATTTACTTTAAAGAGTTTTCATTTGCAAGATTAAAAAATTTTGGGATGAGGGGCATGTCTCAGAATCATGGGAAAAGGCTATAGAAAATACTCAAATTATGCTTGAAAAGCTAGGAAAGATAGGGCAAAAATCAAGGCTCACTAGATGGATTAAAAAAGGCAAGGAAAATATTAAGGCTCAGAGGATGGATAAAGTTTTGGACAATATAAAGGCATTAGAGATGCTAGCTAGACAAGAAGACTCTTTTGTATAGGCAACACTAGTAAAAGAAAAAAAAGACATGAGAAGACAGGACAAATAGTCCTAAATGGCACTAAGGTATACCTCAGAGATTGGTGGGTAGGCAAGTTGGATAGACCAACTAAGGAAACCTTCAAGATCATAAGAAGAAAGATGGTTAATGTGGAAGTCCCTCTACTTAAGAGGGTTGATAACACATTAGCTAACAACAAAGAAGAAAACATCAAGCTCATACAGGCACACTTTCAATCTCCGCTTTCCTCTACTATTGTACCAAATGAGGATGTGCAGAAGGCTAGAGATATTTGTAGGCTGTGAGAAAGAATACTGTGCAAAGATTTGATGGTCATTTGGGAGAGGCCTCTCTCCCTTGAAGAACTTAAAGAGGCTATCTCTATCATGGTTGATGGGAAAACCTCATGAGGATGGATTGCAAATTGAGGTTTACAAGACATTCTAGGAGGTGATTGGGCATTATCTTCTTCTCCTTTGGCAAGAAAGTGTCAAGGAAGGAGCCTTGCCTAGCCATGTTATAATGGAGGGGTTATCAAGCTCATCCCCAAAGAAGGGCCTAAGAATGAAATTAGGAATGAGAGACCCCTCACTAGGTTGAACTGTAGTTACAAAATCTTAGCCAAAGCTTTAGCCGTCAGAATACAAAAGACGATGATTGAATGGAACTTATAAGAGTAGAAAGGTTTAGGGGAAGACACCTCCTAAAGGCTATTATCAATATGTGAGAGGGTTGTGAACATGCCAAAGAGACTAGAGAGGACATATGTTTTCTTAAGGTATATTTTGATAAGGCATATAATATACTTGAATGGGACTTCCTTTTTCAGTCTTTGGAAGATATGGGGCTAGGGCCTCTTTTGATCGCTTATGTGTCTGCTAAACAATACATCAACCAAATTTTGTATAAGTGGTGAAATGAGCCAGCCTTTCCCCTTAAAGAGGTGAATCAGACAAGGTTGTCCTTTGTCTCCCTTGCTATTTGCAATTGCAATAGATGTTCTAAGGTGGCTGCTTCAATACCAAGTTAAGGAAGGTGGACTTAGAGGCATAAAATTGGCCTTTGGCAAGCAATTAGTAGGCCATCAGTTTGCAAATGATACCACCCTCACACCTAGAAATACAACATAGGATGTAGAATGCACTATGGAATGTCTTAATATTTTTGCAAGGGCTCTAGTTCTAGGATCAACCACATAAAGACTGGTTATTCCACTCTCAATGGGGGTGAACAAGAAATACTTGAGGGGCTTGAATGCCATAGTATTAGTAAGGGAACTGTTTTCAGATTACTTGGAAACCCTATGGCCTTTGATACCTCTAAGAAGCAAAGGTGAAACTGGTTTATGGATAGATTCTAGAAGAAGATAGCTAAATGGAGGGACTTTCAAGCCAATCTCATAGGCAGAAGGTTGGTGCTCAACCATTGCATTTATCCTATATCAATTTTCTACTGCTCCTATTGGGCCCCATCTAAAACTTGGCTTGAAAGATTCATTAGGGCTTGCAGGTCCTTCCTCTAGGGGGGAACACTAGAATCTCCAAGGTGAGATGGTCCTTCTGTACCAAATCTAAGAAAGAAAGGGTGGTTAGGAGTTATTGATATAGCCCTAGCTACCAAAAAGTTATGTGTAACTTGGATAATCAAGGCCATAATGAACCCATAATGTGATTGGGTTCAACTTCCCCTCAGAAATATGAAGCTGGTGGGCACCCAAGTGGAAGGGTTGTCACACTTTCTCTATCTTTTGTAATCTTGAACCTTGCAAGACTAAAGGAAGTCCTCTTTGGGAGTCTATATGGAAGACCTTTAAAGAAATCAAGGTCTATAGTCTATTCTCTAGAAAGGGGATTTCATGGCTACTGATTCTATTTGGGCATCTACTATTTTCCGAAGTGCTTACCTTAGTGATGAGGAATTCCTACTGGCCTGCACCATGTATAAGAAAGGGCTTCAAACTTGGGGACAATTATGGAATAGGAAATAGGTTAGATGGAAAACTTGGCCATAAATTAGAAGGGAGTTTGCTTTAAACAATCGAAGCCAGGCTCTAGTGCTAAACAAGTTTGGGCTTTGGCAAGGGGACACTCAGTGGAAGGAAAAAACTTTCTTGATATATTGCAGGAAATCCAACTGGGTGGGAAGCTCAGCCTTTTTCCCAATCCCTACTCCTCCTTTTGACATTGAGGATATCTTTAGATCTCTCAATGTAAGGCAGAAGTTACAGGACAGTAGGGATAAATGAAGGAAAGATTTAAAAACTTTGGAACATTAAGATACCTAAGAAAATGTATTATTTGACTTGGCTCATTATTCACAAAGCAATGTGGACTAACATAGGGAGAGGAGATGGAAGATGTAGGAGATGCCCTGGCTCAATTGAAGACATTTTCCACCTCTTCATTGCTTGCCCTCATGCAAGAAAAATCTGGAAATGCATCAGATGGCAAACAGGAGAACCAATAAGTTGGAAAGGTATTTTGCTTGGGGATGCCTTTAGGACTAAACAAGAGAATTGGATGCAGATTAGAGCACGTGCACTATGGTTCATTTGGATTCCTAAAAATAATTTTTAATTCAATGATGTTGTTATGAATACTGATGTTATCTTCATGTCTTGGTGCAAACTTGATTTCCAGATAGATGCCTACAGCAAGGAACACACCAAGCTTAGTTAGAACATAATAATAGGTGCAACCTGGATGCCATCCATGATAAGCCACCTAAGTATTACTATAGAGATGCCTCTAATGCTCAGGGTTTTACTGTTGTTGGACAATCATCTCCTAAGACTCATCAATATGGGGAACCTTCTTCTTCTCATAAGAATGATAAAGCTATCAACTTGTCTACCCCCTCTCATAGAGATGCTACCAAAGCATAGGTTTTTTTTGTTGTTTCTTTTGTGGTTCTCAAACTAGTGATAGTACTCTGGATATTTTACCAACATGTGTTATTATTCCCTTTTTACCAACATGTGATAGTACTCTGGATATTTTACCAATATCCAGTGATAGTACTCTGGATATTTTACCAACATGTGTTATTATTCCCTTTTTTCCTCCTGTGAAGGGGAGGCTTATGATGTATAAATCTTTTATGATTGTGATATAAATCCTTTTTTTTCTCTCAAAAAAATAATTCTCTTAATTTTGGTTGTCTTTGGTACGATGGATCTAGAAGATTTCTTTGACTGGTAGTTTTCTAAGAGAGGCAACTCAAAGAGACTTTTATGAGGGGTGGCAATGATGAAGAGAGCAATAAAGCAAGGGAGTTTCAAAATGAAAGGGCTTCTGAAATGAAAGTTTTAGTGAGGGGACATAATAGCTGAGCAAGAATTCTATGATGGGCAATAATGATAAAGAGAGCAGTTGAGGAAGACTTCTATGATAGGTGGCAAAAATGGAGAGAATAGTTGAGAAAGACTTCTATTTGCAAGCAACAATGATGGAGAGAGTAGTTGAGGTAGACTTCTATGATAGGTGACAATGATGGAGAGAGTAATTGAGAAACAATGATGGAGAGAGTACTTCTCTTTGTAGCAACAATGATGCAGAGAGTACTTGTTTGAAAAAGACTCCAGAGAGTAGCTCAGAAAGACTTTTATTTGCAAGAGATGACAATGGAAAGAGTAACTAAGAAAGACTTCAGAGAGCAGCTAAGAAAGACTTTTGTTTGTAGGTAACAATGATGGAGAGAGCAACTAAGAAAGGAGGTTTTGAAGTCAAAGGGAAGTTTAAGTGATGAGATATATAGATTTTTGGAAAGACATTCTCATAGATTGTGTAACAGCATACTGGTCGTCAGGAAAAACTATTAAGTTACATTATAGGTACATCTAATACAATCACGAAGGCTATACACTAACATTTTTAAAAGTTTTGTTCCTCATGGTATTTGTGTGCTTTACATGTGCTATAAAAAGCACAAAAAGCAGGTGACCTAAGCATGCCTATTTGTCAAAGAGAAGGCAAAGTGAAGTGGGCAACATGTAAAGTCGAGTAACAAGATAGTGTGCTCAGAGTGGCTGAGATTCCCAGGCCAACTATTGGAACTCTTCCACAATATTTCTCCCAACTACTCTTCCTCATCAAGCAACTCCTCGCAATGGCCATCATAGAGGTCACAATCTTGTGGCATCACTTACTCAAGGTTTATAGGAGTCTACTCACCAAGTGAACCAAGCGTGAGGCAGCTTACAAGTAGTATAAATTTAAGTTTGCACACCTCTACATTAGAGATCTAGACATGTAGCATATGATATAAGCAATGAAGGAGACTTGGTGTCTATATCCATATGAAAGTCCTTGTGGGGATGAATGCTACTCCTCTAGCCCCCACCAATAGCTTCCTTACCTCAAACCCCATAGGTCCTTTTGTTTTATGGGATCCCTCTGATCGCGGCATCTCAATCACTTTTTGCCACCTCGACCACCTCCCTTGTCTCTTTATGCCCAGAAGCCCGCTCCTAAATGCAAACAAGTATTTTGATACAAGTATGCCTGCTAGCCTCCTTGTTTTGAAGTGTGGCTTGTACCAACTAGCCCTTAGCTTCTTGTGGGACTGTGAGGACACAACCAATTTGAGCCAAGGAAAAAAGTTATCCCCAAGGTTTTGTGCCCAACCCAAGTGTTTAGTACCCAAGGTGCATCTTGATATAGCCAAGACACATAAAGAGTTGTGACACATGCACTTCTTCACACATAATGCCCCTATTTTGTTCTGGATCATTGATGTGGACTTTGTGTTAGCATTCTCACAACCGCTCCACAAATGCAACATCAAAGATTCCTTCAGATGGAAAGGCTTGGAGACACATAAAAAAGAAGAAGTGCAAAATGATTATGGAAAACATTATCCACATGTCTGTTAAAAATGACAAAAACAACAAAGATCAAGAAAATCTAATAAACATAAATGAACTTCTTAGACAGCTAATGAAAAAAAGTATAGTGGTGTATGCAAGATATTACGTCATAAGCTTAAAAACATGTTTTCATTCATTTTAAAAGACCATACCATAATAGGAAATGTAGTTGATTAAATCTTTATAATAGAGTCAAAATAGAGGAAGTCGACAAGATCATGGAATTATGTGGGTTAAGACACTCCTATATACAATTTTAATTAAAAAGTAGAAGTAGCACATTTTATAGATGAAGATAAAACGTGTGAGAAGAACTTCTAAATGATAACATGAAAGAAATCTAAACACATAAGCATACTTCCATTTATAGCAAAAATAAAAGTAAGTACTAGTAGGTTCCACTACCCTAAGCTGCCACTTCTAGAAACAATGACTATAACACCTTTGGATTGGTAATAAATGAGAGCCTCTCCCAAATAAATTGTAGAAGAATTGGATCTCTTACCACTTGACAATAATATGTCAATGGTTTACTCATTTGCAAATAGGCCTACAAACATACATACTATTCATAAAATCCAAACTAACTAAACTAACCCTTTTCCTACAAAGAATACCAAAATACATCTTCACTAATGAATTTAATTTAAAAATTAACTTCTTATGGCAATCAAACATGAATGTACATTTATAATGGATCCTTATACTATAGTTTCATACTGCACTTTATAGAGAATAGAAATGGACAACATTATAGCTTCATACTGCACTTTATCCATAACAAAAAAGGACAAGATGATAATTAAGAGCTTGAAAGAAACAATGAAAACTTGTATGCAAGAAAATTCAAATACACAAAATAGTTTGCACAAATTAGGAAAAGCATTTTTGTCTACTCAAAAAATGACTGTAGAGTTAGCACCTTTCTTACCCTCTCCTTACCATTGCATAGAACAACAAGAGATTTCCAATTCATCAACACTAATAAGAAATAAAATGGAGTGTCCATACTGAAAGAAAAACATAATTACAAAACCAAGTCGGTTGGGGTGTCCACTTCGGATCATTTTCTAGTGGTTTTGATGGTCTCAGATCCCCATGTGAGCCGCCGCTCTGCCAGTGTTAGGATTCCAGATTCCTTTTATGTAGAGGAGGGCCTTACAAAGACAGTATTGAGGACCTGGGTATCTCATTTGTAGGATGGGTAGCTTTCTCCTTCAGACTTAGCCACATCCCTCTCTGATATTAGTGACTTTTATCTTTCAGTTGATCATATCAAGAGGAGTGAGATCCTCAGGCATGAGATAGGTATCCGCCAGCAGTTGGTTGCCCTCCAGAGGGAGGAACAGAAGAGGCCCTACAGATGCTTGGATTCGGGAGTGCCTTGCTACAACAAGGGCTCAGCAACAATCACTTTTAGATCAGAGAGCAGAGTATGCCTTTCATGCCAAAGAGTCATTTTGGACACATAAGGGAGGTAGGGTCAACAAGTAGTTCTTATCTACTCTTGGCCCCAGGCATAGTAGGGAGAGCATCTCATAGCTTGTTGACTCAAGCAGAGTTCTTCAAACACATCCAGATGTCATCTTATAGGTTGCCACTGATTTCTATGCCTCCCTTCTTACATCAGATTTTGACACTCAGTCCACAGATGATGCTAGAGTGGTTATTTGGTGACACTTACCTGGGTTGGTGACAAGGGATATGATTGTTTCACTTGATGCACCCTTCACCAATGTAGAGTTCAAGACTGCTCTCTCTGCCCTTCACAAGGGCAAGTGTCCTGGTTCAGATGGACTTACCTCCTTATTTTTTATTACTTTTTGGGATCTGATTAGGGATCACATTACCTCAGCCCTACAGGGTGTATGGGACTCGAGTGAGATGCTAGACTCACTTACGGAGGGCCTCATTCATTTGATTATGAAAGGGCATTGCAGGAATTTAGTGTCTTAGTGGAGACTGATTACCTTGCTGGGTAGCTTGTATAAAATCCTGGCTAAAGCTATCAGCCTCCACCTATAGCCCTTTCTACCAGATCTTATCCATGATACGAAGACATGTCTTGTGCATGGCAGGAGCATCTTTGATAACATCTTCTCATTTTGGGAGGCTTTGGTTTGGGCCATGCATAATGGCCACAGGCTAGCCATTCTACTCTTGGACTTTGAGGGCGCTTATGACAGGGTAGACTAGGGCTTTTTGGAGGGCACACTTACTCATTTTGGCTTCTTAGATGCATGGATCAGAGGGGTGTCAACCCGCTACAAATCAGCCCATAGCCAGGTTCTTATTGGTGGACTTAGGGGGGACAGGTTTGAGATTACCAGATTACTCCGTCAGGGATGCCCCCTAGCCCCCTTTTTATTCCTTTTTGTGGCTGAGGCTATGAGCTATTACATTAGAGCTCAAGTTGGGATTGTAGGACTCAGGCTTCCTCTAAGGCAGGAGGATGGGCTCTTAGATAGTGAATTGGCAAATGACGCGGCTGTTTTTTTGGATGCCACTCCACAGACATTGAATTCATTCAAAATGGCATTGGATTTGTTTTGCATTGCAACAGGTGCACACATTAATTGGAACAAATCCAATGGTTTTTGGACTAATGATGAGGACACTCCAATCTAGGGGATTGACATAGGGTTCACTTGGATTCAGAGGGTAGTCTCTGTCAGATATCTGGGATGCCAGGTTGGGTTGGGCATCTCTCTGGCACAGCAGTCCATTCTCGTGTTGGAGAGTATCAGGAGGAAACTCATCTTTTGGAGTTCAGCCAAACTTGACCTTGCATCTAGAGTTGTGGTGGTGAACCAGGTATTATTGGCCACTGCCTGGTATGTTTGCTCATGTTGGTGCAGATCTAGAGATTGTATCGCTCAGCTTATGAGACCTATTAGGAACTTCCTATGGAGCGGTTTACATGACACCTCAGATGTTGTAGCCAACGTGGCTTGGGAGACCCTCAACTTGGGGCTACTTCAAAAACACACTTCATAGAGTTCCACCCACCTCTCATGAAGAAATTCAAAGGCAGCCAATCATGTGGAATGACTCAATGTTGGATGACCATGGCAGGCCACTTGGAGTGGCACATGATATTCAATGGTCTAGATGGTAGAGGGGACCTTCTTCTATTGTAGGCACTTCGCAGGCATTTATGAGACTTCCAGAGGATCATAGACTTTTAGCAGTTGGCCACCTTAGAGGGAGTGCACTAAGGATACAGCACAGGCAACCATTCTGCTAGAGTGGATTGACACAAATGACTTGCCGTTCACAGAGTCCACTTGGTGGGGAGCGTTTTCAGGGACGGGCATTTCGTTAGAGATTATTGCACTACAGGATGCACATGAGCATACCCTTGTCTTTGATGTTCAGTCGTCAGGAGGCAAACTTATGAAGTCTTCTAATGATATTCTTTTGGAGGTTGCATTTTAGCCTGTTAGGATTGCAGGTTTCATGGAGTAGGGCAGGAACTCACAGTGGTATCTTGACCCTGATCCTATTCTCCTTGCGCTGGGGTCTTGGAGACTCTGGCTGTATGGTGGTTCCCCTATTAGGTTCTTGCAGTGGGACCCAGGGGAGTGGGAATGCATTGATGAGGGGAATCGAAAGAAGAGATTCCCCTTCTTTCGCTACACAGTTAGAAATGCCCAGAGGTTTCAACTCATCAGTAGAGGTTGGAGGCCCTCCAAAGTGCCACATTGGGATAGTTTTCATATTTTCGCAATTGTGTGGAAGAACTTTTGGCGTAGGCTCTAGATATCCCTCAGGAATAGAAAGATAACTCTCTTCTTTTGGCTTTCTATTCACGGAGGGATTGTAGTGAACCTGTGGAGATCCAAGTTCAGGGCTGACCCTACTTGTCCTCATTGTCACATGGCAGATGAGTCAGTACAGCATTGCCTTTGGGAGTGAAGACAGGCGAGGACGATCTGGAAAGGTGTTGCTAGGATTTTCAACATCTTTCATACATCACCTTTCTATATGACCTGGGGTTCAGTGGCTTGGTTATCTCTTACTAACCCTCAAGTGTTTTTCAAAGGACATGATCCAGATCCATCTCTCATTGTACGGCGACACTTAGTGGAGTCTTGTTCCCTCCAGGATGTTCCCTTCAATCCTTTCATAGCTGCTCATGCCTCAGTAGACACGTCTTGGGAGATTTTGGCTAGCATTGTAGCTTGGCATATTTGGAGAGCCAGGTGTACAGAGGCGATGGAGGGTATCCAGGTTCACCCTTCCCAAGCTATGGCTAGAATTTTGACCAACACAGTACACACTCTGATGGCCATTTGGGCGAGCATGCATGGATCCTCCAGAGTAGCCATTGCCAGGAGAGTTACTTTTTTCAAAGTTTGGAGAGAATCTCCCTTCTTCTCTGGGTCTTCCTCAGGGTTGAGATGGCATTTTCAGCCTTCACCTTAGTTCTTCATTAGCTCATTTTGAGCTGTTTTTTTTCTTCATGCATTGCATGACGTACTCCCGCATTTGAGCTTGCTCTCACGGTTTTCTTTCATACTTAATGAAGTAATTAAAAAATAATTCAACAAATATAGCATGCGAAACAATCAATGATAAGTATGCAAACCGCTAAAACATGGAGGACATATGCCTCTCCAAATTCAATTCTGAATACTACCACAAAAACAACTAAATCCCAAAAAGAAAGAAGTAAAAAATCCTTAGATTTGTGAAGTCAACAAAATAAAAGAACCAGAGAATTGCTCTCGTGAGAAATTATTTATATATTCCCGCACATGATGAAAATTAGGAGTTAATAACACATGGGTCATAGAGTAATGCTTACATTGTAAAAGAAATATTTATTGAAAGAAATATAAATAATATGTTGATAAAAGGAGATCATGAATTAAACAACAGTAGAAAAGAAGATGACTTGCTCCAATGACATTCCTCCTATAATTGCAAATAGGGATGAACAACAATATGATATTGCTTTTGATATGCCATCAATGCAAAAAGAAAGAAAAAATACAAAATTAGTTATTTCTATCAAGAAACACATACTTCTCCCTAATGAACAATACTTCAAACAATTAGTATTACTAAAGAAGAACAAAGAGAATTGTTTGATGACACAATGTTGCAAAAATATAATTAAACCTTCACAAAAAATCCACCTATTCTTCATAGGTGGTGCTGAAACTGAGAAAACATACCTTCTACTAGTTATTGTGCAAGGGTTGATCAGGCATTACAACATCATATTATAGACATAGACTTAGAACTACCAAAAATCCTAATGCTTGCATATACAGGTAAAGCAACCTACAACATAGATGGATTTGGTGTTGCGTTGCGCACACGTACCAAAAACGTCACATCTTAAAAGCTAGACACTCTCACATCACTTTATAGCCAACTTAAACTCCTTCTATTTGATGAAGCATCTCTAGTGGGACAAAGAACAATAGAGTTTTTCGACCTCTGTATGCACACACAAAAAAGGAACCATGCACAATACTTCAAAGATACTGATGTTGATGAAAGATTCTCGGGTGGTTAAGAAAAATGATGACACACTAGAAAGTATGGCCAAACACATATTGGAACACAAAACCGAAATGTTATGAACTTAAAACAACAATGAGACAAAATCATACCTCTTTTGTAGATGCATTAAACTCCTTTAGAAAATGCACTCACACTAAATATCAAATAGACTACATTAATAACAAGTGCTTACATCAAGTATGTAAACATCATACATTCCCACACTTATCTTCACAAACTATGAAATGAATATACTACTTAATGAAAAGTCCTACACTTACAATAAAGGACCACTTCTCTCAATCGATTCCCAGAACTTCAAAGCTATTGGAAAACCCTCAAGTCACAAATGGGCTACATATAACAATACATATGAAATAGGGTTTGTTGATAGCACTATGTTCAGGAAAACATTAACCAACAAGATGGTCCAGTCAATGAAGCGAATGGAATTTTCATGACCATGGCATCTTATAATAAGAAAGAAATTATATCATATTATTTCAATAAGAAAAAAGAGGAGCCCAAACAAGGAATGAGAACATTAATGCATATACAATAAGCATTGTAAAAATTTGACACCAATTCATCAAACAATAAAAAACTACAAATAGGCCCATAAAAACAAGCATTTCAACATGTGAACAATTCCCAATACAACCAACAGCCACAAGAACAATATATAGGGCACAAGAATTAACTATGAAAAAGGTAGCTTTCTCACCAAAAGGAGTGTGTGAATTTTGAAGGATCTTTACCTCATTGAACCACTAACGAGAGAAAATTTCGTTGTGGACAAGGATGTGAAATTAGAGATGCAAAAATTAAATAGCACTTCAAGAATGTGAAATCTACAAGGATACGAAAACTTCGTTGTGGACAAGGATGTGAAAATGTTGTTGTGGGCAAGGATGAGATGCAAAGATTAAATAGCACTTCAAGATGGGAAACAAGAGAAAATATTAAAGTTAACACGAATCATCCTCATAAAATACTTATATCATACTTAAATACAGGGTCACTCTCGAAGTATAAATAGACATAATAAGGGCAACAAAATTCACAAATTCAGGCATTATATGCCTACAGGAAACAAGAACATCAACACCACAAATTTTTGTAGCATAGGCACTTGCACAATCATGTGTGATTCAATATTCATAGACAAATTTGATACACATCGACGATCGTCACTGAAAAATAATTAAAGAATTAATCAAGGCTGTCATCTCGAAAAGATAATATGTTGAGTTCATGTCTCCACAACATGATAACAAAAACGCCTCAAAACATCGAAACAATTGTACTTGTAGGTTGATATGTCTCCCCAATCAACAAATTTACATAATACTATGCATAACTTAAACTTAAACTTGAAATTCAACAACGATGTATGGATCTCATGGACCAAGCTTGGACAGACCATTGCATATACGTTTAGATAAACATGTGATTGTTATGATAGTAAATTAAAGATGCAGGGCCAAAGTGGGATTCCACCTTGTTTCGTTTCTACCATAGGAAAAAGCGTGGCTGGTAGGATTCTCAACCTCGGCTTTGCATTAGATGATCGTGAGTAAAGTGTCAGCACAAGATGGCAGAGGAACGCGGTGCCCCTGGCTTGGTGAACGACCTCACAGCAGAGCTTCATCATCTGAGACTCCAAAATGCTCAGCTCCAACAACAACTTCAGAATGCCACAGAAAGCTGTGGAATTTCCTCCTTTCCTGGATGGGTAACAGCTGGCAATCACACCTTAAACGCTGACATGATTCGTAGATATAGCCGACAGCTCCTGGTGCCTTCCTTTGGTGTGCAAGGTACCCTTTCTAAAATGCCTTCCTTACCTAGGAGTTTTTTGTTAGCTGTACGCAATGATCGTCCTTCCTCACATTCATTCCTATGTTATTAAGCAGGACAACAAAGTCTCTCCAAATCAGCCATCTTGGTCATTGGTGCTGGTGGCCTTGGTTCTTCAGCAGCAATTTATTTGGCTGCATCGGGCATTGGTGAACGTCATCCTGGAGCAACAATTTTCCTGTTTAGTTAGGGTGGAGCTTTAAGAAAACAAAAGGAAAAGAAAAAACTCTCTGTATTTTGCACGTTGATGTGATTTTCTTCCATTATACATTGCCTGATTTAGATTAGTACCATGCTAAACTACCATTTCTCAAAGCCTAGGCCATGATTATATGAAAAACTTGTACTCAATCTGTGATAAGAATCGGACTGAAGGCTGGTTCACGCATCTGAAAGCAGGAGCTCATGGATCCTGTTGCTGGTTAGAAAAATCTAAGGAGAGGCCTGACACTACGACAACTACTTCATATTACTAGCGATCCCACCCACACGAGTAAAGCTGGCACTTTTTTTTTTCCCAGAGAAAAGATCCTTCTATTGAAACTTGAGAATCAATCATCCAAATAAGCAATCCACAGGGCGCTTATCATGGGGAGAAGGAGAAAAAACACACTGGCTGTTAAGAAAAAAGATGGCACTTAACTCTCCCCCAGCTTCGACGAAGGCCATAAGGGAGAGGGCATTTGTGGTATGGGATATGTGCAAGGCCAGTACACCATACGCTATAGTTGTGCCCTTACTCTCAATGGTAAGGAAATCCCAACCACAGTATTGTGGGTCAGAAAAAGTCCACGAGACCATGGGACAGCGTATGATCTGCTAATTCACGGAGTTCTTGTAAATCTACCCACATCACCTTTAAAAACTATTGAACAATGCCTTGTATCGAAATAAACATAAAATAATATTGTCTTCTTTCGTAAGCAGTTTTAAGTGCATCACGCTTCTTTTGCATGTCCTGCAAGTACTTTTGCTGCTTGCACCTTATTTGTTAAGGCCTAAGGATGTCAAGGACTGAGTGGGACCTCCACACAAGCATGCATATACTGTAGTGTGTAGCAACATGGTTTGCAATACATCATATTAATATTGGGAGATAGCTTGTGGCTGTATTTGCAGTATCCTGGTAAATATCACAATTAAGGGGTATCTGTCCCGATTTAGTGGTTCACAGCATACCTTTCCTTCTGGTTTTGCTCCTTCCATTGCACATTAGATTTAGTGCGATTGGCCAAGCTCAGTTTCCAGCTTCTACAATAGAAACTGTGAGTCTTGGTCATTGACTATGTCACTAGGCAATCCACAAATAATAATAGTCGATCAATGATTGCCCTGCCCACTCCGGAGCTTTCATATTTGTTTTGATTGGATTAACATCTGCCAATTTTGCTAGCATGTCCAAAATTAACCAAATTCAAATTCTCCTCCATTTATTTGGCATGAACATGTAACAAAACCGATTTAGAGAATGTAACAAAACCCATTGAGGAACTGCTGTATGCCGTCCGGGTAATGAGCTCCATTTGATTAAAGTGGCATTGTTCTGATTGAACCACACTTTGCAGGTGCACACTTTCATTGCTTATAAAGAAAAGGTTTATACAACCAAGTCATCTGTTTTTTACTATCAGAGTGTGACTTTCGTGTCTAGATTGCCAATAAAATTTGCAATAGAATGGGAACCATTGGTGGAACCAAATGATGCAAACAGCTTGTCCAAAGCACATTTCGAAGCTCAAAGAACAGCCAAACGAACTCAAAGATCTAACTATTGCTATGCATAGGTAGAGGGGTCTAAGGGGTGACAAAAAGATTAAACTAACGGAAAAAAGGATGAATCTTTTGAGGAAAGGAGGGGGGGGGGGGGGAGTGACAAGAAAAGAAGTGGGGGAAACTGAGAGGGTAGCGAAAGGGCTGCTTGTGAACAGCCAAAATGAGGGAGAAGAAAGGAGGGGGATCAGGGCAGAATAGAGTGGATAGAATCAGGGATAGAGAGGTTTGCCTTCGGGGGACTAGGGGCTGCACAACTCCCCTCGGCCTGGGGGTAACTTTTGAAGCATCTAAAGCTGCCTAGAGCAGCCCAAAGGCTCCAAGGAAGGGCGTGTTAGAGAATTGGCCCTTTAATAAGGAGCCCCAAGCAATGCAAAGGTGGCCATGCAGGCTCCATGGGCCGCTAGCTGCGCTAACATGGCCAATGATGGGGGGTGGGCGAGCTATGAGGGCCTTGGGTGGCTCAAGCAGGCCACTCTCAGGGCTTGTCAGCCAGTCCAAGGCTGCAAAACATCCCTCAGTTTGGAGGGGCAAAGCATTATAATGGAGAGGCGCCCTTGAATTAGGTACAGCCAAGCCTCCTTTTCAAACTCTTTTCAACAAACCCCCTCATTCATGTGCTTCTAATCCCACTGTCAGCTTTGCCCCCCCACCCACCCCCCTCCCTAGTGGCAATCAAGCAGCTGACTCTGCCTCGTCCCTTGCTTTTGCTGCTGCCTCTCAGGGTGGTGGTGTTGGAGGTAACAATAATTTTTATCTGTATCGGGAAGGGTGGCTTGGTAGAACCATTTGGTAGGTCTGCTAGCCTTTTTGGGGCTTCATGTATGCAGCTTCGAGGATACATTTCTGAACCCTGATGACCTATGATCTCTTTGGCTTCGGGGACAGAGTTCTAAACCCTGATGGGAAAAAAGAACAATGGTGATGTGAATAGCTTAGGGAGCAAGGGCTGTGAGGATGACTGGGAAGGTTAAGGTTCAATGTTGGAGCAGAGATGAACGAAGTGAGTCAACAAGAAGAAAGAGATTCTTTCGCTTAGGTAACAACATCAAAGAGCCTTCATTCAAAGAAAAGGGTTCCCACAAAGAGAACTTGCGGTTGATAATAGCCAAGAAAGTGGCATAAAGCCACATTGTTCCTTTTGCAAAGTGAACAATGGAAATAATGCAGGCTGTTTATTGTCAAGATAGGGCTCAGTCTCTTGAAAGACCATGCTCCTACTAACCAACACATTCTTTGACTCCTTGTCATACAGCTGGTAAGCTTTGGAGTCCTTGTTGTATCCAATAAAGGTGCACTTCCTGCTTCTTGGATTGACCAGGCACATATGCATCAGAACTGAAATTTCTTAAATACTTAACGACAAGCCTCTTACGTGAGTGTCCAATTGTATCTTCCTTATTATGCTTTAGTCATTATACTATTCAAGACGTGGACAGCTGCTTTGAGTGGCTCAACCTAAAAAGATCTAGAAAGGACTTTTGCCCTTAGCAACCCATCTCAACAAGTGTCCGATTCTCCGCTCTGCCAACCCATTTTTTTGGGAGGTCTGGGTTGTCGCCAATTGACAGTTGATCCCGTCCTTCTTGCAATATGCATCAAAAATTCAAAATTTTATTAGAAGTGAACTCTCCCCTCAGTCTGTTCTGAAAGTCTTGAGTCTCTTTCTTGTCTCATTTTCTACTTTTGCTCTCCATCCTTTGAAATTTGGAGACTTCTTAGAGAAATAATAAACTCACGTCACTTTGCGGAAACCGTCTATGAAGGTGAGAAAGTATTCTGATCTAGAAAGTGATCTGATGGACATGCTCTACAGATGTCTGAATGAATCTTGCAGCAGACGACACTAAGTCACTTCACACAAGAGTACTAGATGAAGCATAATCTGGAAATTACAGCAAAATTAAAGAGGCAAGATAACTCAGCATAAATCTTATCCAGTGATCTGGGATAAAAGACTCAAAGGTGAGCAACATATGTCAAGTTCAAAGGCTTGGAATACCACTGCCACGATCGAGATTTCTAGAGGGCACTGGACCGCTCCTCACTCATCCATGCCTGCTTCAGTTGGTGTCAGTGGGAATGAGCGAGGAGGGCAAATGAACCCTCCTTATACACACCTGGGAGGGTGGAAACTGGCTGACCAATAGGGGGAATTAGGGCTGACCTAGATTAGGCTGATCAGGCAGATCTGGACAACCAGCTGCCGAGCAGATCTCATCAGATCTGTTACAAGTACAGACCCCCTTCATGCCTACATGTAGGCCCATACCTGGCCCCAAAAACGGGCTGCAAACTGCAGCCTTGGCATTTCTTGAGTGATTGGCTCATCCTCACATTCTCCCCATCCAGCCTATCAAAATATTAATCCATGTCCTGATACAAGGGACTTGCAACATGGAGTTATGGCTCTTGACTGGCCTCCAACCCTAGAAGGTCTCATACGTCTTCTGGCTAGTGGCACATGGTGGAATTTCCATTGACCCATTGACGAGGGATGACACTTGTTTGTTAGTGTTGTGCGGCAGGAGTTCAGAAGTCAATCTTCCATTGCTTATGGAGGTGCCCCTTGGCACAAGAGATATGGCAATGCTCACTTAGAATTAATACGTGGGTGAGGGTCTGGGGGATGGCTCTCTAAGGGTGGCATGCTTTCCCTTGCATACCTTGGGATTGAGAAGTCAATTATGTTAAAAATAGAGGATAGAATCACTCACACCTCACTTCCTATCTAGCTCATACAACACTCAGAAAAAACTGAAAGAGAGATAGGACAAAACTCAGACATATTCCTCTACAATTGTGGGCATCAAAAGCTCAAGGGTGCTTGCGTGTACAAACAGCCCGAGTTCTGTCAATGATGCTGAGCCTCTTCCTCTCCCTGTGCGCTTTCTTGTGTGCAAGGCTGTAAGTGCAGGTGATGAGGAATGAGGGGAGAAGGGGTGGCTTTTTATAGGAGGGGCTAGGGCCCCTCAATCTGGCCGACCAGGGAGTCAGCTCCTAGCCCAAGGCACTGACCTGCCAGCCCATCAACCGATCTGATTGGTCGGCCTTTGCTGGCTGGTCAGGCCGGCTTAGGCCAGCCCTATTTAAGGGCCCATAAGCCCTGCTTTATGTGCTGCTGTTGCAGCTGCCAACTCCACCCGTGTGCAGGTCCAAGAGTGCCTAGAATGCCGCGCCATCTTCACGCTGCAGTGCGGGTTCCCTGCCAGGTAGGTCTTCTGCCTTTTCACCTTCCTCTACCCCCTATGGTCTCCTATCCCCTTGTCCCCTCAAATTGGGGGCTCACAGTGGGGCAATGACCTTCTAACACCCCCTCTCAATGTCACAACTGTGGGCCTATCCCCATCCGTCGAATGAAGTGTTCCAAGTGCTCCCTAGGAAGCGCCTTCGTGAAGACATTTGAGATGTTGTCGTTGGTTGGGTAGTATATCAACTCTATGACTTCTTCGTCGATGAGTTCTTGAACAAAGTGGTAGTGGACCTCGATGTGCTTCGTCCGTGCGTGAAACACAGGGTTGTTGGCGATCGCTATGCAACTCTGGTTGTCGCACATAACTGCAATCTCATCTTCTTGGACCACATTCATGTCCTCCAAGATCCACCTGAGCCACAATGCTTCACATGCCGCTGTACAGGCAACCCTGTACTCCGTCTCTGTAGATGAAAGGGCGACAGTAGGTTGTTTCTTACTCAGCCATGACACAACTCTTGATAAGAGTAAGAAACAATATCCAGAGGTCGATCTCCGGGCATCAACATCACCTGCCCAATCACTATCACAGAAACCTCCCAACTCAATGCCTCTGGTATAAGTGATGATGAAGGTGTAGGTACCCTTCAAGTACCTTAGCACCCTCATACCTGCGTCCCAATGAGCCTTCTTGGGTGTGGCAAAGGACTGACAGAGCAATCCAATTGCGAAGGAAATGTCTGGTCGAGTATTGGTGAGGTAAAGCAAACTCCCCACAAAGCGTTGATATAGTGATGAATCAACTGGCTGAGATGGATTAGGCACACTCAGCTTCAGACCAGTTTCCATGGGAGTCACTGCAGCTTTGCAATTTTCCATCTCAAAGGGTTTGAGCAGTTCCCTGCAATACTTCTCCTATGAAATAAAGATACTGCTCTTTCCCTGCTTCACCTCAATCCCAAGAAAGTAGTGAAGTATGCCTAAGTTAGTCATCTCGAACTCCTCCATAAGAAGGCTCTTGACCTAAGCAATCTTCTTCGTATGATCCCCAGTAATGATGAGGTCATCCACATATAGAATCAATACCAACCGCAAATCCCCCTTTGTGTCGCGATAGAGATTTGCCTTTGATGGACTCCGTTGAAGCCCGATCTTTTGAAAGAAAACATCTATCTATTGGTACCAAGCTCTGGGGACCTGTTTCAGCCCGTATAAGGCCTTCTTCAGCTTGCAGACTTTTGATGGGGATCCTGGAATCTGAAATCCTGGTGGTTGTGCCACATATACCTCCTCCTCCAGGTTACCATTCAATAAGGCAGACTTGACGTCCATCTGAAAGATAGGCCAATTGTGATGAGCAGCCAAGGCAATGATTGTCCAAATAGTCACCATCCTAGGTGTGGGGGCAAAGGTCTCGTCAAAGTCAAGTCCTTCTGACTATGCATAGCCTTTTACCACCAATCTTGCTTTGTACTTGTCCATAGCTCCCATCTGACTTGAACTTAAGCTTGTATACCCATTTAGTCCCGATAACCTTCCGCCTGGTTGGTTTGGGCACTAAATCCTAGGTGTCATTTTTCAAAATGGCATCCATCTCTGCCTTCATGGCTTCCTGCCATTCTGGTATATCCTTCGTTTCCTAGAAGGAATAGGGCTCCGCAAGTTGACCTACCAAGGCGAAATTCACGGAGGGAGATATGATGGGCTTCTTACCATAATAAGCTTCGTATGGGGTCTTGCCATCAGCAGCCTTGGTCTTGGTTCTGTTGAGGATGTGCATTGTGAACGGCAGTGTTCACAGCTTCACCCCAGTAGGCTTTCGAGAGATTCCTCCCTCGCAACATGGTCAACCTTGTCTCTGTGACACTCCTGCTTTCTCTCAACAACTCCATTCTGCTAAGATGTGCAAGTTGTCGTGAGTTGTCTCTTAATCCCTTGCTTCTTGCAAAATCCATTGAACTCGGTAGAAGTGAACTCTATCCGACTCCCCCTCTGTCGCTTCAGAAGGCTTTGATTACCTCTCCGCTCTCCTTCGCTACCTGGGCCTTCCAGTCTTTGAATTTCTCGAAAGCCTGAAATTTCTTGGCCAGGCAGAATACCCATGTCATGCGACTGAAATCATCAACAAGAGAGAATACCGCGAACCTGCGAATGAATTTGTCGACATTGGGCCGTAGATGTCGGCGTGAACCAACTCGAGCGGCTTCTTGGCCCATGATGAAGCCTCTTGTGGGAACTTGTCCCTGTGTTGCTTGCCTTGCACGCAAGCCCTGCAAACACGATCATTGCCTGCAATCGGTGGAAGTCCATCCACCATCTTTGTCTTTTGCATCTCGAAGAGAGTGCCATAGTTGACGTGACCGAAACGCTCATGCCATAATCTGGATCTTCCATGGTCCCTGTGCATCAATAGAGCATTGAGCCGATATAGCCCATGCTCCTCGACACCTTGAGCCACCACCTGTTTGTTTGCCTTGGATGTGATAGTGACCTTGCCGTTGTCGAAATATCGACATATTGTGCTTGTCCATCTGACTGACAGACAATAGGTTCTTGCATAAGTTCGGTAGATACAGTACACCGGAAATCAACTCCTCGTTTCCTGCAGTCGTGATGAACGGAATACTGCCGACACTCTTCACAGGGCATGACCGGTTATCCCCAACAGTGACCTTGGAATCGGGATGCGTACCTTCTATGGTTTTGAACCACTACTTGTTGGACATGTGCTTTGAAGCTCCATTGTCTACATACCAACTTTCCTCTCCTTCACTGATTGCATAAGCGGAGCAGTACTCAGTGATGATGAAGAGAACGCTGATCGTGACGTTTGCTGATTCGGTCTTTGGCTCCTCCTTGGACTTGGACTCCTTCTTCTTAAGGTTATGGCACTCTTTAGCGGAATGACCAAGCTTCTCGCAATAGAAGCACTTCATCTGCCTCTTTTTCTTTGCACCCTTGGTCTTGTTTTTGTTCTTGGAGTCTTTGAACTTACCCTTGCCGGCCTTGTTCCTCGCCATGAGAGCCTTCTCGTCTGATTGCGTAAACAGCTTTTCATGAGCCTCTTCCTGCATTAGTAAAGGCCCAAGCTCCTCGAAGGTGAGAGACTTGGTCCTCTGTTCTGCAGTGACCGTAGTCAAGAAACTCTTAGAGTTTCAGTTAGCTTGTGTAAGATCAATAGTGCCGGTTGACTTGAATCTACCTTCTGACCAATTGCTGTGAGCTGGTCCCTCACCATCTTGACTTTTGTCAGATGATGAACATTGTCTGCCTCAGTCATGGCCAGATTGTATAGTTGGCGTTGGAGCATCAGAATCCGAGATGTATTGTCCGTTTCATACAAATCCTTCAGGATAGCGAACCTAGCTCTGATACCATGTTGGAAATAGAGGATAGAATCACTCGCACCTCACTTCCTATCTAGCTCATACAACACTCAGAAAAAACTGAAGGACAAAACTCAGATATATTCCTCCACAATTGTGGGCAACAAAAGCTCAAGGGTGAGCGTGTAGGCTGGTCAGGCCGGCTTAGGCCAGCCCTATTTAAGGGCCCATAAGCCCTGCTTTATGGGCTGCTGTTGCAGCTGCCAACTTCGCCCGTGTGCAGGTCCAGGAGCGCCTGGAATGCCGCACCATCTTCACGCTGCAGCGCGGGTTCCCTGCCAGGTAGGTCTTCTGACTTTTCACCTTCCCCTACCCCCTATGGTCTCCTGCCCCCTTGTCCCCTCAAATCGGGGGCTCACAGGTGGGGCAGTGACCTTCTAACAAATTACACGTCGGGAGATGAATTGGGCACAGCAGTCAATTAGACCCCTTTCCACACTTGTCAATATATAACTAGATGTCATATGTATCTTTGTCTGATGTGGGAGCAGGTACAAAGGGCTCAAAAGAGACCACTGTTAGGCGTCAACGTTCTGCAAGTCTTGCTTGCCATGTATACATCTTTTACATACTCGGGAATCCACTGGATGTATAATCCACTGCATGGGTTGCTGTTCCGAGGTGCCATAAATAGGGAGCTTGAAGCAGGCTACACGGCACCTGGCTCTTTTCCCTTTCATTTGCACCTCATAGATGGATGATTTTTGTATTGTTTTTCAAACCATAGAATAGAAGGTACCATTTTCAGGACATAATGAAGCAGCAAATTCTACAAAAGGTATAAGTTGCTCCCATTTTGACTGCCGGTACATATTTTCAGAAGATCAAACATTGTACCATTTGCGCACTGTTTGTGGGTGAAAGGCTGTAGAAAACCTCAATGTTGTACCCAAAGTTTCTAACTAGTCTTGCGAAAAGCTATTGGTGAACTTACTGTTTCCTCTGAAACGATGGACTTAGGAAGCTGTACAAAGGTACGCCGAATGAACAGATGAGCTGCCAAGATTTTTAAACACGGATTCACTATGAGCCTGTGTATTGAAACAATTCTCAATTGCCCATATCATATCATGACATGACCATAATTTTCCTAGGAACACTTGTATTGGAATTCATTGTCTATTTGTACCGACAATGGCTGCAAAAGTCATTTAGGCTTTCCAGGTTAACATTTGGCTTTCTAACAAAGTACACTAGGTAAAACATAAACAGCGCTATCATTCCTTATAGACAGCGAAAATAAAGTTGTTTCGATGTTATGGATGTAGCCAGAATTCCACATTGACCAGCGCATCAGATAGTGTCTCCACACTCTCGAGCGCATAAGTTAGGGCCAAAAAATCTTTTTCATATACTTCTAGTTGATGTGAAAATCCTTCAACATTTGGCACATTATATCCTTCTCAATCCAAAGAAGCTCCTTTGCATGCACCACAAGCATCCAATGAAACTAGGAATGGCTTCTGGAGTTTAGGAACACTACTATTCTTCTGTGTTACATCAACCAACAGCTCAACTGTCTTCTTTTCATCCCTCCCCCTCTCACCTCAAGTAATTTTGATTCAATTCGATGCTGAGTAGCAAGGCATACTCGAAATGGCTTATTTAGCTAGTGACTGTGATTGTTTGTAAATTTGTAGATTTATTTATATAGGTCTAAAAGAGTAGGCAAGAGAAGATTTCAAGCACTTTTTGTAGCCTGTCCTGGTTTGCTGAGTGGATGCGCTTAATTTACTTTACTTTTTTTTTTTAAAATTGCTGAATCTTCTTATGGAACATGCAGGATGCCTTGGGATTGTTGACCATGATGTGGTGGAGTTAAATAATCTTCATCGTCAAGTATGCTTCAGACCATTTATTATCTTTGACTCGAAGCTTTTCTTGGGACATTGCATTTTGGAAAGGATTTTCATATAAGTAGTTTGTGTCTTATCTACTTGTAGCAACAGGTTGGGGGGTATATCCAACCTGTTGCTCAAGGCTACATTCAAAAGTGATACAATGAGAAGAGGTAGGTGGTGACTATAGATTTAGCAGAGGAGAGAAAATTGGCAACAAAATGGGCTTACAGCAAAAGTACATCCTCTTAAGCAATTAAGCTATGCCAATTTGAAAAGTGTAAAGGTCAATAAAGTCCAAAACCGATGATGGATAGAGGGATCTCTACAGCAAAAGAAAGTTAAAATTTCCAAGGTACTCAAGTGATGATGGCACTTGCAGCATCGCAATTCACAATCACGGCACCACCATGACAATCTATAAATTAATAATAAAAGCAAAGTTATGTCTTTCTCAAAGCTTGTAAAAGTGGGAGTAATAGTTACTTCAGCAGAGCAATTGCTAAACTTAAGGTGTTGAAGTACAACTAAGAAAGTCTCATCTCAACCTCCTTAAGGTGTCGACATCTGGACATAACATGGCTCGTCTTATGGAGGTCAAGGGGTATGATGATCAAGCCCTCCTCCCATACTCTCAGGAACTGGTTGTGAGAGAATTGGATCTTGGTGAGGGACTCCTAGTCCTCCCCCCAAGTTTGTGGAGGAAATCTAAACGTATGATACGGTTACACTCATCTTGTGGGATTGACTCAAGTGGCACATCCATGCTGTCCTGAAAGGGGGGAAGCCTATCCATCTAAATACCATGCCTGGCAAGCCATGTGGATACATGTGCATACCAAGTGTCTGCCCTACTCTTTGCTAGTTGCCTAGATGACCCGAAGGTCAGCCTCGATAGTCTCACTAGATGAGCTCCAATCTACTGGTGAGATCATTCACTATGACACATGACAAATCTATATCCAAAGCCTGCAAAAATTTGGTAAGCAATTCTCCTTCTCTATAAACTGCCCACTTACCTTGTTTCTTGGATTCTATGAGTTTAGCTCATTCCCTGGTCCTTTGTTTTGATTGAGGCGAAGCGAGCCTTTAGAGTTTTATGTTGTTCTCAATCTCTGCATGAGAGTTCTTATTTTTCATGCATCAGATTGCACACTTGTCATATCCTATATTTGTGTTTTTTGAAATGAAAGCACATCTAAAGTTCCATCCTTTTTCCGAAACATCTTCTCCTTCATTTCAGATACAATCATCTCATTATTAGGTAGAAATAAGCTATGGTGGAGGCAAGGGAGAGCTTCTACCTCCAAGTGCTTCTCATATGTGAAAGACCCATCCACTTGCCCATTGATGGTGGATGGGGTGACCACCAAAGGAATGCGTGCCCGGACTGCCTCTTGGTTTGCAAGAACTTGAGTCCTCCTTCAGTTGAAAAAGTTGTCGATAGAAAGGGGTGGTCATCTCTAATATATCCTGGGATGAGTGAATCTAGCCACTCTCATCTTGTAATCGTTGAAGCTGAGTCCATATCGAGGGTGGAATAGTGGTCTGGAAGAAATGCTTCGTCATCTTGTAACCATTGTAGCTGAGTCCATATCGAGGGTGGACTAGTGGTCTTGAAGAACTACTTCGTCATCCTATCACCCTACTGAACCCATCGTTCCTTGGAGGAGTGATTAGAGAACTCCGCCTTGCAGATCTCTGTGGCTTGGATGTCAAGCCACATACTCTTGTATCTCTCTGCAAGCCATTGTGAGGTAGGGTCTTGCTCCCCGAGTCCCTCTATGTAGGCCAAGTTCTATCTCAGTGCTCTCTCTCCCTCTTGAGAGATTGATATCTCTAAAGTGCCTACCTCTGTAGCTCAACTCTACTACTCTGGATAGCATCTGCTACCCATCTGGCCCAAATGGCCAGCGGCGGCAGATCATCCATTTGTTGCCAAATCCTTGCTATGGCCTGTTGGACCTCCTCCTTGTGTGGAAATGCATTGGGAATCTACACCCCCTTTTGAGGGAGTGCTCTATGAGGCTGCTTTAAGTAAATCGGGGAGTGGTTTGACATTGTCGTCCCTGCCAAGATGCTCGGGCTCCACCTCTGTGCATAGTCCAATCCCCACATAAAACTTCATCATGGTGCCATTGGCCGATGGAGTAGCGAAGGCTACTTGGTAGTCCCCACTATTGCTTATTGTTGGAGACTATATCTTTGGATCTCTTCCTTGGAGAAAAGATGGTGCAATTGCCTGATATTCAAAGATGAAAACATATACTCTCTTGAATTATTGGAATGCCAAGAGTCTGCTGCAACTCTTGGCGAAGTATCTGTTGTTGTGGCTGCTGACATGCTTGATCATGTAGACCATGCACGTTCCAACCCAACATGGTTCAACTCATGGGGAGGGAGGGGGGTGGCAAACAAGGCCTTCCTATGAGTGGAAGGCTATGTGACACTCGTGGATTTCTTGGGACTTTGGCAGGGGTTCGGTCGGGGAGTAGTTTGTGTCCATGCGATAGCACACCGAAGGCATAATTGTCTCAATGCGGCCCATTGCATCAAGAAAGAGGTCTTCACTCGATTTCTTGGGACTTTGGCGGGGTTTAGTCGGGATAGTTTGTGTCCATGTGATAGCACACCAAAGGCATAATGGTCTCAATGCGGCCCATTGCATCAAGAAAGAGATCTTCACTCCTAGCCTGCTAGTGCACTAGTTCAACGACCAATGTGTAAAATGTTAGGGCTGCTCATCAGGCCCTAATAGGATCATAAGGACTAGTAAACGCAAGCCTCGTCTTTCTCTCGAGTTTATAAAGTCGAAGAAGAGAAGAAGGTTCCACTGCTTCTCTCTTGTTGATGTCAAATTAAAGCCCCAAAAAGGACGAGAAGTACACACAATTGCTCCAATAGAACCCATTTTGCAAGGCTGCAAGATCAAGCTTGACCTCTTTGGTACATGGGGTTATCATCTGGCACACCGACATGGTTTCAAGGTCCCAACTGCTAGAACTCTCTTAGGAGGGGTTGCCCTAGGTGAAGCTTTAGCCTTGGGGATTGCGAGGGAAGGGGGTGGTCTTCTATGTTGGTATTGTGGGAACGGTGCCCTGGACCAGTGTAGGTGCGGGAGAAAGAGGGGAGGGGGGGGTCGGAGCTGTAGAGGGCGGGTGGTGAGGGTGATCACCCTCTATGCTACAAGGGGAGTAGGAGGTGGTAGAGGGGGAGGGGATGGGTGGGTCGAGGGACGGGGGGGCACCTCTCTTCCCCCCCTCTCTTGCTCCTAGGAAGTCTCCTCAAACTGCTAGGAACCTTGACGTGCTGGGGGGGAGGGGATTTGCTGAAAGATCAAAGAACATCTCTCCCTTAGTGTTGGAGGTCATCCTAAGGGGACCCGCTCTGTCTTTGTGCTTGCCTACCGTTCTTGACGTGCACATCATCTTCAATTTTTCGCAGCTCTCTTGCTAGTTGCGGTCTACACGAGTCCAAACCCCCCTCGATGGCTCAAACCAGGAGGTTTGTGACTCATGCTGTTGTGTTTGCGCACAGAGGTCTATCCTCTTGACTCTCTTGGTGTTGTCCCTATGTGAGGCTATGGATTGGGTGGAGGTGCAACCTGCATTGTGAGTTCAAGCTCTTGCCAGGTACCCCATTTGTCTGCACTTGAGGCATTTCCCTTGGAAGCCAGAGATCTTGATCCTTTATCTAAATCCACCTTTGTCAATGGTCTCTAGAAGAATCTCCTCGGGCAAGGACTCTAGGAACTCCACAATCATTCTGAACCACAAAAGACCATCATCCGCAAGGACTAAGGCTGCTTTAGGTGGGGACTCTAGCATGACTTCGGAGCAAGCTCCAATGGAAGAAAAAATGGGATGATATTCTTTCAAAAGGCACGGGAAACGTAGCATCATTGCAAACCTTGGCACATAATGTATCGTCTCCATGTCGTCTACTATAAAATTGTGGGTATGAAGAAAGCCAAGTGCCGGCCAAGGAAGATGGGGATTTGCTCCACAAGGGCCTAGGTGGCTATGGGGGAAGTCAATTGGAGGAAGAAGACTCCTCTTCCATAGATGGTGACCTTGTTGGATGTGGCCATCCTCTAGTGCCAAGCTCGCTTGTATCCAGTCTCGAACTTGACTACGAGTGGGTGTGAGGCCTACAGTGGGGCCCACCACTGCTTATTTTGGAAAGGACCATTTGGCTATCTGCACCTGCTATTTGTCCTTTGGGGAAAGGGTAATCCGAATGACTAGGGGATTCGAGGGAGCCATGAGAGCCCATTTGGTCAGACAAAAAAAAAAGTCGCCACCAAGATCACAATTTCCAAAGTCGAAACATTGATCTTGCTAGCAAAGAAGGGAAAAAAGGGGAAGGCGAAATGGAATGCTTGGCTGTCAAGGCAGCTTGAAGGGGAAAATGCAAGAGAAGGGACGAAGAGAGAAGGAATAGAGGGGGGGGGGGACAAAGGAAGGATGGAAAAAGGGGGTAAAAAGAGGGGGGGGGGGGGGGGGGGGGGAGGGCAGCCTACAGCACCCTAAAAGGCCTTCACAGGCTGTCAAAAGGCAGCCTGAAAGGAATGAAAAATGGGGCAAGGATTTGAAGACAAGAGCAACCAGGAGCCGCTGTTCTGGCCCCAAGTGGGAGGGTGGCAAGGCAAGGCTGACCCTTACTACAGCCCATTGCAAAGGAACTAAGCAGGGGGCAAGGGGTCGAAGACAGGAGCAACCAGGAGCTGCTGTTCTGGCCCCAAGGGGGAGGGTGGCAAGGCAAGGATGAGCCTTACTACAGCCCCAGCAATGGGATGAAAGCTAGCAAGCAGTGGTGCGAACGATGCGGAGGTGGCAAAAAGGAAATGGGGGCAGAGAAAGATCGCAAGATAGGCCTCGAAGGCAGCTTGTGACCAGCTGCGAACAGGAGGAAGGGGCAAGGGGCGGGACGGTGAGGGGGAAGCGAGGAAGAGGCGGGGCGGAACCGTGCAAGAGGGGCTAGCGGGGGGAGTTGAGCAGGTCCCCTAGAATGTCTAGTACACATTACTCTTTGTTGGTGTTTGCTGGTAGCTTCTAGCTAGAGGACTCTGCCGTACCCCTAGGTTTGCTGTGGCTAATCTGTTAGGGGTGTTTCAATTTTCTCTATCTGCTTGCTTCAAATTGTCTCCTTCATGTACGTGCTTGAGGATTGCAATTTCAAGGATGCTAAATTTCTTGTGTGCTGCAATTTCACAGCAGAAGTAGAACTTGTATGTGCTTCTCTTAGTCTTGTAGTCTTGTAGTCATGTGTTGCTTTCTTAGCCTGTCAAGCTATAAATTTTGTTTTGTTTCGACAGGCCAGTGTTTCATTGGTTGAATGTAGACAGCCACGAAATGAGCTTTAATTTTGTGTTTTCCATTCTGAACTTGGAGATTGTATGATTGTGATGATTTGCTTTGGTGCTGTTTATCCTTGTTGGCTTGGTACTGCAGCTATTTGCAAACTGCTTCCTGGAGCACTGCAAGCAGGGAAGGATGGTTGTGGCAGAGGAGCTGTTTGCGAGCAGCTCTTCTGGCCGTTTTGATAAGTGCAGCAGCAGACTTTGACTGTCTGGACTGTTCTGGTGGAGCAGCGACAGACTTTGGTAGACACCCGCGAACCTGCTTATTGACGGTGCTTGAGTGCATGCATGATTGCATGTAGTAGAATCCATGCTACAGACAGTCCATTAGCACTAGTACTTTTTAGTTTCCTTTTCCAACAGCTAGCGTTAAGTTCTAAACATACTTTTCATTATAGCACCTTCAACCATATATACTGCCTCTACAGTTCAGTGAACTATGTGGCTTGCATGCCAACTTTGTTAGGAAATGGAGTCAAGATGAGTCAGTTTGGTGTGTTCTAGTGAGTTCTAGTCTAGTCTGTCCTATGGATGCCACGTGTCACATTGGGAGTTATCCCCTATGCATTGGTGTTCATATGTGTGTGTGTGCTCTATATAAGAGCTGTACTTGTCTAGTGTCAAATCAATCAAGTATGAAGCTACAAGCTCTTTGGTCTACATGTGAGTACTTTCATTTGTTCATTGCATAGTCATCTCATTTCCATTTCATTATGTCTTTCTTTGAGGATCATTATCTCGCTCCCTAACCTATCCTCTCTCTCTCTCTCTCTCTCTCTCTCTCTCTCTCTCCCCCCCCCCCCTTCTCCACCATGTGCCTTCATGTGGTATCAGAGCCTCCCTTCCTACCTTCCCTTTCTTCTTGCTCTACCTAGAGGATGAAAGAAGCCCGCAAATGGAAGCTACCCTCTCCTCCGAGGTAGAGCTCCCTTCCCTTAGCCTCACCATTGTTTGAAGCTGTTGAAGGATCAGCCCGGAATGCCTCGCCATCAGTTACCCCTTCAGCCTGGAATGCCTCACCATCAGCAGCTCTATTAGTCCGTATACAGGCCCGTACCAGCCTGCAACCAGCCGTACATGCCATACGGATTGTACAGACTGGTGAGCCATACAATCTGCCCGCTGGTCTGCCCGTACTGCCCTCGGGACTACCACCAATAGTAGCTGCTCCAGCCTTGATTGCCGCGCCACTTGCAGTCGCCCTTGCCAACTGCCCTCAATTGTTGCGCCATTTGCAGCTGCAAGGATGCCCTTTAGCCCCCTTCCTCTTTCTCTTTGTTGCAAAAGCTATGAAAATCTTCCTTAGATCTCAGGCTGAGCCTTATGTGTTGAGATTGCCCTTGAGATAGGAGCAGGAGCTTCTTGACTATGAGTTGGCTGATGACATTGCCATTTTTATTGAGGCCTCTTCGCAGTCACTTGATTCTTTCCGGACAGCCTTGGATATTTTTTGCTCAGCTGCAGGGGCACACATTAATTGGTATAAATCCTTTGGCTTTTGGATCAATGATGAGGACACTCGAGGCCGGGGAGTTGACATTGGCTTTTCTTGAATTCAGAGGGGTGTTCGTGTCAGATATTTGGGATGCCAAGTACGATTGGGCATCTCTCCAGCACAACGGTTTGCCCCAGTAGTAGAAAGTATAAGGAAAGAGCTCCTTTTTTGGGGCTCAGCCAAACTCGACCTTACCTCTAGAGTTGTGGTAGTGAACCAGGTTCTCTTGGCCACCGCCTGGTTTGTGTGTTCTTGCTGGTGCCGGTCTAGGGATTGCATCACTCAGCTCATTAGACCAGTAAAGAATTTTTTTTGGAGTGGACTTGATGGCATGGCAGATGTTCCAACGAGGGTGGCGTGGGAGACCATTATTCTCCCTACATGGGAAGGGGGCCTTAATATCATTGACCTGGACTTGCAGTGCAAGGCATTGCTTTGTAAGGTGGTGGTGAGGGGACTCATGCCTGGGCAGGAACCTTGGAAGGATTTCTTTTTTGGACGTATTCAGGCTTGCACACCTACCTTAGGAGATGATTGGGTGGACAGCCCTCGCTGGATTTTTACTTCCGCTTCTCTCAGGTCTCCTGCCTCTCCTCTCATGACTGCCATCCTCAAAGCTTGGGGGAGCTTTATGAACACTCTTCGAAGGGTTCCGCCCTCTACCCTTGAAGAGATTGATAGGCAGCCGATCATTTGGAACGATAGTATACTTAATGAGCATGGTAGACCTCTGGGCACTTCCCATTATATGCAGTGGCCTGGATGGGAGAGAGGCTCCGCCTACACAGTAGGCACTTGGAAGGCTTCTATCATGCTACCTGAGGATCAGAGGCTACAGTCCGTGAGTCACCTCAAAGGGGTAGCACGCAGGATTCAGCAGATAGATGCAGCCATCCTGGTGGAATAGACAGTTGAGATGCCTATTACTTCCACCAATTGGATGGGATCTTTTTCGAGGATAGCAGTTCCTCTACAGGTGATCGCTCTTCGAGGTCTCGGGGAAGATGCTCTGGTCTTTGACGTTGGGGATGGAGGTATACTCTCTAGATCCACGGATGATATTCTTCTAGAGGTTGCCTTTCAGCCTGTCAGGATTGCTGGTTTTGTGGACCATGGAGTGGGCTTGCAGTGGTACTCAGACCCCGACCCTCTGCTCTTGGCCCTGGGATCCTGGAGGTTGTGGTTATATGGAGGTGCACCTATTAGGTGCTTGCAGTGGGACCCAGAAGAGTGGGAGTGGATAGATCATGGGTACCGAGAGAGGGGGATTCCCTTCTTTCGTTTCATGGTTGGTAATGCGAGGAGATTTCAGCTGAGCAGTAGAGGTTGGATTCCCTCCAGAGCCCCCCATTAGGATAGCTTCTTCATCACCGCAGATTTGCGTAGGAATTTCTGGAGGAGGCTCTGGAAATCCCTCAGAAATAGAAAGATCACTCTTTTCTTTTGGCTTTCTATTCATGGAGGGATTGACCTGTGGAGATCACGATTTGGGGCTGATCCCACTTGCCCTCGCTGTCATTCTGTAGAGGAGTCAGTGCGACATTGCCTTTGGGACTGCAATGAAGCGAGAATTGTTTGGAAAGGAGTTGCTCAGATACTCAGCATTTTTCATACTTCCCCTTTCTTCATTGCTTGGGGCTCGGTCGCATGGTTATCCCTTACTAGGCCCCAGGTGTTTTATGAGGGTGAACCTTCTTCTTGGACACTCTCGATCTGCCGACAGGTGATAGAGCGTTGCTCTCTTCAGGATGTACCACATATTCCTTTCAGAGTTTCACATGTTTCAGTGGACACCTCTTGGGAGATTTTGGCTAGCATTTCCTCTTGGCACATTTGGAGAGCCAAATGCACAGAGGCCTTGGATGACACCGAGATACACCCATCACAGGTGTTCACGGGTATTTGGAGTGACACGGTTCACACTTTAATAGCCATATGGGCTAGCATGCAGGGCCCTTCACAGGCAACCTCTTCTAGGAGGACTGTATTTCTTCGAGTTTGGAGGGGTTCTCCCTTTTTCTCGGAGGTTACTATCAGCCCCAATCCTTTCTTTTTGGCTCTTGAGCTTTTCATGCATTGCATGGTGTATCCCATATTCCCGTTGTTGGGATATCTCAAGGTGTATGCCTCAGGCACACCTTATGTTTCTATGTGTGAGTGCTAGAGGCACAGTTAGGTGCCCACAAGCACAGTTAGGTGGTGGAAAAGCCACATAGGATGATTGAGTGAATCTAGGAGCAGATTGAGGAGATGATTGTGGAGCTTTGAGGTCATCAGTGATGTCAGTGACCTTGTATGAGGTGCCTACTTAAGGACCTCTTTCTTCTTCATTCTATATGCAAGTATTCTGATTTTGTGTCAACTCTACTCTCTCCTTTCAGTGTTCCAACATGGTATCAGAGCCATTTGATCCTCCTTGAACCCATTTTTGCCACATCATCATCTTCTTCCTCTTCTTCTTCTTCACCATCTCTCCCTCTTCTTCCAAAAACTTGCTTAAGCTTGTTCTCCTCCATTTCTCACTCATTTCCCATGCCCTTCCAGCTGAAGATCCACCTAGATGGGGCGAACTCCTGGCTGCAAGGAATCGACGAAATACCCGCGCTACTGGTCGCCATTGTACGAAAGTCGTCGAAGTTCTCTGCTGCAAGTTCTCTGCGCCTGCTTCGACTTTCTCTAATTCCTTTCAGGGGGAGTTAGTCCATACCTAGAGCTACCTTGTGCTGAAATCTGAGCAGCAATGGCTGCATATTGAAGGAGAAAACAGAGAAAAACCAGTCGATTTTGTTCAAGAAGGTGAAGGCGACCTGACGCGTTTTTTCGCCTCTTCTTCCCAGAGGATCTACTGTGGTATACCAGCTTTCTTTTGCCTCAGAAAGCCCCCTTTCTTTTGCTTTGAAGAGTGTGCTATGAGCCCTCCAAGTTCAGCTCTCTAGTTTTGACAGTTTTTACATGCTTTTGAAGATGATGCTACATAAAATGCTACTCTAGCATTTCTGGTTTTTTGAAGCTTTCAAAAACTTCAGTACAAGTGTGGCTTCAGTTTTGTTTTGAATTACTAGACCTGGTTTTGATTGGAAAGTCCTCATCTTAAGCCACCTCTGTGAAGCATGTAAGAAGAAGCATCATTGTTTGAAATTTGGTCACAAGACTTTGCTACATTAAATGCTTATATTTTGAAGCATTTCAGTTGTTATTATAAGCCTTGTAAGAGAGAAGACACTACCCAATACCTGGGTTAGAGCCTCTCATGGCTTGCTTATGCAAAATATGTGAAAAGCCAAAACATAAAGCAATGTCTTGTTATGCTACAAAGGATGAAAATGCCAACCTGACTTCCTTGTTGAAGATTGCCAAAACAATGGTTGCCAAAAAGGAAGCAACTTCAAAGAAAGAAAATGCAAATCTACCTACAGATGAGCCTCCACAAGATGAGGCATCCTTTGAAGATTATGCATTTTAAACTCATCTCTATGTATGCTCCAGATCTCTTTTTTATGTCAAGGTACTCAGCCTGGATAGTCCTCCAAAATGAATGAAAATAAATTATTGTGTGTTGTGTTTTGTGAACACCTCTGGTCACCTTATGATGTAGGCCATGTGTATGTTTGTTCCATGGTACCTCCTACAGACATTGTGTGCATGTACATGTAGGAGAGATAACCATTGGAAGGTCTGTTTGTATCCCTTTTTGTTTACCTTACACCCAAGGGAACCCTTGCTAGCATGAGAACCTAGCCATAGATTTATCCTTGACCACCATGAGATGGCATGAGAAACTATGAGACTAGATGTATCCTTGACATAGCCTGAGGCATCTCCTTGAGGGGGGGTTTGTTGGGATATCTCAAGGTGTATGCCTCAGGCACACCTTATGTTTCTATGTGTGAGTGCTAGAGGCACAGTTAGGTGCCCACAAGCACAGTTAGGTGGTGGAAAAGCCACATAGGATGATTGAGTGAATCTAGGAGCAGATTGAGGAGATGATTGTGGAGCTTTGAGGTCATCAGTGATGTCAGTGACCTTGTATGAGGTGCCTACTTAAGGACCTCTTTCTTCTTCATTCTATATGCAAGTATTCTGATTTTGTGTCAACTCTACTCTCTCCTTTCAGTGTTCCAACACCCGTATGGAGCTTGCTCTAACGGTTTTCTTTAATACTTAATAGAAGTCTCTTTTTTGCCCAAAAAAAAAAAAAACTTTCTATGTTCTTCAACAAGTTATTCAAACAATGTGCCATTCAAGCAATATAAGTAAGCTTGGGATATTGTGCCTCTAGAAAAAAAAAAATTTTCAAGAAAAGTACTTCATTAAGTATGAATAAAAACCGTAGAGCAAGCTCAAGTGCAGGAGTACATCATGTCAAGCGTGAGAAAAAACAGCTCAGAATGAGCAAACAAAAATCCCGGGTGGCGGCTGAGAATGCCACCTCATCCCTAAAGGAGAGTCAGAGAAGTAAGGACAATCCTTTCAAACTCTGAGAAAAGCAACCCTCCTAGCAGTAGCAGTCCTGGAGGTTCCCTGTATGTTCGCCCAAATGGCCATCAAAGTGTGTATAGTATCTACCTAGATACTGGCCATAGTTTGAGAAGGGTGAACTTGGGAGTCCTCCAAAGCCTCTGTACATCTGGCTCTCCAAATATGCCATGCTGTGATACTAGCTAGAATCTCCCAAGATGTGTCTATAGAAGCATGGGGAGCTCTGAATGGAGTAAACGGAACATCCCGGAGGGAGCATGACTCCACAAGATGTCGTTGAACAAAGAAGGTTCTGTCCGTGTCATGTCCCTCAAAGAAAGCCTGTGGACCAGTGACTGACAACCAAGCAACTGATCCCCAAGTCATGAAGAAGGGTGCTCTATGAAAAGTGCAAAGTATCCTAGCAACACCCTTCCAAACCGTCCTCTCATGAGTGCACTCCCAAAGGTAGTGTTGCACTGACTCAACTGCTGAGACTGCAATCCCTCCCTGAATAGTAAGCCAGATGAATAACATGATTTTTCTATTCCTGAGGGATTTCTAAAGTCTCCTCCAAAAGTTTTTGTGCATCTCTGCAGAAATCTAAAAAGTATCCCAATGAGGAGCTCTAGAGGGCCTCCAGCCCCTACAACTAAGCTGGAATCTCATGGCATTTCTAACCGTGTAACAAAAGAAGGGGATGCTCTTCTCTCGGTTCCCTGCAACAATTTACTCCCATTTCCTTGGATCCCACTGCAAGGATCTAATAGGGGAACCTCCATATAGCCAAAGCCGCCAAGATCCAATAGCCAAGAGAACGGTGTCTGGATCAAGATACCACTGTGAGTCTCTACCCATCTCCATGTATCCTGCAATCCTGACAGGCTGAAAAGAAGCCTCCAAAAGAATGTCCTCTGAAGATCTGTGGAGTCTGCCTCCTGCATGAACCTGAAAGACAAGGGTATCCTCATGTGCATCCCGCAAGGCTATAACCTACAGAGGGATACCTGTCCTCGAAAAAGCCCCCAACCAGGTGGACTCAGAAATAGGCACATGGTCTGTATCCATCCACTCCACTGGTATGGCTGCATCTATCTGTTGCATCTTGGCTGCACTTCCTCTAAGGTGACTAAGTGAATGAGCTCTCTGATCCTCTGGAAGCATCCTGAAAGCTTTCCAAGCACCCACCGTGGATGCAGGTCCCAACTCCCATCTAGACCATTGCATATAATGTGACATGCCCAGTGATCTGCCATGCTCATCTAGTATGCAATCATTCCACATGACGGGCTGCTTGTCAATTTCTTCACAAGAGGAGGGATCCACAAATCTGAAAATCCAAAGCGAAGAAGGGTTCCCTCCTTCCAAAGGAGGACACGATCCCTCTCAAGTTGGGCGCATAAAGGTTAAGGAAGCCAACCTTACGCCCACCAATCATCGGAATAACCCACTATGCTCTAGAGGGGACTATGACTCCGTGTCCAATGACCAAGGAGAGCATCGAAGAGATAGAAATGCAAATACCTCCCCTAGTGCCCAAGGCAGGTGACCAAAAAGTATGGCAAAAAAGAAGCTTACCTGACTTGGCACAATCTCTACCATCCAGCTTATGCTCTTGGGCCATAAGGATATCAATGGGACCACCTGAAACATCTGGATGGAGTTGGTTACGAATTAGCTGCCTACGGCAGCGATGAGATATACCACCAAGGCCCTGAACGTTCCAACTAACAATCCTCATCAACGGGAGGAGGAGGCCGGGTGAAAGGTCCTACCCGACCTAGTGGTGGAAAAAATCCTCTCCTATGAAAGAGTCCTCCTGTCAAGTGGAGGGAAATCAACTAGTGAAAGTCGATGGTAGACCTGAGGAAGGCCGAGGAACCTGATGAAAAGTGAGGTAACCCTGCTATCTTCCTCTACTGGATTGAAACCCAAAGTGAAGGGTGTCAAAAAGATCCTCCTGGAGCTCAATGCCAAAGGACTAGCCCTGAAAATTGAACTTGCTGCCTCTGGAGAATCAAATACCACCTGGAAGAACCCTCGTCCAAGCAAACGAACATCGGTGAGGTGCTCTACGAGGTCTCTTGGTAAAGCCGAAAGCATCCAATCCCTAGCTTGTAGCCTAGAGGGGTGGGAACCGTGGATGCGAGCAAAGAGTGAGGTGACATACTCCTGCTCTGAGTCTGTCTTGAGCTGCTGAAGCTCGTCTTTGGAAAAGGTGACTGTTTTTGGGGCCAGTGGAAGCAGTCAAGGATTGGCTGAATGGGAACCCATTCGTCAATCAAGGTGGAAGGGCAGACACAAACACGAGGATGCTCTGTCCGTCCGACAACCTGCTGCCAGAGAGAGAATCTCTCTCTTGTTCCGTCAGGGGATGAAGAGGGGTGAGGGGGAGGGAGGGAGTTGGTGAAGCAGAGGCAGGGGCAGAAGGAAGGGGCAGGGAGTAGAGGGGGAAGGGGGAGAGGAAGGAGGGGCAGGGGGCGGGTAGAGAGAGGAGGGGAGAGGGAAGCGGGGGGGTAGGGAGAGGCGGGGTGAGCAGCAAGGGAGAGGAAAGGAGCGGGGTAGGGAGGGAGAGGTAGCGGGGAAGGGAGGGGGAGGTAGCGGGGTAGGGGGAGGGGGAGCTAGCGGGGTAGGGAGGGAGAGGCAGCGGAGAAGGGAGGGGGAGCTAGCGGGGTAGGGAGAGAGGGAGCGGGGTAGGGAGGGAGAGGTAGTGGGGGTAGCGAGAGGAGGTAGCGGGGGTAGGGAGGGAGAGAGGGAGGGAGGGTAGCGGGAGAGGCAGTGAGGGGGTACAGCAGCAGGAGGAGGGGGCAGCAGCCCGGGAGGAGGGGCTGGCAGGGAGAGGAGGAGGGAGGGGAAGGGAAGGGCTGGAAAGGAGGGGAGAGGGGTGCAGGACGGAGGGCAGCAGGGAGAAGCAGGACGAGGAGCTCAGCAGCAAGAAAGAGCCTCTAGAATTTGACCTACTGCCCTATTGGAATTCTCCCCATCTGCTATGAACTGAATGACCCTACCTTATTAATTGCTTTACTTGACAGATCCACCAGCGCTGCCTTGTTGTTTTTCCACCCTTCGAGTTATCAATGGACTTCAAGAGGCATGACTTGCCCCTGCAATATGCAACTATACCCTTGATAGCTTGACTATGTGTACCAAATGTCTTCTTTCTTTTTTATACTTCAAAGCCTGCTTTATGCTGTGATTCTTCCCTTCTAAAATCTTGGTTCTCAATGCTTCGTAAGATGGCAGCATGTAAGCATGGCCAAAAGCTGCAATAGCCCTCACCATAAGTATTATAGGCTTGATTCAAGGCCATGTCACCAATATAAAAAACACCCCACTGCATTGTCTACCTCTGCCTTCCTACTAGGTTGCCGTGTGGCAGCTAAGGAAGCTTGTCTCTTGCTCTTTCCGCGACTGGCAATCGATGTAGAAGCCATAGCAGAAACTAGAATAGTGGTAGGCACTGCACTTCCAACACCCTCGAGACATAAAAGTTGCTACATGATCCATTGCTCAAGCACCACGCCTACCACGTGAAGAAGATGCATTTGCCAATGCTTTCAAACGTACAAGAATAGTCTCTGGCATTTGCATAACAGATGCTAAAGCCTTTGTTCTGAACTCTCAACAAGTGAGCTTGCACTCTTACTGAACTACTAGTCTTTGGCTACCCACAATAGCGGCATGTCCACTTGCGTGAACCTCCTGCAAGCTGCTCTTTGGGATTTTCAATATCCCACTTCTTTCCATGAGAGATTGGGCATCAGGGCATAAAGGAGCCATGACAGTTCAAGTTGTTAGCAATTCTTACTATTAAGCAATAAAGTGAAAGTACATCGATATCAAATGCAATTTAAAAGTAGGCACATTGCACAATGCATATAGAGTGCATGCAAATAAAAGCAATTACCAAAGAGGGCTTTATGCTAGGGCAACAAACACACATTGGATGGGCACAGTGAGACACTGGCTTAGCCATATTTTTCGGAGCATGGAGTCGTCTCTCCAATAAGACAAAGGCATGAGCGATAGTCTTCTCTTACTTGAGGGGAGAAGGCACGAGGATGCTAGAGATAGACTTCACCATCCTTGAGTCTTAGAGGGTTGGCTTATATAGTGCCTCAGCTTCGAGATAGGGGTACCCTTGAGGATTCAATATCTGCACTGAGCCCTCAACTCCTTTTGCTCGATGCATTATGGAGTGGGCTTGGGGGTTTCTTCTCAAGCCAAAGATAGACGGAGACCTAGATTGGGGTGGGGCTCGAGATTTTCTTGAGTGGCAGTGGATTAGAGTGGTGGGGCCGTCTAGGCAAGGGTTGGACCATCGACCTAGTGTGAGTCACTTTGGGACAAGATAGGTCACAGTGGCGCCGTTGGTTGTGGGAGGGCTGTCCCCTCCAAGTGGTACAGTAGGACCTGGGTGAGGGTTTTGACCTTTTAGAGTAGGCACTTAGAGGGGTGTGTTGAGGTTCTCTTCTTTCATACACGACACGTATCGATTGTTGTCTTCAATTAGAGGAGGCCGCCTAGACTCCTTCAAGAAGTGTCACTGGATGGAGCAATAGATGCCCCAAGAGGTCATCTCCAAATTTCGGTCTCATTTGTGGATCAGCCTCCACCCACGAAAGATCATATACTTCTTCTAGATGGTGGGCCGGTCCACAGGGGATTGCCCATTGGCCTATGGTGGGAGCACAGATGTGTGCTGATGGGAGATGCCATCAATGCGTGGACAATGACTTTGAGATGATCCCACAGTGTTTGTGGAGCTTCCCTGCAGTACAGAGGGTTTGGCAGGGGGCCCTCTGGATCATGTCTAGAACACAAAGAATGCAGCGGGACTTCACTTGGGGCATGTCAGCTTGGTTAACGAAGGGGGGTCACGCCTTCTTGATTGACACGGTCTCGGCAGCTTATAGGATCCAAGGGCAGAGTGTCTTCCAGATTGAGTTGCATGATGCGACTCCTTGTCACTGCCCCATATCTTCTCCCTGGGACAGCATTTGGGAGACAATGTCAACATCATTGCTTGGACCATTTGGGTCACACCCTGCAGCCTGGTGACCGGAGGCCAGCAGGTCTCCCCCGCAGCTTCCCTCATTGCCATCTGGCAAGATATCATCTACACCTTGTGAGCAAGACTGTTGAAATCAGATGGTGGGAGAGAGAAGAAGAGAGACAGACTATGGTGGAGCTGAATGGGCAGAAAGTACCGTATCTTCTCCCTGGTACAGAATTTGGGAGACAATATCAACATCATTGCTTGGACCATCTGGTTCACACGCTGCAGCCTGGTGACTGGAGGCCAGCAGGTCTCCCCCGCAGCCACCCTCATTGCCATCTGGCAAGATATCATCTACACCTTGTGAGCAAGACTGTTGGAATCAGATGGTGGGAGAGAGAAGAAGACAGAGACAGACTATGGTGGAGCTGAATGGGCAGAAAGTAGGGCGAATGGCTGCAGAATAGAGGCGAAGATGAGCAGGTCTGAGACGAAAAAGGGCAGGGCTGAGGCGGCTGCAGGAAAGAAGGCTAGAACAGGATTAGGTTTTGTTAGGTGTAGGATGACGTTGCAGCTATGGCAGGGTGACGTGGCAACTATGGTAGGGTGAAACTGCTCTGATACCATGTTAGAAACATGGTGTGAGGGGGGGAGAGAGAGAGGCTAGGGAGTGAAGAAGTGATACTCAAATGAAGACATAATGAAGGCTTTCATTCATTCATCAAGTATGACATGACAAGTGAAGTACAAGCCTTATATAGGCTACACACTCATACACCAGCACCAAGCGCATATGAGAAAGTCCCAGAGTGACACGTGGCACTCACACATGAACTAGCACTAGAACTCCTAGTACTACACACCAACACATCACGTGACCACACTCTTTGGCTGTGATATTTCCAACAAAGACACAATGGGATCTCGGACGACTGCTGAGAGCTGGTCACATTTCAGCAAGGCTTGGCCTGTGGGTGTCTTCTATGTATTCAGAGAGTGAGGTATTTGCTGCATATACAGTCCCCCACCCTGGTTGTTGGCTCCTGTTTCAGAGACTCCCTAGACAATGAGCTGGGGTCTCTGAAAACAGGCTGCTTGACAGTCGAATTTTTCTTATTGTTGTCTCCCACAATCACTGCCACAAGAATTGCTGATTTGTATGGTTAGATTTGTCTCAAGCATTAATAGAAAGTTCTTTTCTCTGGGGAAAAAAAAGAATTACAATCTTCATGGTTTCATTTCTGATGTCAGTGGAGAAGATTATATATATGTGTCTTTCCTTATCACTAATTCGGAACCCCTTTTTCTGCTTCGGTTAATGTAAAATGCATGCTTATCTTCTGTTGTTAAAAGTTCCCAGGTTGTTGATTGGAACACAGGTTATCCACACTGAAGCTGCGATTGGTCATCCAAAGGTGCAATCTGCAGCTGCAGCATGCCGTGCGTAAGATTTTTTCTCCATGCAAGTCAGCTAAGTGTGTCTACTTTAAAGTCATGTAAAGCATACAATTAAGAGAGCAACTTGTGTTTATTTTGTCTGTAATTTCTGTGTCCTTTTCTGGTTCTTAATTGTGTCTTCTTTCTTTCTTTGATGTTCTATTTCACAACGAAAATTAGATTTTAGGCTCCTTCTAATTGTACCTTACATTCAGATGAGGCTCTATGCTAGTATAATGACATTGAAAGAAAAAACATGTTCATATTAATCCCAGTCTTCTCAATTGCAGGATCAATTCTTCATTGGAGGTTGTAGAGCACGCTGCCATTTTGACATCATCCAACTCTGTGAGCATAATAAGCAAGTATCCTTTGATACCTAATCCTGGATAGGGCTAGGATTTAGAATTGAAAGAAATAGGATATGTGACACTAGGGCATGAAAGAAAGTTGTAGTGGGCTTGCTGGGATTGGATTTAAAACTCGAAAATTCTCATATTTTAGTTAGAAGATGCTATTGTTCAACACTCTTCCCTTGTTTTTAGTTTGAATATCTGTTGATCAGTTAACTTGATTCTGGGAAAGATATGACATAGTGGTGGATGCCACTGATAATGTGCCCACACGGTACCTTATAAATGATACCTGTGTTTCCTTGTCAAAGGTGTGCACAATTTCTGGTCTTTTATTTGTTAAATCTCATTGCAAAACCAATAATGCTTTACTTGTATATTTTCTTGTTAAAGCTATACGTATGCATTTGCAAGAAGGAAGTTATAAATTGTGGTCAACCTTATGTTTTTTATCATGAACGAAATTTTGCAAAACCATCAATTGGAAAAGTATAATTTTTGGGTTAGTTTTCTTGAAAGAAGTGGCTACAAGAGCAATGATTTAAAAATGCTTGAATACGTTCACCAAAGAGAAAAGGTCCTGCATGTAACTTTGTAGTCCCTGTTTGGCACCATCAACTTTGGAATTCTAGGTATGCTAAGAGATGAGTCTCATGGATCAACAGAAAGGTGCCAATTGCGTTGCCTCAATCGTAATCATGGAATCCTAAGGTTTGGTTATGGTAAGGTGGGGAACAGTAAGGGCTTGCCAGAGCATTAGTGGGGCTTAGAGGGCTGGTCTAGGGTTATTCCTAGGCTTAGGCATATATGAAGAGGTCCAAACAGAAGCATATGAGAGGGTTTTTATGGAAGGGTCCCTTGTGGGACACATTTGCACGAAAGAGGAAGCCAAGTGGCAATATTGGGCATAGGGGAGGGTTCTAGAGGGAGAAATCCCTCTGTGCTCAAGATGCAGCAACTTATTTGGTTTTTCGAGATGGGATCTCCCCAGCTTTGTGGAAGTCTATAAACTAGCATGGGTTCAGAGAGTGGCTGCCTGTCATCCATGAATTAGAGAGTTGCAACTGGGATCCGTCATAGAAATTGGCATCAAAGGCTTTCAACGTAAGTGTGCGGGCTAGTATAGAAGGCTGAACATGAGTTTTTAATTCCTAACGATAGCAGTGCAACGATTGGTGGAATAGCTCTGTCCTGCAGCAGCTGTCGATAGCACAAAATGGATGACAAGAGTTGATAGAAGCAAGTTGAGTCATGAGACTCCGCATGTAATTGACATGGGCAGCCAAGGGAGTGCCACTAACCATCTTCAATTCAAAGAAAGCAATCTTAAGTGACAATTTTGAGATGTAAGAGCTAGCACCAAAAATAATGTCAAGCTTCTGCCAAGCTTCAGAAGGAGACTCTAAATCAGAGATGTGATGAATATAGTCATCTCCTAAGCCAAGAGCAATGATGCCATAGGCTTTCTCCTTTCTAGCAGGATCTCTTGCTGGGCGTGTCGGAGCTGAGGATTCTCCAGCATTAGAGGCTGTTGAAGAAGAAGTTGAGGCCAGTTTGACAAGCCCCCAGAGGTTTTCCCTCATCAATGCAAACTTAATCTTCATCTGCCATGTGTGAAAGCCTTTACAATTGAACTTATCCATATTCAAGATGGTAGCCATGAGAGGGTGTAACCCAAAATGGGCAGTGTCTACTCTCTTACGAGGCTAGAAAGAGTTAAAGAGCTTCAAAATACAAGCATTTAGAGTAGCAAAGGCTTGCAACCAATTTCCATACTACAAAACATAATGGAAATGATGCTTTCACTTGCATGCTTCATAGAGGTGGCTAAATGAAAGCATTCCAAACAAATCCAGGTGTAGCAACTTAAAGCAAAGCTGTAGCCATAGTTGTACTAAAGCTATTCAACACTTCAAAACATCAGAAATGCTAAAGTAGCATCTAATGTAGCATCAAACTCACAACATTGTCAAAACTGTCCAAAACAGAGACCAGAACTTGGAGGGTGCAATTCTCACAGCTCATAGCTCTATTCAAGGGGATTTTTATGCAGGAAGAAGGGCCTTATACCAGAGAAGGGCTACCAGCAAGGAGGGGCGCAATGTTGCGTCAGGTCGCCATAGCCAAGCTTGAGAAGACCGACTAGTTTTTCGTCTGTTGCGCCTCCATTCCTTGTCCAAATGAGCTCAGATTTCAGCAGCAGCTTGCCCTCAGTGTCGTCTAGCACAGGCTCATAGGAATTTGCAGATAGGTAGATACAGAGGCGGAATTGCACGAAAGTTCGTCGAGGAGTGTGAGTGTTGGCATTGCGCATACAGACGAAATTTCCCTAAATGCTTGTAGCTGGAAGTTTGCCCATACGTGAGGAGTTTGCAGCTCAAAGGGTTTGGGCAATGGTCGTTTGTAGGCAAAGAACAGAGCTCTCAAAGATTTGTGAAGGAGGAGGAAAATGGAGAACATGAAGAAACTTGTAGTTTATGCTAGAGATAGCATCTAATGCTAGGCTAGGCTAGATCTAGAACCTAGAGCTCTGATACCAATTGTAGGATTCCGTAGGATAGAATAGATGCATCTTGCAAGAGATGTGAGAGCACAATGAAAGAAAGATGGTAGATCTCTATTATGATTGTGAGAGAGAGGACTCTCTCTTATAGAAAGGGGGAGAAGGTAATACCTTCCCTACATAGTGGCAATCAGCCCCTACATCAATGGGAATCAATCCCTACATCAATGGGATTGCCTTTGTCTTACATCATCACTTAGGTCACACACTAGACACATCATAGCACTTGATGTGCCTTTACAACACACACAAACACACATGTGACTCCCCTAGATGCACACATGCACCATAGAGCAAGCCCTTGATCATACTTACCCCAACACCCCTGGGTTCCCCTGGCCCCCTCCTCCCTCCCCGCCCCCTGCTGTAATCACTCTCACCACCCGTCCTCTTCCCTTCGCCCCCCACCTTCTGCCGCCCCCGCTGCCCTCCTCTCCACCTCCATAGTAGGTTCCTCAACCTCCCCCCCCTCCCAGGCTTCGACACCCCTGCCAACAAGCAAGGGTAAGACGACGTCCCCTTCTGTTTCCTCACCGCAGCATCACGCCCACCCAGGGAGGGAGCCAGAGGGATGGGGCTCGTCCTCTAGGTCAGTCACTCCCCACCTCCAGCCTAGGCGTCCCTTATCACGGGACTTGTGAAGGTTGGGACCGTGGAACTACCTAGAGATCCCGGACTCCTATCCTTTACCGCTAGAGGTAACGCTTATGATCTTGCATCCCCACGGAAGGGGGTTTTGATTAGCGCAGTGGGCTCTCAGACACACCCCGTTTGGAGTTTCCAGTTCGCCTCCACAGGGCTGGAGAAGTGGACCCCAGAGGTGTTTGATGCTATTATGGGAGACCAGATTGTACACATGATGGATGAGTGGATGGGAGCACAGGGACTGGATCTTTGGTACGCCCATGGTGCGGAGGTGAATTTCCATTTGAGCTTCACGCGAGAGGAGCCGATGTGTGGCTTGGCGGTAGGAGTTATCAGATTGCCGCTTGAGGCAACTGTGGATCATGCATACTACTGGCCCCTCCAGAAGTGTACGGAGCGGTTCGGGGTGGAAGTCTCCTTCATGATGAAGTGGACACAGAAGGTTGGCATTGAGCCGATATCCACCCTAGTACGTCATCGCACGGACAATGACTATTCTTCCTCCAAACCTCCGGCAAAGTCACTTAAGGCAATCTTTCTGGAACAGGCACCCACATACAGGAGAGCCTTGTTCTCTGCACCCCTGTCCTCATGAGCTGGACCAAAGTGAGTTGGAACGTGCACGGGCTCCACGACCATGCTCGTAGTCAGCCGCAGTACTTGATACTCCGGCAAGAGTTGCAGAGGGCCGTGGTAGGGCAGACAGTGGACATTCTTTTGATCGAGGAGTATATGTTCTCAACATCAGACATCAGACGGCGCCACCACCTCCTCCCAGGGAGAGGTTCGGAGGAGTGGTCCTCGGCAGTAGGACAGAGCGTAGGGGTCTGCATCTCGGTCCCACAGACTTTGGCTCCAGAGGTCTACAATCAGGGCGAACTTATCCAGGTAGTTTGGATGGGAGTCAGGACGGGAGCGTCTCCGATTGGGATCTTGAATGTGTATGCCCCAGCATGCAGACAGCACCGCCCGGCCTTTTGGAGGAGACTGACAGAGAGTCTTTCGGATGTAGACTCCTAGATTGTTAGAGGAGACTTCAACAACTTGGAGTTTGGGGAAGACAAGTAGGGCCGCGCCTTATTCTCTGAGATGCCAGCAACAGAGCGTAGCACCTGGGAGCAGTTCATTTTCATGATCAGTGGTAGAGACCCATGGTGAGAGCCAAATTTCAGCAGGATACCTGGCAGCCTGCTATTCTCTTTCGGACAGAGGAGACATGATGGACTGCTTGAGAGACTAGACCGTTTCCTGCACAGAGGCGGCTCTATCGGAATTCTGGCAGGTACCACGATGTCAGACCACTCTCCCGTGGTACTTCACTTAGAGCAGCCCCGCCGAGGTCTCCCCGAGAAAGGGGTCCGCATTCCAGAGGACCTTCTGCAAGACGAGGAGATCCAGCAGGCCATGGCAGGGATTTGGGAACAGTCAGAGATGACACTGGGCGAGGGATGGGCTTTGTGGGTGGCCGATGCGATCGAGAGGAGCAGTGAGGAGCTACAGGCTCACGCCATTAGGTGGAGGAGGATGCTTCAGGATCGTGAGCGGGCTTTGAGAAGGGACCTCGCCTCCATAGAGCGCCTCAGGGAGCAGGACTCAGATTCCCAGTGGCATAGGGACAGGCTCGAGAGCGCTCGCCTTGAGTTTTAGACACAGAGATTCGGCGGGCTGAGTTCTCTTATCACTCTTCCCGGGCCCGGTGGGTACAGCAAGGGGTCAAGATGACGAAGCAGTTCTTTCAGACCACTGGGCCTCGTTCGACAGGCATGCGTCTCCGGGATCCACAGGGCATCATGCACACTGACCCGCATGAGATATCAGACCTGACCACAGGTTTTTATAGCCAGCTTTTTTAGATTGAGAGGATGACTCCATGTGGTCTTGTAGCCCGAGAGGTAGTTTGGGATCACGTTCCGACAGGTCTCGCAGGATTTATGCAGCAGGCTAGAGAAGCCTTTCATGGATGAGGAGCTTTGGGAAGCCCTCAAGGCTCTCCCAACCCAGAAGTGTCCTAGCGAGGATGGCTTGACCCCGGCCTTCTTCTGAAACTTCTAGGAGATTATCTCCACACCTTTCCGACTAGCATGCCAGTAGATTTTTAACACAGGCTCCCTCCCTCAGTCCTTGAGCAAGGGGTGGATTTGTTTGATCCCAAAAGGGGGAGATAGGTCAGACATCCGACAGTGGAGACCGATCACTCTGCTTGATACCGCATACAAGATCCTCGCCAAGGTCTTGAGCTTGCGGTTACGGCCTCATCTTATTGACACCATCCACAACACACAGACAAGGTTTGTCCAAAAGCGCAGCATCCTGGACAACATCTTCACTTCTTGGAGGCAGTGGATTGGTCCAGGGAGGAGTCACAGCCGCTAGCCGTCCTTCTCTTGGATTTTGAGAAGGCCTATGACAAGGTGGAGTGGCCCTCTTTGGAGGGCACTATGCAGAGATTGGGTTTCTCTGACAGACGGGTTAGAGGAGTTTCAACGCTCTATGCGGGGAGCTCTAATCAGATGCTTATCGGAGGACACACGGGTGAGGTCTTTCCTTTCTCGCGTTCGGTTCGCCAAGGCTACCCACTCGCTCCCTTTCTCTTCCTGTTCGTGGCGGAGGCTTTAGGCTACTACTTAAGATCACAGGTGGCGGGCCTCACAGGGTTGAGGCTCCCAATCCGATAGGAGGAAGTGCTAGACTCTGAGTTTGCAGATGACACGGCACCACAGTCAGCTTGGAGAGAGTTAGGGGAGCCATGGCTATCTATTGCGAGGCCTCGGGCGCGTGGATCAACTAGACAAAGTCTCCAGGTTTCTTCACAGACCATGAGGAGACACAGGAGATCCGTGAGTGGGGTTGTGATTTTGGATTTAAATGGATACCGTGGGGGCAGACAGCGAGATACCTTGGTTGCCAGGTTAGTATTGATATTACAGCAAAGCAGCTGATCGCCCCGGTCCTTGAGAGCGTTCGGCGCAAGCTTCTCTCCCTAGCAGGTGTGCCTTAGTGGCAAACCAAGTCCTTCTCGCCATGGCCTGGTATATCGCCTCCTACTGGTGCTTTCATAGAGGATGCATTGGGCAGCTCTGACGGTTGATTTAGAACTTCCTTTGGGCAGGATCGGACGGCACGCGGAATACTAGAGCCCGCCGGGCGGCTTGGCAAACGATGATCATACCACAGGCACTGGGAGGCTTATGTATCATAGATCCGGAGATGCAGAGCAGAGCCCTTCTTGGCAAGTTGGTTGTTCGCGGCCTCACTCCAGGTGTAGAGCCTTGGAAGCTCCTCTTACAGAGAGGGCTTCTCAGGAACACCCCACGCATCGAAGGACAGTGGCAGCCTTCTCACCGGTGGATCTTCTCAGAGGCTTCCCTTACAGGGAAGGGTTCCCCCTTGATGCGGAGCCTTCACAGGGTCTTGGAGAGACTTGCAGGGGTACTTATCCGTGCTCCACCCAGATGCAGAGAGGAGTTTGAGCGTCAGCCCCTTATGTGGCACCCAAAGATCCGAGATTGGGAGGGGCGTATGCTTGGACAACGGACGCACATCGGTTGGGCACAGTGGGATAGTGACCCGGCTGGGTCTTTTGGCAGATGGAGCAGATTACCCATGGAATCAAAGGCGAGGCTCGGTGCCATAGCGCATCTGCAAGGAGCAAGGTAGCGGATGAGAGAGATCGACCTAGCCATCCTTGAGTCCTGGTGGGAGGGACTCCACGCTTGGAGGGACAGCACTTGGCTGGAGCAGTTTTCTTGGACTAGTTTCCCTTTGAGGATGATGATGTAGCGAGGCAGCACGCACCCCGGCTTCTACCGTGTAGGCTCTGGAGGCCTACTTCACCCGCTTACTGAGAGGGACCCTGAGATGGATGGGAGTCTTGATGGGGTTCACTTGCAAATGATCAGATTGGTGGGACGTTTGGGGAAGGAGTGGCACATTGACCCTCCCAGTATTTCAGAGCAGATGCCCCCAGATGGCGCCTCTGGCTTTGGGAGGGTAGACCCTTGAGGGAGGTCCAATGGGATGGTTCTGGCCCTCTTGGGGCGGCGTTGCCGAGCAGATGGATGAGATGCCCTTCTTCTCCTATACCACGCGGATTGGCAGGAGGCTTCAGATGGACTCTTCGAGGTGGACCCCCTCGAGGGAGAGGCATTAGGTGACCCAGAGAGTTCCCCGGGATGTCTGTTCCCGGTTTTGGACACGGTTATGGTCCAGTTTGCGGCTGAGGAAGATATCCTACTTCTTCTGGCTGGCCGCCCACGGAGGCTTGTCCATCGGACCATAGTTGGAACAAATGCGAGTGGAGGGGCAGTGCCATTGTTGCTCTGGTGGTTTCCTGGAGACGATTCCGCATTGCCTTTGGAGCTGTCGCAGAGCAGCGAGGATCTAGATGGGAGCCCTCAGGATCATGACCCGCATGCAAAGTCTTCAAAGGGACTACACGTGGGGAATGGTGGCCTGGTTGACGGACGGAGGACACACGTTCGAGATCGATGAGATCTCCCCATCCTACTGGATACAAGGTCAGAGCATACAAAGGATTGAGCTCCATGAGGCAGTCCCTCCTGAAAGCCTAGCTCCCCTCTCTCCTCCAAAGGACAGCGTTTGGGAGGTGGTAGCCAGTATCCTGCGTGGAACATTTGGGTGGCTTATTGCAGTCTTTCGATGGGTGAGCATCAGGTTCCACCCGCGGCTACCATGGTCGCCATCTGGCAGGATATCATCTATACTCTACGCTGCACCTGGTAGCGTGGGACTCTAGGCTCTAGAGCGACTATTGAGTGGCGTGCTCGATTCTGCAAGGCTTGGCCTGCAGGAGTCTTCTACATTTTCACTCCGCGAGGGATTCGCTGGTTGTATAGTCCCCCCACTTGGCTGTTAGCCCCAGTACCAGAGATTCCCTAGGCAGTGAGCTAGGTTTCTTTGGAACAGGCCGGTTTTTCTTTCAGCCTTTTCCTGGGTTTTTTTTCATACTCAGCACCTTAGGGGCTGCTGTTTTGGATGAAGTCTTTCAAGCATTAACAGAAGGTTCCTTTCTTTGGAAAAAAAGAAAGAGAAAGAAAGGGAAAAAAAAGTATACTCCCCCCTCCTCCGAAAAATAAACCACATGGTGTGTCTGCACAAACGTTACAACCTTCACAAACAGTTTATGTGGCCACTGGTTTTTGCCTAAATATTTTGTGCACTTGAGTTATATGATACGGTGGAAACACATGATGAGTGGATCCAGCTAGGTTGTGACATTTTTGGAAGCCATGTCCATGAATGCCAGAGAGTTGTCAGTCTATTGGTACATGATGTGTATTGATGCCTTGCTGTGTGCACTGACTTGGTGGTGGACTGCCGAGGAGTTAAAAGAGGCAGGCAAAGATAGACAAGAGGGTCAAAATTGAAAAGACTGCTTGGAAGAGTAGATGGAAATAGAGGAAGCAGGTCACAACAGAAAGCAGTGGATGGAAGCAGGTCTCTTTAATCCTGCTTGTAGCCTTTGTGGAGGAGTGGGTGATAATAGAAGGGAAGCAGATGAGAGGAACCATGTTACAGGATGAAGGACAGGTCCCAAACCAAGTTAGTGAGCTCTATAAACCTCATACGAGTTCTCAAGCATGCCATCTATACTAGAAAATCTCTGACATTGGCAAATAAGCTACTTGCTTGAGGCTGTGACTATCATTTAACCTGGTTGTACTTATATTTTGCCATAATAATGAAAAAATAGAACTCATGTCAATTGTTGCCATGTTACTGACGTTGAATTGCATGGAATTTAGAGATGACTGGGCGTCAGAGTCTATACAAGGAGCACATGTAATCTTTCATTTGGTCTTTATAAGCTGCATGAACTGCTGCCCATGTAAGTCCCTTCTGAAGATTGTTAGGAAACTTTTCTAAAGTTCTGATATATTCTGAAATGACAGATAATTTAGGGTCAAGTTTTTATACTGCTTCTTTTGTGTACTCCCTTATGAGTCTGGAGTTTTCTCTTCTAGCAGTCTATTTGAATTTTGAATTCCTCACAAGTATGCTTTTCCAATCTGAAATGATGCCTTTCCTTTTGGTCATCCTCTTTCAGCCAGAAATGTCATATTTGCTACGTACACTCACCCCAAGACAGTCTTGGCCATAGCAAAAGCAGTCCTTAAAAGAGTATAGTTTTTATTTTTATGTTTTATGATTCTTGTCTAAATCTTATACTCTTGATCGAAAGATGGTGGGTGCCTTGTTTTGTTGATCTTGTTCATTATTACTTTTTGAAACGTTTTTCCTCGTTTATCATTTGCTGTCGCAGTTTGGCTGGCAGTTAATGTTCTAGACATTCCTTTTCTTTTTTTGATTGCAGCCATTGGTCTCTGGAGCAGCCTTGGGTATGGATGGCCAGGTGAATTGATGGGATAGTTTTGCCATGTAGTTTCTGAACAAGGAAGGTTAGGGGTGAATTTGAATGCATATCTTATATATGGAGATGCCATTTGTCTACACAGCTCACTGTCTATCATTACAAAGGAGGTCCATGTTACCGCTGCCTTTTCCCTGTTCCGCCACCACAGGGGACCTGCCAGCGTTGTTCTGATAGCGGCGTATTGGGAGTTGGTAAGGAACTGTTCATTCCTTGTAAAGTTTAAAGATTTGTAATAATCCTGAGCATTTGAGTTGCAGATTTTATATTGTTTGGTTTTCGAATTGATGTTTGATGTATACTATTCTAATTGGATTTGTGGAGTTTAAGTGGTCCAAAAATGATTTTGCAGCATACTATTCTAATTGGATTTGTGGAGTTTAAGTGGTCCAAAAAGTTGTAAGGCATTATATTTTCCTAAGCCATAGACTGGTGCTGATCAATTGCTATTTTGTTGAGGGCTATGTCAGTTCCAGGGATTATTGGTTCTCTCCAGGCATTGGAGGCCATTAAGATTGCAAGTGGTATAGGGGAGCCTCTTAGCAGCAGAATGCTAATTTTAGATGCCTTATCAACAAAAATTCATGTGGTATGCCTTCTGAAGCTCATTCTTTCAAAGTTTGAATCTCAGGCTAAAAACAGGGGCATATCAACAATAGGGAGACATAGCAAAGTTACTTCCTTGTCTTTCCTTTTTTGCATTCGAAGAAGTTAGGGCTGCAATAGGGTGAGCATGGTCTTGTATTATAGAGTTATTAAGACTTTGAAATAATCAAGGAAAAGACTCTTACGGAAGATGTTTGCAAACCATAGAATTCTTCTTCATTGTCTTGAGAGAGAGAGAGAGAGAGTTTATTTATTAAAGTCTGATAAAGACCGATGGGTCTATGAGACTGATGGAAAAACCTGATACAATGAGCAAAAGGGTGGAGCTACTAAGTGAGCATCCTAACCCATGCTAGAGAAAACTGTGTAGACATAGTCAATGATATCATCATACATGTCACCCTAGTATCAATATCCCCATGGAGTATGTAGTCTGATCAAACGTCAAGATACACCCGATGATAGACTAAATAGTGTAGGCAAGAAGCCCGCGATACATCAATGTCTGCTATCTGGATGAGATGTATGTCATGCCCTCTTGGTAGCTATCCGACACCTGTCGTGACCTCCTAGTAGCTATCCGACACCTATCGAGTGCCACAGTAACCCCTATCGGCCGTACCCCAGGTCTAAAAATGAAAGATGTGTTGGTTAGTGTGATCTGCATGTCTGTCCTCTGTGGGGTGTGCCGCATCTCGATCTCGGGGTCCCTGCCTCTCCTGATATCTGTGGCTAGGGGGGTAACATGCTTCGACTGGAAGAACTCTATGATCATACTATGGGATGGACCACATAAGGCCCCTCACTCTTGTCTCCGTGATCTGATGAGGCGCTCTCTGTGTCGGATTGCCTCATGAATGAAAGCGGCCAAGCATCTCTGGTCTAGGTATGAGAGGAGTCTAGAGAAGCCCTTGAACCCGCCGTCTCTAAAAAGGCAATGGCATCGTCCACGGATTTCATAGTAGACTGGGCAACGAAAGACGAAGTGCTTCTTTGATTCCACTTCGTGTCGATCACATAGTTTTGCAAATGCGACTCTACTTGGGGATCCCATCTGTGCGTCCACTCTTGATACGAAGTCGGTGCGATGACACTCAGAACTATCCAATGGCAATCCTGCGTGAGTGTGGTGGGTGAATGTGGGTGTACCCTAGTGGGATAATGAATCCCTCAGAAATGTGCAGATAGTGGTGCCGATAGAAATTGAGCTTCATGGGAAGCTCTATCTATGCCAACGAGGTCCCAAATGTGTGTAGCTGTAAGAGATCCTCCTGAATGATCGGGTTGAACTCGTTGCCCCGTAGGGACAAATGGGGCATCAATGCAGTATTGAAAAGGAGGCACCCTGTCTATATGGAAACCCAATCTCTCAAACCATCTACATGTGTATGCATACCAGCATCCACCTTGAGCTGCCAATGCCATAGAAGATTCTAATGCCAACCAAGGGATAACTTGCATCACCCTGCGGTACAAGAGCCATACGCTCGCACACTATATTGATAAGTAATGGTCTGAAATGCTGCATCTAACTGTAGTGGGGAAGCCCTGAACTCAGCCTGAATGATCTGATGAGGAATAGATGGCTTGCTGCGGATTGTCCGTGACAACAAGAGAACGTGTAATCTCTCCACTCGAGTCCACTCTGTGCCAGATAGACTAGGCCCCTAGCAAGTGTTGCCGTACATGCCCGCAGGTCTCCTTGGTCCGTGGGTCCTGAAAATGTGAATGGAAGCACTATCTCTCCAATCGGGCAAGGGAGGCGTATCCTCTACTCAGACGAGCCTGCATCGTCGGCCTCATCGTGAAGATAAGCCAAAGAATGGAACCCCTGAGTAAGTGTGTGATGAGACAATCTCAATTGGTGCCCCGTCAAGGGTGAACTGCTCTTTGTCTGCGGCTGCCCAAGATCATAACCTTGGTTTTACCAAGGTTGACCTTCAAATCATGGGAGTCGCAAAAAGCTAGTAGTGCATGTAGATGTCTCTGGAGCCCCTCAGCTGACGAGGATAAGAGTACCACATCATTAGTATACAATAGGATCTGGAGCATGTAGCCGGCAAAACAGCAACCAATCCCTCCTAGGGTCCTCATAAAAGACTCAAGCTCATCTATATAAAGGCCAAACAAGGTCAGTGAGAGTGGGCAACCTTGTTTAACACCAATGGTGCTCATGATCTCATTTGTCCATCCCCCACCCGTACAAACTCTACCGGAAACCCTCTCGTAAAATGCCATAACTGCCCACAATATCTCTTGGTCATAGTCTAGCTTCTGCAACCGCTTGATGAGACGTGCTCGTGGTACGGTGTCGAAGGCTTTGCGGAAAACCACAATGCAGCAATAGATTCTGTCTTTGTAATCTGGCCTCCTCTATGACACTTCTGAGTGTAAGTATGTGGTCTATGGTCCCATGATCACGCCGGAACCCTGCCTGCCCCTCTACTCTTGAGTCCCTGCATCTATGCATAGCGGCTGACCTCCATATCAAGTACTGAGGCTTATATCTTGGACATGACATGACCAATCATGATGGTCCTGTAGTTACCTGGACTCATGATGGGATCCGTGCCTTGTTGAGGGTCCATGTGCGTAGGAAACTGAGAGAAACAGCTTCATTGAATAGCTTTGCTAGGATAGGGGCTAGGATATCAATCTTGTATGTAACAAATTCGGTGCATAAACCCTCATGATCCTTTGCTCAGCCGTTGTGAAGCTTCATGATCGTGTCTTTGACGCCCCCCTTAGTGAAAAGATTGCAAGAAGTTGGTCGTGGTGTGTGTGAGAGATCAAGAGTGGGCTGGTTGGGGATGTCATATAATGTGCGAACGCAGTTGTGCCGGACCTGAGTATCTGTGAGTGGTGATGGGGACCGCCGTTAAAGAAACCCTCACCAAAAGTCTTTGGAAGTATTGCTAAACAAGATGTTCAGTAATTCCTCCTCATTTCGGTGAATAAAGTTTCGTTTCTTCTGGCGAACTAGACGACGATACTCGCGTAATGTGTCTAGTTCGCAGTTATCGGTTCGCAGTTATCGGCGAAGAGCCTTACACTCGTCGTCATACCAGCTATTACATGGCACGAACCCTAGAGGCGGTGGATGATTAGAGCATGTGTTGTACAAGAAGGTGTAGAGGGAAACCTCATGCAGTGATCGACTAATCAAAGCGGGCTGGTCCTCTAGGAGAGGTATGTGGTCAATATAGGTGAGTAGAGTGTAGAGTCGTGCAAAATATATTGGTGAGAGGCTGTAATTGAAGTGTATGTCATGATAAGTAGTGTAAGTGGGTGGTGCGGTAGGTGGTGTAGCAAGATGAGAGGTGGTGATACTAAAGAAGAGATATGTATGATCAGCCCCAGGGGGAGGTGGTGAAACAGAGAAGTCCGTGATGTGTGATGTGAAGGTAGGGGATCCCAAGATATAATCAACCAGGCTAGAACCCCCTCCATGTGAAAAGCAAGTGAAGCCACTGGAGGAGGGCCATCGCTCAAGACCATTAGATCATGTGCCGTACCTAGATCCAGGAGTGCATGTCCATAGGAGGTAACAGGGGCTCGACTATCAGCAGCAGACACTCGTGACCCTGTTTAGAGTACCACCACCATTGTGCTGATACACAAAGTAGGAGACCCCATGGATATTGAGAACTACCGCACCCTCATGATCGGTCATACATTGACCAAGATATATGGGACAATACTAGAGAAGGAGATTAGCTCCTATACAAATGTACATGGGCATCGGGGAATGGGGCAGGCTAGGTTTCAGAGACAGCATTCCACCCTTGATCACACTTTCACCTTGTAGACAATCATTGAGGCGGTGAGGTCGAGATCCCATAAAGTCTATGCATGTTTTATGGACTTCCAGAAGGCCTTCAATATAGTACCATGATTTTGCATGATCTGATAACCTCGGGGATCCTAAGAGACATGATATGGAGGATGATGAGCCTCTCTGAGTCAGTCAGACAAGAGCATAAGGCAGAGCAAAGGACAGCAACAGGGTTAACAGGAAGAAGCTAGGGCGAAGTTCTACAACAACGACAAAGATGACAATGCATTGTTGGCGAAGGATTACGCTGGCAAAGGGAAGGGCAAGCCTAACGGTGGCAAGTCCAAGAAGGATGACTCTGATGACGAGGACACTTCCAAGAGGAAGCAGAAGAAGAAGTGCTTCTACTGTGACACGCCAGGTCATTTTGTGAAGGATTGCAAAAAGAAGAAGGCGGATCAGAAAAACGAGAGGAAGGAGTCTGACTCATATTCAGAGGGTGACACAAAAGCCAAAGCTAATGTGGTAATCGAAGAGTTGTTCTTGGTGACATCTCTGTGTGTTACTGAGGTCAGATATGCCGACCTAAAAACCATAGTGATGATGTTTTACATTGAGATGTGGGTCGACAAGGATTCAGAAACCTTTGTGAAGGTGAAGGACAGCATGGAGTGCTTGTAATCTTCCAGGTGCGTGGCTGTTGATACTAACACGAGGGCAGATTCCACGGAGTGCCCTAGGGTTCCCTGTTCAGATGGTTGTTGTACTTCTGAAGGGGACAATATAGGATTACACAGGCTATTGGTATGTGCCTCAATGAGGTGCATGGTTTGCTTTCAGAGCAAGCACACAGGCAGTACGACAATCTCTGGTATGCACTTGATGTTCTTAATTTGAGCCTTTATAGCATGCTGTGGAGAGAATGTGCTCTTCAATTGTCTCAGGTAATGCAAGATTGGAAGGAATTGGCCTTCTTCCAAGGCAAAAGGGGAAGTGTGGGTGCTTCTTCAAAACTCAGACAGAGATTGCTGGAAGGTGATGGACAATGTGTACTGAAGCTAGAAGAGTACCTGCTTGAGAGCTCAGTAAGAGTTCATGGTCTAGGTTATCTAGAGTTATTTGGTGCGGACCTTGCCAAAGGAAGGACGGGTTGAAACAGACCTTCAGAGCATGGTGCCTGGAAGACTCTAGGTTTTTCACTCATTATGAGGGGGACAACTGGAAGATCATGGCGGCTGGATTGCTCAAGTTCGAAGGCGGGAACATGACTAAAGGTGTTGGTGCTAGGAGGTGCTACCAGAGATGGACCTGTGTGCGCAAGCGGAACCAGACCCGTTGGAGCAAGAGCCACTGGATGAAAAGCCAAGAAAAGATTACGACATCAAAATGTTCCAAAGGACTACGACCAGGGAGTTGCTGGAGCATCGTCATCGACATGTTGGCATTGGGCCGAGATGTGTCGGTGAGAGGGGGTGTTGGAAAGGTCACCTCCCCATCTGTAAGCCCCCATATGAGGAGAGCGTGGGGGAGGGAGACCTAGGGCATGTGCCCAAGAGAAAAGAAAGAGAGGGGGCTGCCAAACGGGCAGCACCTCACATCAAAAGAAGAGAGGAGGGAACCTGGCTGATCTGCAGGAGCATAAGGCGGAACAGAGGACAGCAGCAGGGACCCAAGAGAAGAGGTGACACATGGTGGGGTTCTGCAGCAGCAAAGGCGCACACGTGCGGGGCAGGATCGGGGCCTGAAAAAGGACCTGTTGATGGCGGAACAGCTGCAGCAAATGGCAGCCTTGCAGCAGCCCAAAAGGGCCCGGTTAGGGCCCTTATAAAGGGCTGATTGGACCAGCCAACCAGGTCGGCCAGCAAGCAGACTGGTCGACCAGTCTGGTTGGCTAGGATGATGCTGGCTGGTCAGTTTGTATAGCAGGTCTTTGGGCCTATAAAAGGAGGGCCCTTCAGGCCCTCACAAATCATTCTCTCGAGCAGCCACTCAGGAGCAGTTTAGAGGAGCACATCAGCAATCTCTGGGCCTACAATCAGGAGGACAAAGACAGGCTGAGGAAGCTGCAGACCTAGCTCAAGGTGCTGCGCACCTAGGCTGATACCCAGGCAGTAAGATGGAGAGGATCATTCTAGCCGGAAAGTCTACAGAAGCTCGAGGTGGAGCATGCAGGCTCGATTCTAGAGATATCCGGCCGATAGTAGAAGTACCTTGTGGTAAGATCAGAGGACCACACCATTGGTGGGACTCTGGATCTCTCTCTTTTGTATTGTGTCCATAGCTTTGGACAGAAATATATTATTTTGGTGTTTTCTATATCTGGCTGGATCATTGCCTATTGATGAGTCTGCACATCTATGTGATGCACACAAGTTAAAGAAATTTGTGATTCCACACCCCACACACAGTGTGTGAGCTCTTGGGCTATTCTATCAGTCTTCAGATGTGTGTACCCTCTGTTGGTCCATTTCTAATAAAGGTATCACTGAATGATTCATCTTCTTGATACCATTCATCTGGAAGCCCCCCAATTTCCTTTCGAGCTGCATGTTCTTTAATCTCTTCCTGAATATCAGCTTTGTTGACCTTTGCATCAAACTCCACAATCACTTCTTGCTTGGCTGTCTGCACTTCTATTTGAACTAGATTCTTGACTGCAGAGACTAGTTCGGGGGTAGGGAGGGAAGCATTACATGACTTTACAACCTCATCAATGACTTCCTTCTTACCAGGCCCTTCCAAAACCTGAATTCTAGTTATAGCATCCGCCAATTGCATCCTCAGCTCTCTCACTTGATCCTGTAGGAAGCAAATATGTTCATGATACCCAATAATGGGTCAGTCAAAAAGACCACCTCGTTCATATATATGTGCATACGGGCTGCGACTGTGGCGCATCGGGCTCTGCTATTGGAGGTTGCTAGAGTAGTAGAGGGTGATTTTGAAGTGGAGGGTAGGTTGGGCCATTCTTTGCTGGCCATATCTCACGTTACCCCCTGGCTGAGCTTTGAGCTGAGGGTTCAGCCCAACTAGGGGTTCCTAATTCACAAGCCTGCCTACAACCTTGCTGGTGCATTAGCACTAGCAGTAGTACAATAGACTGTCTACTAGAGGGGGTACAGGAGGAGCGAACGGGAGCTACAGGAGGAGCAAACAGGAGGGCTATGGGAGCTACGAGAGGAGCAGACGGGAGAGCTACTGGTCAGCATGATGGAAGCAATGGTCGACGACGGGAGGTTCTGTGAGACTCACAAAAATGAGTTGAATGGGTGGAGCCTCTAAGGAGGGCATCTGCACACAACACAAGGACAACATGAACTGAGAGATGATGATGATGATGATTTTGCTACTGTCCTCTGGAGGCATACAAGAGTAGGTGTACCTTAAGGATCAGCATGAACTTGCTCTAGAAGTTGTTATGTATGTGCTCATGGCTTTGGTGTGTCCACTTTGTGAGAGGAGACTTAAATCTTCAGATGATGTGGTGAAATTTATCCTGCACCTATGAGTATGCTGCACTCTCTACAGAAGTATGCCGCTCTATGTCTAGGACCACTTGGTTCCAAATGCTCTTCCAGAGGTGGTGGGATCTGGTCCAAACATACATGACTGCTCTCTGTGTTTGTTGAGGAACTGGTTTTCCCTGATAAGGCTGCCAATTGGCTAATCTCTAGCTGCAAGGAAAGCAACCCTTTATGCCCGATTTTGTGCTGCTCATAGTAGCATAAGATTTTTCTGCTCTTTTCCCGAGAGTCTAGGAGTTGTGCTACAGGGATTCCCATAGCACTTCTATGCCTGTGGGCCACAAGAAGGGTTTTGACATACCATTTTTGAAACCAAGGCTTGATGGCGCCCATTTTTCTTGAGCGAAAGATTTTGCTTTTGGCCATTTTTAGTGTTCAAAAACTAACTTCCCAAGTCTAGGGAATCTATTGATCGATATATCTTGCACCTTACAAATACTCATGTGGCTTCTTTGAATGCATTTTAAATCAAGAGTTGAGCCACTTTGCTTTAGCTTAATTTGTGAGAACAAAGATAAGATAAGTGAAAGTCACTGGAGCTGTACTGGCAAGTTTGCACTAAGACTTCTTGATGGAAGACTGCAGTCAAGTGGCTACAATGTCCCTTTTGTAGTTCTCAAAGACAGAGTAAATGGTTCAAAGCCAGACACATCAAGCATATCATGTTAGGATTTCGAGCAATGGAGCAATGCACAAATGAAGAGCAAGATGTGCTCTCCGCGCGGGCGCACACGTGTGTTTGGGGGGGGGGGGGGGCGGACTGATTATGCCTTTTTTCATTCATATCATACTCCTGCTTCCCTGTGCAAGACTACGCACTTTCTTCAATGCAATGACCACAGGAATGGGAAACCAGGGCAAGGCAAAGGGTTTTATAGATAAGGGATTCTCCTCAAAGAGTTTTTCAAAAATGTGCATTATAAAAGGCAATCGGATAATATTTGCAGGTCTAAACTTGGATGGTACCTGGAACAATTCTAGAGCACAACTGGCTGAGGCTTGTGTTTCTCACTTTGCTTGACATTTTGGGCGAGCTGATTCTCCATCACAGGATATTATCTCTGCTTGACAAGAGCTCCTTCGTTATGTTGTTCCAATTCTTTCTCCGCCAACAAGACTTGCAGCTAGAATCTCCTTTCACGGAAAGAGACTTATCACATTGGAATATTATCTTTAGTATTGGGATGCCGTTTCACCTGTATTATTATGGTCAGCCCAAATGCCTGCCAGTTGGAAGAAAGGTTTGGTGAAGTCCCCAAAAAGCACTTATGTGAAGTCCCCAAAAAGCATTTATGTGAGTCCTTTGCGGATTGGAGACATTACTCTTATGTATGTCATCTATAAGCTGGTCGCTAAGATGATTGTGGCTCGGATCAAGGGGTTTGTGCACGATGGGTTGCATGTAGTTTTATTCCCCGCAGATATATTACTGATAATATTGCCAATGCCTATGTGGAGATAGAATATGCAAAGTATATTGAGCAAGATGTTCTCCTCTTACAGGTGGATATTGCTAGAGCCTTTGACACAGTTGAATGGGATTTCATCTCACAAACCATGAAGGTTTTGGGATTTGGGGGAAAAATGCATTATCTCATTTATTGATTTGAATGGGATTTCATCTCACAAACCATGAAGGTTTTGGGATTTGGGGAAAAATGCAGCATCTCATTTATTGGTTGCATCAAGACAGTCATTTTGCAGGCATCTTGGCAAGGGATATTACAGATCATTGAACTCTTTTTTCATATTTTCGGGAAGTTTGTCCCCTCAGTGCATTATTTTATGCCATCGCCACTCATCCCATGCTACAATATATGGATCCTTTGGTAGATACAGGTGCCTAGTCTGGAGATATATGGTCGTAGACCTTTGATTACGCAGCCATACGCGGATGATTCTTTTTTCTTACCGCAAAACACTGAAAGGGATCTTTCTTACCTCATGTGTGCATTATCTTTATATGATTTGTTTGTGTAAATTTTTAAAAATCTGAATTGATACCTTTCCATGCGAAAGCTTGGCATCAGGTATTATGGACTTAGGGCAATCGTTATATGATTGTCTTGCCTTCTTGTCATGTAATGATATCTTTAGATATTTGTAACTGCGTGTCCCTATTCTTGGGACTGTTCTTTTTAATAATGACAACTGGATTTCACCAAAAAAAAGTGTGCGTGCACACGTGCACGTGTGGGCGCATGTGCTTGTGCATTTGAGTGTGCGTGTGTGCATTCAGATCATGCTCCACTTTAGTTGAAGCTGCCATTTAGTGAAGTGTAGAATGACAGCCTGCTAGATAAAAAGGCTGCTTATTATACATAATAGTTATCTATTGCATGAGGCATACAATGACATGGTGCATGATGCCATTGCTCCTCTTTGGGCACACTGCCACATGTTGCTCCATTTTGCATTGTTGGTTTTCCCCCCTTGATGTTGACTATGCATGGGATTGCCTTTGTTACCCATATGCAGCACGTAATCTGAGTATGGCCAGAACTACATGTATACTCTTAGGGAGGATCTTGCCAAGGGTAAAAGCATTTGTCAGGGCTTGACATAAATCGGTCACTTTTGAGATTTATCTCATGTTGATGCTACTTGCCTATGTCAGGCTAGACATTTTTCACATGTAACGACCATGGGAGGGCTGAGAAGTGGGAAACCAAGGCTAGGCAGAGGGCTTTCATTGATAAGGGCTGCTCCTCCAAGGATTTTTGTAAAGGCTTGCACTATAAGAGGCAAAGTGATTTGCCGGGTAAAAAATGTGGATGGTACTTGGACCAATTCACGGGCGTAACTTGCTCAAGCGTGTGTTATTGGGCACTATGGACTCTATGGAAGGACCAAAAAACTCTAGGGTCTTTGATGATCCGTCCCTTGCCAAAGTATCCCTTCTTTTGGGCCTTTTTACTACAATCTTTCTTCAATTGTCTACATGCTTGGGATCTCGATTATCCTGCTTTGCTGTCGTATATTGAGATCTTTTGATGTTGTAGCTGCATGTCCCCTCCTTGGGGACTGCTTTCTGTAATACTAAAAAAAATAGATTTCACCAAAAAATGAAAAATGTGTGTGTGTGTGCGCACACACACACACACACACACTTCTTTTTTGTGAAATCCATTGAAGATAATATTACGTGCGCACAGTTTTTTGGGGGTGAAATCCAGATAATTGTATTAACCAAAAATGTATCCAAGAAGGAGAGCAATTACATCTTCAGAAAACTTGGCATATATGCCAGGTACTGAGAGTAATCTAACACACACACACACACATATATAGAGAGAGAGAGAGAAGTTCAGAGTGGATCTTCTTCGTAAGTAGGTTAATCTTCATTTGGACATGTTGTAACCAAAAGGTGGTGGTTGCAGGACTGCTTTAGCATAATTGCTATAATAGTATGAGCTCAGTAGAAGAAATTTTAATTGTAGAATCTGTAATCAGGCCTTTCACATCCTCATCTCTCTTGAGTAGGTTGGACAAGTTTTTGTGGTAGGTTCACATACGTATTGTAGTAGAAACGATCTTGGTCGCACTTGTCCTTTACTATAATTGCTAAGGGAGTGCTATTATAGGTGAAGCTCAGAAGCAGAAACGTGAATTGCAAAGTTTGTGGAGAGGCCTCTCAAATCAAAGCGGAGGATATTTGTGGTCTCGACTACGAAAGTTTCACAGGTGCTTCTGTTTCTGATAAGGTACGTTTGTGGGTGCTGTCTGTGGTCTTTTTAGGATGTGGATCTAAATGAGTGGAGGGATCTCAGTTCTCATCAGAGTTTGCAAGTAAAATCTTTATCATTTTTTTGTTTATTGAGAGTGTAGAATGGTCAAGGCTGCCTTAGAAGGCAGCACTGTACTGATACATTTGTTAGAATGATGTGGATGTAGGCCCCTGAACCTCTAAGTGTAATCCCTCATTCTGAGAGGATTTCAGCAAGGGATTATTATTCCTATCTGGCTGAGGGTAGACCTCATCTTCTCCTGGATGTCAGGGAGCCTCATCAGTATGCTATCAGTGCCCTTCCTAATTCTACGAATATCCCACTCGCATCTTTGAAAGAAAAGTTGCCTGAAGTTCAGGCAGCAGCAGGGACACTCCCAATTATCGTGCTATGCAGGAGGGGCAATGATTCGCAAATGGCTGTGGAATATCTACGAAAAAATGGTTCTTCTAATGCTGTTGATATTGTTGGAGGTTTGGAGTCTTGGTTCAAGGATATCGACCCACACTTTCCAATGTATTAGTGCTACTTTCTTCTCATAGAGAAATATCTTCATTTGTTCACAATTTTATCCAGGTGGTGTCCATACCGAGCACATCATTCACTCTTCTGGGCCTGTGAGCAAGGGGAAGCAACCAGTCATGCCACAAATGCTCTCCCGTTGTGTAAGCTAGGAGAAAAAGAGGAGAATGGATGCGCACCTTAGAGAAGCTTCAGGATTAACCTAGCATTGTAAGCCGTGTGTGATTTGACTTTGCCCTCTGTAATTTGACTCCAAAAGTGATCTTTTCATTTGTTGAGATCGTACTGAGAGGCTCAATGTCCACGTTCATCATGTCCTTTCTTGCTTGACACTCCTTCCAGCTGCTTCTGACATGAATAATGTCCACCTTACTAAATGCACAAAGAAGGCAGATGGCATGGAGGAAAGCACAGAAAGCATGGCAATGATTTGACACATCAAACAAAACTATACATGCAAAAAGAAACAAAAGACAGCATGGGAACAAGGTATTTTGTGTGTGTGTGTATGGGGGGGGGAGAGAGGCTAGGTACATACAAGCATAAAGTGCTAGTAGCTTTATGCCCTATTTGGGCTATTGATCTCTCGTAAATTTATAGACATGGCAGTAAGACGTATGTCTCACAAACTCCATGTACTGAAAAAGGGCATCAACTTTGGTATCTAATTTGCATATAGTGAATGCTCCCCAAGTGCTAGCCTTCGTAATGGTTGAGTCTGCCCTTCACCCCCGGAGTGCTAATAGAAACTCAGCACGAAGACTTTGTATAAATGGATGCTCAAAGTATGTGTGGGTGTGTGGGATTTGTATGTGTGAGAGCATATGTTTATACTATGGTCTACACCCACTGTTGGCTGCTGATGATGTCAGTGAGGATGTCATAGTAGCTAGTCTTTGCTATGCGAGATGGAGTTTATGGTTTTCAACTTGCTGATGACGTCAGTGAGGATGTCATAGTAGCTAGTCTTTGCTATGCATGATGGAGTTTATGGTTTTCAACCTTATGAGTGACTATCATGAGATTGAAATTGCACTATGTTGTGTTTTTAGAGGATGAGTTTAGGCATGTTCCTGGATTCATTTAGATATATGCTTCTACCCTATTAGCGGACATGCAAATTCCACCTTGTGAAGTTTTTGTCCATGCTGCGCTCTGTTGGTATTGCGATAATGCTTTTTATCTTAAGTCGTGTGTTGCCGTATCAGTTAGATATAGATGCTCGTCTGGGAGAGGCTAAAATGAAATCGTTTAGTCTTCACAAGAAGTTGTAGCTTGAATGAAGAGATTTTGGGCTACTTTTTGTTTAGCCTTCTGCTTTAGTGCTAGCCTTCGTCATGGCCGAGTCTGCCTACCCTTCACCTTTAGAGTGCTTTAGAAACTTAGTATGAAGACTTTGTATAAATGGATGCTCAAGTATGTGTGGGTGTGTGGATTTGTATGTGTGAGAGCATATGTTTATACTATGGTCTACACCCATTGTTGGGCGTTGATGACGTCATAGGGGATGTCATAGTAGCTAGTCCTTGCTATGCGTGATGGAGTTTATGGATTTCAACTTTATGAGTGACTATCATGAGATTGAAATTGCACACTGTTGTGTTTTTAGAGGATGAGTTTGGGCATATTCTTGGATTCATCTAGATATATATAATACTCCCCAAGGAAGGCCTACGCCAAAATTTGACTTTGTAAGTACTTGAAATCGATGGTAAAACTTGCATCAGATCAGGCTTAAAAATGCCAAAAACTGCGAATGATACCAAATGTTTTCGTTTATTGTGTATCATGCTCTCATTTACTGCCTAATACTTTATTTTACTATGTATCATGCTTGGGTTTGAGTTTAGTTGGATTCGCACTCTTATCGTAGCTTGTAAAGTTGAGGGAAACTTTGAAGCACGAGGCCTTAAAGACTTTGTGGTTGGTGCAATTTGGCTATTTGTCTCAGTGTTGGTGTAAATTGGCATAAATTGTAAATTCCATACGGTTACTGTTAGGGATCTAGGTCCTTGAGCTTATACCCATTAGACAAATTGAGCTGATTCAACTAGCAAGACATCTTCCATAAGGATCTTCTAACTTTTGTATTTATGGTACTGTTTTTAGTGATCATGGATTGTATGACCTAACGTAGTGGCAAACACATGTCATACAATTATTAAGGAACAATATTGAAAAAATGTTTGAAAGCGTCCGATTAAGGCCATAGAAAACTTCCACATTTAAAATGAGACTTTGCATGTGATTTTGAGCATGAAACTCAAAACAATTGAGTAAGTGGTGTTTGATGGAGTTGCATAAAGATATACACAAAAACTATGCATTCTCATGTTGCTCAACTCGTGTCACTTGTATAAACTCGCCAATGAATTAGGTTACTTGTTTCCTTTACAAGACATTGATAGGAAAATCAATCTAGAATCATCCAACTTAACTATTCAATAACAACTAATAGAAACAAGATGAATGTCATTCATGTGGCTTGCCCTAGATGGTGAGCGGAAAAGGGGGCGAATTGCAATCTTAGAGAGAGAGAGAGAGAGAGAGAGAGAAAGGGGGGGAGAAAAAAGTGGAGGATTTGAAGGGATGAAGAAGAAGAGGAGGAGGATATAGAGAGAGAGAGAGAGAGAGAGGAAAAGGTGGAGGATTTCATGGGATACTCACATGCTCCTCCAATCAATGCATGCCAAAAAAAAAGTTAACATAAAAATAACTAAATACTTGATTTTTGTCTTTGGAGGCCAAACAATTACTAAGGCCTACCCATTGGGGGGAGGCTAATGATACTTGGATGATTCTCTCAAAAACTATAACATGAGTTACATTGTGTGGATATGATGGCATTGGCCTTCAACCTTTGACTTCAACCATCAAGCAACATTTATTTAGGAATTTTACTTCTCTAGCCCAATACTCACTCTGGTGAAGCCAAGTCAACCAATGGATCGTTCATTTTGTTCACGGAAGCCCATGACTTGTTCTGTCATCCGGTTGAGCTCTAATGGGTGTCTAGACATGTAATCTTCCTTGGTAACATGCCCAAGTCTTTATCTCTCATCCATAAATTTTGAGATTCAAGACCCTCACTGCTATCATAAAGTCCAATGGGCCTAAATTGTTCATACCTACATGGAAATCTATAATGCCACTAGAGTGACTTGGCAAGTGTTTGGAAATTAAGTAAACCCCATTTGAGTAGATGGATAGGAAGTTAGAGGCAACCAATTGTTGTACATTGGAGGCCATCCTCAACCTCCTACAAGTCAATCAAATTAGATGAGTTTAGGGTCTAAATTTTATGTTCTATCCATTAGTGTTGATTTCCTTGATGGGATATCTCAAGGTGTATGCCCCAGGCACACCTTGGGTTCTATGTGTGTGTGCTAGAGGCACAGTTAGGTGCCCATAAGCACTGTTAGGTGGTGGTAGATGCCACATAGGATGATTACGAGATTCTAGGAGCTGATTGAGGAGATGATTGTGGAGCTTAGTGGCTCATGTAGAGGTGCCTACATATGGACCTCACCCTTCTTCATTCTATATGCATTCTCTTGTTTCGTGTTCAGCTTCATGCTTTCCTTTCACTTCTTCAACATGGTATCAGAGCACTATGATCCTCCTTGAGCCCATTTATGCCATGTCATCATCATCATCATCATCATCTTCTTCTTATGCCATTTTTCTCTTTCCTTTCAAAATTTTGTGTGAGCTTGTTCTCTACCTACAAGCAACCATTCCCAGAGCCCAATAAGACCAAGCATCCTTGAATATGGGCGACCTCCTGGCGGCAAGCAATTAGAAAAATATTCCCGCATATGCCCATGCTGATAGCTTCTTCGCTCGGCAAACTTTCACTCAATTCTGCCCAATGCCTCGACTATTCGACAATTCCTCTGAGCACGAGTTAGGCGACACTACAAGCAAGCTGTTGATGAAGTTTGAGCTCGTTTGGTTAAGCATTTGAGGAGAAACAGACAAAAAACCAGTCGACAATCAAGCTCTTAGCTATGGCAACGTGATGCGGCATTTCACCTTTCCTCTTCAATGGTTCTTCTCTGGTATACCAGCTTTATTTCTACCTAGAAAGCCCTCTTTTCTTTGCCTTGAAAAGTGAGATACAAGCCCTCCAAGATCAGGCCTCTGTTTTGGACAGTTTTGACAGTGTTGTGAATTTGGTGCTACATTAGATGCTACTTTGGCATTTTTGATATTTTAAAGTGTTGAATAACATCAGTACAATTGTGGCTACAACTCTCCTTTACGTTGCTATACCTGGATTTGCTTGGAATACTTTCATTTAGCCACCTCTATGAAGCATGCAAGTTGAAGTATCATTTCCACTATGATTTTTATTATGGAATTTGGTTACAAATCTTTGCTACACCAAATGCTTATACTTTGAAGCTTTTCAGCTTTTTCTAGCCGTGTAAGAGAGTAGACACTACCCAATTCTTAGGTTAGACCCTCTCATGGTTTCCTTATGCAAAATATGTGGAAAGCCAAATCACGAAGCAATGTTTTGTTATGCTACAATGGAAGAGAATGCCAACATGGCTTCCTTGTTGCAGATTGCCAAGATAATGGTTGCCAAGAAGGAAGCAACTACAAAACCAGAAACGACTAATTTACTTTCAATTGATGTGCCTCCACAAGATGAGGCCTCCTATGATGATTATGCTTTTTGAACCAGCTCCACATATGCTCCATATCTCTCTTTTATGTTGAGTCAAGGTACTCTACCTGGATAGTCCTCCAAAATGAATGGAATAAACTATTGTGTTCTTTGTAAACACCTCTGGTCACCATATGATGTAGGCCATGTGTATGTGTTTAACTCCATGGTACCTCCTGCAGACATTGTGTGCATGTACATGCAGGGAAGATAACCATTGGAGGGTCTTATATATCCCTTTGTTTGACTTCACACCCTTGGGAACCCTTGCTAGCATGAGATCCTAGCGATAGATTTATCCTTGACCACCATGAGATGGCTTGAGACACTATGTGACTAGATGTATCCTTGAAATAGCCTAAGGCATTCCCTTGAGGGGGGGTTTGATGGGATATCGCCCCAGGCACACCTTGGGTTCTATGTGTGTGTGCTAGAGGCACAGTTAGATGCCCATAAGCACTGTTAGGTGGTGGTAGATGCCACATAGGATGATTGAGAGATTCTAGGAGCTGATTGAGGAGATGATTGTGGAGCTTGGTGGCTCATGTAGAGATGCCTACAGATGGACCTCACCCTTCTTCATTCTATATGCATTCTCTTGTTTCGTGTTCAGCTTCATGCTTTCCTTTCACTTCTTCAACATTCCTAATATCTAGTGTTAGGTTATTACTCATCTTTGAGGCCCCTTACCTCACTAGTGTCTTCTTCTACATCTAATAAGGCTTTTATTTGAGTCTACTCTTGTGTGCTAACTAAAAAGTATTTTATTATAGGTTTAGAGAGGGGAGGGAAAGGACGGATCACATTATTTTTCTCACATTCGTAAATGATTAGTTGAGACTCACTTTTACCAATTGATATGTGATTTTCTTTCATGCATATGAGTTATGTTGCTTTGGCCATTGGAATTTAAATGTGAAATCAAGGAAAAACTAATAGCATATCCCACCTAAAGGGTTGAAATAATTGAGTTAAGCTAGGTGGAAGTAATTTTTTATGAATCAAGAATAAAGTCACCACATAGTGACCATGCTTAAGATCAACCGCTACCAGAAACCTTGTAGATAAGATAGTGTGGCAAACTTGACGTGGAGGCATTGCCACATGGGTACCAAAATCAATCTAGCAAAACCTAATGACAAAGCTTGCTTGGGATCATATAGGTATACCTACTAGAGGATATCTCAATTGAAAAAAAAATGCCTTGGAATTGAGGAAATAGACGGGTTTCTTACATCAAACTAGGAAGGTGACCCACTACTACCCATGCTTAATAGTGGACACCCATCAAGGATTGCTAAAATACCCATCCGGATCCAGATAAAATATGTATGATCCAAAAAGGTATAGGCTTAAGGTTGTAACTTTTGGGATAAGCCATAACTGCTGAACATGTAATCAGCACAAGGTGCGAGGAGGAGATCTGAAAAACACAAGGTGCAAGGAGGAGGGGATCTGAAAAACACACAGAGAATTATCTAAGTGAATGTGTTCTGAAAGTTATTGAAATCCGAATTACAATCTTATCATGCCTATCTGCTTGTTGGGTCTCTCTGATTATCTTTTCCTAAGTCTCTTAGTCCAAAATGAGAGAGAGAGAGAGAGAGAGTTTTTCTTGAGTATGTGTTAAGGATACTTTTGAGTAAGGTGAGAGATCCACGGAACGAAAATGCCGAGTACTCAACCCCGTTAACACTGGCGGTCTTGAACTCAATCAAGTTTAGCGATTGAAGGACTAGATGAATGCCACCCCCGCGCTGTTGCAATTGCAGAGGAGAATGCTATGCGATCTCACGAGAAATCAGCGCTCACACCTGCAGAGATCAAGGTTGATGTTGCGATTCAGCTGATTCCAAGAAGGCGCATGGAGAAAGAAGCAAACACAATCAAGGAGGCAACCCGAAAGACCAAAAAGCTTACTACTTGCCACCACAAGGGAATGGGGAAGTGGAGACGAGGCGAACAAGCTTCTGGTGCACATCTTGTACAAATTTGTCAAGAAGGCAACAGAGAAGGAGTCGGATGACTATCAGATGGAATTACAAGCACTATTCAACGGCGGTTTGTCAAACTAAAGTTACAACGATCGTTGTTCCAAAAACTCGAAAAAAAGCGAGTTTTGACATTTCCGATAATGGACATAACAGGTATGGTTTCGGAGTTAAGTGGGAAAAAATGTAAGAATGACAAAGCACATGCAGGATAATGAATGTCGGAGAACAGACATGACGAAGATTCCATTTCACAAAGAACACGTCTACAAGTTCGACTCCAAAGAGAGTGAACACTAACGGCAAAGCAATGAATAAAAAATCACTAGAGGTGAAATTGACCCTGAAATCCCACTATGGGACGAGAACCAGGTCCAAACGGCGTCCAGGGAGGACAACGAGACAAAGACCCCGAAAGATCAATACAACATTCAATCGGAGATTGTCGCGGAGCTGGGTTCGAAAGAGTGGAACAAACATTGAGGATATACCAGCCGACCTTCCTGTACTCTAGAATCCTGACAACATTGCTCTAGAAAACAAGTGACAAAGCAAGCCCATGAAATCGGACGAAAGATCTGACGAAGAAAGTGCAAAAGAAAATAATCAGAAATTTGATCAAAACCTAGACGAAGAAAGAGACACAGACACAAAGCCATAGCTAGAAATCAACAATCAGGGATATTACACAGTTCCAAACAGCCCAAGAGAGGAGGGTGAAGAACCAAACGGAGGAGCACTAGTCAGTCCACCGAGACTTCCACAACCACCGGTACCACCAATGGAGCACCCAAATGTGGCCCGTTTGAAATGTAAGTTTTCAGAATTTCGGGGGGAAACAAAAGGAAGATCCAGACAATCACGTGGCTTAATTTAAGACACGATGGCACGCAAGTGGCTTCAACACTTTGTTCCAAGACCAAGAAAAGCTCCAACAGTTCATTGGATTGCTTGTGGGAAAAGCAATGAGATGGTTCACCGCATATGGAGTGGCAAACTTTGCAACATACAATGAGCTCAAGACGTCATTTCTAGAAAGATTCAGAACGGAGAAGACTCCAAGTGATGTCCGAAAAAAGTTGAGGGAAATGAAACAGAAAAAGCTATCGGTGGAGGATTATGCTTAGCAATTTCTTAATTTGAATGTGAGACTCACACCCACGAAAAGACCAACACTAGAAACAATGGCAGAATATTTCTGCAAGGGACTTCAATCAAAAATCAAAAGCGTCGTTATTGGCGGGATGGCACTTTCAGCAGAGCAAATAATGGATTCAACACTCTCAGAGAGACAACCAAACACGCAGAAAGGAGAATTGGCACAACAAAGAAAAGAGGTCCGATTTTGGATCCAACACAAGCAATGATGACTCCGATGAAAAGAAGAAGAAGAAGGTACCAAAGAAATATAAAAAGGAAAAGGTAAAAGAAAAGAAACAGAAGTCAAAGTCGAAAAAGACCTCAAAATGGTAAGAAATAGCGAAACTGGTGGAGCAAAAACTCCAGAGTCTAGGAATGACAAAAAAACCAACCACAATTTCAGTGTGGTTTTCATATAAAGAATCACCCCAGAAAGGTGTGTTGGTATAATCCCAATGCACGGACAAATCAAGGCCAACAGCCACCATGAATCCCAACAATGGGAGCTAATGTGATCTCCAGTGGGGCGAATGCTGCAGAAGAAGCGCAACGGATGCAACAACAACTGCAACAAGGCAATTGGAATCAACAAAGAAAGTGGAACCAACAAAGAAATCGGGGTCCAAATTCCAAAGAATGTGGATATTGCTAGGCGTGAGAAGAGCACAAACCGGGACCAAACTTCCCATCATGGGTGTAGCATCGGTTGGAGAGGGGGTTGACAATCACAAGATACCCATCCCAAAACCAACAACAGAATCAACAGTAGCCTCAACCACTGCCACAAGCCAACGCGGTAATAATTCAAGAACTGCCAAAAATCCCACAGCAAGGAGGGACGTGCTTGGCAAGGAATCAGAAATGGGGATTAGATTTCATAGGTCTGATAAAGCCTACGACACAGATCACAAGGAATCACTACATTTTGGTGGCAACAAATTACTGCACTAAGTGGGTTGAGGCACAAGCACTTAGAGATAACTCCTCGATCAATATGACAAAATTCTTAAATCATCAGATTGTAACCCATTTTGGATGTTTGATTGAGTTGGTATCGGATCAGGGAGGCCACTTCTTGGGAAGGGTAGTAAAGAACTAACGATAATTCACATGATTGCACATAAAGTGGCATCAACATATCACCCACAATGTAATGGGAAGGCAGAAAGCACCAATAAAACAATTAAACACATTTTGAAAATGACAATGTCAAAAAACAAGAACTAGGATACCTAATTTGATTCAACTTTGTGGGTGGATCACAGCAAAAAAATTAGGTCCACAACAATCAGTGGAATTTTGCAAAGAGCAACTCGCATACCTCAAAGAAGATCAGATAAAAAGCCAATATACAACATAAATAATTCAGTCATGCAGACAGGCATGGGTGAGCAGGAACATAAAATATTGGTTGTTTAAAGAAGGGGACTGGGTTTTGATGTTCAACTCTAAGTTGGGAAATTCTTGAGCAAATTGATGTTAAGGTATGATGGCCCTTAAAATCATTGAGGATATTGGTCAGGGAACGTTCCGATTAAGGGATATGCATGGTTTTATCTTGCCCAAACTCGTAAATGGATTCTAACTCAAACCTTTTCTCAATCTGCAGAATACATACAATGGGTCAAAAATAGTCAGATCAGTTTGGAATGAATCCGACAAATCGGAGTTTGAGTCCGACAGTTTGGATCTGGTCAAAAATTGGAATCAGGCCTACATTTTGCATATGTCAGTCCGATATCTCAGGATTATAAAAGTTACCATCAGTACTCAAAAGGGTGACAGTGAGGGTTCGCACATGTGGAGGCTACCTTTCAAAAATTCGTGCTCCCATTGTGTAAATTCTCACAATCTCTATGATTTCATCCTTCAACGCAAGTCTATATTCCTGATTTCCGTCAATTGCATTGGAAACCACTCCAACTTCCTCAGCATGCGAGATGCATTACGTAATCTCCTTGAAGATGAAAAGGACCCTTTTGAGGAGAAAGCTCGAAGTAGTTTGACAAGCTTGAGAGTAGTCAGAATAGGATTTGACCCAAGCATGAAGAAGCTTAGAGTCACATGGGCAGCACGATTGTCACTGAGAAGTCAAGCCCCATGAAAATGATCAAACAACAAGAAGAACAAACCGTGGAGTCACCCATGAGCAATAAGAGTTGTCTTTAGATACTCCAGCTCACTTTATGGATTTTAAATTCAATTTAGATGATGGAATGATGCAAAATGCAATTTGGTTGCACAACATGCGACGACATTCATATCACAAGCTTCCATGGTGGACATGGGCAATAAATATATGGAAGCAAAAGAACAATTTCACCGTCTTAAGAGCACGGGGAATAATTTGACACGAAAAATGCCAATCACGCCAAAGTTAATTTTCAAGGTGTTCCAATTTTCGTGGGATCCAGAAGCCCTAATGAAACCTCCAAATAGATATGCAGACGAGATTATGATGAAAGAATTCAGCCCATGGGTTCACTCAAAGGGCTTTTTTCTAGTGAAAAATGCATAGGGAGAACAACGAAGGAGCAATGCTATTGGTTTCTAGAGAGGGTTTTGCTTCTGACAAAATATGATTATTTCTCCCTAAATAATTATGTGCTAATGCATTGCGCCAAAACTGGCCATGGAGTGAATTGGGCACATATTTTCACAGACAAGATTTTGGAGGAGATCACCAATAAGGACAAGAGGAGAAGCGTCCAACATAGCAAGCTTCGTTCGATCTTGTTTGCACTATTAATCTAGATTCCTAATGTCCTGGGCATGTCCCATTTGGGTTGAGTTCTTGGTTGTCCCTTTTGGGTTGTGTTCCTAGACTCCCTTTTTGGCTCAACAATGTTATGGCATGAATCACCCTTGCAGAGCTAGTAAACATGGCAATTTGTTATTGAGATGCAATGCGGTAATAGAAGATACCAAAAGATGAAAGAACCTATTGTTATAATGCAAACCAATCATAGATTATTTTTCGTTATAGTCAATATTGAGCTATCTTCTTTGCAAGTTGTTGCACTCTAGTGTATATCTTTTCTTCCCTAATGAGAATATAAACAATCCTCACTAATATGCTTTAAAAAATAAAGATTCATTTTCTTTACCACTCCATTTGTTCGTATTCGCAAAGTTTGCATTCTATCCATGAAGGTATCCCAAAGCTATTTGGCATCCATTCTCCTCATTGTCACAAATGCCAAACATTCATATGGCTAGTTGATTGGCTCATTTTCACAAAGTTTATAAAAGCTCACGCCATCATCTCACAAGAATGAGCTATGCACAGGAATAAAAAGAATACTAGCAATAGTAAGAGCAAGATATAAATGTAGTCTCGTAAAAGCACTCTAGCATAATAAACACTTTACCAAAAGTATGTGCCACAAAGAAAATGTGCTCGATATCAAGCAAATGGATGAGGGATGAAAGAAAATTTGATTCTCAAAGAAAGAAGACTAAAGGAAAACTTGAACATGTGATTGGGTGAATGAGCTTGTTTATGCAATACTACTAGAATGTACAAAGTGTTTGACTCTCTAAGAAAGGGCAGGAAAGTTTGTTTGGAGTGATTGCTTGAAGGGAACACTATGACAATGCATTGTTTGTATGTGAATAGGTAGCAAAGATTGTTGAAAGAAGATAGCACATGAATTCAAAGAAAGGCTTTTATTTTCTTTATAGAGATTGGAAAAGTTTTACATAGTAAACACCTCCACACCTCCCCATAAGTCTTTGTTCCCCGAGCAAAGCTCTATTGCCCTTGCCCGATGATGCACATTGGCATTCGAATGTTCCAATGACGATGGTGATGGTGGTGTTGCAAGGGAGTTGGGCATAGCGTGTCCAATGCGTTTTCCTACAATTGATTGGCAAACAATGCTTTGTTGTCCATTTGTACCCAAAGACGGGGTTCTTGCACTGCAGGCACAACCAAAGAAGTGGGTCCTTAATTCTCTTGAGGAGAGTTCCTTGGCATCAATTTTTTCGAGATGTCCTTTAAACTACCTTGCCCCCCCCCCCCCCCCCTCTCTCTCTCTCTCTCTCTCCCTCTCTCTCTCTCTCTCTCTCTCTCTCTCTCTCTCTCTCTCTCTCTCATTGTTCCCTCACTCTCTCTCTACCCTTCTCTCCCCTCTCTTTCTCCTACTCCCCACTAAGTTCCCTTATTTTCACCCTCCTAATTTCCCCCAATTTTTCATATTTCTTGCCTAATTTTCCCCCATATTTTTTCCTACCTTTTTCTAAAAATTTTCATGATTTTTATATTTTACCTGTTCGGGCACACTCATGTCCAAACTTTTGTACAATGGATAGGCAAATGGGTACTTGACGATGTCCCCTTGAAGTAGACACACCCAAAGAAGTGGGTTCTTGTGCAACAAACACACCCAAAGAAGTGCGCCCTTCATCGATTTCACGGAAGCACAAATCTTAACCCAAGATGATTTCATGTTGAGGGCCAACAAGAACAACATCTAGACATAATTAAGCCTAAGCTCAAGAGAAGTTTGATGCGCAAGGACCTGGTCAATGCCTCTAATTTATTTCCTTGCATGTTTGCAATCTTATCCTACATCACCTTCAGTAGTTTGGCCATTAGGCACATTTGACTATGCCCTCTCTACATGCTTCTTCCCACCTGCAATTTGTTTGGTTGTCTCTGCGTTCTCAGTTTGTTCATGACCTTAAAGGCCGCTTTCTTCTCAATTTACTGCACGGGTAGGGCACAAAGTCTACTAGCCGTGGCATCGTGTTCCTCTGTCTCCTCCACCATGTCTTCATGTCTTGAGAATACCTTGACCCTTCTATGCTAGTGATGGCTCCACTTCAAGCAAAATGTCATGTGCTTGCATGGATTCAACACTCTACACATTCTTCATGCCATCCGTAGGTCCATCCTCCCCAATTGCCAACGAAAGATTCATCGTCCACAAGGATTGAAATATGTTTGGTTGGGCCCTAGGCCTTATCCTAAGCAAATCTATTCAATGTCCAAATAAATACTAGTGCTTACTTCATGGTGCAATTTGGATCACGTACCACCATCTTGGATCAGAACGATCCGGATGAAAAACCACCTATATTGAAGATGGGTGCCAAAGGCCATTAATTATATATATGAAATTATGCTTAAGTACATGTATCAATGGATCTTTAAAAATGAATGCTTTGATTAATTAAATCATTAGTATGCACCTACTCATAGTGCTCGGGAAGAATAAAAGTATCACTTTCATTGGTCCAAAGTTTGGTGGAGTCTATTTCAAAGAAATCGCTACTGTGTTTTCTCACTGTCGCATGGGGACCATTGTAAATAGTTCTAAACCATTCTACATCAAGAATGAAAATACTAAATTGTCTGAAATCAACTTCATAGATTTCACGTATGGTTCCACAATAATCTAACTATCAAGAGTTTACAACAAATTTTTTTTAGTGAATGCATACTTTGTGAATGAGACACAATACTTGCTAGAGATCTACACTTCCTTTGGGCGCAAGGAGTTGTTTGCCTCACAATTGCTTGAAATATGTAAAGACGTGGGATATTTCCTCCACTAGCATTAATACAACATATTGTAAACATTCACCCTTTGGATTTCTAGATCAAACCTTTGACGTCCTTAGCTCTTTGCTTGGCAAGCACCCGCATCCCTCCAACTCAACCAGTTGGACACCTAGTGCGGATTGCTAGCATCAACTTAAGCGGATGTTAAAGAAGAAAAAGTGGAACTATTGCACCCATAGAATCAATTATTTTTTTCATGTGGATCCCTCTAACCCTTTTCATAGGAAGTTAGTTTTCTCTTATTACTCCAAAGGAAGGGGAAGTTTTCAAGGCACGTGTTTGGGATTCATCACTTAGTACCTCTCCTAATGCATGAAGAATTAAGCTCCACAAAATAACATAAGACATCAACAAAAGAAACTTGCATAATTGCATGACAAGCATGTGGAAGACGTAGCTCTTGGTGACCAGATTTAAGGGTAGATGACGTTTAGGGAAGATAGGGTTATCAAAAGGGTAGATGACGTTTAGGGAAGATAGGGTTATGCTTGATTATAGTCCATAGCCAGCTAGTATATGTTTAGGAGGATCAAAGACTAGTAAGGCAAGGTAAATCAACATATGTATCCCAATATAAACAAAAATAAAATATCCTTCTCTCTCTCTCTCTCTCTCTCTCTCTCTCTCTCTCTCTCTTTTGCTTTCTTGTCTACTCCCTCCCTCAAGATCCCTCAAGATAGACCTTTTTTTTTCTCTCTCTCATTTACTCTCTTGTCTCCTCCACCGTTTTTTGCCAAGAAGAGTACTTTTTACATACACCGTAATGTGCTTTCACCCACCATGTACTTTTCAAATGTTTATGGTAGAAACCTTCAAAGAATATTTGATCAAGTTTATTGCTATTTACCTAGATGATTTCTTTGTATACTCAGCTATCTCCATTCATTTAGTTTATTTTGATATCTTTGTTCACTTAGTCTATTTGGGGAAGGTATTTGATAGATGCAGACAGGTTAGTATTTCATTGAACCCTACTGTAAGTGTATTTGTGTCCAAGTTGGTGTTCTAAGGATGCCATTAGAACTAAGCCAGGGAAGATTAAGGTGATAAAAAAGGATGCTCCACCATGAAACCTTAAACTAATTGAGGTCTTTTGTTGGGTTTATCAATTTTTACAAAAGATGTATTTGGGATTTTTCTAAGATCACAACTGCATTGTATGAACTCAGTAAGAAATATATAAATTTTCAATGGGCACCCAAGTCATCTAATGCCTTTCATACATTGAAGAAGCATGCTTCTAAAATGCCCATTCTTAGGTAGCCAAGTTGGGATGCTATTTTCCATGTTCATGTGGATTCTTCTAATTACGTATTTGGGATTATATTAGCACAACCTAGGTGGGAAGCTAGATTACCCGGTTTATTATACAAGCAGGCTGATGACTCAACTCAAGTGCAACTATAGCACAGCCAATCACGAAGCAGTTGGTACGGTTTATAGTGTAGCAAAAATTTAGACACTATTTGCTCAAAAACTAATTCATTTTCCATGTCAATCATTGGGCCTTATTGTACATTATCAACAAAACAAAGATTCATGGAAGATTGGTGAGGAGGAAGTTGTTACTTTGAGAATTTAATTTTAGGATTATTCATAAACTTGGGAAATCACATGTAGGAACTATTTATTTGTCATGTTTTCCAACATAAGCATATGATAGGTGTAACCAATTATCGAGAGCCAATTTATTTGCAGGTAATTTAACTGAAACATGCTCCCCTACCTTTCATTAGGCACGTTTTTTGAGCTTATAACAAAGGATAAGAGCATCTAGCTAGCCATGAAAGCTTGGAAACATAGCTCAATAGGTGGGCAATTGTATTGTGAGGGTGTCGATGGCATCCTACATAGATGGGTGTTGCTACACAAATGAACTCTAGTACTTGATGAAGCTCATAATGGGCTTGCTAGATGTAATTTTACTAGAGACCTCTTTGCTCAAAAAGTATTACAAGCTAGATTATGGTGGAGTACTCTATTTAAAGATTTACATGCCCATTGTGTTCAATATGATGCTTGTTAGTGCACAGGAAAGATGCTACCCCAACTGATCATATGCCTTTGCAATAGAGCAAAGCATGGGAAGCTTTTCAACATTGGGGCTTTGACTTCATTGGTCCTTTTAAAATTACAACTGATCACAACATATACATGATTTTTGCCACAAATTATGCCACTAATTGGATTGAGGATAAAGTAGTGAGAGAAAATACAGCTTGGACTACATCAAAGGTCCTTTTTGAAAATGTTATATGCAAATATGAATTCCTAGTTGAGTTTTTCAATGTGATCAAGGTACTTATTTTATGAATGAAGTATTTGAGTTATCAACTAAAGAGTTTATGGTGGTACACTGAGTGGCTATAACATGTTATTCACGGTGTAATGGTGGATAAGTCAAGTCCGCCAACAAAACTCTAAAGTTAGTGCATACTAAAACGGTCAATTCCAATCACACGGATTGGGATACAAAGTTGCATGCTGCATTGTGGGATTATAGAATATCTTACAAGGCAACTAACCTCAATCCATTTCATATGGCATTTGGTTTAGAAGTTGTAGTTCCATGGGAATTCTGGTTTTGAGTTTACGCATTGTTATTGCTAATCATCATCTTGGTGAACCTTGCCATGGTTTGATGTTTTGAATGCAGCGGTAGCACAATAGTTGTGGAACTCATACAAGGATGAGACCCATAGTATCAGTGTTCCTTGCAACCCATTCAACCTGAGCAAAAATACGGAGTACTCAACCCCATTAACAGGGATGTAAGTAATAACTTGCCTAAAATTCTACATTGGGATCTAGAGTTTCATTGCAAAAATTTAGTAGATTTGTTTGCATTTGTCCTCTTTCTAGATTTTAATAAAGACCTCAAAAGTTAGGGAGGGCCAATTGGCACCAATTGTTGTAGGTTTGAGGCCATATTGAGCCTAATTAAATGGCGATTGATTATCTGCCATTGGTGTTAATGTCCTACTCTTTTGTATTGAGGTTAATGCTCCTTGTAGGATCATCACTACCGATTGTGTCTTTGAGGTAGCCATTGGATTGTCTCCATTAACATGGCATAAAGCTCTTTCTTTTCTTACAAGACGTATTATTGTTTCTTTAGTGAACATATACTGTATAGAGTGTAAGAGACATGGACAAGAGAGATCACATCCTTTGGTATCAAAGATTGATTAGGAAGGGGGTTTTCCTAAGTTTTCTTTTATAATCCTAGCAAAAGTATGTTGTATTTCTCTTGAGTTAACCCTAGGTCCTCTTCTTCACTCTAAAGGTGTTTTATTATATTTAAATTATGATTGAAACCTAAGGAAGAAGTTTGTAGTTTGATTATTGACCCAAAAGTAGTTGGAAATTCAAATCCTTGGGATTTAGGTGGGGATGGTCTGACACAAAAAATGCAACTAATCAGTCAGAAGATACTTGATCCTGTTGGAAAAACTAGGGCCACAAAGGTCAAAACTCTTAAAGGACCATGACCGCACCGATTCCTCATCCCTTTGGATACCTAAACACCAAGCATTAGATGCAATAAATGGAGCACCTATCTACACAAGTTGGGACCAGAAAACAAGCTTCAAAACCCTCCTACATCGAAAATGAGCAAGGAGTTTGCCCAAATCCAAAACGGATAAAAAACCATAGATGAAAAAAAGTTTCATCCAATGAAAGTCAAAGACAAAGACTCCTCAACCAAAAATGGGTACCTAAGAAGGAGCAAAGGCAAGAAGCAAGTCAAACACATCTACATTTTATATTGGCAACTTGCATGGACAAAGACAAAGACAAATCCCCTTAGGCAAAAATGGGTACCTAATAGGTACCTAAGAAAGAGCAAAGGCAAGAAGCAAGTCAAACACATTTACATTTTATATTGGCAACGTGCTTGGACAATCCTTCAAGATAAAAAATGGAAATAAATATAGCAGAGCAATCAACATTGTCATCCCAAGCATAAGATGCATAAAGTTCTAGTTACCTTTGACTTTTATTACTAAACATGACTACACAATTTTGTAACTAGACAACACAGCTCTAAGAAGCTAGTAGGGTAGAAATAAGCAATCACTAGCCCTAGCTTATGGACCCATTGTATATGGCTGACTAGTAGGAGGAGGATAGAAACTAATAGTACCCATACATTGGCTGATTTTTAAATCATGTAGTGGATAGCACACAACACAGCTATTGGAAGATGGCATGGTAGAACTAAGCAATCCCTAACCCTAGCTTGTGGACCCCATTATACATAAGTCATGTAAGCCACCGCCAATATGGTTGACTCGTAGGAGGAGGATAAAAACTAATGGTACCTGTACATTAGCTTGTGGACCCCATTGTACATAAGTCATGTAAGCCGCCAATATGGCTGACTAGTAGGAGGAGGATATAAACTAATGTAAGCGGCTAATATGGCTAGCTAACTAGTAGGAGGATGATGAAAACTAATGGTACCCGTACATTGGCCGATTTTGAACTTATGCACTACATGAGCACACACTATTAGCTTTACATTTTAGTTCCATACAATAGAAATCTCCTAGAAAATCCACCGTTGAGCAAATTCAAGAAAACTCACACATATGTGAGTTTGAGACTCTCTCCCTAGAATGAAATCTTAACAAATCATGTGCCTTAGTCCTTCCTGGTAAAGGGTCTTTTAAGAGAAGCCATAATGAAAAAGTGCACAAAATTGTGCGAGTTATTACTAAATCCCCATATGGCCATGCATCCTACATGGAACCCGAGGATGTAGTAAGGGAGAGACCTTCAAAGCTTCACAAGAAAGAATCTTTATAACATAAGAATCATGCAAGGATTCTTGTGAACTTTGACAATACATCGTATTGCAAGACAAAACCTTGGGAAAAATCTATGAGTTTGTTAAGAACCTATTGAGATTGTTCCAACTCACAAACTCATACCTATGTTTTAGTTTCGAGCACTTCATCTGTCTTACATGCCAAGGGCCCCATCATCCTCAACCCTAAACTAAAGAGGGAGCCCCCCTATAAAAGACAAAATCTTGAAAGCTCCTCACAAATCACCTCCATCTTGTATGCTCAAACTCACTCACCTCACTCTCTCCATACTTCGTACTCCTACTTTACTCTCTTATCACTAGACCTTGAATCGGTCCTCATTAACCTCAAGGAAGAGCTCTCCCCTCCATTCTCCATCTTTAAGAATTGGAAAAGTTGGATATTTGCCCTATTCAATTCTTCATGAAACCTTTGGTTCAACAAAATTATTTTGAAGATATACACCATAGACATTTCGAAAAAAATCAATGGCATATCTTTTGCTATCAATCTTCAAAGTATCATGCTTGTCAAAAAAATGTATTATCCCAACATAAGGTCTACTCTATCTAGATTCCTTACAAGGAAAGGTAGCTCTTTCATGTACTCTTGAATCTATAATGGAATACTTTGAATCTTTTAATCCCGAATTTGTCCTTTTCTCAACACCGTTTGCATGCTGTATAAGTGGTTGGTAGATGTTGTTGGGATTTAGAGTCTCTGGACTAGTTTATGACCATTGAAATTATGAGTAGAGCCAAGGTAAAAAAGAGTACAAACTTCATGACCTAAGATTGTTCCATTCATTTTGATTAAATCAATAGGTATAGAGTCACAATACTAGGAAAATTCCAAACGAAAATTTAGATGGAAAAGATCATGGACTCACCTATGAGATCTATCATCTAGATTTTTTTACTGGTCTCTGTGGGGAATTCTTTGCTCAAATGGCCCATGTTGCATACATTAGAAACATAAACCTCTTTGTGTGCCTTGGCTAACTTTGCAAGGCCAATTCTTTTCTTCAACAAATACATAGGGTTCGAATTGTCTTTCCTAAAGTAGATAAATTATTTTGCTACTGCTTAAAACCTCCATTGTTTTTCTCTAGTGAGGGAATACTAGATTTGTGAATTGACTTCGTTCTGATACTCTCATTGAATCCCTCTTAAAAACATGTCACAAATTGTAAGTGAATCTATATTAGGAACTCTAGCACTCGAGTCTTGAAATTGTTGGATATAGTGAACCAAAACTCAAGAGTTCATTTGCAAGCTTGTTAGCTTATTGAAATTATCAAAAGCATTGCCATCTTGAATGAACTTCTTACAAAAGACTTCTTGAAATTCATGCCATGTGAGGGGTTTTGTTAAATCTCACCATCATGTAAGAGATTTCCCTTTCAAATACCCCAACATGATAGTTAAATCTCCTTTGCTCATAAAAAAGTACAAATCAAAGTGACTTGTTGATCAATTTCAACCATGAGTCTACATGATCCTCTTGCTTTTCCTTTTTCTCCCCACCAAACATCTCACAGATAAAAGAGGGTTTCCCAAGCACATCTTGTAATTGACGATTTGCTCTATACAAGCACAATCATGTCTCTTAATTGTGATTAAAGAATGTTTTAAAGAAATTTCAAAACATTTGTGCAAATTTATTGAATATTTTTTAATCCCTTTAAAAGAATTAATCCATGAGAAAAAGAGACATACATGATATAGAATTCAAGGTTGTAAGAACTCAAAATGAAAAAAAGTCTATCTCATTTCATCAATAAGAATTTGTGAGACATTATTGCATTTTTTAATAAGAGACATACACGGTATAGAACTTGAGGTTGCAAGGAATCAAAATAAAGAAGAGAATGTCTCATATCATCAACAAGAATTTGTGAGACATGACTTAATGATGTTCATAAGGATTTTTATATAATACCAAAAGAAAAGTTGTTATCTCTTGTTTCATGTCCATATGAAGGAGCTTGATTGACTATTGCTTTCCAACAAAGGTGTTCATGTCTTATGGAGGTTCATTTTGCTTGTAAAAGGGTCACCATAGGATCCACATGCACTTCTTACTTAAATCCAAACTTTTGTTGAGCTTGAAGTTGGCTCCGACTCCATTGGGTCTTGGATGTCATCAACCATCTTATTCATAAGCCATGAGTGCTTTTATGGATAGAGCCATACATTTTCTAGTGTTGTTGGTACATTTCTTTATTTATCTTTGTTAGTCAAACCTACAAAAGATCTATGATACTTTCACAAGGTATCTACTCATATCTATTTTCTTCACCTATATTTTCTTACAGATAGACCCTTACAATTTTATGAACTCAAAAGACAGTCTTGGCAGGCTGATACTATGAGCTCATCCACCAACATGCACTCTCAAGCAACACCTGAGCTCTCATGATCTCCTCATTTTGAGAAGGCAGGTTGCATAAGCATAAGTTTGTCACGATAGATCTTTCATTTCCAAGCTTTGGTAATTCCTTCATTCCATAATTCGCTTCTAAGGCCAATGTATTCGCTAATCCTTTGGGAACATAGTATACCTAGCTATAATTCACATCTAAAGTGGGATTCAAGATTAAGTAGAAAACAATGAGGTCCCGCGGTCATGTATTTTATCTAACTAAACTAGATTTGGAGAGAAGGTTTGCACCTTTAGAGGGGAGGTGGTGCTTCCTATCCCATGGTTCCCCAACTTCTTGATTGCAAGCTGCATGTCCCATTTGGGTTGAGTTCTTGGTTGTCCCTTTTGGGTTGTGTTCCTAGACTCCCTTTTTGGCTCAACAATGTTATGGCATGAATCACCCTTGCAGAGCTAGTAAACATGGCAATTTGTTACTGAGATGCAATGCGGTAATAGAAGATACCAAAAGATGAAAGAACCTATTGTTATAATGCAAAGCAATGATAGATTATTTTTCATTATAGTCAATATTGAGCTATCTTCTTTGCAAGTTGTCTCACTCTAGTGTATATCTTTTCTTCCCTTATGAGAAAAGAAACAATCCTTGACTAATATGCTTTAAAAAATAAAGATTCATTTTGTTTACCATTCCATTTGTTCGTATTTGCAAAGTTTGCATTCTATCCCATGAAGGTATCCCAAACCTATTTGGCATCCATTCTCCTCATTGTCACAAATGCCCAAACATTCATAAGGCTAGTTGATTGGCTCATTTGCACAAAGTTTATAAAAGCTCACACCATCATCTCACAGGAATGAACTATGCACAGGTATAAAAAGAATGCTAGCAATAGTAACAGTAAAATATAAACATAGCCGTAAAAGGACTCTAGCATAATAAACACTTTACCAGAAGTATATACCACAAAGAAAATGTGCTCGATATCAAGCAAATGGATAAGGGATGAAAGAAAAATTGATGCTCAAAGAAAGACAACTAAAGGAAAACTTGAACATATGATTGGGTGAATGAGCTTGTTTATGGAATACTCTTAAAGAAAGGGTAGGAAAGTTTGTTTGGAGTGATTGCTTGAAGGGAACACTACGACAATGATTGTATGTGAAAGGGTAGCAAAGATTGTTTGTATGAGATTGTTGAATGAAGATAGCACGTGAATTCAAAGAAAAGCTTTTATTTTCTTTATAGAGATTGGGAAAGTTTTACATAGTAAACACCTATTATGCTGGTCTGTGCACACCTTGCCGTAAGTCCTTGTTCCCCGGAGTTGGGCGGAGCGTGTCCAATGCGTTTTTGTACAATCGATTGGCAAACAATGCTTCGCTGTCCCGTTGTACCCAAAGACCGGGGTTCTTGCACCGCATGCACAACCAAAGAATTGGGTCCTTGATTCTCTTGAGGAGAGTTCCTTGGCATCGGTTTTGTCGAGATGTCCTTCGGACGCACTTGTGTCCAAGCTTTAGTACAATGGATAGGCAAATGGGTGCTTGACGATGTCCCTTGACGTACAAAGAAGTGGGTTCTTGCGCAGGAAACACACCCAAACAAGTGCGCCCTTCATCGATTTCACGGAAGCACAAATCTTCACCCGAGATGATTTCATGTTGAGGGCCAACAAGAACGACATCTAAACATAATTAAGTCCAAGCTCACGAGAAGTTTGATGCAGAAGGACCCGGTCAATGCCTCTGATGTATTGCCTTGCATGTTTGCAATCTTATCCTACATCACCTTCAGTAGTTTGGCCGTTAGACACATTTGACTATGCCCTCTCTACACGCTTGTTTGGCCGTCTCTGCATTCTCAGTTTGCTCATGACCTTAAAGGCCGCCTTCTTCTGAATTTACTCCACGGGTATGGCACAAAGTCTACTAGCCTTGGCATCGTGTTACTCCACCATGTCTTCATGTCTTGGAAATACCTTGACCCTTCTATGCTGGTGATGGCTCCACGTCAAGCAGAATGTCATGTGCTTGCATGGATTCATAGGTCCTTCCTCCCCAATTGCCAACGTAACATTCATCGTCCACAAGGATTGAAATATGTTTGGTTGGGCCATAGGCCTTATCCGAAGCAAATCTATTCAATGGCCAAATAAATACTAGTGTTATGTTTGGTTGGGCCATAGGCCTTATCCCAAGTAAATCTATTCAATGGCCAAATAAATACTAGTGGATCTAAATCTTACAACATTTTTTTCAAAGTGAATGTTGTGAATGAGACACAATACTTGCTAAAGATCTACACTTGCTTTTTGCGCAAGAAGTTCTTTGCCTCACAATTGCTTGAAATATGTGAAGACTTGGGATACTTCCTCCAGTAGCATTAACACAACATATTGTAGACATCCACTCTTTGGATTTGTAGATCAAACCTTTCACGTCCTTAGTTCTTCGCTTGGCAAGTACCTGCATCCCTCCAACTCAACTAGCTAATATATATTAATATAAAATCTTGGTGAAAGTTTTCAACCTCATTTTTTAGTTTCACAATATTGGTAGAATGTAGTATGTGTACAATTAAGAAGATGAAAGTATCGACATTTGTCCATTTTGAATGCCAATCTTTTTGTCGGATGTAATTTTTTGTTTCTTTCACATCATACTATCTAGTACACTTTGTGTGTACATGTTCACTCGGTACAAATGATGAGAAGTGCCAAATGGGCAACAATTATGATGCATTCGAGAAACGGACTACGTCGGATGGCTCTTCCAACCTAGTCAGATTTCAACAATAAGAAAAAATAATGCCTCTTCATGCGCATGAAGAGGCTAGATAGCCAAATTGAAATACATGATGCCATCAAGGACAAGAATGAGGGTTTGAAAAAGACAATGGAAGAGTAAGCTTCAACATGAAAGTACTTGATTTGGAGGTACACAAACTTTGCAAGGCATCAGAGGCACTTTCGATTCAAATGCTCTAGACTCTAAGGAGTGAAAATACAAACCGCAAGGAACGCCTTGAGGATATGAGTAATAGCTAGGCAAAAGTGGAAAAGTGTAAAGAAATGGAAGCAGGAGCTCATGGCACCAATGACGCACACATGAAGGAAACTGAGACTTGTCCAAGTAGTGAACATGCACAAACTTGAATGATCATTCAAGAGACCCTCGAGGAAGGAGAGAGAAGGATGAAACAAAAATATCAACTTCAAAATCATTGGGGTTCAGGTGGATGTGACCAACCCCTTAGATACAGGCATGATCTTAGGCATGAGCAAGCCTAAATTGCAAATAGATGATGGGTGAGGAAGAATGATTTGAGGGAGGGACCTCTAAGCGTCAAACCCAAGGATGCAAATGTTAGCTTGTCAAGGACGGACCTTCTAATTATCAAAGCATAGTAGCAAAGGTTTCAATTGAAAAAGTGTCCCCTCCTAATTCAAGAGAAATATTGACAAGATCTTCTCATATCCAACCAACTTTTGCATACTCCCATTGTACACCGAAACACTCCATTAATTGAAAATGTCGACTCAATTTTACATCATCATTTTGAATGAGTTTTGAAATTTAGCTTTGATGTCATTTCTTTGGCACTCAATCTTTGTGCACCACAATAGTTCCATTCAAACTATCTCATTAATAAAAACTTACTTTGTTATCTTTCTTTGGTGGTCAAAAACTTCGCACATTGTAGTAACATTGGGACATATTTAAATGCAAATGTATGTGATTAGGCACAACAACAGAGTTCTTTATTAGACAAGGACCTATGGAGAGGCGCGCACACCACAAGCCCGTGGGAAGTAGGGGACCAAATTAATTCAATGCTGAGGGGATGCTTGGAACATGGCAGGACTCCGCCAGCCCGAAAAATATGCAAAAGCTACAAAGAAAGACAATGAGGACAGGGACTTGTTTGGACAATGGCATGAACTTCAAGCATGTAATCGTGCATCTCTCTTATGATCACAATACTACCCATTCACCTAGAGCTCGCAATGAAACTCTTCATGCCTTATGTCTACCTTCCTATACCTTTCAGAAACTCTTTATAAATACAAAACTTCGCAAGTTTTTTGCATCATAGAATATGCAAGACCTAGAATAACATTAGCAAATTTATGTTCCATTGAACCCTTTCATCACAACTGATGGTTCTAATTCTCCTACTCAAGCATTGCGAAATGAATAAAAAGCCTATATCTTTTTCAAGGGTGTATGCAAGGCATGAAACAGCATGCATTTGCGAGAAAGTTATGAGAACAAGGAGTCTAGACAAGTGTAAACATTATAATCTCTAACAGATTCTCAATTTTGGAACTTACACATCTTTCTAATTTTGACTTTACATCACAGACTTTTTAGATAAAACTTATAAGCCCCACTTTAACTCACCCCCCAGGAAACTAGATGACACCAATATACAGTCCCATTAATGCATGATATTTGAATGAGAATGTAGCTTTTTAGCATAACGACTCCATGCTATCAAAGCAGCTAAATAATTGAGCCCACAATGCACCTTGCTACAAATAAGCTCTCGTTCACTTTATAGGTAAGGTCAATTAGACTACATACAGCATATGGACACGGGGAATGCAACCTATACACCCCAAAACTCCTCTTCTGCAATTGGTACCTCATCAGCCAGGACCCAACAAAATTGGCCAAAGCAGGATGGCTAGCTTAGAACATTCCAGCACACAAAAGATTTGACCATATCGATGACTGTAGTACACCCCTTTTGTTACCAATTGAAGTCAAGCATCCTCGAGATGAAGCCTGCACATTGTTTAGATTGCCACAAGCCTGATGTTCGGGCAATTCCATGGACTCTAAATTCATATCCTGGACAGAGCTTACATCTGCAATTACTTCATCCATAGCATCAGGAACATCCATTGAAGAAGAACGCAGTCGTTTGCACGACAATGGACTTGACATTTCTGCAAGCCTTTGTGCAATGCAGTCAACAGACTCTGTCTCTGAAGCTTCACTCCGAATATCAGACCGACCTCTCTTGCTACCAACAGGAACTGCCAAAAGTGCAAGAACCATTTCATTACACCACTGAATGAAACACAACTACAAAGATTCCATAAATAGCCAAACAGGTTGGATAAAATTTTCACCAACAGAAAAAAGGCATTAAAAAACGTCTTCAAAGAAGGTTCTTGCATTGCTGCCTCTAGATTTAGATAAATTTCACTAACCTCCCACAACTGTAGCACCCTGATTCCCTAGAATTTGAGTGTCATAAGCAAAGTCTGTACTCGGGCTCCCGGTAACACCTGTTTCACCATCACAAGAAGAGCACTGGTCTACGTTGCAACCAGAGCAAATCGATCTCCTGCGCGTAAAGAACTTGGTTCAGCGGAAAAAAACGTTTTTAAAAAAGCAAACAGCCACCAAGTTCAATGTTAAATGTTAAAAGGACCTGCCTGTTTTCATCAACTAAGATTAAAAATGAAATCATTTAATAACACATAATATTGAACTTCAGATCTCCTGAACAAAGATATTGCCACCAAAGTGTCACGATCTGTGGCGTATTCCTTTCTCTATACCTTAGACTTATGGATGGTTTGATGAATGGACACTTGTGGAAGGGTATGCCCTTTCGACGGGACACTTCCTATGAGGCACAACCCTTCACAAGAGACATTCTATTAAAGAGACACTCCCATTGTAATGTACCCTCTCATCAAGGGTCACACCCTTCACAAGGGGTACACACCTCTTCATCATGATTGCATCCGTACGCGTACGGTCAGTTTTTCCGTACGGATTCCGTACGGCCGTACGTACGGACGTCCGTACGGATTTCCGTACGTGACTTTTTTTGGGGGTTAAAAAATCGGGATGTGTACCTTATATTGTTGCTGGGCTGCGATGTTCGAAATTCGAATCCGGATTCCGTACGACATCCTTGCGAAGGCTTCCGTACTGTTCATCGTCGACCGACGCTCTGCTTGCAAGCTGGCCGCTGCACACCGACCATTGCTGCCTCAAGAGCCTATTTAGGCTGACGTTTGCTTCTATTTAGGCAGGCTGCAGCCCTTTGCCCTCTTCTAAGCTTCTTCTGCACCTTGCTCAGTGCTGCCCTCTTCTTCAGTCCCGACTCCCGAGTCCCCTCAGCCCTTCACTCTTCTAAGTTCTTCAGTTTGCCCTCTTCTTCAGCACCTTGCTGCCCTCTATTTAGACAGCCCTTTGCCCTCTTATACTTGCTTTGGAGGTGAGTGGTCACCGTACAGTTGCAGCCTGCAGCTTGCCTCTACGCTCTACCTGCTCCAAGTGTCAAGGTAAATGCAATGGCTGCTTTTTTTTCCTGTTTTGCAGCAAGTGCTCTCTCTTTAGTTGATGCCATCTAACAGGGCAGCCTGCAAGGACTTCAAGCCCTCTTTGGAAATTGTTCCTTTGCCCAATGCCTTATTTCTCTTTTGCAAATTTGCAGCTTGCAGATCTACAAATGGGAAGACAAAAAGGACCAGAATGGGAATTTGTAGAGGCCTTGAAGCCTTTGGGGAAGGGCCAATTCACTTGTAAATGTAAATATTGCCCTCATTCATGGGATGGAGGACCGACCCGTATAAGGGCACATTTTCTTGGGCTCACAGGCTTGGGGGTTGACAAGTGTACTGCTCCTCCTGAAAATGTGAAAGATACTTGTCGAAGATTGCAGGCAAAGGTGGCCCTAAAAACTGCTGCAAAACAGCTTGTTGAAGATGTGGCTGATTTGGGAGATGCCTCAGTGAGTGATACTGCAAGTGGAAATGCATCTGGCAGTGCATATGAGCCAAAGCAAAAGAAGTTGAAGACGTCAAAGGGAACCTTGGAAAAGGCATGGGAGTCACAAGCACGGAAGGATGCATACATTGCTCTCCGTCGTTTTTTCTTTGTAGAGGATATTCCTCATTGGAAGGTGAGGAGCCCTTATTTTTTGGAGATGGTTCGTGCCATTGGCCAAGTTGGGCCTACCTTCAAGCCTCCATCCTACAATGTTTTGCGCACAACGGAGCTAACTAATGAAGCAGTATGCATAGATCAAGAGATGCTACGGTTTCGGCATAAGTGGAAAAAATATGGCTGCACCATAACTTGTGATGGTTGGTCTGACACTCGACGCCGGCCTATAATCAATATTATGGTCTCATGCATATATGGTTCAGCCTTCTTGAAGTCCGTGGACACAAGTGGGCAGTATAAGTCAGGGGAGTACATCTTTGGGATACTGAAAGATGCCATTCTTGATGTTGGGGCTGAAAATGTGGTGCAGGTGTGTATGGACAATGCATCTAACTGTGTGCGCGCAGGAGAATTGGTGGAGGAAGAGTGGCCTCACATTTTCTATACTAGATGCACATGCCATTGCCTTGACCTCTTGTTTGAGGACATTGGAAAGCTTCCATGGGTAAAGCCAGTGTTGGTACATGCTAACATGATTGTGACATTTGTTACCCGGAAACACACCGTGTTAGCAATGTATAGAAAATTCAGCAAGAAGGAATTGGTGAAGCCAGCACAAACACGGTTTGCTTACATGTTTATCATGTTAGCAAACTTGTTGGATGAGAGGGTATACAATGGATTGCGTCGCATGGTTGTCAGTGATGAGTATTGCAAGAAGAAGGTGTCACGCACTGTGAAAGCACAACAGGTGTCTTCTATTATATTGGGTGCTTCATTTTGGCAAGATGCAAGACTCATTGTGAAGCTTTGTGCACCTATTTTGAAGATCCTTCGCCTGGCTGATAGGGAAGGGGCTACCATGGGACTTGTATATGAACTCACTGATCGGATGGTCGAGAAGATGGCAACTATTGATGGGATTGAATCCTCAAAGCTGGCTGATGTTAGAGCCTTATGTGTTGACAGGTGGAATATGATGCATTCTCCATTGCATGCGGCAGCGTTTGTTCTCCATCCTATTTGGAGAGAGAAAAATCCAGATAGTAACAAGGAGGTGCACGATGGGTGGATGGATGCCATAGAGCGGTACACCAAGTATGATGTTGACAGCCAAGGCACCTTATGTGATGAGTTGGATATTTACAAATCCATGTCAGGCACATTTGCTCGTGCGATTGCAAAGGATGAAAAGAGAATGCACCAAGGGGTAAAATGGTGGGAGACATTTGGGGCTCACACACCAAATTTACAGCGGTTAGCTCTTCGAGTGCTCTCGCAAGGCACATGTGCTTCTCCTTGTGAGAGGAATTGGAGCACATTCTCTCTTATCCATACTAAAAGAAGGAATAGGCTGCTTCCAAAGAATACCGAGAAATTAGTATACATCCATACTAATTTGCGTCTCATTTCCAAAATCAAGGAAAGGGGATTTGAGAAGATAGAAGTGACCCTAGAAATGATCAACAAGGAGAAGGATGATGATAGGCTGCTAGCGAGGCAAGCAAATACAGAGGGAGAAGACATTGCAGCCCCTATTGTTACACTTACAGGAACGATGGATGTTGCTGCAGCTTCAAGCAGCTCTAGTCTTTTGGAGTTCCATGGCGAGGCAGATGAGGATGATAGTGATGAGGAGGAGGAGGAGGATGAGGAGGGTGCAGGCATTGATGCAGATGATGATGAGGATGAGGATGAGCAAGAGGATGAGAATGAAGATGCAGCTTGAGGCTGTGGCACACTGGCAGCCTTTTCTTTATGATGTTTTGCCTTTCATGTTTTGGTGTAGTTACTAATACGGTGTACCTACTTCCTTTGAAGTTTGATCATGATGTTTTGGACCTTTTGAAATTTGGTGTAGTATTGATTATTGATCTATGATCTATGATTCCATCTATGATGTATCAAAATCTAGAATCCAGATGACTACGGTCTCTGGAGGCTGGAGTCTTTCATGAATGAAGAATCACGATTCACGACTCATGACTCATGACTCATGATTGACGACTTTAAAATTAATACAATTATACAAGTTTCAAGTTTCAGTTTAATACCTCTGTGTCAATTTAATGTGTACAATGATCAATGATCAATCTATATTTTTCTGAAATTTTTTGGATAAAACTAGGGTCACGTATGTTTCAGCCCCAAGGGCTGAACCATACTCCAATCATACTTCCGTACTCGTATGACGTATGCGTATGGTAACGTATGGAAAAAACTATGCTCTTCATGCACATACACTTTGGAGTACACACCTTTTCATGTATGACTCTTCACTCTCTATATAAGAGAGGCCCAACTGTATGGATGACACACTACAGACACTCAAGCAATACAAATATTCCTTGTTCTATGCTATTTCAGTCTCCTTTCTGTTCCTTAGCACATTTCTAAATATAGTAAATCTAGGATTTCTTACAGTGGTATCAGAGCAAATTTCGCTCCTGCCTGTAGGAAATGCCCCCCACCTTCTAGCGCCTATTAGAAGGATATCCACGCATGTTGTGCATGGAAGAGATGGAGAGAATGAGCGTAAAAATTTTTAGCGCCAACCCCACCTAAAGTCATCAATGGCCTCTCCATCTCCCTCACATCATGAGTTGATGCGAATGGACATGACAAATGAAAGCCTCCTCCTTAAAGCATGGAAACCCCTGGTAATTCCCCAGTCCCTTCAAGGACACCTCAGGCATCATCTATCACACAATATCGTGTTCAGATTACACAACCAGCCCATTTCGGAGCTTTTGCATCGTGGGTCTTCTGTGTCACATGCCCTTCCAGTGACTTGGACCACATCCTATACCTTCTACGTGAGGCACCTCAATTACATTACTTCCTCAGCACAGTCCAAGTTGTGTTCCACGCGACACGTAGATACCCAGAACCCGGTATTCCTAACGAGTTTGCTGTCCATCTTTGGAGAGAGTTTACCCCTCAGCTTCAGCATCTCCAGGGTACTCTCCACCTCTTTCAGCTCCCAGATATCCTCCTGCACAGGTTGTACCTTCCCCAAGACAATATTTACACTCTAAAGTTAATCCTTCTCCTGAATATCCTCCACTCCCGACAGCAGCTCCTTATTCCTTGTCAGATCCGTGGACTCTGTAACCTACCCCTGTACTCTCACGAGCAGTAACACCCACTTCAGCATCACCAATGTTACCTCAGACAGGACCTTCTTTACCAGATTTCCACGGCTGGTTCCATGCTCCTTCTCTTGCCCCTCCAACATGAGCAACCTCAGGGAGCAGCCCAAATTTTCTTCCAGGAATAGTACAAACTAGAGCACAGGTTCGTGCTCTTCTCACAGGGACCTCGGATATGTCGCAACGCTCGCGTGCAACCTCTCTGCAGATAAGCGACTCAAGTCCAAAAAAGACCCCTGAAGTCAACTTACAAGGCGAAGCACTACTTCAACTTCAAATTTCTAAGCTTCAAGACAGCATCTCTGACTTGCTCCCGAAAGTCCAACAACTCCAAGATTCTCGCAGTAACACACATACAGAGGATGACGTGACGCCACTGGACGACTATGTGGACTCATTCCCACCTGAGGTAGAAAACACTAAACTCCGTGCCCTTACTGCTTACTCCAAGCTTCCAAAACTAAAAGACTTGACATTAAACTTCCGGAAGCCTACACCGGTCAACGAAATCGCCAACCAGTTGACCAATGGCTCGCAAAACTGCGCATGTACTTTGATACTGTTGACCTCACTGAAGGCAAAAAGATTGCCTTAACAGCCTCCCTCCTCAAGGATACAGCTTTCCTATGGTGGCAACGACGCTCAAAGGACGGCAAAAGTGTGTTAACTTGGGAACGTTTTGAACACGTGCTCCGTAAGCAGTTCATACCTGCGAATGCGGACTTTCAAGCACATCCAAAACTCCGACAATTGGAGCAAACGGGCTCCATGTCTTCCTACATCTCCTAGTTCACCACATTGGTACTGGAGATTGATGGTTTAACTGATGATGATTGTCTTCATGCTTTCATCTCAGGCCTAAACCCCTCGTTACACATTGATGTCCTCAAAGCAAACATCACCACCACAGCTGGTGCTATTGCTTATGCAGAGCACATTACAGATTTCCAAAACACAGGGAAGCAGAGTGCTAATAGAACATAGAACTCTACTATGGCCAAAGGTGCTCGCCCTCAAGATGACCCCAAGTTTAGAAAAAAATCGGGTTATCAAGGTCAGCGACAATCTCAAGATCCCCACAAGTCTCAAAAAGCGTATGCTGGATCCCAACAGAAGCACTCCTCCAAGGATCGCACCGCTTCTTCTTCACAAAGTCATCACCGTCATCCTCGACATAAAGGTGCGGCCACTGACAAGAAGAAGAACTCCAGCACAAAAGGACTCTGTACCATCTGTACATGCGACCATAGATGGTTCGATTGTCCCAAGCGACCAAAGCAAATTTCCAATATGAAACCTAGCACTTCCCAAACAGAAGATGCTACCCCAGCACAAGACAAGAAAGGCAAAGCTGTTTAAATGGCAAATACCATCCACATGAGCCTTGCCGGCAACCCCGAACCTTCCCTGGCCACTCAAGTACTTTGTGTCCAAGAATCGATTCGTGGAACAACGGTCACTATCCTCATCGACAGTGGCTGCTCTCATAACTTCCTAGCTAGTTCTATGATCGACAAACTTTGGTTGACCACCAGTCCTAGTCCCATGGACTATCAGATTGAACTCGCAAATGGAACTACCTTCTTGTGCAACACCAGGATCAAAACTTGTCTTTTCGCATCCAACATTATACGGACAAGTTGAACTTCGACATCATGCCTCATTCTCAGTACGATGTCATACTTGGACAACAGTGGCTCTACGACCTCGTAGAGGAGACTCCAACAAAGGATCCTCCTGAATACCTCAACCAACCTTTTTTCCAGCTCTGCCTCAATATTTTTCCACAGGAATTGCCAAAGCAATTACCACGTCGACAACCAGTGGATCACCCAATCGAACTTATTCCCGACAGTAATCCACCGTCGAAACCTCCTTATACACTCAAAATGAAGAAATCCAAAGACAGGTGACCGAACTACTCAACAAAGGTCACATTCGGCCCAATCGCAGCCCTTTCGGATCTCCTGTACTTGTGGAAAAAAAGAATAAGTCAATGCGCCTCTGCATTGACTACCGAGCCCTCAACAAGCTCACTATCAAAACAAGTATCCATTGCCTCGCATCGATGATCTCTTCGATCAACTTCTACACGCAACACAATTCTCAAAGATTGATCTTCGTTCAGGTTATCATCAAATTTGCATACGAGAAGGCGATGAGTACAAGACATCTTTTCGAACAAAGTATGGATACTATGAATGTTTGGTCATGCCTATTGGGTTAAACAATGCCCCGGCCACATTCATGACACTAATGAATGACATCTTCAAGCCTTTCCTCGATAAGTTTGTCATCGTTTACCTCGATGACATCCTCATTTTCAGTAGATCCCTACATGAGCATAAACAACATCTCCACCAAGTTTTTGAAGTTCTCCACGCAAATTCTCTGTATATCAACGTTGAGAAGAGTGAGTTCTTCAAGACCCAACTCGAATATTTGAGACATGTTATTTCAGCTCAAGGCATCTCTGTGGATCCCAAGATTGTCGAGGTAATCCGAAACTGGCCTACTCCTAAGAATGTTCATGATGTCCGCTCTTTTCTCTGATTAGCAAACTTCCACCATACAAAGGTCTATCAGTTTTCCGAAATCGCAGCTCCTATGTCCGAATTATTGAAAAGTACAACAGTTTTTCAGTGGCTTCCCGAAACAGAGTATAGTTTCTAACAACTCAAGCAAGCGCTCACTACCACACCAGTTATGGCTATTGCTGACCCAAACCTTCCATTTGAGGTCATGACCAACGCTTCCGACATTGCTATAGGAGCAGTCTTGATGCAAGAAGGCAGAGTTATTGCTTTTGACAACAACTCAAGCAAGCACTCACTACCACACCAGTTATGGCTATTACTGACCCAAACCTTCCATTTGAGGTCATGACCGACGCTTCCAACATCGCTACAGGAGCAGTCTTGATGCAAGAAGGCAGAGTTATTGCTTTTGACAGCCATAAACATTCTGATATCCAAACCTGATACCCGGTTTATGATAAGGAGTTTCTTGCCGTTGTACATGCTTATCACTCTTGGAAACATTATCTCATGGGAGCCGACTCGGTGGTCAAGACGGACCATCACTCTCTAAAGTATATCTTTACTCAGCCAGTCATGAACGCTTGACAAGCACGCTGGGTTGAGTTTCTGGCCAACTTTCACATGGCCATTGAGTACATTCCAGAACTACGCAATGTAGTTGCAGAGGCTCTCAGCAGGTTAACTCTAGCATCAGCTATGGTAATCTCTACATTATCTGTGGATGTTCCGAATTCATTCAAAGGGAATTATTTCAATGATAAAGACTTCGCCACAGCAGTACAAGTTCTTTCAAAAGATCAACCTTCGACTTCCGAATAGAGACTCAACAGCATATTTTGGACCATTAACAGCATATTTTCGGAAGTCGAAGGTTGATCTTTTGAAAGAACTTGTACTGCTGTCCCGAAGTCTTTATCATTGAAATACTTTCATTTTAATGAATTCGGAACATCCACAAATAGTGTAGAGATTACCATAGCTGATGCTAGAGTTAACCCGCTGAGAGCATCTGCAACCACATTGCGTAGTCCTGGAATGTACTCAATGGTCATGTGAAAGTTGGCCAAAAACTCAACCCAGTGTGCTTGTCGAGCATTCATGACTCGCTGAGTAAAGATATACTTTAGAGAGTGATGGTCTGTCTTGACCACCGAGTCGGCTCCCATGAGATAATGTTTCCAAGAGTGATAAGCATGTACAACGGCAAGAAACTCCTTATCATATACTGGGTATCGAGTTTGGATATCGGAATGTTTATGGCTGTCAAAAGCAATAACTCTGCCTTCTTGCATCAAGACTGCTTCTGTAGCAATGTCGGAAGCGTCGATCATGACCTCAAATGAAAGGTTTGGGTCAGCAATAGCCATAACCGGTGTGGTAGTGAGTGCTTGCTTGAGTTGTTGGAAACTATACTCTGTTTCGGGAAGCCACTGAAAAACAGCTGTACTTTTCAATAATCCAGACATAGGAGCTGCGATTTCGAAAAACTGATAGACCTTTGTATTATAGAAGTTTGCCAATCAGAGAAAAGAGCAGACATCATGAACGTTCTTAGGAGTAGGCTAGTTTCGGATTACCTCGACCTTCTTGGGATCCACAGAGATGCCTTGAGCTAAAATAACATGTCCCAAATATTCGAGTTGGGTCTTGAAGAACTCACTCTTCTCAACGTTGATGTAGAGAGAATTTGCGCGGAGAACTTCAAAAACTTGGTGAAGATGTTGTTTATGCTCATGTAGGGATCTACTGAAAACGAGGATGTCATCGAGGTAAACGATGACAAACTTATAAAGGAAAGGCCTGAAGATGTCATTCATTAGTGTCATGAATGTGGTCTAGGCATTGTTTAACCCAATAGGCATGACCAAACATTCATAGTGTCCATACTTTGTATCAATGCGTAACGAGGGGTTTAGGCCTGAGATGAAAGCATGAAGACAATCATCATCAGTTTTGCCATCAATCTCCAGCACCAATGTGGTGAACTGGGAGATGTAGGAAGACAGGGAGCCCGTTTGCTCCAACTGTCGAAGTTTTGAACGTGCTTGGAAGTCCGCATTCGCAAGTATGAGCTGCTTACGGAGCACATGTTCAAAACATTCCCAAGTTAACACACCTTTGCCGTCCTTTAAGCGTCGTTGCCACCATAGGAAAGCTGTATCCTTGAGGAAGGAGGCTACCAAGGCAATCTTTTTGCCTTCAGTGAGGTCAACAGTATCAAAGTACATGCACAGTTTTGCGAGCCATTGGTCAACTGTTCGGTGATTTCGTTGACCAGTATAGGCTTCCGGAAGTTTAATGTCAAGTCTTTTAGTTTTGGAAGCTTTGAGTAAGCGGTCGAGGGTACCGAGTTTAGTGTTTTCTACCTCAGGTGGGAACGAGATCCGGTGGCGTCACGTCATCCTCTATATGTATGGTACTGCGAGAATCTTGGAGTTGTTGGACTTTTTCGACCAAGTCGAAGATGTTGTCTTGAAGCTAAGAAATTTCAAGTTGAAGTAGTGCTTCGTCTTCTAAGTTGACTTCAGGGGTCTTTTTTGGACTTTGAGTCGCTTATCTCCAGAGAGGTTGCACGCGAGCGTTGCGACATGTCGGAGGTCCCTGTGAGAAGAGCACAAACCTACGCTCTAGTTTGTACCATTCCTGGAAGAAAATTCGGGCTGCTCCCTGAGGTTGCTCATGTTGGAGGGGGCAAGAGAAGCAACATGGAACCAACCCTGGAAATCTGGTAAAAGAGGTCCTGTCTGAGGTAACACTGGTGATGCCGAAGTGGGTGTTACTGCTCGTGAGAGTACAGGGGTAGGTTGCAGAGTCCACGGATCTGAGAAGGGATAAGGAGCTACTGTCGCGAGTGGAGGATATCCAGGAGGAGTACCTTCAGAGTGTAAATACTGTCTTGGGGAAGGTACAACCTGTGCAGGAGGATATCTGGGAGCTGAAAGAGGTGGAGAGTACCCTGGAGATGCTGAAGATGAGGGGTAAAAGTCTCTCCAAAGATGGACAGCAAACTCGTCAGGAATATCGGGTTCTGGGTATCTACGTGTCTCGTGGAACACAACCTGGACTGTGCTGAGGAAGTAATGTAATTGAGGTGCCTCACGTAGAAGGTATAGGATGTGGTCCAAGTCGCTGGAAGGGCACGTGACACAGAAGACCCACGATGCAAAAGCTCCGAAATGGGCTGGTTGTGCAATCTGAACACGATATTGTGTGATAGATGATGCCTGAGGTGTCCTTGAAGGGACTGGGGAATTACCAAGGGTTTCCATGCTTTAAGGAGGAGGCTTTCATTTGCTATAATTTGATCATGAGCGTCAAATAACAATATGAAAGAGAATCCTTAGAAATAGAATGGAAAGAATCCACCTGGCATAGATTAGATCTGCCAATTAGTTGCATAGTGAGACTTTCGAGGCTGATGGACGTTGGCAGAGGCGTTTTTCAGATTGCGTGAGATCTGGCTCACTTCTCCTGCGTTGAAATCCGTGGCCTGATTAAAGTGGCCTGCGTTGAAACCTGTGGGGTAATAGAAGCAGGACCAGGCCTGGCTAGATGGAAATAGAGGGCAGCAAAGAGCCGCTGTTCACAGGCTAAAAGTGGCGAGATGAGCAGCAGAGGCCAGGCTAGTTTGATTCGAGATCAAAAGGGCAGCAAGGGCTGCTGGTCACCGATAATCATGGCGATGAACCAACAAGAACTGGCTGCTGCAGAACGATCTAGCATATGCCAGATGGAAGCCTGAACGAAAGTGCAGCCTGCTTGAAAAGGAGAAGGCGGAAATCACGTACGGCTGTTTCGGAGCGGAATAGGCTGACATGAAATCGCGATTGAATTTCGCCCTTTTTCCTTGCTGGTTGGTAGTTGCCAAAAAATTAAAACGTGGGTTTAATGAACCCTTGGGTAGTCTAGGGTTTGGCCTTGGGTGTAGGGCTGGTGCCCTTTTTAGGTCCTCTAGGTACCCTTTTGTAAGTTGGTGCTTGGTGCCAAAGGGTGTGCCTATTCTAAGGGGTGTGACCCTTGGAATAGGTGTACCCTTTCATGAAGGGCTGTAACCTTATTTTGAAGAGGGGTGTCCCTACACGAAAAGGTGTGTCCTTTTTTCCACGATGGGGTGTGTCCCTTGGGTGAGGAGTCAAAACTGTTCATCAAAAGGTACGTCCGATGGTGAAAAAGGTGCGTCCCTTGGTTTTGGGACAGCCCAAGCACATCAAAAGACACAATTTTTGTCGTGTCCATTCACATCAACTCATCATGTGAGGGAGATGGAGAGGCCATTGATGACTTTAGGTGGGGTTGGCGCTAAAAATTTTTACGCTCACTCTCTCCATCTCTTCCATGCACAACGTGCGTGGATATCCTTCTAATAGGCGCTAGAAGGTGGGGGGCATTTCCTACAGGCAAGAGCAAAATTGGCTCTGATACCACTGTAAGAAATCCTAGATTTACTATATTTAGAAATGTGCTAAGGAACAAAAAGGAGACTGAAATAGCAGAGAACAAGGAATATTTGTATTGCTTGAGTGTCTGTAGTGTGTCATCCATACAGTTGGGCCTCTCTTATATAGAGAGTGAAGAGTCACACATGAAAAGGTGTGTACTCCAAAATGTATGTGCATGAAGAGGTGTGTATCCCTTGTGAAGGGTGTGACCCTTGATGAGAGGGTACATTACAATGGGAGTGTCTTTTCAATAGAATGTCTCTTGTGAAGGGTTGTGCCTCATAGGAAGTGTCTCGTCGAAAAGGCATACCCTTCCACAAGTGTCCATTCATCAAACCATCCATAAGTCTAAGGTATAGAGAAAGGAATATGTCACAGATCGTGACATCTACTTTCTGTTCCTTAGCACATTTCTAAATATAGTAAATCTAGGATTTCTTACACAAAGAGCTTGTAGCACAAAATTATGTAGCCTCAATGCTGATTTATAAGAGGTAGGAGTAACTCCATGAGAACCTCCCTCCCTTCAAGAGAGATAAACAATATGAAACTAAAACCAGCTCTCATGAACTTGAGATGGACATGGGAGATCAGAGAGTGTACCAAGAGACAATAGAGTTTGCAAATTATGCCTGTCAAAAGACATTGAAGATGAGCACAATACTTTTCTCCTATGTTGGGCTACCAACACATTAAGGAGAACTATGAGATACAAGTTTTCTCACTATCAATATGCTTAGTCTCTTTGGTGAGCCCAAACAATGTTTGCATTCTATATAAAAGCAGCCTTGGAACACCGTGGCAAAGTCTTAGTCATGAGCACAAACATACGAAAAATATACCATTGACAGCAGTCAAACTTGTAACCTTTGATACAAGGTCATCCTTTGTCTCATAGATCCTGTGGGGTCTCCAATGAACATAAATAATATCATATGAATGAGAGAGAAAGAAAGTCAGTCTATTAAAGTCTTTGAAAGACCAAAAGGTCTATGAGACTGAAAATAACAGATACATAGCGGAATTTTGCGATATCTTTTGACTTAACGCTTTTGTACTCACCACCTCAAATTCTGATCTGCCCGCCAGTTTTTTCTCAACAAGAACCTTTAATATTTAAACATGGCCTGAGGCTGGTCTACTTCTGGGATGTATGTCAGTCCTTGTGGATGCTTCAAGTCTATAGGTGTTGTAGATAGATGGCCACGAGCCTATAGATGCCCATGACAGTGAGCCCCAAGGTGGAAGATGTGAAGGTGGTACAAGCCTCCTCAAGTGAGATGCCCCCCAATGTGAAAGATATGAAGGTGGTCAAAGCCTTTGCAGTTCAATCCCTCTCACATAGAGCAGTAGTGGGCCAGATAGTAAGGCTCACCCCTTCCAGGAGCCAAATCTGCGACTAGTTTCAACTGAGTTTAGCATTAGAGGGGGACCATATCCAGGAGGTCACCATCTATGGACAATGAGTCTTCCTTCTCCAGCTGCACTCACCCGACACTACCCCGGCACTAGTTGAGCAGAGCCCCATCTATCTTGGCCCGCACCTAGTTTTCTGGTACCACAGCTTTACGGTAGAGGACATGGACTCGTCCCACCATGTGCCTCGCTTTCCAATGACGCTTCGTTTTCCAGGACTTCCCACGGAGTACAGGCCCATTCTCGTTACGGTACTGGAGCCCCCCCCAGAGTCAGCCACATCAGTTGTGATAGATGAGGGGGTCCCAAGACTCCAACTGGTGATAGAGGACCTAGAGTCCATCCCGAAATGGATCCTTCTCACGACTCTCGAGGGAGGTGAGCTACGTCAGAGGATTGAGGTCTCAAAATTGCCGAGTCATTGCCTCCGTTGCAAAGAGCATGGACACCTAGCCAGCGATTGTTCTCGAGGCCTGAGATGACCCCCTCAGTCATAGGATCGTCAACGAGAGCCGCATGTGGACAGGCAAAGTCACATGTGCAGGCAGCAACAGCAGTCTCAGACCCCTTGGGTGGAGCCCTCCAATGGGAACTGGACAAAAGTGGAGCATAAGAAGAAACCCTCCAAAAAGGACTCTGAAGAATAGAGGAAGGAGAGCTCGTCTTAAAGCGAAGGCGAAAGCTAAGCACAAGGCAGCCTCTTAGTCTCGGGAGATCAAACCATGGACGAGTCATCCCCCCCCCTCCCCCGACAGATCCCGGAGGGAAGGGACCTAGGGCACGCAGACAGCCACTCAACAGAAGCAAGGCCCAGGAGGCACGCAGCGCCCTACTCAATAGGCTGACAAACTCGCTTTGGTAGTAGAGGAGGAGACTCCGAGCTCACAGGCCAAATCCCAAAGATCAGCTCCGTCCGCATCCCCAGCTTCTTCCTCCACATCAAGGGAGGCTACCTCCCCCCCACCCCCCTCCTCCTCCTGACCCCTCTCCACCGCCACCAGCCACCCCTCCTGCTCTTGCCCACTCGCCCAACTGTTATCACCCTCACCACCCGCCCCCCCTCTGTCCCAGCAATCCCCATCCCCACACCCTTAGCGTCCCAAGCTACTTCACAGACTGTGCTCGACCCTCATCCCACAGGCAAGGGTGGGACCCCACAAGCAGGGGCTTCTTCGTCCTCTAAAAAGCATGGCTCAACGGTTTCCCAGAACACGGCTTTGCCTCATCAAGCGACTCGCCACCCCTCAGCTTCCAAACAGGACTCAGGGGGAAGTGGCTCATCCCCCCATTCCTCAGCTCCACTGCTCCAGCCTAGGCGCCCTCTTCCAAGGGAGTTCTAGAGGTTGGGGCCCTGGAACTACCTTGAGATTCTAGGCTCCTATCCTATGCCATTGGAGGTTGACGCTTTTGATTTTGCAACCCCGAAAAGGGGGTTCAATCAGTGAAGTGAGCTCCCACACACATCTAGCTTGGAGGTTCCAATTCCCTTCCACAGGGGTAGAGAAGTGGACTCCAGCTATGTTTGATGCCATGTTGGGTGATCAGTTATTGTGCATGATGGACGAGTGGATGGGTCCGCAGGGTCTGGATCTATGGCTCGTCCATGGTGCCAAAGTTAACTTTCAGCAGGGCTTCACGCAAGAGAAGTCGATCTGTGGCCTAGCAGTAGGAGTGATCAGACTACCACCCAAGGCAAAGCTCGATCAGTCGCACTATTGGCCACTCCAGAAGTGTGATGAGATGTTTGGGATGGATGTCTCCTTTATGTTGCAGTGGGCATGGAAGTGATCAATTATCGCACATGATGGGCGAGTGGATGGGTCCACAGGGTCTGCATCTATGGCTCGCTTATGGTGCCAAAGTTAATTTTCAGCTGGGCTTCGCATAAGAGAAGCTGATATGTGGCCTGGCAGTAGGAGTGATCAGACTACCACCCAAGGCAAAGCTTGCTCAGTCGCACTACAAGCCACTCCAGAAGTGTGATGAGATGTTTGGGATGGACGTCTCCTTTATGTTGCAGTGGGCACAGAAGGTAGGCGTGGAGCCAATAGCCACTTTGATATGCCGAAGGACAGATACAGACAACTCGCCTTCCAAACCTCCATCAAAGTCGCGAAAGGCAGTTTTCCTAGAACAAGCTCCAACTCACAAGCGAGTCTTGCTTCCTGCTTCGCCCTCCCCATGAGTTGGACCATGGTGAGTTGGAACGTGCACGAGCTTTACAATCGTGCTCATAGTTAGCCACAGGACTTGATACTTCGCCAGGAGTTGCACAGGGCAGTCCTTTGTCCTTTGGCGAGTGGAGACAGGATGGGCTTCTGGAGAGACTGGACAGATTCTGCTTAGGGGACTGGGCATTGCACAGGGGCAGCTCTACCTGCATCTTGGCAGGTACCACCTTGTCAAACCATTCCCCGGCGGTACTCTTCCTCAAGAAGCCCTACATCGGTCTTGCTCAAAAGGGGATCCGCATCCTTGATAGCCTCCTACAAGAGGAGGAGGTACAGCGGGCAGTGGTGATGATATGGCAGATGCAGGCTGATGGTAGTTGAGGAATGGGCGGCTTGGGTTGCAGATGCCATCCATAGGAGCAGTGAGGAGCTTCAATCACAGGCCTTGCAACGGAGACATGCGCTTCAGGAGCAAGAGAGAGCGCTGAGACGAGATCTAGCCTCCATAGAGAGACTTAGGGAGCACCACCAAGACTCTCAGTGGCTTCGAGACTGTCTGTCATCAGGCCGCAAGACTCATTTCACAGGATACGGGGTTCGTAGAGCTGAGTTTTTGTATTACTCTTCCCCGGCCAGATGGGTCCAGCAGGGGAACAGGATAACCAAGCAATTTTTTCAGACTACCGGGCCACATTCAGCAGGGACGCAACTGCAAAGGTTGCGGGATGCCCAGGGATAGACGCACTTAGACCATCAAGAGATCCTAGTATTGTATCTTTATTTCAAACAAGCCCTTAGTATGGCATAACGAAGGTTACAGAGCAGAACATCCACCTTCGTTTAAACTTGCCTTGGAAGTGGCAACACAGAGCAGCAAACGAAGCTTCTTCATATTTATAATGCAATTGAGCTTGGTTGTTTGAGTCTATCCCTTTGTTCAAAATTTCCTCAACGTCAAAATTCTTACTAAATATTGCATTTCGAGGCCCCATTGCATGCTGGTTAATTCTTTCATTATAACAAAACCTTTTCCAGCTTATAGTATTATATAGCATCAAAGACAAATGCCACAATATTGATAGCAAAACGACATGCATTGACAGCCAGAAGAATCCAACCTGTGTGAACATGTCACCTCACAAAATCTAACAATTGCAAAACTATATTTCAATTGATTCCACTAGATATAATGTCACAAACAATTTGGCATACCTGTACATGCTCTCAACAAAATCGTCCACAAGGACAGGCCATGCACCTGAAAGAGGATTGTTTTATACTATCAAAATATAGTCATTGAAATATCATCCTATCTACCATCAACATAAATATCTCCATTCAAATCTAAAGGAAAAGAGATCCATTGCAATCACCATTCTAATTCATGACTCTCACCAAACCAAAGCCTTGAAAGGCACCAAGATATGGATAGCACAAGATCTCACCCTTCGACATGAAGCTCGAAAGAATGGCAAGTGGGCAATATACAAGAAGGCGTTTGCTCTTATTAAAGATTTTAAATTGGCTACGACACTAACGTAGAAGTGGAGACACTCCATCTATAACTGATATAATACATAAATCTTTTAAGACACTAGGATGACTCTAAGTCCTTAACTAACATTTTGGTTTTAATGGACTCTCGGTTCTAGCTGCCATTTTGGTTTTGATGCACTCTCAATCCTTTATTGATCCTAGTTTCTTTAGTCTCGTGTAAACCTTTCGGTCATTCTTACACTATAATATACTTCCTTTCTTTCTTTCTTTCTCTCTCTGACTGAGCAAGGGATACGATGCTCTTGCTTACTCGAGTGGTAGTGCTTTCACTCTCAATTCCAGGATCCTCGAACCAAGTCCGCTCTCTTTGACTCCTCAGTCCATCTAGTGGGCATGTATGGCAGTCTTTTCTTAGTATCAAAGGTAGATTGGGCCCGAGTGGAGAGGCTCCAGGTTCTCTTCTTGTTATGGATGAACTGTAGTAAGCCGTTGGTCCCACATTAGATACTTCCCGCTGAGCTTGGGACATCCCCACAACACTTGACACATGATCGCATACCTCTATCGAGTCAGGGACTATGTTTCCTCAACGTCATGCAGATGTAGGTTACCATGGCTGGCCCTATCTTCATCCATGACTTTAGCAACTACAGGCAATCAGAGGTGTTGGTAGGCATGTACACGTAGATGGTTTGAGTGTCTCTGTTGCATATGGGCAGATTACCCCCCTTTGAGCACAGCATTGAGGCCCCTTCTATTCCGCTCACATATCATGACGTTAACCAGGTTATCCGAGAGGATCTCTTTTAGGAACACACATTCAGGACCTACTTGGACCCCAGGAAGGTTCCTGTGAAGCTTCCCATGAAGCTCACCTTCTACAAGGACCACTGCTTGCGAACATCAGAGGAGGGCTTCATTGACCGACAAGGCTATACACGAATCCACCTCCCCCGTTCTTTGAGGATATCAATCAAAGAGTTATGTGTCTCATTGCACTGACTGCACATTGATAGCGGGTGCTAAGGGCATACCTAGAGAGGGTCACATCTGCACTCTATGTGATCAGTAGGAGATTGAGTCAAAGGAGCACTTTTGCTTTCAAACGCCCTATGTACTACAAGATTCGAGGTTGTTACCATTGTCATTTCATGAATGGATTTGGACCCCTCTCTAGTCTTCATTCTTATATGGAGAGGTGTCATTCATGAGGCCATCTGACAGGAGACCGCATCCCCCACTGCAAGATATCTTCACAGCCCACCACATAGCCATCTGTTAGAAATCAAGAGGGAATGAATCACTCAAACCTCCACCCAAGATCTCTCCAACTCTTACACACACTCAACTCCGATAGATGATCACAGATGCAACAAACCCTCACTCAGAAATAAATATGGACGGAGAGAGAGAGAGAGAGTATATTCATCCACCAGCTGATGGGCAGAAAAATAGCTCCAAGGAAGCAGTACAAAACACAGCAGACTGCTGGAAAAACCTGATGGACTCTCTCTCTCACAACCTGCTCCAGATCTCAGTGCTGAACACAGCCTTGGAGAGGGGCTTTCAGTCTTGCACTGGATGCTGGAAGACTGCTGGAAAAACCTGATGGACTCTCTCTCTCACAACCTGCTCCAGATCTCAGTGCTGAACACAGCCTTGGAGAGGGGCTTTCAGTCTTGCACTGGATGCTGGAATGAATGGAGGAGTGGGCCTTTTATAGGCACTGCCCAGGCCCCTTGAGTTGACCGACCAGCAGGGTCGGTACCCTGTCTAGTGGCCGACAGCATGGGTCCTAGAAAACGGACCAGGGTTGGCCCTGGTCGGTGGCCCTGGTTGGGCCGACTTGGCCCGCCACAGGCCCCTATATAAGGGTGCCCTGTGCAGCCAGTCTGCGCTGCTGCAGGAGCCTCCATGTGAGGCCTAAAGCCCTGTTTTACCTGCTGTTGCAGGCTGCAACCAGCCCGTGTGCTGGTTGCCTATGATGGCCTTGTCCCCTCAAATCGGGGGCTCACAGGTGGGCACAGTGAGTTTCTAACACCCCCCCTCAATGTCACAACTGTGGGCCAATCCCCGTTCGTTTGATGAGGTGCTCCATCTGTTCTCGAGGAAGTGCCTTCGTGAAGAGGTCAGACAAGTTATCGGCGGTCGGGCAGTACATAAGCTCGATCAAATCGTCGATGATGAGCTCTCGAAGAAAGTGGTAATGAACTTCGTTCTCGAGGAAGTGCCTTCATGAAGAGGTCAGACAAGTTATCGGCGGTCGGGCAATACATAAGCTCGATCATGTCGTCGATGATGAGCTCTCGAAGAAAGTGGTAATGAACTTCAATGTGCTTGGTCCGCGCATGGTACACTGGATTCTTGGCAATGGCCATGCAACTTTGATTGTCGCACATCAACAATATTGCGTCCTCCTGACACACGTCCATGTCCTCCAGAATCCACCTCAACCACAGTGTCTCACACACTGCTGTACATGCGGCTCTGTACTCTGCCTCTGTAGATGAAAGGGCCACTGTGGGTTGCTTCTTACTCAGCCAAGAGATGGCAGCAGATGCAAGTCAAAAACAATACCATGTTGTTGATCTCCTGGTGTCACCATCACCCACCCAATCACTGTCACAGAACCCACCTAGTTCGATGCCTTTGGTATAGGTGATCCCGTAGGTGCAAGTACCCTTTAGATACCTCAGCACCTGTAAACTTGCATCCCAATCACTCTTCCTGGGAGAAGCAGAGAACTGGCATAATAGCCCAACTGCATAACAAATATCAAGTCGAGTATTGGTAAGGTAAAGCAAACTTCCTACCAATCGTCGGTACAAGGGAGTATCGACCGGCTGACATGTGTCATGAACACTTAGCTTGAGCCCGACCTCCATGGGAGTTACTACTGTCCTGCAATCCTCCATCTGAAATCTCTTCAAAAGTTCTCTGTAATATTTCTCCTGTGAAATGAAGATCCTATCTCTGGCCTGCTTTACTTCTATCCCAAGGAAGTAGTGTAATAACCCAAGGTCAATCATCTCAAACTCAGACATGAGTAGCTCCTTTACCTGAGAAATCTTCTTGACATGGTCACCTGTCAAGATAAGATCATCAACATAGAGGATGAGTACCAATCGCAACCCCTTCTCAATGAACAAGAAGAGTTTTACCTCAGAAGGGCTCGGACTTAGCCCTATCCTCTGAAAGAATACATCGATCCTTTGGTACCAAGCTCTGGGGGCCTGTTTCAACCTGTATAGTGCCTTCTTCAACCTGCAAACCTTTAATGGAGACCCTGGATCTTGAAAGCCCGGTGGCTGCTCTACCTATACCTCCTCCTCCAGGGTTCCATTAAGGAATGCGGACTTCACGTCCATTTGAAAAATAGGCCACTGGAATTGGACAGCAAGGGCAATCACTGTCCGTATAGTAACCATGCGAGCTGTGGGAGCAAAAGTTTCATCAAAATCCATGCCTTCAGTTTGAGCAAAACCTTTGACCACTAACCTTGCTTTATACTTATCCAAGCTGCCGTCTGAATTGTATTTAAGATTGTATACCCACTTAGTCCCGATGACTTTCCGTCGCGAAGGCCTGGCCACTAAGTCCCAGGTATTGTTCTTCAGGATAGCATCCATCTCTGCCTGCATGGCAGCCTACCATTCTGGATGGTCCTTCGCCTCCTCGAAGGCCCTTGGCTCTTCAAGCTGAGCCACCAACGCAAAATTCACGGATGGGGTCTTCTGAAGACGTTGAGACCATCGCAATCCGAAATTGCTACTCTCAGGTATTTCGGTGACCCGAGAGTCTTCCAATGTCCGTAGGTACCATTGGGGCAACCTCTTCTGCTTCTCAGTGGGAGCAGGAACTGAAAGTACTTCTGGAACGTCCTGCTCTTCCTCAATAACTTATGGAACATCAGCTTCTGATTTCGCCATCTCTTGGATGGTCAACCTAGGGCAGGGTGGGTTTGGGGGTTGAACAATCTCCTCCTCCTCAATATGAGGCTCCTCCGAGGGTTCAGGTTCCTTTTCCTCGAAGACAACATCCCGACTGATAAGAATCTACTTCTTTACTGGGTCGAAGAGTCGATAGGCCTTGGATTCTTCGCTATACCCAACAAAGATACATTTTCTGCTCCGAGAATCAAGCTTGGTCCTATCTTCCTTGCGCACATGCATCCATGCGTTAGAACTAAAAATGCGAAGATGAGTGATAGAGAGCTTCTTACCATAAAATGCCTCATATGAAGTCTTATCCTTGACGGCCTTCGTCTTGGTCCTGTTGAGAATGTGTACGGCTGTATTCATAGCTTCGCTCCAATAGGCTTTAGAAAGGTTCCTACCTCGGAGCATAGCAAGCCCTGTCTCCATGGTGGTTCTATGCTTCCTCTCGGCTACCCCGTTTTGCTGAGGAATATGTGCTGTGGTGAGTTGTCGCTTGATCCCATGCTTTCGACAAAATGTGTTGAACTCATTTGAGGTGAATTCTCTCCCCCTGTCTGTAAGGAACGTCTTGACATCCTCCCTATCTCCTTTTCAACTCTGGCCTTCCATTCCTTAAACTTCTCGAAAGCCTGTGACTTTTTGACCAAGCAATACACCCAGGTCATTCTACTGAAATCATCCCCAAAGAGAAGTGAGTACCTGGACCCTGCCCACAATGCTGTAGACATTGGACCACAAATGTCGGCATGAACCAACTCAAGAGGTTTGCTGGCCCGAAACGAGGCCTCTTGTGGGAACTTGTCCCTGTGCTGCTTGCCTTCTAGACAAGCCCTACAGACACCATCCTTGCCTGTAATTGGTGGAACTCCATCCACCATCTTCGACTTTGACATTTCAGTCAAGGTTCCATAGCTGACATGACCAAAGCGCTCATGCCAAAGTTTGCACTTTCTGTTGTCTTTATGAACCAACATTGCACTGAGGCGGTACAGTCCATTCTATTCAACTCCTTGAGGCACGATCTGTCCATTTGCTTTGGATGTCACGGTGACCTTGCCCTCTTGAAAGAGAACTGCCATGTTGTTTTTGTCCATCTGACTTACAGACAGTAAGTTCTTGCAAAGGTTGGGTACATAAAGTACTCCAGAGATATCCTTCTCCTCACCCGTGGCTGTAATGAAAGGAATGCTACCGATGCCCTTCACAGGACACGTCCGGCTATCGCCGACAAAAACTTTGGAATCCGGGTGTGTACTTTCCATGGTTTTAAACCAAGTCTTTCTGTTAGACATGTGCTTTGAAGCACCGCTATCAACATACCAACCCTCTTTTCCTTCACTGATTGCATATGCTGAACAATGTTCATTGATTAAAAACAACTATCCACTCGTCACATTGGCAAAATCATTCTTAGGCTCTTCTATGTTCCTGGCTTCTCTCTTCCGCTTCTGATCCACCTTCTTCTTTCGACATTCTTTGGCGGAGTGGCCAAGCTTTTCACAGTAATAGCATTTCATTTTCTTCTTTCGGTCAGCGTCCTCTGACTTCCTGAACTCCTTTGGCTTGCCTTTTCCAAGCTTGTGTTTGGCCACTAATGCCTTCTCATCGGTTTGCGTAAAGAGTTTCTCTCGAGCCTCCTCCTAAAGCAGGAGTGGGCCAAGCTCCTCAAAGGTGATTGGCTTAGTCCGTTGACCCGCAGTGACCGTAGTCACAAAACTTTTGAAACTCCGTGGCAACTTGTGGAGTGTGAGCACCGCCAATTGACTCGAGTCCACCTTCTGACCAATTGCTGCGAGCTGGTCCCGCACGACTTTCACCTTTGTCAGATGGTCATGCACACTATCACCCTCATTCATATCAAGATTGTAACGTTGATGCTGAAGAGTAATGATACAGGCTGTATTATCGGTTTCATACAGCTCCTTCAGTATGGCCCACGCCTCTGAAGACGTCTCTGCCAACTGGATATGAGGAATCACAGCATCTGTTGTCATGCCAATTAGCATTGCTAAGGCTTGAGCATCTCTCTCCTCCCATGCACTGAGTTCATCCGCATCTGCTTCAAATAAAACTTCACCTCTTTTGTCCATAATGTCCTCCGGCTTCTCCTCAGTCCCAATCACTATCTTCCACAGCTTCCGTGCCAACAGATGGCTTCGGATCTTGACTTTCCAGATTGGATAGTTCGTCCCATCGAGCTTTCCAGCTTCACCAAAATTGGGAATAAATGAAGAAGGAAGATGACTGGAGAAGGAGGAAGGACAAGCAGTGGGTGTAGAGGCTTCTGAACGCTGATCCATCTCGGTGAATAGCAAACTGAAAAACTGAACCAAAAAAAAAGATGTACTGACCTCCCGTGCTAGCCTGAGCTGAAAACAGAATTGCCTTTCTGCCAAGGGACTCCTTCCTTCAGAGAGTGCTTTGATGAAGAAGAGTTGAGAGCCTATGGCTCTGATACCATGTTAGAAATCAAGAGGGAATGAATCGCTCAAACCTCCATCTAAGATCTCTCCAACTCTTACACACACTCAACTCAGATAGATGATCACAGATGCAACAAACCCTCACTCAGAAATAAATATGGACGGAGAGAGAGAGAGAGAGAGAGAGTATATTCATCCACCAGATGATGGGCAGAAAAATAGCTCCAAGGGAGCAGTACAAAACACAGCAGACTGCTGAAGAAAACTGATGGACTCTCTCTCTCTCACAACCTGCTCCAGATCTCAGTGCTGAACACAGCCTTGGAGAGGGGCTTTCAGTCTTGCACTGGATGCTGGAATGAATGGAGGAGTGGGCCTTTTATAGGCACTGCCCAGGCCCCTTGAGTTGACCGACCAGCAGGGTCGGTACCCTGTCTGGTGGCCGACCACATGGGCCCTAGAAAACCAACCAGGGTTGGCCCTGGTTGGGCCGACTTGGCCTGCCACAGGCCCCTATATAAGGGTGCCCTGTGCAGCCAGTCTGCGCTGCTGCAGGAGCCTCCATGTGAGGCCTAAAGCCCTGTTTTACCTGCTGTTGCAGGCTGCAACCAGCCCATGTGCTGGTTGCCTATGATGCCGGCCTTGTGAGGGAAGGAATGAGGGAGAAGTACAACCGGGGAGAGTGAGAGAGAGAGGAGACTCAAAAGATGTGGGTGTAAAGTGATGAGCCACACCACAAACTCTTAAGTTTTATTAGGATTAGGTTTTTCACCCTATGACTGTCTTAAGACAGTCATAGGTGTCATATCTTTAATAAAGGGGTGGCAATGTGCCTTTACCCCAACAACCTCCCACCTAAAGGCCAATGTGCCTAAAGGGGAGAAAAGAATAAAAATTACAGCAATATACAGTTACTGTATACAAAACCATAAAATAAGAATGGTCTCATCCTAATCCCATGATGTGGCGGCAATGTGCAAACCGCTCTGTAGGCAAGCTCTTAGTGAGCAAATCTGCAGGATTATCATCAGTATGCACCTTCACAAGCTCAAGTCGCTTGTCTTCCAGTACCTCCCTGATGAAATGGTATTTCACATCTATGTGCTTGGTCTTTTGATGAAAGACCGGATTCTTTGCCAACATGATAGCACTCTGACTATCACAATGCAAAATTGGCATATCTCCTGTAATGCCCAAATCTCCCACCAGCCGAGTAAGCCATATTGCTTTCTTGCAAGCCTCAGTGGCTGCAACATATTCAGCTTCGGTGGTTGACAGTGCAACGCATTTCTGCAACCGAGACACCCATGATATAGCACCTCCTGCAAATGTGAAAATATAACCGGTAGTAGACTTCCGGTTATCTGCATTCCCTGCATAGTCTGAATCTGTAAAACCATGCACCAATGCATCCTGCCTACCATAGCATATGCACAAGTCTTTGGTTACCCTTGAGATACCTCAAGACACCTTTCACTGCTTCCCAGTGCCGCTTGCCTGGATTTGCCATATACCTGCTGATGACTCCCACCGCAAAAGCAATATCCGGACGAGTGGCAACCATGGCATACATCAAAGAACCAACTGCAGATGCATACGGAACCTTGGCCATTTCAGCCTTATCATCATCTGATCTGGGGCTGTCCTTACTGCTGAGTTTTAAATGTGGAGGCAACGGGGTACTAATAGACTTCCCCCCCTCCATTTTAAACCTCTGCAGTACTTTGTCAATGTACTCCTGTGACAGAAACAAAAGTCCCTTGGACCTGTTACGAGTAATCCGCATGCCAAGAATATGATTTGCATTACCCAAGTCTTTCATGTCAAAAGACTTATGCAGTTGTTTCTTCAAAGTACTAATCTCCTGCTGAGATTTACTGGCAATCAGCAGTAGCATCAAACTGCCATCCTTTGCCCGTTTGGTGTACAAGCAATGATCGGTCTCACACCTATGCTACCCTTGGGACTGCATGAAGGCATCAAACTTCTTGTACCATTCTCTTGGCGCCTGCTTGAGTCCATACAAGCTCCTCTTGAGCTTACACACAAGCTGCTCTTTCCCTTTAACAGCATATCCCTCTGGCTGACTCATATAGATCTCATCATGGAGATCTCCGTGAAGAAAAGCAGTCTTCACATCCATCTGACATAAATCCATGTCCTCATGAGCAACAAGAGCTAACACTGCTCTCAAAGTAGTCATCTTGACTACAGGGGAAAAGATCTCATCAAAGTCAATGCCCTTCTCCTGCTTAAATCCCTTGGCAACCAATCTGGCCTTATACCTCGGTAAAGCATTTGAATCCACTTTGACTTTGTAAACCCACTTGCATGGCAAAACCTTTCTGCCTGCAGGTAGCTGCACCAAGTCCCATGTATCATTTTGAAGTAGGGAGTCCATTTCTGACTGCATGGCTTTCTCCCACTTCCTTTTCTCTGTTCTTCCCATAGCTTCCTTGAAGCTGGAAGGCTCACCACAATCTGTCAGCATAATAAAATCAGCCACATTATTGGCTCCTGGGACAAACCTGTCAGGAGGCCGTTGTACACGGGTGCTCCTCCTAACAAAATGTTCCGGATTAGGCTGCCGTCCAGCCTGTTCGTCATGCATGACGGGTGGCTGTACCACCATATCTGGCTGTTCTACAGCTCCATTTGCTGGCATATCCAGTAGTGCATCATTGGCAAAATTATCTGGCTGATTTTCAGCCTGTATACCCTCTTGAACAGGGTTATCTGCAGCAGCCTGCTGCTGCATATTAATGGGCATTCTTTGCTGTCCGACATCATCATAAACAACCCTCCTGTATTCCACAGGTTGCACGGGTTCTTTGTGTACACTATCCTCTTTAAAGATGACATCATTGCTGCGTATAATCTTCCGTTTAACGGGATCCCATAACCTGTACCCCATTTCACCTTCGTCACCATAACCCATAAAGATGCATCTGGAAGACTGTGGCTCCAGTTTGGTGCGCAGTTCTTTGCGTATATGAGCAAAGCACTCGCAGCCAAACACACGCAAGTGCTTATATGAGGGTGGCTTGCCAGACCACACCTCTTCTGGCACTTTCAACTCCAAAGCCTTGTTAGGCGACCTGTTGATTATGTGAACTGCTATTTGCACGGCTTCTGCCCAAAAGCCATGGGGCAATGCAGCATAAGACAACATACATCGAACCTTCTCCTGAATAGTTCGATTCATCCGCTCACTTACACCATTTTGAGATGCATTATGAGGGGCTGTGAGTTCCTGTTTGATGCCCTTAGCTTCGGTAAACTCCACAAAAGCATGTGACACATACTCACCCCCATTATCGGATCTGAGGCATTTCAGCCTGCGACTTATCCGATTCTCAACTTGAGCGACAAACTTTTTGAAAGCATCTAAGGCATCGCTTTTATGCTTCAAGAAATAGACCCACACTTTGCGTGTGGCATCATCAATAAAAGTAATGAAATACTTTGCACCCCCTAGTGATAACTGTGGCATCTCACACAAATCAGTGTGCACTAGATCAAGCGGTGCTCTATTTTGGGGAGTTCTCCTCTTATGAGGAGTCATAGAATGCTTGCCAAATATGCAATGATCACAAGTAGGCAAATCTGAAAATGAAAGAGACGGCAGATAACCCAAACGTGACAGTTCTTGCATTCCTTTAACGGACATGTGTCCCAACCGGCTATGCCACAATGAAACCTTTGGCAGCTCGGTTATGGCAACAACATGATTACCTACACTGGAAACATAAAGAGGGTACAAGGTATCACTCTTAAAACCCTCAGCCACTACAACTTGGCCATCAGTAATCACCCATTTGGAATCCCCAAATGTGGTGTGGTAACCACTGTCATCCAACAAGCCAGTGCTAATCAGATTTTTCTTGATTTGCGGCACATGGCGAACACCATCAAGCATAAATATGCGTCCATCAGGGAATACTATCTGTATACTGCCAATCCCTGCAATCTGACATGCATAGTTGTTCCCAAGATGAACAACTCCATGAGTACCTGTGTAGGAAGTAAACCACTCCCTATGAGGAGTAACATGAAAAGAAGCACCTGAATCCAAGAGCCAGGTGTGCATGTCATGGCCATCAATAACCAAAGTATGTGCAATTACAGCAGAAGAGCATAAAACATCATGTTTGTCACTGTCACTGTCCTCTGCTGCAACATTCACTGCATCCAAGTCATCTGCCTTGGCCTTGCCTTTGCCTTTGCTTCCACTGCCTGCATCTTTTGCCTCAGCCTTCTTGGCTTTCTGATCCCGTATAAACTTGAAGCACTTAGACTTCACATGTCCCTTCTTGCCACAATAAAAGCATTCAATATCCTTTTTGCCACGGGACTGACTGCGGGATTTGGACTTACTAGCAGATCTCCCCTTCTGCTGAGTCCTGCCTCTTTCCTGTACCTGCAAAGCATTGGAAGACTTGCTGCCCATATTGTTCTTCCTGCTCATCTCCTCCATAAGGAGAGAGCTCTCCACATCATCATACATAAGAATGACATTTGAATTTGACAGGGTGGTCTTGAATGTGTCCCAACTCTCAGGGAGGGTACACAACAAGAAAGTAGCCTTGAACTCCTCATCAAGGTTCAACCCCTGTGCAATCAGCTGTGTAAAGATGGCATTGAACTCACTCAAGTGTGAGGTCATAGTTGTACCTTCCTTCATGCGAAGATCAACCAGCTTCTTCAACCAATAAACCTTACTGGCCGAACTCTTTTGGGCATACAACTCTGCTAGCCTCTGCCATAGGCCATAAGAGGTCTTTTCAGCCTGAACATTGAACACAAGAGTATCAGAAATAGTAAGCATGATAGCTGCCCTTGCGGACAAATCAAGCTCCTCCCATTCATCATCTGCCATGTCAGATGGCTTGACACCCTTCACCCTTATGGGCTTAGAAATCTTCTTTAGCAGAAGTACATTCAAACACTGTTCTGCCCATAATGCATAATTGTGTGCTCCTTCCAATTTTTTTATGTTCAGAATTGAAGATTCACTTCCCCCTGATGCCATATCAGATAAGGAAAGTTCCTGACTCCCTGTAAGTCAAAAAATGACTGAATAAAGTTCTGATTTCTCAGAAAAAACCTGCTCTATCAAGAGCCAGGAGCACTCACAATAGTGCTGTTTTTACTGTCAAAAGAATCTGCAGCAAAACAAAAAATTTCCCTCCAGTTACTGTACCTTCTGACACACTGTACCGTGCTCAAATAGGCATAAAACAGTAATTTCAGAATGCTGCAGCTGTTCCACAGGTGCTTTAACAGTGCATCATCATCTGATGAAGCATAAAACACTGCTGTCCTGATCACTTCTCCCACCTCAGATGAGGTATTGCACTGATTTTATATGCATAAACCACTTGTCATACACTGTTTTGTTCACTGAAAAAGAGGCTCCAGACACTTCAGCCTGTCACAAACCTGCAACAGAAAATGGGACAAATCCCAAGCAATCACCCTTCTGCCAAGGGGATAAAAGGCATCTGAAGGTCTCAAACAGTAACTCAAGTGCTCTCAAGCAAAATCTGAGCAAAAGCCCCTTGATTTGACACCTGTGCCAAGTGAAAAACACCTCAACACTGAGGTAGCATACAAAATACAGCGCTCTCCTGGCACTTTCACCTGACAATGCAATGCATAAACAGCCCTGTGTACACAATAACAACACAGATCCCAACGTACAAACACTGAAGAGAAAATCTTTTGAGCACTGTCAACGATGGACAGTTAGGGACCGAGTAAACTCGATGCGCCCAGGCCAAGCGTGGCTCAACTGAGATTTTCCAAAGTATCGTACACAAAATGTGACCTGCAGAAATGTCACTGAATACACTGCGGAAACAAGACCAATGTGGGCTCCCTGGCTCCACACTGCCTCAAGGCATACACTGCATAAGCTTCCAGGCAAAAGCCCTTTGAAAAAGTCACCCAAAAGCTGAGATTTGCACTCAGCAAAAGCATAGAACTCCTCAGCAAAATCAAGGCATTACCTTCCCGAAACAAGATAACTGTGCAACCACCACACACTATGGTACTAGTCACCTCAAGCACGAGGGACAAGAGTGTACTTGCTGTACCTCAAAAAAAAAAAACACAGTTTGAAGGACTGAACAGCCGGGAATGCTCTCTCTTTGCCTTCTTTCCCCAAAGAAAAAGTGATGTACTTGCTGTACCTGTGTACTGGCAGCACTGTACCTGCTGTACCTGTGTACTTGTGCAGGGTACGAAATCCCAAAACAGAGAGAGAGAGAAAAAAAAATTTTCCGAAATGCTCTTCCCTGATGCAGCTCCAGATCGAAATGCACCTTCCCTGATACAGCTCCCTGACGCAGTCCGTACGGCGGCGTCCGTACGGTACGGTCGACTGTACGATGTCCGTACGGCGGTACGGACGGCCATACGTCCGTACACGAACTGTACGGTGCGCGAATCGGCTCGATGCCCAGCTACTGCCTGCACTGCTGCCCTGCTGCCCTGCGCTGCCCAACCCAATGCTGAGGGCACGAGGCCCGAGGGGATAGATAGAGGTAGAGGGAGTGGGTAGACTGAAGTTGAGAGGGAAGGGTAGGCTCTGATACCAGTTGTGAGGGAAGGAATGAGGGAGAAGTACAACCAGGGAGAGTGAGAGAGAGAGGAGACTCAAAAGATGTGGGTGTAAAGTGATGAGCCACACCACAAACTCTTAAGTTTTATTAGGATTAGGTTTTTCACCCTATGACTGTCTTAAGACAGTCATAGGTGTCATATCTTTAATAAAGGGGTGGCAATGTGCCTTTACCCCAACAGGCCTGAGTCTCTCTCTCTCCCCCCAGCCCTCCTACCTCTCACTACCCCTTGTCCCCTCAAATCGGGGGCTCACAGGTGGGCACAGGGAGTTTCTAACACCATCACTATACCAGGCTTCGTTTCTAATTTTGTTTCTGAGTCCCAACGCATGATACTGGATAGATTGATCTGGTCCACTATGCAGTTGCAGTTGCAGTTGACTATTTCTATTCATGATTATGATTTTGTTAGCATAGATTAGTACTCAGCAAGGGCAATAGCACACCCTTTGCTTGAGCCCACTGAGGCTTGTATGAGGCTTATATGAGTTCGCTTTTCTATGTACTTTATCCCATAGGCCCGCGAGGTCTCCCGTGGACGTTAATACATCTCTCTCTCTCTCTCTCTCTCTCTCTCTCTCTCTCTCTCTCTCTCTGCCAAGGACCTACGTGAGGAGACTTAGACGTCACCGTACGCAGCCCTCTATACAAACATCATGGATATTTCGAGCCGCAAGGAAGTTCTCCCTGTTGGGGACTTCAACGTGAGGACAGGCACACGCCAGGTATCAATTCTGGATTTTTGTGATGATTCTACTTTATTACCAGATGTTGATACAAAGGAGGCTGGAATGTCTGGAGTCTCCGCAGATAGACGGGCCCCGGTCATAGACAAGATTGCTGACCCTCCTCAAGCGGTAGGACATGATGATCAGCAAACCTTTTTTAATGTCGATAAACAAATTTTGTCATCTACTTTTTTAACTCTTATAATGCTCATTGATTCAGAGTATCACATGCTTTTAAGATCCTTCTCTGTTCATGTAGTTCTAAAAGTTCTGAAAGTTGTGAGCAATTAAAACAATTTGAAATTTCTGAAAATCTTGAATCTTTATTTCTTCAAAATTCGGAATTGTTTGACTAAGAATTCAAAACTATATCCCCGGGAAAAGTCATTATTTTTCAAAGAATTCAACCAGATTATACCTATGTATTTTCTACAATTATCTTATGATCAGAACGAGATTCTAAAACAATTAACACTTCCGGCAGGTCATATCTAAACTGGAGACTAAATACAGTATGACATCATCAATGTTAAAGAATAGGAGGGGATGAATCACTCAAACCTCCACCCAAGATCTCTCCAACTCTTACACACACTCAACTCAGATAGATGATCACAGATGCAACAGACACTCACTCAGAAATAAGTCGGACGGAGAGAGAGAGCGAGAGTATATTCATCCACCAGATGGTGGGCAGAAAAACAGCTCACAAGGAGCAATACAAAATACAGCAAAGTGCTGGAGAATACTGAAGGACTCTCTCTCACACGAACTGCTCCAGAACTGAGTGCACAGCACAGCCTTGGAAGGAGGCTTTCAGTCTTGCACTGGATGCTGGAATGACTGAAGGAGTGGGCCTTTTATAGGCACTGCCCAGGCCCCTTGAGTTGACCGACCAGCAGGGTCAGTACCCTGTCTGGTGGCCGACCAGGTGGGCCCTAGAAAACCCACCAGGGTTGGCCCTCGTCGGTGGCCCTGGTTGGGCCGACTTGGCCTGCCACAGGCCCCTATTTAAGGGTGCCCTGTGCAGCCAGTCTGCACAGCTGCAGAAGCCTCCAAGTGAGGCCTAAGGCCCCTTATATTCCTGCTGTTGCAGGCAGCAACCAGCCCGTGTGCTGGTCGCCTCTTTCTGCCTCTGTTTCTGGCCTGAGTCACTCTCTCCCAGCCCCCCTACCTCTCACTGCCCCTTGTCCCCTCAAATCGGGGGCTCACAGGTGGGCACACTGAGTTTCTAACACCCCCCCTCAATGTCACAACTGTGGGCCAATCCCCATGCGTTTGATGAGGTGATCCATCTGTTCAAGAGGGAGTGCCTTTGTGAAGAGGTCGGACAAGTTATCGGTAGTCGGGCAGTACATGAGCTCAATCACGTCGTCGATGATGAGCTCTCGAACAAAGTGGTAATGAACTTCGATGTGCTTGGTCCGCGCATGGTACACTAGATTCTTGGCAATGGCTATGCAACTCTGATTGTCGCACATCAGCACTGTTGCATCCTCCTGACATACGTCCATGTCCTCCAGAATCCACCTCAACCACAGTGTCTCACAGGCTACTGTACACGCGGCTCTGCACTCTGCCTCTGTAGATGAAAGGGCCACTGTGGGTTGTTTCTTACTCAGCCAAGAGATGGCACAAAATGCAAGTAAAAAGCAATACCCTGTTGTTGATCTTCTGGTGTCAACATCACCCGCCCAATCACTGTCACAGAACCTGCCTAGTTCGATGCCTTTGGTATAGGTGATCCCGTAGGTGCAAGTACCCTTTAGATACCTCAGCACCTGTAAACCTGCATCCCAATGACTCTTCCTAGGAGAAGCAGAGAACTGGCATAATAGCCCAAATGCATAACAAATATCAAGTCGAGTATTGGTAAGGTAAAGCAAACTTCCTACCAATTGTCGGTACAAAGGAGTATCAACCGGCTGAGATGTGTCGTGAACACTTAGCTTGAGCCCGACCTCCATGGGAGTCACTGCTGTCCTAGAATCCTCCATCTAAAATCTCTTCAGAAGTTCTCTGTAATATTTCTCCTGTGAAATGAAGATCCTGTCTTTGGCCTCCTTTACTTCTATCCCAAGGAAGTAGTGTAATAACCCAAGGTCAGTCATCTCAAACTCAGACATGAGTAGCTCCTTTACCTGTGAAATCTTCTTGACATGGTCACCTGTCAAGATAAGATCATCAACATAGAGGATGAGTACCAATCGCAATCCCTTCTTAATGAACAAGTAAAGGTTTGCCTCAGAAGGACTCCGACTTAGCCCTATCTTCTGAAAGAATACATCAAACCTTTGGTACCAAGCTCTGGGGGCCTGTTTCAGCCCGTATAACGCCTTCTTCAACCTGCAGACCGTTAATGGAGACCCTGGATCTTGAAAGCCCGGTGGCTGCTCCACGTATACCTCCTCTTCCAGGGTTCCATTAAGGAATGTGGACTTCACGTCCATTTGAAAAATAGGCCACTGGAATTGGGCAGCAAGGGCAATCACTGTCCGGATAGTAACCGTGCGGGCTGTGGGAGAAAAAGTTTCATCAAAATCCATGCCTTCAGTTTGAGCAAAACCTTTCACCACTAACCTTGATTTATACTTATCCAAGCTGCCGTCTGATTTGCATTTAAGTTTGTATACCCACCTAGTGCCGATGACTTTCCGTCGCAGGGGCCTGGCCACTAAGCCACAAGTATTGTTCTTCAGGATAGCATCCATCTCTGCCTGCATGGCAGCCTGCCATTCTGGATTGTCCTTCGCCTCCTCGAAGGTCCTTGGCTCGTCAAGCTGAGCCACCAACACAAAATTCACGAATGGGAACTTTTGAAGACATTGGGACCGATGCAATCAGAAACTACTACTCTCAGGTAATTCGGTAACCCGAGAGTCTTCCAATGTCCTTAGGTACCATTGGGGCAACCTTTTCTGCTTCTCAGTGGAAGAAGGAACTGGAACTGCTTCTGGGACATCCTGCTTTTTCTCAATATCTTGTGGAACATCAGCTTCCGATTTTGCCACCTCTTGGATGGTCAACCTGGGGCGGGGTGGGTTTGGGGGTTGAATAACCTCCTCCTCCTCAATCTGAGGCTCCTCCCAGGGTTCACGTTCCTTTTCCTCGAAGACAACATCCCGACTGATAAGGATTTGCTTCTTTACTGGGTCTAAGAGTCGATAGGCCTTGGATTCTTCGCTATACCCAACAAAGATACATTTTCTCATCCGAGAATCAAGCTTGGTCCTGTCTTCCTTATGCACATGCATCCATGCGTTAGAACCAAAAATGTGAAGATGAGTGATAGAGGGCTTCTTACCATAAAATGCCTCATATGGAGTCTTGTCCTTGACGGCCTTCGTCTTGGTCTTGTTGAGAATGTGTACGGCTGTATTCATAGCTTCACTTTAATAGGCTTTAGAAAGGTTCCTCCCTTGGAGCATAGCAAGCCCTATCCCTGTAGTGGTTCTATGCTTCCTCTCGGCTACCCCGCTTTGCTGAGAAGTATGTGCTATGGTGAGTTGTCGCTTGATCCCATGCTTCCGACAAAATGTGTTGAACTCTTTTGAGGTGAATTCTCCCCCCCTATCTGTGCGGAACGTCTTGACATCCTCCCCTGTCTCCTTTTCAACTCTAGCCTTCCAATCCTTAAACTTCTCATAAGCCTGTGACTTTTTAGCCAAACAATATACCCAGGTCATTCTACTGAAATCATCCACAAAGAGAAGTGAGTACCTGGATTCTACCCACGATACTGTAGACATTGGGCCACAAATGTCGGCATGGACCAACTCAAGTGGTTTGCTGGCCAAAAACGAGGCCTCTTGTGGGAACTTATCCATGTGCTGCTTGCCTTCTAGACAAGCCCTACAAACACCATCCTTGCCTGTAATTGGTGGAAGTCCATCCACCATCTCCGACTTTGACATTTCAGCCAAGGTTCCATAGCTGACGTGACCGAAGCGCCCATGCCAAAGTTTGGACTTTCCGTTGTCTTCATGAACCAACATTGCACTGAGGTGGTAAATTCCGTTCTATTCAACTCCTTGAGCCACCATCTGTCCATTGGCTTTGCATGTCGCGGTGACCTTGCCATCTTGAAAGAGAACTGCCATGTTGTTTTTGTCCATCTAACTTACAGACAGTAAGTTCTTGCAAAGGTTGGATACATAAAGTACTCCAAAGATATCCGTCTCCTCACCTGCGGTCATAATGAAAGAAATGCTACCAATGCCCTTCACAGGACATGTCTGGCTATCCCCGACAGAAACTTTGGAATCCAGGTGTGTACTTTCCATGGTTTTGAACCAAGTCCTTCTATTGGACATGTGCTTGGAAGCACCGCTGTCAACATACCAACCCTCTTTACCTTCACTGACTGCATATGCTGAACAATGTTCACTGATTAAAAACAATTGTCCAGTCGTCACATTGGCAAAATCATTCTTAGGCTCTTCTTTATTCCTGGCTTCTCTCTTCCGCTTCTAATCCGCCTTCTTCTTTCGACATTCTTTGGCGGAGTGGCTAAGCTTTTTACAATAATAGCACTTCATTTTCTTCTTTCGGTCAGAGTCCTCTAACTTCCTGAACTCCTTTGGCTTGCCTTTTCCAAGCTTGTCTTTGGCCACTAATGCCTTCTCGTCGGTTTGCGTAAAGAGTTTCTCTCGAGCCTCGTCCTGAAGCAGGAGTGGGCCAAGCTCCTCAAAGGTGATTGGCTTAGTCCGTTGACCCGCAATGACCGTAGTCACAAAACTTTTGAAACTCTGTGGCAACTTGTGGAGTGTGAGCAATGCCAATTGACTCGAGTTCACCTTCTGACTAACCGCTGCGAGCTGGTCCCGCACGACTTTCACCTTTGTCAGAGGTCATGCACACTATCGCCCTCATTCATATCAAGATTATAAAGCTGATGCTGAAGAGTAATAATACGGGCTGTATTATCGGTTTCATACGGCTCCTTCAGTATGGCCCACGCCTTTGAAGACGTCTCTGCCAACTGGATATGAGGAATCACAGCATCTGCTGTCGTGCCAATTAGCATTGCTAAGGCTTGAGCATCCCTCTCCTCCCATACACTGAGTTCATCCGCATCTGCTTCAACTAAAACTTCACCTCTTTTGTCCACAATGTCCTTCGGCTTCTCCTCGGTCCCAATCACTATCTTCTAGAGCTTCCGTGCCAACAGATGGCTTCGGATCTTGACTTTCCAGATTGGATAGTTCGTCCCATCGAGCTTTCCAGCTTCACCAAAATTGGGAATAAATGAAGAAGAAAGATGACTGGAGAAGGAGGAAGGACGAGCAATGGGTGTAGAGGCTTCTGAACGCTGATCCATTTCGATGAATAGCAAACTGAAAAACTGAAGCAAAAAAGATGTACTGACCTCCCGTGCTAGCTTGAGCTGAAAACAGAATCGCCTTTCTGCCAAGGGACTCCTTCCTTCAGAGAGTGCTTTGATGAAGAAGAGTTGAGAGCCTATGGCTCTTATACCATGTTAAAGAATAGGAGGGAATGAATCACTCAAACCTCCACCCAAGATCTCTCCAACTCTTACACGCACTCAACTCAGATAGATGATAGCAGATGCAACAGACACCCGCTCAGAAATAAGTTGGATGGAGAGAGAGAGAGAGAGAGCATATTCATCCACCAGATGGTGGGCAGAAAAACAGCTCACATGGAGCAATACACAATACAGCAAAGTGCTGGAGAATACTGAAGGACTCTCTCTCTCACAAACTGCTCCAGAACTGAGTGCACAGCACAGCCTTGGAAGGAGGCTTTCAGTCTTGCACTGGATGCTGGAATGACTGAAGGAGTGGGCCTTTTATAGGCACTGCCCAAGCCCCTTGAGTTGACCGACCAGTAGGGTCGGTACCCTGTCTGGTGGCCGACCAGGTGGGCCCTAGAAAACCGACCAAGGTTGGCCCTGGTTGGGCCGACTTGGCCTGCCACAGGCCCCTATTTAAGGGTGCCCTGTGCAGCCAGTCTGCGCAGCTGCAGAAGCCTCCAAGTGAGGCCTAAGGCCCCTTATATTCCTGCTGTTGCAGGCAGCGACCAGCCCGTGTGCTGGTCACCTCTTTCTGCCTCTGTTTCTGGCCTGAGTCACTCTCTCCCAGCCCCCCTACCTCTCACTGCCCCTTGTCCCGTCAAATCGGGGGCTCACAGGTGGGCACAATGAGTTTCTAACAATCAGATCCCATAGCCAGATGGACAAACTGCAAGCCAATCAGACTATGGAAAACATAGTATGAGTGGGAAAGGTATCTCTCACAGATAGGATTTGCACAAAGTAGTAATAAGCATTCAACCACAGGATTCAATCTCTTTATGCTCATGTTGCACTATCAATATAAGTCAACTATTGCCATGATCCTTAAGAATTTCAAAGTTACATTCCAGTTGAACTAAAAATAGTCCTACATCAACGAACGAGCCAAGAGGCTTACTTATAATGAGTAAATGAAGGGATGATGCCATCTCGAAGTCTGAAGGAGAGATTTATCAATTTCATTCTTCTAAACATAAATTGTTATAAGAGGAAGTATGTTACATCCCATGCTCATTACAATTAGCTTGTACTTGGCTATGGCTATATGCAATGCTAGGCTTGCCCTCACTTGTGGGGTGATGATCATTGAGCCTAAGTGAGACTCTATGAGCCCTCAAAGATTGCTTCAAGAGCCAAGGATTGCTGATCTTTCTCTCTCTAGGGTGAGTGGGCTTAGCTGTATGGTCAGGTGGCAAGTCTAATGTCACATATTCTATATCATGGAAAGAGCTATTCAAATAAAGCAAGACTAACTCAGGAAAAGCAGTCTTTTTATGAAAAAGCAGGCTCTTTAGGGCATAACTCTTATAATTAGAGTTGGAAACCAAAGATAGCAAACACTATTCATGAGATCTTGGGAGAGCTAGTTCCTAACGGTGTTAACCTATTGGCAAGGTATGGATGACCTTACTAGCTCAACACTTCGGGGCTTGATTATCAACAAATTCTAATTGAAGGTGAGTACTCCAGGTATATGATTTAACATTACACTGTTCATGGCCTCTCTGGTGCCTATACTAGCAGGGTACTCTATTCTGCTTGTGTGGCTATATCAACTTTGTGTGCGTCATGTGGCTACAGCCATTATTCCTTTCAAATAAGGGGTTCGTCCTCCTTTGGACCCTTGTCAAGAAAAAGCCTTCAAAACAAGCTATACATGGTATTTGTCAAGAATGCCAAAAACACAGACACGCGATGTACAGTCTGTCTTATCAAGAGATGAAGTTAAAAATAAAAGTGTTCTATAAACTGTTTTTGTTCAGCGAATCACCCCTATCAGCAATGAACTGGAAAAACACTGAATAATGCCACTAACATGGCCTAGTGTATGGAAACTTGAAATACTGAATTTCATAAAACCAGATGTTACAATACCAACCTTCAGGATCATAGTTGCTGAGGTCCTCACAAACATTGTGGCTGAATTCTAGTAGTTGTCTCCATGTATCTTCAGATATGGCATGGCGTTGATGTTTCTGTAGAAAGCAAACATGGACTCAAGGTGATCAATTATCATGATCCCTGGGAAGTTTTATTAAAATTGCCTGGTCCATAAAAAACCAAATTATGTACAAAGACATTAATGGGAAGGCACAGTTTAAGTTGATCAATCCATCCAACTGTAGCCACTTGCCCTTTTTAACTAAACTCTGGCATTTCCTAGACAAGGCACGAAGATCATACTAATGATACGCATGCTAAACAAGGCAGTCAACATACAATAGCAAGTCAACAATAGCATTTAGGCCAGGTGCACCCAATGCATATAGCAGGTCGGAAGAGCTTCAACTAACGGAACAGGCCCTACATCACCCAATTCACTGCTCAAAGTTCCTTTTAAAGAATATATTCATATTGTAGCACTTCACTAAACCAACCAAAAAATTTCTGCATTACAAATACAAGATGTTTCCTAGCATACACCAAAAACATATCCCTCTTCCAATCTAGGTCTAGTCAAGATGCGTCAATTTTACAAGCAAAAACCTATGAGCAGGTTTATCCAAGCGTGCTTTTCAAGAGATTTAAAAATTTGTGTTTCTTTAGGAACCGTGGTTTTTACACTTTTATTTTCACTAGAACTAGATCCCTTTATCATAAAAATATACAAAATTGTCACTCATTCAATTTTACATGACATAAATTTTCTTCTTCATAGACATCCTTTGTACCCCTGTTATTACCTTTAAAAAGTCTTGAAAATTAATTATTTTAAGAAACATCCCTCATAATCACTCTCAATGTAATAATATTATACATATATAATTACTTATTAAACACATTTATATCAATATTACACGAGCTTTCTAGTGTTCAAATAGCATAAATAACAAGATATTTATGGATATGTTCTAAAGAAGTTTAAATTACTATAAATAAGTATTGACTTGGGATTATATATCACTCATAAAATACATGTAATATTTAATACTATATATGCAAGATATTCCACGATATAACTCCATAGACGTGCTCAAATGGGATTTCCCAATCAATTTAACTGACTGAATGACTATATTTGCACATTGGATGTGAAAGTTATGCCACTTTTAAAAGTGCTATCCATGCCAACGAAACTCCCTTGGAAGACCTACATCAAGGTAGTTTCGCTAATGGCTTGCTTCAATGAGGTTTCTTTGGAAAAACCCTTTCATGAGGCTAGGTTGAGAGAGGGTTTTCAATGTCACCCCCTATTAAGTAAAAGTTATAAGAAGGATCATAAGGGAATTTCCATTGAGAAGTCTACTCTACATGTGGGTTTCTTCAAAACCCTTCCATTATGTTACTCACCATTCCCAAAGATTCATGTAAAGATTTGTGTATAAAGTAGTCATTGCTATAATACTTTGCATATTTCTAAGTGAAACTGTGTTTTGTTCTGATCTATTTTTGCCATATTTTTACATAGTTGGAAGCTTTTTTTTTTTCCTTCGCTCGGACACTCCGGAGATTTCGCTCAAAAAATGCTTGTCCCCTCGGAGGAGATGCACCTTTATACTTGTGCACAGTGAGCTTATCCTTGACATCTTTTGTTGCATAATTCATGCTTTGGCCACTCCCAAATATACGGGCATTCTCTAAGTATGCAAAATGTGAAATATGGGAACAGCCAAACTGAGCAAAATTTGAGCTCTCCGAAGATGAGGAGCTGGTGGACGCTCCTGAGATCCTTGATGTGACTCATGAGGAGAAAGATGGAACACTCGTACAAGTTAGGACACACTCCAAATGCCAGAGTCAGGCGCGGTTCTGAGTTTCCCTTTGAACCAAGCAGTACAACTCAGCTTGGAGAGCACGCCCACAACTCAGCTTGGAGAGCACGCCCATGACACATATAGGGTTCAGCCCCGCAGGTATTCCATGCCGTGTGCCTAGAGTCTCTTTCATGGAGCATCATGCAGCTGTACCATTACAAGCATAGAATGATGCTAATGGGAATGCCCCTATCGATGAGGAGGAGCTTTATTGGGATGCTCAGCTGGTACTCTGTTCCATATCTTTAATGCATTGATGGGTGCTAGGAGTCTCAAAAACTAGGACTGAAAGGTCGCATCAAGGGCAAGACTGTTCATATGCTTGTGGACAGCAGGAGCACGCACAGTTTCATCAACCCCGAGGGCTTGCATAAGGTGGGGCTTGTTGCCACAGAGATAGACCATGGCCTGCGAGTTAAGGTCGCTAATGGACAGCATATGATTAGTAGACTATGTTGCCAGGATGTGAGATTCTGGCTCTCATGATTATGAGTTGCAGGTGATCCCTTTGCACTAGACATGGGTCCAATTGACATTGTCTTAAAATGTGATTGGCTAAATCCCTGGGGGAATTCAATGTTGACTTGAATGCCATGACTCTCCACTTTGCACATAAGGGCAAAAGAGTGGTATTATAGGATTTGACAGCCCCAAAAATGCAGATCACCAAGTCATAAGTAGCCTTCTTCCAAAAACGAGCTGCTGCTCCTCCCCGCTCCCCTGCTGCTCCCTCTCCCTCAGCCCGCCCTCCCTCAGCCTGTCCCTCGCCCCCTCCTTGCTGCTCCGCCCCCTCCCCCTTCCTGCTGTTCCGCCCCCTCCCCCTGCCTGCTCCCTCGCCCCCTCCCTGCTGTTCCGCCCCCTCCCCCTGCCTGCATTTCCGCCCCCTCCCCCTGCCTGCTCCCTCGCCTCCCCCCTGCTGTTCCGCCCCCTCCCTGCTGTTCCGCCCCCTCCCTGCCTGCTCCCCCGCCCCCTCTCTGCCCTTCAGCCCTCTCCCTACCTCTCAGCCTGCCCCCTGCCCCCCCGCCTCCTCCCTGCCTCTCCGCCCCCTCCCCCCCCTCTCCTCCCCCTTCCCTTCTCTTCCCGCTCCCTCTCCTCCCCCTCCCAGCCTGCCTCGCCCCCTCCCTCTCCTTCCTCTCCCTCTCCTTCCTCTACCTCTCCCTCTCCTTCCTCTCCTCTCCCTCTCAGCCCTCCCCTCCTGCGCCCCCTCCCTCCCTATCAGCCTGCCCCTTTCCCCTTCAGCCTCTCAGCCCCTCCCCTTCGTCCCTCCCCTTCCCCCCTGCTTTCTCCTTGCCTCCTTTCCCCTTCTTCTGCCCCCCTTTTCTCCCGCAGCTTTTTTGGAACGGAAGGAGCCTTTAATTTGTTAGAGTCGGCCTCCTCACCTCGATTGGCAATGGATACTCCGTCAGCCAATCCTACTCCACCTCCACCGGCCGTGAAAACTATCACTTTTTCTAAAGACGAGTTGCAGCAGCTCAAGAAGGATGTAGAGATTGAATGCTCTACCACTTTGCTAGCACGCATCTTCGGGTCTCACCCTTCCAGATCCCAAGCCAGAGACTGGATGCTTGCGGCTCTCCCCCCAGACCTCACTCCACGATTGTTAGATGTCCGTCTTCTGGGATGAGGTTTTTTCCAGGCTGTTTTTGACACTCCAGAGGCTACAAGCACTGTGCTCAAGGCTGAGTTTTTACACCTGGGACACAGGAAGATCTTCTTTGAAGCCTTTCATATTGGTTTCGACCCAGTGGAGGCAGATAAGAAAATCTTCTCGCTCTTCATCAGGTTCCCCGGGCTTCCCCAGGTTTACCATCGTCTTCTTTCTATTATTGGGGAGCATTTTGGCGCAGTTGCTGAGATCCCACCCCTCCCTGGGTTGCCATTGACTGCAGCAGAGGCAACCAAGGCTGATGGGGTTCCTAGAGTTAGGGTCCTTTGCAAGGATCCTAACCTCAAGATGGATCACGTTATGATCCAGCGCCCGGATGGTTCCTTTTTTCGCCAGAGAGTAGAGATTTCAGGCAGGTGGGACCAGTGCAGGATTTGCAGGACCTCTGGACACTTTGCCAAGGATTGCCCCAAGAAGAAGAAAAGGCCCAAGAAGCCCTCTGGTACAGCTACCGCCCCATGGCCTCGACAGGGGGGACAGGGGGGTGGTATAGATCCAGCACTTGCTCCTCGACCTCGACAGAGGGGTGGTACAGGTCCAGCTCTTGCTCCTCGACCTTCGCATGGCGGTCCTCCTCAGTTAGGTGGTGGTACAGGTCCAGCGCCTGCTCCTCGGCCTCGACGGGGTGGTACAGGTCCTTCATCTGCTCCTCGACCCCCACCTTCCTCAGGTACACGCGACGCTCTACAGTGGGTTCCGGTACGTGTGCAGGTCCCTCCTTCAGTTCACGAGAGTACCTTAGTGGACTCTGCTTCACCTCGAGCTGTCCCTCCAGTCTCACCATGCACAGCCCGAGACGCTGAAGCTTTGACCTCCTCCCTGGTTGCAGCTTCCTCCTTAGATCCAGCGGTGCCAGATGCTCTTCTTGAGGCAGGAGAGATCTCCGCGGCTAGGCAGACACAGGATAGAGAGCATTCCTCACTTCCTCCCTTGAATAGGGGGAAGGGGATAGCTTACACTATTGATCCTCTTCCCTCACAAGGGATCCTTCGCACTCCAGTGTCTGGCTTGCTCCACAGGAACTCGTTTTCAGCCTTGGCAGAGGGTTCAGATTTCCCAGAGGAGGAGTTTGTACCCGCTACTTTTGGGGAGCCAGTGTTTGGGTTTCCTGTTGACAGGGCTTCTTCTTCAGGTGCTAGGATTCTTTCCCCTGTTGATTTTCCACCACTTGGTTACATCCCTCCCCCCTCGAGCAGGGGGTCTTCCCCAGTTGAGGGGTTTGTTTCCGCCACTAGGTCGGGTAAGGTGTTCCACTCTACATCCTCCCGTCGATGAGGATTATTAGTTGGAACATACAGGGTCTAGGTGGCATCCCACATCGCTGCCGTAGACAGCTGATCCGGGATCAGCTTCATCCAAGTGTTACTGGGGGTTCCATTGATATATTATTTATTCAAGAGCACAAGCTGGATTCTAGAGATTGTGCCAAGTCAGGCAAGTTGCTTTCTGGACATACTTTTTGGTCGCCTGCCTTGGGCACCAGAGGGGGCACTTCTATTTCAGTTTCGCAGTCGGTTCTCCCCTTAGTTGTTGGGCACGGAGTCATTATTCCCTCTAGAGCTCAGTGGATTATTCTTTTGATTGGAGGGCGTAAGGTTGGTTTCCTTAACCTTTATGCCTCCAACATTAGAGGGGAACATGTCCTTAAGTGGAAGACTTTGCTCTCCTGGGCCCCCATTGTGGATTCATGGGTGATTGGAGGTGACTTTAACATGGTCAAGTTACCGTCAAACAAAAAAGGGGGTAGAGAAGGCGGACTTCACTCTTTGGAGAGAGCAGCTTGGGATGCCTTCCTTTTCCATTTCTGTGGCAGAGATACTTGGTGTGATGATGCCTTTCTTATTCAGCCACAGTCCCTCCTGTTCTCTTGGTCGAACAGGAGGCAACAGATGCCTATTCATGCACGCATTGACAGATTCTATGTAGATGACTGGGCACTAGACAGAGGTGGATCGATATGCATTGCTGCGCGGGTTTCCACTTCAGACCACTTCCCTGTTGTGCTGGCTATCTCAAAGCCTCACTTGAGAGGCCGGTCTGCCAGCATTAGGATTCCAGATGCCTTCTACACAGAGGAGGACCTTACAGAGGCAGCCCTGCAGATATGGTTTGCTCATGTCCAGGGTGGGCAGCCATATCCATCACATTTAGCCGCTGCCCTTTCTGGTATTAGCGACTTCTACCGCTCAGTTGCTTGTACCAGGAGACGAGATATTCTCAGACGTGAGATTGGTGTTCGCCAGCAGTTGGCAGCTTTGCAGAGGGAAGAGCAGAAACGGCCTTCAGATGCTTGGATTCACGAGCGCCTTGCTGCAGCAAGGGCTCATCTGCAGTTATTGCTTGATCAGAGAGCAGAGTATGCCTTTCATGCACAGGAGTCCTTCTGGATTCAGATGGGTGGTAGAGTCAATAAACACTTTTTCTCTACTCTTGGCCCTAGACATAGTAGAGAGAGTGTATCCCAGCTTATTGACTCACATGGGGTTTTACAGACAGAGCCTGATGACGTTTTACGCATTGCTTCAGATTTCTATGCCACCCTCCTTACTGCTGATCCTGAGACACACGATAGAGAGGATGCTAGACAGGCTATTTGGCAGAGTATCCCTGTGTTGGTGAATCCGGATATGCATGTTCTACTCGACGCACCTTTCACCAACACAGAGTTCAGGACTGCACTTTCAGCCCTTCACAAGGGCAAGTGCCCAGGTTCAGATGGCCTCACTCCATCTTTTTTCATTGCATTTTGGGATATGATTGGAGACTATATTACTTCAGCCATGCAGGCCATTTGGGACTCTGGCGAGATGCCTAGGTCGCTTACAGAGGGTCTCATCCACCTTATCCCAAAAGGAGGTAGCAGAAATTTAGTGTCCCAGTGGAGGCCTATCACACTTCTAGGGACTTGTTACAAGATTCTGGCCAAGGCTATCAGCGTCCGATTGCAGCCACTGCTCCCTGATCTTATTCATGACACTCAGACGGGATTTGTGCATGGCAGAAGTATTTTTTATAACATTTTTCTTTCTGGGAAGCCTCAGAGTGGGCCATGCAGAGTGGCCAGAATCTTGCCATTCTACTATTGGATTTTGAAAAAGCTTATGACAGAGTAGATTGGGGTTTTTTCACCCTTCTACGCTTTGGATTTATTGATGCTTGGATCAGAGGTGTTTCCTCTTTGTACAGATCAGCCCATAGCCAGGTACTTATTGGTGGTAAGGGGTGAGAGATTTCAGATTTCGAGATCAGTCCGTCAGGGATGCCCCCTTGCTCCTTTCCTTTTTTTGTTCGTGGCCTAAGCTATGAGTATCTATGTTAGATCTCAAGCTGACATCTTTGGGCTGAGACTTCCCATCAGAAGGGAAGAGGAGCTACTTGACAGTGAGTTGGCTGATGACACAGCAGTTTATTTGGATGCCTCTCCACAGACGCTCACTTCTTTCAGGACAGCATTGGATTTATTTTGCTTGGCGGCAAGGGCGCAGATAAATTGGCATAAATCCAATGGCTTTTGGATCAGTGATGAGGACACTCCAGGTTGGGGGCTTGACATAGGATTCACTTGGGTTCAGAGGGGTGTGCCTATCAGGTATTTGGGCTGCCAGGTCGGCTTGGATATTTCTTCCACGCAGCAGTTTGCTCCCGTTTTGGAGAGCATCAGAAGGAAGCTTCTTTTTTGGAGCTCAGCCAAGCTGGATCTTGCCTCTAGAGTGGTGGTGGTCAACCAGGTCCTCTTGGCCACAGCCTGGTTTGTATGTTCATGTTGGTGCCGTTCTAGGGACTGCATCATTCAGCTCAGAAGACCGATCAGGAACTTTCTCTGGAGTGGGCTTGATGGCACAGCAGATGCCTTGGCCAGGGTGGCTTGGGAGACCCTCATCCTCCCTACACAGGATGGGGGTCTCAATATTATTCATCCAGATTTACAGTGCAGAGCTTTACTTTGCAAGATGGTGGTGCGAGGACTTATGCCAGGGCAAGAACTGTGGAAAGACTTTCTTATCAGCAGCATACAGAGGTGCACACTTCCTCAGGAGGAGACTGGATGAGCAATGCTAGATGGATCTTCACCACAGCACACCTCAGGTCACCTTCGTCCCCTCTCATGGTTGCCATTCTGAAAGCTTGGGCCAGTTTCAGAAGCACTCTTCGGAGGATTCCTCCTTCCTCCCGGGAGGAGATTGATAGGCAACCCATCATGTGGAATGACAGTATTTTAGATGATCTTGGCAGGCCATTGGGTGCCTCACTCCATATGCAGTGGGCCAGGTGGGAGAGGGGACCTGCTTCTTCTTTGGGGTCTTGGAAAGCTTTCCGTAGGCTTCCAGAGGAAACAAAGTCAAGGTTGACAGGACATCTCAGAGGGAGTGCAGGGAGGATCTTGCAGATTGAGGCAGCCCTTCCAAAGGTTTGGATAGACACAGATGATATGCCACTCACTTCCTCCACTTGGGCAGGTACTTTTTCGAGAGGCGGGGTTCCGCTTCAGGTTTTGGCCTTCCGAGATGCAAGGAGGATGCTTTGGTTTCTAGTGTCCAGGATGGTGGCAGATTGCTCAGGTCCACAGAGGACATCTTGCTTGAGTCTGCTTTTCAGCCTATCAGGGTTGTAGGTCTTTTGATGCAGGGATCAGATTCAGAGTGGTTCCTAGACCCTGAGCCCCCGCTACTCTCCACCGGGTCTTGGAGGCTCTGGCTCTATGGGGGAGTTCCCATCAGGTATTTACAGTGGGACCCGGGAGAGTGAGAGTGGATTGACGCAGGGCATCGAGAGAAGAGCATCCCCTTCTTTCGTTACACGGTCAGTAATGCCAGGAGATTTCAACTCAGTAGTAGAGGTTGGAGACCCTCCAGAGTTCCTCATTGGGAGACTTTTGGTATTACTGCGGATCAGCAGAGGTGCTTCTGGAGGAGGCTCTGAAAATCCCACAGGAATAGAAAGATCACTATCTTCTTTTGGCTTTCCATCCATGGAGGGATTGCAGTGAACCTTTGGAGGTCCAGGTTCGGAGCCGACCCTACATGCCCTCGATGCCTTTCTGCTTCGGAGTCTATTCAGCATTGCTTATGGGATTGCAGACAGGCGAGATTGATTTGGATGGGGGTAGCCAGGATTTTCAGTCACTTTGCCGTAGCCAGGATTTTCAGTCACTTTGCCCATTCCCCACTTTTTATGACTTGGGGCTCGGTGGCTTGGCTTTCTCTTACAGGACCTCAAGTTTTCTATGAGGGAGTTGACTCCTCTCGGGCCATTTCAGTTCGACGTCATCGGATTGAGTCCTATTCGTTGGATGTGGTACCACGCCGTCCTTTTACAGCTGTACATGCCTCTGTGGATACTTCTTGGGAGATTCTAGCGAGCATAGCAGCCTGGCATATCTGGAGAGCCAGATGCATGGAGGCTATGGAGGGTACTCAGGTTCATCCCTCGCACACATTGGCTAGTATCTGGACAGACATCGTACACACTCTGATGGCCGTATGGACGAGTATGCAGGGGGACTCCCGTGCAGCCTCAGCTAGGAGGGCTTCTTTCTTCATGGAATGGAAGGATTCTCCTTTCTTCTCTGAAACTACTACAGGGTTGAGATGGCACTTTCAGCCTCAGCCTTGGTTTTTTTCCACCTCACTCTGAGGGGTTTTTTATTTATCCTCATGATTTCATGATGTATTCCGCTTTGAGCTTGCTCTCGCGGGTTTTTGTTCTTACTTAATAGAAGTCTATTTCATGGAAAAAAAAAAAATGCAGATCATTTCAGCAAGGCAGTTGGCCCGAGAGCTTGAGAAAGAAAGTGCCATTTCTGCATGGAATGTGCTGCAGAGCATTCCCAAGGTGAAGGATATGGAAATGCAGCAGTGCTCTCAGATTTTGCTGATATTTTTACTGATAAAGGAGGAGCATGGATCAGCCGGAAGAGACGACGCGGAGCAACAGAGCCACCACGCACAACGCAAAGGCTGACCAGAGCACGCATGATAGAGGTTCAGCCATCACTGCTCTACTCGGAGGTGACCGTCAAAGCCGAGGTGTCGCTCTTGATATGGCCCACCAGATACAAAGATCACGGAGACCACGTCCCCTACCACAGCAAGAGAGAGCTCAACAGACACAGATACAAGACATTTTCGCATCCCATTGGAGAGCCACTCTAGAGTCCAGATATGTATTTGGAGCATTAGCTCTGCATGGCTGAGTTTTGAGGTTTTGAGTTTTTGAGTCTTTTTATGATACTACTAGCTTAGCACTCAGCAAGGGCCTTAGCGAACCCTTTGCTTCAACCCACAGTGGCTTGTATGAGTTACTTTCTTGATTGTACTTTGTCTCATAGGCCCACGAGGCCTTTTGAAGATGTTAATCTGTGTGTGTGTGTGTGTGTGTGTGTGTGTGTGTGTGTGTGGCTTGTATGAGTTACTTTCTTGATTGTACTTTGTCTTATAGGCCCACGAGGCCTTCCAAAGATCTTTCTCTCTCTCTCTCTCTCTCTCTCTCTCTCTCTCTCTCTTCCCACCTCTTCCTCTTTCTCCTTGCCCATCTCCCCAATTCTCTCCCTTCCGCTCTTCTAGTCCCTTTCTCTAATCTCCCCTACCCCTTTTCTGCAAAAGCTCTCAGGAACAAGACAGAGATATCGTCATTTGGTCCTCAACCCACACCTCCCATATTTCCACGTCCTGCTTGGCATCGTGCTGTTAGAAGAAACACAGACACCTAGGTAGTTTCTCCATGCAGTGGAAATAGGAATAGATGTGAGGTATGCAACGGAAGAAACTCGAGAGCACATAAGGGAATGCTTTATCCAACTTCAAACTTTTAATTGTCCACAAGAGAGAACTCACAAGCAACATGTATCTTCATACGACTAGAATATATCCAATCTTACAAATAAAATTTTATAGAACAAGCAAAAGAACGAAGGAAATTTTTAAAAACAAATTTGAGTAAAAGAGAGAAATAAAAAAGAATAAAAAAGACTGTATGTTCTGCATAAAGCTACACAAAATAATCCCAGATAGTGCCAGTTTGAAAAACTACCTGAACAAAAGCACACCATTGATCTAGAAGCCTGAATCGACCTGCCATTGCTAACTTCCAGGCCTCTAAAGCCGTGCTTACAGCTGCACATATCATTTTCATTAACAAATCATTCGCATTAAATTCAGGGTCTGCACCAAAGTAAGAAACGCGAAGACCACAGTTTTTCCTAAATTTTCTCAATACTTCCATTCCAAGGACAATATTCAAGCTGTAGTTCAAACCAAAACAACAGAAATAGAAATGATTTCAGAATGTAGTTCATCTGAAGCATCTTTTGAAATGTTAATTGACATACGACATATGTAAATGAAGCTCACTGCCATGCATTCACTGTAAATGAATTCTCAAAATAAGAGGATGGTCTTACAGATACTTTTTTGCCCTCTTTCACGACACATGAAGAAGACAAACCCATAGAACAACGCAAAACGAGCAGTGTCGGATAGCTGCCAAAATCCAAGAAGTTTCAAAGCAAGTCACTAACTACATGTGACAAGAAGCTCAAATGACATGCATACTTGCCATGTTCATACTAAGATAAAACCAAACGAGCTAGTTTCTTGCTGAAAGACCATTGACAAGAGTACTGTTTAAGGAAATACACTATTGGTCGTCATGCAAAGAAGCAGAGATAAACTAGCATGAAGATGGACCTTTCGTCTAACATTTAATTAATACCAGCAGCAAAATCTTTGGGAAAAAAAAAATACCAGCGGCAAAAAGACGTTGAATTACAAGAGATCAACCAGTTTTCAGTGGATTGATCTGCTATTATTATTTCCATCCAAAGTATACCCTGGAAAATTGATCCAGTCCTCTATTGACAAGGCAGTAGCGTAGTAAAAGATATTCCTTTATGGGCGTATGGGAAGTCCAAGAGACTACCGACCTCCCAACAAAGGTCTGTTTTGAGTCTTCGCAATCCATCAAGGGCCGCATTCCTGGAAATATCAAGGGCCGCATTATTCTTCGCCAAACGGACCAGAATATTCAGCAAATGGGATGTTTTGATGAAGTGTATATACCCCCTCAATCCTTGAGACTCGGCAAAAGCAGAGAGTACAGCCAAGCGTGCTTTAATCTTCCCTGGAGGGTCTACGCTTGACGCGATGTCTAGATTATCAATGCCCAGGGTGAGTACGTCAGCTTAAGGATCTGATGCGGAGCGCAGCAAGATTTCTTCGGCCGAGGAAAGCAAGCGGATAGTAGATACAACTGCAAAACGGGGCGAGAGGAAAAGGGAAGGACCTGCGTATTCCAGATACATTTCCCAAACGCGAGAATCACCACAGCCACGACCTGAGAAGCCGGGAGGTGCCATAGAAGAGCAGAAGCAACAGAAGCAGCGAGGACGATACATTCTAGACAATAACAAGACGACCACCAACGTTTTCTCTTCCTTGCGATGTACCTCTCCACTAATTACACAATTATATCACACTAATTATATAATTAATCGCCAAACAAGTTCCCTTTGAAGATCGCCCCCTCGCTCGCGTCGGGTTTTCCGTGACTAGAAGATAGGCCGCTAGTCTAATGGAACCCACTATCAACACGTTGGAACGATAAAAGGCAATTCAGCAGCTTCTTGGAAATGGTGGCAAATTCCACCCACCTAGTACGTACTCAATCAATGGGAAAATATTCGTTGTCAGTCTGCTGCGTCAGGCAGTCGAAATTAGATTTGCTCCATAGCCATCACCTACTTAGGGGCCAACTCAGGCAGTCGGTGGAGGACTCAGCACTTATGTGGATGACCAAATAGGGATGGTTTATTTGGATGTTTTCTCATAAGAGCATAATGACTTTACATGACCGAAGACCGGCCTTCAAGTACATCCTACCTAAGCGCATGAATGTGTTTTTGTGTTCATGTATACACATGTATGTGCGTTGCGTACACGGTGTATGTGTGTGTGTGTGTGACTGGACCAAAGAAACAACCAGAGATCCATAGCCATCAAGGGGCTTGGACCCGTGATGCCCTAGCACGTCAAAACAATTTCAAGTCTACTACAAAGCAAATCTAGGAGAGACTTGAGGTTTATTGGTAACAAAATCATGAACCCTAAGAATTTCCTAAATTGAAGTTTTATGACCTCAAGATGATTGATGAAGAAGAGGTAAGTAGCCACTTAGTGAAATTTGGATCTCTTGTCCAACAATTGGCTAGCCTCAACTATGAACTAGATGATGAAGACAAGATAGCGACGCTCATTCAAAAGTATGTGAGGTATTCATTGTTTTGAGCTTTCTTAAGAGTTCCTTCAGGTGGTAGCAAAACCACCTATGAAGAAATTATGGCTTTGGTACTTGATAAGGATAGGAGAAATAAGAAATATGTTAGCAGTAGTAGCTCTTAGTATTACAAGGTCTTTTATGAAGCACAAAAGTGGATGACTTGTAAGAAGATCTAGTGTTGATATTGTAAGATAATGGGGCATATAAAGACCAATTGTTTCAAGAAGCTAGAGAAAGAACGATAAAACTTTTTAGCCAATCTTGCTATAGAAGGCCATGAGGAACAATTTCTTGCAAAAGATATCATTCCTACAACTACCCAAGTCCACCTTGAAGGGGTTGACAAGGATTGGGCTTTCTAATTGTCCGTTGTGTGTTGTGAGTCAATGAGGATACTTTGCCCTAGGTAGTCCCCCCAAAATGATTGTATTTGAGTTTTTGTGAGAGTCCTAGTTCTAGGTTTAAGAAATATTCCTTGTAGCCAGTTAGGAGCTGAGTTGGTTAACTAAACAATGGTCTCGACTACTGATTGCAACCTAACTAAGGGGATAACTATGGCACAAGAGGTGCACATAGTGAGGCCACCTTGGTAGGGGGTTTCTTGGGTATTTCATAGCCAAGTGTGAGAACTAGGCCTCTAGTTTATGTAAGGGGTTTAGGGTTTATGGCATATGAGTGTTTGAAAGGTCACTTCAACTTTGGAAGTAGATTAGATTATATTTGATTTTGAATGACATAATCAATGATGTATGTATGAGAACATAAAAGACTCCCTCTACCTATAAAAGAGGTGGATTGTACTTGCTTAGCATATCATCCATCTCATCAGAATCCCCAAGCACATTCCCTCAATCTACTATCTCCATCTTGATTGCATGTGTCTTTCTCTCTCCCTTTCACCATGTAGCTCATGATCTCCATCAAATTGAATCCTAAACATAGCCACAAATGCCCAATCCACTAGGAAGCCATCTTGGACCAAAGAGCCAATAATGAAGATGAAAATATTAAAAAACTAAGTAAATCCTATTTGCATTCTAAGTAAAATATAATTAAGAAGAATCTCAAAAAATTAAAATAAACATACTACATCTCAAACATCCTTAACTTGGTTCAGTAACATTTTCGTAGATTTTCAATTTTTGAAAGTTCTTAAGCACCATAGTCTAGTACAATTTTAGAATTCTCAATTTTTGAAAGTTCTTAAGCATTGTAACTTTTTCATTCTTATCAATGATATCATAATCCCCCTCACTATTTATTGAATTGGAGATACCCATGCCCCGAAGTGCTAAAGACCTCTATCAACAAACCCTACTTGTGGCACATTAGTTTGGATAGAGTGGTCAAGAAGAGGGGCCTATTTTCGTTGATCTCCCTCACCATCCCACTAAACACCATGAAATCTTGGCAAAAGGTGATAATTTGCACACCAAGAAGTCAAAAGGAAATTTGGAAACTGGCAAGGTGATTCACAAGATAATGCCATTGAATACAATTTTGTAATATTAAGAAGCATGTGAAAGACACATGGTCATCTTTTTTGTAAAGTTGGTGAAAGATTAGTATTATAAGATGCCCCAAGTGTCTGAATCAGAGGCAACTCAAATCTCTCAACTCTTATGCAAATGCAGCAAGCCACCAATGGCCCAATGGACCGCCAACACTTGCAAGTGGTTGGTGGTGTAGCATGAGATATCCAAGCCACAAGGATGTAGCTTGAGTGACTATTGGGTCAAAGTTGAACCACCAATTCGACATCTTAGCAATTTACCTAAGGCCAACGATGAATAGGCAGGTAGTAGGAAGAGAACAACTGGTGGAGGAGAAAAGGGTCAATGTGGGTGAAGTGGGAGGTGACCCCTTCCTACAAGTCAACATGTTTTTCACTGCATCAAACCCAAGGTAGCCAGCTGTTTATGGTAGACAACAAGGGAAAGACAACCACAACTATTGGAAGATTTGGTGGGCATTAGAGTTGTGACTAGTGCCAAAGTATGAAAGCATAAAAGAGCCATGAGATGCTCTCATATGAAATCTAAGAATTATTGCGATCATGTGATTAGATAGGATCAGTGAAGTCAAAATATCACGGCTATTTTGGATATGATGTAATGGCACATGCATAGCAAAGCATCATGTATATAAGGTCCTGGAGTCCTACGAGTTGGGGTCATCTTGGTACCAAAGCAACTCTTGTAAGTAGAGTGCAATTATAGGATCAATTGTATCTTGGCTACCAATTTGGCTAATTTATAAAAGAATCTCAATTTCAATTCCTTGTGCCAACTATGCTTCTTTCATTCGCTTGCACCTGTTTGCTCTATGAAGAAAAACATCACCTAGCCATTTGGAAATGGAATTCTACCCTACATACCCAAAGTGGAAGTGAAGGGAAGCTTGATGGGACAAAACAAAGCACCAATAAGCAAGACCATGATTCGAACATTAACATATATCAGAACTTAATGTCTATGATACTAATATAGGACGTGGAGGGATAGAGATATGGCCCAAATGCAGAGGATGTAGTAGCTAGGAAAAGACAATAGCCCAATTCTTATCCCAACCATCACCACGTGGTCTGCTATCATCAATACTATTGTTGTTGGAGTCCTCATCAATCATCATCCTCTAGGAGAGAGGGGCTAAGGGATTGGGGCCATAGCTAGTATGAGGGATGGGTCAAATTTATATCTTGTGAGTTGGGTAGATTTCGAATACGATATAGCTAGTAGATTAGGGATGGAAGTCATTAATATATTTTGAGCTAGCTATATTGTTGCAAGTGTAGCCTTTTATATAAAACTAAGAGTTGTAAATTTTAAAAAACTTTCATTTTTGTATGTAGGGGTAGCATGTTTTTAAGTCTTATAATAAAACAAAATATAGCTTTGATGGGCATTTAGCAAGAGAAAGAGGGCCCTTATAATAGTTTGCAACAATATTCTACTCTAAATGATGACTTGTCGCTCACAATACTAAAAGGAGAAATACTTATATGCAAGGTGATGGAACACACTGGTACAAAAGTGACAATGAGGCAAGGTTGGTTGGTGAAAAGATATAACATGACGAGTAAAGCAATTGTTAAAGGGACAACGAGGCAAGGTTGGTTGGTGAAAAGATATATCATGATGAGTAAAGCAATGATGTGTAACTTTATGATAAAAAGCAAGATAGGAACTATTGTGGTTATACCATGTCTAACAAGATATTTGAAATTAAGTTCCAAGGTTGCAATTTCAAACCAATGTCCAACTCCTCCCTACTTGGATGTCTAAGAATATAAAATTACTATCCCATTTCATAAAATTTTACTTTTTTAATTTACTCTCTATATAACATTTACTAATTATGGTTGTCAAAATAGTCCTGAAATTTTTGTGAGCTCAAGAAATGGGGAAGAATTGCTTCTCGAGAGGCCATGAGATCACCGCATCTTGGGAAGTGATTGTTCCCCATTTTTTTGTCATCATGTACTCACTATATTACTAAATAAATATCCATAAATAATTTGAAACATTGCATTTAAACCTCTCGTGTAAGATTAAGAAATGGAGAAGAATCCTTCTCTAGGAGGCCATGATATCACAGCCTCTTGGAAAGTGATTCCTCCCCATTTCTTGAGCTCATATGAGAGGTTTGATATAAGTTTTTACTAATTTGAGGATTTCACTTAGTAGTCAATTGATTTCATTACTAAATTATAATCCTCAAATAATTTCAAACATTATCATTTGAACCTCTCTTTCACTTCATCACTAAACTATGATCCTCAAATCAATTCTCAAAATTTTTTAAACATTAGCATTCAAACCTTTCTTATGAGCTCAAGAAATGGGAAGAATTGCTTTTCAAGAGGCCATGATTTCATGGCCTCTTACGAAGCAATTCTTCCCCATTTTTTTGCCTAAATAACTATCCTCAAATCATTTGAAGCCCTCATGTTGTGATTTTGTTCAAACTTCTCATGTTAGCATTCAAACTTCTCTTGCTAGCATTTGAACATCTATTGTCAGTTCATTACTCAATTATAATCCTCAATTCAGCCCTAACATTTTTTCAAAACAATAGCATTCAAACCATTCTTATGATCTCAAGAAATGGGGAAGAATCACTTTCGAGGAGTCCATGATATTTCAAAACATTAGAATTTAAACCATTCTTATGAGCTCAAGAAAGGGGAAAGAATCGCTTCCTAGTAGGTTGTGATATCATGAAGCAATTCTTTCGCATTTTCCCCCCATTATGAACTCACTAAATTACTAAATAAATATCCTCAAATCATTTGAAACATTGCCATTTGAACCTCTCATCTGAGTCAATAAATGGGGAAGAACTGCTTTCTAATATGATGTGATACCACGCCCTCTTGGGCAACAATTCCTCCCCATTTTGTGAGCTCACATGAGAGGTTCAAATGCATTAATGTTTGAACTAATTTGAATAATTATTAAGGCATCCCTTCTGCCAAGTATGTGCATTATCAATTTATAGTAATGCCATTTGGCTTTACCAATGATTCAACAACTTATAACACTTATGAACAATGTCTTAAGGCAATATTTAGGGAAGTATTCTTGGATTATAGTTCAATAAAACAAGAAATAAGTAAGTGTGAATTATTTACAAACTAAGTACAATAGTTGGGACATTTTATATTCCAAGAAGGGATTTGTAAGTGTGAATTATTTACAAACTAAGTACAATACTTGGGACATTTTATATTCCAAGAAGGGATTTGTATAGATCCCAAAAAGTAAGAGCCATATTGGAATGGCCATCCTATAAACCTAGAGGAATTATGGATATTCTTAGGTTTGTCTTGATTTTATTGGAGATTCATCCAACTGTATGCTAAGACAGCCATTCTGATGCAAATCAACTTGAGGGGAAGGGAAAAGGAAAAGTTTTGAAAATAGCTATAGGTGTAGATCCTTCTTACAAGTATTTGATCCCATTTAACCATGTGTGGTTGAAATACATGCCATTGATTTTGTTGTTAGGGCAATACTTTTACAAAAGGTTGACCAATCAATTTTAAAGCAAAAAGTTAGACTGTGTCGATGGAATAACTTGGCAGATGACAAGAACTACATGCTATAGTTTATGCTCTAAAGAAATAGAGGAACTATTTGTATAGTGCTAAGTTTGAGATCATTTTTGATCAAGAAAGCATCAAAATTTATGGTTTTGCATTCATCTAGAGCATAAAGGAAGAAGGGCTAGGTGGGCTAAGTTATTTCAAGTTCATAAACATAAATCTAGGATGCTAGAAGTCTTAGCTCTCCAGTGGAAGGGGTGCCCATGTGAGTGTATTTTTGCGAGAGTCTTCTTTGCACATTGCAAGCCTCATCCATATGCATGCAAATGCTCACACAACACACCATGAATGATGCAAGAGGGTGCAACCTCTCATGCCTTTTGGGATCACATCCCTTGGGCATACCCCATTATTCTACCCCTAGCCTATGACTTTGTTATTCCTACCATTAATTAATGTAATACTCAAGAAAATACTAACTTTTCCTACCCATCCTAGTGTTGAGATATCGAGCTCCACTCGTGATATGCTAGGGTGACCTTTGTGCATTTATGTCACCGACTTGTTAGCTGCAGATGCGGTTGGTACACCGCCCATGAATAATAGCTGGATGACAGCTATCTTTATGTACTCTAGTTAGTGGCTCAGTTAGTATGCCACCTAGGTTAGCTGAGTTTGGTTTGAGACCCACATATAGGGTTCACCTATTCCTTTTGTACTAAGAGAGAGTTCTTTGGCTTTCACAACTGAGAAGCGGAAAACTGTTTTCAGCCTCCACCTTTGTGTGTATTCCCCCATTGTGTATGTGAGAAAGCTGCAAGTGAGACTCCTTACTTCTCTCCCACTCTTTTCACATGGTATCAAAGCTTGGTTCATGGTAAGGAGCTCAAGAAAGCAAACCAAGTTTGCGGTGTCTTGGTAAGAGGATCAGTGTTGCTTTCCTTTTTCGAGTTTGGGAGCAAATCTTTACAGGTAGCACAGTCGAAAAGTGCAAGAGTGCACTGTCTCAGATTGGGACGCCCTTCACGGTGTGGCGAGAGGGTAGTATGTGTTGCGAGAGTAAGCGAAGCCCTTGATAACATTATTTTTTTGATTCGAGGCCATTTCAGGGCCTGTTTTGGTGGCATAAGTTTTCCACAGGCACTCAAAAAAGTGCCATATTTTTTGCTGTGCGACCACTGTTTCGCAGGTCGATGAAAAGTTGCTATAAAAATTGCATTGTATGCCTATGTGCAAAGATATTGGGAGTGACAGAATCATTTTTATTGCTTGTTGATGCAAAATTGTCACTAGGAAGTGACTGTGTGGTCAAATACCACTTTCGTCAATTTTGCAAATTTGCCCTTGTGAGGTAGAAGTTGTGTTTTTTGCAGTGATAGAATATTTTTGCAGTGTTATGTAATGGCATCTGATGCTCTTTCACAGATAGTCACTGAAAAGCTTGACAAGAACAACTTCCAAGCATGGAAGTTTAGAATGATAAATTTCCTTAAGGGAAAAGGCTATTGGGAGTTCATTACTGGAGCTGAACAAGAACCAATTATTCCTAACATTCCCAATCAACAGGAGTTGCATGCATTTAAAGGATGGCATGAGAGAGCCACAAAAGTTATGTACTGGCTATCTATCAGTATTTCAGATTCTATGATTATGCATATTCAGGATGCAAGCACACCGAAGGAGGCATGGGATACTTTGACAAAAATGTGCAGAGAGAAAATATGAGCATCAATGACTACCACATGAAGGTGAAGAAGATTGCAGATGCACTTGCTTCCATTGGGTTACTAGTGGAAGATGATGATTTAGTTTCTGTGACCTTGAATGGTCTAGAAAAGGATTATGCACAATTCCGGACATCCATTGCCATCCGTGAAAAATTTCATGATTTTGAGGAGTTGATTGCTCTTTGAATTTCTAAAGAACAAAGAAATGGTGGTGCATCTTCTTTAGGAGGAACCTCAAAAGAAACTGTCTTCTACTCAAATGCTAGAAGAGGTAGAGGCAGAGGTAGAGCAAGCCGATCTGGAGGCCATGGCAGAAATCAAAATATGCAGCAAATTCAAGAAAACCAGTCCTATGGAGGAGGACGTGGTAACTTTAGAGGCAGGGGGAGCCAAAGAGGTCGTGGTGGATGGCAGAGAGGCCAAAATGCAAACAGTAATGTTGAATGCTACTACTCTGGTAAAATGGGTCATATGGCTAAAGACTGCTACAAAAAGCAGAATGACATCATGAATGAAAAATTGTAGCAAGGCAATCATGCATCCTCTAGTAGACAGGGTGATGACAGAAATGAGCATTTGTTTATGGTGCAGCACATGACCAATTCTGTGACAAGTGCAGAAGAAAGCAATGATGTGTGGTAATGTTGACTCAGGTGCGTCAAACCACATGACAAGTCATGCAGAATGGATGATGATGCAAGGAAAATGGAAAGACCAGGATCTGTGGAGACTGGTGATGATACTGCACATCCTATTGTGCAGATTGGTAAAATTCCTTTGTCTATGCAGGATGGGAAAAAGAAATTCCTGTCTGATGTATTTCATGTCCCGAATATCACCAAGAACCTAGTTTCTATTGGTCAAATAGTTGAGTAGGGCTTGCAGGTCAAATTTAATCCTCATGGATGCTTTGTTGAGGATATGAAAAATAAAGGTCGCTTGATAAAAAAAGGAAAGAAGAAGGGCAGGATGTTTACATTGGATGCAGACATGCCTGAATTGAGTGCAGCAATGTTTGCACATGGGACAGGTGTAGTTGCAAATATTGATATTTAGCATAAATGCATTGGCCATGTTAATGTACAGTGACTTAAATTAATGCAGGCCCAAAATATTGTTGCAAGATTGCCTAAGTTCAAGGTTATAGGAATGCATAAGGTATGTGAAGCCTATCAATTTGGAAAACAGGCAAGGAAACCATTTCCTAGACATGTTAAAGAGAGTAAGAGGCCATTGGAATTAATCCACTCTGATGTGTGGACTACTAAAGGTGCATCTATTAGAGGCTGTCATTATTTTGTCACTTTTATTAATGACTACATCAGAAAATTTTGGGTGTATTTTATGAAAAAGAAAAGTGAAGTGTTTGGGCATTTCAAAGCTTTAAAGCTATGGTTGAGAAAGAAACAGACCTGCAAATAAAATGCATAAGGTCAGATGGAGGGGGAGAGTACCTCTCAAATGAGTTTGCAAGGTTCCTTCAAGAGCATGGCATAAAGCAGCAATATTCATGCAGTCATACCCCATAGGAAAATGGACTTGCAGAAAGGAAAACAAGCATATTGGAGAGGTATATCACGCCATGCTCAATGAAAAAGACCTACCAGATTATTATTAAGCTGAAGTAGTTGCTACATCAATCTACATAATGAACAGGACTCCCACTATAGCAATACATGGCATGATGCCAGAGGAGACGTATACTAGTAGGAAACCCGATATTTCTCATTTGAAAGTTTTTGGTTGCATTTGCCTATGTTCATGTGCCAGATGAGTTGAGATCCAAGTTGGATCCAAAAGCTAAGAAGTGCATCTTTATTGGTGATTTGATCATCACAGGTGATAGTGATGAAGATATCCTTCATGTGAAAATGCTATTGAAGCAGAAGTTTGAGATGAAGGATTTGGGAGAGCTGCATTACTTCTTGGGCATTGAGGTGATTAGACCCACAAGTGGGATATGGCTCTTGCAGAGGCAGTATGGATTGGACATGCTGCCCAAATATGGGATGACAGGCTGTAAGCCTATTTCAGTTCCTTTGGAGCAGAATGTGAAGTTGAGCATAGATGCAGGTGAGCTTCTGGAAGACCCTACTATGTACAAATGCATAGTAGGAAGTTTGATTTATATGACTATTATCAGGCCAAATTTGAGCTATGCTATTGGGTTGGTAAGTCACTTTATCCAGGCTCCAAGGAAATTGCATTTGGATGTGGCTAGATGCATACTAAGGTATGTGAAGTCCACATTGCAGTATGGACTATTTTATGAGACTGGGGTTCAGATACAGTTGCATGGATACACTGATGGTGATTGGGCTGGTAGTATTTCTGATAGACGATCTACCAGTGGATATGTGTTCTCTTTTGGGAGTGCTGTAGTCACTTGGAGCAGCAAGAAACAGCCTACAGTTGCCTTGTCGAGCACAGAGGCTGAGTACATGCTTGCAGCAATGGCTACATGTACAGTAGCTTGGTTGCATAAGCTACTTTATGATATGCATCAGTCTACAGATGGGCCAATTGTCATTTATTGTGACAACATGAGCAATATACACTTGGCAAATAACCTAGTCTATCATGCTAGAACAAAGCACATTGAGGTGCATTATCACTACCTATGGGAGAAGGTTCTAGTAGGTTTTATTGATCTAGTTTATGTTAACACAGAGGATCAGGTAGTTGACATATTCATGAAGGCGTTGGGTGCAGAGAAGCTGTGCAAGTTCAGAGACTTGCTTGGTGTGCAGGAATTGGGATTTTGAGCTCGAGGGGGAGTGTTGAGATATCGAGTTCCACTTGTGATATGCTAGGGTGACCATTGTGCATTTATGTCACAGACTTGTTAGCTACAGATGCGGTTGGTACACCGCCCATGAATAATAGTTAGATGACAGCTATCTTTATGTACTCTAGTTAGTGGCTCGGTTAGTATGCCACCTAGATTAGCTGAGTTTGGTTTGAGACCCACATATAGGTTTCACCTATACCTTTTATACTAAGAGAGAGTTCTTTTGGCTTTCACAACTAAGAAGAGGAAAATTGTTTTCAGCCTCCACCTTTGTGTGTATTCCCCCATTGTGTATGTGAGAAAGCTGCAAGTGAGACTCCTTACTTCTCTCCCACTCTCTTCACACCTAGGACCTAATACATATGTGCATATTGTTAAATTGGCCAATTATGGATCTCCTTAAAGATTAAAGGTCTAAATGTGGATGGTACACATATGAACCATCCTCTAAGGAGGTATCCATCATGAATTGTGTATCCCTTGAAAGAATTACCTTGTCCTTGAAGTAACGCATCATAAATAGTCCCAAATTATTTATCACCTTTGTAGGAATCCTTCATTGCACTAAGAGATTCTCCTCTGACTATTGTGACATAGTTTACACTAAGTATATGACTTAGTGTAACAACAACTATGTTCTACTTACCAAGCTAATATTCTAACTCAAATTGTCTAAACCCTTGAAGTATTCATCCCACTTGATTTAATGAGGTGAAAACTATAGGTTCGGGAAACAAATGCTTAATACTTTGATGATCTATTTTAAGCTTAAAGTCAGATCCATAAGATAATGTCTCCATAATTTCAAAGCATGGACTATGCTTGATAATTCCTTCTTATACATGTCTACTTAAGTTAAGCACTTTAAAGATTTTGACTTTCAAAAGCTATGGGACGTCCCTCTTACATTAGCAAAGCTTCAACGAATGTACCACTAGCATATTTACATACAACAAAGAAATGCTTATCACACTTTGGCAAGACTAACATAGGGCTAGACATTAAAGCATCCTTAAAATTACCAAAGGCACTCAAACATATATCATTCCGATGATACATAGATTGCTTCTTGAGAAGATATGTAAGTGGTGAGGCAATCGTAGAGAAGTTCAGGATGAACCTTCTGTAATAGCTACATAAACCAAGAAAAGACCTTAGTTCACATACATTCATAGGGACATGTCATTCTTTTATAACCTTCACCTTGGCTAAATCTATATAAATTCCAAGCTCATTGATGACATGGCCTAACTTTTCTATTTCATTCTTAAAGAACTCACTCTATTTGATATTCAAGAAGAGTTGGTTCTCACACAACATCTCTATTACATTTGAAAGATGTTTGTGTTCTTCTTCACTTTGGCTACACACAGAAATATTATCAAAGAACACAACCACAAACTTGCCTATGTAACATCAAAGAACTCTTCTCATTAGCCTACAATAGTTAGGTGTGTTCGTCAACCAAAACAACATAACTACAAACTCATAAAGTCCTATTTATTCTAAAGGTAGTCTTATGAATATCTTCTTCCTTCATACTAGCTTGAACACCTTTCTATTAGCTCATGACATGTATGAAATCTATGACCCCACCTATAAGTTTATTTATAGGTGCAGTTAGTTCATAATTACCATGTAGACACACATATTTTAAAGAAATCAGGGTTGAAGCCTATGTGGACCTAGCTGTTTTGAGTAAGGGCAAGGACTGCAAAATTGTTGATCATTAGTGAAAGTAGTTAGTTTTGATGTTAAAAAAGCTCTCATGCATGGTGTATCACCTCCTTCATTAAACCAATGTTTGTATTGCATGCAAGTTCATGATTATAATGGTACTTTGTGCATACATCTCTCTCTCTCTCTATCTATCTATCTATCTATCTATCTATCTATCTATCTATGTGTGTGTGTGTGTGTGTTTGTGCTATCAAAAAATCTAGCCTACTATACTATTAGACTAGTTTCCAATGTTAAAGTAAACCAAATGCAAACATATGCCCTTGCCCTTTTCAAACACCTAGTGAGAGTAGTCCGTTAATATCCAACCTCTTAATACCACATAAGTGAGAATAATCCATATCATACCATCCCTTTTGACAAAGTGTCAAAGTGGAAGTCAATTTTCATACTCACATTCATGTCAGTATATTGCAAAAGTATAATAATACTGATGACTAGTCTCCAATAGAAAGTCCAATCTTATCTATCAGCACTTAGAGATAATCTGCCGTACAGTACTCCTCAAATTTGCCAACATCGCATCTTCATGACTTAGATTTTTCAATGCAAACCTAATGGAGAGGTGTGCCAACTCAGCTAGTACGATCACAACCAAAGGAAAGTTAGAACAATTCATTCAAGATGTGGTAGCTAGGTTTCAATGATGGTACACACTTGTTATCCATGTCACTCTATTTAGATAAGCATAATCAAATCTTGGTATTCTAATATTCAAAAGTAGTCATAAGTTGGTATATATAGAGTCATTCAATGAAATGCTTGTGTTAGAACGATTCCCAAGGGAGTGGATTAATCAAAGGCCCCATTGTCCTTTGATCAGTTAATCATGGTGTTGAACCTGATAGGCCTGCAAACAAGAATCATTCGGCATGATTGACCAGTCAATGAGAAACCAATAAAATAAAGATTCCTCAAAAGGTAAAGAGTCCCAAGTCTCTTAGTATCATGTTACTTGAACTTGGAAGCATATATAAAAATTATCCCTTATACATAAAAGATATTAGTGGGCACTTGAGTTAATAAAAGGATTACTCAAGGACTTGAATAAGGATAACCTATAATAATTAACCAGCAAGGTTTGCCCAAGACCTTATAACCAAGTCTAAGGGGCATATATATCATCTTTTTTGAGGTGCCTTCGCACAAATATAAGAGTCATCCTTTTTGAAGTACAATAAATCCATGTTGAAAAAACACATATCAAATACCTCCAAGATAGATAGGATGCTTCTTTGCATACATCATGCCTTAGTGGACTACCAAGAGACTAGACAATGTGGGGAGAAGTGCATATAGAAAATCTCTATATGTTGTGGCCATTGTAAAAGAGTATAGTTTATTAAGATAGCCATAAAAGCTCATCCTACTCACTCCATAAAGCATTTAGTCTTATCAAGCCTGACTTCCATGGAACTCTTGATCCATATCTTCTTCACTTTTAACCATAAAGTAAAGCTTACAATAAAAAACATCCTTAGTGTAAACATAGTAAAAAATATGTCTTTCATCTCTAAGTAAAACGGTGCTTTCCAATGACCTTATCTATCTTAACCGCCATCCTTGGATTTAAAATTATTTAGTTAAAGGGTCTCTATATAGCATTAAAATCCTACATGCTAACTTTCCCTGGGGTTCTATATAGCATTGAACACCCCCAATCTAATTTAAGGAAATTCTTTTTATTTCTTCTTTTTGTTCAATAACGGGACCATTGACTATTGGTGAAGGAACAATGTAATAGTAAAAGACAACAACAAAGATTTAAAACTAATAATGATCCTGCTAGATGTACAAATGTATACCCATCTATAAATATATGCTCTGTGTATGTAGATTACATCTCCAACTATGTTTTTTATAATTCTTTTAAAGCTTATATCACACTTCAAGAGATCATAGTTCTAAGGGCGACGACCAAACTCGATACTGACAGGGCCAATAAAATAAAATCTTGGGGCTTCCTTGCTACTAGTAGATCTCATTATAGAATTAATAGTAGACTACTCGGTATGATTATGTCAGTATCTTACAAGGGCAGCATTGTTTGTGTAAAGTAAAACATAAAAGTTTTTTGAGGTGCCATTGTGTGCCTCAAGTCTCCTAATGATCTATGTTGTTCCCATCGAATGAAAGAGACATGCCTTAGGCACATAACTTGGGCATTGTTTGCCACCTAAAGAGTATACAGTTCTATTGCAAGTAGATCCCACAATACAAGGAGTCAGGAAACTCAGTTTTTGTGTGTAGGACCATGATCTTCTGACAAGCCTAGGTAGGTATTTAATTCTAACTCATCTTTGATCCTTGAGGCTTATCAGTCACATCTACACTGCGTCTAGTGAAAATGTCTCTTGAACCAATCACTGAGCCCATGAAAAACGATCGTACAAGAGTTCCAATTGAATCAATAGCCATTGAGAGTCATGACATAGTCATGCAATGTACCAATCTATTCGATTCGTCTCCATACACTCCTCACTAGGCTTCTACGAGTTGAGATAACTCAGAAAAACTGATAGAGAGCTCCCATATTACCGAAATAAACAAGGTGGTAGGCCCATGGTCCTGAGGCTCCAATCTTTTTAGGAGTTCGTTATATCGTTCAGACGGCTCCCCTATCCAGCCATGATCACCAAAATTTTAGTAGTAAACAAGACAATAATGACTCAAAAATTCCCCAACTGTCCTAGGCTCAAATACATTTGGTCCATCTTTTCAAAGTAACCATTTGGTACCTGACCTCAAGGTGTTTGGTCTTTGCATGAAAGACCGGATTCCGTGCTAGGTGAATAGCACTTATAGAATCACTATGCAATGTCAGTACACCTATATGAATCTCCAAATCTCCCACTAGCAGATCAAGCCATATAGCCTCCTTACAACCCTCTGTGGCTGCAACATACTCAGCCTCTATGGTAGACAAAGCAATGCACTTCTATGCACGAGACATCCACGACACTGCACGACCTGCAAAGGTGAACACATAACCAGAAGTGGATCTCCTACTATCCACATGCCCTGCATAGTCTGAATCTGTGTACCCAAGTACACGCATATCTCCTCTACCAACGCATATGCACATCTCCTTGGTACCCTTCATGTACCTCATGATGCACTTAATTGCCTCCCAACGCCTTTTTCCTAGATTAGCCATATACCGGCTAACAACTCCCACTGCAAATGCAATGTCTGGTCTAGTAGCTATCATATCATACATAAGACTCCCAACCGCTGATGCATAAGGAACCTTGGCCATCATGGACCTCTCCTTATCTGATTAGGGACTATCTGTATGACTTAGTTTCACATATGGAGGTAGTGGAGTACTCACTGCCTTCCCCCCCTCCATATTGAAACGCTACAATACTTTTGTAACATACTCCTTTTGTGAAAGCCAAAGGAGTTTCCTACTCCGATCACGCGTGATGCGCATACCAAGAATATGACCTGCAAGTCCCAAATCCTTCATATCAAAGGCCTCATGCAACTTGGCCTTTAATGCATCTAGCTCATAAGTATTCTTGCTAGCCAATAGCATATCATCCACATATAGTGCCAGGATTATCAGGCTATTATCCTTAGTCCTTTTAGTGTAGAGGTAGTAATCATTTCACTCCTTCTAAAACCTTGGGACTGAATGAAAGCATCAAACTTCTGATACCATTCTCTAGGCACTTGCTTAAGACCATAGAAACTCTTCTTCAACTTGCAAACTAAATGCTCTTTGCCCTTTTCTTCAAAGCCTTCTGGTTGCACCATGTAAATTTCCTCATGCAGATCCCCATGCAAGAAAGCTGTCTTGACATCCATCTGCATAAGCTCCATATCTTTTGCTGCCACTAGTGCAAGCATGCATCTAAGTGTGGTCATCTTCACAACCAGAGAGAATAACTCATCAAAGTCCACATCCTTATCTTACTTGAACCCTTTAGTGACCTAACGGGCCTTGTACCTAAGCACATCATCACCTGTGACCTTCATCTTGTAGACCCATTTACATGGCAATGCTTTCTTTCCATGTGGCAAAGAAACCAAGTCCCAAGTCTTATTCTTCATAAATGAACTCATCTTTGATTGCATAGCATACTCCCACTTATGTTGATCCTCACGCATCATAGCCTCTCTGTAGCAAGAAGGCTCTCCGCAATCAGTAAGCATCACAGAGTCTACCCTTGGAACAAACCTATTAGGTGGTCCAGACACTCTAGATGATCTTGTCAAGGGCATTTTAGCTTGTTGTCCCACCTGCATATCATCCACATTTGGCTCATCATTTCCAGTAATAGATGATCCATCATCTACCCTTGATTGTATACCTATGGGAGTACTTGGTGGTACCATTTCTTGCACATTCGGTGCAAGGACAGCTTGTTGTCTATCAACATATGCAGGTGGATTCACGTCCTAGAAAGTGATTCTCCTCATTTCCACATCCCTCATGGGTCCCTTATGCATCTTCTTCTCATTGAAGACTACATCATGGCTACGTATGATCTTCTTTGCTTCTAGATCCCAGAGACGATAGCCCATCTCTCCACTTTCACCATAACCCAAAAAGATACATTTCCTAGACTTAGGATCTAGCTTCTTTCGAAGCTCTTTTGGCACATGTGCATATGCCTCACACCCAAATATACGCAAATAAGAGTAAGAGGACTTCTTGCCACTCCATGCTTCTTTAGGAATACCACCATCCAATCTCTTACTAGGTGATCTATTGATCACATGCACTGCAGTCTTCATTGCCTCAGCCCAAAAACCACCAGAAAGACTTGCATTGGAAAGCATGCATTGCAACCTTTCTTGAATGGTATGGTTCATCTTTTTTGCAACTGGATTTTGCTCTAGAGTAGGAGAAGATGTGAGCTCCCTCTTAATCTTGCATGTATCACAGAAATGCTGGAAGTCGTGAGAGAGATACTCTCTACCATTGTCAGTCCATAAGAATTTAAGTGTTCTACCTGACTGATTCTCAACCAAGGCAATACCTGGAACACATCACTCTTTCAAGCTATAGCATAAGCCCACACTTTCCTAGTTGCATCATTAATGAATGTCACATAGTATTCAGCCCTGCCTAATGACCGTGTAGGCATGGGACCATATATGTCTGAATGCACCAAATCAAGCTTTTCAAACTCTTTCTTTCCCCTTCTTTTATGGGCTGATTTAGTCTGCTTCCCATAGAGACAGTGCTCACAAAATTCAAAATCAGAGAAACTCAAATGCGGTACATAACCCAAATGGCATAAGAGTTTCATTCCATTTTGGCTCATGTGCCCTAACCTACAATGCCACAAAGAAGTACTTGGCTGCTTGGTTATTACAACAACATGATCAAACACCCCTGATACATGTAAGGGATACAAAGTCCCACACTTGGCACCCCTAGCCAAAAGCATAGAGCTTATCTGAATTTTCTAACTCCCAAAACCAAAGTTGGTCTGAAAACTAGCATCATTTTAGCTGACCCGTTGAAATGAGACTCTTAGTTAGCTTAGGCACATGTCTCACATTTTTCAAAATAAATGTAGATCCATTTGCAAAAGAAAACTTTATGTTACCTACTCCCACTATGTCACATGCATAGTCATTTCCAAGATGCACACAACCTATCTTTCCACTGTCATAAGTGGAGAACCATTCCCTATGGGGAGTAACATGGAATGAAGCACCAGAATCCAAAATCCAATCTTGGGAATATGCATCATCTGAAGTGGTAAGCAACTCTGTAGATAAACTAGACATGAAGAGAATGTCATTGTCACTATCATGTGTGACTGCATTGATCTCCGCAATCTTCACTTTTCCTTTGTCCTCCCTTGGACTCTCTTCCTTTTGATTTGCACCCCAATTTGCATTCTTTTTCTTATCCTTTTGCTCTCTTTTCGGCTTGTAGCAATCCTTTTTCATATGGCCCTTCTTGCTACAGTGATAACACTCAATGTTCCATGCCCTGGATTTGCTATGAGACTTCCCTCTTTCTTGGGACTTCCCCTTGAAGTGTGATCTACCCCTTTGCACATTTAATGCTGCATCCTGCTTGTTGCCATCCATAGACTTCCGTCTAATATCCTCGGCCAACAAGCTACCCACAACATCATCAAACTTTAGTACTCCACCACATGCAGAGTTACTAACAACTGTACAGAAGGTATCCCATGAGGATGGCAATGAACATAAGAGAAATATTGCCTTAGTCTCCGCATCAAAATTCATCTTCTAAGCCTGAAGCTGGCTGAAAATAATATTGAATTCATTCAAGTGAGAAGCAATGGAGACCCCTTCCTTCATCTGTAGCTCAAACAACCTCTTCATGAGGTAAACTTTATTAGAGGTAGTTTCCTTCTCATAAGTGGCACACAGTTTCTTCCACAAATCTTCCGTAGTCTGCTCATTTACTACTGTGAAATAAATTGACTCTGCAAGATGAAGTCTAATAGTAGACTTTGCTAATGCATCCAACTCATTCCAATCATCCTCAGACATATCTGCAGGCTTAGCTTCGATCCTTGCCAAGGGTTTAATCTGCTACTTTTGAATAAGCACATCCCTTATCTGTTCTTTCCACAAAGAAAAGTTTGTCCCATCAAACTTTTTAATGTTGAAAAGCTCCTTTTCAGAAATGGAAGAGGATGCCATGATGGAAATGAAACAAAATTCCAAATGCTAGTACTTGCAAAAGAGAAATCACACCAAAAACCAGGTGCACCCAAATGTGTATGCCACAATAGAGTGAAATATCACCAAAACACAAAGCTCAAAGCATCAAAAGATACAGCTGACTCATATGCATGGACTATGCATCCATATGAGCAAATCTAGCCCAACAGAAAATGCCAACTGCAATGGCAATCCAGAATGCCAATAAGTGCCAAATGGCTCAAGCATAAACACCATCCATGGGCATATGCATTACCAATATCTCATCCAAGAGAGCATAACACTATTAGTGCATCACCTGCAATGTGTCAAAGCTATCTCTCAGCATAAAATAGCATCCATGTGCAAAGCGTCCATAAAAATAGCATCCCACAAGGCAATCTAGGCTTATCACGCATCCAATAAGGATCGCAATGCATCCAAATGGCCTATAAATCATCCACTGCAACCCAATGCATACCATGAATGAGCGCACATGGCTCAAACTATAACCAGAGTGATCTACATAAGGTATGCTCAAGAAATCATGGTCCTACAGCAATGATCGCTACTAAAAATAGAACCTGAGATGCCTTAAAATATGGGCACCATTGCATAATCAGACTTAGCAAGAAATTTGCAAATATCTCTCTTCTACTGGAACTCCAAAATCTCAAACGATGAGTGAGAAATGTGAGTCAACACTTATCCACTACCATGTGGTATAAATCTAAGGTTTCAAACCCTTAGAATGAAAAATGCATAATAGAGAGACGAAATCCAATACACAAAGATCTATAACTCTAAAAATACTCCACCAAATTGCACATAACTGACAGGTAGGGGTTTTTAGGCGTCCAAAATGCAATGGGACAAACGGATTTATGCGAAACGAGGCCCACACAGGGGCATGAATGAGCGAGTGCTAGGGATGCCGAAATGGTGTGCAATGGGCTAGAAAAATACCTCGTAGCATGGTGTTCTCGTGTGTGAAATCTTGGTTCAAACGGGGTCCAGTTTGGGTCCCAAACGGGCACGATACGATGATACCTGTGGTAAGATGCACCATGTTGCATTTCCCAAGGATGGGAGAGTCAATGCTTCACGTAAGCTTTATCTAGTTCATAGTGATGTTTGTGGACCCATGAGGGTTGCAACTCTTGGGGGATTCTACTATTTTGTTACTTTTATTGATGATTTCACTAGGTACACTTGGATTTTTGCATTGAAATCCAAGTCTGGTGTTTCTTCATGCTTCAAGCACTTTATTGCCTTGGCTGAGAATGAGAGTGGGCTGCACATTGCTCACATTAATACAGACAGGGGGGGTGAATACATGTCAAAAGAATTTACTATTTTTTTGGCTTCCTGTGGTATTAATCATCGATGTACGGTGCTTTATACTCCTCAACAGAATCCCGTGGCTGAGCGGAAGAATAGATCAACGATGGAAATGGCTAGATGCATGTTGAAAGGCAAACATTTACCTAATAAGTTGTGGTTGGATGCAGTCGTGTGTGCAAATTACATCTTGAATAGATGTCCTACAAAGGCATTGCCAACTATCACACCTTATGAGGCTTGGACGGGTCATAAGCCTCGCATTTCCCACATGAGGACTTTTGGATGCTTAGCTTATGCTCATGTGCCTTCACAAAGACGCACTAAGTTGGATGATAAAGCTATTAAATGCAATTTTCTTGGGTATAGCTCAGAGAACAAGGGACATAAGCTATATTAGCCCTGCACGGGCAAGTGTTTTGTTAGTCGGGATGTTGTGTTTGATGAATCTTCCATTATCCCTTTGTTGGACTGTCAAAAATAGCCCGCTATTGATGCCCCAGACATATTTAACAGCTTGATGCCTTTATTTCCATCCGATGCTCAAGATGATGTTCCATTTGAGGTTGTCCATCCTCCATTTATTGGTCATTTATAGCCACATGTCCATGTAGAAAATCAGCCTGATATGCCTATCATTGATCAGGATCATTTGCACCAGGCTCTTGACTAGGAAAGAGCAAAAATTCAGGAGCCTAAAAAGGTACCCCATCGGCTCCTTGACACATTAAAAGATAGCAAACAAGACACTCCTCTTCTAGCCCATATGAGAGTTGTCCGAAAAGAGCATGCTAGTTTTGTTGCTTATGCTTTGGTTGCTACAACATGCAATGAAGAGCCATTATGTCATCAAGATGCCTTTTAGAATGATTGTTGGATGAAGGCCATGCAAGCTAAATTGAATTCTATTCATCAGAATGACACTTGGGAGTTGTGTGATTTGCCTTATGGCAAGAATGCCATTGGAACTAAGTGGGTTTACAAGATCAAATGGAAAGTTGATGGTTCAGTGGACCGTTACAAAGCCCGTCTTATTGCTAAGGGCTATGCTCAGCAGCATGGCATTGACTTTGAGGAGACTTTTGCTCCCACTTCCACGATCACTACCATTCACATTATTATTGCCTTTACTACCCACTTTCATTGGCAGATATATCATCTTGATATTAAGATAGCTTTCCTTCATGGGCATTTGCAGGAAGAGGTCTATGTTTTCCAACCTCCTAGCTTTGAGGTTGAAGGTTCTAAAAGTAAGGTATGCCACTTGAAAAAGGCCCTCTATGGATTGAAGCAAGCACCTCGGACTTGGTATTTGAGAATTCACTCTCATTTGCTCACACTTGGCTTTCATAACGGCCCTACAGAGGCTACCCTTTACATCCGCAAGCGTGGGATAGATTTGCTAATTTTAGTCCTTTATGTGGATGGCATGCTTGTAACTAGGACATATGCTCAGCAAATTGTAGGTTTAAAGTTGATTTGCAGTAGACGTTTGCTATGTTTGATCTTGGTCTTCTATGTGGGGGTTAAAGGTCACTGTGCCTTTACCCCGGTTATGTACAATACTCAAACACATATATAAATGAATGAAAAAGAAGATTAGGGTGTTTCTACACCTAGCAAAACTTATGTGGCTCTCTGTTTCTCTCTCTCCCTCTTTTGTTCCGCTTTCGTTGAGAGCACTCTCAACTGGTATTAGAGCCCAAGTGATCTAGCTGAGCGTGCATGAATGCGTGGAAGCTCATCAGCTCTGTGGAAGGAAGGAGAAGCTCTATGGGAAGATTTGTGGGTGACTTTACTTGCATTCTAGTGCATAGAGACCTTGAAGGAACCTTTGGAAAAGTCACTTTGGTTTTGCGAAGTGGTTTTGAGAGCCTGTTAAGTGTTTTCAAAGAAAAAACCATTTTTAAGCTTTTCCATGTTCTGTTCGATGACAGAGACTCCATATTGACTTGTAGAGGAAACTATTGCTTTCTTTTAGTGTCCATTTCACTTCAAGAGCTTGGAAACACCTTCATTCTTGAATTTGGGATCATTTCATTGGATTTTAAACTCACTGTGTCAGTTTCTATGTTTTTTTTGCCCACGTGTTGGAACTCCATAAACATGTTTGGTAGGCATATGCATTTTGGGAAGATCCACAACCATATCTTCTTTATATAACTTCACCAGGGCTCCAAAATTGAGGTGTCCAAACCTCTCATGCCACAAATGAGTATCTGCCATGGTAGAATCAATAGCAAAGGCATGTGCATCGACAAGTGCAGCATCATCATTTGAACATCTGTCATAAGCATCAAGTCTGTAAAGATTGCTAGATAATGTGCCAGTCAAAACCAAGGTAGAGGCATGTGTAACATCATACATTGCACACCTCAGACCATCAAAAATAACCTAAAAGCTACATGTAGCAATGGCTGAAATAGAAATGAGGTTCTTATGAATGCCTAGAGTATAAACCACATGCTCTAGAGTAACAATACCACTAGAGACAGAAGCAAGAGCAACTTGCCCAATACCTTTCATGGTATATGATGCATTATTAGCACATGTGACACTGTCCCCCTTAGATGTAAGCTCTAATGAGTTGAATAACTGTGCTTGCTAGCACCACTATCAAAGAACTAGGCATCTCGAACATCTGAAATTGCCATACAAGAATCATGAACATCAGGATTATACTGACATGTAACCAAAAAAGCCCAATGGTGGTCTTGTGCAAAATTAGCAAACTCATGTCAATCTCCTACACTAAAAGAACCAGATATTGCAAGACCAGACTCTTTCTTTTTCTTTTCAGATGCTATGCACTTCCTGCATTTAAAAATATCATGCCTAGGTTTCCTGCAATAGTTACATCTCTTCTTCTTTTTGTTATCCCTTGAAGAAGAGGCACCATGTGAATGATCAGCATGGGAATGAGAGGGCTTTCTAATTGAAACCTTGCCTTTATGTTTGTGTTTATGATGGGCAGCAAATGCTTGATCGCTAGCCATAGTAGCATTGCGATTCACACGACTTTGCTCCTTCTAAAGAAGAAAAGCAACAAGCTAGTCAAATGAGAAATGATTGGCATCACCCCTACAACCAATCGCAATGTAGTAGCAAATCCTTGATATGAATCAGGCAACCCATGAAGGGTATTAGAAACCAGTTGAGAATTAGGCATAATCTCATCAATGTTGGCCAATTGCTCTTTTAAATCCTTCACATTCGTGAGATAGGCATCCATGTTACCTCCCTCATCAAGCTTTAAATCTTTCAACTGCCTGTAGAGATAGGCAACCCTTGCCTCATTCCGCACATGATACAAAGATGCAAGCTGATCCCATGCTTGCTTAGCTATCTTACAAGACCGAATATGAGGGATAATAACCCATCTCATTGAAAGAGCAATCAAGGCATGTGCTTTGGCATCACGACCATCCCACTGAATTTGCTCCTGTGAAGGAGGCAAAACACCTAGAGAAGGACGTGCAGGAGTCCTGGATGTAGCAATAGAACCATCACTTAAAAAAGTAGAGGATGCAAGTTTAGCATCAGTAACAGTGCATGTAGGCCTAGCCTCAGTACCTGAAACAATATGCCATAGATTCTTGGCAACCAAAACATGTCCCATCATGTATGACCACATGGGGTAATTGGTGCCATCAAGCTTGTCATCGGCCCCAATCAGCCCAAATAAATCATCTTTGCCACCAGACATGGTGCTCAAATACAAGGCAAATGCACCCATTGGCAAAGCAAATGAGAGAAAGGCAACCTCTCAAAATCAAGTGCCAAAAAACAAACTGCCCAAGCTTCAAAGCTTATGTTTGCAAAAGACTCTGCTGTCCCAAGGTGTATTTGTTGCAAGAAAAATCCCCAAAGGCAACATGAGGCCTTCCAAGGTAGCATGAGGCCTTTCCAAAATGCAAATGAAGTAGAAATTGGAAAGAACCAATGCAACAACGGCTTACCCAATGATGTATCCTGAAAGGACAATAGTGAAAGGCTCTAAATGCGAGCAAATGAGGGCTGGAAATGAGAATTACAGCAAAAGAAAGTGCTCCCACAAGGAGGAGAGCACTTAGAAATGGAGAGAAAGAGATCCAATGGAGAAGAACTCATAGCCCGAGGCAAAGGGGTGCCAAATGAGGAAGAATGGGCTCAAGGAGTGGACTCCAAATCACATCAACACACACTCCAAAAGGCTCCAAACATTGGCACACAACTCAAGGTAGCTTCAAAATGCTGGCACATAGCTTGAGGCAACTTTGAAATGCTAGCATGTAGCTTAAGGTAGCTCTAAAATGCTGGCACACAACTCGAGGCAACTCCAATGCTAGCACATACTCCAACGTGCTAATAAATCGTTAATCTAGTTGGCATGCACCTCAAGGCAACTCTGTACTATAATTAATGCCTACTGACATAGTTCGTACTCTAATTAATGCTTGTCAATAGTCATGTATTGTAATTAATGCTGTAAAAAAGGTCAGTACAGGTTTCGTACATTATTAAATGATGTCTGATAGGGATGTCTGATAGGGCTATACAGTTTCCATACAGCATTAAATGTTGTCTTGATAGAGCCATACAGTTTTGTATGTTGTATGAATTTCGTACAGTGGCTGTAGCTTCACATGTGTGGTTGAAATTGCCACATCAGGCTATAGAATGCTTCAAAATGTAGCTCCCTTCGTGATAGTTGCTCCAAAGTGAGGTCTTCTCATGATAAAAAGAGATTTTTGGTCGACAAAAGTGCTTGGAGAGGCTCAAACACTTGTGGGAGTGTGAAAACCAGCAAGACCAACAAGAATGAGGGCTCCAAAGGTTGCCAAATAGCTTGGAAAAGTTGTCAATGGCTGAGGGAATGGATTCCCGACCTGCTCTGATACCACTGTTGGGTGTTGGAAGCAATGGAAGCAAAAAAATGGAAGCACAATTGAAAAGAACGAGATGCTGTAATAGATGAAAAACTAAGTGTGGAGGCTCAAGGGAGAGCCAACATAACAAAACCCTAGGGCTAACTGCCCTAATTGGACTAAGTGTCATGATGACTAACCTAGATGGTACATAAACTAACTGTACCAATAGTCCTGATTGACTATAACTAGGCCTACAAGGCTCATACCAAGGTATAAGTGGCATCTATGGATAGCCCATGAGATAGCCTACATTCTTGGAAAGGTAAATAGTCCCAAGTCTCTTAGTATCATGTTACTTGAACCTGCAAGCATATAGAAAAAATCTCCCTTTTTTATAAAAATGTTTGTGGGCACTCGAGCTCATAAAAGGACCACGGGGCATATATATCATTTTTTAAAGATGCCTTCATGCAAATATAAGATTCATCCTTTTTCATCAGTACAATAAATCCATGTTGTAAAAACATATATCAAATATCTCCAAGATAAATATGATGCTTCCTTGCATACAACATGCCTTAGTGGACTACTAAGAGACTAGACAATGCTAGGATAAGTGCATATAGAGAATCTCTATATGTTGTGGCTATTGTAAAAGGGTATGATTTATTAAGATAGCCATAGAAGCTCATCCTACTCACTCCATAAAGAATTATATATTATCAAGCCCGACTCCTATGGAACTCTTGATCCATATCTTCTTCACTTTCAACCATGAAGTAAAGTTTCCAATAAAAAACATGCTCAGTGTAAACATAGTAAAAAATATGTCTTTCATCTCTAAGTAAAAAAGGTGCTTTCCAAGGGACCTTCTCTCTCAATGGCCCTTGGATTTAAAATTATTGTGGTTAAAGGGTCTCTACATGGCATTAAAATCCTCCATGCTAACTTTCCATGGGGTTTTATATAGAATTGAACACCCCCAATCTAATATAAGATAAATTCTTTTTATTTCTTCTATTTGTTCAGTAAACGGGACCATTGATTACTACTTACAAAGGAACCATGTAGCAAAAAATGACAGCAACAAAGATTTCTAACTCATTATCTTGCTATATGTATAAATGTATACCCAACTACTATAAATATATGCTTTGTGTATGCAGATTATGTCTCCAATTGTGTTTTTTATAATTCTTGTAGAGGTTATATCACACTTAGAGAGATCATAGTTCTAAGGGCAATGACGAAACTCCATACTGATAGGGCCAATGAAATAAAGTATTGGGGTCTCCTTGCTACTATAGTAGATCTCATTGTAGAATAAATAGTAGACTACTCGTGGTATGATTATGTCAGTATCTTATGAGGGTAGCATAGTTTGTGTAAAGTAGCACACGGAAGTCTTTTGAGGCCCCATTGTGTGCCTCAGGTCTTCTAATGATCTATGCAGTTCATGTCAAACTACATTAAAGAGACACGCTTTAGGCACATAACTTGGGTAGTGTTTGCCACCTAAAAAGTGTGCAGCTCTATTGCAAGTAGATCCCACAATACAAGGAGTCAAGAAACTTAGATTTGGTGCTCAGCTCGAGGATCTTCCAAGAAGCCTAGGTGGGTATTTTATTCTGACTTATCTTCCATCCTTGAGGCTTATCAGTCACATCTGCACCTTGCGTCTAGTGAGAATGTCTCATGAACCAATCACTAATGAGCCCATGAAAATGATCATAAAGGAGTTCCAATCAAACTCAAGACATAGTCATACAACATACCAATCTATTCGATTCGTCTCCATATACTCCTCACTAGATTTCTACGAGCTGAGAGAGCTCAAAAAAATTAATAGAGAGCTCCCATACCGTTGAAATGAACAAGGTAGTAAGCCGTGGTCCTCAGACTCCAATCTTTTCAAGAGTTTGTTATATCATTCAAATGGCTCCTCTATCTAGCCACGATCACCAAATTTTTAGTAGTAAACAAGACAATAACGACTCAAAAAATTTGTGACGGCCCCAGGGTCAAATACATATGGTCCAGCTTTTCAAAGTAACCATTTAGCCTTTCTACGTTATGATGGCTTGCACAGCCAGTAGCACCAATGTCTTAGCTATGCCACAAAACATGATACAAATAATAGATCCAAACTTTACACAGCAGAGGAAATGATGGTTGCTATTATAGTAAATGAGTGCCAGGTCGTAATAAATCTAAGGGACTTCGAGGCAAGAGAGCACAGGGTCCTTGCAATAGTACGAAGAAAGCCATAGCTAATGAGTTAGCATCGGCAACAATGTTCTCAACACTGCTAATGAGTCACAGCTAATGGATCAGCTCTGGCAACAATGTTCTCAACACTACTATGCTCTTGTTTGTTCAAATAGTCACTCCATAGATGAATCGAACACATGTGGATTTAGTCAAAACCTCTAGCTCAAAAGAGTTCCATGCAGATGTAGAAGTCTCATAAGTATGACCACTATAATGTGGAAGTTCCAAATAGTATAACCACAGACAAGTTAAAATGTGGATCCAAGCTGGGGACTTCCCAGTGCATTTGTAAGCACTCAGCTAGTGTATAAGGGCTAAAGTGGAACTATAGAGAGGGAGGAGGGTGCTTCAGTCAACGGGCAAAGGAGGTGCTAAAGTATGGCCAATAGAGAGATGGACTTCCATAGTGCATTCAAGTTAGGAATAGTAGTAAAGAGGAAGCAAGTACAATGCCACCACCACACAAGAACCTATGGTCAGCAACGACAAGTACTCAAATGAGCTGGGCACATCAAAATGTGGAATGTTCAGCACAAAGATCAAATGGCGTATTTCTCCCCTTGCCATTTTATTTTGTCACAACTGTTCAAAGTAACAAACCAATTGTTGCAAATAGATGTTTCTCCTTACTCACTACCCTCAGTATTCCAAGAGTAGCTATGAGGGTCGAGAGGTTAAAAAAAAACCAAAATAGAATAGTTACCACACTTGGGACGGTGGGCTCCATTATCCACGGTTCATAAGCAGCATCTCGTGATGTTCCAAGTCTTTTGTTTTGTTGAGCCTGATATACCAAGCAGCAAATCACTGAAGTCAACAGTAGTTAGCTAGAGCCATGTAAGTTGATGAAGCTTGCAAAGGTCATGCCAGAGCTTGGTAGGCCATTGGAGCTCTGAAAGTGTGTTTGCTTTAAGAGCAGAGTTGGAAAGGACGTGCTTTGCACAATCACCAAGGTTGGAAGGGAAGGGAAGATGTACTTCCCTATGCAATCAATTCCCCAATAGAGCACGTTGGGAAAACTGTAACTTCCCGAGTACAAAAAATCATTCCATAATATTTAAAACATATCAACATGTGATCTCTTCCCTCCATGTAATACCTTCACTCCTTTTCTTCAATATAAATCTCTATACTAACCAACATCATAAAAACTTTCTATGTGGTCCTACTAATTTCATCTAGTGCCTTTTAAAAAGGGGTTGGCATCCAAGTCTCCACCATCTCCTTACCCCACATTTCCACAGGATCATCTTGTCTCAATATGGTGGTCCTTCAAAGCCATGCAGAGTGTCTTAATAAAATACTAATTTAGTGGCAATTCTATAGATATCCCACATTTTTGAGTGTCCTAACGAATAATCATAACAAACCAAGTCCTTAATAATGACTACCTTCCCCATTAGATTCCTCACCACCATTGGGTCCCTTCAAACTTATATCATGTGACTTCAATAAACCCTTTCACAATCAATCATGTCTAAAGGACGACTACTATAATAACCAAGAATTGATAGAGTACCATACAAAGTAAATGCTCTTTCTCAAATAAGTTACCGCATTATCCAAAACCTGTATAGATCTTGGACTATCAGTAATGATTATCATTATGACTAAAGTAATGATAGACCCCAAGCACTACAAGGGTCCACAAGGGGATGTGCATGTGGGGGGGGGGGGGGACAAGACAACAACCCCTTTTGCATAGTGAAAAGACAAAAGAGTCAGGGTAAAGGATAGAAAGAGAACATTATAGAATTAAGGAAGAGTCTGAGTGTGTAGGTAAAGCACTTACGAAATTGCATAAAAGTATATAAGAGCTTTGATAAGAAATGACAATAATGTTTTTGCAAAAGAAATTGGAGCTTGGTGAAGTTCTGATAAGCATCTCTTTTATTGAAGAGGATAGTCTGCATACCTGCTACTACCATCCAACAAGAAAACATGGTAAGAACTAGGTTAACTTTAATTGGGAAGACAGGTGTGATAAACACCCCTCCCTTGTTATCAGGGTCACAATAAAATAGTGGCTTAAACACATAATTAAACAAAGAGAGAGAGAGAGAGAGAGAGAGAGAGAGAGCGAGAGCGAGAGAGAGAGAGAGAGAGAGAGAGAGAGAGAGAGAGAGAGAGGAGAGAGAGAGAGAGAGAGTAAAGAAAAATTTAAGAAAATTTTAGAAAAATATTTAGGGAAAATTTACAAGGTGAAGAAAATTAGAAAAATGGAAATAATAGGGAGAATTAGGAAATAATTTAAGCAAAATTAGAGGGAATAAAGGAGAAAACTAGGGAAAAATTAGAGAGGGAGTGGGGGGAAGGAAGGGAAAAAGGAAGGGGAGGGAAAAAGGAAGGGAAAAAGGAAGGGGAGGGGGGGGGGAGGGGAGGGAAATTAAACATGGAAATAAATAGGGGGAAGGGATAAAAAGTAAATTGAATGTAAAGTGGGAAAGGGATAGTAAGTGTGTGTGTGTGTGTGTGTGTGTGTGTGTTTGTGCGTGCGTGTACCCACCTTTGCCCCATTAGGATACAACACACTAGGTGAGACTGAGAGATGGCCTTCCATAGTGCATTCAAGCGAGGAATGGTACTATAGAGGAAGCAAGTACAATGCCACCACCACACAAACACCTCTAGTCGGCCATAAGTACTCAGACAAGCTGGGTGCAACAAAAAGTAAAATGTTCAGCACAAAAATCAAATGTCAAGCTCCTCCCCTCACCATTTTATTTTGTCAGGACTATTATGACGAGTAGCAAACCAAGTGTTGCAAATAGTTGTTTCTCCTTACTCACTGTCCTTAGCATTCCAAGAGTAGCTACGAGGGTCCAGAGGCAAAAAGAAACCAAAATAGAATAGTTGACACGAGCTCCATTGTCCATGGTTCATAAGTAACATCTCGTGATGTTCCAGGTCTCTTGTTGCTGTGTTGAGCCTAATATACCGAGCAGCAAGTCACTAAAGTCACTAGTTAGCCAGAGCCTTGTAAGTCGCTAGAGCTTGCAAAGGTCGTGCTAGAGCTTGGTAGGTTGTTGGAGCTCCAAAAGTGTGTTTGCTCAAAGAGGAAATGTTGGAAGGGAAGTGCTCTTGGAATTTTTTGATTAGTGTGGGCTGTGCACAATCACCAAGGTTGGAAGGGAAGGGAAGATGTACCTCCCCAGGCAATCAATTCCCCAATAGAGCACATTGGAAAAATTGTAGCTTCTCGAGTACAAAAGTTGCTTCCATAATATTTAAAACGTATCAACATGTGATCTCTTCCCTCCATGTAATAGCTTCACTCCTTTTCTTCAATATAAATCTCTATACTAACCAAGGTAATATAAAACTTTGTATGTGGTCCTACTAATGTCATCTAGTGCCTTTCAGAGGGGGTTGGCATCCAAGTCTCCACCATCTCTCTACCCCACATTTCATCTTATCAATATGGTGGTCCTTCAAAACCATGTAGAGTGTCTTAATAAAATATTGATTTAGTGGCAATTCTATAGATATCCCACATTGCCAAGTGTCCTAATGAATAATCATAACAACAAACCGAGTCCTCAATAATGACTACATTCCTTCCTCACCACCATTGATGCATTGTGATATGCCCTCCTACTCCCACCTACACTCGCCTGCCTGTAGCCTCCAACCCCCACCCCTCCCTCACCCTTGAAGGTGCCAAAAATCACCCTCCTCATACTCCTCGACATCCTTCACCTTGGTCAACATGAACCTTTTGAGAACGAATCTCAAATTGGACAAGTCATGGCCATAAATGCCATCCATTTGACTGCGCATGCATCCCAGCTTCTCCTCAAACATCTGACACAAATTGCCCTCTCCTCTCCTCATGGCTCCTCTACTGTACAAGGCCATCTAATCACCAGCCCTTATGTATTGGTTTGGCCCATCTTCTTGCCTATACCCATGCAAGAATCATATAGTTTAGAGTTTGTACATGCAAGCTTGTCCTTACCTTGAAATCCACACTTTGGCACCTATTAATGTTGTCTAGTCTTTAATAGCATCTTTCATGCTGTCCAAATTTTACATAGTTTGATCTTAGGCTTCAGGTTGCCACACAAGTATTTGGATGCTAGATTGTCATGCGATTACGGGTAGAGTATGATCAGTTATGTTTTCACAGTAGTTACAAGGCTCTCTATATGAGCCTTTATTGAAGCAAGGTGCAATTACTCAGCATGTAGCCCCAAACCTCTACAAACTACAAGTTTGTTTGCATTCCCCTCTAATTTGCCATGTTGCACCCACCCAAACTCTCTTACCTACTATAATGTTTGTATGACAGTCTATCTAGATGCAAGTAGATTTTATGTAAAGGGATCTTTGTAGAGCCTTAGATGGCTCCTAAGTAGACTTTAGATATGTGCATCGAACACCTTGTCAAAGGGAAGCTTTAGACTATAACAAATAGTTTGCATCCAATGTCATAGATTAACATGAAAGAAGAACCACACAAAAATGCAAACTTTCTTAGTCTTTTCAAAGCTGTACAAAGGATGAATTTTAGCAGCCAAGGAAGACATAGCCACTCACAATAAAAAAGATAGATTTTCCACTCCAATTCATGCGATGAAGTCCTACTCAGATACCATTGAGACAACTCCATCCTTGAATCAACTCTACCATAATCATCTTCATCAAACCAGAGACTAGGAACTGAACTACATGAATCACCATTTGGAACTCACCACCTAGCCATACCTTGAGCACATAGAGGTCATGGGTATCACTTGAATACATTGATTATACAAGCTCTAAACTCTATTGCGCCATAGATTAGCATCAAAGAAGACTAGGCAAAAAAACAAGCTTCCTTATTCTTTTCAAAGTTGCACAAAGGACAAATTTCAGCAAACTAAAAAGACAATGCCACTCCAATTCATGTGGCAAAGTCCTACTATCATACCACTAAGATAACTCCCTCTTTGAGTCAACTACTGCTATTGTCATCACCAAAAACCCAACTAACTAAACCAACAAAGAGCTCTTCCATGGAGCTCAACCCCAAGCACATAGAGTCACAAGTAAAGTCCACGGCCTCCAATAGACATCCACATATATCCCCTCCACAAGGGAGCTAATGAACTAAGTAAAGGATTCATGGTCATTGATCCACAAAGGACTAGTAAAATTGCTTTGGTCATAAGGATTCATAAGCTTAATTAAAGTAAACTCCTTAAAAAATGAATTCGGATAAAATTGTATGTTTTAACTGCATATTGATATTTCACTTGGGTATTGGATTTTTGGACTATCTTCTAATACTTATCAGTAGCATGTGATGTGTAGGTTAAATGATCATGCAGTCATAAGGACAAAATTGAAGGATTTTATTTCCAATCACTAAAGAGTCACACTTTTTAGCATATATATCTAGGAACAAGGGTAAGCAAATTGAATTTTTGAAGAAAAGGGAAGCTGAGGGTCAAGCCCCTTTCTATCCTTTAACAAGGGCAATTTTGGGAAGCTTGGCCATCTTGGTACATTTCAAAGTACGAACTAGATAATCTTGGTAGTGTTCCTAAGACATCATATGATAGACTTTGTAGGTGGACTATCAAAATGAATTAGGTCAAAAGACTTCATAATTGTTCACACAGGGAGTGACTGATTGAACAAAAAAAGCAAAACAATTGATTCATTGCACTAAAACCTTCAAACAAATTCATCAGTTCTATTTCTCCCTTAAGCAAATAGGATGTAAGCAACAAGCTAAGCATGTTGCATAGGCAATAAAGACATGGATCTCCTAATGGGAGATGTATTGAGGGACACTCACATGACACCTCCACCATGGAATTTGCTAACTAAAGATCATGTAAAGATCATGTATGAAATGGGATTGATATTTCTTTAGCATGGCTTACAAATTTTGAATAGTTGCTTTTAGTCACCTCTATGCTAGGTATATTGTCGTATAGATTTTTTCTCAAAACCACAACCACATATATTATCAAGTTTCAATATGTTTATTATGTCATTATTTATTTGTTTGGTAGGTATGGAACATACAAGGATTGGAAATAATATGGTGCATTATGATATCATGATCAACATTTGTATGTAAAATCCTTGTACTAGAGTCAAATCACATGAGTAAGATATCTATTTAATCTTCTAATTTGGCTCCTAAAAGCGACTTATATGCTTATTACAATTTCATGCCTATATATTATGCATGGTGAGGAGAGTTCATTGAAAGACACCCCATGTTTGTGGTAGACGTAAAGCCTTTCTTTGATGAATTAAAGATGTCAATTGAAGAAGATATAATCTATCATTTTCTAATAATGGGAAAGAGCAATAGTAAAGAGGGTAACACGTGTGTGTAGGGGTTGAGAAGTCCTCGTGTTTTATGAGATGAGCCTCACCACTCTAAGGCCTTTCAAGTATTTACTTTGTAGAGTAAGCGTACCAAGGACACTAAGCTAGTCCTCCATTTATATATATAGACCAAGCTATGCAATAATTAGCATGTAATCTTGAATATGAGATGAAGGATTAAGTTGCCGTTTCACATATTTGACAAACTGAAAACGTAATTGCTTTGACGTTACATTTTTGGCTTTGTAACCTATTATGGTACCAATATAGCTAACTCTCCTAGAATCAAATAATGATATTTGTGGTGGCATGAAACACCACATATTATGTTTGGAGTGTTGAAATTTGACCAAACAGTTCAAGGAGATCCTAAGGAGGTTTTTATTATTTGCTGAATTTCATGATGAGCTTAGCAACAACTGATTAAAAAATAAAATTCATGATTTTACTCGGAAGATTGAAAGCTGACCCACATACTTCAGAAGCTTGCCTCAATTATATGCTCTTATTTGGTATTCAAGTTGATAATTATATGGTAATTATTTGATTGGGGGATTTACCAATTTCCAACAAAGCTTATTAACTGGCAAAGGATGCTATATCTCTAGTTTGACCATTCTACAGATGACAAAGCCTACAACACTGTTGGGTGCGCTGTAAGTATCAGGTATACCTCTCAAGCTTAAGTAGATCCAGGTGTGAGAATACATGCTACCGGGTAAATCAAAAAAAAAAAAAGGGAGGGATGAGGGCTCAAATAGCCTGGGTGCTCAAAAGGTAGAGAAATTGCTTTGTGGTAAAAGCTGCCTCGCAAAAGAGATCCAAATGAATAGAATAGTGAATTTCGAAGACCGTGACATGCCAACCAATGATCAAGCATGCAAGAAGCAAGTTTACAAAATGAAATTAGGAAACGTACTAGAAGTCCATTCTCATTGACTCAGTGAAGACCCTCACAACAGCTGCCCGAAAAACCATGTAGATAAAAGTTTTCAAATCCAATACATATACATTAGGAGATGAGATGTCTAACCGATGTCTGCGGGCAGAAGACCCAACCAAATCAATGGTACAGCCAGAACATCAATTTACTATACACCACCTGTTACAGCTCTAAACAGCTGCTCCACATTCTTTGAGTACATGACTTCTATTTGAAATGGAAGATAACCACCATAAAATGGTTTTTCTAGTTCCCAGCCTCAAATAATGACTCTGTTCTTCCAGACCTCCACCAAGTATGACAGCTCTTAGAAAGCTTGTGGAGATAAAGAGGTTGCACTTGATGTGCATTGGATATTCACTCTGTGTGCTTGGACCCACTGCAAAAGAGCAGCACATAATGTAAGGTTCCAACTATTGTCCTCCCTGCACAAAGCTCATATTGGAAGGAGAGAGAGAGAGATCCTACATCAGGTGTACAATAGGCCGATTGTGAGTGACTACAAAATCCTTAAACAAACAAAATATATCATGCTTTAAACCAAAATTCCTGAACCTTAGGTTAGTTGAAGCTGCGTTACAGTGGCAACATAGCACACGAATATATAGCACACGAACGTTACCCTGAAGACACCAGAATTGTGAACCGTGAAAATGCTGGAAGGTTCCATAACTACTTCATATTCTACTTGAAAGTATTTAAGAGAATGTAGGATATACCTCTTGCGTGTGAACAGAAGCACATACTGTTTTCAAAGCTCTAAAAATAAGAATGGAGATCCATTTCAAAGCATCCTTTGTAAAAACAGCTTTAAGGAATCCTTATATTCTATTAACATGCCTTTGTCAAGGCCGAGGGGCAGCCAACTGTTGTTTCTTCACTCGAGGCCCAGCCTTGACCATGCTGCAAAATTTGAGACATGCAAATGCTGTTATACAATGTCTTTATAAACGTTTCTGAAACTTAAAACAATTGCACTTCTTAAACCCTCAAAACTAGTATGGCTTTGCAAAAACGTTAAGGAAGAGACGTAATCGCAGTGAAGATTTTCTTTTCCTACTCCTTTCTTTTTTGTAGTAAGGAAGAAAAGAACAAGCGGACGGGGGGAGGGCGGGGCGGAGTTGGGGGTGGGGGGAGGGGAGAGAGAGATATTAACGTCCACGGGAGGCCTCGCAGGCCTATGGGACAAAGTGACACCAAAAAGAAAAACTCATACAAGCCACAAGGGGCTGAGGCAAAGGGCACGCTAAGACCCTTTGCTGAGTACTGTGCTGAAATGAAGAGAGCTCAATGGCTCAAGAAAAATGAAGTACAAAAATATCATATCATATCATATATGTGCTATCTGCTGTCTGGAGCAGGCTGAGAACTAGAACTGGAACTGGAAACTCAGAAACCGAAACCCGGCATTGTGGTGGCTCGTGTATGAGCGGTAAAAATGTCTCGAATCTGAGTCTGTCTGGCTGTCACATGCTGCAGTGTTGGAGGGGGGTGTGGTCGCCTCGATCTTTGAACCCGCTGAGTTATGCTCAGAGTGACCCCTCGTCTCAGGCGGTCCCCTCTGAAGAAAGCTGTGATAGGGCAAACCTCAATCGAGTGTGCTCTGGGCGCTCTCCGTGTTGTGGATGGCCTCTGCAATCCGTTCTCGCTAATCCAGACTGCCCGCATAGCAGCTAGCTCCTCCTCCTCCACCCCACTGTGTCCTGGAGCTGACTCGAATGCATAAAAATCTGTGACGTGCTGCTATGTGTGGTCAGCCTTTGCATCCTATGGTGTGATCGCCTCCTGCTGCTATCTGATATGTCGTAGCAAGGTCTCCTTGTGTCAGCGCATCTCAAGCAGATAGAGCCCGATGTAGACTTGATCATGGAAATGGATTAATCGTGATAGTGGGTCGAAGCCACTCCCATCCTGCTAGAGACAGTGGTATTGTCCCCGGATCTCGTAGTAGGCTACGCAGGTGCAAAGGAAGTGTTCCTCTGTCTCAATAGCGTGCAGGTCCGTTGCTCTCTAGGTATATGTGTTGCTCTCCCTATCTCAATCCTTAGCTGATGGGATGAAACCTGCATTTGCCAAATGGCGATCCTCAGTGCATGTGAGACTCTTTTGTCCTCGAGATATAGGGGTTTGATGATGAATCCCTCCTCAAAGACATTCACGAAATGGTCACGGTAGAATTGTGTCTTGGTGAGGAGCTCCTGATCTCCCCCCCAAGCCTGAGACGTGTGGAGCTGAAGAAGATCTAACTGTATGATATGGTTAATCTCATCTCGCGGGATCGAATCAAGGAGTGCATCCAAACTATACTGAAAGGGAGGGAGCCTGTCCATCTGAATCCCGTGTCTAGCAAACCATGTGGATATACATGCATACCATGTGTCCACCCCACCCTCAGCTAGTCGTCTCGATGACTCCAGAGCCAACCTCAGTAGTCTCCAATGAGATAAGTAATAGACTCTATGGATGAAAGGAAAGATGCCATCAATCTGTAGTGGGGTCATGGCGAACTCTGCCTGTACTATCTCATGCCGGACTAAGGGCTTGCTCCGAATCATCCTAGATCCCATGGTCACGTGTAGCCGCTCAAATCTCTTCCACATTGCTATCGGTGGATCACATCCCCAGAAGGGTGCTACATACATGACAGTCGGTCGCACTAGCATATTGAAAAGCCAGCACTTCGTCAATGGATCCTGGAAGTGTGCCTGGAAACACTGTCTCTCCAATCAAACCAAAGCACGCCGTCCCCGTATGAGTTGTGCCAGGGCTGCATGTGTCATAGTGAAAAGGCGTCTTGTGAAGACTGCTCCCAAATGTGTATGACTGCACTATCTCCACTGGCTCGACTCGATAAGTGAAACTAAGTTGTCGGATTACTACATGTGAGGTGTTGAAGACCATAACCTTGGTCTTTCCAAGGTTGACTGTTAGGCCTCTCTCTATAGAACACCTCTAGGGCCTCCAAGTGTCTCTACAGCCCTCTATTGAGGATGAGATAAGGACTATGTCATCAGCGTATAGCAATATCTGTATCATGAGATCGGGCAGTAGTGATCCTTCACCTCTTAGTCAGTCTATAAAAGAAGTAATCTCATCTAAATACAGCCCGAAGAGAGTCGATAAGAGGGGGCAACCCTGCTTCACTCCGATCGTACTCTCGACCCAATCCGATAGGCCACCTGGGGCACAAACTCTGCCTCTCACTGACTCATATAGGCTCATCACCCCCATATCAGTGTCTCTGGAATCTACAGCCCCTGTAATCTCATGATCATGCGGGATCGTGGGACAATGTCAAAAGCCTTTCGAAAGTCTACAAAGCATGTGTAGACTTTCTAGTGTCTAGACCTTGCCTCCTCAATGATAGCCCTCAGAGTGAAGATGTGATCTAGGGTAGAGTGTTGTCTCCAGAATCCTTCCTGTCCTAGTGTCCACTGCCCCTGAGCCTCTATATAACTGCTAAGGTCCCTCTCTAGAACTGATGCATAAGTCTTGGCCAGAGTGTGACCAATCATAAGGGTTTGATAGTTCCTTGTCTCCATAGGGTCCTCGGCTTTGTGTATCGGCACAATAGTGGTGGTATTCCAAGAAGGTGGAAATCCGTGACACACAGCCCGGTTGAACATCTGTGCTAGGATCGGGGCTAGGACCTCTTGTCCATGTGCAAAGTGCTCAGTCCGGAGGCCCTCGTGGTCATGCGCTCTCCGATTGTGTAGATGGTGAAGTGCAGCCCATACATTCTGTGTGGTGAACAGATGACAAGTGGTGGGCCTAGGCATGGAGGACATATCCGACGGTGTCTGCATCTTGGCATCATAGAGGAGGCATGCATACGTGTGCCACACATCTGGGTCAAAGAAGGGGATAGGAGGCTTCCCCTCTGGTAGGAATCCCCATCCAATGGCCGGGTCTCCTCCAAACGATCTGGCAATCTCATCCATCCTATGCATGAGGAAAGCCCATCTCTTATGACGCATCAATCGCTGATAGATTCTCTATGCCTCAGGTGGCGTCAGATGACTCAAAGCCTACTACTGTGTGAAGTGGGCTCTCGTCTCTCTGCACTCGTCTCGTCGAACCAAGGGCTCTGAGGCGGTTTAATTAGCTCGAAGCTCACTCAGTATACGCTCCATGTTAATCCCAGGAGCCTCTTACAATCCCTTTTTTTTTGGGGGGGGGGGCGGAGATAGAAACACCTGAATTGGGTTCCCATCAGAATAGAGGATCAATAGATCCTTTCTTGACAGCGATTCATCCTTCCTGAACACAGCATACAACTCTCTATCGTACTGCGCTCTTCGAGTGTGCTTGTTCCCCCTTCCCCTCCCCCTCCTCTGCCAACAACGAGTTTTTGGAAAGGGACTTCGATGGGAGAGAAAAGGAGGCGTTAAGAGACCCTCCTAGCTCAACCCTGGACACTCTACGATCCTTCTTCGAACCTGCTCTTGTCGCTGGGGGATGAACAAAGACATTCCATAATCCATTACACGCATCTTCCCATCCCTGGCCTGCCCGGATCGGGTCGTGGGAAAAGATTTGATAGCAACATCCTGTACCACTGAGACAAGGGTGTAGGAGGCACTGGTGAGGGCTATGTCATCTCCAAGTAGAGCCGGGAGCTCCCTGGTTAGATGGCTCATGTACACTAGGCCAAGAGCACGGTCAAAGTGGATTTGAGTGCAAAGGGGCGTGGGGGGAGCTCTCCCTGTGGATGTCATGGTGGTGGAGATATGGAAGGCCAAGTACGAGTGGTCAGCTCCGAGGGGGGGGCGAAGTCATGTATCTGTGAGACAAAGTCTAGTAGGCCTAGTAGATAGTTCACTGTACTAGATCCACCACCATGTGGGAAGCAAGTGAGTCTCCCAGAAGATGGCGAAGCAAGTGAGTCTCCCAGAAGATGGCCATCTATGAAGGCCATTAAAGATAATTAGGTCGTGGATTGCCCCCAGATGTCGTCCATATCCTGTCACCTGTGGGGCATCTACAAAATGCCTTACTATCCCAAGCTCAGCTGTATCTAGTTCCGGGACTATGTGTGGGTCTCTATCATCATCTGAGAAGTCAAGTAGGCCCACCTGTCTATTTCTTGTCCGTGCATTTAAGTCCCCCAGCAGGAGGGTGTCTCCTTGTCTGGAAAAATCCGTGATGTCATCATGGATCGTCTCATATGTGACTCCTGTGGGCAGCGCCCCAAGTATGAACATGAATGGAGGTTGCCCAGTGTGATCTGCCTATCCGTTTGTTGTTGAGTATGGTGTGCCTCAGGCTCTGGATCTCTGCTGCGTCTGTTGTGTCAGTGACTGTGCGGTCTGTGTGATTTGACTTGAAGAACTCCATGATCCTTCTCTAAGACAAGTCGGATAGTGTATCTAAGGCTTGTCTTTGCATCCTTAGTAAATGCTCGTTGTGTCGAACCGCTCATGGATGAAGGCAGCAAGGCACCCCTGGTCTGGATATGAAAGAAATCTGGAGAGGGGCCCAAAACCGTCCCTAAAGAGACAATGATCTTGACCACAAATCTCGTAGTACACAGGACATCTGAGCACGAAGTGCTCCTCTGACTCAACCTCCTGCCGATCGTATAACATGCATAGGCGGCCCTCTCTAGGTATCCCCTAAGCTCGCCCATTCTCATTACGGAGTCGATGCGATGAGACTTGAAATTGTCACAGATCCTCTCAAATGACCTGGTTGACCTTGTGGTGCCCGAGTGGGAAAGATGGGGTGGGAAAGATGGGGCATCTAAGCTGTACTAAAAGGAAGGCAATTTGTCTATGTGGAGCCCCAGTCTCTCAAACCACCTAGATGTTTGTGCATACCAACCTCTCTCACCCCTCCATCCACGAGGCCCATGGAAGAGGACAGAGTCAACCATGGCACCCTATCTTGTCCCGATGTGCAAAATCTGTCCTATCTGACGCGGTGTAAATAACTGACGGTCTAGAATGCCGCATCTAGATGCAGTGGAGAAGCGCCAAACTCGACCTGAATGATATGATGTGGCACAGATGGCTTGCCTCGGATCATCCATGAGAGCAAGAGAATCTGTAGTCACTCTACTACAACTCAATCTGTGTTTGAAAGCTCTGGCCCCAGCACGGGCTACCATACATGCCTACTGGTTGGACCAAGGAGTCAAAGAGAAGACTCTTGGTCTGGGGGTCTTGGAAGTATGAGTGGAAGCATTGTTTCTCCAGTCACGCAAGTGAGGCATAAATCTTGCTCAGACGGGCCTACTGCATCTAACTGTACACATCGACTAATGCACTTAGTGTATGAGAAGAAGGGCATCTTCGTAATCCTCGTTGAGTGCCCTGCTCGAGATGGCCAAGACCACTCACCCGAGTCCCACTACCTCCTGTAGGCAATGGATCTCCCATAACCAAATCCACACCGAGACTAATCCTACCCCAATGTGGCTGGTACTAGGTCAATGGTCCATCCCTTGCCAAGATGACCCATAACCCTAGGACACCGGGCTAGAGTGCTCTTCCTTCCTTCCTTGGCCCCGTCCAACCCTGGGTCTCCCTCTACCTTTGGTTGAAGTAAACCTCCTGGCTCCACTTTGTAGTGCATGGTGTAGGAAGTGCTCAGGACTCAATGCATCCTCAAGGGCACCCTAGTCCTACAAAACAGCCCATAGCAACTCAAGGGATCTTAGGCTTTTTACAAAACGTGTTGGGTACGGGAAGCAATGAATACAAGCTAAAGGACTTGAGTGTACTTGCAGATGGATAATAAAGAAAGTACAATTGTGGCCAATATATGGCCCAAAGGTCAACTAGTTGACTAAGGACTAAAATATCCTAAGTGAACTAGGTGTACTAGGACTAAATGTCCTAATTGGCCTACAAGACCATACCATGACTAAGTTCTAGCACCCCCGCCCCCCTCCGATGGTATGGCTAAAGTATCATGTATACATCTTAAGTATACTTGGAAACTATATCATGGTTGCATATAGCAGCCTATGATAGTAACAAGGATATCAACATCATGTAAGAAATGGTACCAAGTGTGAGGCATGCCAAAAAGCCTTAAACTTGGGCCATGGTAGAGCCTTCATAAAGAGATCTAATAAGTTATCCTTTGTGGAAAGGTAGGAAAACTGTATATCCCCAACTAGCAGTCGCTCTCGAACATAATGATAGTGTACCTCAATGTGCTTCATACGTGCATGAAACACGAGATTATGCGCAACAGCCAAAGCACTCTAGCTATCAATGTAGATGATTATAGAAGTGTTCTGGCTGACACAAAGATCTGAAAGTAACTTGCATAGCCAAACACACTCTACTGTAGCTGTGAAGGCAGCCCTGTATTCAGTTTCACAATTGGAAGTAGCAACTGTAGGCTGCTTGTTGAACCAAGATATGCATGAAATAGTTGCCACTGTGCAACACACGCGTGTCATAACAACCTAGCCAATCACTGTTAGTGCATGCATGCAAAACCAGTGAAGACTGAACACCATAGAATGTCAATGCTGTGTGGCCTCAAGTAATGGAAGACCCACTTCACTGCCTACCAATGCTGTGTGCTGGGCTTGTGCTTGTACCTGCTTGACCTGGGAAACGGCATACTACACATAAGACCTGGTATGACATAATTAAATAAAGCAGCCCAAAGCCTGTTGGTAAAGATTGGCATCAAATGGGGCACTCTAATGCTTCGGAGGAGAAACGAAAGATCCTAAAAATAAGTACTATAGTCTATGCTCTAGCCAATACAAAACATGATCCATATCGGATCCAAAAATCTGACAAGCATCATGCATCATGCATGCTCCAAGAATCACTCCTCAACATCATCAGCATCCATGCTGTCATATGTCTCCTCTGACTCTTGAGTGTCAGCCTCAGATGAAGATAAGAGAGGATCCTGCTCCTCTAGCCCTGCTGAAGTGGAAGCCATGGATACGGCACTCGACCTCTGCCTCTGAGAGTGGGTGGAAGAGCAAGTGGTGCGGGTCGATGCTGTCAAATCCTCGTAAAGTAAGGAGTACAAATCGCGCTCTTCCTGGAGCAATGGAACCAAGCCCTTGAAAAGATCTATTCTCCAAGAAACACAATCGATTTATGGAAAGTAGGCAGTTTAGGAAATAACTCTTATAATTACAACAGAATACTAAAGATAGCAAAGCTAGGCTTATAAATGCAAGCTAGGCTCATTATATGAAAGGTAGTTCTCAAGTGTCTAGATGTGTCGGCCAAGAGCAATAGCTTGGTGGAAAAGGCATTTAGTATGGGACACATGTTCTAACTATCAAGCGGCTTATCTTTCCTCGACGTAGGCTGTTAAGGAAATAACTCTTACAATTACAACAGAATACTAAAGATAGCAAAGCTAGGCTTATAAAGGCAAGCTAGGCTCATTATATGAAAGGTAGCTCCCAAGTGTCTAGATGTGTCGGCCAAGAGCAATAGCTTGGTGGAAAAGGCATTGACCATCATTGTTGGCCCTCATGCTTCGGTCGAGTGGTTAGTATGGGACAATTTCTAACCACCACCTCTGACATGCCATGTGCAGTACAAACCCAGCACATGACCGCGGCCCTCTCATAAAATTCCACAATGACTCATATGACATCATCCTCAGTCCCTAGGTCCCATAACCACAAGATAAGTTGAGCATGTTTTGGTCAACCTCCTCCCAAATTCAACAAAATAAAAATGCTCTTCAATTGCTATGTTTGGCCTCCTCTATGATGGTCCATAGTTTGAATATGTGAACCAATCCCGCCTCAAGCTTACCTTTCATGTTGCTTGATACCCTTTCCTTGAACGTACTCATGATGTACATCTCTGATGCTGCCCCATATACTTTGGCCATTGAATGACTAGGGGTCTTTTGATTTGTGGATGGGGATGACGGTATTGACAGTCCAGGATAAGGGAATGGCTGTGCATAGAATTGCACTAAAGAGCCTATCCAAGATCGGGGCAAGTGTTCCTAACCATTAATTATGAGTTCCACTTGAAGTACTCATGATCCTTAGCTTTGCTATTCTGCAGTTTTGGGATGGCATGGGTGCGCACAACTAGAGAGAGAGAGAGAGAGAGAGAGAGAGAGAGAGACCTTATGTCATGCGGAGTAATGAAGATCCATTGAGATCCATGTGCAACTGCAAATTCCACTAATGCATCTAAACTTATCTTCCTGCTCACTGCATCCTGTCAGCATAACATTTCGTACGAAACATGGTTAAATTGCTATTTTGATTCAAAAAATGTTTTGCACAATTCCAGTAATAAGATTACCATGAAAACATCGAATTCATCCATTGCACGGAATGGAGCTTCTGTCATTTCTTGCAAAGCCAATGTAAAACACAGAGTTGAAAAAGAGCGCTCCCCACCTAAAAAACAAGCATACGGTCTTTTAGTAGCTGGATCAGGACAGTGATGTGTATTCCAAAAAGGAAAAGTAACATTTTATTTGCATATAACACGAGGCTACCCAATCAGGATTTTAGTAAAACTGCATCAAGCATTATGAACAACTATATAACCATATTAGACAGCAGTACTGCAACGGGAACAACATAGAATGTGTGAAGTTAAACTCAGCGTCTACATGATCCCTTGTGTACATAATGAAAGGAGGGGTAAGATGGAACCAGATAATCCACGGGTGTCTTTGATAATGTTATTGGAAGTATCTTGTGGCATTTGAACCTGCAATAAGAGTCATAAAATAAAACATCAGATTCTCATCAAGGGATGTTCTAGCATGAATGGCAGTCAAATCCACAGTTGAACATTTATATAAAAATTGAGCTAACGCAGTCCAAAAGGCTGATAGCTTGTTACGTAATCAGTCAGGTTTCTTCTAAACATATTTCTTGATTACATGAGCAGTTCCAGAAATAAGATGAAGATTACTGATATCAAAATGCATTTCCATTAAATATCATCATGCTTACTTTCATTGGCTGTTATAAGACCAAGAACATGCACTGAGATGAACACTACAGCCTTTCCATTATGAACATGGGTCTTCACATGCCTCCTAAATAGGGCACATCTATACTACATATACTCCAATCTCTAGACACATTTTGATGCTTGTCCAATGCTGCCCTAGTTTCAACCTGCTTATCAAATCCGTTGGAGTTCACAACTGTCTTGTGCGACCTCCTGTAGCCAGGATGATCTCATTTTGGCAGGATATCCTACGAGATTTTCATCCATCCAACTCACATAATACATCAGTTTCCCAGGCTTGGCAATGGAGAGTCAAGATCCAGCCTTTTAACGATGGAGAGCTATAGAATTAATACATGAGAACAGAGAGCAGAGATAAACACATTTGGTAATCAACAATCTAGAAGAGAATCTCTTCTTTGTGGTTCCCACTACCTTCTGACAGCACAAAACAAGCTGCCTGCTCCCTTTGACCTAATTAGTTCTTCTTGGCTTCTTACTTTGGAGGAGTATCCTTTGGCTATCTTCTATTTCCTCGGACTGATGGAGAAAAGAACACCTCAAGAAGTGTAATCTCAGAGGTTTAGTGCATCTGCAAGAGGTTTAGACGAGCGAAGATCCTCAAGCTTCTCTGGTGTTCTTGCAATTTCAGAGCCATGTGACTTCTCATACTTTTTCCCTGTCACATGGTGCCACTTGATGGGTTCTCTCTTCTCAACAGAGCTCAACGATGCCTCCCCCTCTCTAAATTGGAGAACCTGACCTTGCTTGATCTTAGCCTTGCTGCCAGAGGGCAAGGCCTTCTTCAGCCCCTCATCTTATCCTCAGGTATACAAGCTGGTTGCAACTCAAGACAAATCCAAGTAGCAAGTATTTACAGAAGAATCCCTGATGAGTGGTGTAACATAGATGGGTTTTAGGGCCACTGGTACAATGGAGATAAATGTATCCAACCAATTTGTTCCACTAGATGCAAGAATGTGACATGTATCCCATTGTGCGATGCTTTGGTTAGAGAGCTGAGTATGCCTTTCATGCATAGAGTACCTTTGGATTCAAATGTGAGGCAGAGTCAATAAACACTTTCTCTCTACTATTGACCCTAGACAGTTTCTCCGTTGATTGAGTTTGATGGGATTCTACAATCAGATCCTGATGCCATCATGCATATTGCTTACGATTTTTATGCCTCCTTTCTTACTGCAGACCTTGACACTCCTTCCAGAGATGATGCCAGGAGGGATTCTGGTGCTATGCTTGATTCACTTACAGAGGGCCTCATTCAACTTTGGTTACCAAGCATCTCTGGTTTGGACATATGACAAAACAGGAAAGGTGGAGCCCCGTCTATGAGACATAACAAAACAGGACAAGTCTTTCAAACCTTTGCCTGAAAGGGCATGGGAGTGCCCTCTTGTCTCATAGACGGGGCTCCACCTGAAGATCGGGTTTTGCTTGATCTCAACCTCCTAAATGTCAGATATCCAGCATAGTCTCTTATCTGAGAGTGATTCCTTGTCCCATCTCGATCCTCTGTTAACGTGAAGTATTCCTCTGCTGAGAGTGACATATAAAGCATAGCCTTTGATTCCAAATGGTACCCCATCTGCTCTGAATCCTCAGACTATGTGAAGAAATGCTCAGCTATTTAAGAGCAATCCTCAGTGCATGTGGCAGGACTCACATTGGTTGGGCACAGTGGGGCAGTGGTTCAGCAAGGTCCTTTGGCCGTTGTAGCAGACTACCTAAGGAGACAAAGTCAAGGCTTGATGCCCTAGTGCATTTGCGAGGGGCAGGGCAGTGGATGGGCGAGATTGACTTAGCCATTCCTGAGTCCTGGTGGGAAGGACTTCACGTTTGGAGAGACAGGAGATGATTGGGGCAATTTTCCCGTAATGGTGTTCCGTTAAGGATGATGATGCAGCACGGCAGCATGCACCCGGCTTCTTCCGTGTAGGACCTGGAGGCCTACTTCAGCCACTCATTGAGAGTGATCCCGAGATGGATGGGAGTCTTGATGGGATACACTCGCAGATGATCAAAGTGGTGGGACGGTTGGGGAAGGAGTGGCACATTGACCCTCCCAGTATCTCAGAGCAGGATGCTTATAGATGGCGCCTTTGGCTGTGGGAGGGTAGACCCCTGAGGGACGTCCAGTGGGATCCGGGAGAGTGGTTCTGGTCCTCCAAGGGCGGCTTAGCTGAGCACGTAGATGAGGTGCCCTTCTTTTCCAACACCAAACGGATTGGTAGGAGGCTTCACATGGACTTGTCGAGGTGGATCCCCTTGAGGGAGAGACATTGGGTGTTCCAGAGAGTGCCTCGAGATGTGCGCTCCAAGTTTTGGACGTGGTTGTGGTCCAGCTTGCGGCCGAGAAAGATCTCTTACTTCTTCTGGCTCGTCGCTCACCGAGGCTTGCCCATCGGCCCGTGGTTTGAGCACATGCGAGTGGAGGGGCAGTGCCATTGTTGCTCTGATGGTGTCTTGGAGACTATCCCACATTGTCTGTGGAGCTGTCGTAGCGCAGTGAGGATTTGGATGGGAGCCCTCAGGATCATGGCACGTATGCAGAGTCTTCATAGAGACCACACCTGGGGGATGGTGGCTTGGTTGACAAAGGGAGGACATGCGTTTCAAATTAATGAGATCTCCCCAGCCTAACGGATATAGGGTCAGAGCATCTAGAGGATTGCACTCCATGAGGTAGTCCCCTCTGATAGCCTAGCTTCTCCTCCTAGGGAGGACAGTGTTTGGGAGGTGGTAGCCAGCATCACGGCTTGGAACATTTAGGTGGTTCGCTGCAATCTTGTGATGGGTGAGCACCCGGTTCCACCCGTGGTTACCCTAGTTGCCATTTGGCAAGATATCATTTACACTTTACGGTCCACCTGGGAGCGCAGAACTCCAAGCTCCAGGGCGACTATTGAGAGGCGTGCTCGTTTCTGCAAGGCTTGGCTTGCAGGTGTTTTCTACATCTTCACTCCGCAAGGGATTCACTCGCTATATAGTCCCCCCACTTGGCTATTAGCCCCAGTTCCAGAGATCCCCTAGGCAGTGAGCTGGGTTTCTCTGGAACAGGCCGGTTTCTTTCTTTCAACCTTTTTCGGTTTAATCCATACTCAGCACCTTCGGGGCTGCTGTCTTGTATGAAATCTTTCAAGCATTAATAGAAGGTTCCTTTCTTTGAAAAAAAAAAAGAGCCATCATCATGAATAACATCAGTAGCAGAAGTAATGCCCTTAAAAGAAACAAAGTAGGAATGGCGAGGTTTTCTTAAAGCCAGTGGAGACTGAAAAACTGTCGACTAGTGAATGGTTTCAGCTCGCAAAGAATTACCCAGTAAAGACTGTAACGTCTGCAAGAGGCCTCGCGGGCCTATGAGACAAAGTACACGCCAAAAAGGTAACTCATACAAGCCACTGAGGGCTGAAGCAAAGGGTTCACTAACACCCTTACTGAAAGCTAAAAAGCTATAGGCTAAAACTAATGAATCAAGTGTCGAAATGCTAGAGTAGCGAAAGCCAAATAATGGATGAGTGTCAGGTGCTCAAAGCTAGCACTCCTAGTACATGCTCAGGTTCCATATATCTAGGTTACCTAGTGGCTCTTTGATGAGATGTGAGGAGCTCTCATATCTGTGTTTGTCGAGCTGTCTCGCAACGTGGGGGAGGGCATGGTCTCCTCGATCTTTGGATCAAGTGGGCTACGTCAAGGATGATGCCTCGCCTTTGGTGGTCGCTTCTAAGAAGGGCTGAGATAGACTGAACCTCGATCGTGCGTGCTCTAGTCCCTATCCGTGTCGCACAAGGAGTGTGTGTATCTCGTTTGGCAGCATCATGGTGGACTCTCCCACTGCAAATCCATGATGCTCTCATCTCCTCAAGCTCCTCTCCCTCAGCCTGCTGACCGGTAGCTGACTCAGATGCATATAGAAGTCAATAACAAAAGTATGCAACTTGTCGATATCGGTGACCTGTGGCATCAATCTATGTTGCTCTCTGATCTGTCGCATCAATGTGTCTCTCCGTCGATGCATCTCAATCAGGTAGAGCCCAACACAGAGCTGATCGTGAAAATGGATCAGCCGTGTAAGTGGACCAAAGCCACAAGCCCCTCCTGAAAGAGGCAGTGGTATCGTCCTCGTATCTCATAGTAGATTGGGCAGACACGTAGAAAATGCTCCTCCGTCTCGATCTCCTCCATCTGGCATAGTGTGCAAGTCCTGTGCTCTCTGCAGGGGGGAGGGAGAGAGAGAGAGAGAGAGAGAGAGAGAGAGAGAGAGAGAGGGAGATAGCACAAAATCAACGTGCCACAAAGAAGAGGCATCGTCGAATATCATCTAAGTGCTACGCAATACAATGCAAGTGAAAGTACATAATGTCAAATCCGAGCCTAAATACAAAGTAAGCTAGATGCAAGGAAACCGCCCCTGGGTGCAAAATGGGGGGATGAGTACAATATGTCAATGCAAAGATACAAGTCCATGTATCACGGAGTCTGAGAACCAAAATAATACTGGAAATCCTGTCCATCGACTCTGCCTCCTGCTATGAGAGTACAAATCAGAGCAAAAGTGAGGTGAGCGGCTGGTAGGGCGAGATCTCCATGAGTGAGTCTCCTCCGAAAAGCTGCCATCATCCTGGATCGTCTGGAGATGAAGTGGCGAGTACGTCCCCTATGTAACAAGATCCTGCGGCGTCTACAAACCATCTCATATGTACATCCACAAGGTGGAGGCATGTGTCCTGTGTGAGCTCTGACCTCCTCGTGCTCCTCTTGATACCTGTCATCTGGTATAGCGTGTGTCTGAGCTCTATCGGGCTGGGCTCTATCACGCTCCGGTCTGTGCTGATGGTCTCTAAGGTAGTGTCGTCGAAGCATAGTGGCCTCCTTGACATAAAGAGCTAGGCAATGCTGATCCTCATAATCCATCACTCGTGAGAGAGGTCCAAAGCCATCCGTGAAGAGACAGTGGAATCTCCCTCTGATCTCATAATATAGCGGGCATCTGCAAATGAAGTGCTCCTCTGACTCCACCTCTCCCATGGTGCAACAAGGGCAGATCCTAGTCTCTCGGCCTGGACGCCGTCCATCCTCCATGCGTCGCATCCTACCAGCCTCTATCTCGAGCTGATGCGAAGAGACTCTAAGCTGGCCAAGGGCAATCCTCAGTGAGTGGGACATGTGGATACCTGTGTAGCCTGGTGGAATGACAAATCCATCCTCTGAGATCTGAAGGAAGTGGTCATGATATGTGGCCATCTTCGTCGGAAGCTGCGTGGGATAAATCCAAGTGCGGTACGTATGAAGCTGCAGCAAGTCTGCTCTCGTGACCTGACTAAGCTCGTGGCGAGTCAACTCGAGATGAGGGGCATCTATGCTGTATCGAAAGGGAGGCAGTCTATCCATGTCTAGTCCAAGAGATGTGAGCCACCTAGTGAGTCTGAAGTACCAGCAGTATCGGGCCCCAGATCGTGCCAACTCCATAGAAGATGCAAGTGCTAACCATGGCAACCGAGCTCTGCCTGCTGCTGAGTCTCCAAACTCCCTAACCCTGTGCAAATACATGACCGACTGAAACGCTGCATCCAATGCAAGGGGAGTAGCTCCAAACTCTGCTAGCATGATCTCGTGCGGAACTGTAGCCTTGGCCCTAATGGGCCGAGAGAACATGATGATCTGTAACCTCTCTACTCGTCTCCAATCTGCAGCGCCAAGGTCTCCTGCCTAGAAAGGAGCTACATACATCGCAGCTGGTCTCACCAATGTGTCAAATAGCAGGGATTTCGTATCGGGATGCTGAAAGTGGGACTGAAAACACTGACGCTCAAGATGAGCCAACGAAGCATACCCTTTACTAATCCTATCTCGTGCTGCATATGTCATGGTAAAGATCGGTCCCCTGAAAACTGCCCCCAAATAAGTGTACTCTCTAACAAGCTCAATGGGCTGTCCGTCATAAGTGAAGCAAAACTCATCCGTGCTGTAGATACGATCAGAGGTGTTGAAAACCATAACCTTGGTCTTGCCAAGGTTTACGGTCAATCCCCTGTCCTGGCAAAACCTGTGGAGTGCCTCAATATGTGCCTGGAGGCCCTGAGCAGTAGAGGAAATGAGAACCACATCGTCCGCATACAGGAGGATAGGAATGGAGGATCCTGAGAGAGTAGAGCCCACACTGCCTATCATCTGTACGAACATCTCTAGCTCATCAATATATAGTCCAAAGAGAGTAGGAGAGAGCGGGCAACCCTGCTTTACCCCAATCGTGCTGCATACCTCCTCTGAGAGCCCCTCACGTGTCCGAACCCGACCAGTGACCCTCTCATACAAAGCCATGATAGCCCACTGTGTTTCTCCACTGAAGCCCATCTCGCGAATCCTCTGAAACAATCTGAATCGCGGAACTGTATCAAATGCCTTCCTGAAGTCCACGAAGCAACAATAAAGCCGTTGCCTTCGTGACTTCGCCTCCTCTACTAGTGCCCTGGTCAAGCGTCGAATGATCCCTGCGAAATCCAGCCTGTCCTCTGGCTCTGAGTCCTGTCGTCTCGGCATGGTCATTTATACGGCTTTCCAAAACTGATGCATAGATCTTGGCCATAACGTGGCCAATCATGATGGTCCTGTAATTCGACGGCTCCATAGGGTCCCCCGACTTGTGGATAGGTACTATGGTATTGCCTAACCAGGACTGTGGTAGGCCTGTATAAACAGACTCATTGAAGAGACAGGAGAGAACAAAAGCTAAGGTATCAATCCCATGGATTACATACTCCGCTTGCAATCCATCATGATCCTTAGCTCTCCCGTTCTTCAATCGGTGGACTGCTGCACGGACACTCTCCGGTGTGAAGAGACTAGATGAAGCTGGCCTAGGGGAGTGGGATAAATCGATATCTGGCTGATCTGGAACATCGTATAGAGCTGAAGTATATGCAGACCAGACACGTGGATCTGTGAGGGGGCTCTGAGACTTCGAGCGGAGGAATTTTCTCCAGAATTCCTTGGAGTCACAGCTGAAAAGCAAGCTTCTTAGCTCCTTCTCATTCCGGGCTAGAAATTGGCGTTTCTTGCCCCTAACCAACCACTTGTAGTCTCTCTTGGTTTCGGCAAGGAGGGGAGACTTCTCCTTGGTCTCAAGGTTGAGTTTCCTGTGGAGTTCCTTACACTCCTCGTCATACCAACCGTTGCAAGGAACAAGACCAACCGGTGGGGGACTAGACGAATGACATGTGGCAGGGAACGACATGTGAGCGGCAGAAACGAGTGAAGTATGTACAAGTTCCCACCGGTCCCGCGTGGATGGTAGAGCATCTAATAGATGAGGACGGAGTAGGCGGTTGAGGTTCTGGCTATATACATCATCGAACTGGTGGTCGAAATGAACCTCGTAGTAGGGTTGGCGGTCGTGATAACGAGGGGGAGGTGGGTCATGGGAGACATGAGTCAAAGTAAAGTGGATGAGTGCATGGTCGGCAGAGGGCATGAAGGGGCTAACAGTAAGGCTATGGATGGAAGGGACTAGAGTCGGGGGACCTATGATGTAGTCGATCACGCTAGTACCACGCCCAGAAGCAGAAGAGAATGTAGGCATGGAAGACTGTGGCCACCTGGACAAGCCGTTATAAATGACCATACTGTGCGAGGTGAGGAGCTCCAGTAGCTGACGTCCCTGATCTGTGGGCTGTACTGTGCAGTCTGATGAAGTCCGACAGAGGCTATCATCGTGAAATGCTGGGAGTATGACCGGATCCTCCATGAAGTCATAAGTGAAGGCCTGTCTGTCTGAGGTCCTCGCGTTGAAGTCTCCTAAAAGGATGACTTCTCCGTGACGTGAAAAATCTGCAATGTCTGCTGAGAGATCCTCAAATATGGACTGGCCTGGTCCAGTGGAAGAATAGGTCGACTGCGCCGGGGGGAAGTAGCAAACTGCAATAAAAAGATCTCGCTGAGGGGCCCTGCGGCAGATGCGTACCCACAAGAATCGGGCATGTGAATCTGCTCTCTCCACTGTGATGATCCGATCGAGATGCTCTCTGTACAAAATGGCCACTCCTCCAGATCCTCTCACTCCAAATGTTCGGGCGTGCTGCCTGAAGGCAGATCTCCATGTATACCCTGTCACTCGTGGCAAAGGTCTCTCTGGACTCTCGTGTGTCTCCGTGAAAAAGATGATATCTCTCCCAAAGAATGCCCCCCGTAGATTGCCTGGTTGTGCTGTAAAAGAACCATTACAGTTCCATACAGCGATGCGTAGACTATCTGACGGGTGGTGTGTCCCATGGGCCCTGTCCCGTCAAGCGGATGGGGCAGGAGGTGGAGGTGGAGGTGGGGCTGTATCTGCTGGTCTGCCATCTCTAAGCACTGTGGGAGCACGCCTCAAGGTGCCTGTGATGAGTCTGCCATCCCTAATCACTGTCCACTTGCCCTGAGCTCGGGCTGCATCTCTCTGAGGCATGAGCGCCTTGCGCTCCTCAACCTGTATCTGAGTCAGATCCTCGTCCATGGAAATCTGTGGGTGGTCTCTGAGTGTCCCTCTCCTCCTGAGGGCAGCTAGACGTGCCTGGGCATCTCTGAATCTGATAATGAGGGGCTGCTCTCTAGTAGGATCCCTCCCGACTCTATATGCTCCTACTATGCCATGATCCTGTACTCCCAATGTCTGAGAGACAAAGGTCACAGCCTGTGTCATCGTGGACTCTGTCGCCGAGAGCAAGATACCACGAATGCGAATGTTGAGGGCCTTTATGGCCCTCTGCTGTGACTCGACCAATGTAGCTGATACAGTAGATCTCTGAGGCTGTGATGGCTGACGGCGGACGACATCCACCCACTCTGTGGCTCTCTGGACCTCTGTCTGAAGGGAGGTCAAACGCTCCTCAACCGCTGCTACTGCTGTAGTGGGAGATGTATCCATGTGCTGAACGCGAGTCTCGATCTGCTGCACTCGCTCTGTGTGTCCATGAATCTCTCCAGCAAGAGTCCTATGGGTCGCCTGTAAGACCTGAAGATCTGTCCTAATAGATAAGACCTCCCGATCCTGCTGTGTCACTCGATCAGCAAGAGATGCAACCTAAGCTGTAAGTAGAGAAATGGTCTCGTCCTTTCTGTGAAGCATCTGAAGTGCAGCTCGGAGATGGGTCTCAAAGTGCTGAAGCTCTGGCAGGATGTGGCGGCAAGGACAAACAGTGCAAGGCATGGAAGGAGAAAGAGAGGGAGACAGGGGGGAAACCAGTAAGGTGGGTAGCGGGGATGAAGGAGAAGGCTGGAAAGGGGGAGAGAAAACGGGTACCGGGGAAGGAGAGGAGGGGATGGGTAAAGTCTGTAGAGAGGATGAGGAGGAGGTAACCTCTGGCAAAGTAGGTAAAATAGGCAACAAAGGGGAAGAGGTGACAGAGGGCTGTGAGAGGGAGAGAAAAAAGGGTGGAGAAGGGGTAGGAGAAGAAGGAACCTCAGAGGGGAGGGGTGAAAAAAACTGCGGGTACAAAGTAGCTATGGGCGAAAGATGAGATAATGGAGCTGAAACCGGTGAACCTGCGATTGGGAGTGCGAGCACTGCGCTGGGCGGAAGATGGGACAATGGAGCTGAAACCAGTGTACCTGCGACTGGGAGTGCGGCAAGTGCGGGCAGTGCGCTGTCCTTTGTAGAAGATGCGAGTCCTCTTCTACTATAGTGCAGCATCTCGGTCGTGGCGGCCATTGATGTTGCTGCTGTTGCTGCTTCTGTAACATGCTTGACGGTGTCGGCCATTTTTAATTACGGGAAGCCGGCAACATTGAGAAGCGGGAAGAAAAGTTGGGGTTGGGGCTGACCCCAAAAAAAAAAAAAAAAAAAAAGGTGGGGTTGGGGCTGCCACACCAAAAAAAAAAAAAAAAAAAAAAAAAAAAGGGGGGGGGGGTCGGGGCTGCAAGTGCGAGGGGGTGAGCAGGGGGGGCCGGGGGCTGCAAGTGCGAGGGGGTGAGCGGGGGGGGGGCGGGGGGTGAGCGGAGGGGTGAGCGGGGGGGCTGAGCGGAGGGGTGAGCGAGGGGGGGGGGCTGAGCGGAGGGCTGAGCGGAGGGCTGAGAGAGAGAGAGAAGAAAGAAAGAAATAAAGATATGTTAACGTCCACGGGAGGCCTCGTGGGGCTACAGAATCAAGTAACTCATACAGACCACTGTGGGCCGGGGCAAAGGGCTCACTAAGGCCCTTGTTGAGTACTAAAATGCTATACTAGTACAAAATAGCAAAATGAGAGTCGCATGAAGATATCAAGTGCTCAGAGCTAGAGTCCCAAGTGCATGGACCGGCTCCACGTATCCAGGCTCCATGATGGCTCTCTGAAAGAAAAGAAAGAAAGAAAGATCTATTAATGTCCGCAGAACGCCTCATGGGCTTATGGGACAAAGTGCAAAACATAAATCCTTACATCATCTAGATAAACTAGAGAGGGTCGAGGAGTGCACATGGCAATTCAGCTCGAGCTTATTAAAGCACAATTCTAAGTTGTAGTCCTATATCAGGAAGGCCTTCATTACATCAGTTTAAGACTAAGGGTCTTTAGGATTAGAAATCTCGGATTAATGCTATTCCATCTCGATAGCAACCCCAGTCACCCCGCCTAAGGGCACCAACCTTAACTTGCTCAGTATCGAACCAGGCTAAGTGGCCGCGGTACCCTTGAAGGTCATCACAAGGATGCAGGCCAAAGCCATAAGTAGGGCAATGAAGAAACAGGCAAGGAAGGATAATCGCCCCTGTCGCCGTAAAGCCCTGAGGTTTCTCAACCCCCGCAAACCGGTCCAAGAAAGCCATACAGGTAAGGTGATGGGGTCGACCAAGTGCTCTTCGATGGTTCCAATGAGGAGATAGCCACCCTCACCACCTCCTCTACCTCCAAACGTACTTCCACCTAGGGTGACCCGAGTGTACCTCCATACCCAGTTGTAAACAAGCCAGTGCAGGCCCAAGGACTTGCACCTCCACCTCCATATAAGGAAGCCTATCCGGACCTAGTGCTAGCAAAAAAATATGTAATAGAGGCTCAGAACCTGGTACGGGACTGCTCTTGCCAGTCTCTGCCATACCTTGTGAAGACTCCTCATCAGGAGGGAGCCCTTCCCCGTAAGGGGGACCTCTGAGAATATCCATCTATGTGAGGGCTGCCATTGTCCCCCAGTGCGTGGGATGTTCCTCAGAAGCCCTCGCTGTAAGAGGAGCTTCCAAGGCTCTGCACCTGGGGTGAGGCCACGAACCACCAACTTGCCTAGAAGGACCCTACTCTGCATCTCCGGATCAATGACACCCAAGCCTCCCAATACCTGCGGCATGATCATCGTCTGCCAAGCTACCCGGACCCTAGTGTTCCTCTTGCTGTTTGAACCTGCCCAAAGGAAGTTCCGTACTAACCATCGTAGCTGCCCAATGCATCCTCTATGAAAGCACCAGCAGGAGGCGATATACCAGGCCATGGCAAGAAGGACCTTGTTTGCCACTAAGGCGTGACCTGCTAGGGAGAGTTTGGCTGAGCTCCAATAGAGAAGCTTGCACCAAACACTCTCAAGGACCAGGGCAATCTGCTGCTCCGTTGTGATGTCAATACCCACCAGGCATCCCAGGTATCTCACTCTTTGACCCCGCGGTATCCATTTGAAGCCAAAGTCACTCCCCCACTCACGGATCTCTTGTGTCTCCTCAAAGCTTGTGAAGAAGCCTATGGATTTCGTTCAGTTGATCGGTGCTCCCGAGGCCTCACAATAAATAGGCAGGGTGCCTCTAACTCTCTCCAGAGTTGTTGCGATACCTTCAACATACAAGGCTGTGTCATTTGCAAACTCCGAGTCAAGTAGCTTCTCCTCCTGTTTGATTGGGAGCCTCAACCCTGCGAGACCAGCCACCTGTGATCTCAAATAGTAGCCCAAAGCCTCCGCCACAAACAAGAAGAGGAAGGGAGCGAGTGGGCAGCCCTGGCAGACCGAGCGAGAGAGAGGAAAGGCCTCGCCTATGTATCCTCCGATAGGCATCTGACTAGAGCTCCCTGCATATAGTGCTGAAACTCCTCTGACCCATCTGTCTGAGAAACCCAATCTCCTCATAGTGCCCTCCAAGAAAGACCACTCCACCTTATCGTAGGCCTTCTCAAAATCCAAGAGGAGGACGGCCAGCAGCTGTGACTCCTCCCTAGACCAATCCATTGCCTCCTAGAACATGAAGATGTTGTCCAGAATGCTATGCTCCTGGACAAACCTAGTCTGTGTGTCATGGATGATGTCGGTAAGATGGGGCCGTAACCGCAAACTCAAGACCTTGGCAAGGATCTTGTATGCAATATCAAGCAAAGTGATCGGCCTCCATTGTTGGATATCTGACCTATCTCCCCCTTTCGGGATCAAACAAATCCACCCCCTGCTCAAGGACTGAGGGAGAAGGCATGCGTTGAAAATCTCCTGGCAAGCTAAACGGAAAGGGTGGAGATAATCTCCCAGAAGTTCCGAAAGAAGGCCGGAGTCAAGCCATCCTCACCCGAGCACTTCTGGGTTGGGAGAGCCTTGAGGGCTTCTCAGAGCTCCTCATTTGTGAAAGGCTCGTCAAGTCTGTTGCATAAGTCCTGCGAGACTACTGTCGAAACGTGATCCCAAACTAGCTCTCGAGCCACAAGACTAGCTGGGGTCATCCTCTCCGTCTAAAAGAGATGGCTGTAAAAAACGGTGGTCATGTCTAGAATCTCCTGCGGGTCAGTGTGCGTGATGCCCTACGAGTCCTGGAGACGATGTAGCTGTGTGCTTGCCAATCGGATCGCAGTGGGCTGAAAGAATTGCTTCGTCATCTTGTCCCCCTGCTGCACCCATTGGGCCCGGGAGGAGTGATAGGAGAACTCAGCCCGCCACAACTCCGTGTCTTGAAGCTCCAGACAAGCGCTCTCGAATCTGTCACTAAGTCACTGAGAAATTGGGTCCTGCTCCCCGAGCCTCTCAATGGAGGCGAGGTCTCTCCTCAAAGCCTGCTCACGCTCCTGAAGGGTCCTCCTCTGCCTAAGGGCGTGAGCCTGCAGCTCCTCACTGCTCTGAATCGCATCAGCCACCCACGCAACACACGGTGCCTCTGACCGCTCCCAAATCCCTGCCATGACCTATTGAATCTCCTCATCCTACAGGAGGTCCTCTGGAATGCGGACCTCCTTCTAGGGGAGACCTCGGCGGGGCTGATCCAAGTGAAGTACCACTTGAGAGTGGTCTGACATCGTGGTACCTGCTAGAATCCCAATAGATCTACCTCTGTGTAGTGCCTAATCCCCAACATAGAAACGGTCTAATCTCTCTAGCAATCCATCGTGTCTCCTCTGTCCAAAGGAGAAGAGAGGGCTACCAGGTGTCCTACTGAAATCTAGCTCTCTCCACGGGTCTCTGCCACTGATCATGAAAATGAACTGCTCCCAGGTGCTACGCTCTGCTACTGGCATCTCGAAGAACGAGGCATTGCCCTGCTTGTCTTCCCAAAACCCCAGGTTGTTGAAGTCAACTCTAATAATCCAAGAGTCGACATCCGGAAGACACTTTGACACCCTCCTCCAAAAGGCCCGGCGGTGCTGTTTGCACGCTAAGGCATACACGTTCAGGATCCCAATCCTGGACTCTCCCGTCCGAACTCCCATCCAAATTGCCCGTCTTGAAATGAGCCCTGATCGTAGACCTCTGAAGCCAAAGTCTGTGAGACTGAGATGCACACCCCTCCGCTCTGTCCTACTGTAGGGGATCCCTCCTCTGGACCTCTCCTTGGGAGAAGGTGATGGCATCATCTGATGTCTGCGGCTGAAAACATGTGCTCCTGAATCACAAGGATGTTACCCGCCCTACCACTGCCCTCTGCAACTCTTGCCGGAGTATCAGGTGCTACGGCTGGCTACTACGAACACGGTCATGGAGCCTGTGTACGTTCCAACTCACTATGGTCCAGCTCATGAGGATGGAGGAGTCGGTAACAAGGCTCTTCCGTGAGTGGGTGCCTGTCCTATAAAGATTGCCTTGTGTGATTTTGTTGGGAGTTTAGAGGGCAAGTGATCAATGTCTATGCGGCACCGTACTAGGGTGGATACTAGCTCAATACTGATCTTCCGTGCCCACTTCATCATGAAGGTGGCTTCCACCCCGAACAGCTCCGCACACTTCTGGAGGGGCTAGAAGTGTGCCTGCTCCACCTTTGCCTCCAGCGGCAATCTGATAACCCTTGTCGCCAAACCACACCAGCTCCTCGTGCGTGAAGCTTAACTGAAAGTTTACCTCCGCGCCATGGGCGTACCAAAGGTCTAGTCCTTGTGGCCCCATCCACTCGTCCATCATGAGTGTAATCTGATTTTCAAAAATAGCATCAAACACCTTTGGGGACCACTTCTCCAACCCTATGGAGGCAAACGAAAATCTCCAAACGTCATGTGTCTAAGATCCCACTACACTGATCAAACCCCCCTTTCGAGACTGAAGGACTATGAACGTCATCTCCAATGGTAGAGGATGAGTCCGGAATATCCAGATAGTTCAAGAGTCCTAACCTCCATAAGTCCCGCGGTAAGGGACGCCCAGATTGGAGGTTGGGAGCGGCTGACCGGGAGGATGAGCCTCGTTTCTCAGGATCCCTCCCTGAACAGACTTGTTGCTGCAATGAGGAAGCAGAAGGGAGCGTCATCGTTCCCTTGCCTACTAGCAGGGGTGTCGAAGCAGAAAAACCTGCTGCTAAAGTAGAGAGGGGGGCGGCGAGAGAGGGAGGGGTAGGGACGCGGGGGATAGGGGGAGGGAGGCGGGTGGTAAGAGTGGCCATAGAAGGGGAGGCTGAGGGGACGGGGGGAACCCTGGAGGGGGAGGGGGAAGTGAAGAGGAGGAGGGGGAGGGGTCTGGGGGAGGAGGGGGAGGTGGAGGGGAAGGAGGAGGAGGGATAAGGACAACATTAGGTCCCCCTGCTGATCAGGTTCGCCGGGGCTCTGGATCGGCTCCTCCACGACCCTCGTCGGGCTAATGTCTGCGGCTTCGGCCATCGCCGCATCTGGAGCTCTTGGGGATCGCTACTAGTGCAAGGGTGGGTGCGGAGGCTGAATCTCCGAAGCTGGAGGATCGACTCAATGGACGGTGGCTTCTGTCATCATCGGAGATGGCTCCTGCTATTCCTCCTTCGAGGCCTCTCGGTCAACCCTGTTCCTCTCTCTGCGATTGGCCCTCTGCTTGCAACGTTTGCAAGCCTACTTGCTTGGTTTCTTTTTCTTTCTAACCTGTGTCCAGTCCCCTTCTGAGGGGGTAACCCATGGGGTCTGAGACTCCTGCTGCTCCTGCCTAAAAGGGAACTGAACTCGAGCCTGCTGACTCTGCCTACTTTGCGGAGGGGGGGAGGCGCACGAGCGAGGCCACGGGGGCAATCTCTGGCGAGGTGACCCATCTGTCTACATCGAAGACATTGGCCTGGTAACCTGGAGATCTCCACCCTTTGGCAAAGTGTGACTCCTTCCAGGGTCTCGAGAAGGATCAACTCTGGGACTCCATCATCTGCTAGAACTGAGGCGGCCGACTCTGGCGAGGACTCAAGCACTGTACCAAATACCCAACCAATGGAAGGAAGAATGGATCGATACTCCTTGGGGAGCCCTGGGAAGCAAAGTGTAATCGAAAAACGTGGAACATGGTGTGTCGTATCCATAACCTCCGCTGTGAACCCATGATACCAAGGAAAGAGGTAGACAAGGTGCAGGCCAAGGAGGATGGGGCTCTGCTCCACAAGTGTCGAGGCGGTGTCGGGGGAGCTCAACTGGATGAGAAAAATGCCATGTCCATAGATAGTGACCTCCTGGATGTGGTCTCCCTCTAATGCCAAGCTCGCCTAGATCCACTCCCGACATGTCTTCGTGTAGCGTGAGGCCCACAATTTTATCCACGAGCGCCTTGTCCTAGAGAGACTGAACTGCCTGCTATACCTGTTGCTTGTCAGCTGGGGAAAGAAGAACCTTGATGGCTGTGGGATTCGAGAGTGCTGCCATAGAGCCCCTCGGATGCGTCAATTTTACGAGCAAAAACCTATGAGCAGGTTTATCCGAGCGTGTTTTTCAAGAGATTTTAAAAAATGTTTTTCTTTAGGAAACATGGTTTTTACACTTTTATTTTCACTAGAACTAGATCCCTTTATCATAAAAATATACAGACTAGTCACTCATTCATTTTTACACAACATAATTTTCTTATTTAGAGACATCCCTTTGTACCCCTGTTATTACTTAAAAAAAGTGTTGATTCCTTTAAGAAACATTCCTCATAATCACTCTCAATGTAATAATACTATGCATATATAATTACTTATTAACACATTTATATCATATGGCAATATCTTTTTAGTGTTTTTATAGCATATTTATGGGCATGTTTCTAAAGAAGTTTAAATTACTATAAATAAGTATTAACTTAGGCTTATATATCACTCTCATAAAATACATGTAATATTTAATACTATATATGAAAGATTTTCCAAAATATAACTCCATAGATGTGCTCAAATGGGGTGTTCCGATCAATTTGAGTGGTTGAATGACTATATTTGGACATTGGATATGAAAGTTATGTCACTTTTAAAAGTGCTGTCCAAGGTAGTTTCGCTGGCGAAACTACCTTGGGAGACTTGCTTCAAAGAGGTTTCGCTAGCGAAACTACCTGGATGGCTTGCTTCAATGAGTTTTCTTTGAAGAAACTCTTTCATGAAGATAGGTTGAGAGAGGGTTTTCAATGTCACCCCCTATTAAGTAAAAGTTGTAAGAAGGATCATAAGGGAATTTTCATAGAGAAGTCTACTCTACATGTGGGTTTCTTCAAAAGCCATCCCATTATGCTCTCACCATTCCTACAGATTCACCTAAAGATTTTTGTATAAAATAGGCATTGCTATAATACTTTGCATATTTCTAAGTGAAACTATGTTTTCTTCTGATCGATTTTTGCCATATTTATGCATAGTTGGAAGCTTTTTTTTTCCTTCGCTCGGACGCTCGGAAGATTTCGCTCAGAAAATGCTCGTCCCCGAGCCCCTCTGGCTAGACCAAGGGTTTCCACCAAGGTTTTTCTTTCGCCTTCACAAGCACAAGTGCTCCCGCTGCAGGGAGGAAGAAGAAAAAGTAAGAAGAGCATCACAAGGGGAGGCGAAGACGAGGCAGGGTGAAGGAGGGGGCAAGGACAGACGTGGAAGAAGGAGGGCAAGGAGGGTGGAAGGTGGAAGAGGAAGGAGGATGAGAAGGCGAAGAGGGAGAGGAGGGAAGGAGAGGCAAGAGTACAGAGAGGAGAAGGGCGCGGGAGGCGGAGGTGGCGGGGGGCATAGGTGGAGGAGATGAAGGCGGAGATGGCAGAGGTGACGGGAGGCGGGGTGATGGGAGCTGCCAAAGCTGGCGGAGGCACACCAAGCGGGGGGGAGGCAACGAAGGCGGGAGCAGTAGGGAGCGGACAGGGGCAAGATAGTGGGCGCAGAAGGGGAGTCGAGGAGGGCAGGGGAGTGCATAGGGGGAGCAGAAGGTGCGGAGGCAATGGGGTAGCAAAGGGAGGCGCAACATCTCAATAGCTCACTCTATCTCCGAGGCTATCTGAGATTACGATGCATGCATTGTATAAAATCCTTTTGCCTCAACCTTGGCTTTCAGAGAAAGGCAATTCTATTTAGCGAATGCATCGCCCAGCCAAGTGGTGGAGAAAGAGATTTTAGTAGCTTTGGGCCTACAAAGCTCCTCTTCGGCAACAGGTTTGCTTCTGGTGAGTGCTTTTGGGCATTTTTCCATCAGGACAGATGTTGGCTCGTAGACACATTGCTCTTGCTCGTTGCCACAGACGTTTGAGTTCTCAGGAGACTGTGCCTCATTTATTCTGGTTTTGTCCATGTTCTCGTGAGTTCATTGATCTTCTTCGGCAGTGCTTGCGAGCGAGATTCCCGACTATTCCTTTTGGAAAGTCTTTCTGGCTCTTTGGTTTTCATCCACCCAGACCGGAGTTTCATCTTTTCTTTGTTTGGGTTCGCTATTGGGCACTCTAGACTTTATGGACAGACATGAATTGTAAAGTCTTTGGTGATCCTATATTTTCCTTGTTTGGCTTTTCTAAGCATTCTTTGCAGCAATCCTTCTTTGATTGCTTGCAGACGCGCTGCATAGATCATGATATATATCTAGCATACACTGAGATTTTCAGCTGATGTAATTTCGGTTGCCTCGTTTTGAGGTCGCTACTCTTGTAATATAATCAATCAAAAGTTTTCACTATTAAAAAAAAAGTGTGTGTGTGTGTGCGTGCGTGTGTTCGTGCAAACAGGGACTTTTGATCATGATGTATATTTGTCATATCTTGAAATCTTCTCTTGATGTACTTGAGCACATCCTGCTTTGGGATTGTGGCTCTGTAATATAAAAATAACTCTTTTCATATTAAAAAAAAGTGTGTGTATGCGTGCGCACACGCGGGCGTGCGTGTGTGTGTGTGTGCAGGTAGAGTGTGAGTGCGATGGTGAGCTCAGCCCCTCCCTCACCCGTCCCTGTACCTTGCCCGCAACCTGCTACTGCTGCTGCGCCTGCATCTGTACCCCATTTGTCAACCCTTGTACATCTTCCGTCTATACTTGCCCCTTCGTTTGCCCCTGCGCAAGCCGTACCTGCTGTACGGTCATCCGTACAGGCTCCCCCCCTCCGTACAGGTTCCTTTACCCGTTCTTTTTTCTTCTTCTGTACCTGCTCCCATGTCCGTACAGCCAGATACCGTACCAAATTCATCTTCCCCTCTATCTCTGTAGCCTTTTGCTCTTCTCACGCCGGGTCTTGTACAGTCTTTTCCTACTGTCTCTTCCTCCCCTCTTCCTGCCAGCGCCCCATCACCGGCTATGCACCAGCCAGGGCGACATGACATACGGAGGATTACGTTCCGCTCCAATCTTTTTTCTTTTCACTATCATACCTAGATGTATTTGATTATGTATGATCAGACTTAGGATTCAGCACGGTTGATGATGCTCGTTTTAGTGGCTCCACCCTTACTGGGATTTGTAATAGGTTTTCTTTCAGTCTCATAGACCCATCGGTCTTCCGAAGACTGATATAAAATTTCTTTCTTTCTTTCTGCTTCAGCCCCCCCTTCTGCCTCTGCTCCTCTTGCATATGTCTTCTTTCAACGAAAGCGTGGTGGTTTGCCTCCTTCCACCTTGGTTAAATCAGCAAAGTTGGATATCGTAGATGGTCGTTCCTCTTTCCTTCAATTGGACCTTCTTCGCCAGATGTGTTTTGCTTCTATCATAGATGTTCCTTCATCGGGTTCACAGCTTGTTTGTTCTTTGGACTCAGCCCTTTGACAGGCTCAGCAGTTTGGGATCTGTCTCTACTTTATGGGTAGGGTTTTATCCTGCAGCTCAACTTCGTCATTGGGCTGAAGTTGCAGTGGGTCAGCATTGCCTTTCCTCCTTTGTCTTTCTGGGCAAAGGTTTTTATTATGCCCACTGCTCTTCGACTGATGTGGTGGAGTGACTTGTTAGTCGTGCTGGTATTCATGGGACTGGTTTCTTAGCTTATGTGATGCCCTGGGATCCACTATTTGATCCATGTGCCTCTCTTCTGACTCACTGTCCGGTCTAGATTACCCTCAAAGTGTTGCCTCTGCATCTTCTTCAGCATCTTCCTACTCTAGCAGCTTTTTTGGGGAGGCCTCTACATGTTCCGAGACGGGAGTTTTTGTAGGCTACTCGAGATGTTCGCCTTTGTATTTTATGGGATATGATGCAGCCCGTGCCCTCTACTCTGGATCTTGATTTGGGATTTGCTCATCCGATGCGCATCGGGCTGCATTTTGCCTCTTTTCCTACAGCATGTTATCGGTGCCGGCAGATTGGTCATTTTGCACGTGCTTGCCCTTCGGCTTCCATGACCACTCCTCTTGCTCCTTCAATAGTAACGTATACTCTTCCTTCTCCTCCGGTTCCTGCTAAGGCTTTACTGGATAAGCCTTCTTTTACTGCTCCGAAGCATTACTGGAGGAAGGTAGAAAAATCACAGGTTAATCTTTCTCTCGTTGAAGAAGTTCATGATCCAACTCCCGTTGAGCATCATCAGCCTCCTCCTCCTCTAGATATGGATGTGCCCCTTGTAGAGGGGATCATACACTTTCGTCGGAGGATACATATGTTGATCTAGCTCCTTTGCCTCGGATGCCTGTGCAAGAGTCTTCTTCTGTTCGGGATGCAGAAGTGCCATTTTTACTGGAATCTTTTCATCCCATGTTACAACAGGTTTTTGACCCTGTGATTCAGAAATTTTGGATACCAGCCTATATCAAGAAGAATCGCAGGGGCAAAAAACAGCTGGTTTTTATTGATGGTGTGGTTTCATCATTGCATCAGTTTTTATAGAGCAATAATTTGAAGCTGGAGGATGCTGTGTTTGATCCTCCTCCAGCTTGATATGTAACTTTTTACTTGGCTGCCTCATGACTTTTGCTCTGAGGCTTTCCTCATAAATTTTTTATTGTACTTATTGGTGGGTTTTTACCTCTTTTTGAGGTTTCCCACACAGAAATATAAGATTTCACTATTAAAAAAAAGTGTGTGCATGACTGTGTGTTTAGGTATGCATTTTTATAAGGTTTATAAAAATGCCTGCAATCTGAGGCTGGCTTCAAAAACTGATTGAATTATAAAATCCCTTCCATGAATTTGGAAGAACTACAAGCCTTATCATATTCTGTTTTATTGAAGCACTCGGATGATGTATGCTGATGCTTCTGTCGTCAGATCTGAATAGCCTTCATTGCAATACTATAAACTGATCTGAAGATGACCGAAAGGAGAATGTGAGGTTAGTGATGTGTTTGACATTGTCACTGGACAATAAAGAATGATTTTCATTGTAGATAGAAAAGGTATTGATGAAAGATGAATGAATCAGCTCATCTGGAAATTTCACCATTTGCATGGATTTCGGTAATGCATAGGCATAAATCTGGTATCTTTAAGCCAATGGTTTGGCTACTGTACAGACTTAGTTGAGCTCATTGTACTGAACATGATAAAGCAATAACAGTACAGCAGAAATGATTTGCAGATGTTTACTCGTAGTATGCAGACGAGGTGGAACAAAACTGCTATTCCTGCAATTAACTCATTTTATGTGTATTTGACTGGTATTCCATGGCCGCCTCCTTATTCACCTTGTTTGCTACACCCCAGCCTTTGCCATGCCAGGATCAAACCCCTTGATTTCCCTACCAAGTTGGGATGTCTGTAGAGAAAGTTTTCGTTTTGTCCATAAACTACACATTTGTAAACATTTTAAGTCTTTAATTTGAAAATTTGCTTCATGGAATCATCCGTGCACCATTTGCAAAAATCACAGTTCTTTCTATGCTGTTTTGATTACTGAATTGCCTTGCAAGAGAAATCAATTGACATGTACATCAACATGGAATGAGTTTTACCCTTAGAGAAACTGTAGGATCGACACAAGAAACAAATTTCAATGAACGTGAGGCGCATCCCAAAAAGAAGCCCATTGCTCCTGTTCTTCTCTCAGGATATTTGCACAATCAAGTGCAACACAGGTGAAGAAGGATTTCTAATACCCCTCCACCAAGGGACTATCTTGTCCAATCTACAAAATTACTAATCCTGTTGACGTAGTTTGTAGATTACACAGCACACTGGTTGACAAGCACATCAAGTACAAGAATGGAACTGAACAAACACCCCTTTGCCTTCAAATGGAGCCAGACTGGTAGCATGGTATTCTGACCCCCATTCATATACAAAGCAAGTACACATGCTTTTCAGAAATATACTCAAGCATCCAAGAAGATCAATTAGCATATCGGAATCCATTATGAATGTACAAAGATTTCTTCCTCACCACTTACAAGTTAAGAAATCATTCATATGAACCTTAAAGCCCAAGAAACCAAAAAGAACTATTTTAAGGCACCTGAACGAACCTGAATTGCAAGCATCTCATCATTGAAATCAACTTGAATCTTGCCACTCATGCCTTTTTTCTTTAAATGGCCATTAAACCTTCAGGACAGAACACAATTATGGTTAACCTACAATACAAAAGATATCAAATTTGTTTTGCTCATGTGGAAATGCACATTTGAGCCCATGTAGAAAACTTACTGCCAAGTAAGCTGTTTTTTCAAATAGGATGAATTTCTGTGGAACTTTGTAAGACGTACTCCCAAGGCACCGTTCACCACCTGGAACCATAGAAGGTGCACATAAAGATCATAGTGAGTTTATAAAACAAATCAGTACACCAGTTTTACAATTGTATGAAAAAAAAAACGACTGCTTGCATATTACTAATTACTATAGAACTATGCTACATAAACTTTTATCTTCTAATTAGATGAGCTTATTAGGCAATAATTTTACTCCTGACTACAATGCAGACTAAAACACCATGCAACCTTGTCAGAGAGAAAAGTCAAAGTATTCCACAGACCACGGTAGCTCAATCAAGTATTGTTTTCTTTATCAAAATATGAAACGAAAGAAACATGCAGTGAAAGCAAAAAAACCAAGAACGATTTACATACATTGAGCTTGTCTCTGTAAAACTTATACTGAGCTTGCTTCTTCTCTACTCGCCGTTTTACCCTGTTGAACTTGTTCCTTAGTTCATCTGCAGACTCTTCATGCCTGCCAGCACGCAGTTTCAGATTTGAATGCCCCTATCTAATAGATAAAGATAAGCATTCACAAAAAAACAGTATCGGATAAAAGTCCATCAAGTTTCCTTCTCACTCTCCACACACCACAGATGACCATTTAAAACCCCCAAGACCTGATGCCACAAGACTTAACCTCTACAAAAGGCCATCCAAAAGCACTAGATACGCTTTATTGTCTTTATCAATCAAGTCGCTGTATAAATAGCTTTACTGCAATGCTAGCTAGGATAGAACATCCCATTTCTTCCACAGATGCAGTCACCTTTAGTAATTAACCTGATGATAGGAATGATTTTCAAATAACCTTTATATAGACTTGTCTATGTGGAAAGGATGCAATTGCCAACCATCACTCCTGTGAAAGAGTAAAATTATATAGTTCTAACATGTAAGTCAGACATAACCAACGATCTTTGAGCGTATTCTAGTGGATAGAGATATACTCTGATCACTCACATGCAAATTAGGTAGTGCACATCAAGAACTAACTCCTTATTTCACTTCCATTGAAATCTGAGTTGCCTAGCTTGAGTTATAGCCCTAGCAAGACTAGATATTCAATTTGTTCTAGGCCCCTACTATGTAATTGATTGTATGCAAGCGTCGGGTGCTCATGGGGCTAGATTCTAAAAAGAAAGCCTAAACCTCTCGTTTATTTTCTAACTTTTTGTGTTAGAAGATTTATTTAATTCAAAGTACATAATTTAAAAATCAAAAAGTCATTTTTAGCTTTTCATAGCTTTTTCTTAACCTTCTGGCTTTTCTTGCTTTCATTGTTTAGAAATAGGTACTTGACTACTTTCTTATTCATTCTTGCTTGTTGCATGCTTGAACTCAAACTGACTAGAAATGGCTTCTATATGAAAGACTCTAAACTCATAGAGCACATACTTCCAAGTTTGCGCCATCTTGTCAAAGACTTTAAACTCATAGAGCACATACTTCCAAGTTTGCGCCATCTTGTCAAGGCCTCAAGGTGGCAATGATTACCAAAGACACGGCTATCAAGTCAAATGATCTGATAAGTCTACCAAAAGGAAGACCCAAGGAAAGAAGGTGAGAAAGATTGTGGAAGGTACAATGGTTGTGAGAATACACAATATGTCATTCAAAGACAAGAAGCCCGTAAAAATACACAACATAGTAGCAACTTAGCTATGTCAATAACCTAATGCAAAGCAAAGTATTCGAGGATATGCTGAGAGATGTATGTGGAAGAGAGACAAAAGAATTGGGTTGAATTACTACATTTAGTAGAGTTTTCCCACAATATTTCATGGCATTTGTCTATTACGATGTCTCCAATCAAAGTCTGTATGGACAAAATTGTAGCGTACCAGTCAATTTCTCTGTTCCCACAAAGTCTCAAGAGAGATGCTGGAGGGTATGGGAAAAGACTTGAAGATGATCAAAGAATGCATGAGAAAAGACCAAGATAGACAAAAGACATGTAACTGCGATGAAAAGAGCATGCCACGATAATTTAAGAGGGTATCGTCTTTTGGAGGATCCGACCTAAGAAGAGTAACCTAAGATTGAGTCAAGATAAAAGCCTTTCGCACAAGTATGGGGGACCGTTCAAGATTGTAAAACAGTATGGAAACTTGGCCTACAAATTGGAGCTTTCCAAGAAAATTTAACTTCACCCTATATTCCATGTTAGCTTGTTGAAAAAGTATGTGGCTCACCCTAACCATGTTTTATATGGATTTACATAGATTATAGGAAGATGGAAGTTTAAGAGTAGTTGTGTAGGCCATTCTAGATGAGCAGGGAAAAGAAATCGGGAACATGATGATTTGGGAGGTGTTGGTCAAGTGGAATCTTTACCCAGCTGAGAATGCTACATGGGAAGATTTGGATGTTCTTTGCGCAGACTTTTGCTCTAAGGATAGAACCTTTTGAAGGGGAGGTATATGTGAGGCCCTAGATCATTGCACTCTATTTTGTTTTTATGTTTTATTGTTATTTATTTTTAGCATTTTTTTAATCGGAACATTGATATTGGCCTTTTCAAAATGAAAACATGTATGGGAAGACAACTCATTTTGGAAAAAGTCTATATAAGAAAGTTGTAGACATTCCAATAGGCTACAATTTTGATCCATTGTAATTGACACGTTTACATCATTTGGATGGTGAAATGACAGTCCAAAGATGATAGAAAGCACGTTGAACTTGTTTTCCTGCTTGGATTTCTGTGTCGAATTCTTTTTTTTTTCACAAAGAAAGGAACCTTCTATTAATGCTTGAAAGACTTCATCAACACAACAACCCCGAAGGTGCTGAGTATGGAAAAAACTGGAAAAAGGCTAATAGAAGGAAAAACCAGCATGTTCCAGAGAAACCCAACTCACTTCCTGGGGGATCTCTCGTACAGGGGCTAACAGCCAAGTGGGGGGACTATACAACTAGTGAATCCCTCGCGGAGTGAATGTGTAGGAAACTCTTGCAGGCCAAGCCTTGCACAAATGAGCGTGTCTCCCAACAGTCACCCTAGCGCCCACCAGGGTCCCATGCTCCAAGGTGGAGTGCAAGGTGTACATGCTCCAAGGTGGAGTGCAAGGTGTACATGATATCCTGCGAGATGGTGACCAAGGTAGCCAAGGGTGGAGCCGGCGGATGCTCACCCATCACCAGACTACAGCGAGCAACCCAAATGTTCCACGCCATGATACTAGCTACTACCTCCCACACGCTATCCTCTCGAGTAGAATGACGATCTGGGCTATCAGGAGTGACCGCCTCATGGAGCTATGTCCTCTAAATGCCCTGACCCTGTATTCATCGATAAGTTGGAGAGACCTCATCAATCTGGAAAGCGTGTCCTCCGCTTGTCAATCAAGCCACCCTCCCCCAGGTGTAGTCCCTCTCAAGGCTCTGCATGCGGGTCATGATCCTGAGGGCTCCCATTCAGATCCTCATTGTGTTATGACAGCTCCAGAGGTAGTGCGGGATCGTCTCCAGAAAACCAGCAGAGCAGCAGTGACACTGCCCCTCCACTTGCATCTGCTCCAACCACTTGCCTATGGGCAGCCAGCCAAAAGAAGTATGAGATCTTCCTCAGCCGCAAACTAGACGGGTCCAAAATCTTGGAACAGACCTCTTGGGGCACCCTCTGGGCTACCCAATGCCTCTCCCTCAAAGGGGTCCAAGTCGAAGAGTCCACTTGAAGCCTCATGCCAATCTGAGTCGTGTATGAAAAGAAGGGCACCTCGTCCACCTACTCGAGGAGGCCGATCCTGAAGGCCAAAACCACTCTCCCGGATCCCAATGGACCTCCCTCCCCAAAGCTAGAGGCGCCATCTGGGGGCATCCGGCTTTGGGATGCTGGGAGGATCAATGTGCTACTCCTTCCCAAATCGGCCCACCACTTTGATCATCTACCAATGAATCCCATCCAAACTCTCGTCCATCTCTAGGTCTCTCTCAATGAGTGCCTGGAGTAGGCCACCAGGCCCTACAAGGAAGAAGCCAGGCTGCGTGTTGCCTCGTTGAATTATCATCCTCAGGGGGGGCCCCAATATGAGAAAACTGACCTAACCATTTGCTGTCCATCCACACGCGGAGTCCTTCTCACCAACACTCGGGGATGGCTAGGTCAATCTCCCTCATCCGTAGCCCTGCCCCTCGCAAATGCACTATGGCTCCAAGCCTTGCCTCTGCCTCCATTAGTGATCTGTTCCATCTGCCAAAGGAACAAGCCGGGTCACTGTCCCATTGTGCCCATCCAATGTGAGTTAGCTGTCTGAGCATACGTCCATCCTGATCCTCCATCCTGATCCATGATCTCCGTGTGCCAGATGAGGGGCTGGCGCTCGAACTCCTCTCTGCAATGGGGCTGAACCCGAATGAAGCCCCTACTAATCTCTACAAGACCCTATGGAGGCTCCTCATCATGGGGGAACCCTTCCCCGTAAGGGGGCCTCTAAAAGGATCCATCTATGTTAATGCTACCACTGCCCCCCAATGTGTGGGGTGTTTCTGAGAAGCCCTCGCTGCAAGAGGAGCTTTCACGGCTCTGTGCCCAAGGTGAGGCCACGCACAACTAACTTGCCCAAGAAGGCTCTGCTCTGCATTTCCGGATCTATGATACCCAAGCCTCCCAATTCCTGCGGCATGATCACCGTTTGCCATGCGACCCGAGCTTTGGTATTCCTCGTGCTGTCTGATCCTGCCCAAAGGAATTCTGAACCAAACGTTGGAGCTGTCCAATGTACCCTCTATGAAAACATCAGTAGGAGGCAATTACGCTATGTGGCCTTGCAGAATCCAGTGGAAGCCAAAGGCACTTCTCCACTCTCGAATCTCATGTGTCTCCTCATAGCTTGTGAAGAAACCAATGGATTTTGTCCAATTGATCCGTGCGCCCGAGGCCTCGTAGTAGATAGCAAAGGCTGCCCTGACACTCTCCAAGCTCACTGTGGTGCCCTCTACCTACAAGGCTGTGTCATCTGCAAACTCTGAGTCTAGTAGCTCAACCTGTTTGATTAGGAGCCTCAACCCTATGAGGCCCACCACCTGCAATCTCAAGTAGTAGTCCAAAGCTTCCACCACAAAAAGGAAGAGAGAGGGAGCTAGGGAACAGTCCTGATGGACCGAATGAGAGAGGAAAGGCCTCGCCCGTGTCCACCAACAAGGATCTGACTAGAGTTCCCCGCGTAAAGCACAGAGACTTCTCTAATCCATATGTCTGAGAAACCCAACCTCTGCACAGTGCCCTCCAGGAAAGACCACTCCACCCTATCGTAAGTATTCTCAAAGTCCAAGAGAAGGATGGCCAAGGGTTGTGACTCCTCCCTAGCCCAATCCACGGCCTCCCAGAACGTGGAAATGTTGCCCAGGATGCTTCCTGAACAAAGCCGGTCTGTGTGTCATGGATGATGTCGGTGAGATGAGGCCATAACTGCAAACGAAGCCCAACCCTCGTGAGGTGCTAAATCTAACAGCTACCAAATCTCTATCATAATCTCCTAAATCTCCTCATCTTGCAAAAGGTCCTCTGGAATTCGGACCCACTTTTGCGGAAGACCCGAACAAGGCTGCTCTAGGTGGACTATTGGAGAGTGTTCTAGGTAGAGGACTGCTATAATCCTTGTAGAGCCGCCTCTGTGGAGTGCCCAATCCCCAACGTAGAAGCGATCCAATCTCTCAAGCAGTCCATCATGTCTCCTTTGGCCAAAGGAGAAACGGAGACTGCCAGGTATCCTGCTGAACTCCGGCTCTCTCCACTGGTCTCTACCACTGATCGTGAAGATGAACTGCGGAGGCAAACTGGAATCGCCAAACTCGATGAGTCTGGGAGCCCACTATGCTGATTGAACTCCCTTTCCGGGGCTGCAAGATCATGAGTGTCACCTCCAATAGTAGAGGTAGGAGTCTGGGATCTCCAAGTAGTTCTAGGGTCCCAATCTCCAAAAGTCAAGAGAGAGAGAGAGAGAGGGCGCCTAGGCTGAAGTTTGGGAGCTATTGATCGAAAGGACGAGCCCCTTCCCTCTGAATCCCCCCGAAATAGGATGGCTGAAAAGGGAGGGGGACCAAGTGCTGAGACGAGGAGCCGGAGGGGAAAGCGGTTGTGCCCTTGCTTGCTGGCAAGGGAGCCGAGGCAGGGCTGATAGGGGGGTGGGAGGTTGAAGAAGCTGCTATTGGGAGGGGAGGCCGGGATAGAGGGGGAGCAGGGGGGGAAGGTGGGGGAGGGGGGCGGGTAGTGAGGATAACCATGGCAGGAGTGGCAAGGGGAGGAGGGGAAGGGGGGAGCTTGAAAGGAGGGGGAGGGCGTGAAGAGGAATAGGCACAGTCTTAGGCTCTCCCTGCTAGTCAAGCACACCTGAGCTTTGGGTCCCCTTCTTCTCGACCGCTACCTGGCTACCCTCTGTAGCTTCTACCATCGCAACGTCAAGGGTTCCTGAGGCACACTGTTGACGAAAGAGTGGCTGTGTCGTCGTACCTCCACTACTAGAGGATCCCTTTGCTGCACCGTGGTCCCTACTGCTAGGAGGGACGGGTCTCCAACCAGAGGCTCCTCCTATCGCTCCTTCGTGGGTGCCTCTCGTCATGCTCCCTCTCTCTCCCTACGTCTAGCCTGTTGTTTGCGGCGCTTTCGAGCCAATTTTCTTCGTTTCTTCTTCTTTTTTCCCACCTAGGTCCACTCTCCCTCTGAAGGTGTCACCAAAGAGGTCTGGGACTCTTGCAGCTCCTATCTGGAGGGGTGTCGGGCTCTGTCCTGTTGACTTTGCCTGTTCTGTGGGGGACGGAGGGGAAGAGTCTATCCCTAACCGCGAGGGAAGTTTTGCGCTAGATGGCCCATCTGCCTGCATCGAAGACATTGTCTTGGTAAGTGGAAACCTCTGCTCTCTGGGGAAGTGTAGCCCCCCTCGAGGGTCTCAAGGAGGATCAGCTCTGAGAGGGACTCTGGACTCCAGACCACCAATCTGATCCTGGGGACCCCCTTGTTTGCTACCACTGAAGCTACTGAATCTGGGGGTAAGTCCAACACTGTGCCAAACGCTCTACCAATAAAGGAAAGGATGGCTCTCTATACCTTTGCAAGCCTCAAGAAGCGGAGCGTCACCAGGAATCAGGGAACATGGTGTGTCATGTCCATGTCCTCCATTGCGAAGCCATGGTACCAAGGAAAAAGGTACACCAAATGCAGGCCAAGAAGGATGGGGCTCTACTCCACAAGAGTCAACGATAGCAGGAGAGCTCAGCTGGATGAGGAAGATGCCTCTTCCGTAGATGGTGACATTCTGGATGTGGTCTCCTTCTAGTGACAAGCTCACCTGGATCTACTCTCTCACATGTCTCCTTGTGGGAGTGAGGCCCACTATTATCACCTTGTCCTAAAGTGATTGGACTGCATGCTGCACCTGTTGCTTGTCTGCTGGAGAAAGAATAACCTTGACGGATGTGGGATTCGAAGGTGTTGCCATTTGAGCTCTTCTAGCCACACAAGTGTCACCACCAAGCTTACTTTCTCCGAGGCGTAAGTCAATTAACCCGAAGTTGTGCGGAAGGAATAGGAGGGGAGGAAAAAGGGGAAACAAGAAAGCTTAAAGGAGGAAGAAAACGAGGGATGGAACCAAACGCAAAGGCAGTTAGAGACGGGAAGGGAGTAGGGGGGAGTGGATAGAGAAGGAGCGGGGGGGTGGAGGCGAAGGTTCAACGGGGCAAGAAGAGGTGCGGGGGGCAGAAGGAGCATGGGAGGCGGAGGAGCTACGGAGGAGGCAGAAGGAGGCATAGGAGGGCGGAGCAATGCGATGGGGGAGTAGTAGTCACAGGGGATGAGCGAGGAGCAACAAGGGAGGCGGAGACGGGCTGGAGGGGAGGCTATGGCGAGGCAGCTTCGGAAGCAAGGTAGCGGCCCGTAATTGGGGAGTTATCACTCCGTGTCGAATTCTAAAGCACACGTGGCACAAAGAGATGGGGAATTGAGAGACGGTTCAGAGTTACCATATTCCTAGATGAATCCAGGAACATTTCCAAACTCATCCTCTAACAACACAACATAGTGCAGTTTCAATCTCACGATAGTCACTCATAAGATTGAAAACCATAAACTCCATCACGCATAGCAGGGACTAGCTACTATGACATCCCCACTAACGTCATCAACGCCCAACAGTGGGTGTAGACCATAGTATAAAAGTATGCTCTCACAAATACAAATCCACACACCCACACATACTTGAGCATCCATTTATACAAAGTCTTCATACTGAGTTTCTGTCGACACTCCGGATGAACTCCATCACACATAGCAAGGACTAGCTACTATGACATCCCCACTGATGTCATCAGCGCCCAACAGTGGGCGTAGACCATAGTATAAAAGTATGCTCTATCCACACACCCACACATACTTGAGCATCCATTTATACAAAGTCTTCATACTGAGTTTCTATCGGCACTCCGGAGGTGAAGGGCAAACTCAGCCATGACGAAGGCTAGCACTAAAGGAGAAGGCTAATCAGAAAGTAGTCCAAATCTCTTCATTCAAGCTACAACTGCTTGTAAAGTCTAAACGATTTCATTTTAGTCTCTCCCTAACGAGCATCTAAATCTAAATCTAGAGGATAGGACAACGCACCATTTAAGAACGAAGAATTATCGCAATACCAACAAGCCGCAACTTGGACAATATTCTCTCCGGTTGTGAAGATGACCACACTTAGATGCATGCTTGGACTAGTGGCAGTAGAGGATATGGAGCTTATGCAGATGGATGTCAAGACAGCTTTCTTGCATGGGGATTTGCATGAGGAAATTTACATGGTGCAGCCGGAAAGCTTTGAAGAAAAGGGCAAAGAGCATTTAGTTTGCAAGCTAAAGAAGAGTCTCTATGGTCTTAAGCAAGCCCCTAGAGAATGGTATCAGAAGTTTGATGCTTTCATTCGGTCCCAGGGTTTTAGAAGGAGTGAAATTGATCACTGCCTCTACACTAAAAGGACTAAGGATAGTAGCCTGATAATCCTGGCACTATATGTGGATGATATGCTATTGGCTAGCAAGAATACTTATGAGCTAGATGCATTAAAGGACAAGTTGCATGAGGCCTTTGATATGAAGGATTTGGGACTTGCAGGTCATATTCTTGGTATGCGCATCACACGTGATCGGAGTAGGAAACCCTTTGGCTTTCACAAAAAGAGTATGTTACAAAAGTATTACAGCGTTTCAATATGGAGGGGGGGAAGGCAGTGAGTACTCCATTGCCTCCATATGTGAAAATGAGTCATACAGATAGTCCCAAATCAGATGAGGAGAAGGCCATGATGGCTAAGGTTCCGTATGCATCAGCAGTTGGGAGTCTTATGTATGCTATGATAGCTACTAGACCAGACATTGCATTTGCAGTGGGAGTTGTTAGCCGGTATATGGCTAATCCAGGAAAGAGGCATTGGGAGGCAGTTAAGTGCATTGTGAGGTACATGAAGGGTACCGAGGAGATGTGCATCTGCTTTGGTAAAGGAGACATGCGTACTTGGGTACACAGATTCAGACTATGCCGGGCATGTGGATAGTAGGAGATCCACTTCTGGTTATGTGTTCACCTTTGCAGGTGGTGCAGTGACGTGGATGTCTCGTGCACAGAAGTGCATTGCTTTGTCTACCACAGAGGCTGAGTATGTTGCAGCCACAGAGGGTTGCAAGGAGGCTATATGGCTTGATCAGCTAGTGGGAGATTTGGGGATTCATACAGGTGTACCGACATTGCATAGTGATTCCATGAGTGCTATTCAGCTAGCACGGAATCCGGTCTTTCATGCAAAGACCAAACACATTGAGGTCACGTACCATTTCATCAGGGAGGTACTTGAGGACAAGCGCATAGAGCTTGACAAGGTTCATACAAATGATAACCCTGTAGATATGCTGACGAAGAGTCTACCTAGTCAGTGGTTTGAGTATTGTCGTGTATTGATGGGCATTGCATAGTTCTTCTCCCTTAAAGGCACATTGTCCTTTAAGTGGGAGGTTGTGGGGGTTAAAGGTCATTGTGCCTTTACCCCGGTTATGTACAATACTCAAACACATATATAAATAAATGAAAAAGAAGATTAGGGTGGTTCTGCACCCACCAAAACTTGTGGCTCTCTGTCTCTCTCTCTCTCCTTCTTCCATTCTTGCTTCCGTTGAGAGCACTCTTAGGGACCACGACCTAGAACTAGGTTTCCTTGGCCCTCCATTTAAAAGGGGGGGGTTATCAAAACTTTTATGATATTATCTTGTATATCTTGCATGCATGCATTGAAATCAAATTTTTTACGAAATTATCTTGCATTTCTTGCATGCATGCATTGAAAATCAAAATTTTCACGAAATTATCTTGCATTTCATGCATGCCTGCATTGAAAGAATCATTTCTTGCATGTGTGCATTTCATGTAATTAACAAATTTGCACTAAAATCATTTGCATGCATGCATTGAAATCATTTGCATGTGTGCATTGAAATCATTTGCATTTGCATTTCATGCATGCATAGGGTGGGAGTTATTGTTAGATGCCTGCCTACTCATCTTGTGTGGCCACTGTAGCTGTTTGCTATTGTCAAGTGAGAAAGCTTTCCACACACACATAGCAAGATCTAATTGCAAGCATGGCCTCAACCTCTAGCACTAAGCGAAAAGTAGGGGAAGAGCTAAGTAAGGGCGAGCGCAAGAGATTGATGAGAAGCATTCGGGATGCCTTTTTTATTAGGGTGTGCAACATGGAGGAGAGTGAGATGGAACCAATCGTATCTAGTTTAGAGGGAGTTAGCACTATGAAGAGGAGGATTCTTGGTGATGCTAAGACTAGTTTGCAGTTTGAAGGTCAAGATGACCTTGCGAGTCGGGTGCAATGGGAGACAGATGCCAGGCTTTGGGTTGATAGCTTTATTGGGAATGTACAGACCCGCTTCAATGAAGCATGCAATGCCAGACCCTACTCTTGCAAAAGATTTTGACGTCTTCAAATTAACACAATGGACGAGTGTATGATCCAAGCACAAGAGTAAGGTCGTTGCATCAGATCGCCGTGTCATAGTGGCTAAGAGCTTGGAAAAGAAGGCTACATTAGCTTATGGGCGAGCTACGTCCTTGGCTGCAGGTGAAGAGTAGCCAATCTCTATACCCAATCAACCATTAAGAGGTGATGAGGCTCAAAGGGCACAACACCTGGCTAGTAACATAGACATAGTGTCAATATTGGCCTATATCATAGAGAGGGAGATCCAAGTTGGTGAGAAAATCGGCTCAAGATCCTATGGCACTATTTTTAAAGTGCAGTTGGTAGGAGCTACAGGGTTGCCATATCACATGGAATATGCCGAAAAGAAGTACAAGGGAAATATTGGGACATGTACACAAGAAGCAAGGAGAGAGCAACTCATGCATGTCTTACACCCAGTCCTTGTATGTATGATCGTAGCAACCTGAGAAGAACCACTGTGGACCATCACACCATACTTTCATGGCGGTAGCTTGTTGTAGTTTCTTCAAATTCTGCTAATGGACCAGGATAGGTTCACACGCTACTTCCACCATGTTCTAAGAGGAGGAGCAGATCTCATGGCCACAGCAAGCGGATAAGTCCCATCTACATTGGAGAAGGAAGATATTGCTCGAATCAATGTCTTTTGTGAGAATCTCCTCCATACCATTCATGCAATTGTGGATGGTTTGGGAAGGCTGCACGTAGGAAGGTGGATGCACATAGACCTACACCTAGGAAACATCTTATTGGATTTTGTTGGAAAGTCTAGATGCTGATGAGTAAGCATCATAGATTGGGGGATGGCCATGGACATCTTGGAGAGTCAAAAGGCATTCAAGCATCTGAAGAAGTAGTCTTTGGAGGAAGATGCCGACTTTGCTGAGAGAGTTTGCAAGAAAGAGGAAGAGCACGAGCGAAAAAAGTGGCTTGCACCCGAGCTACAAGAAGTAGCCTTAAGAGGCTGATATACATGCCATGCACATACCTATGCATTGGGATGGATCATTGTTGAGATGATTCAATTTTTTGAAGATGCCTGGAATTATATTGAGAATGATAAAAAAATGCCTCCCTCTCATGTTGTTAATGCCATTAAGCATCATGCGCATGAACAAATGATGCATCGCATTGCCGATCAGAGAAAGCCACCTGCAGAAACTAGTGATATCCTAAAGAGAGTAGAATGTGAGGGAGAATCGGCTATGAGGCCTATGGAAGAGATGTCTCTTGCCCTTAGGCTTGCAACATAAGCCACATTTTTTGCCTTGTAATATTTTTAGGACACCATGTGTCTATCAAACTTATCGTAATATACTTCTTGTTCAAAAACAAAATTATTGGCCTTGAAAGCATTTATAATTCAAAAATATGTCATTTATGTTGTGGATTTACGGCCTTTTATATTATGTAAAGATTGCAACATTTGAAAGCATTTATCCAAGATTGCAACAAGTACATTTTGCATCGCATATGTAACATCTTCATCCTTCCCCAAGCATATTGTATGTGACATTTGCATCTTGTGTCCTATCTCACACAAGATGAACTCACAAGTATTGAATTTGATGCATGCAGACTTTGCATATTGCACTCAGGGCATTTATCTATACTTTGCTATCCGAACTATAGTATTTGCACTACACTTTTTGAAAATGTCACAAGGAGAGGATACGCATCCTCTGCATAGGGAGGAGGAAGTCTCCACAAGAGTAGGCAAGCATCCAATGACACAAGAGGAGGCTCAACATGCTGAGCATCAATGGTTACAACTTGAGCGGCTACGTAGGATTGCTAGCGCAGCACTCGAGCATGTGCTAGAGACTATTGTGCGTATATCCATGTACGCTCAACCTGGAGGTCTATATGTTTAATAATTCAATTTTTGTTTAAAGATATTGCCAATAAGTATCTAACTAGGAATGGACACCATGGGTGTTGGTTTTGTAGGCATGTAATGGAAAGAAGTAAACCAGCTGGTCTCCAAACCGGAGCTCTAGGAAATCTGGTCCTTAGAGGCAGATGAAGAGGCAGCCGTTAGGCGAGGAGAGGCAAAAGAACAGAGGGAGATGGAAGCACCCCAGCCCAAGCTTTGGACCAGCATGGGAGGTGGAAGATAGCCAATTGTGGAGATGAACGGATTCAACAAAATGCCAGGCAAATCTACACCAAGGTATATGGAAAGCTATCGAAGGGAATGGATTCCATGGCATATGGTTGTGAGGATGGACGATGACAAATAACTAACTGCACCTTCACACTTGCATCTCCGATTAGTATTGCACGTGCTTCATGGGCCTCTTGTTGCAACTGCCTGTTGAGGTCCTCCAAGCTCTTCAAATGGGCACGTAGAGCAATAATCTCATTCTACAACTTTGGCTCCGATTCACAATCTTTTAGTTTCTAGGTGTTGGACCTGCTGCCACATTCTCTTTGTGAAGTTGCGCCACTTGTTGCTCCAGTGGGCCATGTGCACCCTCTAATGCCCTCGACAATTTTGATTGGGTGATTGTCACTTCTGTATAACCATGCGTATGCTTGTCATTGTACGATGAGAAGTCCACCTGTATACCCTTAATGAAGTACGCGTATAAGAATTTGACAAAGTACATCACATAAGCTCGTATGTCACCATCCATGTCCTTTTTGGCTACTCTTGCCATGTGTCCCATCAAAAGATGTTCAAGACTCTTAAAATATTGAGATAGTCAAGAGTCTCCCCACATGGAGCCCATAGGGACCCTCCTTTTCCATATGTCCACATCCTCCTTATTCCACATAGGAATTCTAGAAGAATTCCTCTTAACTCCACGCTCCTCCATGTGCCTTCCACACGCTTGGCATGTGATTGCTCTTATATTATTGGAATACATGGACATGAGCCCACCTCTTTATATGACCCACTCTTCCTATTTTCTAAAAACCGCATAATATCCCATACACAAATAACTCTCACCCCATACCAAGGTATTTATAGTTCATACCGATGGTATTTATAATAATCCATTCCACTCATCCTCTCAATCCCATACAATATCTTAGAAAACAAAAATAAGTGAGAGTCGCTAGGCTATCACTTGATACTCAAACTCTTATCAAACATAGAGAAAAACAATACTAATGCCAAATCAAAAATATCAATTTTTGGCATCACACTAACCAAAGCGAGATTCGTTAAGTATTGCCATATAGCGACTTTAGGCAAGTATCGCTATATAGCGACGTTTAAAGAGTGTCGCTATATAGCAATACTTATTAGACTTGCAAATGGTCGCTATATAGCGACACTTATCAGACTTGTGAAACTTATTAGACTTGTGAATGGTCACTATATAGTGACACTGAGACAGTTTCCTATAGCGACATTTTATAGAGAATGTTTTTTCCCATATCGACTTTAAAAGATAGTTTTTTCCAATGACAATTTTTTTTTCCTTTTCATACATGTTTGATCCTTTGAGAGAATAAAAGTATAAGAGCATGTACATCAAGCATTTGAAGCTCATATATTCATGTCCACGTTTGAGATGAAAAAAATCAATGAAGAGCATTTACATCAACGGTTTCATCTTGAGCCAAGTCTAATGTACCAAGTTCGTCTATCTCTAACTCTATACTGAGTTGATCTCCGATATCATCATCATACTCTAGCATCATACGCTCACCTTCTTCAATAAAGTGTGGTGATTCTTCATGATCGTCATCTTCTTCCTCAATATCGTGATCTCCATCTTCCTCCCATATGATGTCATTATGCACATCTTTCTCTTGGCTCATATTGTGATCTTCATCTTCTTCGCTAGATCCATCCAGATCAATTGAATTGAATCTGACATTGTAGTGGCATCTCCATATCCACATCTCTATCTTTAAAATTTTGCTTACTTCGTGGTGCAACTTGGATCATGTACCACCATCTTGGATCAGAACGATCCGGATGAAAACCCACCTATGATGTCATTATGCACATCTTTCTCTTGGCTCATATTGTGATCTTCATCTTCTTCGCTAGATCCATCCGGATCAATTGGATCCGACATTGTAGTGGCATCTCCATATTCACATCTCTATCTTCAAAATTTTGCTTACTTCGTGGTGCAACTTGGATCATGTACCACCATATTTGATGCCTGTAGTTTACAAACTCATTGCGAAAATGATTGTGTATAGACTTCATGGGATACTGAATGCGGGCCTTCATCCTCATTAGTATGGGTTTGTGCCGCGAAGACAAATCTATGACAATATCTCCAATGCATTGACTGCAATTGAATATGCTAAGTACTCGAATCAAGATGTGCTCATATTGCAGGTAGATATCACTAAGGCATTTGACATTGTACAATGGGATTTTATCTCTCAAACCATGACAAAGTTGGGCTTTGGTCCCAAGATAGCAAATGCAATTTATTGGCTTTATTCTGGATCTACTTCCCAGTGCATTCTCGAAAGTCATTTATCTCGGTCATGGATATTGGGTAGATCAGTCAGACAGGGCTCATTATCATCCATCACAACTGCAACAATGGCCAAGGAAGAGGAGATATAATCTTCTGTCATAACATTCCAATGTGGAACCTCTCCTTCACCACTTGCAACATACCCTATGGGAATATCCACAATGCAACAGTCCACACTCCATGTGCATTGTTTAGAGTTTCATTTCTTCCATTGTTGGTGTAGAAGTGAAAAGAAATCGCACAATTCTTGATATCCATCTGCAAGCTGTGATTGCATTATCTCTTTGCCCAATTTAATATAGTCAAACTCCCATACCTTTACCCAACTCCTAGGTAGTGCTCTTTTCTATGCCATTGCGACTCATCCCCTACTGATGTATCTTGATCATCTTACAAGCACAGGACAGATGACTGGTCTTAAAATCCCTGGGGCTGCATCTTTTTTGGCACAGGCATATGCTGATGATTCCTTCTTTATGCCACAGAACTCTCCTCAAGAAGTCCGCATGCTTATGACCACATTATCATTGTATGGATTAGCAGCGGGATTGCATGTCAACTTTGACAATCATGCTCAGAATCCTCTTCTGAATACTTAGTTGCTGAAATCTCTTTACAGTAACCTGCTCAATAAGCTGAAACACATTCTCAACAAACTGGTCAGTATTAAAACGATTTTCTCACCCAAATGTTTCATTGAACTAGGTAGACCTTGGCTATGGATGATTTTGCGATGGAGAGCTACTTAGTCTATAGAAACTATAGACCTATCAGAACGATCCAGATGAAAACCCACTTATATTGAAAATGGGTACCAAATGCCATCAATTATATATATGAAATTCACAACCGCGTCCAAAACCTAGAACGAACATCCCTGGGCACTCTCTGGGCTCTTTTTCCAACTCTTCTTTTCAGTCCTATTTATCCTATCAAATGCTCTACACGGAGGAGAAAAATATTTATTCTCTGTCCATACTCTACAATGAATATGCCTACTCTCTATTTAGCTCACACATCCATACATCAGTGTGTCAGTCATGGAAGGAAATGGTATCCATCCACAGAAGCATATACCTAGATGAATCCAGGAACATTCCCAAACTCATCCTCTAAAAACACAACATAGTGCAGTTTCAATCTCACGATAGTCACTCATAAGATTGAAACCATAAACTCCATCACGCATAACAGGGACTAGCTACTATGACATCCCCACTGACGTCATCAACGCCCAACAGTGGGTGTAGACCATAGTATAAAAGTATGCTCTTACACATACAAATCCACACACCCACACATACTTGAGCATCCATTTATACAAAGTCTTCGTACTGAGTTTCTGTCGGCACTCCGGAGGTGAAGGGCAAACTCAGCCATGACAAAGGCTAGCACTAAAGAAGAAGGCTAATCAAAAAGTAGTCCAAATCTCTTCATTCAAGCTACAACTGCTTGTAAAGTCTAAATGATTTCATTTTAGTCTCTCCCAAACGAGCCTCTAAATCTAAATCTAGCTCATAGGGCAACGCACCATTTAAGATAGAAAGAAATATCGCAATATCAGCAAGCCGCAACTTGGACGAAAACTTCACAAGGTGAAATTTGCATGTCCGCTAATACGGCAGAAGCATATACCTAGATGAATCCACGAACATTCCCAAACTCATCCTCTAAAAAAACAACATAGTGCAGTTTGAATCTCACGATAGTCACTCATAAGATTGAAAACCATAAACTCCATCACGCATAGTAGGGACTAGCTACTATGACATCCCCATTGACGTCATCAGCGCCCAACAGTGGGTGTAGACCATAGTATAAAAGTATGCTCTCACACATACAAATCCACACACCCACACATACTTGAGCATCCATTTATACAAAGTCTTCCTATTGAGTTTCTATCGGCACTCCGGAGGTGAAGGGCGAACTCAGCCATAAAAGGCTAGCACTAAACGAGAAGGCTAATCAAAAAGTAGTCCAAATCTCTTCATTCAAGCTACAACTGCTTGTAAAGTCTAAACGATTTCATTTTAGTCTCTCCCAAACGAGCATCTAAATCTAAATCCAACTGATAGGGCAACGCACCATTTAAGATAGAAAGAATTATTGTAATACCAGCAAGCCGCAACTTGGACGAAAACTTCACAAGGTGAAATTTGCATGTCCGCTAATACGGCAGAAGCATATACCTAGATGAATCCATGAACATTTCCAAACTCATCCTCTAAAAACAACATAGTGCAGTTTCAATCTCACGATAGTCACTCATAAGATTGAAAACCAAAACTCCATCACGCATAGCAGGAACTAGCTACTATGACATCCCCATTGACGTCATCAACGCCCAACATTGGGTGTAGACCATAGTATAAAAGTATGCTCTCACACATACAAATCCACACACCCACACATACTTGAGCATCCATTTATAAAAAGTCTTCGTACTGAGTTTCTGTTGGCACTCCAGAGGTGAAGGCAAACTCAGCCATGACGAAGGCTAGCACTAAAGGAGAAGGCTAATCAAAAAGTAGTCCAAATCTCTTCATTCAAGCTACAACTACTTGTGAAGTCTAAATGATTTCATTTTAGTCTCTCCCAAACGAGCATCTAAATCTGAATCTAGATGAAAGGGCAACGCACCATTTAAGATAGAAAGAATTATTGCAATATCAGCAGGCCGCAACTTGGACGAAAACTTCACAAGGTGAAATTTGCAAGGTTTAGAGTTATCATATTGATCTTTTGAGATTCCGCACCATTTGGGAGATATGGGTCTCCGAACAAGGCTGAGCTTCCAATGTGGGACTTGCTAAATCAATACTATGAAACAATCTTTGAAAAAGTAGGGCCAAATTCGGAAAGGGACATTCACACTTGAAAAAAAAAGATTTTTAGAGAAGAATAGTTCTCTCTATATATACACGGGTCTTTCGAAGAAGCTTCACGTGCACAGATTTTGAGGTGAATTGAAAGAGACTCTATATTCAAGAGCTTGATTAAGGAGACCAAGGTTCCAAGAGCAAATTTTGAAATTAAGATTGAGATTGAGACTAAGATTCAAATTCGATCTTGCAACTGTGATAGTAGTGATCGTGATTGTGATTGAGTTACCAAAAGGTGGAGCGTGGGGGGTGGCAAGGCCGTACATCCCTCTTCCTATAAGAAGTGTTTCCTTTGTAACGGACTCTTTTTGGAATAAAGAAACTCCATTCATTTGCAATTTCAGATTGTTATTTTATGTGAAATATCAAATTCGGACTAGGCGCCTCACATTGCATAAGAAAGAGATCCCCCACGCACATAAAACTATCGTCCAGGCATATAACGTTGTGTATTTTGCCAGGAATGAGTACACACAACCTAGGAATGTCCATGGCTTCAAAAAATTGTAGTCAAAACAACCACATTCATGCTATGATGCTCATGGACATGGACTTCCATCAGCATCATAATGACATGTCATCGTTTAGTAGGATATGGTGCAAGGATTTTATTAATTTTACTATTTTGTTTCCTAACCTTCACGACGAGCTCTCCTCACAATCACTCGTATGTAATCACACACCCATCACTCACTCATGATACTATTTGGGAGGCATCTCCCTCCAAATAGTTGTCAATTAGCCAAACAATATATCAAAACCACCAAGAATGTCTAGAATGGCATTCTGCACACAACACCTTAGTCATGTGTCATGTGTCAATCAAAATGTCATGTTTGTAGGGGTTTGATGTCGAAGTCCAATGTCCCTTCGGACCTCAATGGCTGCGGTTGAGGCATATGGAGCTTCAAAGTCATCAGGTGCCTAATGTAAGTCAAGGCGGACGAGATGAAAACTTGCACAACACCTTAGTCATGTGTCAATCAAAATGTCATGTTTGTAGGGGTTTGATGTCGAAGTCCAATGTCCCTTCGGACCTCAATGGCTGCGGTTGAGGCATATGGAGCTTCAAAGTCATCAGGTGCCTAATGTAAGTCAAGGCGGACGAGATGAAAACTTGCACAATTGTCAATGAAGACCTACGTATAGGCATGGCAACAAAGGCAAGAGGCAATATAGCACTAATGCAATGGAAGCCTAGTATGCCTCTGAAGGATCACATAAAGAAGATGCCTCACATAGGATATGTTGTACAATGGCAAGAGGGTCATTTGAGCCAGACAGGTAATGCAAAGATGTAGGAACATTAGATCTAGCACAGCCTTGCTACCAACAAGAGCTTTTGACCGAGATATAAGGATTGTGGATTCATGTGCATCACAACACATTCATTGCAGAAAGGACTAGTTCAAGATGCTTGATCCAATCCGAGGTGCTCTAGATCTTCATCTAGGAGACAACCATCCACTTTTGATCTAAGGGGCTGGTGACATACCAATTCAGTTTCCTCATGGCAAGATAAATATACCTTTGTAAGACTAGAACAAGTCCAGTCATACAAATTTAGATTTTTTGTTGTTCTAAAGACCAAAATCTACATGGCAAGATAAAGTCCGTTTGTGAAATTGTGTACGCGCCCACATTAGCTATGAATATTTTGTCGGCCTTGCAGTGTGCTGATCACAGATTGAGGTTATACATGATGACAAAAGGGCAGGAACAACAGCATATGGATCATGAGATGGCATTTTAAACAATTGGAAGCAGTAACCCTTGCTCGGAAATTGTGCATGCTTGCACATACTGATTCAAATCTATGGCAGCAAGGTTCGGTCACCTTCACTTTAAAGCCATGCAATTGCTTGTGCGTAGAAACATGGTCATTGGACTTCCTTCAATCAAGGAACTAGGATTTGTGTGAAGGATGCCTTTCTGGGAAACAACTAAGAGAGCCTCTTCCTGTGAATAAGGCCATGAGAGCTAGTGCATAGTGATATTGCAGGCTACATGACTCATACGCCATCCTTTGGTGGTACAAACACCGTGTCACATTATTGGTTGTCAGATCGAATGCCTTCAATAAGACAATAGGAGAGAATATATCTCCAAAGTTTTTATAGGGTTTGCAAATAATGAGAAATATGCACAGTTTTCTTGCCTACAACATTGCACAAAATGGCAAAGTGGAAAAGAAGAACCACACCATTTTGAGTGTGCAAGGACATGATCAATTTACATATGGATTTATTTGACAAATAGGTCCCCCCATGAACGCAGTGCGTGACATGACACTAAAGGAAACATGGAGTGGACATAAGCCAAATGTCCAGCATCTCAGAATCTTTGGATCAATTGCATATGCTCATGTGCTAAAGGACAATGAGTAACTGTAACGCCAAGAGTGAAAAGTGTGTCATGGTTGTTTATGCAGAAGAACACAAAGCATATATGTTGTTACCCCAGCAACAAACAAAGTGTTTGCTTCCCATGATGTGGTGTTTGATGTGATAGTAATGCAAACAACCTGCCATCATGGACAATATCTAGCACTCCTTTCTACCACACAGATAGCTGATTTGTATCGTTAGGTTTCTCTCAAGCATCAATAAAAGGTTCTTTTCTTATGGAAAACAAAATGCATCTTTGCAGAAGCCACATTCTCCTCTTATAGACTCAGCTTGGGAGATCATTGCCAATCCTTATTGCATGGTAGGTTCAGAGATGCAGATGCATACAGGCTTTAGATGGGACTCAGACTTATGCATGTTAATCACTCTTTAATTATCTAGCAGGATATTATACACATCCTCATGGGCATTTGGGGCAAGATTCATGGCTCCTCACAACTGGAACTTTCTTCATCACAAAGGTGGGACCATGGCCTGTTCTTCACAAATATAGTCACAAGGCATTCATGGCAAATCAGTTACAACAACCTCAATCTTTTCCGTATGATTTTGTATTTGTATGCAGGTATGGCTCAGATTTTGTAGCTATGATCAAGATGTGGAAATCTTTTAATGGAGCGCTATTGCTCGGCTCATACTACCTGAGAAGCAAGAACCACCTTAGAATCCATTTAAAGAAGCCAAGATGATTACTCTTACAGCTGGAGCAGATCCACGACACAAAAAGATTATAGATGGCCACAGGGAGGCTGGTACTATGTTGCCAAAGACAAATGCCTAACTCATCTTTTGGTTGGACCTAATATTTATCCAAAGAGGCATCCCATAGCACTACATAATCTACTGCCGTGGAGGCAGGATAGTCCCAAATTAAAGTACCATTCTCCTATATGGCCGCTAGACCAATGGTATCATGGTTTGTATATACTCCAAGTAGGAGTTTAATTTACTTAGCTTAGCATTAGATGGATATGCTAGCCACTGTAAGCCTTTTCAAATACATTTCACAATCCAGTATATTTTTTATTTCCATAAAACAACATATAAGAGACAGAATTTGCATCATTCCTTTTGTATAAATCTCACAAACAGTTATATAATCCCAAAAAAGTTCATTTGCAAAAACGGCCATCCATGAAGATCAAAACGTGAAGAGAAGCCTACAGCACCCTAATTACAACTCACTTGAATCTCTTCTCCCCTGTTTTGTCACTTCCATGTATGCCTCTAGCCCTCGCTAAATCAGTTTCTCTTTCCCCCAAAGTTTCTAGATTAAAAAATAAAAGTTTAATCTCAAACTCAAGGTATAAGACTTTCAAATCTAAAGATAACATTTTTGAGACGTAAACATCCAGAGAGGAACAATATAATAAAGAAAATAAGCAAAGACCAATCGTACCTTCCTTCTTCCCGTCGAAGCCTATCTTTCAGACGTGACATCTCTGTTTTAATTTGTTCAGAGCTCTTTTGGCGAACCTCCAAAGCGTCCACCTCTTCCTTGGAACAAATTTCAGATGCCTTTGCTACAATTTCCTGAGTTAAAGGAAAGACTTTTTTAAGTATAACATGTTAGACTATATGAGGAAAAAATAAAAACCTCAGCGTTGTCGCTCCCTATAGTCTCAAAACTTCATAAAGATAAAAACTATACATGTGATGAGCCTCCAAAGTTCAAGAAAGGCCAAAGTAAAAATAGTCAATATGCCACACATGAGACACCCCTTCTTGCTTCTATTAGAGTTGAGTATACAAAAAGAAGAGGAAAATTGCCTGAAAATCACTGCATCATAAATGAAGACTTACTTAGAAATCAAAAGTATTATAAAAACACCTATCTCATGCGCTAAAGCCAACTACTTACACACATCAACAAACATGAATCATTTCATTAGATATATATGTGTAGTGCTTTGTTGCATCTTGAGCGAGCCCTAGGTACTAACCTCAATCACATCAGAATTTAGGCATAGTAGGTATTAGCCAAGGTGGTTAACCCCCAAAGGCTAAGGACCGTTGGTCTAACCCCAATGATCAAGACCCAATGTTAAGGCCAAACATACTCGGATCTGTATTGATCCAAAAGATACAAGTATGGCTTTTCCTAGAAAGTAGGCTTACTCTTGAAAAAGCATGGCTATTTGAGAATAGAGGGCTAAACCCTCACTTTTAGCTTTACAAGCTAATTATAGCAAGGCCTGGCTTATAAAGATAAGCTATGGGTGCATTGTTCAAGGTTCTTGGGTGGTGTTCTCTCCCAAGTGTAAACCTAATGGGCTTCGGCATATTTCAATTTCTATATATGAGCTCTTCATGCAAGAAGCAGACTAGACCTCGGGCCCAAGGGTGCTTCTTGTAGTTGGAGGGTGACGTTCTCCTAGCTCCCCTCTGTATGGTTTATTCATTACATAGCATAATGGAATCCTTGTTCTATGATCCCCACATTGTGCTTTCTTCTCTATGAAGGCTATAGGATAGCATGGTTGGATTTCCCACGAGGACTCAACTTTGGTATCAAAGCGGCCTTGAGTTGTTTAGGATTCTCCACACCTCAGCCTCTGGAATTTTAGCAAGAGCAGTCAATCATCAAGCTTCAGATAGGGCAAAACATGGGTTTCATTTGGAAGCCCTGACATTTGCATGAGCTTCTAATAGTTGAAGAAAACCCTAATTGTTAGAGAGCTAAACATGGATCTAGGGAACTTGCAAACGATCTCTTTGAAAAAGATCGAGGGCTGTCTGACAAATGGTGATTTGCATGTAGGTTGCAAGTTGCATGCAACTCATAATTTGCATGCAATTGTGGCCTGGACACTAAATCCATTCCTTGCTGAAAGGACCAATCTGACCGACCTCATCTATGCTGATACACGTTATGCAAATATGAATTTTGAGCTCAAAGTCTTAAGGGATTAGATTGAGACGTAAAGTTGGAGGGTACCTTTCATGACAATATCCAAGCATTTAATGATCATTGTGGAGTTGGATGTTATGTCAAATCCAACGTGGAAACTACTCTACACTCGAAAAACCACCCAAATATAGTGAATAAAGTCTAGTGGAAATTACAATTTTTTTGAGCAAGCAAAGCAGTTCAACTCAGCAAGCTACTTAGAGAACACACAATAAACTGAACTGTATATATATTGCAGCAACGTAATAACTTGTGAGCAAATATTTACTGTCACGTTCCAACAAATGTGGAGGGGACCACTGCTGCACTAGAACTCCTGGGCAAGGGTAGGCAGGAGCACTAGAGTAGGTCACTAGGAGTGAGGAGAGAAATGTCTGGACAGGCTAGGGTGGCAAAGTTTATGTAATGGCTGCAAGAGCCCCTAAACTGGCTGACTAGCGCTGTTGTAAGATGACCTAGATTAGGCTTGGCCGATCTTCTTCAGCCGATTGTTACTGCCAACCAACCTGTCTGCCGGCCAAACTGCTGCTGTCATAAAAATGGCCCACTTGCAGTGGTCAGTCTGGCTGCTGTACTGCAGCCTCCTGCAGCTATTGCTGTGCCTAAACAAGGCCTTACAACCCTGATAGTTAATCCCAAGAAGGATCCTATCCATCCCCAGGGGCCTGCCCCAAAAAAGGGCATAATAACACCAACAAAAACCCTCCCCAGGCAGGGCTACAGGGCTAATGTCTCACAGAGAGGTGCTGCCTTATTCAGCACATACTTTTTTTGTGAAACCAGTAACTATAAAATTAGCATGAAATCAATGTACATGACATTAGACTCCAAAGGAGAGCCTAATGAAAGAACTCAAAAACAGTGAGAAAACACTTCAAGGCTAGTAGCATCCAAGTCCCTCGCAGCATAACTATCATATAAAGATTGCTTGAGGGACATTTTGAAGAAAGCATATGCATGAGGAAACTGTTGTCCCATCCTAAAATGCAATCTCTATGTCCAAATAGTCCATAATACCCAAAAGCAAGCCCAGTGAAAGAAAAGGAGGAATGGAGACATCTGAGGTGAGAAGCATCCAAACATCCAGAAGAGTTTCCCGAATCTGATAGAGGGAAACCGGAGCCATAGCAAATGAGAGACATGAGTGATCAGTATTCGAGAGTGCGGGCAAGACAATAACAAATGGGGAACTGTCTCATGGTGATGAGAGCAACGGGGGCAGGAAGAGGAAGCAATATGGCGTGCTTCCAATTTCACCCCAATGGAAACAGCTCCCACTATACATCTCCAAAGGAAGAGCCTCTGTTTCAATGGCAATTTAGCTTTCCAAATTTTCCTGAGTTTTGATTGCTACCAAGATAAAGGCCTATCCAAATTCCAAAGAGTGTTGGCATGCTTATCAATCCATGGCGGTGGAAGAAGAAATCTATAGACCATCGAAGATGTCAAATTATGCAGTGAAAGTGAACAGGTAGCAGGAGACAAGGAAATCAGATTCCAGTCCAGTAATCTCTCCTCAACAAACAACGGAGGAACATGAACAAATGGCTGCAACATAGTTGTAAGTATTCTCCAAATGGGCCTATGATGCAGACCCAAGGGGAATGTCCTGCAAGCTTCTGGAAATGAGAGCACATAACCATGTTGATCCACCACATCTCTGACAAATCTTATGCCCAATTTCATAAGATTATATGCTTTAATTGGTGCCTGTAAAGCAAGAGGCGATTCAAACACCTTGCTCCAATGGATGCTTTCCAAACGAAGAGAGTTACCATGATGGGAGGAAGCACCTGACCATTTAGCATAAGAAAGGATTCTCTTCCAGTCATGAATAAAAGCAGTAGAAATAGGACAGCCAGGAATTTTCCCCTGAAATGTGATCATGACTGCTTCCCAGTGATCTGTAATCCAATGCCCATATGCATGAGACTTCATGTTTCCACACATAGCTGCTAGCATAATAGCCCATGGCTGTTTTTGCTGAAAGAAATCAGCAATCATAGTGCTCTTTCTTGCCAACATATGAAACTGAAGATTGAGAATATTCAGTCCGCCATGAGTCTTAGGAGAACAAACAGACTACATGGGAAGTAGTTGCAAAGCCTTTTTGTGAGATTTGCTTTTCCAAAATATCTCCATAGCCTGGGACATATAGGAAGCCAAATGCTTAAAAGACCAGTGAAGAAGGGGCAAGTAAAATTGCACATATGCCATAATGATAGACTGGACTATCCAAAGAGCCCCAAATGACAAGTGCAAATATTCCAGCTTCTTATTAATCTTTTGAAGCACCCATTTACGCTGTTGTTGAGGGGTAATATTCCAGCCAATGGGATACCCTAAATGCCTCACAATGGTATGGGAAGAAATAATGTGGCCTGGCCAGAGAAGTGCATGCCAATCAGCTTCTTTCAATGCTAGAAGATTCGATTTCTGAAAGTTGATATGCAGTCCAGCAGCTATGCCAAAATCATTCAAAGTATGCATCAAATGAGAGAGGTCACGTTGAGAATTCCTAAGCATGAAATATGAATCATCAGCATATGCCTGTGCAAGAAACGGCTTTATTCAGCACATACTTTTTTTTTTGGTAAAATCCAGTGCAGTGTATTTATATTGTCATAACTTTACAAGAGGAAAAGTCTCCAAAAAATGGAGAGTATCCCACAGATCAGAAGCATAAAAAGAAAAGCTCAATGCAAGATGCATGCAGATCACCCTCATGGCAGGCATCATATAAAGATTGCCGCAATGAGGCTCTAAAAGATTCATATGACTTTTGAAACTGGCGGCCCAAGTATGCCAAATTGTGCTCTTCCCAGATTGTCCAAAGCGCCCAATATCTCACCCATGAGAGAGAGAGGGAGTATTGAGATAAAGGCCTTCTAAATCTGCCAAATAGCCAAAAATGTTTCCCAAATATGTGACTCGGGAAACGGAGGCGAAGAAGATCTGAAATTTTCCCAAGGAGATTCCGAGTAGACGAGCAATGCCAAAGCAAATGAGGGACAGTCTCTGAAGGAGCGTGACACCGTAAACAGGTGGGTGGTGCAATGTGACGTTTGGCAAGTGTGATTCCCACTGACAATGTGCCGGTCATGCATCTCCAAAGAAAGAGTCTTTGTTTCAAAGGCATTTTACACCTCCATAATAGTCGGAGATTCTTCCGCCACCATGAAAGGGGCTGCCTGATATGCCATAGAGTATTAGCATATTGATGAATCCAAGGGGCAGGTTGAAGAAGCTTGTAGACTTTGATGGAGGTCAAAACAGGCAGAGGTATAGGACGAGAGCATGCAGCAAAGGGGAACAATTGCCAATCCATTAGCCTGTCTGTGTCACTTTATTCAGCACATACACATATACCATCACAAAGAAACACATACAATTATACATTTCTACTGTCAGACTAGTAACAACTTACAAGTCACCTTTGTTCTAGAGATTAAACAGTCCATATTCTAAAGCAGTTTGCACCAGACATCTACAAATTCACAAATTAATTATCAAGCCTCAAAGTGCTAAAGACAACCTTTAGGGAAAAGGGGTATCCTGTGGGACATTCCCTGCCTATAAGTTCCCTATCATCTCTGTGAGCAGAAAGTGCTTCCAAGTTCCATACGAAGAGAACGGGGTTCCCTGGTAAAGGGGTATCCTGTGGAACAGTCTGCGGAACGTTCCCTACCTAGAACCTCCCTATCATCTCCATGAGCAGAAAGCGCTCCCAAGTTCCATATGAAGAAAACAGGTTTCCCTGGTAGCATTGCCTTAGGCCCTTTCTTTGAAGCCAAAAAATATTCCTTACCTGTCTAACCCCAAGTGGACTCAATCTAAATCCAGTTGTATGATCAATAACTAGATGTCTTCAATGTGCTTTAATTTGATAACACTGTTAAGAACCATAAGATGCTGTAACTGAAATGGACAACCACAGGATTTACAATCTGTCTTCAATATCAATACAATGCCGTTACTCATTGAGCAGAACTGCACAATGGCAAGTTCATTTACAGACTAGAAATTATTATGACATTATCTAAGAGAAACGAACCTCATATTTCTGCATGAGTCTCTCAACTTGTGCCTGCTGCTCTCGTATATCATGGAGCACTTTATCTTCCATAATCTTTTTGTAATGTGCTTCAACCTGTAAAAAACATTAGACACATATCAAAACAGTAACTTTTGAACATTATCCAGCAAGCATTTCATGAAAACAACAAAGCCAAGACCTTTCATACATAAGATATCTATACATCCATGATTTCTAGTCAGTCCAAGATTTTATGTATACTGCTTAAAGCTCACCCTCAGTGATGAAGGTCAATAGGTTGCTACAGTTGGCTGTACTATAGAAGAACTGACATGAGAACCCTTCTTCATTAGCCCTTCCCAAATGATCTTTGTGAAGTCGCTAGTATTCATGGCCATAGCTATTCAGCTTATATATTACCTGACGCCAACTGTAAAAGGGCAACTAGTGGAATCACCATCCAACCGTTGACCATCCTTGAGCTTGGGGCGTGAGCCAAGCTACTTAGCAGTAATACCCTGCATCCAATAACACAAGCCCTCACCATCGAGGGTGATCTGTTCAAATCCCAACTACTTTGAGGACTCTCATCCAGTCCATCCTTCTAAATAATGTCAACTCTCCTTTACCAAAGGCGTCTTTCTAAACCCACAAGAACTCGTCCACACTAGCCACATCCAAAACCCTAAATCATTAACGAATCTGAATTCGGCTTGATTTAATCATAGGTTTATTGCCGACCTTGGATTCACCCATGGTTTGCCATGTTTGGAAAAATAACATTATTTTCGCTGTATAAGAAGATCATGTCTTCATAGATGAAGATGGGAAACCTTCTTTGCAAAGATGGACTTTTGAGGACTAGGGATGTTGTTTTTAATGAGTCATCATCTATGCCTTTGCTGGACTGTTAAAAACAGCCCACAATTGATGCCACAGATATCTTTGACAGCTTGATGCCTTTGTTTCCATCCGGCTCTCCTGATGATGCTGCATCTGAGGTTACTCTTCCTCCTTCTAATGGTCATTTACAGCCACATGTGCAGTCTGAAATCAGCATGATTTACAGCCTGATATGCCTCAGCTTGATCACGATATGGTGCACACAGCCATTGACCAAGAGAGAGCTGAAATTCAGGAGCCCAAAAGGCTTCCCCATTGGCTACTTGACACTCTAAAAGACAGCAAACAAGATGCTCCTCTGCCAGCCCGTACTAGAGCCGCTGTCAATGCTAATTTGGTTGCTTCTGCATTGGTTGCTACAGCATGCAATGAAGAGCCATTATGCCATAATGATGCCTTTGAAAATGAATGTTGGTTGCAGGCCATGCAAGCTGAATTGGATTCCATCCATCAGAATAACACTTAGGAGTTGTGTGACTTGCCTCGTGGCAAGAATGCCATTGGGACTAAGTGGCTACACAAGATTAAACGTGAAGCTTTCTAAGTGGCTACACAGTATGATGTCTCACATATATGCACAGCCCCTCTAACACCATTGGCAGGCCGTGAAGCGTGTCTTTAGGTATCTCACAAGCACTCAGCATTTGGACCTTCTCTATGAGGCCAATTCTTCACTTGTCATGCATGGATTCGCTGATAGTGATTGGGCTAGCTGTTCCAACATAGCAACTTTTACAGGTACAATGGAGTGCGTTTGACACCGGAAGTTACTTGCAGATCTTCATGTATGTCAGACTGCTCCTACCGTCATCTTCACTGATAGTCAGAGTGCTTTGGTTGTTGCACGGAATCCAGTTTTCCATGCCCACACAAAGCATATTGAGCTTGATTATCACAATGTCAGAGAGAGATTATCAGCAAGTGATATTCAATTGTCTTATGTTCCTACTGAAGACAACTTGGCAAATCTTTTTACGAAGGCTTTTCCTTGACCTAAGTTTGAAGCTTTCCGTCAAGCTTTGAACTTAGTACCTTTTGTGCTTAATCTGTTATGCTCTGTACAGTCATAGGTTGCTATATCCCTACAGGATTAGTTCTTCAAGTATTCTGCGACGTGTCCAGGATACTTCAGCCCATACCATGGAGGAGGGTTTGTAGGCCATTCTATGGGCTATCCATAGGTGCCACTTATTCCTTAGTATGTGCCTTGTAGGCCTAGTTAGGGACAGTTAGTTCAAGTGGTACAGTTAGCACATGTACCAATCAATACAATTAGTACCACTAGGACACCCTGTCCTAGGATTTCATCATATAGGGTACTTTGTACTCATTTCAGCATCGCAGCAATTCATTACAGCAGCTCGTTTTTGTCTCCATTGCTTCATTTCTTGTGCTTCCATTGCTTGCCTTAGTCTACAATGCTTGTATAAGTATTATTATTCCTTGACCTAATTCTACAATGACTTGGGCTTATGAAAGTACACCTTCCTTAACTCATGATTCTCAAATTCCCTGCATAGAGAGAACCCCAAAGTCCGTACTGTCTCTGCCTCTCATGTGAATCTTGTTGCAAGCAATCATCAAGCTAGTTGTTTCACTCTTTAAACCCAATGCTTGGACATGGAAGTTAGCAATTCCTTGATTGATTTCAAGACTTTTCCAAATTTCCACAGTTGGCAATTCTTAATTATCGTGGGCATTGGAACTTACAAGGAAATGGCAAGTATTGCAAAGAGCCACAAGAGCAATTGAATGACCACAAGTACAAATGAGTAGTGAGCTTCCATACTTAACCCCAACTCATCACATCCCATACAAACTCATGAAACAGAAATCATGACCTGGGTGTCCCATATTACGTACAACGTCATTCCACCAATGTAATTAAGCTTCTACCAAAATCTTCTTTGGAAAACATTATCGCTTGAGCATGAACTGAGCCCCAAGGCCTGTCCATTACTCTTCTGTGACAATGTGAAGTATGCCCGCGATTTGCAGAAGACTGAAAGCTCATCCACCATATATTCCACCCCCTCCCCTCCCCCGAGATCGACAATAGAAGATTCTGATCACAAAACATATAACAGGGATTTTCAAGGACTCATTGGGAAGCTTACACTAGAACATTTCACTATCTCTTCTTCAATTGCTACAAGTTCATTCTCTGCCACCTGTAATGCGCCGATGTCACCCTTTGCTGAGTCTGTTGCAGCAGACACCATTTACCATGAGAATTCTTCCCTTCCCAGCAAAGAAAACTGCAACAAACCTTGGACAAAAGATTCTAATCTCTTTAGAAAAGTGCTTACCATGCAACGCATCCATTGCAGACCTTGCTGCATAAGTGTTCTCTTGAGTTTGCTGCCGTCGTATTTTAAACTTTTCTAAACTATCCTCCTTAGACTGTATTTCTGACTTCAGCTTCTGTTCAGATTAAGAAGAGCTGTTAAAAACTATTTATGCAGTCTTCCAGCTAAGCATAAGATCCCTGTCCAGCTAGTTCGATTCCAGCACTCCACCACTACCATCTTTGATACATACCATAATTTCTTGCTCAAGTTCGTCAACATTTGGGTCTTGACCCAAGTTTGCCTCAGCATTTGCAGCATTCCTCAGGTCTCTTAGCTTTAACTGTTGTCTTGATATATGCCTTTGTAAATCTGATCTCCTTCTCTGTAAATGAAGCATGCAATCTTTCAGACATTAATCCTACAGTCCAAAGCTTTAAACATCACAGACCCTCCACAAGCACAATAAATGAAAGTCCAAACCATGCCTTATAGCTTTGTAACTCGTCTTTTAAGTTCTGCAACGTGACTTCAGCTGAACGTTTTTGTTTTTCTCTAGATGCAATGTCTTCAAAAATATTTGACATGCTGTTTTCAACACGCCTTATTGCATCATCTACAGCAGCACAAAGGCGTCCTGATTGAAGTCTGGAGTCTGGTGGAAGCGTGGTTTGGCTACTTCCCCTTGTGAACCTGACATGGAAAATGAACATTTGAATGTTTTTTTAAAAGGAAGCCATAACGAAGAGAAAACTATATAGCTTCACATAGGTTTTGAACGAAAACACCGCTTTAATAAAGCAATGCATAGGCATACAGCAAGATATCTCAAATGTTATATTATATTTGGAGAAGTAGATGTCTTGCCACCACAGACACTGGAAAGATCTTTCCTTCTTTCTTTCTTCTTTACTTCTCTTTCTGGCCCATCACAGGGCGGGCCAGGGGGGAAGTGGTGGTGGGAGGATGACATTTAAAAGGCATCAGGTGTTGACTGGAATCTTGACATTTGGATTTATTCCTGCAGAGTAGAGGGAAAGACACTACTAGCTCAAACCTCAGCAATGACATACTAAAAAATTGCATAAAATTCTATGATTCAGACTGCAGGCATGCAGCCAGATTCAAAAAGTATTTCATCGCCGCAATCAAAGTGAACAGGCATATAATTTCAGTTAAGTTGAAGTATGTTTCATCCTCAATTACAAAGTTGGAATTTGAGGGGGGAAATGACAGTTAAAGTGTTATCTGGAATCTTCATATTTGAAAAGTGTAGACTAGAGGCAAAGACGTAGTAGCTCAAACCATTTTTAAAAATTATAATAGGTGAAATAAAAGTCTATGATGAAAACTACAACCATGCAGCCAGATTTGAAAAGGATTATCTATTTTGTGGCCACCTCAAAGTGCACTGTCACTTAAGTTGAGGTATGCCTCATCCTGACTTCCAAAGTTGGAATGTTTTGGACAAAAAAACCAATGCTGTCAACTTCTAACACAACTTATAATCTCACACAAAGGAAGGTGAACCTAGTACATCTTGGTTCCATCCAACGTAAAGGCCTCCTTGACATTATCAAATTTTCTTTCAAAAATGACGTGCTTTCCTTCATCATAGTCCTTGACAAGAATTTGGCGTTCGACATTGCCCTGTAGAAATGAAATCAAGCACATTACTGTGTTAGATGTTAGAGAAGTATAACATCAAGGATGAAAAAACCAAGGCTGCCCTCATATAAATACAGGCATAAAATTGAGACAGAGGTCTAGATAAATCTTGGATTGGAGCTAATTTAACAGCAATATCCACCGCAAACAAAAAAAGAAAAATTCATGTAGTTAGTTCGTTGATCCAATGAAATCTCCAATCATATATGATTCCATTTCTGTAACTGACGTAGCCTGTCTGAAACCCTAACATGGTTTAACCACTTCCACACTAAGCTTCTATTCAATAGCTGTTTCATTTATCTGGCACCATAACTGCTTCTTCCCTAAGGTCATTTTCATCTAAAAACCACCCCGATTCCCCTTCATCTTTCAAGTACATTGTCTGCACTTACTCCATCTAGCAGAAGAGTCTATTTTTACTGCCATTTCCTCAGTCGTGGACAAGCTTCATAATTCCCAGGCATTTCAAACACGTAATTGGAAACAGTTCAATACAGAATAAGACAATGAAGTCATAATGAGTTTACCACAACGATGTCCAAAAACTAAATCAGTCTATCTAAGCTCGTTTAGAATGCTAGAGGGAGAGCTTAATTGCTGCTTTCTGCCACTACAAACAACAACAAGAACAAGTATCACATGGGATAGAGTTGGCAAGTTGAGCAGCAGCTCCGTGTTTCTTTGGCAATACAAAATTTCAAAGATTTCGGAGTTTTGTTTTCAATGAAATGTATTTCTTTGTTTATATGGTAATGCATTGCAACATGCAATGCCTAAGAAGTTGGTTCTAAAGGTGGGACAATTATAAAGGCTTTTGGCAAGGGCTGGTGGTTGTGTAAATGCAAAGTACATCCACTTTATGTAGTTGCGCAGGTGAATAGAGACCATACTTTCAATGCATATTCTATAGGAATCACCGAAGATAACCACCTTCCTCCTTTAGAAAGAGCCTCTCGTGAGCCTAGATGCGTGCTGAATGGTCAGTAGTCCCCACACTCACATGACATGGATAAACAATCAATTATCTTCCCTTACAAGGTCACCAATGACTTGGGCATCCAATTCGGTGCATGAGGACTTGGCATACAACCTGCTTACTCACACATGTTGGAGGGCCGACGTGCATATTACGAGTCATCAACATTTCTCATTCAACCATTGATCATGCTATCATCCATTTCATTTGGTGGACAGGTCAACTGCTGCAAAGGGTTTGAATCATAGATTCAACTTTTGTTCAGTGTTACCACTGCTACTTGATTGGTGGGTAGAGCAGGAGGTCAGTTCTTGGATTTTAAGGAACCCTCTTATCATTTCTTTGGGGGCATATCATTTTGATACATGCTATTCTCTTGTTTGGCAAGTTTCAATTGTGAGTAACCAAAGGCATTGATGAGTACCATCATGCTGGATCTAAATCTAGAGGGCCACTTTTTAGAGAGCTCGAGGCAGCTTGTGCTGTGGGAGGAAATAAAACTCTTTTACGTTCATTGGCGACACAGACAATGGACATGACCAAGATAGCAATTTTCTGATGATCGAGCTAGTTTCTCTTATTCATCATGGGATGCCGTGAGGTGCTACAACTTAGATTAGCAAGAGAATTTACAAGGGATAGCTTGGTGCGTCCACAAATGTAGCCCTCGTTAATTTTATGAGACTAACCCATGTTGTCCTTAGCTACAGACGATTGGCATGTGTCAAAGATGGTTGCTAGTCAGGCTGCCTGCGACGTTTGCAAAGCATGATGCTCCAATGTTGTGAAGTATTGTCTCATCTTACCTCTAGAGGTTTTGTGTCCAACTGGTCTGCTTGATTCATACCCATAACGACAATCAGGGGAGCTGTAATTGCAGCTCACAGGCAGCTCAGAAGCAAAGTGACGGTTTTCTTTAGACATAGACAAGATTCTCTCTTCCATCTTTGTGGTTTGAATTACAACACTTGCCTCCAGCAAGGTTTCTTCTTTTTTCTCTTTTTTTTCATGAACCAGCATGGTTTCTCTTAGTTCGGTCAATACCTAACTACGGTTAGTGGATAGGATAGGGTTTTGTCACTTAGACAAAACCCCTCACTCTTTCTTTGTACTCACTTCATTCCACTCTACTATTCAGTACACTTACGTTTGCTCACTCTTGCTCATTGCTCTCCTTTTGTTCTCATTTGGTATCAGAGTAGGTTCTCCCTGCTCTTGCTCTTGCTACACATTTGCCTCCAGCTCCCGTCGTCCAACTCCAGCCCATTCCATACAACCCGTGTACAACTGTACGGATTCTGTACCGCCTACCCGCACTTGTATATGCCACCATCCGTACCACTCTGCGCCGCTGTACAGCATGTATGTCGCATTCCGTACAACCGTACAACAAACATTAGCTCGCCGTACATCCATGCGACCATATCGTCAGTATGCTTGCAGCATTCATTCCTGCTGCCGACAGTACTACAGGTTCCGTACACCTGCTGTCACCGCAGCATACAGATTTGCCGTACTTCCGTATCAGGCATCCGTACACTGTATGAATTCTGTACATTGATTGTCCGTACCAACTCGCTGATGGAGTCCATACTGCACGTACGGATCCGTATTGACAGTTCCGTACTGTCAGCTCGGTGCAGGCTGAAGGTATGGTGTCCAAACACATTTGAAGGTGTCTTTGGCAAGGTCCATTTGCAGGCACTCGTGCATTGAGCCATTGTTTGGCTATGGACTCTAGCAGGCATTTCTTTGCAACAGGTGGAAGTTTAGGGCTTTTGCAAGGGACTTGAAAATTGAGTGATATTTGCTCAATTTCACCTCAAAATTTGGGGCTTTTGGTTTTGAACTGCAATTTCAGGCATTTTGGGGGATTTCAGTTATTTTGCTCTCTTTTGGATGCAATTTCCCTGAAGAATTGGGGCATCGTTATGTCTCAATCCATGGATAGGTTCAACATGCATGATCGTAAGCCTATAGCCACTCCAATGGAGCCGGGGCTGAAGCTTACTATGTATAATGCAGGTGAATCAATGGATGTCACACTTTAAAGCCAAGCTGTTAGATACATCATCTATTTTTTTTCCCAAGAAAAAGACTTCTATTAAGTAAGAGAAAAAACCCGCAAGAGCAAGCTTAAAGCGGAATACATCATGAAATCATAAGGATAAATAAAAAACCCCTCAAAGTGAGGTGGAAAACAACCAAGGCTGAGGCTGAAAGTGCCACCTCAACCCTGTAGTAGTTTCAGAGAAGAAAGGAGAATCCTTCCATTCCCTGAAGAAAGAAGCCCTCTCTGATGAGGCTGCACGGGAGTCTCCCTGCATACCCGTCCATACGGCCATCAAAGTATGTACGATGTCTGTCCAGATACTGGCCAATGTGTGCGAGGGATGAACCTGAGTACCCTCCAAAGCCTCTGTGCATCTGGCTCTCCAGATATGCCAGGATGCTATGCTCGCTAGAATCTCCCAAGAAGTATCCACAGAGGCATGTACAGCTGTAAAAGGAAGGTGTGGTACCACATCCAACGAACAGGACTCAATCTGATGACGTCGAACCGAAATGGCCCGAGAGGAGTCAACTCTCTCATAGAAAACCTGGGGTCCTGTAAGAGAAAGCCAAGCCACTGAGCCCCATGACATAAAAAATGGGGAATGGGCAAAGTGACTGAAAATCCTGGCTACCCCCATCCAATCATCCTCACCTGTCTGCAATCCCATAAGCAATGCTGAATAGACTCCGGAGCAGAAAGGCATCGAGGGCATGTAGGGTCGGCTCCAAACCTGGACCTCCAAAGGTTCACTGCAATCCCTCCATGGATAGAAAGCCAAAAGAAGATAGTGATCTTTCTATTCCTGTGGGATTTCCAGAGTCTCCTCCAGAAGCACCTCTGCAGACCCGCAGTAATATCAAAAGCCTCCCAATGAGAAACTCTGGAAGGTCTCCAACCTCTACTGACGAGCTAATATCTCCTGGCATTACTAACCGTGTAACGAAAGAAAGGGATGCTCTTCTCTCGATGCCCTGCGTCAATCCACTCCCACTCTCCAGGGCCCCACTACAAATACCTGATGGAAACTCCCCCATAGAGCCACAGCCTCCAAGACCCGGTGGAGAGTAGCCGGGGATCTGGGTCTAGGAACCACTCTGAATCTGATCCCTACATCAAAAGACCTACAACCCTGATAGGCTGAAAAGCAGACTCAGGCAAGATGTCCTCTGTGGACCTGAGCAATCTGCCACCATCCTGGACACTAAAAACCAAAGCATCCTCCTGTGCATCTCGAAAGGCCAAAACCTGAAGCGGAACCCCGCCTCTCGAAAAAGTATCTGCCCAAGTGAAGGAAGTGAGTGGCATATCATCTGTGTCTACCCAAACCTCTGGAAGGGCTGCCTCAATCTGCAAGATCCTCCCTGCACTCCCTCTGAGATGTCTTGTCAACCTTGATTTGGTCTCCTCTGGAAGCCTGCGGAAAGCTTTCCAAGACCCCATAGAAGATGCAGGTCCCCTCTCCCACCTGGACCACTGCACGTAGAATGAGGCACCCAGTGGTCTGCCATGATCATCTAAAATACTGTCATTCCACATGATGGGTTGCCTATCAATCTCTTTCCGAGAGGAAGGAGGAATCCTCCGAAGAGTGCTTCTGAAACTGGCCCAAGCTTTCAGAATGGCAACCATGAGAGGGGACGAAGGTGATCTGAGGTGTGCTGTGGTGAAGATCCATCTAACACTGCTCATCCAGTCTCCTCCTGAAGAAGGTGTGCACCTCTGTATGCTACTAATAAGAAAGTCCTTCCACGGTTCCTGCCCTGGCATAAGTCCTCGCACCACCATCTTGCAAAGTAAAGCTCTGCACTGTAAATCTGGATCAATAATATTGAGACCCCCTTCTTGTGTAGGGACGATGAGGGTCTCCCAAGCCACCCTGGCTAAGGCATCTGCTGTGCCATCAAGCCCACTCCAGAGAAAGTTTCTGATCGGTCTTAGAGCTGAATGATGCAATCCCTAGAACGGCACCAACATGAACAAACAAACCAGGCTGTGGCCAAGAGGACCTGGTTGACCACCACAACTCTAGAGGCAAGATCCAGCTTGGCTGAGCTCCAAAAAAGAAGCTTCCTTCTGATGCTCTCTAAAACAAGAGCAAACTGCTGCGTGGTAGAAATATCCAAGCCGACCTGGCAGCCCAAATACCTGATAGGCTCACCCCTCTGAACCCAAGTGAATCCTATGTCAAGCCCCCAAACTGGAGTGTCCTCATCACTGATCCAAAAGCCATTGGATTTATGCCAATTTATCTGCGCCCCTGCCGCCAAGCAAAATAAATCCAATGCTGTCCTGAAAGAAGTGAGCGTCTGTGGAGTGGCATCCAAGTAAACTGCTGTATCATCTGCCAACTCACTGTCAAGTAGCTCCTCTTCCCTTCTGATGGGAAGTCTCAGCCCAAAGATGTCAGCTTGAGATCTAACATAGATACTCATAGCTTTGGCCACGAACAAAAAACGGAAAGGAGCAAGGGGGCATCCCTGACGGACTGATCTCGAAATCTGAAATCTCTCACCCCTTACCCCACCAATAAGTACCTGGCTGTGGGCTGATCTGTACAAAGAGGAAACACCTCTGATCCAAGCATCAGTAAAGCCAAAGCGTAGAAGGGTGCCCTCCAAAAAACCCCAATCTACTCTGTCATAAGCTTTTTCAAAATCCAAAAGTAGAATGGCAAGATTCTGGCCACTCTACATGGCCCACTCTGAAGCTTCCCAGAAAGAAAAAATGTTATCAAAAATGCTTCTGCCATGCACAAATCCCGTCTGAGTATCATGAATGAGATCAAGGAGAAGTGGCTGCAATCGGAGGCTGATAGCCTTGGCCAGAATCTTGTAACAAGTCCCCAGAAGTGTGATAGGCCTCCACTAGGACACTAAATTTCTGCTACCTCCTTTTGGGATAAGGTGGAGGAGACCCTCTGTAAGCGACCCACGCATCTCGCCAGAGTCCCAAATGGCCTGCAGGGCTGAAGTAATATAGTCTCCAATCATATCCCAAAATGCAATGAAAAAAGACAGGGTGAGGCCATCTGAACCTGGGCACTTGCCCTTGTGAAGGGCTGAAAGCGCATTCCTGAACTCTCTGTTGGTGAAAGGTGCGTCGAGTAGAACATGCATACCCGGATTCACCAGCACAGGGATGCTCTGCCAAATAGCCTGTCTAGCAGCCTCTCTATCATGTGTCTCAGGATCAGCAGTAAGAAGGGTGGCATAGAAATCTGAAGCTATGCGTAAGACATCATCAGTCTCTGTCTGTAAAACCCCATGTGAGTCAATAAGCTGGGATACACTCTCTCTACTATGTCTAGGGCCAAGAGTAGAGAAAAAGTGTTTATTGACTCTACCACCCATCTGAATCATCTATTTGTGCAATACTAGGCACGATATTCAGTATGCAATATCTCAAGTGAGCAAGTATATGCACAACCCAAAGACAACACACTGGCAGACTGTAAAACGCATCTTTCGTTATTTGCAAGGCACAAAGTCTTTTGGCTTGATGTTTCCCGGGGAGGGTGACTTGCAGATGCATGCTTAGAGTGAATCGGATTGGACTGGAGACTATGATACTAGGCAGTCCACTAGTGGTAATTGTTTCTTTTTGGGCAAAGCTTGCATTTCTTGGTTGAGCAAGATGCAATCTACAATGGCTACTTCCTCATGTGAAGCTGAGTACAGGGCAGCTTTCACAGCAAAAGTTGAATGTGTTTGGCTGCATCGTTTATTCGCTGATCTTCGTCTCTTATTGGAGGGTCCTTCTCCAATTCTCATTGATAGTCAGAGTGCTATAGCAATGACAAAGAATCCAGTGTTTCATGCTCGCACGAAGCACATTGAGGTTCATTATCATTATTTCAGAGAGAAGTTGCATGCAGGGGAGATCAGTATGATCTATGTGTCAACACATGACAATGTTGCAGACATCTTCACCAAAGCACTTCGACGTGAGAAGTTTGAGGCATTTCGCAGTGCCCTAAACTTATCTCCTTTTGGTGATTGATCACTATCTTGTACCACACATTGGCACTGCAGGGGGGTGTTAGAATTATTATCATATTCCAGGCAGTGGCCAATGTATTGTAATAAGTAGGTTAGGGGCACTTTTCCCTCATTGAGATTTTCCCTCCTAACCACAATCAAATCCCTAGCTACGGTTAGTGAATAGGATAGGGTTTTGTCACTTAGACAAAACCCCTCACTCTTTCTTTGTACTCACTTCATTCCACTCTACTATTCAGTACACTTATGTTTGCTCACTCTTGCTCATTGCTCTCCTTTTGTTCTCATCTAATTCCACCTTCGGACTGCTCCCTATTATTATAAGCAATATTTCACAGGTGACAATCCCAGCTTGGAAAGTTCCCCCTTTCTGATCCAGCAAACTGGACTCAATAATTCATCTCTAGTATGAGATTGTAGAATATATGGTCTATAATGTCCAAGCACTTTATGACAGGTTCCACACATATTGCACCAAGAACTCACATTTGAGGGGGGATTCTTACATTTATTTTTATTTTCCATGTCAGGATTTAGATGGAATCACTTATTGTTTAGCAAATCAATGGGCAAAAGTATTGATAATCGCTTATCTATACCACAATTAATTTTGACTTTCACATAAAATAAGTTTCAAGGCGAAAAACAATATACCTTTGTACAACTAGAATATATCCAATCATACAATTTTCAAGGAGAAAAACAAGCATAATATTGTGAAATTGAGGCTGTTCGGTTATGTTATCATATATATCCATTAATCTCTATTTCTAACACATCATATAAGCTGTACATACATTCAGCACTTCAAGACTTTATCATGAACTGCACTTTTAACATGACAATTTGTACCTGGTCCACAAGGACATTCATAATGGTAGGCGTTTCAACATGAAGAACTGACTTAACGGTAACTAGATTCCTGTCTGGCATCATGTGTAGAGGCATGTCGTGCCTGTAGACAAGCATAGTTCTCACGTCAAGTAGAAAAACGAAAAAGGGCCGCATGATATCTCCCTTTCTTTGTAGTTATAAGAGTAGAATTCCCCTCTAACCAAACCTTCACTGAAACAGATAACTAAGCAACCCACACTCCCTGGAAACAAAATCATTGAATACATCACAAATTTGATCATAAAACAAAAGGATATACATTGATCAAAAATACACTTGCACACTAGAAACCTTAAGACCCCCACTACGCCCCAGAGAAAATAAAATAAATCAAAAACTTGCAAATATTAGGAATACAACGTAAACACAGATGTGGCATTCACTTCTCAAGAGTCCACTCAAGGATGCAAACCCAACAATTTCATGCAATAACATGTACTAGATGAAATGAGAACCCTAAATACAATAAAGAGAGAGAGAAAAGTAGGTGCACACATATACAATGTTACAAATTCATGAGGGAAGAACAAATAAAGAGAGAGAGAAAAAAGTGTTCATTGATAGTTAAGCATTGATAGCTGAAAGTGTTCATTGATGGCTGAAAAGAAAGGTGTTCTAAGCAGTGATATGGACACCATGTCCCATAAATTGTCCTCTAGCAAGACATGGGACGTTACCGAAAAAGAGGAATCGCATCCCGTGCCTCAAGCCCCTCTAACCCAACCTCATACACGGCCCACAAACGGGAATTGTACGGGGCAAGAACATCTCTGATAATATCTTCTCATCATTTGAATGGGTCCAAGAGAGTCATAAGACCCTTGCCATCCTTCTGCTCGACTTTGAGAAGACCTATGACATGGTGGACTAGAGATCTTGGAGGAAACTCTGCGAAGTGTGGGCTTCTCTGAGCACTAGATCATAAGAGTTTCCTCGCCTTTATCACTCATCCCACAATAGGTTCTCACTCAAGGTGGCAAAAGAGACAAATTTCAAAATTGTAGGTCGGTCCTCTAAAGGATGCCTACTTGCCCCCTATCTTTAACTCTTCATAGTAGAGGCAATTGAGTCAATTCATTCGATCACAGACAAAGATTTCTGAAACGTCTTGCAAATGCGGAGGGTCTTCTTGACTACAAGCTTGCGAATGACACAAATATATTCTTAGAGGCCTCTCAAGAATTACACTGCTTCAAAGCACCTTTGGAGGAGAGTTGTCTTGCAGCAAGCGCTCTCATCAAATAACACAAATCCTATCTGATTTTGGGTCAATGATGTAGGCACACAAAGATGGGAAAATGAGCTTGGTTTCATATGGATAGAGAGAGTCAATACTGCCAGATATCTGGTGTTGCCACTTAGCCCTGGTTCCGCTAGTTAGCACCACTTAGTCCTACTAAAGCTACTCAAGACTAAAGGACATTTAGTCCTAAGTCGTTTGGGCCATATAGTGGCCACCATAGTACTTTCCCATTATCCACTTGCAAGTACACTCCATTGCTTTTTCCCATTATCCACTTGCAAGTACACTCCATTGCTTGTTGTCTACTTCCTTCCATTGCTACAGCTTGCAACGAAGAATGCCATAAGGATGCATTTCACTCTAAATGTAGAGCTTCTTTCTTTGCATAGACCTTAGTCTCCTTCTATGGACTTGGCTTGGGAGATCTTTGACAGTCTCACAGCATGGCAGATTTGGAGATCCAAGTGCACAAAGGCTTAGTTGGGACTTAAAAAACCGATGCCTATCAATCACCCGATGTTGTAGACATCCTCATGGCCACTTGGGGCAAGATTCAAGGCTCCACACATTCCATAATGGCAAGGCCTTCATAAGAGAGTGGAACCAGAGGGCCTTATGGCACTCCCACTCCTTGGATTGGTTAAGAAGCCCAATTTCTTCTCTACATTATTTTGAATAAGGTGTTAACAAGACTTTATCATGTCTCTATGCACTTTGGTCATACTTGATAGAATTCCAAAGGTTCACCTTGGGAAAAACAAGACTATAATCTTCACCACTAACACAGTTCACCTTCTTCATGATTTCATTCACTTGCTAGATAGCCAGTTGAGATTATTATAACCTATGTTTCTTCACAAGACCCAGGTTTACCATGAAACCGGCAACCAAACACACTTCAGCTCCCCAAGGGCTCAGATGGGTTGGCACCCACGTTTTTTATTACGTTTTGGAATATATTTGGAGACTGCGTTACTTCAGCCCTGCAAGGCATTTGTGACTCTAGAATTATACTGATTCATTTACAGAAGGTCACATTCATCTTCATCCCAAAATGGGGTTGCAGAATTTTAATTTCTCAATGGAGGCAAATTACTCTCTTGGGCACCTTTTATAAGATTTTGGCCAAAGCTATCAGGTTGAGCTTCCAGCCCATCCTTCCAGACCACATCAATGTTACGCAGACAAGCTATGTAAAAGCTGAAGCATCATTAATGATATATTTTCATTTTGGAAGGCCTCACATTGGGCTATGCAAAGTGGTCAAAGGCTGTCCATTCTACTCTTGGATTTCGAGAAAGCATATGACAAAGGAGATTGGGGTTTCCTAAAAAGCATTCTTTAATGCTTTGGATTCTTAGATTCCTGGATTAGAGGAGTTTCCTCCTTGTACAAATCAGCCCACAGCCAGGTGTTGATTGGAGGAGAAAGGGGAAAGAGATTTCAGATTTCTAGATCAGGATGCCCCCTTGTGTATTTTATTTGTGGCTGAAGCAATGAGCATATTTGAGATCTCAAGCAAACGTTATTGGGCTGAAAATTCAGGATGAGGAGCTCCTGGATATTGAGCTGGCTTAACTCTGCACCATCTCAATAGACTGCCCATTTGCCTTCGTTTCTAGCCTTGAAAACCTTCTTGAGGCCCTCCTTGCATTGCTCAATCTACATGTGGGTGAGATCCTCATTAATGAACACTATGGTTCCCTTCAAACTGGCCCTTTTACCAAGGATCTCCTGCCAAATTTTTGCATCTCTCACCTTGATGATGAGGGGACTCTCCCTTGTATCATCACTCCAAACTCACACTTTCCTCCTTCAAAACCAGCCTATGATCCACTAACAACACTTCTAGATAAGCTAGGAGCATGATACTGCTGTTTTTTTTTAATGCCACTCCACAAAACCTCAATTCTTTTTTAGCAGCCTTGGATCTATTTTCTTTGGTAGCAGGTGCACACATTAATTGGAATAAATCCAATGGCTTTTGATTAATGACCAGCACACTCCAGATTGGGGGCTGATTTCGGTTTCACTTGGATTCAAAGGGGTGTCTCTGTCCAATATTTGGGCTGCTAAGTTAGTATGGGCATCTCGCCTTTGCAGCAATTCACCTCACTATTAGAGAGTATGAGCCTTGAGAAGGAAACTCTTGTTTTGGAGCTCAGCCAAACTTGAGCTGGCTTCTATGGTGGCGGTGGTCAACCAAGTACTACTGGCCACATCATGGTTTGTTTGCTCTTGTTGGAGTCATTCTAGAGACTGCATCACTCAGCTCAAAAGGCTAGTAAGGAATTTTCTTTGGAGCGGTCTAGATGGTTTATCACACACCAGAGCCAGGGTTGCTTGGGAGACCTTGATCCTACCCAATATCGAAAGAAGGGGTCTTGGTGCCCTGCATCAATCCATTCCCAACCCCAAGGTCCCACTACAAATACTTTATGGGGACGCCTCCATAGAGCCAAAGCCTCCACGAGCCCAAGGAAATGTGACATGGGTTAGGGTCTAGGTACCATCTTGAAGACAAAAAACACTCCTCCACATGACCTACAACCTTGATAGGCTGAAATGCAATATGCATCCGTCGATCTAGACAACTTGCCCCTAGAGTGAACATTAAACACCAAGGCATCCCCATCTGATCCTCGTAGTCCTACAATCTAAAGTGGAATCCTCGATCTTGTAAAGGCTCCTAGCCAAATGTCTTGAAAATGAAACCCGTCGCCCAAAAAAACCCAATCCAAGGATATGGCTGCATCGATCTATTGGATCCTTGCACTTTCTCTGAGGTGACTTACTAACTGGAGTCTATGATCATGTGGAAGGCTTTTGAAGTCCTGCCAAAAACCCACAGAGGAAACATGACCCCTCTCCCAACTAGACCACTGCATATAGTGAGAAGTGCCGAGTGGCTTGCCATAATCATCAACTATATTGTCATTCCATATAATGGGCTGCCTACCGGCCTCTTCTCAAGAGGAAGGGTGATCTCTCTGAAGAGTACTCCTGAAGCTAGCCCAAGCTTTCAAAATAGCAACCATAAGCAATGCCTGGAGAGCAACTCAGCCTTACAAGCTGGAAGCTTGCCAAAGGTCTTTATTGGGAGAACTTTCAAATTTTCACTAATTTGTAAAAATCCTTTTTAAAGTGACTCTGGAAATCCCTCTATAGAAAATATATCTTTCTTTTGGCTTTCTATTCATGGAGGGATTGCAGTAAACCAGTCACGGTCCAGGTTAGTTGTTGCCTTTCTGCTATTCAGCATTGTTTATGAGACTGCAAACAGGATAGGATCATCTGGAATTGCTAGATTATTGAGCACCTTCATGCATTCCCCTCTTTTCATGACCTGGGGCTCGGTAGCTTGGCTCTCTCTTTCAAGGCTCACGTATTTTTCGAGAGACGTGACTCTTCGTGTTCCCTCTCGGTTGACAACATTTGGTTGAGACATGCTTCCGGTTATGTTGCCCTTTTTGTATCAAAGATCCTCATACAAAGATACAAATTCATCAAACCCATAGCCAAACAAGAATCCTAATAACACGTGATCACAAATGCCTTCTTCACACGAGGGAAACCCTCATTGAGTAGACATAGCTGAGCCCGTTCCTAGAGACACCAATCCTAAAGAAGGTTAGACAGAAATTTCTTGATTGAAACGACTGCTGCTGCTCCCCTTCCCTTCTCTCCCTTGCTGCCCTCCCTCTCCCCCCTTCCAGCTCCCCCCTTCTTCAACCTCCCTCCTCCTTCAACCTATCCCCTACTTCTTTTGACTTGCTCTCTCTCCTCTCTCCCTCCTTCCTTCACCCTCTCCCTTCAGGTGTACCCCCGTTTTTTGGGGTCTCCTAGGCATCAGGAAAGTGGACGGAGTTTTTTTTTTTTGTGTTTGAGTCAGCCTTCCCCACCTCGATTGACGAATGGGCTCCCATTCAGTCAATCCGTTACCGCACACACCAGCCGCAAGAATCGTCACATTTTCAAAAGACGAGCTGCAGCAGTTGCAAAAGGACTTGAAGCATGAGGGTTCCACGACTCTCTTCGCACGCATCTTTGGTTCACACCCCTCCAGATCACAGGCTAGAGATTGGATGCTTGCGGCGCTTCCCCGGAGCTCGCCCCCCACCTTAAGGATGTTCGTTTGTTGGGACGAGGTTTCTTTCAGGTGTGCCTAGACTCCCCGGACATCACAAGAGACTTGCTACAGGGTGGGTTTCTATTTCTAGGCTACAAGAGGATTTTTTTGTTTCCCTTTCAACTGGGCTTTGACCCAGTTAAAGAGGACAAGCAGGGAGTTTCTATTTTCATCAGGTTCCCTAGTCTCCCCTCAGTTTATCACCGACTTCTTTCAATTATTGGCGAGAGGTTTGGTGTGGTAGCAGGCCCCCTCTTCCTAGCGAGCCCTCTTCGGCTGGTAAGGCGGTCAGGATGGATGGGGTACCCAAGGTTAGGGTCATTGTCTAGGGTCCTAATATTTCAAATGACCACATCATGCTAGAGCGACCTGATGGGTCTATCTTCCACCAGAGATTTGAGGTTGCAGGTAGGCAAGACTAGTGCAAGATTTGCAGATCCCTGGTCTCCCCTCAGTTTATCACCGGCTTCTTTCAATTATTGGCGAGAGGTTTGGTGTGGTAGCAGGCCCCCTCTTCCTAGCGAGCCCTCTTCGACTGGTAAGGCGGTCAGGATGGATGGGGTACCCAAGGTTAGGGTCATTGTCTAGGGTCCTAATATTTCAAATGACCACATCATGCTAGAGCGACCTGATGGGTCTATCTTCCACCAGAGATTTGAGGTTGCAGGTAGGCAAGACTAGTGCAAGATTTGCAGATCCTCGGGGCACTTCGCCAAAGATTACCCAAAGAAGAAAAAGAGGCCCAAAAAGCAACCAGCTCGTACTAGCTTACGACAAAGCGCACGAGCAAGACCTACCGGCTCCACAGGCACCGCCTCACACACGGGCTCCCCCCATCCTAGGGCTACTCGAGTCCCTCGTGCACCCCGCACGACCTCTGGCCCACGGTGGGATCCGGTCGCGATTAGGCCCTCTACCTCATATCATACCTCCACCGCTTCAGAGGCTACCCCCTTGGAGCCTCGGGAGGCTAATGCCTTGGAGCCTAGTGTTTAGGAGCCTTCTTCCACTCCACCCCAGGATCAAGCTATACCTCTCTCAGCAGCCCAGGTTGTTGCCACCTCGCCCACAGCACTTCTTGATCAAGACCCAGTACAGGTGCCTCCTTCCGTGGATAGAGGGAAGGGGGTCTTACATTCTCTCCCTGCTTCGGTAGTAATCCTTCGGACCCCCTCCCCAAGACTGGCTCAGCGGAACTCCTTTTCCACTCTGGAGGACCTCTCTGACCTCCAAGATGATGATTTTGTACCTTCCACTTTCAAAGAGCCAGTTATCGGCGTCCCTTTTAAGAGATCTTTCTCTCTCTCACCTGTGGACTTTCCTTCCCTTGGACCTCGTGTGTATGGAAGAAGGTCAACTCCGATGGAGGGTTCTTTTTCCACCACCAGGTCAGGTAAGGTATTCCAACCCGCTTCCTCCCGCCGATGAGGATAGCCAGTTGGAATATACAGGGATTGGGCGCCATCCCTCATCGCCGTCGCAGACAGCTAATCAGGAATCAGCTCCATCTAGGTGTTTCAGGTGGTTCCTTAGACATTCTTTTTCTTCAAGAACACAATTTCCATGTCACAAATTGCTCTGAGTCAAGTAAGTTGCTTTTAGGCCAGACCTTTTGGCTTCCTACCTTGGAAACCAGAGGAGGCACATGTATATCAGTTTCAGATTCTATTCTCCCTCTGGTCATTGGACACGGTACCATCACCCCCTCCAAGGCCCAGTGGGTTTTACTTCTAATCGACGGACGTAAGGTTGGTTTCCTCAACCTCTACGCTCTGAACAACAGATGGAACCATGTTCTATTTTGAAAAGAGTTGCTCTCGTGGACTGACATTGTAGATTCGTGGATTATTGGAGGTGACTTCAACATGGTTGAGGCACCATCTGTATTGATAGATTCTATGTGAATGATTGGGTTCTTGATAGAGGAGGGACAATTTGCATTGCACCTGGTGTTTCCACTTCCGACCATTTTCTGGTAGTTTTGTCTATCTCAGAGTCCCATCTGAGAGGATGGTCTCACAGTATCAGGATCCTTGATGCCTTATACACAGATGAGACTCTCACAAAGGCAGTCTTGGAGATCTGGGTTTCTCACATGCAAAGGGGGGTGGCCGGTCCTTCACATGTGGCCACAGCACTTGCCAGTATCAGCAACTTTTATCACTCTATTGCTAGTGCTCGGCGAGATGAGGTACTCAGGCGGGAGATTGGTATCCGCCGGCAATTGGCAGCCTTGCAGAGGGAAGAGTAGAGACAACCATCAGATGCTTGGATACAGAAGCGCCTTGTTGCGGCAAGGGCTCACTTGCAGACATTGCTTGATCAAAGAGCAGAGTATGCCTTCCATGCACGGGAGTCCTTTTGGATACAGATGAGAGGGAGAGTCAATAAACACTTTTCTCTATACTTGGTCCCAGACATAGTAGAGAGTGTCAGGCAGCTTATTGACTCTGGCGGCGTTTTGCCGTCTCATCTGGATACCGTCATGCACTTAGCGACAGCTTTCTATGCCTCCTTTCTGCAGATCCTTACACACAAGCCAAAGATGTGGCTAGAGATGAAATTTGGCAGAGTTTACCAGTGTTGGTCACACCAGAGATGATATGCTCACTTGATGCACACTTTACCAATACAGAGTTTAGGACTGCTCTCTCCACCCTTCATAAGGGCAAGTGGCCTGGTTCCGATGGTCTTACTCCATCTTTTTTTACAGCTTTTTGGGATATGATAGGTGATCATATTACTTCAGCCCTGCAAGGCATTTGGGACTCCGGTGAGATGCCTGACTCACTGACCGAGGGACTCATACACCTTATCTCGAAAGGTGGCAACAGGAATTTTGTATCCCATTAGAGACCCATCACTCTTTTAGGCACTCTATATAAAATCCTTGCCAAGGCCATCAACATCCGATTGCAGCCCCTTCTTCCAGACCTCATCCATGATACTCAGACAGGCTTTGTGCATGGCAGGAGCATATTTGATAATATTTTTTCCTTTTGGGAAGCAACAGAGTGGGCTATGCAAAGCGGGCAGAGGCTGGCAGTTCTACTCTTGGACTTTGAGAAAGCCTATGACAGATTAGATTGGGGTTTTCTTGAGAGGGCACTCTTCTACGATTTGGATTTTCAGATGCATAAATTATAGGGGTGGCCTCCCTTCACAAATCAGCCCACAGCCAAGTTTTGATTGGAGGGGTAAGGGGTGACAGGTTTCAGATTTCCAAATCCATTCGTCAAGGATGCCCTTTAGCCTCCTTCCTCTTTCTTTTTGTGGTAGAAGCTATGAGTATCTTCCTTAGATCTCAGGCTGAGCTTCATGGGCTGAGATTGCCCTTGAGACAGGAGTAGGAGCTTCTTGACTGTGAGTTGGCTGATTGCTATTTTTATTGAGGCCTCTTCGCAATCACTTGATTCTTTCCGGACAGCCTTGGATATCTTTTGCTTAGCTGTAGGGGCACACATTAACTGGCATAAATCCTTTGGCTTTTGGATTAGTGATGAGAACACTCCAAGCTGGGGAGTTGACATTGGCTTTTCCTGGATTCAGAGGGGTGTTCCTGTCACATATTTGGGATGCCAGGTAGGATTGGGCATCTCTCCAACACAGCAGTTTGCCCGAGTACTAGAAAGTATAAGGAAAAAGCTTCTTTTTTGGAGCTCATCCAAACTCGACCTTGCATCTAGAGTTGTAGTAGTGAACTAGGTTCTTTTGGCCACCGCCTAGTTTGTGTGTTCTTGCTGATGCCGGTCTGGGAATTACATCACTCAGCTCATTAGACCAATCAGGAATTTTTATGGAGTGGACTTGATGGCACGGAAGATGTTGTAGCGAGGGTGAACTGGGAGACCATTATTCTCCCTACATGTGAAGGGGGCCTTAATATCATTAACCCGGACTTGCAGTGCAGGGCATTGCTTTGTAAGGTGGTGGTGAGGGGAGTCATGCTTGGGCAGGAACCTTGGTTATATGGAGGTGCACCTATCAGGTGCTTGCAGTGGGACCCAGGAGAGTGGGAGTGGATAGATCATGGGCACCGAGAGAGGGGAATTCCCTTCTTTCGTTTCACGGTTGGTAATGCCAAGAGATTTCAGCTGAACAGTAGGGGTTGGATTCCCTCCAGAGCCCCCCATTGGGACAGCTTCTTCATCACCGCAGATTTGCGTAGAAATTTCTGGAGGAGGCTCTGGAAATCCCTCACAAATAGAAAGATCACTCTTTTCTTTTGGCTTTCTATTCATGGAGGGATTGCAGCAAACCTGTGGAGATCACAATTTGGGGCTGATCCCACTTGCCCTCGCTGTCATTCTACAAAGAAGTCAGTGCGACATTGCCTTTGGGACTGCACTCAGGCGAGGACTGTTTGGAAAGGGGTTGCTCGGATACTCAACATTTTTCATACTTCCCCTTTCTTCATGACTTGGGGCTCGGTCGCATGGTTATCCCTTACTGGGCCCCAGATGTTTTATGAGGGTGAGCCTTCTTCTTGGGCACTCTCGATCCACTGGCAGGTGATAGAGCCCTGCTCTCTTCAGGATGTACCACTTACTCCCTTCAAAGCTTCACATGCTTCAATGGACACCTCTTGGGAGATTTTGGCTAGCATTTCCTCTTGGCACATTTGGAGAGCCAGATGCACAGAGGCCTTGGATGGCACCCAGATACACCCATCACAAGTGTTCACGGGTATTTAGAGTGACAAGGTTCACACTTTGATAGCCATATGGGCTAGCATGAAGGGCCCTTCACGGGCAGCCTCTTCTAGGAGGACTGTATTTCTTCCAGTTTGGAGGGGTTCTCCCTTTTTCTCAAAGGTTTCTATCGGATTCAGATGGCACTATCAGCCCCAATCCTTTCTTTTTGGCTCTTGAGCTTTTCATGCATTGCATGGTGTATCCCGTATGGAGCTTTCTCTAACGGTTTTCAAACACACGCACCTGGATGCACACGCGCGTGTGCATTCAATTGTATACATAGAAAGAGAGATTTGCTAATGTACGTGGAAGGCCAGGTGGGTCTTACGATACTAAGTTAGAACAAGTTCGAGAGAGAGAGAGAGTTTTTTACTTCGTAGGAACAATCCCAAGACGCACACAGTAGGCGTATCCGAAGTCGACCACAAGGATCGAACACACACACACGACATGAACCAGAGCCTCAACCACCAAGACCCACGCGGGTTTTACAAAACTTGATGGAGAAAAAACCCATGGTAGAGGAATTAGGTGTTTTTACCATGCACGTAAAGATCCAATGGAAAGTGAAACTGAAGCTGAAATCTAAACATGCTTTGATAGTGTGTGTGTAGTCCTTCTAGAGATCCTGCCATGTATCAGCCATGAGTGGTCTGATCTACAGTCCTCCACTTATATCTGGTGGAGATTCAATGTAAAAAGATGTATCCACTGTATAATCTGTATATGTAAACACACACACAAGTTTCAACCACTTCTGGTATCGTAGTGAACTTGCACATAACAAAGGTTAGCACCAACTGATAAGTACAATTCCTATTAAAAACAGCTACCCTAAAGAAACCGTGTATTACTTTGACATGCTCAGTCTGAAATTCTTTTATAAAAGCCAGCTAGAAAAAAAGATTTGGTAGATATGCTATTAAAGAAAAGCATCTGGAATGCGGAAGTGGAAGAATATAGCATTAATTCCTGATCTTAGCATAACAAATTCAAACAAAGTTCATAGGGACTTCAATTGGCAAGAAAAAATGAGATCCCTCCTCACATCAGCAGTACATGAATCACCGGTACACCCAAACAGAATGCGAAGCCACATAAGTGTTGCTTTGAGATGTCATTGATTGTAAAGGACACTTCCATCAAGAAGTCAAGAGCTTACAAAGGCATGGCGTGGTCGCAAATGATAATCTGCAAATGATGATAGCCACAAGACTTTGCACAGTCACGCAGGACAAGCATGTCTTTGTGATTTGTCACAATGAATGCATTCAACAATTTCCCAACGGCAGCTTCAACGGCTAGCGCCCAACTGTCATCCGCAATTAAGGCCTGCAAGAGATTATACACGGCAGCTCAAGACAGCTCAACACTCAAATCAGATCTATAAGCTGGTCCCCAACTGGTATCCCTGATGAGGAATGACTGTGAAATACAAACCCCTAACTAGTCAAAATAAGCTGCTCTAATTTTTGTCTTCACTTGGATCCAGGCCATCTCCAGTTCCTTCAAAAGAAACTGTCATTACCTTTTTGGATCCCACAATTTATTGCATTCAATGGTCCCATTTTTTTAATTTCCACAAAATGCATTTCCACAAGGAGCCATTAAGGTTGAGAGAAGCACAACTGATACAGCAGAAATGCCTAGTAGAAGTTGAAAATTTTTCATAAAAGGGGAAGAAGGTGGACTTCATCCACTGGCCATTTAGTTGGATGCATACCCATAAAACAATTACACAGCAATGAAAGATTATCTTCACAGAAGTAACATCTTCTGCTGATCAAGAAATCTCAGAGTCAAGAAATGACTGAAGTGATCAGCTAAGAAGCATGTTTAAACCAATATGCAGCACTACCGCAGTAATACTGCCTAGTTACACAGTTTTGCTTGTGATTGGTGGCCTTACGCAGGCTCATTTGATATCTAGGTAAATGCAGCTCCAAGGCTATTTTTATTGAAAGCTCTAAAGCTCAATCAGGCATGCAATCTCTCCCATGAACAACCATCAACTGGAGACCGCAGATCGTCAAAGTAGAATTGGTGGCCCAGAGCCACAGCCAAGCACAGGTGAGAGAAAAAGAGGACCATCATGCTTGCTACAAATGGTGTAAGAAGTTGTCTAGGCAAGCATGCAGCCATGCAAATGGTTTTCTAAAGCTTCAGAAGAAGGGACCTCAAACCCATAACTAATCCCTTTGAGGACGCTCTAGGAGCGGGAACATTCCTGGAACGTTACCAGGGAATGGGAATGTTCCGGGAACATTACCATCATTCCAGGAATGTCGAATGCAAGAATGGGAACGTTTCAGAAAGGGGGGACGGGACTGGGAACGCCACGTCATATGACATGTCATCAAATCACATGTAAATATACCAAAATATGAAAAGAAAGCTTTAGCAGCACTAAACTTTCCATTTCAGATTTAAACTTTTGAAACCACACAAAAGTCCATAGAAAACTGAGATGTTCATTCATGAAGATGCTTGCAATGTGCATAAGGCATTATGCCACAGAAGTGCTGAGAGAAGGGGGGGGTGAGAGAAGGGGGAGATAAATTAGAAGAGGGGGAGAGTGGAGACAAGGAGCTGAAAGAAGAGGGAGAGTGGAGAGAAGGGGGGGCTAAGAGAAGGGGAAAGAGTGGAGAGGGTTCAGAAATGGGGGATAGAGTGGAGAGAAGGGGCAGAGAGTGGAAAGGGCTAAGAGAAGGGGGCTGAGAGAAGGGGGAGAGAGTGGGGAGAAGGGGCTGAGAGAAGAGGAAGCTGAGAACTTAGAAGAGGGCTGAGCGGGTAGGAGAGGGCTGAGAGGGTAGTGCAGGAGCTGGAGGGTAGTGCATAAGCTGAGTGTGCAGGAACAGAAATGTTTACCAGGCCCATGCAGTGCCACATACTGGAAAGCCGGGGTTCCAGGTTTTCTGGACGTTCCAGACGCATTCGGGTTCCCCCTTCCTTCGTGAAATGTCATTCCAGAAGGGGAATGCCATTCCTTGGTAGCTATGCCTCTCTCTCCGCCAAGCATAAACAACATGAACAACTGTCCTAGGAGCGAATAGGACTGCACGGTTTTAGGGTGAACTGTCGGCCTTACCCCTTCCTGAATAATTGGTTTCAAGGAGCTCAGAAATGAAAAGTGACCACACTATTGCAGCGTGGCATATTTGGTGTGATTGCGGGGCACACATACGAGGCTCACATAAGCTTAGGTGAGCAATGCAGGTCAAGAGTTTTGGAGGTGCCAAGGAGGTAGAAGAACAACCTTTTGAGTGTACAAGTGTCCACGTCTAGTCACTACTCAGCTGATAGAGTGCGGTACATTAAATATCTCTTCTGTCTTAATTGTGTTCGCACTAAACGGGAAACTATCTTGCTAGTTCCACATCTCTCGCTTGTACTGTGTACATTATCTCTGTACTTTCGCACATCTACATAGTACACATTAAGGAAAATGAAGTTTGGATTTGAAGTTACCGCTGTGTGATTCCTCGACTCCATATACTCTTGGGTAAGCTTCCACTGCATGGGAGAGGAGAGTTGGCCTAAGCAACAACCTCTCTCTCTACTCTATCTTTTCTAACATGGTATCAGAGCCATCAGGTGATTCACAAGTGGTGGGAGCTCGAAGGCAAGAACCTTGGGAAAGGAGACCCTGGTTCAGCTCATGGAAATCAACTTCTATGTCCAAAGATTGGGACTTCTGTACCTATCCTCATCGGCGAGCCTACTGACATCCACAATCCCTGAAGGAAGGAGTCTCTCCAGACATCGAGATGATCCCGATTTAGGAAGAAGAAGAAACCGTGTACGATTCAGGCGAACTCCCCTAAGCCATTCATTTCCGCTTCATGGATCTCCGGTATCTGATTCCACATTTTAGGGAATTGGGTAAATTGGATGGGTCCAATTATCGTTTGTGGAAGATGAAGGTTCGTAATCATCTCCAACCACTGGGATTACAGCTGCAGTTGTGGTACCGGCTGATCATGTATAATTGAGAGATTGGGTACACAGGATGCAGAGGCCCTGGCCAACAATATTGGCACCACTACAGATTCGGTGTTTCCTCACATTCAGCTTGCGACCACTTCATTTTCTGCATGGACCATCTGTCAGGACACGTGTGAGATAATAAATGATGCGAGGATTCTGGACATCAAGATAGAGTTGTACAACTTGTAGATGGATGAGGGGGATTCGGTTCAAGAACATGCCACCAAAATGAAGGTGATTAGAGTCAAGCTCTCTGTTGTTGGTCAAGAAACAGACACAGCTCGGATGGCAAGGACCTTGCTTGGGATAGGTCTAAGGAGTTACAAAGGGTTCATCACAACTATGATAGCTGTGCGACAGCACACACCGGTGATTTTTGCCTCTGCTCTTGCAGGACGAAGCTCGAGAAAAGAAGTAAGGCGGAACTGATGACAAAGGTTTGTATGCCAAGGGCAAAGGCAAAGGCAAAGGCAAGGGTAAGCCTGGTGACCGCAAACCCCAAAACAACAAAAAGAAGAGTCACATATCTGAGAATGACGGGGCTGCTTCTGATGGTGAGAATAAGAAAAAAAGAACGCCATGAAGTGCTCTAAGGCCTTGAAACAGTAGTCTCAATGAGATATCCTGTGGGAGTTGAAGGAGACATAGCATGAAGAAGAAGGCGACCAATCAGGATTCAGATGAGTCAACTCCAAAAGCTAATGTGGTAAAGGCAAAACTAATGTTGGTGACATCTCCATGTGTCACTGAGGTAAAGTATGCAAACCTTGGCATTTTACCAAGTATGTCTGACATTGAGAGGTGGTCTAGAGAGGAGCCTATAACCTTTGTGAAAGTGAAGGACAGCAATGCGTGCTTGGGTTGATCTGGGTACTTGGCTGGTATCACTAACATGAGGAATGCGTGCTTGGGTTGATCTGGGTGCTTGGCTGGTATCACTAACATGAGGAAAGAGTCCTTGGAAGGACCTAAGAACTCATGATCAGATGGGAGCTATGATACTGAAGGGGGCATTCCAAGATTACACATGATAGCCTGCATGGTTTGCTTTTAGAGCAAGCAGACAAGCAGGTGGATCATCTAGTATGTGCATTCATTGTTTAGTCATTTGAACCTTAATAGCATGCTTTGGGCAGATTCTGTGCTTTACATTTCTCAGGTGTTGAGAGATTGGAAGGTGTATGCCTTTGTGGGAGTCGGAGGGGGAAGACTTTATGCTTCTCCGAAGCTCAGCTACCAGGTGCTGGAAGGTGGACATGGTGGACCTGTTGAAGCCTCAGTGGTGAAGACAGGGACATCTACAGGAGGAAAAAATATGCTGAAGCCAGAAGAGTACTTGCTTGAGAGGTAATTGGGAGCTCATGCTCAGGCCGTGTGTGCCAGGATGGTTCTCTTGTGTAGGACTAGATCTGGAGGAACACAAGCCGCTGGTTGAAAGACCTAAGGATGACGACGACTCCAAGTTGTTCTAGAGGGCTTCTCCATGGGAGCTGATGGACCATTCGCATCAACGTGTAGGGATTGGCTCACAATGTGTCAGTGAGAGGGGGTGTTGGGATGGTCACCTCCCCATCTGTGAGCCCACAAATGACAAGTGCATGGGGGAGGTGGACCAGAAAGAGTTAGGATCCATATGGGCTGTAAGAAAGCCTGCCACATGGGCAGGAAAAGAAGGCTGCCACATCGGCAGCATATAGGCTGCCATGGGCAGCATTTACACAAAGAATAAGGAGAAAACAGGGCAGCCGAATGGGCAGAACATTGGTTGCCATGTGGGCACCACACAAACTGTATAACTGGCGGCTTGTAGAGACTCATGGTGGACAGATTACGTACGGATCAGAAGCAGGGCCATCAGAGGATGCACAGAGCATCTGGCACAGTTGTATGGGCCTGGAAAGATCCTGGAACAGGTCGCCTACAGCGTGGGAACCAGCAGGAACGGTAGGTGCAGGTGGCACCTATGTATGGAACTGTACGGGTGCCTGGAGAGGTCTGGAACAGAAGCAAAAGGTGCTGGAACAGTAGCGCAGCAGTCTGGGACAGGTTGCACAGGCGTACAGACCCTCGAAAGGGATGAACCAGGTGCAAATAGACTGCAGCAGGTCCAGCAGACAGGTGGGGTGCTAGGAGCAGGCATGAGACTGCTAGACATGGAGTCAAGACCAGGTATGGACCTAGAAACGACCTGGGACAGGGCAGAAGAGGCCTAGGCCAGTGGCAGGTGCCACGTGGCCAGGCGGGTCAGCAAAAGGCTGACAGACCCAGTCGGTTTTCACAAACTGGGGGGTCAGCTGTCAGGGCTGATACAGATAGCTCTTTTGGGGCTCCTTTGGGGAAAAGCAAGCCCATTCAGGGCTTATACAATCCAATTGATGAGCAACTTTAGTAGCAGTCCAGCCTGCTTCAAGGTACCATTCGGGAAGATATTGGTGCAGCAAGGGAAGTGGTTGACTGCAGGAAACAGAGAGCTCAAGGGCCTTCACCATTGGCCACCCTCACAGCGGCAAGGAAGACATCATCACAGAGGAGACTTGTGCCTCAGTTTGGGCTGCCCTCAAAGCAGCAGGGAGTTCACGGATCCACAGCAAGCACTGCCTCATGAGACGCTGTCCAGGAGGATCAGTCGGAAGATGTGATTGTGGGACACAGATATGAGGCCCACACAAGCTCTAGGTGAGCAACGCAGGTCGAGTGTTTTGGAGGTGCCAAGGAGTAGGAGAACAGCCTTTTGAAAGTGCAGGGGTCCACATCTAGTCAGCACTGAGCTGATAGTGTGTGGCACACTGAATATCTCTTTTGTATATGATGGTGTCCACATTGGACGGAAATCTATTTTGATGGTTCCACATCTCTCTCTTGTGCATAGTCTATTTACTTTCTGCACATCTGCATAGTACACATTAAGGAAAGTGAAGTTTTGATTCGAAGTTACCATTGTGTGATTCCTAGGCTCCATAGACTCTTGGGTTAGCTTCCGCTGCGTGGGAGAGGAGAGTTGGCCTAAGCAAGAAACCTCTCTCTCTGATCTATCCTTTCTAACATTACCTAGAACTGATTTGGGAATGAGTAGTGGGGATCATCCTAAAATGGATGGTTGGACGGAAAGAGACAACCAAACTGTAGTGGATATGTTGAGAGCATGTGTACCATTGAGACACTATACATAGAACAGGTGGTTGCCATTGTTGCATTTTGCCTACAATAATAGAAAAAATTTCTCTGAGAAACGAGTCCTTTGAGTTGAGCTATGGCTTGAGACCAGCAAATCCAACTACGGTTGGAATACCTCAGAGAGTGCCTAGTGCAGCAAACTTTGTTGTTTAGATGCGGGAGATGCTAGCGCTTGCAAGAGCCAATATTTGCCAAGCTGTGGATAGAGCTAAGAAGTATGCGGATGAAAACAGATCTTTCAAAGAGTTTAAGAAAGGAAAAAAGTTTTTCTCACAATTCCTTCACACTCCAAGTCTTTGACTACAAGAGAGTGTGCGAAGTTATCATGCCAATATTGTGGACCGTGGTTAATTTTAAAACAAATAGGCCAGGTCACCTAAAGGTTGGAATTACCATAAGGTTGTAAGGTGCTCCATGTGTTTCATGTTTCTCATCTAAAACAATTTTTCAACCCAGGTGACTCACTATTGTTTCTTCAAGAGATAGAGGATAATGCAAGGCGCATACTAGTAAGAATCTTGGACCAGGGAACGATGCACGTCCGCAATCGGACAATACCCACGGTGGACACTAATTTGATCATCGTGGAAGCTATGGCTGTCACATCCTGAGACGTCCAATGGCCAACACTAGGACTCGATCTTATGGACAAGAGTCAACAATCGAGATCCACACAAAACTCTTCCCGACAAAGGCTTAGTAAGCCTACATCTTACATTGGCAAGACCTATTATCAACAGATACCACCTCCTCCCAGGAAACCAGTGCAAGATTGGATGGAGATCACATATCTTGAACAGTGACAATCAAGAAGCTAATGTGGGGTTGCTTTTGTTCCCTCTTATTTCAGCTATTGTCATTCATATGTCAAAAACTTCCACTATCTAGACATTATACAACATGAGTTCTCACAAGAAGACTATACATATGGTATACATCAAAGGATCACGCACATTACCACAATATCATACATCCACTAGCATGACAAAGCACTAAGAATAGAGCTGCCTATAGCGCAAGCTTGAGAAAGAAAGAAAGAAAGAAAGAAAGCTTATTAAAGTCTTCGGACGACCAATGGGTCTCTGAGACTATGAAAATCTTGATACAACGAGCTGTGGTAGTGGAGCTACTAAACGAGCGTCCATACCAATGCAAAATGCGAAATGCAAAAATGCAGAATGGCAGTACTAAGTCCTAAGTACAACATAGTCATGTCGATGGTCGACTATATATCAATCTCAGCATCATCATCATCCCCAGCAACAGCAAGATATCAGGATGGATGAGGCAGTGGAGGCATGAAGTCGGCAATAGAGTGTTGTCGGCCACTCAGAGGTGCGGTCCTGGCACATCTCCTGATCGTAGCTCTGCGTCTAACCAGGGCTACTGTGACCCCCGTCGATCGGGCTCCGCGACTCTAAACAAGGAGGCGATGTCTCCAAGTGTGATCTGTGTGTCGACCCTCTGTCTGAGCTGTCGGGTCACGGGCTCTGGGTCACAGTCATGTCGAGGCCTCGTCTCGTTGGGGTCCATGTGATCTAGCTGAAAGAACTCCGTGATAGAGCTCTAAGAGGGATCAACCGAGGAAGAAGTCTGCTCTTGTCTCCGTGCTCGGAGTATCCTCTCGCGGTGTCTAAGTGCCTCATGAATGAAACTTGCTAAACACCACTGGTCTGGGTGGGCTAAAATCCCATAACTATCTTTGAAGAGGCAGTGGAAACATCCTCGGATCTCATAGTACACAGGACACCTGAAAATGAAATGCTCCTCGATCTCAACCTCCTGTATGTCACATAGTGTGCATATGCGCCCCTCCCTGAGTAGTCGCTCTACTCTGCCGCTCTCGATGCGAAGTCTGTGTGAAGAGACCCGGAACTGCCCAAGAGAGATCCTCATCGAGTGGGGTAGGTGAATCTGTGTGTATCCTAGTGGGTCAATGAAACCCTCTGCTGTGATATGTAAGAACTGATCACTGTAGAAGCTAAGCTTCACTGGGAGTTCACTCGGTTCCAACCAGGTCTGAAAAGTGTGTAGCTGTAGTAGATCCTCACGGATAACCTGGTTGACCTCGTGTGATAAGAGGGGAGAGAACAGAGCATCCATGCTATACTGGAAGGAAGGTAGTCTATCCAAGGGGAGCCCCAATCACTTGAACCATCTCTCTGTACGTGCATACCAGCACCTCTGATCTCCTCCTGCTGCAAGTGCCATAGAAGAGTATAGAGCTATCCATGGTAGCCTGCTACGTCCCGAGGTATAATCCCCATATTCCCTAACTCGATACAGATATGTGATGACCTGAAATGCAACATCTAGCTGTAAAGGGGGTGACCCAAAAATCAGCCTAAATGATCTAGTGAGGAACGGATGACTTACCACAAATCATCCGTGATAGCATGAGAACCTGTAGCCGCTCCACACGGGCCCACTTTGTATCCGACAAGTCTGGCCCCCAACAAGGACTGCCATACATCCCCATTGGGCGAGCCAAGGAGTCAAAAAGCAACCCCTTGGTGCGTGGATCTTGAAAGTGTGAGCGGAAGCACTGCCTCTCTAGCCTGGCCAATGAGGCATACCCTCTACTCAAGCGTGCCTGCATGGCGGGTCTCATAGTGAAGCTTGGTCCGGAGAAGATAACCCCAAGATAAGTATATGATGAAACTATCTCAACAGATGACCCCGCAAATGTGAACTGCTCCTGATGCATGTCATGACCTTGGTTTTACCCAGGTTGACCTTCAAATCATGAGACTCACAAAAGGACTGTAATGAATTGGTGTCTCTGAAGCTCCTCTGCTGAGGAAGACAAGAGAGCCACATCATCTGCATAGAGCAAAATCTGGATCAGCGTGCCCGCAAGAGAGCAACCTACACCCCCCTGTGTCTACATCACTATCTCAAGCTCGTCAATGTAGAGGCCAAACAAGGTAGGCGACAAAGGACACCCTTGTTTGACCCCGATGGTACTCATGATCTCGTCTGTCCATCCGGATCCTACCCGAACTCTGCCAGAAACTCTCTCGTAAAGTGCCATGATAGCCCAAATGATCTCCTGGTCATAACCCAAGTCCTGTAGGCGCCGTATGAGGCCGGCTCTCGGGACCGTGTCAAATGCCTTGCGAAAATCCACAAACCAACAATAAACCCTCTGCTTCCGTGACCTCGCCTCCTCGATGATACATCTGAGGGTCAGAATGTGGTCCATGGTTCCATGATCATGCCGGAATCCGGCCTGTCCTGCTACTCTGAGTCCTCGACACTCTGCAAGTCTGCTAACCTCGGAGTTAAGTACTGATAAATAAATCTTGGACATGCCATGTCTAATCATAATGGTCCTGTAGTTCTCCGGGCTCATGGGATCCCCTGCTTTGTGGATGGGTGAGATAGTGTTAATGGTCCAAGTGTGTGGAAATCCCAAACAAACCGCTTCATTAAAAAGCTTTGCTAAGATCGGGGCTAGGAGGTTAATCCCATATGCAATGAACTCAGTGCATAGTCCCTCATGATCCTTCGCTCGCCCATTATAAAGTTTCATTACAGCATCCTTTATCCCTCCTCTAGTGAAGAGGGTGCAGGATGTGGGATGAGGCATGTGTGAGAGACTAGGGACTCGCTGATTTGGGATGTCATAAAGTGTGCATGCATAATTAAACCAGATCTGGGTGTCACTGAGTGGCGGAGGGGACCGTCCTTCAAGAAATCTCCACCAGAAGTCCTTCGAGTTCTAAACAAAATGTTCAGTAGCTCCTCCTCGTTTCGAAGAACGAAGTCTAGTTTCTTCCTCCGTACCAGTCTACGGTATTCACATAGCGTATCTGGTGCGCTCAAAAGACTGTTTTTGGTTTCGAATCTGAGTTGACGACGTAAGGCCTTACACTCATCATCGTACCAACTATTACAGGGTACGGTTCCAAGAGGTGGTGGGCGCGTGGAGCAAGTGGTGTGGGGAAAAGCGTGAATGGCAGCCTCATGTAGTGAGCAGGTGACAAGGGCAGCACGATCCTCTAAAAGGGGTATGAAGTCAATATAAGCGATAAGTATGTACAGACGGCCAGAGTAAGAAGGTGAGTGATCCCGATCAACGCGTATATTGTGGTAGGTGGAGTAAGCACTGAGTGGGGTGGAAGGTGCTGTGCAAAGGGAGGTGGAGATGCGAAAGAAAAGGTATGTATGATCAGCCCCTGGGGGGGAGAGGTGCTACAGTGAAGTCAGTAATGCGAGATGTGAAGACAGGGGATCCCATGATGTAATCAACAACACTGGAGCCCCCCCCATGTGGAAAGCATGTGAAACCACCTGAAGCGGGCCATCTGTCAAGACCATTATAGATAATGAGATCATGTATCCTGCCTAGGTCTAATAGGGCCTGCCCATAGGATGAGAATGGACCTCGCCTGTCAGCCGAAACCCGTAGCATACCTGCCTCCTCAAGGTCAACATCTGTCAGTAGAGTGGAATCATCTCTGAAATCAAGAAGTGGTACCTAACGGGCCCTTGTCCTTGCGTTGAAGTCCCCTACTAGAAGGACTTCTCCGCGGCTAGAAAAGTCAACGATGGATTGATAAAGAGCAGCAAATGGGGATGTCTCATCATCACCTCGAATAACTCTGGCAAAGTGGGAGGTCTCCGAGGGGAAGTGGCAAATTGCGACAAACAGATCCAACTTATCCATGTGTCGTATCCGGATCCAAAGAAATCGGGAATGTGTATCTCTCTGCTCTACTGAAATGATCCCCCGAAGTGTGGATCTGAAAAGGACTGCAACTCCACTTAAACCTCAAACTCCTCATGTACCCCTCGTCTCATCTCTGTAGGCAGACTCCCATGTATATCCACTGACTATTGGAAGAGGACACTCTAGACTCTGATGTATCTCTGTATAGAAGACTATGTCGTGGCCTGTATAGGATTCCGAGAAGTTCCCTGGTTCTGACCATAAGATACCATTACAGTTCCAAATGGTGCAAGACAGGGTCTCGAATATCTGAGTCTCATAGACCCCGCTTCCCTATGTAGGGGAGGGGGCACGTGTCCTACGGGGGCCTGTAAGAAGTCGTCCCTCTCGTACCACTGCCCACTTCCCCTCCTTCCGAGCCTAATCCCACTGCTGCAGCAAAAGCGCCTCTCCTCAACCTGTAGAGATGTGAGGTCCTCATCCATAGAGATCGCTGGCTAATCTCGAAGGACTGACATGCGTAGTAGAGCTGAAAGTCAAGCTTGAGTGTCATGAAATCATATGATCAGGCATTGCTCTCAGTTGGGATCTCTCCCCACCCACCATGCCCTCTCTACCATGTGCTCAGCCACACCTAGGGTAGCAGTCACGAACGCAGTCGCATCTACCATCGGTGTAGCCTCAGTGCGTGGGATCCCGCGTACTCTGATGTTGAGAGCCTTATTGGCTCTCTGCTGCTGCTCCATGAGGGTAGCCGAAACGGTGACCCTTGTGGGTTCCCCTTTGGCCACATCAACCCATCTGCAAGTCTCCTCAATAGTAGATTGCATGCTCGCAATCTGTGCCTCAACCACCGGGGTATTCCCTGGGGCAGTGTGTATGGCTGTGACCTCCTATCGAAGCTGCATGATATCCTGTCTGAGTCCCTGAATAAGACCTGCCTGCTCCCAAATGGCCCTAGCCTGCTCCTGTATAATGCGGCTCTGCTCCTGGTTAAAGCGGACCTGCTCTCGTGCGAAGCGAACCAGCTCCATCTCACGCTCACGGAAACTATGTATCTCCGTGAGTAGGGTCTCACGGGCCTCTGTTGTATCAATCCACCCATGTCCATGCTGAAATTGTGGTGACTGTGGCATGAAAGAGTGGAACTGAGTCCGAAAACTGGACGGTGGCTGAGTGAGGAACGAAGATGACAGTGGAATGGATGAGGCAGTCCCAACAAGGTGTGGGAGGGTGGGCTGACTGAGAGGGAGAGGGGAGAGTGAAGCGTAATGCGGCACAGTATATGACACCTCCGAAGTAGGGGTCATAAGCTGTGCGAGAGCTGTAACAGGAGAAGAGGGAAAGGGAACAACAACCGGTGCCATGGGCATGAGTATGTCCCTGATCGTAGATGTAGATGGAGCTGAGACTGGAACTAGAGCTAGGCCTGAAGCGGGGACTGAAGTCAAAGTAGAGACAGAGATAGAGGGAGCTGAGGTTGGAGCTGAAAACGAAACTGACACTGTAGCAGGAGTTGAGGTTGAGGTTGAGGTAGAGATAGAGGCTGAAGAAGCTGAGGCGGGTCCTACCTTTGCCTTCTTGCTGTCTACCCCGAGTCCAGTTCGGTTGTAACGTGTGTTCACATCCTCCAAATTCAATTGTGTCGTTTGCTTTTTTTTTTTTTTTGTTATTTTCGTCTTTCTTGGCTTTGTCCCCCATTTCTCTTGGGGTGCGGGTGCAGATCTTAGTGTTAGCGTTCAGCTGGGAGCGGGAGCACCGGTTCCCCTCCCATAATGGGAGGCATGTCTAGTGCGAGATGGTGGAGAGGTAGGGCGGAAGCCTCAAGTGGAGAGGCAGCCAAGAGGTGGAGAAGGAGGAGAGGCTAAGAGGCTAAGATGGCGAGGATTTTATAAAAATAAATAATAAAAATAAAGGTGGTTGTGGTTTCCTCTCTTTTTTTTTTCTTTTTTTTTTTCATTCTTGGGTGGAAGGTGGTGAGGGGAGCAAAGAAGGGGGGGGGGGGGGGGGGGGGGCGGTGGATGAGCGGAAAAGGAGGGAGAGAGGTGGCTGAGTGAGGGGGTAGCGGGGAGCGAAAGGTGGCTGAGGGGAGCGAGGGGTGGTTGAGGGGTTAGCGGGGAGCGAGGGGCTGAGAGCTGCGAGGGAGAGCTGAGCGGGAGAGCGTGAGCATAGAGGCAGCGAGGGAGCGTGAGCGTGAGCGAGGGGGCTGAGCGTGAGCATGAGTGAGGGAGCGAGAGCATGAGCAAGGGGCTGAGCGAGGGAGCGGGGAGCGGGAGCGGGGAGCAGCGGGGGGCTGAGCGAGGGAGTGCTGAGCGTGAGCAGCAGGGGGCTGAGCGAGGGAGCGGAGAACGAGAGGGAGCGGGGGGTAGCGGGGGGGCTGAGCGAGGGAGCGCTGAGCTTTCATTCGGAAACAAAGCAACCTATATCAAATGTTCCATACAAGAAACACTAGCTACAGCACTTCTCAGGTCAGGATTCTCATCTTTTTTTGGGCAGCTCCTCCACTACATTCTAGTGTCAAGGTCCAATTTTAAAGACGACATCAATTTATGCATATGCCATCTAGCATTATTTTTCAGGGATTCAGAACTGCATGGTCTTTCAGATAAAGAGGGTGTCATATGACTCTGATCATTATGCTTCCTATATATTCGGGGCTTAGTTGTAACATTATTTTGCAGGCATTCAGAACTGCATAGAGAGGGGAATCTGATCCCTACATTTTTGGGGCCTAGTGCTGCTGCAAAGAAAAGGAGACATTACCACATGTGCACCAACTGGACCTAAAGGAGGCCTCGTAAATTTCTGATATTGCCGTTCTATAGCCTGCAGAAGTCGGAGAACATTATCTCCTCCAAATGCTGTGACCTTCAAACATACATTTGGTATAACTGTTAGACAATAGCTTGTGGAAGGAATCCATACTGAATGTTCAATCAACACAAATTCAATCACAAGTCTATGACGTGCATGCTACACAAAACTTGGAGGCAGCTAAACAACAGAAAGTCCTTATAATGTGCTACAAATCCTCTGAATGAAAATCAATGTTAAACAGGAATGCAGTACATAGCATTCTGTGCTCTTCTGTCATGACTGCCCCTAAGTTAATTCAAAGTTTTCCTTGCCTTATTGTTCTGCTGACTTTGAAGCCTTCGCACTTGGGCCTGCAAGTCCCTATGTTCTCTTCTTTTCTCTTCTATCTGTATAAATGGTGAGCAGTCGTAAGAAAACCAAGAGCACAATTCCCTCTTTTTGCCCTCACTCAGGAAAACCGGTATATCAACCAGCTTTGGGGCCAATACCTTTTCCCAAAATAGTACTCAAGAAATAAAATATGCAGACAATATCTAGTTATGACTAAATTGTGAAGTCTCTCCATATCGGACTCTTTATGATTGTGGAGTACCCAAATCAATTATCTCATATTTAAGACAAAAAACCTACTTTATTATAAAATTATAGACACTTCGGAGCAAATTGTTACATTCAAGTACATATATAGAACATGTATAATAAAGACAGAGCAAAGTTTGTCCTCGAATAATAATAATCACACAAGAGGAAGGCATATTAGACATAATTTGCCAATGATTCTTGGTAAGTCGTATATATAAAACAGTTGCACAAGGTGATTACATTCCCCGGCAGTCTATAGTGAATGGACAGACGGATAAGAATCCATTAGCTTTGAAAGGAATCAAAGCACATAACTTAGCCTATGCAGCATTGGTGCACCAATGCACTGTAGTGTACTCTCCCTGAGAGCTTTAAAACAAATGAGCTGCCCTGCATCATCCTAGATACTAGCCAAAGTCAAGAGTACGTCATGTTGTTTAGCACAATAGATACAACAGGTGCTGGCTAATATAGAATGTAATTCCAAGATCATTGGACAAGCCAATTTATTACTTAAGAGCACAGCATCACATTCACGTCAACATTACCTTGTTTCCCACCTTTGATCAATCTGTCACAAAGATTGTAGATCAATTCACTCTATGATCAGAAAACAGAAAAATTTTAGCTGTGCCAGAATAAGCTGACCATTTTAGCAAGACACACAATGCTAACGTTTGACAACTTGCAAGCCCGCACACATCCCAACTCAAACCTAGAACTGCAAAATGCTGGGTTTATCTAGTCACCTCCGACCTGTGAGCCCCCAAAAAGGACAGCATAAGGGAGATGTACCAACAGCACATAGGAGATGCCATGTGGGCAGAGAGTGAGACTACAAGGGGGAAAATCTGAAGGCATGGCTGTTACATGGGTAGCATGCAAGCTGCTATGTGTGCAGCATGGACAGCAGGAAGATCGGTCAGAAGACTGCAACTGGAGCAGCACCAGCCTGGAGCGGAAGAGACTCTGCAAGGACAGCAAAGCAAAGCTGTCAGGGCCATGGCAGAGCGCAGCAGACACAGCTTGCAGACCTGCGCAACAAACAGGAGCTTTCTGAAGAGGACAGTCCAGTCAGGCAGCAAACATGGAGCAGACAGGTGCAGGCACACAGCTGCCACATGGCAGCCAGTCGCAGGGAAAAAAGACAAAAGAGTGTCTGCACACTGGTCGCCCAGTTTGTGAACTGGTCGGACATAAAAGGGCCCCTAGCCCTGGGGCCAAACCATTCTACCAAGCCTCTATTCCGGGCTGGCCGCTGTCTACAGGGCAGCTGAGAGGCTAAGGATCATTCAGTAGCTGTGCAGTACAGCCTGCAGATCACCTACAAGGTGAAGACAGTACCCTGCACTTAGGGTCTACAGGTTCTCAGGTTGGGTGCAGTTCCAGAGCAGCAAACAGAGCTGAGCACTCATCTACAGGTCTTCATCAAGAAGTGCAGCAGCAAGGAGTCTCCATGGGGCACCACTACGCAGCCCACTGAAGCTCTAGGAAAGCACGCAGGTTGAGAGTGTTTTGAAGGTGCCACAAGGAGATAGGAGAACAGTCTGGAGTCACAGGGATCCATATCTAGGCAGCGCCCTGCTGCCACGAAATGCCACATTGTGTACACAGAGAGAGAAGGTTCAATACCAAAAACAAAAGAAACACTAACGCTCACAAAGGAAGCAGAGACAAACCAATGCACATGCAAGAAAACAAATGAACCACCAACGTAAACACAAGGAAACAATCATTATCATTGTTTTTTAATTAGTTACTTGTTTAATTTATTTTAATCTAATAATAATATTATTATAGAATGGGGACAAACCAAAACTTAACATGTACCTAAGAGTAGATGACCTCCAAAAATAGAACCAACCTAAGAACTAAAAGAAAATGGGCTCTGAAGGTCCTCACTTTGGATCTTGATTCTATGTTCAAGGACTTAAAGGAGCTCGAGTTCTCTAGCATGACGCTCAACAGTTAGCGTGTGATTGCTTTAGCTATTCATAGCTTTGGAATGCCGAACCCTTAAACTGGAACAGAACTCCAAGAAGATGGGAATGGAAACAAAAATGCCAAACACCACCAATGGTGGAGGAATTGAGGGTGAAGGAGTCTGGATAACATATATAAAATAATGATGATGGATTGCCAAATGGCACACAAAAACAAGGCAACTATGAAAAGGCTCCCAAAAGACAAGCATTTAGTGTCAAGTTGGACACAACAAAGAAGAACTCCTTGGCTCCTACAAAGCTAAAAAGTGTCATTTAGTGACAGTCCCTATGGAACGACCTAGGGAACGTTCTCTAGGCATTTCCTATGACACGACCCCAGCGCTCCGGAGAACTCGGACCTGCAAACAAACACACGAAAGCAACCATAAAACAAAGATGGAAATCGGAAGCATGCTCACCACCCAACCATGACATCCAAGACCCTCCAAGCCACAGGCTGAGCTGCTGGTGCATTGGCACATCTCCCAACTAGATCCCAACCAGCCTGGTGTACCTCGTCCCATACCACCAGGTGGCACCCACAGAGGCCCTGGATCTACTGCTGGTCTTGGGCTATGCTAGAAAGTAGGTGCTGATCCGCAACACGATCCAGACCAGCAAGGAAGAGCCAAGCTTGCTCTGACTTGCATGACTGAAAATTGAACCCCTAGGCTACTTATATAGGCTCAAGCCCAGTGCTGCTAAAACTAGCAGAACCCCTAACTTGTCCCATTGCCTTGCAACTCAACCTAAGAATCGCCTGCCTAGCCCCACCTGAGCTGATCCCTGTGTGCCTAAGCATACGTTAGATACAGTCCATGCACATGAGACCCTAGACATTCCATATGCCTGGCATTCCCGAGACATTTCCGACAGTCATCTCAAGCAGAATGAAGCTCCCAAGTTCCATATGAAGGGAACATCATTTCCTACTAACTTCATTTGCTTGGCTAATGTACTAATAGATATGACCTAGTGATTGTTAGATATATTAGTGATCCAATAAAGTGTCTATAACACCTTTCATTGACCATTGGCTTGTTGTCTTCTATTGTCACTTCATTCTAGTGTGATTGCTAGCTTGCCATACTTCAAGGGAAACGTTCTCACTAGATTGTTCACATATTTGTGTTGTAATATGAATCTTTCATGTGGAATTCTGCAAATAGATCTCTTTCAAGCTTGGTGAGAAGTGTTTCCCTACTCCTTGTAATTACCAAATAATTAACATAGAAAACTGTCATGAGAATACATTTGTAGTTGAGTGTATGACTTGCATAAGTCTACTCTAACAACTCATCGGTGCTTGTTTTCATTATTCATGCATACATAGCTCTTCCTAGCTATCCATTCAAGAATGCATTCTTCACATCTAGCAGGTACAAGTTCCATCTCGCTGATTTTACAACTAGAGTGCATGTCCCCTCATAATCCTGTTGTGCAATTCGGGCTTTGTACCTTTCAATGCTTCCATCTGGATTGTAATTCTTAGCAAAAACAATTTGGAATAGCCTTTTTATTGTCTGACAATTTGCATACTTTCCATGTGTTTCTCTCATATGATGCATTGATTTCCTCATCTATTGCAATTTGCCACTGTCACCTCTTTACTGCTAGTTTACCTTTGTCCTCATATGCATGTCTCTCTTGCTTGATCTTCTAGATGCATGTTCTCAAATTGGCTCTTATTTATGTTCCTTCTCTCTCACGTTGATTTGCATCTATTATTTTTTGAGTTTCTTGCAGCAATGACTTCTGTATTTGCTAATGTTATCTTCCATTCTCTTATCTTCAGCAAACAATAAATTTCATGTTTGCTTGGTGATGCAATCTGTGGACTTTGCTTCAAACACTCTAACCTTTCATTTTCTTAGCAATGCTGTATATATCACCTTTCAAAAGCATTTTTCCACCAATGTCAAGGTGATTCCAAGAAAGGCACATGGCTTTTGATGCATGTTTGATACATGTAGTTCCTGAATTAAGTTCCATTGTCTATTAAACGTACATTCTATCAGTATACATCAGAGTAGTCTCTACAAAGAATTAGAAAATAATACAGGGCATTTAGAGTCAAGTTTACCTCCTCGTGCATTAGTCTGGCCTCATCTGTTACAGAGCTGGCTTTCAGCTCTAGATTGGATGTCTCCGTCTCCAGCCTAATTTACACCTTTTTGTTAGAGTCTGTTATTCCTTGATAATCTTACAAAGCAAGCCAGAACAGAATCAGAGCTACCTCCTTAATTCGTGATCTGCTTCATCAATCACACTTTGGAGCCTGCGGAAATGCTCTTCCCTCTCATTCTCTTCTGCCTGTCATATTCTAAGATTAAGACCATGTAATTGCTCCATTTGTTTTTGCTTTGATAAACCAAAGAAAGAAAGTAAACCTTATGAAATTGAGTTTTACTACCTGTGAAGCTTGCACATGACGTTCACGAATATCAATGATTTGTTGTTCAAGCCAGTGCACCCGTTCAACCATTTGTTGAATACTTCTCTGCCTACTATTCTGCTCCTCTTCAATCTGTGCATCTTCTCTTGTGGCCTGTGCAGAAAGCCAATCAAAACTGTCAATATAGAAAGGAGCCTGAGGCGGCTCACCTTGTACACAATGTGAATGATAATTATCATTTTACAATACTGTTAGCTCTACAGGCCATAAAATCCCCTCAAAGGAATAATATTCTTGGAGAGAAACTTTTACTTGTACCTATTCTAATGCTCCTTCATAAACATACTTTACAAGTAACTCGCACAGGGCAAACTTCTGTTTCAACCCAATTATAAGCCTCTTTAAATGTGTGATGTTAGAACCTGAGTCAGTCGTCTTTGTAATTCATCTTGTTTTTGTCGAAATTCCTTCGTCTTTTGGAGCATTGATGCAATGGCTTCCTTCTTTGCTATCTGCTCCCTTCTGTACTTCTCAAGGGTTTCCTGCAAAAGTTACTTTAATCAAATTAATGATGAACTACACCAGAGACAAAGACATGAAACGCTTAGCACTCAGAACAGATTTCAATTCATATAATAATGAATAAGCATGTAAATCAAAAGTAGAGAAGGTCTATAGGTCATAATTTGAGGAATGAATGTAAAAAGCTATTATACCAGCTTCATCGTTCACATTTCAGATTTTATGACATCACAACAAGGTTCCAAACAAGTACATAAATTTGCCCCCCCCCCCGCCCTCCCAGGTCCAATGCATATTAGACTTATCCCCAAACAAGAGAACAGAGTTTTTTTTTGCCAGTACTTGTTTGTCATCCAACCCTCTGGCTAGACTTTTGACCTATCAAGTTAAAGCCTGTTTTCCACACTCTTTCTCAGTTTCCCTTCTTGCACTCTTTCTCAGTTTCCCTTCTTGCTGCTCCTACCCTATCTTCCTTTTTCCCACATAAACTTTTGATGCTATAATATAAACCCTCATTTTTTGAAAAAACAAGAGAGTAAAGAATACAAACATCTGCCTCTATCACAATATTAGAAAGGTTCAAGATTGATTTAGCACTATGCACAAAGAGTAGATTGTTGAGCTTGTAAGTAGCTCATCCACACCAAGCCTTAAACAATTAACACTCTGAAATCAACCATGATAAATTTACAAAAACAAAACCACTAATGCAGATTGGAGGCTACAATTGGCAGTGGACACATAAGTGTCAAGGGCATAAGGTTTTCAACGTTGTCAAAATCTAAAATTGGCTCAACTACAAAGAAATCCGCCTATTTGGCTGTTTGAGTCTACAACAGCAGCCAGTTATGCATCAGCCACTAGAGAGAGAGCTTAAGTTTACCATATTGAACTCATTTCCAAATGTCATTCAGCCTGTGTTTCTGCCAACCTCTTCTCATCAGTAGACATGATTCATTATAGGTGGGTTCCTAATTTTGCACCAAGTCAATGGAAGTTTGCACCAAGGTGTGAATCTTATTGTGACTAAGAAATGTTCTCTTGCTAGCTTTGTATTTGAGGATGATGTGAATGATGTGGGTCCATGACATACAATGGCTTCAAAGGAATGAATGTGACAAGTTGACAGGTGCTAAATCGTTCTAACACAACTGACTATAATCAGCTGCTATTATTGACCAAAATCTACACATAGGATAAAGGGCATTCTCTTGTGCCAAGTGCCAAAAAAATAAAAGATCAGGCATCAAACCTCATGGCTTCCTTGCACATGCAAAGGTTGGCAATTGCGTCCAAGGAATGACCCTCTTGAAATCTTTTGTAAATTTCATACCCAAACCCAAATGAAGGAGACCCACAATACACTAGATGCTACTGTAGGAACACCCAAATATGCGTTTTTTAGAAAGGATAACTATGCACAAGAAGGAAGAACCAGCTAGAAGATAAGAGTTGCTAAATAATAAGTGAATATGCGTGCCGACATGCATGCATGCATGTGTAAGAAAATATTTCTGAATGTTTAGTTCGAGGAAAAGATCAGTGAAAGTACATGCATGTGGTGTCTCTGTGCCTGCATGCGCACAAATGCTCAATGTATAGCATGCATCCCAGCAGGTAAAAACCTTGGAAATATGGATAAAAGTGTCCTAGAGAAACAGGTCAAAGCTGTGCGCCCTAATCTGAGAGCTAATTATCCCTATGGGGCAAATAGCATTGTGTCTAGCTGCCTAGGCCCTACATGGCTTAAAACGCTCAAAGCAACTGTATGCAATGTAGCAACGATCAATTTAACCAAGGTGCAAAGTTAAGAACTAAGGATTAAACCGTCCTAGAGAAACAATTTTTTGTCGAACTTTTGTGCATACTCAAAACTCTGTGGACTACCCTGGGAGCTTATCTTCATTTCCATAACAGACAAGTACTGCAAAAGACCTGAAAGGTATCAACCCCCATTAATCCAAACCATTTCTACCACACAGACAAACTTCATTCTATACCTGTATCTTGTTGATCCTCTCTTCACAAGCAGGTATTCTGTTTTGATATTTTTCAAGCTTTGACTTTGAATCCTGCGTTTGCTGATAAACATCATTCACTTCAGACCAAGCAGCCAATTTCCTCAAAACTCCAAGCTCATGAGTCATCTGCTCAACATTCTCAACTGTTTTAAGCTTTTCCTGCAGCAATCTGAGCTCCTCCAAGAATGGCCGCATTTCTTGCTCCATCTCATTAATAATTGCTCCTGCTGCCTCAACATTTTTTTGAATACCTGTCAACAAGTCCAATACTTGCTGCAAGAGTGTTGCCCTGAAGAAAAACTGAACAGAAAATATGATCAAATCACATAGCTCAAGATCTCCGTAATAAGGTAGCAATCCAAACTTCATATCAACATAAATTCAATTAGATGTCAACAAGTCCACTACGTGCTGGAAGAGTGCTGCCCTGAAGAAAAACTGAACAGAAAATATGATCAAATAACATAGCTCAAGATTTTCTTAATAAGGTAGCAATCCAAACTTCATATCAACATAGATTCAATGAGAATCGTAACATGTTTCCAGTTTCAAACCACATAAGGTCATAAAAGCAAGCGCTCTTGGAAAATGTTTTCAGTTTAAATGCTGCATTACCTATATGCAGTGTCCAAGAAAATGTAACATTTCATTCCACTTAGCCTTTCCAGAGAAAGGAGTAGAAAAGGCATCCCAAATGCAAACCCGCCCAATCCAACAAGCTGCAAGTCTTTCCCTTCTCTTTTATGGCCATCTCTCTTCTGCTTTCAATCCTCTTGACAATTTCAAGGAGTTTTCAAGCTTCCACAGGCAGAAAATGGCCACATAAGATTCAGGGTTCCTCACCCATGGGCCACAGCAAAGGATAGGCGATCCTTCTTCAGCAGAGAGTGGGATCATGGTTTTTTTTGTACATATTCACCGACAGGGCCTTCATGGCATTTCCATCTCCAGGTTGGTTATGACAGCCTCATTTATTTTCTGAATGAACTTGTATGAGGGCTCACGGGATTCTATCCTAATTTATGTATTTTAGTCATACCTTATCGAAGTTCAAAATCCCCCCCCCCCCTTCCCTCCTCCTTCCCCCCAAAAAAAGGCCACAGAGACTCCCATCATGCGATCCGTAAACATCATCAGTCAACCGTTCCATTACTCAGGTCAGACATTGTACTACGATGTATTCGTAGTTTAAATCAAGCGCAGAGGTGCTTAGCCTATTCAGCTCATTAACTGAAATAACATGTTTCCAATGCATCAGTCTGTGTTCGAAGGTCTGCCTCACTACATTGGTCCTTAATCATTCCATGAGGCACAAGTGCATTACTAGATATAGCTCTTGAATTACAGTTGTGCAACCAATTCAGATGCCATCTAGCCAGAGCTTGTGTAGTCACCCTAGCTATGAAAGTTGGAGAAAGCGGCAAAGCAAAACCATAAATGTAAGAAATAGGATTGAGTGTCGGAAATGGATCATTGCCCTAATCATGAGAGGATCATGGCCCAAATCCAATTTTGCACAGCATCATGATGGAAATTTGCCCCATAAAATACGTGAGCCTGTTCCTTCACAGGATCCTCACCACCACCTACAGAATACAAGGTATTGCTGTGTACTAAACATGTGATCTTGTAAAACCATCTGCGATCAGGAACAGGCAAGGCGGTTGGACTGCCCTTCAACAAAGGATGGAGCAATATGTTGCAATGAGGTCAAACATGCTGAGAAGGGGTAAGCAAACCATGAAAAAGCTACGTAGAGTATAGATGACAGGTGAAAAGTTGATCGTGAACAGGTGACCCTGATTGTGGAAGAAAAAAAGGCCTATTCCTTCCCGCTTATCCAGACTGATTTAATCCATCTGAGTTGCTCTACCTGTGTAGCCTTCAACCTCACAACTTTCTCTACAAGATTTGCATCTTCTGCTAGCGTCTCTGCTTCATGTGATTGCAATTCTCTCAAACTGGTGCTCAACAGCTGCTACAGCCTCTTGACTTGCCATATAATTGTTACTTTGAAGGACTCCGAGACCCTGCATGTACAGTAGAAGTGAGAGAAGGAAATGGGACAACACTGATCCCTCGCGGCCATGGCCATCAAGGACCACACTCCACTAAAAGATTGAAGTCACAGTTATCAGAACATGGCAGTTTGTTGTCATCCTTTTCAGCAGTTGTTTGTGTCTGAAGCTCATCCAATTCATGGTCTTGGTGCACGTAGAGATAGGGTTGTATCTAGCGAGGTCCTTAGCAGTGTTCGACGTTCCTATGCTTCTATTAAGCATAGGAACTCCAGTGATGCCTTGGCAGCATGTCGTGCTATTGTGGCTGCCATTAGTAGACCTCATATGATAGGCCATGTGCGTACCGCTTCACGTCTTCTTCAGATTGCACCACGCACATTGCGAGCAGGCATCATTAGGAGGCAGAGTCTAGAGGATAGTGAGACTGATGCTCTTTGGGCTTTGAGTGGTCATGCACCTCGCAGCGATCGATTGTTGGATGATTCCACTAGGTCCTTCATATAACAGTTTTGGGAGGAGCATTGCAGAGCATCCCCGGTGTTCAAGAAGGCATTATGGAAGAGGGTGTCACGCGGTGTGTACATTGATCATGGTGCATGTTTTTTGGAGTGTACCCAGACTGAGGATAAGTTAGGATCTGAATATTTGCAATGGCAGGCAAAGATAGATGGATAGATATAAACTCATCAAACTCTTCGGTTGTAGGGTCTGAATATTGGCAATGGCGGGCAAACATACATGGATGGATGGATACAAACTTGTAAAATTCATCAGTTGTAGGATCTGAATATTGGCAATGGCAGGCAAATTCGATTGATGGATGCATGCATGATGCTGGAATGCATCCATGGATGTATGTACAGATGGATGGATATTGGATGGATATCCATCCACCTCGCGCATGCATGCACGCGAGTGTGCTTGAACACTCCTGAGTCCCATCCCTAGTTTGTGTCTGTGTGTGTTGGAGATTTTAAATAGGCAAATATGACTTTGACATAGCCCGTCCGCCCACAGGCATTTGTGATTGTATGAAAGCAATGCAGCACACTAGACTACAAACAACCACCCCAAAGCTGTTTGGTACATTCATCATCAATGTGATGAACATACATGGAGAGAACAAGATTCAGCCTTGTAAGGCTTGATGGGAAGAGCAAGGGAACTGATGAGAACGAAGCTCAATGCCTGCTCATTTTATACATGAGGAACAAAAAGAGACTCGCACACCTCCAAAGCTTTTGCTCTTGTGCAAGGGGATTAAAAAGTTAGTTCTATCAAAGAATAGAAGTACCAGAGATAGGCGGTTAGCGTAGCTTATCTATGCCAGCATTGCAAGAGAGAAGCAAATACTAAAATGTGATTCTATGCTCAAATACATGAGATATAGTCCATGAGAATCTGAGCGGATGGTTGTTACTTTCAAAGTCAGAGAAGAAGAAAAAGCCAACTCAAAATTCTGCAAAATGAAAAAGGATTCCGGCTAAGATAGTAAGAAATGCTTCTCTGAGGCATCTCCTTGCTACTCACCTCTCCTTGTCGTCTCCTGCTCCACCAACAGCTTCTCGCCCTTCTCCCACCCACTCCCTGAAGCTCTTTACCAGCTCAAATCTACCCTAGTCATTTGCATTCAGGCCCTGCAGCTGCCAGAAATGCATGTTTTCTTTTGATCGTCTCTCCTGCTCTCTTTAGGCCACCCACCAAATCTTTGACAAGGTGGCCCTCTGCCACTTCTTCTCAGGAAGAAAGCCATTAAGAAGATGAAAGCCAAGAGCTCAAGGAACCCTGGTGACCTCCAGCCATATTCGAATCCATGCAGCAGAAATATTAGTTCCTTAAATTGCAGGGCTGTTCAAATGAAGTTACCTCTCGAGTCTTTCCAGCGGCTTGGGATGTTAACATTATCTGCCCCATCAGAAGGCAACTTCCAGTAACAAAAAACCATGATAGGTCATTCTCTTGCAAAGATTTATGGGATTATTCTAGAGAATCGAGATACACCTCGTTAAAAGGCAGAGCTGAACATTGGGCAAACCAACTTCTGCTCTGATTTTGGCATGATCTTGTCACACAAAATCACCTCATCATAGTCACATCAGTCAAACACTACGTTTGTATATTGACTTCCGGAAAGCTTTTACGCCATAGGTTGGGACAAGATTAGGGCTGCCATGTGGGCAGCAGGTTGGCTGTCATATGGGCAGCAAACATACCTTCTAGACCTCAGGCTCGCTGTGGTTCGAGGCATTTGAACCTATGGCTGGGAGGTGAGCTTGCTGGCCCAACCCTAAGGGGGTCATGTTACCAAGCGACTATTGTCGTTGACATGCTTTAACAGGTGGACGGATTCTTACTCAAAAATAGTGCCCTAAGGTAGAAGACCTTACAGATATCTATGAGTCAACATTAAAAAGGATACTAGAACTAGTCTTGATGCTCCATATCCAACAACACACCTAAGCAGACACTTGATAGACGACTTAGGCACATAGAACATGAGTAGCAAGGCCTGGTAAAAAAAACGATCCTAGGAGGTTCAAACTTCCCATATGCATGCAAAGCACAACATGTACCAACTATTGTGAAGTTGAATGAGTTAGCAACGAAATCTTTGGGTGGGTACAGGTCCTCAGAGATGGAGTCCTCTCATAAAAAGCTTACATCAAAACAGAATGACAACCAAAACGGTTTTCATTCTGTGTTTTCGTCTAAGGAAACAGTACAACCGAACATGAAGGAGTTGCTTTGAAGATAGAATATTAATTAAAAATTATTTCTCATTACTGCAAAAGTACAGACGTGTAATGACAGCAGGAAAAAACAAGCCACCCTTCCCACGTAATAAGAAGGAAAAGTAACATCACATAGTCATTCATGTATTGCTAGAGATCCAGTTTGTGAATTTCATTGCAAGCTAATACACAATTGTAAAAACAACAGCACCTTTTATTTCTTTGCAGTTAGGCCACGTGCTTCAAAAATCATAATAGGGCATTACCTTAAATTTATCCTTCCCACTTCCTGAATTGAGAAATTCCCTGCTTCTATCCTGAGTCATGATGACACAAGGATTTTCAACGTCTATCTGCAAAAGGACAACCTTATGAGCTTCCTATATTCAACAGGAGTCATTGTGATTATTGAAACAAACAGAAACTCTTCAAATTTTGAATACTAACGAGAGATTAGGATTGAAAAATGGACAAGACAATAATGCTTATATAAATGAAGCAGGTGACGATGCAATGCTAAATCCTCTTGAAAGAAGAGAAGAACATCAGCTCAGTTAAAATCTACATGCATTTGCATTCTTTCACAAGTCAACATTGACACGTGCACATGGTTTTGCTGTTTTCTGGATTTTTTAGAGCATTTAATATATATTTACATTCAAGGAGAATGAAAGAAAGAAAAAAAGTTTATTAACGTCTTTGGAAGACCAATATGAGACTATGAGAAGCCTGATACAAAACAAGCTGAAAGGTTAAGCTACTAAACGAGCATCAACACCCATACTAAAATGCGAAATGCCACATAGTCAATATAGATAACATCATATCAATATCAATATGGCAATCTCCCTTATCACTACCACCACCTGTCATCAAAGTACAAGGTGAGATCCGGTCTAGTATCGCAGCTGCAGCCCCCATTCTACATGCTTAGAAGCCTCAAAATTCCCTCCACGCAATTGTTCAGATTTGATCATGTTCTTAATCAAAAAAATTCAAAATGAGTTTTATAGGCTAAATCAAAACATTGCAAAGCAATCCATCCCCAGGTTTGCTCTGATACTCCTTGAAGCAACCCTAAAGGGCTTAGTTCCACAAAGCCCTTACTTCCTTTGTATTTCCAAATGTCTACAAGACTGATTATCCTCTACCCTTACATTTAGATAATTAGTTAATTAATTTGTTCTGACCTGAAAGTTAATCTCTGGAGTAGGGATCTCAAAATTGACCCAAACTTCGCCAAAGCGATTCCCACAATGTGCTTGTGCCCGAGACCAAGCATGAGTCCCTGGAGTGCTACTTTGAATTTGTCAAACATACCTGGAGACCATCTTCAACTTAATCTCACCATAGACTAATGGTCTCAACGTGCCTCATGAGTGAAGCATGTAACCCCATTAGGTAGGCCCAATCATCTTCAGCCAGGTTGTGCTTTGGACGAGCATCCCTCTAAAGCCAATCTTCTTCAGGCAAGTTGTGCGTTGGACTAGCATCCTCTAAACCCAATGATCATAAGGTGGAATCTAGGGATACCCAACCCTCTCCCCCCTTTTCCCTGCCCTACTCTTCCAAACGCCAACCACATGTTTCTTATTGTCCCTTGATAGCTGGAATTTTCCTAACATTGTCTCCTTGCTTAGTAGAATAGTCATAAATAAAAGCAAAGCTAGCCTCCTTGCCTAGACTACTAGAAGACTTAAGACAAAATCATGATGATTAGATAAGTAGCATTACACTCCATCACCCATGAAAGGCTCTAACCCCAGATGAGGGGAGATTACAAAAAAAGTCAAAGTGCATGTTGCAATTAGTTTACTCCCTCAAGCACTATTTTATAAGCTAGCATTACCAGAAAACTATCCCTGCAGTCAGAGCTTTTGCATTCCCACAAAATGATCAAGGGTATGCAAAACAGAGAGAATAACTCACATTAAAGTGCTCCACCAATTCTTGCAGCTCCTCTTTCTTTGAAGCAATCTTCTTTCCTGAAAATTTTGTAGAGTAAGTCACCCAGCAGTCCAAGCAGCAAACAGCAAAACTACTTATTCTCACCCTTTTCATCTAGAACTGAATAGAGAGCAAAACTCCCAAGCGCCTTAAGGGAGCAAAAAACTAAATTTGAATTCCATTTTCACTCATGGAAGATTTTCATGATGTTTCTTTAAGGCCATTCAAGCAATTATGCCAAATTCATGTTAGAAATGAAATCCAACCAGAGGGTATCCCGCAGCGGAAGACTGATAGAGCGTCCCAGAATTACACGCAGAAGTGTTTCACAACGGAATCAACTTTTTTCCTTATGTGTATTTCACAATCATAGATGTGTGTGCAAGCCAGTAAATAGACTGCATCCAAGACAAATATAGAATCCACAATTATATGTTTCCGTCCATCCAAAACCAGACACAATACAAAAGAGATGCGGAGTCCCAAAACCGTGGTCCTCCGATCTTACCAAAGCTCTCCTCCTATCTGCCTGGCACCTCTAGATCTCTGAGCCCGCATGCTCCTCTAAGCTTATGTAGACTCTCCCTCTAGTGATCCCTTCCACCTTGCTGTCCGGGTAGTCAGTCGCCCTTGCTTGCTGGAAACCCTGCACAGTCTGTCCCTTCCAAGATCTGCCCTCCATGGTGGCTTCTCTGTACCAGGTACTTCCCTTTCTCTACTGCCAGCATGGCAGCCCATGTGCTGCCCATGTGGCAGCCCCATGACCCTCTCTATTGTCCTATGGTCCACCCCCCCCCCCCGATGCACTCCTCATTTCGGGGCTCATAGGTGGGGAGGTGACCAACCCCAATCCAACACCCCCTCTCACTGCCCCACAATGACCCAATCCCAATCCGTCAATGAAGGTGCTCCAGTGCTCCTATGTAGTAGCCCTCTGGATCATTTTGGTGTTATCATAGTTTCTTGGCTTTTCATCCAGTGGCTCCTGCTTCGCCAAGTCCAATTCCACTTCAGCACACCAGTCTGGTACACAGGTCCAACCAAGGTAGCACTTGCTGGCACCACCACCTTCAGTCACGAACCAGCCTTCAAACTCGAGCACTCCAGGTACCGGTATCCTCCAATTGTCCCCCTCATGATGGGTGAGCAGCCTGAAGTCCTCCACACAACATGCTCTCAGGATCTATTGCAACCCGTCGTCCGTCTTAGGTTTGCAACCAAACAACATACCGAGACATTATATCCCAGGCATAAATCTAGAGTACCTAGACTGTAAAGCTTCATGTGTGGATCTATGTTGTCCCCCTCTAAGTCTCAGCCTCCATCTAGCTCCGGGTCCTCAGGTCCTGTCAAAGAATCCCCCTCTGTGTCAGTGACATCAGCGAAGCACCCAGATGGCTCCAGGCACTCATCATTGTCCATCACCTTCACAAAAGATTCTGACTCCTCTTCTAACCATCTCTCAATGTCAGACATCCTAACAGTAACACCGGGTCCGTATACCTAATCTCAACAACACTGGGAGATGCCCTAAGAAAATTTTCCTCTTTGACCACCAACTGGGCTAACTCTGACTCTGAGCTGGCCCCTTTTGATAAAACTCTATCTCTAAAAACCACACACAGATCACGGGCGATGGCATCTATATTTTTCCACCCAGCCTTCTCTCATAGATCACATGTGTTCTAATTCTTTCTTTTCTTTTTCCTCATGCATATCCACGAGACCCTCATTTCCCTAGATAGTTCCCCTTGCCAAATGTCATCCTTTTAGCCTTTCCACTTGGTGCACCATTTACCCCTGTCTTGGGGAACATTTAAAACCACTTGCCCCTTGGCATTATTGCACATTTAGGTGCACCTAGGCCTTAGCACTCAGAACTACCTAGTCAATGCCATCTCACCCTCACCTAGGACCTTGGCAGTTACTTCTCTTGACCATTTCATTTACGCACATTAACTATTACAAAAGTTGGTCATCTAAGAGAAAATGCCCACCGATCTTTCCGAGGTCATGCTATCTCGGCTAGAGCATAACATTCCTTCCCTCTTCAAGCATCAACGTCCTCGATGATGAAATCTGGGAACACTCTCCGTAACTGGTATACGGATTCCCAGGTAGCTTCCGATAGAGGTTGACCATGCCATGCAACCAACACCGTGGGTATCTTCTGATTTCGTATTTGCATTGTTCCTCGGTCCAGGATTCTTGTTGGCTTGCGCCTTGCAATATCCTCTATCTCCTGAAACAAAACCACACCTTCGATTAGTGAGTCACCTGTATGCAAAAATTTCTTTAAGCGCGAAACATGAAAAACCGGGTGCACCTTACACCCCTGTGGCAATTCTAATTTATAGGCTACACTGCCTATTCTCTTTAGAATTAACCACGGCCCACAGTATCGAGGTGATAACTTAGCACACTCTCCTGAAGTCAACGACTTCGAGTGCGAAGGAACTCTAAGAAAAACTTTTTCCCCTTCCTTAAATACCCTTATAGACCGGTTTTCATCCGCATACACCTTGGCTCTATCCATAGCCTGGCGGATATTAGCTCTCGCAAGTGCTAGCATCTCCCGCATCTGAACCACAAAGTTCGCGGCACTAGGCACTTTCTGAGGTACTCCAACTATAGTTGGATTGACTGGTCTATAACCATAGTTCAGCTCAAACGGACTGAACCCGGTAGATGAATGTTTTCTATCATTGTAGGCAAACTCCAACAATGGCAACCACTTGTCCCACGTATGTTGCCTCAATGACACATATGCCCTCAGCATATCCTCTAAAGTCTGGTTGACTCTCTCCGTCTGACCATCCGTCTCAGGATGATCCCCACTACTCATTCCCAGCTCAGTCCTTAGTGTCTCAAATACCGCTGTCCAAAAATGACCGGTAAATCTGACATCTCTGTCTGACACTATGGATCTAGGCAATCCATGCAGACGAAATATATGTCTAATGAACAAATCTGCCACTTGCGGGGCACTAATAGACTCTCTAGTCGGAATGAAGTGAGCCATCTTAGTTAGACGATCAACCACCACCAGGATAGAATCATATCCTCCTTGGGTCATAGGCAGCCCTATAATAAAGTCCATGGAAATGCTCTCCCACTTACTTAGTGGTATTTCCAAGGGCTGTAAAAGTCCGGGTGGCTTCACCCACTCGGCCTTGCTTACCTGACACGAGAAACACCGTGTCACATATTCATGAATATGCTTTTTCATCTTTGGCCAAAAGAAATCTCGCTTCACGAGATCATATGTCTTCTCGACACCTGGATGTCCCGCACACGGGCTATCATGGCACTGTCGAATGACTCTCTGCCTGAGATCATTCTGACTAGGTACTACAACCTTGCCATTTCTAACTAGCATACCATCCCTTATGGTATATCTTGCATAAGTTTGGCCTTTTCTGGATGCCAGGTCATCCTTTTCACTTTCCCCGGGTTTTAACACATGAGCTTTAGGCCATAAGCTCTAGACAAACTCGTCCACTTTTTGAGTTTCTTTAATCTCGGTCATTGGAGCACTCTCTTATACCGTGAAACTCAGGTTGTGCATAATGCGAGACAAAGCATCAGCAACCTTATTGTCTTTTCCTCTTCGGTACCGAATCGTTAGATTAAACTCCTGCATGAGCTCTGCCCACCTAGCTTGGCGGCCCCTCAAGTCAGGCTGTTTACAAAAAATTCAGAGTATCATGATCTACATCCACATAAAACTCTGAACCATACAAATAATGCGTCCATGTTTTCAAAGCATGGATAACAGCATACAACTCCAATTCATGAGTTGGCCAATTTCTTTGAGAGGGAGAAAGCTTCTTGCTTTCAAAGGCTACTGGCCTTCCCTCTTGAAGGAGAACTACTCCTACCGCAATGCCACTTGCATCGGTTTCTAGGAACAACGGTTTCTAGGGATCAACTATTTTTAACACCGGTCCTGTGACCACAACTTGTTTTATGGTGTTAAAACTTTCTTGTTGATTCTCTCCCCAAATAAAAGGTACTTTATCCGAGGTCAGATCAGTCAATGGCGATACTATTCCGGAATATCCTTTGATATGCCTTCTATAAAACTGGACAAATCCCAAGAATGATCGCAACGCGGTCAGACTCTGAGGGATTGGCCAAGTTAGTATCGCAGCCACTTTCTTCGGATCCATTTCTACCCCCTATGGAGTAACTATGAACCCTAAATATTCAAGCCTAACCATACACAGTATAGTTTTCTTTTTATTCACATAAAGACTGGCTTTCCTCATAGTACTAAACACTATTCTTAAGTGTTCACGATGCTCACTAATACTTTTACTGAATATCAGGATATCGTCAATAAAATGTACTACGAACTTTCCGATATACGGACATAGTAAATCGTTCATAAGCATGACGAAGGTCGCTGGAGCATTGGTAAGTCCGAAGGGCATTACCAAAAACTCATAATGACCAAACCTGCTCCTGAAAGCGGTTTTATGCACATCCTCGGCTCTAATCCGGATCTGATGGTAGCCACACTTAAGATCAATCTTGCTGAAAATCACGGCTCCATGTAATGCATCTAGCAAATCATCAATTCGAGCCATCGGATACCTGTGCTTAACAGTGATATTATTCAATGCTCTGTAATCTATACAGAGGCGAAACGTATCATCCTTTTTCTTCTTTAATATCACTGGCGAAGCAAAAGGTGAGAAACTTGGTTGAATCTGCCCCAACTTGAGGTATTCTTCCAGTTGTCTACGCACCTCCGCCTCTTCAGTAAAGCTCATTCTATAGGGAGGTCTATTTATAGGTTCTGCACCCGGGATCAGCTCAATCTTATGCTGAACTTTCCGCTCTCGAGGTAACCCATAAGGTAGTTCATCCCTAAAACATTCAGAGAACTCCTCTGTTATAAGATTAGCTAACTTGGCCATCTCACCACTTTGCGTAACATCAGTGCTAGCCGAAGAATCATCACCGGCTCTACCGATGCTGTGCAAAGGAATAAAAACTCTACTTGAACTTTTCTGATTTCCATCACGGAAACCAACGATCCCTGAGGTATATCTTTTTCACCTCGCAAGACATAAAGCACATCATTCATCTTGAATTGAATGCTTTTTCCAATCAATGACTGGATTCTTCCTAGTATGCCACGCCATACCCAGGGCTATATCTGCATGAGCAAGCTTGGTCATTTCAAAATCAAGCTTCTCAGCATAGTCCTGAATCAGAAGCTCCAACTGGGTAACCCTTTGGTCCCATACTTCAGTTGAACTTCCATCTGCCATTCTGACTGTATACGCATAGTCAGATGGGCTTGTTCTTAATTTCAGCCTCTTCACGAGCTTGGAGTTAATCACATTGTGAGTTGACGCCGAGTCAAACAACACAATGACATCATGACTGGCCACTTGCCCTTTCATTTTAATTAGCTCCGTATCATTAAAGGCTGTATACCCCGTTGCTGCGGCCTTAGATAGGATGTTATCAGGTGCACTCGTCACTAGCTTAGTAACAGACACACATAACAAACAAGGTACTAACCTCTGAGAAGGTCCCGCCAGTTGCATTTGCATATGTTCCGCATTGGGACTCTCCTGCATTTCCACGTCGCATTCAGATATTATCATATTAGCCGTGCGACGGTCTTTATTCAGTGGACAATCCTTCCACTGATGTCGCTGAAGGTAGCCGAAGCACAATCCTTCTTTTCTAGCTTTCTCTTTTTGTTCAGGGGTCAACGAGGACTTTGACCAAGCTTGGGCTGCCATCGGAGTTATTTTTCTTTTCACCCCAACGGTGGTACTTGTTTTTACTGGTCCCTCAACCGGCTTCACCTGCTTGGTTTGGCCACTTGGCTGCGAGACACTTGTCTTTGAAGTCCATTTCCTCTGAAATCCCCCTTTTTTCGGGTACTCATACTGAGTCCCTGCCTGCACAAATCCACCAGATCTGCCTCTGGCATCCTCATAGTTCAGGGCTACTGCAATAGATTCATCTAATGTAGTCACATACTTAGCCCGAACTTCCATTTTGATCTTGTCGTTCAGTCCATAGATATAGTCTTTTAACTGAACCAACATAGGGAGAGGGTCTGTTATTTTCATGACACATTCCCTAAATTTGTCGGTGTACTCTGCCACCGACAGACTCCTCTGATGAAGATTTCTATAAGCATCCCAAGCTCGGGACTCTTCATCAGGTGGGAGAAAGTGTTTCTTAAATTCAGCTTTAAACCCTTCCCACGTGGTAGGAGCAACTTGATCCTTCTGTTGCTTTATCCACCATCTATCCGCTGCCTCAATAAACAGGTGTGTGGCCTCACGGATTTTCTTTAGATCAGATCTAATTTCACAAACGGCGAAGGCTTCTTCCCACTTGTGTAACCAAACCTCGATCACATCAAAGCTGCGCTCGGTCATCCGACCAGCTTACTTCTCCGGTCTATAATTAGCGATATTAGGCACTTTGACCCTTGCGCGCTCTAATGAATGTATACTGGGCTCTGGCTCTGCTGGAGCTTTGCCCTTATCAATTCTAGACGGTCTAGCCGACAAGGCTTGTACCATCTCCCTGATCTCATTCTGACCAACATTCACTTGAAGCTGCTGGTTCATAATCTGCTGTAAAGCATCTTCTAATATCGAAATCCTACCGATCAAAGTAGGTGCTATGTGATGTGACATTTGTTGTGCAGACTGTGCTCTAGACTCACTAGAATTCTGTCCTTCTGCCTCCATAGGTTCACAATGGAAGATGGTTTTTTTTTTTTCAGTCTTTTCTAGAACCCAAATAAAATATATATACACCTCTTTTCTATTTTGCTTTCCTGTTTTTCTCTCCTGCGCACTAAACTCACAATTACATAACGCTCTGAACGTTCCTTTTACGGAGTAAGAATAACAGGACCATATATAAAAACTATATCAAAAGAAGGTGCTCCCTGATTTCTCCTCGAAATGTCGATTGATCCCCCTTGTCGTATTTATCTCTGGTTCGTTTTTTTTTATATATATCCCGAGTTCAACGATCGGGCTCTAACCATCCCCCGTTAAAGATACCAAAGTGCCCGATGTAGCTCCGACGTCATATCCAAACAAAGCCCCACCAATGGCTGGAAAGAAAAAACGGTGAAACTGCGGAAGTCCACTCAATGATTCAGCATCATCGCTACCACCGACGGGCAGCCTGTCGTCACTCGCCTCTGATGCGCATCGGTTCGCCTGCGACTTCCTAGAACTATAATGTCAATTAGGCACGAAGACTTGGCAGACAATGGCGATGGCGACTCTTCCTGTCCACTCTCCCTACGTTGCCCTTTGTTACACCATCAATCGACCAGGATATCTAGCCTGTTCTTCGTTGAACAACGGAATCTTTGTAAGCTTATAGATGGACAGCGCTCTGATGGAGGGAGGCCTGCGTAATTGAACGTAAGTTCCCGTCAACACCACGCCACCTCGTCACCGCATAATATCAACCGGAGATGCCCGTCCACCTGCTCCCGTCACGTACAAGTAATTCAATTAACCACCTTGCGTCACCTCTGCGCTCAATCTGCAATCGTCTTCCACACAGTCTGTGAAGGCTACGATGATCTTCGTGGAGCCCGTCGACCACAGCCGCTGATATTTCCTCCGCCTGCTGTCCGTCACAGCCCAACGAGCCCCTACCCTTACCTTAAGCTCTGATACCAACTGATAAAACTCTATCTCTAAAAACCACACACAGATCACGGGCGATGGCATCTATATTTTTCCACCCAGCCTTCTCTCATAGATCACATGTGTTCTAATTCTTTCTTTTCTTTTTCCTCATGCATATCCACGAGACCCTCATTTCCCTAGATAGTTCCCCTTGCCAAATGTCATCCTTTTAGCCTTTCCACTTGGTGCACCATTTACCCCTCTCTTGGGGCACATTTAAAACCACTTGCCCCTTGGGATTATTGCACATTTAGGTGCACCTAGGCCTTAGCACTCAGAACTACCTAGTCAATGCCATCTCACCCTCACCTAGGACCTTGGCAGTTACTTCTCTTGACCATTTCATTTACGCACATTAACTATTACAAAAGTTGGTCATCTAAGAGAAAATGCCCACCGATCTTTCCGAGGTCATGCTATCTCGGCTAGAGCATAACACCTTTCTTCTTCTAATAGGCCTTTTTCTTTCTACAATCCTTCACAAAATGCCTTGGCTCATCACAATAGAAGCATTTATTTCTTTCTTTCTCTTCTTCTTGTTCTCTTCATCTAAAGAGTCCGCTCCATCGTAAGATTGGTCCTTCTTGGGCTCATCTTTACCAAGTTTACCCTTGCCCTTGCCTTTGCTCCTGTCCTGAGCTACTAGGGCTTTATCATCCATTCCATCATACTTCTTTTCCCAAGCTATTTGTTGCAGCAACAATGGAACCAACTCCTTGAAAGTCACTAGCACCACCCTCGGCCGTGCAATCATTGTAGTAACAAAACTACTATAGCTCTAGGGAGGTATTCCTAGCGACAGCCTTCCCATCGCGTTCGAGCTCGTCCTTTGACCAACTGCCGCCTTTTGGTCTCGAGACCCGCACCACCTTCATCTTGGTGATGTGTTCCTATACTGATGCCCTTCATCCATGCTCATGCCATACAGCTCCGTCTCAAGGTCCAAGATCCTCGCCTCATTATTGAGCTCATACATGTCCCTCAATGTTGGCCAAGCCTCGAAAGGAGTGCTCGCCATCTATATGTGAGGAAGCACCGCATCTGCCATGGTACGCACAATGATAGCCAAGGCTTCAACATCACAGAACTGCCATGCTCTCACTAAAACACAGTTTGCCAGTGTCAGCATTGTTGTTGTAGTTGATGTGGCTCGAGTAGTCACAGTGGGTTGAGGCATCACCTCCCTTCCATTCGCAATCTCCCACGACTCCCTCAACACTAGGTGGCTCGGAACCTTCATTTTCCATAATGGATAATTGGTCCCATATCGAGCTTGCCCATCTCACCAAAATTAGGGATCTGATATCTGTCGGCCATGACAATGAATTGAAAGGAATAAAGTTTAGAGTGTCGTACACATCTCTGAACCTGAGCCTCCCATCTGGGTACATTTTTTCATACACATGCCTGAACCTGAGCCTCCCTGCCTAGGTACAATTCTTCAGACGTCGAAGTTATTCCCCTCGAGCAGTGAATCAAGGTCATCCTTGAGCAAGGTCCTCGCAACCCAACTACAGAGTATTCCGCAACGGAAGACTGATAGAGCGTCCTTGAAATTACACGCGGACGTGTTTTACTATGGAATCAAACTTACTTGTGTGTACTTCACACTCATAGATGTGTGTGCAAGCCAGTAAATAGATAGTGCATCCAAGACGTAGAATCCACAATGATATTTCCGTCCGTCCAAAACCGGACACATTACAAAAGAGATACACAGTCCCACCAAACTGTGGTCCTCCGATCTTACCAAACCTCTCCTCCTCCTATCTGCATAGAACCTCTAGATCTCTGAGCCCACATGCTCCTCTGAGCTTATATAGACTCTCTATCCAGTGATCCCTTCCACCTTGCTGCCCGGGTAGTCAGCCTAGGTGGGCAGCCCTTGCTGAGCTAAGTCTGCAGCTCCTCAGTTTCATTCACCTCCTGGATATAGGCGCAACTGTTGCTGCTCTTGCTGCTTCTTTCCGCTCTTCAGTAGCTGCTACAAGTGATGCCTTATGGGGACCCAAATGCCCCCTTTTATAGGGCTCAAGGCCCCCTCAAAATAACCAAACAGGTAGGGGCATCTTGCCCGACTCAAACAGGCCCCCCCCACCGACTCTATTGCTGTAGGGGAAACACGCTCCCTGCAACAAGCTCCTCTGTTCATGACCTCGACCCCTTTTCAGCCACTCAATTTCACTCCCTCATTCCATGCCAACCCTCAGCCCTTCCCTTCCCACTCTTCCATGTCTAGTCGGCCCCTCCTCTATCTACTCCGCCACTCCTCCTCCTGACCTTTAACACTCCTACACATTCTTCCATCGACATTACTATATCTTCTTTTTTCAGCTGATGTTTATTATATCTTGTGCACATACTTACTTATCACTTGTGTGAGTGTTTTCGTGTGAGTCCTTTCTTATAGGACTTTACACATCTGACAGGACATCTTCTACAAATCCAATACATTGGTCTTCGCAGTTCAAAGATTGGCAACCTTCTGCAAAAGCATGAGCCACAACTGACACGTCCTATGTGTACATCCAGTCAATTCTAGTGACAGGATGATGGAAGCTTGTGCGTGGGGTGGACTCCACCACATGTAGCTCTTTCACAACCCACAATGTTGCCCAAGTCCTTACAGCTTGATACAGGATCACCTTCCACCTGCCAGCGTACCTTATGAGATTGGGATGCTTCATAGTACACACACTTGATGAAGCATTGATTTCATAGTGATATGCTTCTGCGTGTAATTCTGAGCTAACTACCAGTCTTCCGCTACAGGATACCCTCTATGTGAGATAGGTCACTTTTCTAAAATGATATCAAAGCCTTGACAGAAGCTATCGGGAAGTCGAGCTTGAAGGCAAGGACCTTGCTGAAGGAAAACCTTGATTCATTGCTCGAAGGATGTAGCTTTGGAGTCTAAAGGATTGTACCCAAATGGGAGACTCACGTTCACAAACAGGTGTATGACTCTCTAGACCCTTTTCCTATTTCAGTTCATTAGCATGGGCAACAGATACCAGATCCTAATCTTTGGTGAGACAGGCAAGTTCGACAGGACCAACTACCCATTGTGGAAAATGAAAGTCCAGAGCCACTTGCTGTTGAGGGAGTTGTAGGGGATTGCAACGGGGAAGGAGATGATAGCTCAAGCCACCGTAACTACAACCACAGGAACCTTGGCAGAGGTGACAACGCCTACAGACCCTATCTTAGAGCATGGCATATCCGGGATACAAAAGCCTTGGCTATCATTGTGGGTACGACGACGAGCGCGATGCTGCCGTATATTTAGATGGCGGACACTTCTTTCGAGGCCTGGATGACTTTGATCAATATGTATGAGCTCGACAATGAGGCGAGAATCTTGAACCTTGAGACGGAGCTGTTGAGCATGAGTATGGAAGAAGGGGAATCGGTACAAGAACACATCACCAAGATGAAGGTGGAGCGGAATCAACTAGCGCCAGTTGGTCAAAGGACCAGCTCGACCAGGATGGCAAGGCTGTGGCTGAGAATGCCCCCCCCCGAAGCTACAGTAGTTTTGTGACTATGATGACTACAAGACACAGGGCGATGCCAGTAACTTTCAAGGAGCTGGTTCCACTGCCGGTGCAACAAGGAGCTCAGAAAAAGAAGTACAATGGTATGAACAAGGATGACAAGGCCATGATAGCTCAAGACAAGAGCAAAGGCAAGGACAAGGGTAAGCCTGGCAAAGGCAAGCCCAAAATGGATGACGGAGCGGACTCTTTACAAGAAGACAACAAGAAGAAGGGCAAGAAAGAGAAGAAGTGCTTCTTTTGCGATGAGCCGAGACATTTTGTGAAACATTGCAAAAATAAGAAGGTTATCAAAAGAAGAAGGGTGCCAACTTAGAGTCAGAGGAGTTAGCTCAGGTGTCAATAGGGGAACTTTTCTTAGTGGCCACTCCGTGTGCTGCTGAGATTAGATACATGGACCGCGGTGTTACTGTCAGGATGTCAAACATTGAGAAATTGTCAAAAGAGGAGTCAGGATCCTTTGTGAATGTCATGGACAACAACGAGTCCTTAGAATCATCTCGGTGCTTGGCTGGGATTGTTGAAGCAGAGCGGGATTCTTCGACAGAACCTGAACACTCAAACGGTGACTGAGAGTTAGAGGGGGACAACGACACAAACCACAGTTGGAGCTAGAGGGTCCAAGTAAACTGGATTTGTGCCTGGGATATGATGTCTCGGATATTGTGTTTGGTTGCAAACCTAGCCAAATGAACGACGGGTTGAAACAGACCCTGAGAGCTTGGTGCCTCGAAGACTTCAGGCTGTTCACCCATCATGAGGGGGACAAGTGGAGGATGCTGGTAGCTCGATTTCAAAGGCGGGTACGTGAGTAAAGGTGGTGGTGCCATCAGGTGCCGTCAGTACTCCCACACTTGAGCTTGCTCTACTATTTTTTTTCATGCTTAATGTCTTGCAAAAAAATTTCTGATTTCACGATCGGTTACCTAACAGCTTGTACTATCGAATGACGTACTCTAAAGTCACAAAAGAGCCATAACTGAGCTCATTAGTTTGTCGTCTTATCTTGTATCTCCATGTCTCTTTGGCATGCTTCCAGGCTCACACCCAAAGCCTAGAGACATTCTCCTAAATGGTTGCTAGGTCGGTATACCATCTGTGCATTTGATTGGTCCCATAAATCGAGTACTCATATGGAGTGTGATTTCCAATGTCCCTCCTAAAGGAGGTCATAACTCTGTGGGACACTAATGCCCATAACCCCAACAAAGGGGGTCCACCTTCAAATGCTAGACCATGCCCCTATGTGCCTAACTGAACAGTAGGTTTGCAAAACATATCAAATCTAAATCTAAAAACAAAATTACCAAGCAAGTGGATACATATTGTTGAAGTAGAGTGACACTCTGAAGGCTCTACATGCGGGACACAATATTCAAGGCTCCCACCCAAATCCTCACTGCGTTGCGATAGCTCCAAAGGCAGGGGGGACTGTCTCTAGAGCTCCAGCAGAGCAGCAGTGACACTGCCCTTCTACCCGAATCAGCTCTAACCATGGGCCTATGGGCAAGCTCCGTGGGCAGCCAGCTTCCTTGGCCACAAACTGGATCAAAGGTGAGTCCAAAACCTAGAACGAACCTCCTAGGGCACCCTCTAGGCTAGGGACTCTGCACATGGATGGACAACAGTTGGTTGGGTCAGTTTTCTTGGATTGGGGTCCCCTTGAGGATGATGATTCAGCAAGGCAGCAATCAGCCCGATTTCTTCCGCGTAGGGCCTGGAGGTTTGCTTCAGGCACTCACTGCGAGAGACCCAGAGATGGTAGACAGGAGTCTAGATGCGGTTCATTGGCAGATGATCAGAGTTGTGGGCCAATTGGGAAAGGAGTGGCACATTGATCCCCCCCAGCAATGCCCTCGGATGGCGCCTTTAGCTTTGGGAAGTTAGGCCCCTGAGGGAGGTCCAATGGGATCCGGAGAGTGGTTTTGGCCTTCTAGGGTCGGTCTCACGGAGTGGGTGGATGAGGTGCCCTTCTTTTCTTATACCACCCGGGTTGGCAGGAGAATCCACATGGACACTCCAACGTGGACCCCTTTGAGGGAGAGCCATTGGGTCCCACCAAGACTCAGGGATGGCGAGGTCAATCTCCCTCATCCGTTGCCCTGCCCCTCGCATATGCGCTAAGGATCCAAGCCTCGCCTCTGCCTCCAAGGGTAATCTACTCCATTTGCGCAAGCTGGGCCGTTGTCCCACTGTGCCCATCCAATGTGAATCCGTTGTCCCAGCATGCGTCCATCCTGATCTCTGATCTTTGGGTGCTGCATGAAGGGTTGTCACTTGAACTCCTCCCTGCAACGAGACTGAGCACGAATGAGGTCACCTGCTAATCTCTGCCAGACCCTATGTAGGCTCCTCATCATGGGGGACCCCTTCCCCGTAAGGAGGGCCCTAAGAAGATCCATCTGAGTGATTGCTGCCATTGCCCCCCGTGCGTGGGATGTTCCTGAGAAGCCCTCACTGTAAGAGGAGGTTCCAGGGCTCTGCACCAAGGGTGAGGCCGCGCACAACCAGCTTGCCTAGTAGGACTCTGCTATGCATCACCAGATCAATGATACCCAAGCCTCCCAATGCCTACGGCATGATCACCGTCTGCCGAGCAACCCGCGCTCTGGTATTCCTCGTGCCGTCCGATCCTACCCAAAGGAAAGTGCGAACCAAACGTCGGAGCTGTCCAATGCACCCTCTGTGAAAACACCAGCATGAGGCAATGTACCAATCCGTGGCAAGAAGGACCTGGTTTGCCACTAAGGCATGGCCCACAAGGGAGAGTTTGGTCGCGCTTCAATAAAGAAGCTTGCGCCAAACAATCTCGAGGACCGAGGCGATCTGCTGCTTTGTTATAATATCAATACCCACCTGGCATCTGAGGTCTCTCGCTATTTGGCCCAGCGGTATCCAACAGAAGCCAAAGGCACTCCCCCACTCTCGAATCTCCTGTCTCTCCTCAAAGCCTGTGAAGAAACCGATGGATTTTGTCCAATTGATCTGTGCACCTGAGGCCTCGCAATACATAGCCAGGGCTCCCCCAACTCTCTCCAAGCTCGTTGTTGTGCTGTACAAGGCTGTGTCATCTGCAAACTCTCAGTCTAGCAGCTCCTCCTCCTGTCTGATTGGGAGCCACAACCCTGTGAGCCCCGCCACCTACGATCTCAAGTAGTAGCCCAATTCCTCCGCCACAAAAAGGAAAAGAAAGGGAGCTAGGGGACAACCCTGACGGACTCAGCGAGAGAGAGAAAACACCTTTCCTGTGTTTCCACCAACAAGCATCTAACTAGAGCTCCCCGCATAAAGCGCAGAGACTCCTCTAATCCATTTGTCTGAGAAACCCAACCTGTGCATAGTGCCCTCCACGAAAGACCACTCCACCCTGTCGTAAGACTTCTCAAAAAATCCAAGATAAGGATGGCCAAAGGCTGTGACTATTCCCTGGCCCACTCCACTGCCTCCCAGAACGTGAAAATGTTATCCAAGATGTTGCGCCCCTGAACAAAGCCGGTCTGCATGTCATGGATGACGTTGGTGAGATGAGGCCGCAACCGCAAACTCAAGACCTTAGCGAGGATCTTGTATGTGGTGTCAAGCAGGGTGATCGGATCTCCACTGCCGAATGCCTGACCTATCTCCCCCTTTCAGGATCAAACAAATCTACTGCTCAAGGACTGAGGAAGACAGCTCGTGTCGAAGATCTCCTAGCACGCTAAGCAGAAAGGGGTGGAAATGATGTCCCAGAAGTTTCAGGAGAAGGCCGGGAGTCAAGCCATCTTCGCCAGGACACCTCTGGGTCGGGGGGCCTTGAGGGCCTCCTAGAGCTCCTCATCCGTGAAAGGCTCCTCCCGACTCCTACACAACTCCCGTGAGACTACCGTCGGCACATGGTCCCAAACTAGCTCACGGGCCACAAGACAAGCTGGAGTCACCCTCTCCGCTTGAAGAGCTAGCTGTAGAAACCGTGGTCAACTCTAGAATCTCCTCTAGATCGATGTGCATAATGCTCTACGGATCCCGTAATCGTTGTAACTGTGTGCCTGCTGATCGAGATCCAGTGGTCCGAAAGAACTGCTTTGTCATCATATCCCCCTGTTGTACCCAACGGGCCCCGGTGGAGTGGTAGGAGAACTCAGCCCGCCAAACCTATGTGTCCTGGAGCTCAAGGCGCGGACTCTCATATCTATCACTAAGCCACTAGGATCATGGGTCTTGCACCCTAAGCCTCTCTATGGAGGTGAGGTCCTGTCGCAGTGCACGCTCGCTCTCTTGAGAAGCCCTCCTCTGTCTAAGGGCGTGAGACTGCAGCTCCTCACTGCTCCTCCCGATCGCATCTGCCACCCACAAAGCCCAGCCCTCGCAAGGTGCTGACTCTGGCTACTGCCAAATCTCTGCCATAACCTGTTGAATCTCCTCACCTTTAATATTCCATTCAAGGTGTACACGATTACATCATTTGTAGAAAGGATTTTTTTGTACCCCACTTGTACCCCAACAAATTCATCAATTTGGCACTAATGCAATTACCATGGGATAATCTATGAGTCAAGTGCATGGAGGACATCTTGGTACTAGATATGATGAGGAGAGTAATCAACATAAATTCACACAAAAAGAATGTTAGGTGTAGTAAAGGATGCAAGAACTCATCGATAACAAAGATATCATCAAAAAAGAAAATGGATGGCAAGAGTGGATAAGCTGGAGTGGCCAGCAGTATGCCTGATCAATCTTTGTCTCGGGCGGCAATCTGATAACCCCTACTGCCAAACCATACATCGCCTTCTCCTGCGTGAAGCTCAACTAACAATTCACTTCAGCACCATGGACGTGCCAAAGGTCCAATCCCTGTGGCCCCATCCATTCGTCCATCATGCGTGAAATCTGATCCCCCAACATAGCATCAAATGCCGCTGGGGACCACTTCTCCAACCCTATGGAGGCAAACTAGAATCTCCAAGCTGGGTGCATCTGGAAGCCCACTATGCTGATCGAACCCCCTTTTCGGGGCTGCAAGATCATAAGCGTCATCTCCAGAGGCAGAGGGTAAGAGTCCGAAATCTCTAGGTAGTCCCCGATCTCCAAAAGTCCCACGGTAGAAGGTGCCCAGGATGGAGTTTGGGAGCTGCTGACCAGAAGGCCGAGCCCCTTCCCTCTGGATCCCACCCTGAATGGAGGGAGGGGACAAGATGTTGAGACGAGAAAACGGAAGGGGACGTTGTCTTGCCATTGCCTAATGGCAAGGGAGTCGAGGAAGGTCCAAGGGGGGTGGGGGGGGGGGGAGGCTAAAGAAGCTACGGAGGAGGAGGAGGAGGAGGAGGAGGAGGGGCAAAGGGAGGAGCGAAGGGAGGGGGGGGAAGGCAGAGGGAGAGGGGTGGGTGGGTGGTGAGGATGGCCATAGCAGGAGGGACGAGGGGGGGAGGAGGGGGTGGGGGAGCTCACGAGGAGGGGGAGGGGAAGGGGGAGGGGGAGAGGAGGGAGAGAGGAGGGGAGGGCAGGGGGAGGAATAGGGGCAATCACAGGCCCACCCTGCTGATCAAGCTCGCTAGGGCTATGGATCCCCTCCTCCTCAACCACTGTCGGGCTAACCTCCGCAACTTCTGCCATCGCAACGTCAAGAACTCCCGAGGCTCACTGCTTATGCATGCGTGACTCCGATCATTGGACCTCCAGTACGAGAGGATCGCCTGGCTGGACAGTGGCCCTTGCCAAGGGGGGTCTCCAACCAAGGGCTCCTGCAGCTGCTCCTCTGCGGGTGTCTCTCGAACTGCTCTCTCTCTCTCTCCCTCCCTATGTCTAGCCCATTGCCTATGGCGCTTTTGAGCCAGTTTGCTTGGTTTCTTTTTCTTTTTTACCTGGGTCCATTCTCCCTCTGAAGCGTCACCCAAGGGGTCTGAGACTCCTGCGGCTCATGTCCGAAGGGGTGTTGGGCCATGACCTACTGACTCTGCTTGCCCTACGGGGGTGGGGAAGCAGGAGCCCGGCCCTGGCCACGAGGGAAATCTATGGCTAAATGACCCATCTGCCTACAACGAAGACACTAGCCTGGTAACCCAAAAATCTCCACTCTCTGATGACGTGTCCTCAAGGGTCTCAAGGAGGATCAACTCTGGGAGGGACTCTGGGCTCTCAACCACCAGTCTGATTCTGGGGACTCCATCGTCTATTACCACATATGATGCCAAATCAGGCAGGGACTCCAACACCGTGCCAAACGCTAGCTCTGTATTCCTTTGGGAGCCCCAAGAAGCGGAGCGTCACCAAGAATCGGGAAACATGGTGTGTCCATGTCCTCCACTGTAAAGCCATGGTACCAAGGGAAGAGGTACACCAAATGCAGTCCAAGGAGGATGGGACTCTACTCCACGAGTGTCAAGGCGATAGCGAGGGAGCTCAACTGGATGAGGAAAATGTCTCTTCCAGTAGATGGTCACCTCTTGAATGTGGTCGCCCTCTAGTGCCAAGCTCACCTGGATCCACTCTCTCACCTGTCTCCTTATGGATGTGAGGCCCACAATTATGCCCACGATTGGCTGGTCCTAGGGGGATTGAACTCCATACTCCACCTGCTACTTGTCGGATGGAGAAAGAATGACCTTAATAGTTGTGGGATTCGAGGCTGCTACCATAGAGCCCCTCTTGCCAGACCAAGGGTCGCCACTAAGACTTTATTTCTCCGAACAAGCACAGAAACTCCCACTGCTAGGAAGGGACAGAAAAAGAATGGACACCTAGATGGTGGGCGGGGAAGCTGCCTCACCCCCAAGAAAGGCTAGGGAGAGCCCTTGAAGAAAGAGGCACCTCAAAGAAGCCCGGCAACCCAAACCCGAACACACCCAAAGATCCTTGAAAAAGGAAAAAAGGACCCAACTTGCTTCCTAGGACGGTACCTACAAACAAATGGGCTTTGAGCAGCACGGGCTGCTCATTAAAGCAACACCATGTGAAGGTTTTTGCTCCAAGGTACACGGGGCTTTGCGGTCAGCTCTGAGTTGCCACCCACAAGCCATGAACAAGGAGGCGAGGCTCAAGTACAAAGGGCGGGATGGAGAGGACAAGGCGGGGAAGAAAGAAGGACACGCGAGAAGGAGGCGGCAAGGAGGGACGAGGAGGAGAATGAAGGCAGGGAGGAGACGGGGGAGAGGAAGGCGAGGAAGGAGGCGGAGAAGGGGTGGGTGTTAAAAATGACTTAACAGAGGATACGCACAACGGAAGACTGATAGAATTGCCCAGGAGCTCACACAGTATGGTGTGGGGTGTGGAATCACAAACTTCTTAACTTAATGTGCATAGATGTGCAAGAAATTACCCAACAGAGGGTACGCACAGCGGAAGACTGATAGTAATGCCCAGGAGCTCACACAGTGTGCGTGTGGGGTGTGGAATCACAAACTTCTTTACTTAATGTGCGTCATATAGATTAGATGTGCAGACTCATCAATAGACAATGAACCAGCCAGATAGAGAAACCACCAAAAATATATTTCCATCCAAAACTATGGACACAATACAAAAGATATAGATCCAGAGTCCCACCAATGGTGTGGTCCTCTGATTTTACCACAAGGTCCTTCTCCTATCTGCTGGCTATCTCTAGACTCGAGTCTGCGTGCTCCACCTCGAGCGTCTATAGACTTTCCGTCCAGTGTGTTCTTCTCCACCTTATTGCCTGTGAATCAGCCTAGGTGGGCAGCCCTGCCAAGCTTTGTCTGCAGCACACAGGTCCCTGTTCCACTGCTCCAACCTGCTTGTGAATGGCTGCTCCAGAAGGTATGATGATCTCAGCACCTTGCTGCCCTAGAAGACAGCCAAGGTCCAGCCCCTTCTTGGCTAAGTCTGCAGCCCTTCAAGCACCCTCTCACCTCCTAAATATAGGTCCAGAGGGTGGCTTCCTGCTGCTCCTTTCTGCCTCCTGGAATGCTGGCTGCTGGATATGAAATGAGGCCAAGAGCCTCTCCTTATATAGGCCCTAAGGCCTGCTGAGAAAACCGACCAGCCAGCCTTATACTGGCCGACCAGTCTGCTGCTGGTCCAGCCCTTTAAGGGCTCACAAAACTAGGCCTTTATGGCCCACACTTTTAGGGCTTTTGGCCCTCCAATCTAGGCAAGGGCCCAGCCCCTAGGTCAGCCCTATATAAGGCCTGGCAGGCAGCCCAACCAGCCTCTCTCCTGGCCGACCCATGTGCTGGTCTGTCCCGCCTCTGCTGCGCCACTCTGATCTGCCCACTTGCAGGCCCGCTCCATCGCTTGGATTCTTGCCCACAACAGCTGTAGATGTGCTGCCCACATGACAGCCAAGATGCTGTCCATGTGGCAGCCCCATCTTATCACTCAATCCCTTCTTGCTCTTGTCCACATGGCATCCAATCAGATGCCCATGTGACAGACACTAAACCCTAGGTTCACCCCCCCCATGCTCTCCTCATATGGGGGCTTACAGATGGGGAGGTGACCTTTCCAACAGTGCAAGCCAGTAAAAAGACAATGATCAGAGACAAATATAGAAGCAACACTTTATATTTCTGTCCGTCCACAAAGTAGGACAGGATACAATAACAAAAGGTTCTCGGTTCTCCTACTAGATGTCAAGCACTTCTAGATCTCTAAGCCCGCGTGCTCCACCTCGAGCGTATGTAGACGCTCTGTCTAGAGTGTTCTTCTCAACCTTGCTGCCCTGAATGTCAGCCTAGGTAGGCAGCCCCTGCCAAGCTTTGTCTGCAGCACACAGGTCCTCTTGGTCCTCCTGAATGTAGGCCCCAAGATAGCTGCTCCACTACTCCAAAGTGCTTGTAAATGGCTGCACTAGAAGATATAAAGTGAGGGCTGAATGCCCTCCTTATATAGGCCCAAGGCCTAGCCAATGAACCCGACCCAGCAGACCCAAATTGGCCAACTGCTGGTCGGTTCATTACTCCCCCCCCAACCGACTTGGGGTCCTCCAAAAACTGGGCACAAAGGCCCTTTATTATGTGCGGGGTCCAGCCCTTTGTGCAGCCCATAGCCAACCTGGTTGGCTGGCTCTAACCAGGCCCCAATGATGCCAACCAAACTGCTGCTGGTTGCCCCTCCTTGCTGCGCCACTTGTAGGGTCTGTTGCAGGTCCACAATCTGCCCACAAGCCTCGCCATACGGTCCGCCAACCAGGTGCCTGTTTCCAGGCCTTTTTTTTTCAGGCCCATGGCCTCCTCCATGGTCACGTAATACAGGCGCCTACACCCTCTGCTCATCCTGCTTCTGTCCTGGTCGTTTCCAGCCCAGAGGACCTGTCTTAGTTCCGTACAGCCACCAGAAGGCAGCCGTACACCTCCTTACAGATGCTGATGTCAGAGTGATCTGTCCCGCAATGTTTCATGCTGTTTTCCTGAGCAGATCTGGTCCTGTCAATTGCTGGGAGCCACGTGGCTGTCCCGTACCACTGCTTCCCTTCATACAGGCCCCAAACCTCCAGGTATGTTTCCCAAATGACAGCTCATGTGCTGCTCATGTGGCAGCCCCATTCTCTGCCCATGTGGCAGTATATACATCCCTAGGTCCACCCCCCCCATGCTCTCCTCATTTGGGGGCTTACAGATGGGGAGGTGACCTTTCCAACAGTGTCATGGAGGTGGGAAGGTGGCAAGGGAGGAGGCGGAGGGGAAGTGAAGAAGGGGGGGGGGGGGGGGGGGGGGGGCGAAATGGAGATGGAGAGGTGGCGGGGGGGAGGCGAGAGATGGCAGGGAGAGGAGACGGGAGATGGCGGGGAGAGGAGGCGGAGAGATGGCAGGGGAAGGAGGCGGAGAGATGGTGGGGAGAGGAGGTGAGGAAGGAGGTGGGAGAAGGCGGAGAGGAGAGACGGGGAAGGAGGTGGACGATGGCAAGGAAAGGAGGCGGCAAAAGAGGGCTGGATGGAGGAGGTAGAAGGCGAAGAGGGTGGGCAGCGGGAGCAGCTAGGAGGGGGAGGTCACACTCCAAATGCAAGGTCCTTCGAATGGTTGTTACAGGGTCACCTCCGATATCTTGAACAATTGCCCATCAAGTCTTCACATGTCCTCCCTAGGCCTTCTCGTCACCTACATCTCGACATTAAAGCTATGAGTCGAAACGTCACTAGCATCTCACACATTTATGTGGCCATTTATCGTTCAAACTCTTGGATATTCACACTACATGGGGTTCACTAATATCATTCGGACTAAGGAGGCATAGATATGCTGCCACAAACATCCCCATAGAACAACCCATCACAACACAACCAACACAATCGGCACTCACGCTGGGGCACTCAATCGCCCAACACCATGAACGATTACACCGGGCAGTCCATCACCCGCATCTTGCATGCGGCTACGCCAACCCAAGCCCTCATCTCAAAATATACATGTGTCTTAGCTTGCTAGCACATAACCCAATGTGTCATACCACAAGCTCAAGAGCACCTTGGATTGCATAGGGTTTCGGCCAATCTGTGTCTACATTAGCACATCGGCCAATCTGTAGATCTATAGACTAGGTCAGGCCTTTCCTCGAAGGTCTCCAATCCTATAAAAGGCCCTCAGCCTTAGTCCCATTCTATCCCATATATTCTATCAAGCCATCAATGCAAACTGTCTACCAGGCAGCAAGGAAGCTCAGTACAGCCGACACATCACCTACTTTTTTTTGGTAAACCCATGAGAGGTATATTATCAGCAAGATTTACATGAGGGTCTCAAAAAACAGAGAGCCTCAACAGGAAATCAAAAGCAAAGAGAAACTATTTCCAGGCATGACTGAGGAAGATCTCCTTGATGGCAAGCATCATAGATAGATTGCCGTAGGGAGAGTCTGAAATATTCATAAGATTGCAAGAACAGATTCCCAAAATATCTCATGTTGTGGTCCAAAAAGCCCAATATCTGACCCAGTACAAAAATAGAGAGTAATGGACCAAGGTTGTAGGAAGTCTGCCAAAAAGCCAAAAATGTTTCCCAAAAGGAGAGTTAGGGAAACGAAGGCAAAGCAACATGGAAATTTTGCATATGAAGGTCTTAGTGCTGGAGCACATCCAAAACAAATGAGGCACCGTTTCAGAAGGGGCGATGCATCGAAGACAAGAAGCAGATGCAACGCAGCCATGGACTCACATGCTTGCAACCATGTGCACGTCCTTACGTACTACTGCACATGGTGCATGGATCACTGATTTTTGGGAGGTCATTTTGGGCAGATTTGTAGGCTCTGTCCCGGGTTGCCCTTTTGCTACTTCACTTATTAGCGATTGGAAACAGGTCCTTTCGCATGCTCATTGGGCCCCTTCCGTTTTGTCTCATGCCAATTCCCTTCGGCAAGAAAGTATTTACTGGAGTGCTGTTTTTGATCCTCCATTGGCCCTCCAAGAGCCGATTCAGGCATATAATCTCAGCAAATTGGGGATCAGGTGTATAAATGACGTTGTTGATGCTATTGGTCAAATGCTTTCCTTCCCTCAAGCCATGGCTTCTTATCCACTAGCCATGCCGACACATCACCTACAGGGTGAAGAGCAGTACCCTGCAATTAGGGTTTACAGGTTCTCAAGGATTGGCTGCAGTTCCACAGCAGCAAACTGTAATCTTCTTAGCAATTCCCTGCAGTATTCACCTCTCTCTACCATCATTCATTTTGCAGTCAAACTTTCTCACTCTCTCTCTCTCTCTACAAGCAACTAGGGCCCAGGACAACATGTCGGCCTGGACCCCCCCGAAGGTCTTTATAATTTGAGAGTAAATCTGTTACAGAGTTCAGCGTAGAGCTGAGTGTTACAAAATTTAGAAGAGCTCAAGGCTCATTCTTTTGGCAAGCTGCCACTTGTCTAATTTCTAGCCTAATTATAATCACATGTTCATGGGTAAGGTCTTCTGGGGTCTTCTTAGCACTTGGTCATGCAAATAACTCCTAATCGCTCGCGAGGCTATGCAATGCCCAAGTCTGGAACATTTCTTATACCTGCAACAATTAAGTAAAGTGCATAACCATGGCACCCATTAATTGTTAGCGCTTCGCATGCGAATAATAATCTCTGGACTAATCCCAATCACTGTGGGCGTCACCACCGGCAAACATAACACATAAACATAGAACAATTTCTTTGGTCGACCAACCCTCTTTGCCATAATTAAGAGGCATGACCATCAATCAAAGCGCCTTAATTATGGCCAAGTCTCTCCAACCGAAGTTGGCGCACCTTGGTTAATGAAGTTAACCCTCTTGGCATGAGCCAAGTCTTATTGACCGCAGTCAACACTCTCTGACCGAAGTCAACACTTTAATTACTTGGTTAACCGTGGTTAACCATCTTGTCCGAAGCCAGATCTTCCTAACCGAGGTTAGGCTTACTTAACCGAGGTTAAGTATCTTTGACCGGAGTCAAGACTTTGCATTCATCAAGCAGTAGGAAACTTTACTCAAAAACCAAAAGTCTGAATCCTAGTTGATATATAAATTTTTTATTAACAAGATGCAACTTAAGAGAGCGGAAAAAAAGGTGCTCTGAAACAAGTGTAATCCTATTTAATGTATCACCATAAGTCAACAAGAGGGAACTAAGAGCAAGAAAAGGGAGCAGTTAAAAAATATAACAAAATCAAGAGTAAAGAGAGTATTGTAAATTTATTCCATACCAAAACTTAACTTAAAGAGAGTGAATGATACATTTGTTGAGGTCTGTGTGCATCAAAGGGTGTGTATACAAAGTTGTGCTTACACTTTTGTAGAGGTGTGAGTATATACTATATAGCATATAAATAGAAAATACTGGCTCTAAGTGTCTCTTCCATAGAGTTCTCTCTCCGAATACTTATGTCCGTAGGTAAACTACCATCATAGAAGCATGCCCTCTCACCAATGTCCATTCATGAACCCATTTTTTAGTAAAGATTTCGGAAAAGTATCTAGACAATGAAAGTAGCTCTTTGAACATAATTAAATAAAAGAAGAACTCATTAATTATGATCAATAAATGGTCAACTTATACTTTGACTTTGAAATATTTACAGCCTGGTGACATCCCCTCGGCTTCTATTTAGTTGAGCTCAACTGAAAAGCTTCCTTGTGAAGATCCAAAAGATGTGGATGATCAGACAACATGTCTTCATCCGTCCACTTGGCATCCAATGCCGAATAATTCTTGAACTTTACAAGATATATGTAAAATTCCTTGCCCTGAGGGCCTTTGCGTACAGTACGGTACATAATCTGCTCTGGCTTAAGGACCTCCTCCAACTCATCCACTTCTGGTGGATCCTCTGTTACTGACTCTGTAGGATCAAATCCTTGAAATTTCTTTAGAAGACACACATGAAAAGCATTGTGAATCCTCCAATCCTCTGGCAATGCCAACCCGTATGCAACCTCATTTATTTCTTCTGTAACCCTGAAAGGGCCATAATATCTGGGAGATAACTTTGCATACACTTTTTGCTTGTCTTTAAACTTGCGGACCCTAGCTTTCTCGAACTTCAAAAGTACCCAATCCCCTTCCTTGAGATCTAACTGTCTCCTATGCTTCTCTGCAACTCTTTTATGCTTTCTTGAGACCTTTCAATTACTGTCTGGACTTGGTTGAAAGCTGTCTGGAGGTCTCTCACAAACTAATCAGCTGCAAATATTTCATCTTTGGTCCTCAGGATAGATGGCAGAATCACCTTCCCATAGATGACCTCAAAGGGGCTTTCGCTGTGGAGCTGTGAACTGTATTATTGTAAGCAAACTCCACCAATGCTAGGTACTTTACCCAGTCTAAACCTTGGTCACCCACGTAGCATTTCAGCATATCCAATGCTGTAGAATTTGCTACCTCACTTTGACCATCTGTCTGGGCATGGAAGGAAGAAGACCCCATTTTATCAAATAAAGCTGTAGTGAAGGCAAAGTAGTAGGATCTTGCATATATATAAGATTAGCCACATTGGCTGAATGCATAAGATCTGAAATATCCTTGGTATCCTTAGTGTTCACTTGAGCATGTATCTTTGGAATGAGTCTTGCTTGATACTTCCTGAGTTGAGTCTTGTCAGAGATTTTCTTGAAAGGTGAAACCTGTAAATATGAGTCCCAAAATTCTCTGATTATAAGACTCAAATGTATCTTGTGCTTCCATATGCATACTCTCCCAACCAAGGAGGACATGGTCCCAAAACTGCTTGGGAATAAATTGCTTATAAAAGGCTTTCTTGAAATGCTTCCATTTCTTGGGAGCTGTATAGTTAGCAGTTTTAGCTAGCCACCATGCACTAGCTGTACCAGTCAAGTGCAAACCAACCATACAAAGTTTCGAAAACTCACTGAAATTTTCCAAGATGAAGGCAGCATCAAACTGCCTTATGAACTGCATTGCCTTTTCAGCTTGGCCATACTGGCCATTGTAAGTGACAAATCTCACTGACTTCCCACCATCTTTAAACTCTTTAGTCTCTACCTTCTTTCCAGTCTTCTTCTTCTTCTTATGCTTTGCCTCTGAGGATCCAGAAGAAGAAGATGATGTGGAGGATAAAGAGGTAGAACTAGAAGAAGACGACGAACTAGATGAACTATGATGATGCTTCGCCTTTTTCTTCTTGGGAAGAGGACCTGCTCTTTTCCTTTTTTTGTTGTCCTTATGGCGAGACTTCTTACTCTTTCCCGATACCTCATCTGTGGAAAAAAGAGTAGGACTCGAGGATCTCTTTTTGCCCATCACTTCCTGGTTTGCTCCAGAGGGAGGCTTCTCTGGCTTTCCTCAAAGAGAGGTTGTACCATCATAACAAGGGGCCGCTTATTGCCTCTCCCAACTGAGTAATCAGCTCTCTGCAGGCATTCTCTTTATTTATCTGCATAGAATCTGCCTGATGTACCTAATCAGACTGTGCCATTCCCTCATGGGATGATTGGGCATGCTGCTGTGAAGCCATCACTGCAACTTGTCTGAGGTCTGCAAACTCTCACACACACTGTGTATTTGACTGATGCACTCAGCCTTTGCCTTTCAAAGAGAAAATACCTCAACAAGAGGTGTATTGCATTCACAACTCGTCCCCAACTCTTGCCAGTGTCAGGCTGTCAACTCAATGCATAAACCCCCAAAATTGCTTACGCATTCACTGACTGTATTGCCCCTTTTCTGGCCGCTGCAGAAAGCACTCAGAATGCATCTGTTTCCCCTTCTCTGTGCACAAAGGCATGCATCTCTTTTATTTCTGCAAAACTCTGATTTTCTCTGTTTTCTGCTGATTTTCTGACAGTTAAATGATTACCAGATAGGTGGAAATTGATGGCAAAAACTGTCTCTGCAACTCTCTCTTTTTTTCTTTTTTTTGGACAGTAACTGCTGGATAACCGGCTGGTTATACTAACCAGACTAACTAGCTCTAGTTTGGTTAGATGAACAGACTGGTTAGTCTAGTGACTAAACTCCAACCGATGAACTGATTGCAGTTAGGTAGACCAAGATTACACCAACCAGTTTGTTTTGGTTGGCCCACTAACTGAACCTCTAACCAGAGTCCAGCTAACCAGCGTTAGTCTAACCACTGCTTTGCCATCTCAGCAGTACAGCTGGCTGCCACATCAGCAGCTGACCTTTGTGCCACATCAGCACCTCTCACGCCTACATGCCACATCAGCGAGCTACTTGTCTGTCACGTGTCGGATCTGCCACGTCAACGCTATCAACTATGGAGTCGCCATGGTCGCACAGAGCGTCGCGGATGCACGGATCGTCATTGCTGGAGGGATTTCACCATTCGCGCGGCCACGGAACCTCTTTCATTGCTATTGGCAATTCAGCAGTTGCTTAGCCTATGAGCGCTGGCGTCGAGCACACGCACTCAGAACATCCCGAAAACCAATTGGAAGATGTCCCAATTCACAAATCCCGTCGGATGATTTGGACCTGCGCTATTTCACCAGACACTTGCGCCGAGGATTAGCGTCGTCCATTTTTTTCCCCTCTGTCCGTCGCGTCATGCATTTCTGTCAAACAACGGACCTGCGCCTTGTGTGCCAGCGTGACGGCGTCACCAGCCCGGTCAGCCTTTGCATTGAGGTTCCATCAATTAAGCCAACAGATGACATAACACCAGTTATTTGACCATCTCCAATAACACCCAATGTCGTCAACGCAGCACAATACGGCTCCCGTGGTCACGTCACATCTATTAGCCTCTTTTTCTCCTCTATGGCATCGCCCTCGGTAGAGCACTCACTTGTTCATCTCGGTCCAATTATGCACAGAGACAAATTTATGCACTTTCGACACCCCTTTGCTCCTGCTCGCAATAGCTTCGCTGCCCATGCGATGGCCTGCGGTTCTGTTCCCTTGATCGCTCCCACCATGGAAGGTAGGGAGATCCTTACGCTCTGATACCAATGTAATCTTCTTAGCAATTCCCTGCGCTACTCACCTCTCTCTACCATCATTCATTTTGCAGACAAACTCTCACTCACTCTCTCTCTCTCTCTGCAAGCAACTAGGGCCCAGGACAACATGTCGGGCTGGACCCCCCGAAGGTCTTTATTATTTTAGAGTAAATATGTTACAGAGTTCAACGTAGAGCTGAGTGTTACGAAATTTAGCACATGAATCAAATACAAAGGAGCTCAAGGCTCATTATTTTGGCAAGCTGCCACTTGTCTAATTTCTAGCCTAATTATAATCCCATGTCCATGGGTAAAGTCTTCTGGGGTCTTCTTAGCATTTGGTCACGCGAATAACTCCTAATCGCTCGCGAGGCTCCGCAATGCCTGAGTCTAGAACCGTTCTTATACCTGCAACAATTAAGTAAAGCGCATAACCATGGCACCCATAAATTGTTAGCGCTTCGCTTGCAAATAATAATCTTTGGACTAATCCTAGTCATTGTGGGCGTCCCCACCAAGCAAACATAACACATAAACATAGAACAATTTCTCTCGTCAACCAAGGCCAACCCTCTTGGTCATAATTAAGAGGCATGACCATCAGTCAAAGCGCCTTAATTAAGTCTCTCCAACCAAAGTTGGCACACCTTGGTTAACGAAGTTAACCCTATTGGCGTGAGCCAAATCTCATTGACCACAATCAACACTCTCTGACCGAAGTCTCTTTGACTAGAGTCAAGACTTTGACCAAATGAAAGTAGCTCTTTGAAGAACTCACTAATTATGATCAATAAATGGTCAACTTATACTTTGACTTTGGAATATTTACAGCCTGGTAACACAAACAATGAAGCACTCTTCTTCAGGAAGAGCAGTAGCAAGGAGTGTACACGGAGCACCACAACAAAGCCCATAGAAGCTCTAGGAGAGCGTGCATGCTGAAGCGTGTTGAAGGTGCCCGGAAGGAGGTAGGAGAACCAGATTTTGGAGCCACAAGGGTACATCTAGGCAGCACCCTGCTGACAAATAGTGCACATTTTGTATATGGTTTGGTCCATATTTGGACGAGGCATCTATTACTATTTCTACTCTCTCTCTCTCTTCAGCACAGTTCATTCACTGTCTACACACCTTCTCTCTCTACACTAGCACTGTGTGTAGCAAGCAGCCTCCACCTCTGTTTTTCAATACACGCCACTGAATCTACTCGGCCTTGAACCCTTGGGCACCGATCATTACCTGAGGACTTCACATTGCCTAGAGGGAGAGACTATATGCCATTGTTCCCTTTTCACCATTATTGCACGATTGGCACCCGCACCCCATCTCACGACCTACCAGCCACCCACGTGGATGCATATTGGATCTACACCGGATCGGGTCCTAAGTCTTATGGCTTCCTCTTGAGCATCACAACAATTAGTCCCAATCACAGATCCATCCCTGAACCTTTTCGTCAAGTGCCTCCGATGGTCCGCCGTCCAAACATCAATTGGCATGCCTAAACGTGCGAGGGCCTCATTCAACAATTACAACGCACATGGTGAGTGTTCACATAGGAGCTGGTCACCCAGCTCAACAGAGAAGTGGCAAAGTTTCTAGATCAAGGCAAAGGCTGGATCCCCTACTTATTGAATGAGTGGGGAGATGGGAGTTTGCCAAGAGATCACCATATTATGCCGATCCTCAGATAAAGCCTATCTCACCTTCAAAAGAATGATGTCTAGGAGGCAATCGCTAGTAGCACAACTTGGCATATTTGAGTTGCTCAATGCACCCTTCTGATGAGGGCGTAGTGGTGACAGCTTAGAAGGTGTGATTGCAGCTGCCCTAGTCAACGTCATTTGATTCCTTGTGCTCAATTTGAGAGCAAGATAATGACAAATCAGTGACGATGAGTGACATGTATATAGCTAGATGAATCCAGGAACATTCCCAAACTCATCCTCTAAAAAAACAACATAGAGCAGTTTCAATCTCATGATAGTCACTCGTAAGGTTGAAAACCATAAACTCCATCACAATGAGTGACATGCATGTTTCTGCAAGGATGACCTGTGGGTAGCTTTTACATTCTACTAGGTGTATACGCACCACATTCGCTTGACATGCCAGCTCCAAGATTACCTTAAGCAGTGAGCTAGATCCCAAAGAAGCAAGCTACAAGCTGATCTCATTTCTCATCAGCACTCTTGCAGATAGCTGGTCTTGTAGATTTTCAAAGCAAAATATAGAAGGCTCTTTTCTGGGGTAAAAATGTACAAATTCTAAAATTTTTGGATTAAGAATAGAGTTGACAAATAAAGCAAACATGTTTCAAAGCACTATGGTGCATCATAAATATGGAAGGGATTACTCACTCATGAGTACATCCGCACACGAGCACAAGAGCAACAATACCCCCTAACCATACCCTCTGCCCAGAGAGAGAGAGAGAGAGAGAGAGAGAGAGAGAAGGAAGTTATATTAGCATCTGCAGAAGGCCTTACTGGCCTATGAGACAAAGCACACACCAAAAAAGTTGCAATTACATCTGGATAACCAGAGAAACCAATTACATCTGGATAACCAGAGAAACGGGGGAGTGTCCAAGGCAACTCAGCCCACAGTTATTTAAATGCATAGCTAAGTTCCAGTACTATCTAAATAACATCAGTTTGAGACTAGGAGTCTTTGGGCTTAGATTTGAAATCTCGAATCAGTGCTAGCCCATCCCGATAAACCACCCACTTGCCTTCCTTGCATGCTTCTTTCACTTCATTGAGTTGAATGTGTCTTTACTTGAGCTGGGTCAGAGTGAGCTCCTCAGATATCTAGATTCTTGTACCCTTCAGCTTGCATGTCTGTCTGAGAATATCACTTTCACTGCCTTGTGTTCCCTTTTGAGGATTAATACTTATGGCGTTTTCATCCCATTCAATCTGTGGTATTTCTTTCTTAAAGCATATGATCTTATCAGCCAGCCAACCTGCAATCCCCCAACGAACAAAATCATCTTGTATTTTACTCTAGTCCATCGATTTGAGATTGTCCAAAAATTAATAAATTTGACAAGCCTTACACTGGATGCAGCCTGTACCGTTGGATTTGTTATCTCACAAACAATTGTGTTTTAAATGGGGAGCTGCCATAGGCTCCACATGTACATGGTTTATGGATATGTCAGTATGGACCTTTGACTCTATCCCTGATTTCACAATAAAACAGGAGCCTGTCCCACCAATGAGTCCCATGCAATCCAATATAGAATGCCAACCTGGGATTTCGTAACAAGTCTCCATCCTTATTCCAAGTTTGCGGCTTCATAGCAACCATGCTAGTGCCATTTTGAGTGTACAGGTTACACTCCCTCCTAAGCCATGAGGTATTTTTATTTCAGATGCTCAATGGGAGTTTTGCTTGCTACATTCATGATAATGTGTTGCCTTTGATACAGGCAATAGGTTCTCTAAATAGTAGTTTCTCCATTTCTGTAAATAGTAGTGTCTCCATTTCTGTAGTGGAGCTACTGTCTCAAAAAGGACGGTTGTTATAGATGAAATGCCACATGTTTGTATGTCCCCCGCCCCCCAAATATAGTTTTTTGTTATCTATTGAGTGTACTACTAGTACAATCGATTTTTCCCTTGTTTCATTGTTATGGCTATCTGACCAATATGGGGCATGAATAAAAAATTAGCTCATTAGTGATGTTGAATCAAGAATGAAAGAGTTGTCGACGTGCCTTTTTTTAAAATGTTGGTTGGGCCAAGGCTTTTTATTTCATTATTTTCAGGGTTCATCTTGATCACGTAAGCTGAGTTCCTCTCATTACAAAAACTTTCTATGTGGACTTTTTTACAGCTATACAATTTGTATTTCACTTTGTGCTTCATTCCTATGTATGATTCCCTTCAAAGACAATAGCAGATGAGCCACTAGTTTAAACATTAGCACTCAGTTCTTGGAATAAGATTACAACCATCATGTTTACATGATTGTATAAATCAACTCATGGGAAGTCTTCTTTCCTCTTTTTTCTCTCTCTTTTTTTTTGTTTTGCATAAATCAACTCTTTATAATAGCAAATATGCAAGCATTACAGCCAAAGAAGCACTTGCCTTGTGAGTCCTTTAACGTTGAGACGTTTGTCGACTCCGTAAGCCTTCTCTCAATTATGATCTTTTTCCCGTAATCACTATATTTGAAAGCATCAACTCCCTCATTGTTCAACTCCACAACAACAAGGGCATGGCTGGTTGCATACGAGAATTCAAAGATGAACAATAGTAGAGTTACATAAAAGAACTACAAGCATCATTTAATTACAAAGCCTAGCTTTTGAACACCAAAAGTCCTTTGATATGTATTACACATATCAATAAAGATTTTTAATTTATAAAGAAAGATTGAATTCAAACCTATATAAGTTCTCCGTCTTCCTTGCCAAAACATGAACCTTGACACTACAAAATATTTAGCTACAACCTCAACCAACCCCCCATCCCCCCCCGGGGCCCCCCCAATTATGCCGTACCCTAAATTCGGACAAAACTGTTGAACCTAGGCCTTCGTAAAGAGAGAGCTCTTGAGGCTTGTTACACACTCTAGATCATAAATGATACGAAGGAGTTCAAGGAATTTCTACAAGGAAAGAGGCATTCCTGCATGCCACCATTGGTGCATACTACGGAGAAGATATAAATCTTCTATGCATTCTAAATCAAAGACTTACAATGAACCTAACGCTTGATTTCACCCAGTGTTAGTCCATCTTTCTTTTGAACTCTATGAACTTTATACATGACACTCACATTGGGAATTATCTGCATATAGTTAGTTCTTAATGAAAGAGTTTTGGAAAAAGTATTCCATTTGGATATTTTGAAATAGATAGTCGGAGAATACGAGCCTTATGATTTACTTTTACTTTTGAAGGACACATGGTGAAAATCTAATTAACTAGAACTCGTATGTCAAGCCTACCATAGTAAAGGCTCTACTCTTCCATAGTGGATGTCGCATATGTCTGTGAAACATAATGAAATTTCTCCAATCAAGATGGACATGAAGTAGTCAAGATCTCGTATCTCGACACCTATCACCCTTACCTGTCTCTCTCTCATGAGGCTAATTCGTGTACAAAGTCATACAGTCAATCTTTATTTAAATGGGGAGAGAAGAGAAAATCAATCAAGCTTGATTATTTAGAATCCGGAATGAGTTTTAAATAAATCCCGAGTGAATTTTATTTGATCATGCAAATATGTTTTTTAGAATCCTACAAAGGTCACTGATGCTCCAAGCTAGATGTTGGCATGTGGTGGTACGGGACACTACAGATATTATCCAGGGATGCGTCATAATTCCAACGTAATGGAATTCTTACCTGCCTATATCAATAGACCATAAACTAAGCAATTGATATATGCAGCGTACTTTCAAGACAGACAAAATATTATAAAAAGTAAGGGCTGATTTGCTTTAGTGTGAAGAAAGGGATATTATTCTTAATCATATGGTATGTAAAAGCTGATAACCTTACTTATGGCCAGATTGTGCTACTGCACCAATGAGTTGTTCAACCAGAGATCGAGCTCTCCTACTAATGAGAGGACTACCTAGGTCCTAAATGGACACTGATCCGATGCTAATGACAACACTAATCTAAGGTGGATGCAACCTAAGTGCATACATGATGAAGAGCTGCATAGACTCTCAAGTTCAATTAGGTTACAAGATTGAGAATTGTACTCATAGAGAGCCTTGAGAGCTTAAACTATGTTATTGCATGAAAATGACCTCTTTTCTATAGGCGTGGATACATAGTTGCATTTGTTTACTCACATGTGGGATAAAGCCTTGATGCCTTATAGAAGCATGCTCTTGCTTCATAACCTTTACTCATACCTTGCCTCCATCCTCGTGCTCATGGCACCACACCTCTCAACACCTCCCCTTGGTGCCATGATCTATTGGCTACTACAAGGTGGTAAGATGTGAGTTACAAAGGAAAATCTATCAAGTACATACTCACTACTTAAGTGGTCAGATTTGATAAATCTACTTATAAGATAACCTTTACAAAACATGGGATAAGGTGGTAAGATTCATCTTTATGGCTCTTAGGACATTATGTCGTCATCGTTCTCTTTGATTGTTGACAAGTCCACATGGTTCTTCAATATGAAGTCTTCTTTCATGTGCCCTAGCTCTTGGTCTCTTCATTTTCTTACAAGCTACTTCTTGGCTCTTGGTCTTCGCTCTTTGGCTTGACCCTTGGCTATTTGGTAGCGCCTTTAAGAAGAACTTGATGCTCCTTGATGCATGATGCTTTGTTGTTCATTTCCTCATGTGCCTTTGATGCATTCCGATGGATGCCATTTTATGCCCTATGGTCATCTCATGCACTTGTGCTTTTTGACTGACATAGGATAGTTCTTTGTGCATTCATGCTATGCTTTGCCATTTGTGGCAAAGGTCTTACCAATTGAAGCCTTTTAATATTGGCAGTGTCTAATTAGAAGAGGGGTCAACATGATGATGTGGCACGTGATGTGGTAGTGTGTTCACATGTTGGTTATATAATGCTGGTTATACAATGATGTGGCAAGTGATGTGGTAGTGTGTGTTCACAGGTTGGTTATACACTGTGCTTAGAAGGAGGTTACTATGTACTAATTATACTACTATGTGGCATGGTGTGTGGCACTACCTACGTGGCACATTATTGACTTGGCCTATCTTTGATTGGATTGACTTGCCAGATGGCACTCTATTGACCTAAGGCTTAGCTAACCTTTCTAAACCTATCTCCTCTCACCCTATCTACCACATGGCCTTCTCCTTCTTGAAGGTATAGCTGGTGCAGGTTGGAGAATTCTGTCGCAGCTGAGATCGGAGGTACGTTTTTGTGTTGCTCTGTGTTTCTTTTTGCCCGTGGTTTGTTTTGCATTGTGTTATTCACGTCTTAGGTAGCTGCTTGGTCGTCCATAGCTAGGTTGCCTTGGGTTTTCTTGTTCACTACTTCCCCAAGAGTGGCTGGTGCTTGTTGCATATGTCGTTAGCATCTAATTTATGGTGTAGTTGTTGACGGGTCCATCCATCACGCTGGTATGCCACAGGCTGCTCATATGTGCTTGCTTATTTGTTTGCTCTTTTGATGTTGTCATGCTTGAGTTGGGTCTGACTTCATTGCATGTTGTTTTCTAGCTGCCATCTTTCACTATTGTGGCTGCCTAGCTTCTCGTGCCTTGGCTGCTCTCTTGCTTATTGCTAGTCGTTGTAGCTTTGAGCTTGGCATCATGAGTAGGCGTCTATGCCTTTGCTATGTGGCATTGTTGTGGGCTGTCTTTTCTACATCGAGAGTACTTTGTTGAGTCAATTTTGTGTTGCTTGAGTCATTTCCATAGCTACACCTCGTACGAGTTGTAGGTGAGCTGCTTTAGTGCTTTGTCTTGCTGCCAGCAGAGCATGGCTGTGCCTTCCTGGGTTGTTGCTGGGCTTGAAGTAGGTCTTGCATAGAGGTATGAGAGTTTGAAGCAACTATGCAACAACAACACAGGAGAAGACTCTGGAAATGAAGGTAGAAAATTGATGACGAAGCTGCCGTCAGAGCATGAAGAAAGCGTAAGCAAAATGGAGTGGAGCAAGGCAATGAGGATTCACAAGGAAGAAGCACAAAAGGATAACTTTCCTAGTCTTATTGAGAAATTAAAGAGTTACTTTAACTAGGAAAAAATGTCACTGCTGAAAATAGATGAATTGGCATGCATGTTCTTGTAGTACCTTGTTCTTGCTCTCAGCTGGACTGTTGTCGAGTGCCTCGATAGCATATACATACTACTTTCTTTAGCCTAAATCGTTGCTGGCTGCCTTTTGGCTTTAATCTGCAATCTGTTGCTAGGTGCCCTTCCTTTCCATAGTTAAAGCATAACACCTCTGGTTCGTGCTAATGATTTATTGTACTTCTTTGGCACTATTGCTACTTAGAATTTCATTTGTTACCTTTACACTAACATCTATAACCTTGAGGTTTGACCCATGATTATGTGCAAGTTGGGTGTGTTGCCACTATGAAAGCAACAGAAGCTGAACTAGCATTTAAAGCAAGGATACAAAAACCTAACAATAAAGCATAAGAAAACGGGGTACTGGGGTCTAGAAATAAACAAGATCCCATGGGATTCATGAGCTGCAAGGGCAAAAAAGGACTACAGGTTGAAGCAAGAATGATCAACCCCTCAATGTGCACTTTTCATATAGCCCAGGCCCCTAATAGGGTGTACAATTTCATCTTGCTATGTCGAAATGCAATCATACATTATTATACTATGCTATTGCTCAAACTTAGCTAAGGTGGTCCAACCCTTGATCACAAATAGAAAATAGGAGCAATTAGTTGGTAATCTGTATTTAGCCCATGTTTGAGCCCTTCATCACAAAAAGAAAGAGGCATGTTACTAATAAACAACTCTGATTTCGAATGTGTCACAAAGGACATCATTTCAAGAATTTCATGTGAGAATCCCATGCTCTGTTGCACTGAGTGATAGGCCACAATCAAAGGAGGCTGTCACTCATCAGTTGCTCTCATTTGTCAAGTGAAGTATACTTGATCTGGCTACTCTAAATAGAAGGTGTATCACTCATCACTTGCTCTCATTTGTCAAGTGAAGTATACTTAATCTGGCTACTCTAAAGAGAAGGTGTATATGCCTGCTAACAGTAAAGACTTTAAAAAATAGTATAGAAAAGGCATTCTTGCTTGTTTTATAAGCAATAGAGGAATATCTACGCTGCTAACAGTAAAGACTTAAGAAAACAGTATAGAAAAGGCATTCTTGCTTGTTTTATAAGCAGTAGAGGAATATCTACGCGGAGACTATCGATGTCTCTTGGAAACTTCACTATAGTGGACTCTCAATGGAGCCCCTTGATTTTTGATGATTGGTGCTTGCAAGACACTTGCCTAAATCATTAGGAAGAAACTAGGACAACAAAAGATGCCATAGCTTCAGTGATGTATTTTCTGTTATCAAGATTATTAAGAACATTAAGCATCAATTATCGTCATGCAATTTGATCTAGATGTGAAAAGTTTAGAAACGCTCACTCCTTAACATGGAGCTCCTTTGAGCAACCCAAATGGACAAGCCTCATAGAGGCGCAGTGGAATCATTGCAAACCATATCGACTCCTTAGGCTGTTATGATATCGACTCCTTTGAGCAACCCAAATGGACAAGCCTCATAGAGGCGCAGTGGAATCATTGCAAACCATATCGACTCCATCGCTATGTGTTTCTCTTAAAGGACCATGTGATACATCTTAGGTCATTGCATCTAATAGCATGTTTACTCATTATTGTAGATACTGAACCTTTGACTATCATATAAAGTAAAGAAAGCATATAAAAACTTTGTCAAAATACTGAAGTAAGCTCAACACCTCCTTGCTTAAAAATATTCAAAGCATATAGGTTACAAAAGTCTCAAGAACCCATATTCAGACCATGCATATTCACAAAACTCTCAATAGAAATCCACATCCTTCTTTCTACTCAAGTCTACTAGATGCATCATCTAAGTCATATTTCAATCCACTCAATAGAGATCCACATCTTATATCTACTAAATTCTACCATAAAAGTGCCATTCCTCTTATTTCTCTATTAAAGGAAGGCAATGAAAGTATTCACGTGATGTGATCATCTAGCGTCAAAGCAAGGTGGCGGTAGTGGAAGGATTATCTCCACTTGAGTAAGAAGATTAAAAAGAAGTATAAAATTCAAGCCGCGATTATTTTATGAACACACGAGCAACACTTCAATTCCCCCTATGCAAAAAAAGTGAACTATCATTACTATTGCTATTATCTTGAGCCTCGGGCACCCCAATTGCAACTGCACTCTTTGCAAGCAATAATCCAAGGATGTTTTCAAAGAGCAAGTACAACTAACGAATGAATTCTAGGATGTGGCAACAAAATCTATGAATGAGAAAGGATAAGGTCATTCATGAATAACGAGGACAGAAAACTATTTAGTTCGGATGTTATAAACTCCATACAATTGGATGCAATCGAAACAACAAAGGACAATCTATTGGTTCAGATGTTAAAAACCTTCCACTACCACATTCTACTTCTCTAAGAAGAGGACCTATGTGGAAATTATGTGTCACACTCTTTATGGCTTCAATCAAAGTACGACTCCTCTCCACTATTGAAGCGCTGCAATGAAATTGGTTCAAGACACGATCGTTTAAAGCTTGTATGAGATGGCATTCAAGAAAAACACAACAGTCCCGCGTATCCTTTGCCAATAAGGATACGAGATCGAGATATGAGCACCAACTTAGAGAAATACCTGCAACCGGTCTTTATAAAACTTTTCAAAGAAGTAGCCCTTTGAGTACTCCGAGCCTTTACACCGAATGCTACACAAAGCGCAGTTAAAATAGCACTTTTGCCACCTGCCCAGTTATGCAAAACCTTCTTGGATTAAACAATTATGACCCTTAGCATAAGTATCAATTTCCAGTTTCCCGAACTCAAAGTTATGCCTGGCAAAGCGACTTGTGTTGCGTGATGAATGAAACTGCCAATCGTGGCGAACTCACTTCCGTTCTGTCCCGTAATGAAGTTGACGTGTTCGATGAGGTCAATGGTGAGACTGCTATGGCACATGAAATTTTCAACCCTGATACGCTGAATGGTGCCCGCTTTGTCGGAGCTTACAGAGAAAGAAGGGGAGGCCCCATCTGCTTCCTCCAGATCGGCCATAGCCGCGGCAACCTGCAAAGCTTCACAAGCAAGAATTTCTCTCTCTCAGTGTTTAAATGCGCGGGAACACAGTTCCTATGTCCACGTAGCAACTAACTCAGCCAGACAGTCCTCGCCACCCACCTTGGGTTACCACCAAAGAGCTCTCTCTCTCTCTACCAATGTTGTATGGAATTGAGATAGAGTATTCCAAACCAAGGTTGTATAGAATTGAGATACATTATCTAAGGAGAGATTATTGCCCTTTTGCACTTAACTTTGCTTGAATCCTACCCTCCCACATTGTGTCCCCTACGAGACGAGCATACATACCTATGATGAGGGCCTAAGGTTGCCCTTGGGGGTCCCCTATAAGGAGGAAACGCTCCCTCCCTCTTGTACACCTTACAAGACAGATCCAAAGCTCTCTCTTTGCCAAAGTCCCATAAACATACTTCAGACTCATAAGGAGTCACCAACGTCAAATCTCCCCCTCTATCAAGCATATATCTATTGTGTCTTACACAACTTTCCCAATAGTATCAAAACTGAAATTCCCCTAGCATGGCCTCAAAAGATTTCCATCCTCTATTCGTCATTTCTCATGGATTAGGATTTTGGCTCCTTCCTTCAATATAATCATGGAAGGATGTGTGCTTGTGAAACATGTACATTGACCAAAAACAAAATTATAAATAAAAACGTGTACATTGACCAAAAACAAGATTGTAAATAGAAACAATGGTGGCTAGATATTCATATCCATGTATTTTGATTATCTTTTTCATTTTGAGCATGCTACATAAAGTTCTATGGGCCTATTAATGTGAAATGAGGCAATGAAAAGGTGGTCTTGCATCTTGATATGTTACAGCCTCTTATACATTGTCAATGAGTCAAAATATTAAGTGAACAATAACATATAACAAAGGATAGAAGCAAACCAAAAGTCATTCTAAAGGCATCAAATCATTGTATCATGTTGAAAAAATAGAGATTGATGCATGAGAAGTCAAGCAATGTTGGCACACGTTTGCAAAGGTCCTTTACAGATTAAAAGCCTAGAAATGAATGGTTCGTTTAAATGATAGCTAATCAAATCAATCTATGGGACTTGTTGAATCATCCATCATCCTTGCTCTTAACAATAGTGCAAGCAGTTTGACTAAGAATAGGGCACATGGGGGGGGGGGTATTTCCTTCACAGAATACATGAACTTGAATAAAATACATGTATTCACAACATGTACATCCCATGCTAGATAATGTAAAGTTTTCTTTTGTGTTGCCAAATCACATGTGTCTACCCTCTCTATTTGCCATGGATGTGCACTCTCAAATTTTAATGCTTCACATTTAGTCGTCTTTACCATTTTTCCAAACTGCACTTTATTCAAGTATGATATCATGCATAATGCCATGAGACTTGTCAACATGAGCAATGATTATATGCCAAAAAGTATATGCACACACTACTTGTCAACATGAGCAATGGTTATTTGCATAAGAGTATAGAAATGGGAGATTTGATGATCATATGATTGCTTTTTCCTTTACTGCTAGGAGCAATCCTTGCCTGAACATGGTTTGCTCGTAGCTAGCCCCAAGGTTAAGGGAGACCCCAAAGGGCAAGGCTATTAGAGTTCCTTAGGACTAAGGTTTAGATATATCATCAGGAGAGGCATAAAGGCTAAAAAGTACTTAGGATATATTTAGCCATGCCGTAGGCTATATATGGGAAGCCTATGAACCCTTAGGACCAAACCATGTTCAGCCAAGGATTCAACCAAGGATTGCCCCCAAGGTTAGGGGAGACCCCAAAGGGCAAGGCTATTAGATTTCCCTAGGACTAAGGTTTAGATCCCAAAGTTTCATGCATCTCTATTGTATCCCCTCAAAATGCTTCTTCATCTCCCCTTGCATCATCTCCCATCTCCTCTACAAAGGTCTTTTCTATCCCATCATGCTCCCTAGCATTCTCTTAAAAGATGTTTAATTTTAAGCACATGTCATTGACTTTTTGCACGTCCTCCCCTAGTCCCTTCCGCTAAAGATCTTCATTCCCTTTCTGCCTCTCTTTTCGGTACACCTTTTCCTTTAAAAAGTAATTTTGGAATCAAAAGACATTAATTAAATCTTGCTTCATAACAAAAACATTTATTATAACCTTACCTTGTGTATGTAACTCTTGAGTCGGATTATTAATGCGCCCCTTGAAATCTTCAAAAGTTCGCTTCCTTTGTCTAGATGCACCATTTGTAGATTGAAAGAGACAATCGAGGTTATCCAATGTAGTATCTTATTACTTGAGCCAATGACACCATTAATAATTTCAACATCGCCTAGTTCTAGGTCTCAAAATATTCCACAAGCCATTAAGGCACTTGTAAAGACCTCAACATAAATGGCTTATGACTATCAATGGCAATGCCAACACTAGTTCTCCATTGTCAACGATCACAACAATAAGAGAAAGATGGGAAGTTGCACATTATGCTACATGATGCTAGAGATAGAGTTTGAGAAGAAATTCATATTTAGAGGTCATATCTCCTAAAAGATCTAAGTTTCTATCTTTAAAATCCTTGCTTGTATCTATTTTCATCACCAAAGTACAATGTTCTCTTTTAGCAAGAGCAAGAATGAAGATGAGATCGTGTGACCTTGTAGAAACACTGAGAAGAAGCAAAAACAACATGCTTGGATTTCTACTACAAGAAATAGTTATTTCGACAATTATATTTCTTATAGTACTAGCTAGGGATATTATAGCCTTGTAAACTATGGAAAAGTATTCCATAGAACTGCACCAAACATCAGCGAGGGTTTTAGTAGGCTATTTGTGAGGTTTAGTTGGGGTTGCCTAATTGAACCTATGGTTTTGCCATGCTAGATGGTTGGTGTTGTGGGTAATTCCATGTTTATTGGTGTTGTATTTATTTATTGCACTTTGAACACACTTGTATTAGGATTACTTGATTTGCTGTTGATTGCCCTCCTCCCCCTCCTCCTCCCTCCTCCTCCTCCTCCTCCTCCTCCTCCTTCCTCCCTCCTCCTCCTCCTTCCTCCCTTCTCCTCCTCCCTCCTCCTCCTCCTCCCTTCTCCTCCTCCTCCCTCCTCCTCCCTCCTCCTCCTCAATCCTTACCCCTCAAATTCGCAAAGGAGACTAGGTCTCCACTCTTCAACCTTGGACTCCTCTTAAACCCTGCAATCCCCTCTGAACCCTAGAACTCCTAGTTAGCTCTCTCAACCCTGTCCCCCTTTCGAACCCTGAAATCCCCTTCTAAACCCTTGAACTCCCGTGAAGGTGAAAGCCTCCATCAATCGTTATAATCAAGCCCTCTTTCTTATTCACGCGCGCATGAGATTTGCTTTCCACGCTTTAGCCTACACCTCTCACCGGAACATGACCCGAGGACCTATGCTACACTTGCGAACACCTATGCTACAATGAGCAACGACACGATTGTAGGTGACCAACACCCTCGAAACCTGCACATGGGTAAAATAGAGACAACTCTCTCTCTCTCTCTCTCTCTTTCTCTTACAAGGCACTTGGGCCCATATATCTCCAAGGTGGATTTATTATTGTCTTCCTCTCATCCTCTCTTTCTTCTCCACTCTACCTTTAAAATATCCGGCTGCTTGTGTAAATTTTTAAGCATGGACATGCCCCCCTTCCTCGGACTCTAAGCATGATGTTGGCCTTGAGGATGTTATTCATGATGCGATGACCGTCGTATAGCCTTTGAGAGATGCATAAAAATGGATGGAGAGGCTTCAAAAAATGTGTGTCAAACATATCTTCAAGGGTTTGAATGTGATGACCATGAAGATTGGGGACATGTAAGTAGTGGTACATAATCTGTGGAAATTGAGGGTTGCTTTTGAGCTTGAAAATGATTTATGAGCAGAGCCGCTAAAGATTTACTTCTATTGTGGGCTCTTGGGTGGGGATGTCTAGAAAACCACATGATGAGCAAGTGGAAAAAATGCATTGTGGCCACTACTATCGAATCTAGGATTGTCACAAAAGTGTTGTTGAATTGCTCCATCTATGCTGCAAGTGCATAGGAGGTACCCATTGTTGGAAAATATAGCCGTGGAAAGTTATACACAATATTGGGGTCGGAATCCTTCATAGCTTCAAAAAATTCACGACCGACGTCTTCAAAGAGGCATGTATGTGGGGTTGTCTCATTGGTCCATGCCCGCTGGATAATAAGTACCCCAAAATGGCTCATGCTTAAGAAAGGGGAGCTGCATTGGGGGTGGAACCCTGCCTCTTTATCTATTTTTGGCACTTTATTTGCATTCGGAAGGATTGCCTACGGTGGTTCCTTCTCCACTTGCTGAAACCTTATTTTAGTAGCTTAGTGAGGGCACGGACTTCCACTAGCCACCTGTTAATGTCTGAAATATCCTCAATCACATGGAATGATGTGATTGCCTGGTACCAGGTGTTGTAGTCAGGTGGGGGTTCCTGTAGCATGGAGTCCTCTACTTCATGGGGATTCTCATTAACATCCTCATTGTCATCCTGTTCATAAGGACATTGAACATCCGAGAAGAGCATGGGCTTTATGATTTTATACCATGTGGATGTGCCCAGTTTTTGGACCCTCTCGGCCAACCAACCAGCTCCTATTGCATCGCATTGTGTGTATGTGTGTGCGTGTGTGCATGTGTGTGTGTGTGTGTGTGTGTGTGTGTGTGTGTGTGTGTGTGGTGTGGTGCAGTGAGGTGGTGTGTTGTGATGTGGAAGGCTGTGAAGGGCTAGAGGCTGCAGTGGTGGGGGGTATGGTGCCTTGGTTAGTGGGGTCGGGGGTGGGGCATGTTGAATTAAAAATTCCCCATGCCATGTCGGCATCTACTTCCTAGACTCTAGCGGGGTAAGCTACATGAGAATCGTCAAATTGTCTAAAGCCAATTTGAATCATTTGCGTCCATGATATTCTTAAATAGGGCAATAATGACTACTTGTTGATATTGTTGACTACAGTTCATAAAAAGATAATTAAAGATATATTTGGCATCTTGCCTAACATATGTTTGCATCCACCCTAGAGCTTTGTTCAAGGACTGTGAATGGTGAGGTATGTTTTGCAAGTCATTTGGCTTGAGAAGTTCGAGCACCAAAAAAATAGAGGAATTTTGAAGGACTCAACACCACACCATAAAATTGTATATAATGGAGAGTGGTAGTAGAGGGTGAGGATATCGGAGTCATCTTCCAAAATAATATCCTCATGAAAATAAGCCACAGCTCTATTATGTGGTGGGCTTGTGCACTAGTGTGATGAGGAGAAGAAAAAAGGATAAAGAAGGTAGGGGGTGGGCAAAGTTGAGGTGGTGCTGTGTGGTGGTGGCAGACGATTGTGCTAAGGTAGTAGTTGAAGGTGTCTTCAACTATGGATGGTGTGAAAGCAAGTGAGGCAGCACGTGCAGATGCGAACAGGAGCCATTGGTGGAGTTTTTCGGGGTTCTGTTGTGGAGGTGGAGGAAGGTTTTTGGCCTATAGTTGCTCTTGTAGTAGTTGAATGTTTTGATCGTGCTTTTGGCACGAGGGCATGGAGTTGCTCGATCTGAGTTTCTTGTTGTGCCAGTTGACCCTCTAACTTTTAAGCTTGGAATGTATCATGATGTTGTCGATAAACAATGGCTTGGCATTGGAGTGCCTCATATTTTGTGGCCAAGGATTCACTCATGATCTTTTTATGGATGGTGAGGGCCACCTCTATCTCTTGCAGGTTTTCTTGAAGCTCTTTGGCCGATTCTATTGCTGTGAGGCCTGTGTCTTTGACCATTTTTATTTTTGCCTTTTCTTTCTCTAGCATGGCCTAGGACTTTTCTAGCTCTCTTTTCCAATTGTCTCTTTGCATGCAGGCCACATGTGCCTAGAATGCTTGCTAATCAGCAAACTCCTACTTTCAAGCCAAGATGGTTTGTGCTGTCTGGGTAATTACTGCCAGTGCTTCCATAAAGACATATCACTTTTTGGGGGCCTCCCAATTGGTCTTCATAAGCCACCCATAATTTTTTATGGAAGAGTAGTTGATGGAGGTACATTGAGCTAGGGTCTCCATTGGAATTTTCCACCTGTCCCCTCTAGGTGGCTATTGATGGGCTTCTACTTGGGGCTTCTACCTATTGCTTCTATGTCCTAAGCCGGTTCATGGTGGCATGGCTACTATAAGAATGATTGTATGGCCCTCACTTGGATGGGGAGGCAAGTTGTGCACATGATCATGGGAGAGGTCTACAAGGGGTCCTCCCCAGCTGTTGGTTTCTTGAACGCATGCTCTATTGCTCTTAGCTATTCAGCTTCCTCCTCTTTCTTATAGAGTGGGCCTTTTTTTCTTACTTCTATTGGGATTCTTCCTCGTGTCTTTACTGGCTTCTTGCTCGGCTTTTAGTTTGGCTTCAGCCTCTACTCATGATTCTTAGAGTTGGTGGCTTGTTTATCCTTTTGCCTTATTCTTTGGGGATAAAGTGAGCTTTGTAGGTGTCAACCGTGTTGGAGCCAGAGGTGACAGTGGCTGGCAAATGTCTTTGGAGGCATCTCTATAGTCATTGGTCGACACTGGGTCCATAAACAAATGAGTGTCAATTGACATAAATAACATGGGGCTACCAATCTTATATTGTGAATGCCCACACATGTTCAACAGCTCCACATAGAAATATTATACCTATTTGGTTTTCTTGGGCATGTACATTTGCACGCCAGCAGGTTTGGCTAGATCACATTGCGATGCTCTGTATAGAAGCCTTGGGCAAGAAGGGTGACTGCCCTAACAGCCTTGGCGATCCTTGGGTTTTGAATTAGATTGATGGGGACCCCACCCCTGTGGATCTTTACGTTGTAGTTGACCAAGCCTAGGAGACATTTATCCATTTTGTGTAGTACTACATAGGGTTTGGACATGGTGCCACATGTACTATGTTGGCTGTGAAGTGGTAGTCCTTCAAAGTGCCATCTCCATGTACCCAACCTGTTGTTTTAGTGGCATCATTGAACTTGTCCAAGAATTCATAACCTTTTTGAAACTGAGGTGACATGGGAGACGATCAACGAATTGATTAGAGGTCCATGGCCTAAATCAATGGGGCTACCTCTCTAGATCACATAGGGCTTGGTAGATGGTGGCATTATGATAATAATGCTTGAAATCTTTTGTGCCGCATAGCGGTATTGGGAGTGCACCACAACTCCTTGAATACTTTGCAGCCAATCTATGCCAAGGGGCAAGAAATGTGTGATTAGCAATGTTTCTTCATTTGTAATGTGGTGCTTCTTTTGAAGGCAGGAGGTTGATAGTTGAGCAGATTGCTCAGGCTCAGGATTGGGTGGTAGATTTAATGGCTCCATCTAAGAGGGGAGTGAAATGGAAACTATGTGGGAATTGGAGGGAGTAGTGGAGGGTGGTCATAAAGCAACGATTTCGAGGTTGCTATGTTAGCAATTGTTGCATTAGCCTTAAAGCAGCAAGTTGCTTTTCTTTTATTGTTTACGATTTTGCTAGTTGATTTCCTAGACTTCCCTATGGACTTGTGACTGCATGGGGAAGGTTTGCTGACAATGCAACCTTCCTTCATGGCTAGAACAACCTACATGACATTGAGTGTGACAAGGATGACCTAGGGACCCTAGAACTTGATAATCTTGAACCCTAGTCACCTAAGTTGACTTGTAAGGTGTTGATCAGCTTATTATGGGCTTGTGATGCCTTAGTTGATTTATGACTAGTGATGGATGCTATTGTCACCTAAGAGCTGAGACTGTATCGTGGTGACTTTCTTGTTTTCACCTATCCCTAGACTCTACAATTTGATAAATGAAATCATACTTATGGGTGCTTAGGGTACCTTGCCTCTTATGTATTAAGTGCGACTGTAAGTAGGGCAAGTAGCGGTGCCTTGGAGTTGTAACAAATGGCAATGTTAGCTTGTTGGTGTTGACTTGTGTGGTTTCGGCATGAGCATCCACTGGGAGTAGTGTGGCCTCGAGGTCTTGGTAGACTTGTGGCTCGGCTCGATCTTTTGTGACATCTGTGTGGATTTCCATCTTCAAAGCTGGTGCCTTTAGAGTAGGGGTAGCAGTAGGTTCTTGTGGCACCACTCCCTTTTTAAGAGCAGGTTCTTGTGGTGCTATCGTGCTACCTATTGATGTAGGGGTAGAAGCAGGTGCAAAAGTCAAGAGTTTCTTGCCCTTGAGAACTCATTAGGAATCAACAACTGCCTTGGCTTCTGACTTGCCTCTTGATGCAGTAGGTTTTTGTGTCTCTACCCCCTTTTTTGGAGCAAGTTACTGCCATGGCCATTGATGACATTTTACCTTGTAATATAAGGATTTGAAGGTATAAAGTGGTCACTTGTGATTTGCAAAATTGTTCCTTTCCTTTGATTAGCAAGCCATGGGTTGTTGCCTTCATTTTAAAGGTAGGTTCTTGTAGAATTATTGTTGTTGTGTCGCTTGCTAAGCTTGGAGATTTCCTTGTGCCTTCGAGGGGGTTGATAGAGGGTGGAGTAGCCATGTGGCGGATCCCAGGTACCCAAATTTATGCATTACCCTCGTACTAGACTTGAGCTTTTAGTAACTGCTTAGGGATCCACCTTGGGTGGCTTCTTTGCTTATTGGGCTTCATTGCATGTCTTTATCTTTGGGGTTTCCTTTACCTGGGCGCTTGAACTAGATTTGGCATGTGGGAAGTAAGGCAGAAGTGAAGTCGTATGTCAAGGTTCTCTTCATAGGTTTTGGATAGCATTGGCTTGGATAGTATCCTTACGAAGTCACCAATGTCCTTCCTCCTGTTGCAGTTGTATTGATGACTTGAAGAGACAAAGTCTTGGACCGTCGATGTTGTGGGTACAATGCTAGTGGTCCCCTTGTCATTCCTTCAAGTGCTTGAGTGGTGACGTTCTTGAAGGATGGAAGCACCGTTGTGGTAAAGGATTGTCCCCCTAGAGTATGTGGATGATGAAGCATGAAACATGCTAGGTGGGTCTCTAGTTTTCTTGCAAACCTAAGGGGGTGCTTTCTTGAACTTCTATGTTGGGGAGTTCTTTGATCCCAAGACTCCCGAACCAAGTGAGATCACAGAGGTGCGACCACCACTTGTCAAGGTTGATGTTCGTTCTCTCGCCAATTAGTTTGATAATTGATGGCCCAACACCAAGTCCTGTTGAGGATTATACCTACTCATCAATGGCACCTGTGGGCATCACATAGAATCTATTGGCGTGCTTTGACCATTCACCATATACCCTAGTGCTAGCATGCTTTGACCATTTACCACTCATACAATGATAGGGGTGGGCTCAAGGGTTAATAATAATAGTTGGTCACATACCTCCTGGGAGATCAAGTTATGGCTCACCCTAGGGTCCACAAAAGCTTCAGTGGAGTGGATCATCTCCTTGCACACCTAAATCTTCACTGGCAATCTAGGAGGGTCAACGGTAGGTCTTCAAGGGAGTCTAGCCCTTCTACTGCTACCTTGCAAATTGATATTAGACCTAATTGTTTCATTTTGGTTTGGTGCTCTTCTACTTCCTGCCTCTTCATGCAGGCAACCTCTTTTTTAAGTTATTTTTCTTGGTGGATGGTTTGTAGGTTTTGGACAGCCATGGGGCCATAATAATGTTTAAGCTTACTCCCATTAATGAAGCCATCTAGTTCTACTCCATCAAGGGTCGCAATGCAGCATGATCCTTGTGGCATGGCCTCCACAACCTGATATGGACCCATTCTATGATATTTAAGCTTACGCTTAGTGTTCCTCATGTTATACAATAGCATAAGGTCGAATTCACTACTAAGATCCTTATTTTAAAGGTTGTGGTCAAATCATCATTTTCGACAAAGTTTTCCCACTTTTATGCCGTATGCTGCTCTAAGCCTTGTTTTGTCCAAATTCTCAAGCTCAATTAGCCTCTTAGGGATGGCCTCTTTGGATAATCTATCTTGGACCGCCACCCTTAGGCTTGGCACTATAAACTCCATGGGCATTATTACTTCTACCCCAAATCCAAAGCAGTGTGCAATTAGTCGCAACTTTATATGCTATGCAGTATGCCCATAGTGCAGCAGTGAGTTTGTGCCCCTAGCCATTCTATATCGCCTCTACCATGTAGGTCATTGTTAAGCATAGAGTTTTATAAGAGATCTTAGCTTGGTCGTTTGCTTTGGGGCAGTATGGAATGGATTTTTTGTGAATAATCAGGAACTCACTCATTAGAATGTGAATGGCTTCGTTGTTGATAAAGTAGGTTCTATGATTGCTCTCAATTTCTAGTGGGAGGCCAAAGCATGATATGACATTCTTATATGGGAATTTAGTTATCACTTGTGCCTCAACCTTCCTAGTTGCCTTGGCCTCTATCCACTTGGTGAAGTAGTTGGTAGCCACGATAATGTATCGAGCTTGTCTCCCTTTCGCCATTGGACTAATAGGTCCTATGAAATCAATGCCTCATTTTTAAAAGGGTTGATCCATGAGAACTCCTATAAGAGGCATATGGTCTTTCTTATGAGGTATGGAACTTCTTTGGTACAGGGTCGCAAAGCTTGGAAAATTGGACTACGTTTGCAAAGAGAGTGGGCCACCATAGTCTAGATTGTAGCACCTTATGGGCCATGAGATCTCTTGCAAAGTTCCTACAATGACTGAATGGGATTCTTCCAACACCTCAATGCTCATGGATGCAGTGGTGCATTATGCCATCCTTACCCCCATTTGTTATAATTGGTTGACTTTTAATTGGTAAGGTGCTGCATCCTTGATGAGTTTTTGGGCCCTGTCTTTGTTAAGGACCCGGTCCTACAAAAGCCATTGGCCAAGAAATGACCAACCTCTTGAGTCCATTCTGGTATTAGGTCTTGAGGAATAGCAGAGCATCTAGGACATCATCATCAAGCCATTTGTGGGCTCTCCATTGGGAAATCGAGGCATATGGTCCACCATGAAATGTGTGCATCCCTTGCATACTTCCATGGTGAAATCAAAATTGGATGAGCATTGACCGCATGATGTGTCTGGTCATGCGGGGTTTGTTCACTATGTAAAGAACCACATTGTGGTCCATAAAGAAAAAAAACTTGTTTGCCAACAAGTAGTGATGGAATTTCTTAACATTGTAGACCATCACGAGGCCTTCCCTCTCTATAGAGTTAAGTAATTCATCTTTGCATCATTTAGTTGGCGACGTGAAGTATATAGGATAGTCTAGTTTATACTCTCTTAGCTGCGCCAACACACACCCTATTGAAAACTTGGATGCATTGATATGCACATGGAATTTAAATTCCAGTTTGGTCCTTGCAAGATAGGGGCAAAAGCTAGGATGAGTTTAAGAGTCTCATAGGAGGTTTGGCAGGCCTTCATCCAGTTGAATACAATCAACAGCTTGTATAAGGGGAGAGCGATCTCAGCATAGCTATAAATGAATCTACGATAGTAACCTATATCCTCGGTAAATCGTTGCACAACCCTTTGCATTTATAGGGGTGGTAGCTCCAAGATGAGATTTATCTCGTTGTAATCCATAGAAATCCTATATTTGGATATAACATGGCCTAAGATTACCCCGTGTTTAACCCAAAATTGGCAATTAAGAGGATTGAGGGAAATCTTATAGAGGCGACACCTCTCAAAAACAAGTATGAGGTATTTGAGGTGGTCATCCCATTGGAATGTATGCATAGGTCATCCAAGAGCACCTCTTGGAAGTCTCCCAAGTACTCCTTGAACGCTATGATCATTAACCTTTGGAATGTGGCAGGAGCATTAGTGAGCCTAAAGAAAATCACTCTAGAAGCGTAGAATCCCCATTCTTTGGAGAATGATGTCTTATGCTGATCCACAAGAAATGGACACCTGACTGTACCTAGAGAATTAATCAATAAAGAAATAAGCTTCTTTTCCTACAACTCTCTCTAACACATGCTCAGTGAAGGGCAGCGGGATAATGGTCCTTATGCGTAGTAGCATTGACCTTTTTAGGTCGACACATACTCAAATTTTGCCATTGTTTTTTAGCACACCAACAATGGGGGGCGAAAGACAGTCTATATGTTCAATCTCATAGATGAATCGAGTTTCCTCCCTCACAATCATCACGTATTTGGGATTCATGGGATAGGGCCTTTTCCTAACCGGTCTAATGTCATCCATCATGGGGATGGTATGTTGAACAACCTCCGAAGGCACTCCCTTAATATTTGTATACTTCCAAGTGAAGCAGTCTTCATATTCTCAAGGGAGGGAAATAAAGGCCTCTTCTTGCCCAATTGTAAGGTCATCAGCTAAATAAACTAGATAGGGTCTTCATCCTCTGATGCAAGGTCTCCTTCCTTACTTTAGCGAGACCATTGTAACGGTATTGGTTTCCCTCCTTGGTAGTCCTCTTGGCTTGTTCAAGAAGTGTCCTATGGTCTTGAACCAATTGTAAGGGAGGGAAATAAAGGCCTCTTCTTGCCCAATTGTAAGGTCATCAGCTAAATAAACCAGGTAGGGTCTTCATCCTCTGATGCAAGGTCTCCTTCCTTACTTTAGCCAGACCATTATAATGGTATTGGTTTCCCTCCTTGGTAGTCCTCTTGGCTTGTCCTATGGTCTTGAACCATTAGAGGTTTTAAAGGGTTTGGGGACTTGGCATAGGTCATTCTCTTCTTCTTTGTCATCCTCCAAGACTTTTGATTTGGGTTTCTTCTCCTAAGGAGAAATCCTCTTGCTTTTGGCCCTTGGTGTGTTATCCTCATGCAAGGTTTTAGCTTCTAAGGAGGCTTTAGTTGTTGGTACAGGGGCTTCCTCTGCCTTTAAGGACCCTTTATCCTATCTAACCTAGCTTTCCAGGTCAGAAGGTCGACTCTCATGATTTGCTCGTCTTTGCACTGGTAGATTCGATTAGAGGAGAACTAGTCCTGCTGTGTGCATAAAGAGCCTCCCTAATATAATGTCATAACCATCTGGTCTACTGTGCACATGAAGAGCCTCCCTAATATAACATCATAATGATCTAGTCGATCATGGAAATTCATAACATTGAACCATACATGGTAGGTGAGTCTAAAGGTCTTGATCTTAATGCCTCTCAGCACTCCCACTAGTTGGGTTGTTGCTCCAGCAACCAACTTGACTACCAGATTGGTACTCTCCATCTAGGGCCATCCCCACTTGGCCCAGCACCGTTTGGTGACAATGCCTACTCCTATGCCTCCATAGGTGATCGGGGGTACAGCATTGGTGTCATCACTTGTAAAGTACTAGCGTAACTTATTGATTAGTATCTTGAGAAGGTTTGGCTTCTCCATAGGGGCTTCTACTACCTCAGTGGGGGCACCTTCTAGGGGTGACCATCTTTTCATTCATCCAGTTGGAGAGATCTCTCTAAAGGATGGGAGTCCCTCTTAGTAGGGTTGCAATAGGAATTTTTCTCTCTATCAAAAGCAATATGGCTAGGCCAACCACATCTCGAGGTTGGGTAATTGGCTCTCTACCTACTGATTGTGGCTCTTTAAAGTCATAGAAGGACATAGGCCTCTTCTACAACTTGATGCCATGTGGGGTCCTCAAACATTTTGTGCCTTAAGTGAGAATGTCCCACCACTGCTTGATCCTTTCGAATCCACCTTTTCCCAAATGGGAGAGGATTTAGGGGCTCTATTACGGGTTTGGTAGTTTGGATCAATTGTATCCACACCCTTGCTCGTCTTGAGTCACTGCTCAAATCTCTCTTGACAGTCACACACTGGCTATTGTGCCTTAATGAGGCATTATTTTTCGATATTACGGTCATGGTATTCACCTTGACCCTTAGGGGTTGGGTTCAACTTGTAAGTTGGAAATCCCCTTGTATTGTCTTTGCCCCTAGGCAATGGGTTAGTTGGTTTTGGAACTAACAGGGTGTTCCCTAAATAAGAGAAAGTGGACACGATAGTTGTTGCTACTTTGACAACAGTTGTGTGGTTTGTATCCTTAGGTTGTGGGCTATATTCATTTTATCCTTCTTGGCTTGCTTACAAAGTTCTTGTGCTTGGGCCCTAGTTATAACGTTTAAGGACACTGAAGAAACTTGACCTCTCTTGATACTCAGCAAATTAATGCTAATCTTAGGACTCGTGGCCATTCTAGGGCTCCTTTACATTGGAAAATCCTTGTAGAGATGGTCCTGCATCCAGAACACAACGGAGCATTCGTGTTAGTAGTGGTTGTTATTACAGACATGAATTGATCATCCTTGTAAGGGTTGACCCTTAGGAAGTGAGGACCTTGCAATTTAAAGCAAGCCATCGGTTGATTGTTGGCATCATATGGGGGCACTCATTGGTTTGGTGTGGTCCTTGACATATATAACACTGTATAGCTAGTCTATGTGTCAAGGTATTCATATCCCAAGCTTTTTGAGTGGCAAGAATTGTTTGATACACTGGGATATATTGTTCATCTTGCATAATGTAATGGCTCACATAGCTCAACTAATATGGGGGACTCTTGAATTGCAAGGAGTCACCTATCAAAGGGGTGTAATTGGGTTCCTCCCACACATTGGGCGGCTCCTCAGTGATCAATTGGTTCATGGGGATAACTCAAGATGGTGGGGGTTGAGGAACTAAGATAGGTGGTGTTGAGAGTTCACACTCAACATCATGTGATCACGTGTGCATAGCACCATCGTGTGATCATATGTGCATAGCACTAACCCAATAGAGCACTATAAAGGAAACGGTTAGATCCCCTAACCCTAACCCTAAATGGGTGTGTATATATTCTACATTTTCAACTAAATCTAGTGTACAGTTAGTCATTTGTGGTGTGCTCTCTAGCTGTGCCCTCTCTCCTCACCTCCATCTTCTCCTCTCCCCTCTCTCCTCATCTCCACTCTTCTCCTTTCCCCTCTTCATATTTTGTCATGGTATCAGAGCATGGTTCTGCCTTCCGCTGAGGTGCCATCCTTCTTGTGAGAGTGATTGAGAGATTGAGAGATTGAGAGCGATTGAGTGTTTCATTCTCTTCCTTTGAGAGAAAATTCCATCCATTTCTGCCCATTTTCTTTAAGAGATTTCCGTTCAGCTCTTTGAGAGAGAGAGAGATTTAGATTGTGTGGAGTTAAGAGAGTTTCATATCTGCTGAGAAAGAGAGATTTTGAATGTGTTCATTTTGAGAGAAAGAGAGAGGTCTATCACCTAGAAAGTAAGGAAACAAAGCTCTCCTTGAGAGCTCAAATGCCTCTCCAAGGCAACTACCCAATAGCCATAGCCGACTCCTGACGATCGACTCCTTTAGAAGCATCTACAACCAAACAAAGCCTTCAAGCAACTACTCCAAGCTCTAAGGCCACCTACGACAAGCTCCTCCATCAAATAGGAGCTCCTATGGCAAATCGACAGCCTCTTCATGCCTCTCTCTTCTACAAAGAGACTACACAACCTCAGCAAATGGGCTCATGGCCTTCTATAAACACGGCAAAAATTCATCAAACGACGCTTTCTTAGCTCACAACCAAGCTTTTGCATATGGACACAGCTTTTGTCTTATTGGAAGTGATTGGATACATTGAATTGAGGGCCGACTGGCTGAGTTGAAGGGCGCTCGGATTGGGATGTAAGCTGTGGACTGAAGAAATAAACAAGGGTGATGAGCGATTGACTCTCACAACCGGTGGTCAACTCCAACAGAGCCAACGGGCCTACGACTAGCAACATCACGTCTCTCCTACTTAGCCGATAGCACCAAGTCTCAACACCTTGACGGACTATCTCTGCAACACCTTGCAAATAGCCGCTCGCACGAAAGGAGCACTGCTCATAGTGCCAGGCTTCATAGGCGACTCCCACGAATCTCCATAGTCTTCTACGAACTCTGCCAAGGCTCCAAGCCTCTCCATCGACCTTGCTACTCCAATGCATACACCACTAACAAACAAAGCACTATGCCTTCAACCTCCAGCCATGGACTCCAGACGGACTCCCAAGTGGTAGCGAAGAATAGCCAAGTGCCTTCATAGTCTCTGCAACAACGATAGGCTGCAACGAAGCTCCATCGCTGGCCCTTCGAGGACCTCCACGGCTCATAACCTACTACCAAACAATGGCTCACAATGGGCAAACTTAATAGTTGGCATAAGCCTCCAATAGCAGACAGTAGCAGTAACCGTGCACTGCCATAACACCTCTAGACGACAAACATCACAACAAGGGAAATCTCCACGGTGGTGCCTCTACGAGCCAACATGCTCCTCAGCCCTCTGATGGAATCGGCATCTTAGAGGAAATCTCCCGAAGATTGTGATAGCCCTCCTATCAACACATGGCACCTACCCTATCTCTACCTATAATACTTTAACGTGCTCGTCATAAGGGGCATTCGGTCTTGATACGGTTACCATCACAAAAGTAACACCGAACTAGTCCTTTTCCCTTGTTATCATTCTTTCCTTTGTTATTGCCTTGCTCAGGTCTCGAGGGTTTCCTATTTTTGGGCTTGTCATCAAGTGACATTTGGTTCACATCCACAGTCTACTTCTTGGCGTGCTAGCACTCAAACTCATCATGACCATACCTCGTACATGTTTTACAATATTTTATCCTATATTCATCTTCAATATGTCCTTTCTTGGAACATTAATTACATTTTTTCTCATTTGAGCCAGGCTTCTCTCGGAAGACCATTTCTATCAAAGCCTTTTTCAGTGGACTTTGCTTGTCCTGCATCGACAACTTTGTGACAAAATATGATTAGGGGAGAGGAGAAGAGTGGAGACGTGTGAGCGAAGGGACTGACTCGTAGTAGGAACTATTTAGGAATTTTTCAACATGGTTTCAATTGGCTACTTTGGAGTTCTCTCCACTATGGATGATTTAATCTACTCTGAACTAGATCTAGGCCAACTATCGAGCGATGTAAAATCCGCAAATAATTCCTTTTCTTTGTTCAGTTTAGGTGTTGGGTTAGATGCGTCGATGTAGAGGCTGATGTGTGTGTAGAAGTGGATTCGTCATCGAGGCTCAAAAGTGTGTGATACTTGTGCCAAAATGTGCATGTGATGTGACGAGCGCATAGAGCACAAAAAAATCGAGCATTTTTTCTTTTTGGAGCGCCCTCTAATTCTTCCTAGATCAAGAGATACGGCTTGATCTAGGTGGAGGGACAAAAAAGGGTGCAAAATGATGATGTGGCCACTGTGTTCATGTGGTGCAGTGCTGCGCTTGAGAGGTGATGCGAACCATGGAGCTTGGAGCTTTGAGGTTGAGCTGGTTGCTTTTGCTGTGATGGAGGCTTATCATTGTAGCTGATGGCTATGAGATGCGGTGAGTCATAGGAGATGAGTTGCTGGAGCGTTGATTGCTGCGTAGTCGGTATGGTCATTGGGAGCTTGTCGAGTTGCTTGAGCTAGTTGTAGATAGGGTCGCTGGGGTTGTAGATGCACAAAGTCATTAGGAGGGCAAGGAGAGATGGTCAATGGCTCTGTGAGCTAGTCATGGAAGGTAGCTTGCATGAGTAGTTGTAGTTGTCGCAGTAGTTGTTGAAGCCGATTGATGAAGTAGTAGTCATTGTAGATGCTTGTGGCTGGCTTGGTCGACTGAGTAGCTCTTGTGAATTGCCTTAGCTTACTTGCTTTCCAATGCTCTAAATAGGTTCGGAATGGACTGAAGTCTCTCTTGCTCTCTAACAAAGTGGTAAGAAATCTCTATCTCACTGCAGAAATCTCCCTATGCAGCAAACAAATCTCTCCCTATCTCTCTCAAAAAAGGATAATGGACACTCAAACTCTCTCTCTCAATGAAGTGGGTAAGGACTCTCTCCCTCATAAGGAATCTCTCACATTGAACGAAATCCTCCCTCAAGTGAAGGCTCAAATGGACGGAATTTTCTCTCAATTGAGGAGAATGGATGCTCACTCAATCGCTCTCAATCAATCTCACTCTCACTCTCACACGACAATGAACTCGATGCCTCAGTAGAAGGCAAGGGAGCTCTGATACTATGACAAAATATGAAGAGGGGAGAGGAGAAGAGTGGAGATGAGGAGAGAGGGCATAGCTAGAGAGCACACCCCAAATGACTAACTGTATACTACATTTGGTTGAAAATGTAGAATAAATACAAACCCTTTTAGGGTTAGGGTTAGGGCATATCACATGTGTTACCAAATAATTATCATAGCATACGATGCGTGTGTGGGATACGAGGTCATCCAAGAAGCTTCTTGAGGAAAAATTTCTTAAGCTCACTCGGATAATAAACTATTCCGTAGAATAACTCTCCGTTTTTTTTCAAGGGTTCTCGCTTGGGGAAGTATTAGAGATTATCATGAAGTTATAGTCCCATAGATTCATAGACACTAGGCCTGCCGAGACTTGTGTTTGTTAGCGAGGGCCACAGGTGGTGTGTCCCTCCTAGTTGGCTCAGTGTGTGTGTGAGAGAGAGAAATGAGGCTTGTTGTTCCCGTCCCATTGTCGCTCTTCCGCTTGTAAGTGCACCATGGGCAGTACCCACGGATCATGGAAGCAAGATTGAGCGCCCACATCCAGCCCGGATGCATGCATTGACTGCATGGAGCTCTCAAGTGTAGGCGTACATGACATGAAAAAATTCATCTCCTCTCTTCTCTTCTTGACGTTAAAAAAAATAGAGTCTTTTTTTTCCGAAGGGTACAGCGATCTATCTTTCTGATGCGTTCGGTTGTATTGTTTGGCGCGCTGTGATTTTTCTGATCGTCGCGTCGATCTCCCCACCTTCCGAAGCCCGTGCGTGTACTGGGATGGATTTTAAACAGCCTTATCGAAATGCAGCAAATGAATGCCTTGCACAGGAATTGTTGGTGCAGCTTCACGGCTTTACGCAACCTCCCTCAGCTGCATTGGTTGCGTGGAGTGCTGGCTGCAACGATTTCCATCGACGCTTCCCCAACAGAAGATAATCTTACGGAGATTCTAGGTGAGGATTACGCTTTTAGAACGACCGAAAAGGATTGGAGCCAGCGCCCATGGAAGGAGACTCTGGACCGACTCGATAATCCGGAAGTTGCCGTGGATTCCAATCTTTACGCTGCTCTGTTGCGGCAGTGTGGCAATGCCGGAGCTTTGTCAGAGGGCAAGCGCGTTTATGCTCACATTGTCAAGCAAGGCCATTTGCGAAACCGCTATCTGCGAAATCTTTTGGTTCGGATGTATGCCAAGTGTGGAGCTCTGGAGGATGCTTGTGAGTTGTTTGCCAAAATGCATCTGCGAGATGTATTCTCTTGGACATTCATGATCGGAGCATATGCTCAGCATGGGCAGGCTGAGGAGGCCCTCCGACTTTTTCAACAAATGCAGGTCGAAGGCGAGCTTCCTAATAAACATACCTTCATTAGCATGCTTTCTGCATGTGCTAAGCAGGCTCTTTTAGGCGACGGCAAGGCCATGCATGCAATCATCGTGAGTAGTGGATATGATTCAGATTTTGTTGTGGTCACTGCCCTAGTAAATATGTATGGCAAGTGTGGACGTCTGGAGGATGCACGAAATCTGTTCGACAGGATGCCTGATCGGAATCCAGTATCGTGGAATGCCATGATTGGGGCTTATTCCCAGCACGGGCACGGTGAAAAGGCCCTTCAATTTTTTCAACAGATGCAACAGGAAGCTTTGATTCCCAGCACAGTCACCTTCTTGAAGGTTCTCGATGCATGTGCCAGCCAGGCAGACATAGTTGAAGGCAAACGGATACACAGCCTCACTGTATACACTGGATTCGCATCAGATGTGTTCGGGAATTCCCTCGTCAGTATGTATTGCAAATGTGTCAGCTTAGAGAATGCGTTGAGAGTGTTTAACAAAATGCCTGAACGCAATATAGTCTCATGGAATGCTCTTATTGCAGTATATGGCCAACACAAGCACGGCAAAGAATTCCTCCAACTCTTTCGACAAATGCACCAAGAGGGTGTAATAATAAACAAGTTTACCTTTGTCAGCTTTTTTGCCGCATGTGCCAGCCATGCAGCCCTCGCTGAAGGCAGGGAGATGCATGCCCGCTTGATGGGCTGTGGATTAGAGTCTGATGTTGTTGTTGGAACGGCCCTTATCAACATGTACAGCGATTGTGGCAACCTGGGACATGCACAAATGGTCTTTGACACAATGCATGGTTTTAACGTTGTCTCATGGAATGCCATAATTGCAGCATGTGCTCAGCACGGCCAAGGGAAAAGATCTCTCCAGCTCTATCTAGAAATGCAGCGGCAAGGTTTTAAGCCTGACAGAATAACGTTTCTCTGCATCCTGGATGCATGCGCCAGTGAGATTGCCTTGGTCGAAGGCCGGCAATTCCATTTCCAGACTATGGTTATTGGATTGGAGGTAGATGTTGTTGTAGAAACGGCCCTTCTCACTATGTATGGCAGATGCGGCAGCTTGGATGATGCACAAAAGGTTTTTGACGCAATGCCCAAGCGAACCATAGTCTCGTGGACTGCCATGATTTCAGCATACACTCAGCATGGGAAGGGCAATGCAGCCCTCCAACTCTTTCAAAATATGCAGTCAAGAGGAGTCATCCCAGATAAAGTTGCCCTAGTTAGTATTCTTGATGCATGTGCTAGCCAGGCAGCCCTAGCCATAGGAAAGCAGATGCATTCCTGCATTGTGGGTTGTGCATTTGAGTTGGATGTCGTCATTGGCAATGGTCTGGTCAATATGTATGGCAAGTGTGGCAGCTTGGAGAGCGCAAGGAGGGTATTTGACAAAATCCCAGAACGGAATGTGATCTCATGGACCACTATCATTGCAGCACATGCCCGGCAAGGTGAGGGCGAGGAGGCTGTAAGGTTATTTCTGCATATGCAAGGGCAGGGTATGAACCCTGATGAAGTTACATTTATCAGTTTTCTTGCAGCTTGCAGCCATGCTGGCCTCTTGGATGAAGGAAGTGGTTGTTTTCTTAACCTGAATCAGGATCGTAGCGTTGCAGCATCATTGGATCGCTATAATTGTATGATTGACCTCCTAGGAAGGGCAGGTCAGCTGGGTGAGGGAGAGGACTTGATAAATAGAATGCCGTTCCAGCCTACATCCGCGTTGTGGATGACCTTGCTTGGTGCCTGCAGAATGCGTATTGATGTGAAGCGAGGAGAAAAGGCGGCAGAAAATGTCCTTGCATTAGAACCGGGCAATGCTACACCTTACATTTTGCTATCAAATATCTATGCTGCCGCTGGCCGGTGGGCTGATGTGGCAAAGTTAAACAGATTGATGAGGGACAATGGATTGAAAACGCAGAGCTTGAAAATGCAGCGTTGCACAAGATATTTGTGCAGTGTTGCACAAATATCTTGTGAACGATGAAGTGTAATGCATTGCACCCATGAAAGCAGTTCTGAAATGCAGGAGACTAGACAGAGGAAAGGTAAGGCTGACAGGAGGTTTTGGTGCTTCAAGTAGGACAGTCAAACATTATTGATGGCCCCAGTAAAACGCTGGCTATCTTGTTTACGCTTATTCCTCGGAGACCTCTCTACTTCCTGAACAGCTCAGGAAATGCTCTTGCTGTAGTGCCATTGAGCGCATCCAGTGGTTTGGAGCCAGATGTTATCGTGGTGACCTTCATTCTCAGAATGTGGAAAATGTGATGATATTCAATTGTGCTCAGCTTAAACTCTTCCAACCAAAGCAGTGAGCACACAAGAGGACAAGAACAATGTAAGAACAAGAAGAGGTGATTCTGACTGGATTTTGGTTCAGCTCCGAATGCCCGAAATCAGAAACCAGCTGTGAAATATTGTCAGATCCGAGGCACCAAAGCTCCAATGCTCGACACTTGCACCTCGCCAGCCATCATTACAGAATGGGCACCTCTCAATGGCAAAACAAGTGTGATAGTCGAACACAGAACATGAGTAGCGTACAAATGTCTAAGGATCCAATTTTTCAAACCATACGAAAGTCCATTACCAATTCATCAAGAAATAGGTACCCCCGACTAGGTTGGGGATATCTTCCAGAAACTACCCACCAATCTGAAAGGGTGTGAAACATACACAAAACCTTGGCATGCACAAAACAGGCTACACGTTTGCAGAAAGGTGAAGAAGCTGTTTCAAATAAGCTTTTGAGCAAATCTTCTGGACGGACCACCAGCAGGAAGCTTTAACCCCACAGATTAATTAACCAATGTGAAGGCATACTGTTTAGTACACGTGTGCAAGGTTCTTTGCATTCTTCAGCCCCACTTGATGTCCCAATGAATGAAAATGATGGGATGGAGTCTGAGAATGGAAAAGAAGCCTCTTATTGATGAAGGAGCAGGATGGGAAAAAGTAAGGCACGGAAGAAGTGCAATCTCAAATCAGTGCTAGGATGCAAGACGTGACAAAGACTATGTGGAAGTTTCATGAGTAAAAATTCTCTCTTTGAACACATAAATTCTCTAAATTTTTTATTGATTCTATTGTTGATGTTCATCATCACATCTTCGTTGCTAAACTGATGTTGACATGTCTTCAAGAAGGCTTCCCTTAATGCATTCCATGTCATGAAATGATTGTCAAGATACTCGTCAACCACTTAATGCATGTATCCACAAACATTGTAGGGGAGTACAACAAGTACTCATCTCTATATTGCATTGAAATATTTTCACCGTTTGTAGGAATCTCTACAAAGTGGAGCAATGTTTTTTACGCTCATCCCAAGTATGTTTGCAATTTGATCTTCGCCTCTTCTCTTGCCGTTATTGGCAGATTTGCCCTAGGATCTCTCACAAATCTCCCATTTTAGTAAAGTGTGCTAGACTTGGATTCTTTTCTTGACTTTGATGTAGGCCTAGAACTTGATCTTCCTAGGTTACAAGATGTTGTGGAAGAATAATTATGGCATAGTTTCTAGTTGAAGAGCCACTTGGGACAAATGAGTGCCCTTAATCAATCAACTAGCTCATACCAAATTGGAATGACACTTTTTGCCAAGTGGCCTCACTAGTGGTGCAAGATAAGGAACACAGAGATCATGAATTCGACAAGGATTTATGATGGATTGCCATATAAGGCAATTGCAATGAGAAAGGGTTCATCATTGAGCCCAAAAGAAAGACGAAGAAGATGAAGAAGAAGACGAAGACGGAGATGAAGAAGAAGAAGAAGAAGATGATGATGAAGAAGACGACGACGAAGATGAAGAAGAAGACGAAGAAGAAGAAGACGAAGAAGAAGAAGATGAAGAGGAAGAAGACGAAGAAGAAGAAGACGAAGACGAAGAAGAAGAAGAAGAAGAAGAAGAAGAAGAAGACCAAGAAGAAGACCAAGAAGAAGAAGAAGCAAGAAGACGAAGAAGAAGATGAAGAAGAAGAAGAAGAAGATGAAGAAGAACAAGAAGAAGAAGAAGAAGAAGTAGTAGCTAGTTGTTAAAAAGGACTCTCGAAAATAGGAAGGGACGAGTTAAAAAATATTCTCAAAGAGGGGGGAATAAACAACACTCTAGAAAAGGAGAAATATGGTGCACCAAGTGCAAAATGGATGGACAAAACAACAAAGAATTTCTATCAACTTTCAAAACAATAATAAAACATATGCAATCATTTAGGCCACAAAATTGAAGAGCGCTAGTTCAAAGAAAGAAAAAGGACCATAGAGATATAGAGGGAACGAGAATGGCCTATCAAATAGATGGACCCAAGAATGCCAACACTACATGTTTCTTCTACAAAAAGAAGGTGACCGGAAGAACCACAAATTATGGAGCAAGCAACTAGATATGTTGTAAAGTCCATGTGACCAAGATGAGCGAGCACCATCCACAAGGCTAGTTTCAAACACACATCAAAGAAATTGTGCTATCAAGGTTGTAAGGAACCCAACAGGACCAAACAAATTAAGAGACCTAGCAGGACCAAACAATTCAAGATCTAGGGATTTATTAGCAAGAAGAGAAGAGATTACGACCAAAATCACCATCATTGAAGAGAAAGAGCCTTGTTGAGAGAAGAGACTAAATGCAGTCAACTAATGAATTATAAACACAAAGAAGTTACAATGTAGTAAAAAAGAGCCAAATGTGATGAGATGAAATAGATGACATGCTTAAGTGGAGTGAAACAAAATCAAGTGCAATGTGGAATATATTTTGTGAATTAAATGTAACAATTTAAATATGACAACTATTGGAAATCGCTCACCATTACACTAGTTTCTCCAAAAAACTCCCAGTTTTTAATAAGCAATCAATGCATAAAATATTGACTTCTTGAACCTTTGTTCTCTGAAGTAATTATCAATCTTGTTGTACCAAGCCCGTGGGGCTTGCTTAAGACCCTAGAGTGCCTTCTTCAACTAGTAGACTAAGTGCTCGGGTCTTTTTTCCATAAATTTATGGCTACTGCATATACACCTCTTCTTGTAGTTCTCCATTCAAGAACACAAACTTTGGCATCCATCTGATGTAATTGTAACCCCATTACTGACACATAGTTAAAAATCTTACCTACCATGCACGGCCTTAATAGCTCTGATACAATGTGAAAGAGCATGTAGCTCTTAATGAGGATACACAGTCCAACACTCTAAGAACACAGGAAAGAGAGGATGAGAGAGATCACACACAGCTAGCTATACAGATGTACGCTCTCACATGCAAAAATGATGAACATGATACAATATATAGTGAACCCTACTTAGGGTTTCCCTAAGTCCATAAATACTATTCACATAGGGACATAGGGTCCCTCTTAGAGTCCTTTATGGTCCTAATACATACAACATATCAACATATGTGACACAATATGTAGGTGGATAATGACTAGCCCAATGATGATGACTGGCCCAATGACCCATACTGCAACAAAAGGTTGATTCCATTCAGAAGATGAAGGAGCCAAGAAATGTTAAGTGAGTTTGATTGTTTGTAGGGTTCTTGAGCTTCTATTAGGGATTGATCAAGAATTCATCAGAGTGGGTAAACCCTTGCTTCAACATAGAAGGAAGTAAATAAGTTGAGTGGAATATCAAATGAGCCAAAGCATTTCCAATTTTGTAAGAGATAGTGGTGAAGGCACCCATACTCCAAAATCTTGACTAGGATAAGATTTTTCATGTGCACATCGATGCATATGGATGGAAATAGATATTTCCCCATCTTCTATGCAAGTCAAAGGTTCTTAATCATAGAAACGAATAACTTCACCTTAGAAAGGGAGGTTGGCAATGGCGTACAATGTTCAAATATTTTCACACTATTTATTAGATAGCCATGTCATGTTCTTTGTGGACCACTAGGCATTATTCTATTTGATTAAGAAAACAATCAGAAAACCAAGATTGATCATGTGGATGCTTATAGTGAAAGAGTTTAATTTCAAGATCAGTCCTTAACTCAATTAGTCTCATTATGGGGCCCATTGAAGACAGAAGATCCAAAGAGCAGATGGATTATTAGCTAGTTAATGTAGGATTGTTCACCATGTCAATAATGTAGATAAGCATGAAAATACTTTATGGTACCTCTGCAAAAGCACACATTTTCTAAATAATTACATGTATCTAAATAATTACATGTAAATCCTAGAAATATACATTGGTCGCTAGCCATCTATACAAAAAAGGTGGGGGTATGATCCTTCAAAGATGCATCTTTCTATATGAGAGGGAAATAGAAATGACAATAGCACATCAAGGAGCCAAAGAAGTTCATTTCTTGAGTGATGTCACATTTAAAAAGATATTGGATGATGGGTTGTGGTGGAGCACAATGTTCGCAAATAGAAGAAGGCACTACAAGAGGTATGACATATGCCAAAGAGTAGGCAGGCCACAGTTTGGAGATCATATGCCAAGTAACCCCACATACCCATGGGAACCCTTTTAACAAAGGGACTTAGATTTCCTAGGCCCATTCAAGGTTGTCACACACTTGGTAGGCAATAACTACATCATGGTGGCAACCAACTACATCACAAAATGGTGGGCCAAAGAAAAAGCCTTGAGGATAACACAACATAAAATAAAATTAGGTTTTTGTGTGATAATATCATATGCAAGTTTAGATGCCTCAAAAAAATGTCAGAATCAAGGAGTTCACTTCATCAACTTGATGATACAAAGCATGACAAAGGATTTCTTGATTTAGCATTAGAAGTCAATGAATTACTACCCAAGGGAAAATAGTCAAGTAGAGGCCATCAAAAGAAGACTATGAATGAGCACCAAAACAATTGGAAGCATATAAGTTCCAAACTACACTATGGGCTTATCACACAATCTTCAAGGTTACCACAAATCACATGTCCTTCCAATAGGCATCCGGTGTTGAAGTGGTCATACTTGTGGAATTTCTCATGTCTAACCTAAAGAAAGTAATGAAACGCATGAATAGCAAAGAGAAAAATTTGTAGGATAGACTAGATAAGTTTAAAAAAATTGATGAATTGCACCTAAGGGTAGCCTAGTCACAAAGTTTAATCCAAAGGATGAGGAAGCCACCGCATGACCATCAAATCAAAAAGGAAAAATTTGTAGAGGGCATGCTTGTTTTGCTTTGACAATGCCAAGATAGGTCAATCTTTGATTATGGGTTGTGCCATACAAGATTAAGCACTATTATGATAATGGGATAGTAATTCTTGAAGACTTGGAATAAAAAAATTTACCAAACCTAGTTAATGGCATGAAGATTAAGGAGTTTGGCGTGAAGCATAATTCATGTGGTGGAGGAGGACCCGTGGCACAACTGGTAGTTGGCCGTTAAGGTGCTAAATCAAACCAGGATTCTTTAAAAGCTAGAAAAATTAAAATCCCACGATGTTAGTAAAGGAAGAAATCTCATGATAAAGAAGATATTATGAGTTTAAGGGGCAATAACTTCATTGTGTTCTTTTATAGAGTTAGTTTACCATAAAATTGATGATGGTTCAACCACATATCAACTGCATATTATCACTATATTAAGCTTTGAGTACTTATTTTGTACGTACACGTATTCGTAATGCTCCCTACTATTACCTCTATTGGATTATTTCAATTGGATGTGCATTTTTTACAGAAGGCAATATCGGCCTTTAGGCCTCTCTATGCAATTGTTTTTGTAGCAATCCAAGCAACAAGTCTGCCAAATTTGGATCTTCCAAGAGCTCAAAAAGAGGTAGATCTACACTCCAATAGAAGAGTAGTATCGTGGAGCAAGGAGGGTGAACACAATGGACTCACATTGTAGCTACTAAAGCCTATAAGACGGCATGTGGTAGTAAGGAAAATTCTAGCTTAGAAGGCACAACAAATAGAGTTGATTTTGGTGCCTTATTACAATGATATTGTGATGTAGATGTTGGTATATATGCTACCAATTTTTTGTATGTGGTTCTCTATATCAATACATAATCTCTTGCATAGTTCGAAGCATACATTTTTGTATCAAATGTTTGCAAGTATGACACATTAGCAAAGGTTTGTTATTCCATAGGTTGAGTCAAACTTCCCCACCCTAGGGTGCAAAAGTTCATAGAATACACGTCGTTCAATTTCTAAGGACCCAAAAACATGTGACAACTTCTTTTCTATAGTGGCCTCTTCTATACTACTTGCTAAACGTTCTCTGACATTTATTGGGTTATCCAAATAAGCTGGATCTCAAATTGTAATCACCTTTTCTATAATATAATATCAAACTTTTTCCCTACAAAATGAAAACATTGACACGCTTGACCCACGCAAGCGCGGGAAAGGTTAAAGCTTGTCCCAACCTAGCGCTTGGTACAGATTGCATCTACAAAAGTAGGCAAAATGACAACAAAAGTCAAAATTGGCTATTTGCCCTAATTAAAAATTACGTATATTTGCATCACAAACGTCCATATCTTCCACATTTGATGCAAATGTCCATATCTTCCACATTTGCAAATGTTTACCCAACCAAACATATGCACATGTCTAGATCTATGTTTCCTTGACCGTACCTCCAAGTATTCTCTCTCTAGATTTGAATTGTCCTTTCATACATGCATGCACACAAAGTGACTTGGTCCCTGAGATGACATTGTGTAATCTCAATCTCTCTCTTTCCAATACATAGGAGTTGGGATCATATGATTGGTTAGAGTGATATTTACTTCAATTTTAGCATGTGCACTTTGACTATATTTAAGCAATGGAAAGGGACTACATATATCTATGTTTATTTTGCACTCACTTACTAATATATATACTAATATTGAAGCAAGTATATCATTTGTTCATGAGAACTCAGATCAAAGAAAGAAAAGGATTTTATTTTTTGTTAATGACAAGTGTTCAATGGTTGAGTTGTGGATATCATGTCTTTTGTTATCTAAAAGGATCATCATCATATCATGTGTGGGTTGGATTGCTAATGATTTATAATTAAATGCTAAAGCTTCGCCTAGTGAATCTTTGAACTAAATAACTTGGCTCATTAATATAAGCTAGCTCATAAAACCTTGTTTCGAAAGTGCCTATCTTGTCCACAGGTAGGATAATGGGTGGAGAGAAACTAGAGGAAAGCATACTTTTTGAAGCCAAGGTCTGAGGATGCAAGTGGTGAATGAAATGTATGACTTGATTGAGGTGATTAGGTTAGTTGCTTGCATTATTCGTGGCTCCCATTCACCTCATGAAGTGGTTTGCCTCGCCTATAGTCAAATTGAACACTTCAATGGATGATGAACCCTAGAAGGGTCAAGATTTATTCAACACATGCTTTGTTTACAAACCACATGAATCCAATACCAAGAATCTTGCCTCAGGATTCTCCCATTCTCCCATGAAACAATGGATAAATGTGTACCCTAAGCTCTAGTCCCCTCTCAATAGCAATTGATAGAGATAATGTCAATTCATCTCCCTCCTCACCCTTAGATGAATTCCAATCTATTAGTACTTTACCTACCATCTTGTAGGAGTGTCAAGGCCTAAGGGAGGCTACTTGACCATTTGTTTGGGATGGTGGCCACGTTTTCTAATAGTCAACAATCACAATCTTAGCTAAATTTTGTTTTCCCTTAATTTTATTGTAAGATTCTAGTCATTTGGTTTCCCATGGATAATAAAACTTCTCTCTCTCTCTCTCTCCCCCACCACACACACGCACACACACAAGGGTGTGCGCATCAATACACTGGCATCCATGATAATATTAGCCCTATTTATTCATCCTACAATTGACGTGGGTCTAAGGTAACATGTCCTCGTTTCAGATTCTTGCTTGATCATTTGATCTCACTAGCCTTTCCTCATCAACGTTAGAAGCACTATAAATGCCTGCTCTCTTGTACCAAGATGAGTGCAGTGATCAAGCGTGTGTGCATCAATACACTAGCATCCATGATATATTGGTCCTACTTATTTGCCCTTGAGATGTGCTAATTTAATGTACTGATTTAATGCCTTATCTAATGTCAACCATCAATCTACCCTGTAACACTCTCGAAGATCTTATGAGTATCCTAAATTTTCAGGAATTGAAAGTTATTAGCACCTCAGATGCACTCGTGTTTCCAAAATTGTTTAGTTCAAAACAGCCAAATGTACATATTTTACATTGTTGTACAAAATATTTACTCTGAAACAAAATTACACATGGAAGGTGGAGTGTGGGCCCTCCTCTTGTTTCTTTACCACTGTACATTAGCAGTGACGCTACTGCATGCTTTGCAAAAAGGTCATATATTACCAATCTAGTGGATTACCAATCTGCTGGACTAAGATGTGCAGCATCTACAAACAGACTCACAGCCTTGCCTCAACCCATCATAAGGTAACTATATTTCCAGCATCAGAGGATACGGATTTGACAGGCTTGTACTAAACCAGCACAGGGTTCTTACCCCGTAATGCTAGTGGGTACGCATTGCAACTTAACATGTTCTATCCCATTCATACAGGATTATAGCAGCAACTTTGCATGCCACATTTCTGCAGCATAGGAAACTTTCCTGACCGTTGCCTCAATTCATGTTCTTTGCTCAATCAAAAATTTCCTGCGCTTCGATTATACTATGTTGACTGCAACCGGCAAAGAGAGATTCAGTACTTAAATTTGGATTCCAAATCCAGAACTGAGAGACAGAAAGCATGTCATAAATATGCTACAATCTTGCTTACTGATCATCTTTTGAGATCCTGTAGTATCTCTCTGCATGTTGGCGTTGCCCAATAAGTTGCGCAAATCTCTCATCATGAGTAATTACAATCAATTGAAAGTTCTCCTGCCCCTTGCGATCTTCCATTATTCTTGCATATACAGTCAAAACATAAAAACATCTGAAGCTTGAAACAGATTTTGAGAGGTCTGATGGAAGATTTGGTGTAAAAAAGAAATGAAATATACATCTAGATGAATCCAGGAACGTGCCTCATCTAAAAACACAACATAGTGCAGTTTCAATCTCATGATAGTCACTCATAAGGTCGAAAACCATAAACTCCATCACGCATAGCAAGGACTAGCTACTCTGACATCCCCACTGACATCATCAGCACCCAAGAGCGGGTATAGAAGATTGTATAAACATATGCTCTCACACATAGAGATCCGCACACCCAAATACAAAGGCCTTCGTACTGCACTCCAGAGGTGAAGGGCAAACCTCAGCGGTGACAAAGGCTAGCACTAAAGGAGAAATGAAATACCTCAAAAGAGCTGCAGCAAGACTTTCAGCATTGGCCCCATCCAGATTAGTGGTTGGCTCATCAAGAGCTAAAATTCCACAACTAAGACAGAAAGTCTCAGCCAGAGCCAACCGAATGATGAGTGAAGCAAGAACCTGCAGTCATAGCCATCAAAAAGCTGAACTGGGAAACTACTTGTTTATATAGGTGTATAGAAATGCTGGCTCATGCAGTGGTAGGATACACAAAAAGAGGATTAGATAAATCAACTGTCATAGGCTTAAATAGACAAAATAGAATTATATAGATTAACTGTTGTAGGTGCACTTTATAGGTTACAGCCAGCATTTCCTTAAAATGAAAGCAAAGATTGAAAGAGCTAACACAAGATGGTACCTTTTGTCCAGCACTGCAACGCCCACGCATCTCCAGCTCTGCATCTCCACTTTGCATCACCACCTAAGCAAAAACATTTCCCTATTCAGCCTGAAGAACAGATAGGTTACATGTTTTACAATCCCACACATTCCGTTTTCTTACTCTCTTTTTTTTTTCCAAGAAATTCCGTTTTCTTACTTAGAAAAGAAGTGTGTCTGTTTTTTGGTTTGAACAAGTTTTTCCCTCCTTCCTGAGACGTTTTCATAAACATCCATTAATAAGGATCAGAACTCTTACCTATAACAAATTAAGATCCTTGACTGACTAAGCAGAGATGATCTCTAACAGTATCTGTCAACTTAGGGCTAAAGCCAGGATCTAAAACAATTGGGCAGCTGTGTTAATCCAGAAAACCTGACTCTGAAATATAGGGGTCTCTTCAAGAAGTTGAACACTATATGCACTACCTTGTAAATTTATGATACAGTCGTTCATGCGTGAGCTTTTTTTACTTTCTCAACCTGGTCCACAGTGTAGCCCCAACAACATAGAAGAACATTCCTGATACAGTATGCACACAACAAGACAAAATTCCAAATTCCCATTGACTTGATTTTCCCAAGGTTTGTCAATTTGTCAGAAACAAACACTACCTTGATGACATTCTGCAGCCTGCTTGGGACCCTTCTCACATCCCCCCGAAGCCATGAGCCACATCATAATCAGTTTGCAGTTACTTCCCTTCAGCTAGAGGCTGCATTTCTGACTGTTATTTTCCCACAGGGGATATTAGAGTATGGTAATTCCATGGAGGGATGAGCTCAACTATTCTAGGGTGTCTATCTATTGGTGCAGCTCTGGACTTCTCAATAGACAGGATACCATCTTTCAGTATAACGTAGACAGCCCTACTAGGTACACCATGTTCTGTAAGATCACCCATATCATCAGACATGATCTTTTGTAGCAGGAGTTTGAACAGACTTTGTCTTCCCACTCTGGGTGTGAAGCCTATCTTCTATAACAAACAGTTATGGTGAGGGTTTTCTACATTGAAGACAAGTCCCCATGGGAGTTTTATGATCCCTAGGAAGCGCAGTATTTGCAAGCATTATGACCTGGGGAAGGTTGAGGCATGAATGGAAATACCTTTTCAGATACCAACATACTATGCAATTAGGGGAATAAGCACAACCGCTTCTCCAAAATGCTTACGACTCTTGTCACTCCATTTGACAGGGAGACTCTAGCTAGGTGGGCAACATTTGGACTATACAGACATCACATCATCAATCTCCTGACACGTGGAAATTGGTCATTGGGGAAATTGATGAGCACTCCACATTTGATGGCTCCATGTAGGGAACTAGAGGTGTCAGACTTGCCGGTTCAAACCCCCTTCTGGAAATATATTTCTGAAAGAAAAAAAACCCAAGTGCAATATTTGTATATGATGAATGACACTCTCCCCCCCAATGAGCGATCATCATTTGAAGTTAGAAGAGACAAGTCTAGCTATAAGTGAAGAGCTCTTTCTATTGTGTGAGCACTTTAGCCACATGTGGAAAGGAAGAGTGGATTGAACACCATGGTGCTTCCAACCACATGTCCAGCATGACTGATGGTTCAAGTTTTTGGAGCCAGCATATCCACACTCAACATTGACAATGGGTGGATTCTAGACAATCGTGCTTGCAGCCACATGTCCAACAAGATTGAGTGGTAAGTTTTTGGAGCCAGCACATCTGCACTCAATAGTGACAATGGAGGACAACAAAATTTGCCAAGCCAATGGGATTGGCAACATATAGACAGGTCCAGACAAGTGATGAAGAGGTAATCTCAAATGTCCTTTATGTTCCAGAACTTTGTAAGACCATGCCTTGTGTGTGAGTACTTTGACCAAGCCGAAGTAGAAGGTAAAATTCAACAACCAAGATTGCACGAGAAATTGAGGGAGGAAGGCCTTTTGACTTTGGCATGCTTGAATTTGATTCGCTCTTTTGTGTCATCACTCTCCAAGCATTCTCAATCTCAGTTGTTGTGACCCCAAAGGTTGTATGGAGGAAATCACGGGCTGTTTCTGGAGGATTGACTGCATCTTCCTTCTTATCCACTGTCTTGAAATTCAAGGCTATGTTTTCCTCTGGGTGTTCTTCTCAAAATTCTCTTGGGGATTTCAGGGGTTTCTGTCCCTTGACAATCTGTGACAAAATTTTGGCCTCTTCGCAATGCTCTTCCATGCTGGCTGTCATCCTTCCCCCCACCTCCCCCCCCCCCCCCCTTCTTTCTTCTTGGATTCCTCCAGAGCTTGCCCTTGGCTTAGGTGCTACATTTTCAGATTTGAGGATACCCAAAGCATCAGAATCTGTCCCCACACTACTCATGCAAAGCTCTTGAATCTCTAGCTCCAAAGCTTTATTGCATGAGGCTTGATCATCCATTGACTTCCTCAAAGCATCATTTTCCTTTTTCAAAAGTTGCCTGCATTTTCAATTGAGTGTCCATCCTATCCATGTGGAGGGAGATACACTCTTTGTTTTTAAGACACGAAATCTCGTGCTTTTCGCTCATGGGTCTGCCACTTCAAGGCCTTGTCCATGGTTGTTTTTGTGCCTTCCCACTTGGCACTTCAAAGCATCCTATACATGGAGAAGGAACCCCAGTACATTATCCAATTGGGATGCGAGAAAAATCTGTTTGTCTTGAAGTTTTGATGGGGCAAAAAGAATAGCATTGCTGCACTGACGAAAATCCACAGTTCCATTGTGGCCTATCAAGGTTAGTTGGCATTAATTTCATCATCCCTTTTTCTGGATCCCTTTTATTTCGTTTCTGTTTTGAGTTCTATTCTGCAATGATGGTACCTCGGATCAGATGGTTGCTGGCAGGGCCTAGGTCTAGTGTCCTTGTGACATAGTGTGCCTGAAAGTTATGATCTTGGACCCGACGTCTCCCACCTACTTATCCTGTGAAGAAGTTTGTGATCTGCTCACGAGTCTAGAGCTAAGTCAGGTGACCTCCTGTACAAAGAATGTGCTGCATCTCTGATCAAGGTAGTCAATGAATGCTCATATCCATGTATCAATGGGTGAAAAGGCAATAATACCTCTCTTGGATCTCTTAGTATTTTGGGCATCGCATCAAGACTTGCTCCTTGGTCTCCACCTCATGTATAGACCAAAAATAGCCTCTGAGTTCTCATGGCCTATCTCAATGAGTACTGCATGAACAGAAAATGGCATCATCTCAGATTACATAGTATTTGGGACATTGCATCAGCACATGGTCCTTCGTCTCCACCTCTTGCATGTGGCATATGTGCACATGCTCAATTCTAGTGGCTGGAAGCATGCAGCTTGCCTCTATCTTGAAGCAAGGCAATGAGACCCAAGATTATTCCACTGAGATATAAGTGCATGTAAGAGGCACATCTGCAGGTACCTTGGGTGTTATATAATGATCCTTATAGAGGCGAAGGAAGTTGTCCCTATACAAAGCCATTGAAGAACAAAAAAGGTCGTGGTGGCAAAACGAGGTCCAATCATGTACACGTGCCATAGATCATCCCTAATGACCTATGAAGTGGAGCTTGTGCTGGGTCAGATGCAAAAGGGGGCGGTAAGGAGGAAGCTGATTTGTTGATACATTGTGAGAGTGAAATCTTTTGGCCTCGTGTGTACACCAACATTTCTTGTCCCCCTTTTGCTGCACGCTGCATGGACAAGGAAAATGATAACCAAAGGAGTCTGCATCTGAAAGGCCATATTGACAAGATCGGGCAGGCTATGTGATGCTCTGGAATGAGGTGTTGGTGTGCAGGGGCCTCACGGTGAACATTGTGAGTACTATATGTATTTGGGAGTTGTAGCCTCTCAAATCCACTCAGTTCATCCTCCAGTAGATCTACTACTCAAAACCTGCCCTCGTATAGTGCAGCGAGATGTACGAATAAATTAAATAGGAGGAATTGGTATGCATGTGCTGAAAGGTCCTGAAGCACTGCCTCTTCAGTCTTGCCAAGGATGCATGTCCTCTGGTGAGTACTGTCTGGGCGACCAATATTGGATGCCAGAAAGGCACAGCCCAAGTATCATCAGGCTATTCGCTGCAAAAGCAAATGTTTCATGGTAAACTTGGCTTTTGATACTGTTGAAGATCATGATTTTGGTTTGAGAAGATTGGACCAATTATATATTCCAGCCTAGAGCTGAAAGGAGTATAAATAAGAGCTTGCAAAACAGAAGCATCAGCCTACAAAAGGGGTCAACATTTACAAAGGTGTTCATAAACATTAAAGTTGAAAGACATACTTTCTCTGGACAAACCTTTCTATAGCAGATCAAAAGTAGTATCAAACTCATGTGCAACCTTTTCACGTATCGTTAAACTTAGGGGAGTTCTCAGATTACATAAAAGACTTACCCTGTAACTGTAAGATCGAGATCCTCCACCTTCTGCATCTGAGCGTATTGCTATGTAATCTATGTCTTGTCCTCTGTACGTTTGTTGCCACAACTCCTTGATGATTTTGTTGATCTCCTCCATTTTCATTGTATGAAACCTCATCAAAGCTCTGCACGTGAATTTGTTATTTCAAAATAAGAAAAGCCTCAGTAGGGATGTAATTTCCATTCAATTTACTAACAATTGAGCATTGCCTTTAAAAATGAAGGCAACCTCGGTTGTGCTGCCATCTCAGGCATGCACATGAAAGAGAGGTTGAAAAAAACAAGATCGAGAGATTTTTAATGTACAACAAACATGCACAAGGCAGTCAATAAAAAATCACAAATGCAAATATTAGAATGTTGACATCTGGTGAACAAGTATGAGGTTAGGATTTAGCATCCATACAAACAAGCCATGAGAGAGCATACAGTGTAGGTAGAAACCACAGAGATTCCTTCACAGTGACTTAGCTTCAAGAGTTGTGATCTTAAAGAAATGCAGTGAAAAGCAGTCTGATGTTGATATTACAGGTTAGAAGACCGATACTTTTGATCTTGATATTAGTGAGGTGTTCCATTGCCTAATGCAAAATTATTGTCTAACGTTGCTGATTGATAAACCTGCTAGAGTCCTAAATAAAAGATTAAGCATGCCTACAAACCTGTCAAGGGCATTGTAATACTTATCGAGATCTTTGTTGGCCATCTCCGTTGTCTATAACATAGAAAACCGTCATTAGTAAAACAATCTACATGTTATGATGGTCTCACATCTGCCTAGCCATTCCACAATAGTGGCAATCAAGAAAAGGGGAAATTATGTGGACACAGAAATTTCACAAATTTGTAAAAACAGACATCCTTTAGTGCTAAAAATAACAGCCTTAGGCTTATGCAGACCTTCAATTGTATAAGTTGGCTGCAATAACGTTTGTCAATATCCTTATATTGAGGCTGCTTGAGTTCTGCGTTGTTCCTTGCTATACTGCTATGATATACTGTCAACGTGCCTTTACTCCTGTCCAGCTGTTTCAATGAAAATAGTTGAGAAAAAAGAACATCATTAAATGCATTTAAAGATAGAAAATACATTAAAAAAAACCCCATGCGTATTGACCTGGTTCCAATGTATTACCTATCCACCAAGCTAGTTTAGCGTGGGGTAAGCATAGGACCAGGTGTACTGCAAGTAATTCCCATATAAATGCGTCTCAATTAAGATCCGCTTGGAGTCGATCAAACAGGTCCCCACAAACACATAAAAACGAAGAGAGAAAAGCTTACAATTGTGATCCCTGAAGAAAGTATCATGCTCTGAAAATTCAGAACATGACAAAGCAACGTCCTAGTGTGATAATATTCACAATTGGTATGAGGATATCAAGCATTGTCTTGCACGTGAGAGCATTGATACATCAACCACATAAGGTGCTCTTATAGCATTATTGCATCATTAAATCATTGATTGAACAGATAATATACAAAACAGATGGCACTACAACGGAAAGATTGGGAAATTTCTATTAAGGGAGATTCCTGTTTGGGAGCAGAGTAAATGTCTTGGTGCTGAATGGCCATGCTGTATGGGAAGGGCATGACAAGAAAGATCCTTGTATGGACCCATGCTGTATATATGTATGTATGTATATATATACTTTCATAAAACTTAAATATATCCACTCTTAGAGTTTGAGGGTTTTCGCAAACCAAGGGGAAGAAATAAGAAAAACGAGAGAGAGAGAACAACTATATGAAGAAAGGAAAATATCTATGGAAGACTCAAAAAGTCTATGGGACCATAAGTATTTTTAATGCTAGAAAAATATGGCCATAATTACACCAGTATAAGAGAGAGAGAGAGAGAAAAAAAGAAAGGTGTATTAACAACTTCAGGAGACCTCGCGGGTCCATGAGACAAGATACAAGATATATGTAACCCATACAAGCCACTGTGGGCTGAAGCAAAGGGCTCACTAAGGCCCTTGTTGAGTGCTAAATGCTAAGAATGCCCCCCCCCCCCCCCAAAAAAAAAAAAAAACTAGTACAATTAGTACAAAACATAGTAGGAAAATGAGGGCAATCAACTGCTCAAAACCAGAGCTCCAAGTACGTGTGGAGGCTCTATATAGCCCGGCTCCCTGATGGCCCTTTGATGTGATGCAAAGAGCTCACGTATCTGTGTCTGTAGGGCTGTCTCCCGCGGTGGTGGGGGGGCGTGCTCTCTTGGATCTTTGTATCTGATGGGCTACATCGAGAGTAATGCCTCGTCTTTGGCGGTCCCCTTCGAGGAGGGCTGAGATAGGTCGAGCCTCAATCGTGCGTGCTCTGGTCGCCCCACGTGTCATGTGTTGTCTTCGTGTCTCTCGTCCCAACCATATCGTGGTGATGACGCGTCTCACTGCTGATCCATAGTGCTCTCGTCTCCTTGAGCTCCTCCCCCTTGATCTCATCTGACGCTGGCTCGGATGTGTAAAAATCAGTGATGTGTGTCTGTGCTCGGTCTAGCTCGGTGTCCCAAGGCATCGACTGTAGCTGATCTCTCGCCTACCGCACAAGGGAATCTCTGTGTCTCCGAATCTCAATCAGGTAGAGCCCAATGCACACCTGGTTGGGGAAATGTATCAGCTGTGTGAGTGATCTGAAGCTGAGCCCCTCTTGAAAGAGACAATAGTATCGCCCTCAGATCTCATAGTAGGGCAGACAAACACATAGAAAATGCTCCTCTGTCTCGACCTCCTCCATCGTGCATAGTCTATAGACCTGTTGCCCTCTAGGTATGCCAGCCGCTCTCCCATAATAGCTCAGAGAGAGAGAGAGAGACAGAGAGAGAGAGAGAGAGAGAGAGAGAGAGAGAGAGAGAGAGAGAGACATGTGTCTTGACGTCTTTGGAAGGGCCTCATGGACCTGTGAGGAAGAAGAAACAAAAAAAAACAAAACAAAAGGGAAAAGGAAAAAAGGGCACGAAACAAGCTTAAGCTTGGATACAAATGAGGGTATATCCGTAGCTTTGCTTACTAAGTAGTATTCTTGTTACATTGTTACCTTGTATGTGGCCATCTGCAATTCAAAAGCTTCAGAGTCTCATATTTCTTCTTTCATACAAAAGTTTCTAGAAAGAAATAGGAGACCCAGTCACAAAGGAACAAAGGATTTGCGAAAGATTTTCTTGAATGAAGTGCCTCGGTGGCTTCCAAAGCAGTGAAATTGTCTGCCTACTGCTGGTTAGCTTATAAGACTCATCCACCTGGTCTGCTACCTGGTCATTAAATTTGCAAATTTGTGATAGAATCCTCGACCAAAAAGGAAATTCCAAAAACGTCATATATCTGCAAAAGGTACGTCTTTGGAGTCATCATAACTTGTTGCTTGGCAATTACTGGATTTAAGGTCTATCGCTTTTAAGTTCTATGCAAGCCAATAAGTGTACATGGTCTAACAGGTGATGTCTGACTCTGGCAGGAGCATCTATTACATTGTTGATTTAATCCACAGGGTGTTGTGCAGGAACATGGGTGTCCTGCACCAAACCATTTTAATGCACAACCCTGAGCATATGGCAATGTAGAATGGAAAGGGTTCAGAGAGTTCTGTGGCCAATATTTGGATATGAAGTTCTGGTGAGTTGGGGACAACTCAAGAGCTTCTGGCCCAAGATGAGGATGTTTTGTGTGCACATGACTAATGTCGTTAGATTAAGGCAGTTGTAGTAGGCCTTTAATAATAGAGAGACTATGAGTCACTCGGATGGGCCCCCGTAAGTGGGACATGCAGAGATACACATTTCAAAGAGTCTTTTGAACTTGACAGTTCATTAAGAACCACAAAGAGACCATGCTTAGGAGAATGCTATGCATTGTAGTTTTTCTCCTTTGTCCATGAAGCAACAAATGTTATGAGCTAGCTCACTGTCATGTCATTTACCCATTTTTCTCAACTCTGCCTTCATTGCAAAGACTGCATGCACTACCCTTTGAATGTACCTCCATAATAGACCCACATAAAATAATAGGTACCATGATTGGCCCACAAGCTCCCCTGAGGTGCACATGTACATAGTTTTTTAATTATCTACTGCTCGAGTTACAAAGAAGAGTTTGGGCACTGGGTCGCCAGCATTGCCACGTAACCCCATAGATTTACAAGGGAAGCGATTCACTTTCAATAAGAGCTAGGCTAAGTTTATGTAGAAACTTGGTGAGTTACTCATGCCCCATTTTCTTTTTCCCTTGTTCAGCATGATATGGAAGGTACCTTGATTACCATGTAGAACTGACATTACAGTTGCACAAATTTTCAAGATGAAGAAAGTCAAAACAGCTTACCTCGGAGACTAAAACTTGCTTCTCATCTAAGGCTTTCTTCAGTTCAGTTTCAGAGGCTGACAAATCACCGCTCTTCACAATCTTTTCCTCCAATTCCTCAATACGTCCAGCAAGCTCTTCAACTTCTGCTTTTTTCTTTCTGTACTCTATATTGTCATCAATGTTCCTCTTCACCTGGGCCTGGCTTTGCAGAAGCTCACGGCTTTTGTTTAGCTCAGTAGATAGCTCATTTTTCCGTTTCTCAGACTGCTGCCGTTGCGCATCAATCTGTACAAGCTTCTCTTGAGATTCTTTCAATTTCTCGTCCTTTCTTGACTCAATGTACCTTGAAAATCAAAGAAACTACAACTATTCATCAGCTGGAAATCAGGATCCATTTCACTGCAAAGTGGTTGTAAGCAACTGCATGAGGAGAGAGAGAGAGAGAGAGAGAGAGAGAGAGAGAGAGGTCAGCCAGTTCACAAAAGAAATCACTATTAAAAGGTTCTGGTTCTTTTACAAAAGTAAAATATCCCTCAGGACAAATGGCACCAATATCTTCATACAGCCCTTTAAATATGCTCCTTTGTTGAAGTGAATGTTTCAATATATGGGCACGTTGTACAGGTAGAACTCAGACCTTCTTATAAAACTTTGACCTACTTATTTGAGACAAAATTCCAAACGATCCTCCCATCGAGATGACTCTCAGCTTGCAAAAGTGCATTTTTATTCTAATATGTATTCTTCTCAATAAAAAGTGTGGCCATGGCTGTGTATGTGTGTAAGAATTTTCAATTTCCCAAATTGTGAGCCTGTGTGCATGGATAAGTTTTATACCTATGTAAGCATGCAGTTGTATGCATGTGTGTGCATACACATATATGTGAATGAAAAATTTATAATGTGTGTAAAGGTATGATACATGTATTCTCTAGTTCTTCGACATTGAAATACATGAGAAAGAATGCAAAATGCAATTAATTGCAAGAAGGAACAATGAAAGCTATCACCTTTTGTTCTCCATTGAATTCTAGGAGACACATCTTTGGTACTTATCATTTGGAGATATAAAGTGACTTCCATTCCGCCCATTGAACACGGTATCCGCATGTTGTAACGGTAATCAACCTTGCCAAGAAAGACCCTGCTTTCTCGAGCTAATCTACTGCATAATAATGGTATGAAGGACAATTCGACATATTTTCATGAAATATTGCCATTACTAAGTAATGCCTAGAAACATTGTTATGTGCTTGACGGGAGAGGTTGAATGCTTTTGAATCTATTGTACCTTCTTGAGAGGACCATGCAACAGGGGGGAGGGACCCACCCCGGCCCTAGAACATAGCACTACGGAAGGAGACATGATTCCAGTAAGTGGCATACATTTCCACCCGTGGGAGACATATTCTAACTTCTGTTGGGGGATATCGGACAACTTCCCCCTCTAGCTCAAGAAATGAGTCATGGCGGAAGGTTTCAAATACATTTTGGCCTCACCTACTTCTAGGTACCGATGGTATAATCGTTTTGTTTCCCATGAAGGACATAATTGTGCTCAGCAAGAAACCGATGGTATAATCGTTTTGTTTCTCACGAAGGACATATTTGTGCTCAGCAAGAAATCTTTCTGAATCCATTCAAATTTTTGATATTGAATCTCCATTTCTGCGGTGTAATTTTTCGCGACAGCTCCAATGACGGGTTAGATTGTCAATCAATTCGATTCCCATGATCTCTTTAAGGTTTATAAAATTGTTAATGGACAAAGACGAGTGATTCTACTTGATGATGGATGTAATTATGATTTGATTAGTGACGGTCTTGTCAAGACTATGCATGCCACGCCTCCACCCATACCAAACTTCACTCTTACAAGAGCTTTTAGAGGTCATGAAGAACTTCGAAGGTATTTCCAAGGTGAAGGGAGTCCCCTTCAAGATTCAGAAATATGAAGACGTAAGAGACTTCCTAGTGGTTCCTTTACTTGAAGTGGTAATGATTGTGGGAAAACCTATGCGTTACGATTTTTTACCAAATGTTGATCCATGTACACATCAATGTACCTTTATCCATGAAGGGAAGAAGACTCTTATTCGGGGAGATAAAGATGTTTTTGCCATACAACTCATTAGCGCTACTAAAGCCAAGTGAACCTTCAAAAACGATAGGAATCATCATTGTATCTATCTTAAAGATAGAAAATAACCTCTACATCTCTTGAAGAAAAAGAAAAATATGCCTTTTTTGGGCATATGATGGCCGTTTTGCAGATAGTTCTAATCTTATCATGCCTATTAATTGACCAAAGGATCATTCTATTGAGCTAGGACCAAGATCCACGCCTCCATGTAGAGCTCCTTACCACATGAATCATGAAGAATTGGAGGAAGTGGAGCGGCAGATTACTGAACTATTGGAGAAAGGATTGATTTGGAACAGTAGTTCTCCAATTGGTGCACTTGTCCTAACTAGTTCAAAAGAAAGATGGCTCTTCAGAATGTGTATAACTATAGGCTCTAAATAAAATGATTATTAAAAATTGGCACCTGATCCCCGAGTGGATGACCTACTTGATGTGCTGAAAGATGCCAGAGTATGCAACAAGTTGGATTTGTTATCACTAGGTGAGAATGAAGGAAGATGACGAACAAAAGATTGCTTTTTGTACACTTACAAGCCATTATGAGCCCTCAGAAATGACATTGGGTCTTGAAATTGCTCCAACAACCTTTTGTGAATTTCTGGGAAGGATTTTGCAACCACATCTCAATAATCAAATATTTGGGTCATGTACTGTCCCCCAAGAGGGGGGGTCATGGTGGACCCCAAGAAGACTAAGATCATTAAGTGTGGCCTACTCCCAAGAATATCATGAGTTGAGATCTTTTCTGGGTACATGCAACTATATAGAAAATTTATTCGGAATTTTCCCCGAATCGCTTCTCTAACTAAACTTTTGAAGAAACAATACGTTTATTCCTAGGACGTGATACATCAGCTAGCATTCAAGAGCCTGAAGAAAGCGCTAATCTCTACTCAGTCTTAGTTCTTCCTGATTTATATAAGAGTTTTTGTAGCTTGCACCAATGCGACTAGTGAGTCTATTGGAGCATTCTTATGTGGGAGGGTCATCCTATAGCGTAGAGAAACAGGAACCTTCTGGAAACATCCGAAGCCGGAATGGGAATGTTTCAAGATGGGGGAATAGGAATCCCAAGTCATCAAATCACATGGAAATATATACTAAAATACGAAAACAAAATCACTTAAAAAGTTTGGAGGAGCTCCCGTCTGCAGCTGCCTGCCACCGCCCGTCGCCATCACCCAGCCCCCTTGGCAAGGCTTCGCTCCCCTTGGCCGCGCAGGCCCCTTGGCAGCGCCCTGCTCAGGTCGACCTGCGCCCTGCTGCCTTGGCCGCGCAGGCCCCTTGGCAGCGCCCAGCTCAGGCCGCCCTGCTGCCTTGGCCGCACAGGCCCTCTAGGCAGCGCCCAGCTCAGGCCACCCTGCTGCCTTGGCCGCGCAGGCCCTCTAGGCAGCGTCCTGCTCAGGCCCCCCGCTTCAGCCTGTCTGCCTGTGCGCTGCGCCCCCTTCAGCCTGCTGGTTGTGGTCGCGCGTCGTGCCCCCCTTCAGCTTGCTGTCCTGGCCGCGCCAGGTTGACCTTCAGGCCCCCTCCCTTGCTGATTGCCCGCTCCTCCTTTGCTTCAGGTTGGGCTGTTTCAGGGCCCTTCCTGGGACTGGTTCGACTTGTGTTCCGGGGAGCTGAGATCCTGGGCTGTTTCCAGGCAATGGTGGAGTTGTCTGCTTCAGCATTGAGCGACCTGTTTGCATCCCACGCAGGCTGAAGATCGGAGCATTCATTTTACAGGTTTTTTGGGGATTTACTCGTGGTTGGTTGCGAGTTCTTGGTGGGTAGTTTCAGCTGAGGTAGCTCCTCCCCTCAGGACAGCGTAAGCTGAGACAATGGAGGACACTAATGCCACTCCCGTCACCGAACCTGAGGAGATTGAAGTCACAGTTTCTTTTCCTCCTGACATTGTGCAGATGATTGAGGTAGCAGAGGAGAGTTTTCGTTCGACACACATCATGGCTTTCTACCCGGTAGAGGCCAACAGTTACGTGATTGGGTGTACACCAGCATGGCCTCATTGGGTGTCTTAGTTACGGTTTTCCGATTGCTTGGCAGAGGGTACTTTTCTTTTGGCCTTCAGTCTGCAGAGTAGGCTCAGAGAGTACTCATGAGTTCACCGATCCAGTTTCAGAGCAGAGTCATCCATTTGTGGCCTTGGCGGAAGCACTTCAGTTCTACTTCCCTGGGACTGTGACAGGTCTCCTTTTGGATGCTTTTCCCTGGACTTCCTGATGAGGTCAGCTCTTGTCGCAGAGCGGTGGAGCATTTGGCTAGTGTGGCAAGTACAGTCATCCCTTCACGTGCTAGACTTTCCTATGCTCAGTCACTTACTGGTACAGGTGACTCATTTCAGAGTTCCCCCCTCCTCAACCTTTGCCTACTTTGATTTCATACTCCACTGGAGATGGGGTCCAGATGCAGCAAAGGGTTTTGTACGAGGGTCTTCCTGATCAGTGTCTTCATCCTACGAATGACCCAAATCTTACAGCTCAGCCTCCAGGGGTTTCTGAGCCTGCTTCAACTCATTCAATAGAGAGAGAGAACACTCCTCTTGGGGAGCCTCTAGTGAACTCAGAAGACTTGGAGGTGCCTCCAGTGGAACAGCTTTCACAGAGAGCTTGGAGGAGACAGAGACAGAGGGAGAGTCAGCAGTACGGGCATCCCCAGGTACGAGCTCACAGATGGCAGAGAGTTGAGACACATGTGCAGGAGACCCCGGAAAGGGAAGATACAGAGGACCATCCGCAGGCAGGTCTTGACACTGTGCACGAGATGGTAGCTCAGGGAGCTGAGACACACGTGCAGGAGACCCCGGAAAGGGGAGATGCAGAGGACCATCCGCAGGCAAGGCCTCACACTGTGCAAGAGGCAGTAGCTCAAGATTTGATGACTCTTGACACTTCTACCCCGGAGGTTCAGATATTGGTTTCTGAGACAGTTATGGAGATAGATGCCTCTTCACAGCAGTCCATTGAGAGAGGTATTTCACGACACAGGTCAGAGTCAGAGCCCGTCCCAGGATCTCATGCGCCTGTATGAGGTTCCCTCAAGACCTCTTTCTCTTCCCGTCGCACAGTACCTTCTTTTGTTGCTATGCGAAGCGTCCTCTTAGACACCCCTCCCAGTACAGCATCGTTCTCGCAGCTTTTCACTCCTGGATTATCCAGATCTTTTGCGAGTGCGGTCACAGATTTCGCTCAGTACCCAGACAGGCGTGAGGGTTGGAAGATCCTAGTAGATGAGATCGAGCGAGATTTTTAGTCACCATTGCTTACAGGCACCTCGTCGCAGATTCTTCCTCTTCCTCTCACCTATTCCAGGTGCAGAGTTAGGACGGCTCAGCCCTTTTCAGCTCCTCTGACTCCTAGACTTGACCCCAAGATGGTTGACAGAGATCTGGTTGAGTTTTGGTCCTTTTTGGCTCGAGGGGTCTCCACAGACTCCCTCACTAGATTGGAACTTCTCCTGGTATTTTGTCGATGGTCAGAGGAGGTTGAGGAGTACTTGGGATCTGTTACTCTATCCAAAGAGGGGCACATTCTTCGTTTCTCCGCAGGCAGTTTTCGTTCTCGGGGGAGCGAAAGATGGTCAGCTGAGCTACTTGACAGCGAGATTGCTAGACAGCTTTTGAGCATGACTCAGTTTTCATCGGTTCATTGTATTGTCGGCTCGCAGATTCATTCTTGCCCCAGGACTCTTCAACTTGGCTTCGGTGGCAGGGCCTTTCTGTTTCTGTCATTTGAGGTTCAGGGAGACTTTCATTTGCCCAAGAGTGCTGGTTGGTTCGACTTTCAGCTCCTCAGTTCTCGCCAGAGTATTATTCCCTTGGATGGAGCCATTTTACATGAGTTGGGGCAGAGTTGGAGCTTGATCAGAGACCGACTTTGGACTGCGCCGTCAGAGAGAGTCTTTTGTGCCGTTGCCATTGGCATCCCCTCACTCCCATCCGATGTCTAGGCTGTCCATCATTTCTTGGAACGTGAGAGGACTGAACGGCCGCAGATTTATTTCAGATGCAGATGGTTGTAGATCAGGAGTTCCTAGATTGCAATTGCTTAGGGACTCCCTTCGGTTTATTTCCTCAGGGTCCCCTCCAGACATTGTGCTTATCCAGGAGCACAAGCTCTCCTAGGACAGGATTGACAGATGCAGATCCTTACTCAGAGGACAGAGCTGGACATATTGGAGGCCAACGGATGGTACGAGGGGAGGAGTTTGCATTTCAGTTTCAGCCAGGTGGGCCCCAGAGATCACACAATAGTGTACACTAGTGGAGAGCAGAGCATGCTATGTTATTCTTCAGATTGAGAGCACAGCAGTTGGTGTTCTCAATGTGTACGCTCCCACGGATCTAGCCCACAGACGTTCTTTTTGGAGACAACTCAGAGAGTCCCTTCCTCAGGTAGACACCTTGATTGTTGGAGGAGATTTCAACATGGTTGAATTCTCTGAAGACAAGTCGGGCCAGACAGAGGGTGGCATTTCTAATAGGGAGAGAGTGGAGTGGGATAGTTTTGTTTTACATGCTGGACTTCATGATGCAGCTCGAGTGGATGACTTTCGTCACTTGGCTGACAGTCTTCAGTTCTCTTGGTCAGGGGTTTTCCATGGCTCTCTCTCTTTGGTTAGACTTGACAGGTTTTATATTGGCCATTGGGGCCAGGCTAGAGGAGGACAGATTGGGATCCGCCCGGGTTATGTTCTATCTAACCATGCTCCAGTCTTATTACAGATTCTCCCTACCTCTCGATTGGAGAGCACCGGTTTTGTGAGAGTTCCGGACTTTGTTTTTCAAGACACAGAGTTTGTGGAACAGTTGGGAGAGGCTTGGTTGTCAGAGGACACTCCTGTGGATCAAGGCTGGTTGATTTGGGTAGAGGGGGCTTTGGCTAGAGTCAGCAGGGCTTGCCAGTTGAGGGCAAAAGACCAGAAGGAAAAGCTCAGAATTAGAGATCGGAACGCAAGAGTAGAGGTATCCAGACTTCAGAGATTGATTTAGAGCTTTCCTCATTCTCTCTTCATTAGAGGGCAGCTTTCAGAGGCTTAGGAGAGACTAGAGGAGATTCAGGGCAGAAGGGCCCAGTTCAGGTTTTACTCTCAGCAGACCTTCTGGATCCAGAAGGGGGATAGATGCTCTAGAGAGTTCTTTAGGGCAGTGGGTCAGAGATACTCTTCGGACAATCTTCGTAGACTTGTGGATGAGACCGGTTCTCTTCAGACGGATCCTCATTGTCTTGTTGAGATCACTTCTGATTTCTATTCCACTCTTTACACCGCTGATCCAGTCACCGAGGAGACGATTAGAGCCAGAGAGGAGATTTGGAGTCATGTCCCCCAGATGGTCTCAGACAGGATGAGTCATGTTTTGGATAGCCCACTATCACTCCTGGAGATCACGGATGCGTTACATAAGCTGCCTAGAGACAGATGCCCGGGGCGAAGTGGGAATAAATTTTTTGGTTTTTTCTTTAAGCAGATTGTCGCCACTTCTTTTCAGAGCTCTCTCGGATACGATTGGGCCTCATATACTTTCTGCCTTTTCAGAGGCTCTCGATACACGATCTTTGAGTGAGACATTATGCACAGGTATGATTTGTCTCATCCCGAAAGGGGGAGACAAGACAGTCCTACGTAATTGGAGACCCATTACACTTCTGGGGACAACCTACAAGATCCTGGCGAAGACCTTGGCCCTTCGTTCAAAGCCTATGCTGCCAGATATCATCAGAGCTACTCAGACAAGATTTGTCCAAGATCAGAGTATCTTGGACAATATCTTCACTTTTTGGGAGGCCACTCATTGGGCGAAGGAGAGCCAGCAGGAGATTGTAGTTCTCCTTCTCGATTTTGAGAAGGCTTATGAGAGGGTGGACTAGGGTTTCTTGGAGGGCACTATGAGGAGGCTAGGCTTCAGTGACAGATGGATTTTATGGGTCGCCTCACTTTTTACTCACTCCTCTAGCAGGATGGTGGTCTGTGGAGGCAGAGGTCCGGCTTTTCAGCTATCCAGATCGGTATGACAGGGATGCCCGCTTGCACCTTACCTTTTCCTATTCGTAGCGGAGGCTATGGGGGCCTTCATCTGCCTATCCGGCAGGAGCAGGAGCTTCTGGACACTGAGTTTGCTGATGATACGGCACTGACAGTTAGAGGAGATGCATATAGTCTTGCTACTGCTGCGGATTCTATTGACAAGTTCTGCCTAGCCTCAGGGGGACTTGTCAATTGGAGCAAATCAAAAGGCATCTGGATTGGAGCTCAGCAGGATACCCCGGCATGGGGAGGAGACAGAGGCTTTGTATGGATACCCAGAGGCACCTCCACGAGATATCTAGGCTTCCAGGTTGGCATTGAGGTGTCTCCAATGCAACAGTTTGCCCCAGTTCTTGAGAGTATCCAGAGAAAGCTAGCCTACTGGAGCACGGCTAGACTTTCTTTGGCCGGAAGAGCGCTGGTACTCAACCAGGTACTACTGGCAAGTATGTGGTATGTTGCGTCATGTTGGTGCTTTCATGCTGACTCAATTCATGACGTGAGGAGATTGCTTCGGAACTTTCTGTCGAGTGGTGGGGATGGTTCTGAGGACACTAGGGCCATAGTTTCATGGGATACTATCACTTTACCATTCTCGCAGGGAGGACTTGGGGTTCTTGATCCGGAGATGCAGAGCAGAGCCCTTTTAGTCAAACTTCTGGTTAGAGGCGATCAGCCGTGGAAGCAGTTCCTACTGCATGGGATTCACCAGTGCACCCCTAGAGCAGCAGGTCAGTGGGCACGTAAAGTCAGTTGGATCTTCCTGACGGACCAGCATTCTCAGCCTTCCTCACCACTTGTGAAAAGGCTTATTTAGATATGGGATCATTTTCGACAGCACCTCATCAGAGCAGTTCCCTCCTCCAGAGAAAAAATTCCCTGACAACCACTTTACCATAACCCCCTGGTTCGGTACCAGGGATCTTCCCTTGGTACAGAACTTAGGACTCCCTTGGCCAGATGGCATGCTCAGGGGGTTGTGACAATCGGAGATTGGTTCAAGGAAGGGGTAGAGATGTCAGAGGAGGTGATCACAGATAGACATGGGCCACTTGGACAGATTGCTGCCACCAGATTACTGATCATGAGAGCTATTCCTCAAGAGTGGAGGGATGTACTTATAGATCCAGCATATGTTGATTCCATTTCTACTTGGTCAGGTTGTTTTCATGAGGCTGGGCTATGCATTGGAGTTCGCTTAGGACCGGCATCGTTTATTTATTTTGAGACATACTCCTCTCACAGATTGTATCCCACTCAGCCCCTGGATCGTCAGGAGCTTATTTGGCAGAGTCAGAGTCATTGGTTGCCTGGGTAAGGAATGGGCCACAGATCCTTCCAGGTTGACCATTGCAGAGGATATTAGATGGAGACTTTGGATTTTTTGCGGAGCTTGACTGGGACCCAGGCGAGTGGGCATGGCCTGCTCCGGTGGCACGCGTTCATCCTCTTTCTTTTTTCCAATACTCGACGAGGGCAGGTTACAGGCTTCAGCAGAGAGACACTCATCATATACCATCTGCCTCCCAGCATTGGCACGCACAGGGACTCACTGCAGCGCTCTTGCTGAGCTACTGGACTCACTTTCGGGGCATCAGTAGAGCCAGGAAAGTCTCCTACTTTCTTTGGCTCACTATACATAGGGGCATACCTGTGGGTACTTGGCTCCAGCAGATGAGTAGACCCTCCTTGTGTATGCGTTGTCAGCTTGCAGAGGAATCTAGCAAGCATTGTTTATGGAGTTGCACCAGCTCTAGAGTGGTATGGACAGGTATCTTCAGGTTGTTCTCATATGTTACATCTGAGTCCTTTCTGATGACTTGGGGCGCTGCTCTTTGGGGGAAAGGATCTGGAGCCTTTACTCTCTTTGAGGCAAAGCCAGGAGACCATGGTTTCTTCATGCAGCGTCGCCAGAGATGGGGTCCCACGGAGGCCAGCATCATGGAGGCGCAGGATTTACTTTTGGTACCGATACCAGCTCAGGAGTCCATGCCTACTTCAGCTGAAGGGTCAGCCTGGGAGGTGATTTCCAGCATTACCCTATAGCGGATATGGTGTTCGCGATGTTCTTTTGTCCTTGGGGGCCATTTATGCACGGAGGCTGACACTCTCGCTTCCATTTGGGCGGAGATTATCTTTACTCTCAGGAGTCAGTGGGAGCGGTGTACAGGCACCTCTTTGGCAGCTCGTGGGAGACTTATATCCTTCATGAGGACATGGGACTGCTCTTTATTTTTTCACTTGACCCCTTTTGGGATGTCGTGGCATTTTAGACCACCTCCATGGCTCTTTTGCCATATTGTTGAGGCTAGGGATAGAGTACTTTCTCTACCACCTGTTGTATGATTTGTTTTGAATGGAATATATCACTCTTTTCTGAAAACAAAATCACTTTAAACAGCTCTAAACTTTCCATTTCAGCTTCAAACTCTAGAAAACACACAAAAAACCTTAGAAAAATGAAATGTACATTGATAAAGACATTTGCAAAGTGCAAAATACTATAGATAAAAAAGCATATAAATATGCAAAATAGGGGCTGAGAGGAGAGGCTGAGAGAAGGGGGCTGAGCAGTAAGAAGAGACGGGCGCTGAGACGAAAGGGTGGGCTAGAGGCTAGTAGGAGTGTAGGATGGCTAATATGCCTTGCATCGATGAGCTCTTTGAACCATTCCAAGGGGCTAAATATAAGGAGAGAGTGGAGGGCCGAGGTGACCGAGGTGATGTGAAGCAATGTGTTTTTTTTTGCAAAGAAAGGAAACTTCTATTACTGCTTGAAAAACCCCCATTCAAAAAAGGTCTGATGATGGTAAATACAAGGAGAAAAAAATCTGGCTGTACTAGACCAACCTGCCAGCAATCCCAGCTCATTGCCTAGGGACTTGCCCGGAACAGGGGCTAACAGCAATCGCAGCTCATTGCCTAGGGACTGTCTGGAACAGGGGCCAACAGCCAGGACAGAGGTCTATACATCCAGCAGATATCTCCAACTGAAAATGTGTAAAATATGCCTGCAGGCCAAGCCTTGCAGAAACACTCCCGCCACTCGGAAGTACCTCGAGGACGTCGCAGTCCTAGCACAGGCTCAAGGATCGCTAAGTCAATCTCAGCCATCTGTATGCCTGCTCCTCGTAGGTGATCCTCTAAGCTAACCCATGCAACCCCTGTGAAAGCACCAACAAGATGCAATGTACTAGGACATAGCGAGTAAGACCTGGTTGACAACAAAAGCCCTGCTTGCAGAAGAGTTTGGCCGAGCTCCAATATAGAAGCTTGTGCTGAACGCTCTCTAGGACCGAGGCAATCTGTTGCTCTGTTGTGATATCCACCCCCACCTGACATCCTAGGTATCTCGTTGTCTGTCTGCGTGGGATCCACACGAAGCCGAGGCTTGTCCCCTAGTCGCGGATCTCCTAGACCTCCTCCATGCTTGTTAAGAAACCTACATATTTGGTCCAGTTGATTCATGCCCTAGAGGCCTTGAAATAAATGGCCAAAGCCCCCCTGACCGTCTCAAGGCTCACCCCTGAACCCTCCACAAAGAAAGCAGTGTCATCCGCAAACTGTGAGTCCCACGACAATCTACTGCTCTGCCGTGATATCCACCCCCACCTGACATCCTAGGTATCTTGTTGTCTGTCTGCGTGGGATCCACATGAAGCTGAGGCGTGCTGTCCCCTAGTCGCGGATCTCCTAGACCTCCTCTATGCCTGTTAAGAAACCTACAGATTTGGTCCAGTTGATTCATGCCCTAGAGGCCTCGAAATAAATGGCCAAATCCCCCCTGACCGTATCAAGGCTCACCATTGAACCCTCCACAAAGAAAGCAGTGTCATCCACAAACTCTGAGTCCCACGGCAATCTGCTGCTCTACCTTGATATCCACGCCCACCTGACATCCTAGGTATCTTGTTGTCTGTCTGCGAGGGATCCACATAAAGCCGAGGCCTGTCCCCTAGTCGCGGATCTCCTAGACCTCCTCTATGCTTGTTAAGAAACCTACAGATTTGGTCTAGTTGCTTTATGCCCTAGAGGCCTCCAAATAACCCTCTCAAGGCTCACCACTAAACCCTCCACAAAGAAAGCAGTGTCATCCACAAACTCTGAGTCCCACGGCAATCTGCTGCTTTGCCGTGATACCCACCCCACCTGACATCCTAGGTATCTCGTTGTCTGTCTGCATGGGATCCACATAAAGCCGAGGCCTGGTCCCCTAGTCGCGGATCGCCTAGACCTCCTCTATGCCTGTTAAGAAACCTACACATTTGGTTCAGTTGATTCATGTCCTAGAGGCCTCGAAATAAATGGCCAAAGCCCCCCTGACCGTCTCAAGGCTCACCACTGAACCCTCCACAAAGAAAGCAGTGTCATCCGCAAACTTTGAGTCTCACGGCAATCTGCTGCTCTGTCGTGATATCCACCCCCACCTGACATCCTGGGTATCTCGTTGTCTGTTGTTGTCTGTCTGCGTGGGATCCACATGAAGCCGAGGCATGTCCCCTAGTCGCAGATCTACTATACCTCCTCTACTCTCATGCTCAGCCTACGCTCACGCTACACTCCCTACGCCCACGCTCTCCCGCTCACACCTCGCAGCTCTCAGCCCCTTGCTCCCCTTAGCCACCCCTCGCTCCCCGCTAGCTCGCTCCCTCGCTCAGCCACCCCTTGCTCCCCGCTCCCTCGCTCTCTCGCTCCCTGCTCAGCTCCCTCCCTCCCCGCTCCCTCGTTCCTTACTCCCCCGCTCCCCGCTCAGCCCTCTCCGCTCCCCACTCGGCCCTCCTTGCTCCCCGCTCAGCCACTCGCTCCCCTCAGCCACCCCTCGCTACCCCCTCACCTAGCCACCTCCCTTCCTCCTTTTCCACCCATCCACCGCCCCCCCCTTCTCTGCTCCCCTCGCCACCTTCGCTCTTTTTTTTTTTTTTTTTGGACCCGCCTCAGCTTCTTCAACCTCTATCTCTACCTCAACCTCAACTTCCGCTACACTGTTAGTTTCGTTTTCAGCTCCAGCCTCAGCTCCCTCTATCTCTGTCTCTACTTCGACTTCAGTCCCCGCTTTAGGCCCAGCTCTAGTTCCAATCTCAGCTCCCTCTACATCTACGATCAATGACATACTCATGCCCATGGCGCTGGTTGTTGTTCCCTTCCCCTCTTCTCCTGTTACAGCTCTCGCACAGCTTATGACCCCTACTTCGGAGGTGTCATACACTGTGCCGCATTACGCTTCACTCTCCCCTCTCCCTCTCAGTCAGCCCACCCTCCCACACCCCGTTGGGGCTGCCTCATCCATTCCACTGTCATCTCCGTTCCTCACTCAGTCACCATCTAGTTTCCGGACTCAGTCCCACTCTTTCATGCCACAGTCACCACAGTTTCAGCATGGACATGGGTGGGCTGATACACCAGAGGCCCGTGAGTCCTTGCTCACAGAGATACATAGTTTCCGTGAGCGTGAGATGGAGCTGACTTGCTTTGCACACGAGCAAGTCCGCTTCAACGAGGAGTAGAGCCGCATCATACAGGAGCAGGCTAGGGCCATTCGGGAGCAGGGGGTCTTATTCAGGGACTCAGACAGGATATCATGCAACTCCGACAGGAGGTCATAGCCATACACACTGTCCCAGAAGTACCTCGGTGGTCGAGGCACAGATTGCGAGCATGCAATCTGCTATTGAGGAGACTTCTAGATGGGTTGACATGGCCAAACGGGAATCCGCAAGGGTAACCATTTCGGCTACCCTCATGGAGTAGCAGCAGAGAGCTAGTAAGGCTCCCCTGGGTGTGGCTGAGCACAGGATAGAGAGGGCATGGCGGGTGGGGAGAGATCCCAACCGAGAGCAACCCCTGATCATACAATTCCATGACATTCAAGCACGACTTTCAGCTCTACGACGCAGGTTAGTCCTTCGAGATCAACCAATGATCTCTATGGATGAGGACCTCACACCTCTACAGGTTGAGGAGAGGCGCTCTTTGCTGCAGCAACAGGATCTAGCCCGGAAGGAGGGGAAGTTGGCAGTGGTAAGAGAGGGACGACTTCTTACAGGCTCCCGTAGGGCACCTGCCCCCTCTGCTACATAGGGAAGCGGGGTCTATGAGACTCAGATATCCGAGACCCTGTCCTGCACCATTTGGAACTGTAATGGTGCCTTATGGTCAGAACCAGGGAACTTCTCAGAATCCTATACAGGCCACGACATAGTCTTCTATACAGAGACACATCATAGTCCATAGCGCCTTCTTCCCCTCCTACAGAGATGAGATGAGGGGTATAGGAGGAGTTTGAGGTTCAGGTGGAGTTGCAGTCCTTTTCAGATCCACACTTCGGGGGATCATTTCAGTAGAGCAGAGAGATACACATTCCAGATTTCTTTGGATCCGGATACGACACATGGACAGCCGGGAACTGTTTGTCACAGTTTGCTACTTCCCCCCGGAGACCTTCCACTTTGCCAGAGATATTCGACGTGATGATGAGACATCCCCATTTGCTGCCCTTTATCAGTCCATCGTTGACTTTTCTAGCCGCGGAGAAGTCCTTCTAGTGGGGGACTTCAACGCGAGGACAAGGGCCCGTCAGGTACCACTTCTTGACTTCAGAGATGATTCCACTCTACTCACAGATGTTGACCTTGAGGAGGCAGGTATGCTACGGGTTTCGGCTGACAGGCGAGGTTCATTCTCATCTTATGGACAAGCCCTATTAGACCTAGGCAGGATACATGATCTCATTATCTATAATGGTCTTGACAGATGGCCCGCTTCAGGTGGTTTCACATGCTTTCCACATGGGGGGGGCTCCAGTGTTGTTGATTACATCATGGGATCCCCTATCTTCACATCTCGCAGTATTGACTTCACTGTAGCACCTCTCCCCCCAAGGGCTGATCATACATACCTTTCCTTTCGCATCTCCACCTCCCTTCGCACAGCATCTTCCACCCCACTCAATGCTTACTCCACCTACCACGATATACGCTTTGATTGGGATCACTCTGGCCGTCTGTACATACTTCTCGCTTATATTGACTTCATACCCCTTTTAGAGGATCGTGCTACCCTTGTCACCCGCTCATTACACAAGGCTGCCATTCACGCTTTTTCCCACACCACCTGCTCCACCCATCCACCACCCCTTGGAACTGTACCCTGTAATAGTTGGTACGATGATGAGTGTAAGGCCTTATGTCGTCAACTCAGATTCGAAACCAAAAACACTCTTCCAAGCGCACCAGATATGCCACGTGAATACCATAGACTGGTATGGAGGAAGAAACTAGACTTCGTTCGTCAAAACGAGGAGGAGCTACTGAATATTTTGTTTAGTAACAACTCTAAGGACTTCTGGCAGAGATTTCTAAAAGGACGGTCCCCTCCGCCACTCACTGACACCCAGATCTGGTTTGATTATGCACGCACACTTTATGACATCCCAAATCAGCCAGTCCCTAACCTCTCACACATGCCTCGTCCCACATCCTGCACCCACTTCACTAGAGGAGGGGTAAAGGATGCCGTAATGAAACTTCATAATGGCTGAGCAAAGGATCATGAGGGGCTATGCACTGAGTTCATTGCATATGGGATTAACCTCCTAGCCCCGATCTTAGCAAAGCTTTTAAATGAAGCGGTTTGTTTGGGATTTCCACACACTTGGAGCATTAACACTATCTCATTCATCCACAAGGCAGGGGATCCCATGAGCCCGGAGAACTACAGGACCATTATGATTGGACATGTCATGTCCAAGATTTATGCATCAGTACTTGACTCCGAGGTTAGCATACTTGCAGAGTGTCAAGGACTTAGAGCAGCAGGACAGGCCGGATTCCGGCGTGATCATGGAACCATGGACCACATTCTCACGCTCAGATGTAGTTTATGCTTTACAGTAAGGAGTTTTGGACACTTGTGAGTGTTTTTATTATGAGCGGGTTTTAGTGTTCTAGTTTATGCAAATTGTAATTACAGTTTTGGGATAGTGTACTAATTTTTATTTTTAAAAAAAAACCTTCGGACTCTCCAGAAAAGTAAAACAGCTGCAAAACTGCTCAAAATCAGAGAAAATGCCTCCAAAAGTGATCGACCAGTCCTGTAGCAGCTCTAAAACACCCCAAAGTAGGCCAACAGGTCTGAAACACATGTAGGAGAGCAAAAACGAGCTGATCCAGCAGAGTATCGCACGACCAAATGGTGAGTCTCCAGGATGTAAGTGCTCTCTTGGGGCTGGGAGAAATGCTAGCAGGTGTGAGGGACGCAAATGTGAGAAAAGGGAAGAGGAGGGGAGGGGGAGAGGGAGGGGGGGGGGGTTTGTTTGGGTGTTTTGGGGGGAAGTTATGAAGCAAAACACGATCTTATGTTGCAAGAATGAGAATGAACAGGACACAACCCTAGGGCAAAACCAAACTAGGGCTAGAAAATAGGGCAACAGATTCTGTTGTTAGACGTCAAAAACCGATCCTGGCTAAGAAGCATTGTGGCCCTGGAAGCATGAAAGATCTGGCACAGTGGGTAGCTATGAATCTGGGAAAGACAGCCACTATGAGAGGTTCACTGGGCCATTCAGGAGATGGCAGATGCCACAGCTATAGATTTTGCATTGGCTTGGCCTGCACATCTGGATGCACATCCTGGGGATTCCAGTATCATTTTTCATGAATCCCAAGGTATTTACCTGAGGGATCAAGTTTGAGAGTGGCTAACATCCTTCAGGTGAGGGAGGGCTAGAAACCCAACCACGAGCTCAACAGGATCACAAATGCTGCACCCGTGCGACCACAAGGCTCAATTACAATGGCAAGGAAGACCCAAACTATCTTGGTCTTCCACTTGTGAGATGTACCATGATATGACTTGAACAAACAGAAAATGGTACATACGTTTGCATGATCTGATTTACCAAAAAACAACCGAGTACAACAAGAAGATGTCTTTTGTCTGCCCAAATCCACCCTTTTCAAATATGATGTTTCTTTAAGAATCAGTCATTTTTCGTTCCATATTACATCACACTTTAGGGGTAAATATATATTTCACTGCTGTTGACAATCACCATGTTTTGAACCTTGATGAATTCAAATACGCTTACTCTTTGATCTTGAAGTTCACTACGTGTATTGCTTGGATCCCACTCTCCAAGGCAGCGAGGTTTTTTGACTGCTCCAAATTCTCCATTTTGACATGTTCGGTTGATTTTGCATGGTCTCTTTTCAGTCTTTCGGTTTCCCGAGCTAGTGGAGCTAATTCTTCTGACTTTAGCTGCAGGTAACAGAGGCAAATAATCATCTTTCTTCCGAACGAATGAAACCATACAAACCAGTCTTCTTAAAGGATACAATTTACAAAGCTCAACACACAACTTGCACAAATGTACAACAGCTTACTCAAAATACAAATTGCACTGGTTATTATCGTATCGGATTAGAAAAACCATGGAGCATTTCAAATTCGAATCTCATTTGGAGCACCACAGTCAACGAAGAAGAAACTTATGAATGAACTGTCACAATTTCTGGAAATGGACCAATACTAACCGAATACTGAACATTGATGTAAATAAAATTCAGTGATAATATTATATGTACCCTGCTACAACAATGACTTGCCAGCTGCTTTATGTATACAAGGGAAGAAATTCCTCTACTGGTTTGAGTCATTTGCACTCTGGCCACAACAATGACTTGCCACTTTATGTATACAAGGGAAGAAATTCCTCTACTGGTTTGACCCATTTGCACTCTGGCATCCATATATAGAGCAATTGGTTAGACTAGACTGCCAAAAAGGAAGTACTTAGTATTCACATGCTGAAAGTGTGCCTTAAAGCACTGTCTCTTTAGTCTCAACAATGATGCATCTTCATAGCTGTGCTGCCGGTTGTGAGCCTGTATCCCAAGTATACATAGGATAGAGGTATCTCAACCGGATCCCTTCAAAAGTGAAAGCCTCACATTGAAGCTGAGCCTCATTCATATTGAAGATCATTACCTTGGTTTACCTAGGGGACCTTCATGTCCTGACTTAAAACATGAATTTTTTTCCTAGGCACAGCGGTAGGGGCCGGCTGGGGGGAGGGGGGGGGGGATGTTAGTACCTTTTGAAAAACAAATACCTCGTGTGATGTAGGCCCTCTAGGAGTATGGGATCTAGGGTGCCTAGTGCACCTCTAAAAGTGATGTTGTCCTTGTCATCAGGTGGATCAGCTCTATGAGAGCTTCTAGTATCGCACATCTAGTATCATGAAGTATATTGGGTGAGCCATTGCAAGCATAATCTTCTACCTCGATCTAGATGGTGAGAAGCTGCCAGACATTGTGAGGATACAAAGAAAATTCTCTTATGCAGTGTGAAAACCCAAATCTCCCATGCCTCTCCTACTCTGTATCCTCATGGTCTCTATTGTGTCCTGTTTGTATTAGCATTCTTGGGAAGGAGCCTATGATCCTCTGACCATCAAGACTCCTGACCAGCCAAATGTCTCGTAAGTCCATCCTATACCTGGTCACCTCAAGGACCATGGGCATCATTGTGAACTGTCTAATTGTTGCATTGGCTATCCAGCTTGGGTGTCAAAGATGGGTTTGCAAGCACCTAGGTGTCCAGAGCAAAACACGTTCAAGAGTATGAAAGGAATAATCCCTGTAAAAACCCATCCTAGTACAAAGTGGTCATGGTGGGGGACCAAAGCCCTACCTATGTATATGCTCCATGTATACGCTCTCCAGCCCCCCGCCACCTGCCTCCAGCCTCCAGCCCCCCGCCGCCTGCCTCCAGCTTGCCTCTCCAGCCCCCCGCCGCCTGCCTCTCTCGCGCCGCCTGCTTGCCTGCCTCTCCAGCTCCCCCGCCTCTCCAGCCCCCCGCCGCCTGCCTCTCCAGCCCCCCGCCGCCTGCCTCTCCAGCCCCCTGCCTCTCCAGCTCCCCCGCCGCCTGCCTCTCCAACTCCCCCGCCGCCTGCCTCCAGCTCCCCCCCGCTACCTCCTCCCCGCTGCTTGCCTCTAGCTCCCCCCGCCGCCTACCTCCAGCCTTTCCAGCTCCCCCCGCTGCCTGCCTCCAGCCCCCCCCGTTGCCTGTTTCCGAATCATCTTGGACCTCGCTGTCTGTCTCCTTCCCCCCCCACTGTCTGTCTCCAGCCCCCCCGCTGCCTGTCTCCTTCCCCCCCGCTGCCTGCCTCCAACCCCCCCTCATCCCGCTACCTGTCTCCTTCCCCCCGCTGCCTCCTCCCCCCCGCTCCCCCCGCTGCCTGCCGTCGCATTCCCTCTCCCTCTTCCACGTTGCCTCCTCCTTCGCCTGCGCTGCCTCTTACCTCGCTGCCTGGACCGGCAACACCCGTTGCCCCTGCCTCATGGTCTGAGGGCCCTTGTCAACTGCAAGCCTTGGCTTGCCACTGGCCCTGCGCAGGCCTGCGCACCCCTATAGCAATGCTGAACAAGATCTGCCTTTGCAAGAAATCGTGCACCTAAACAAGTCCTACAATGGCCCACAAACCCAAACAGTCTCTGAAGCCAATTGTGGGAGACATCGCAAAGCGCATCTCCAGGAGTGGATTAGCAATTGACAGCCAACCAGTCCTGAAAACATCGGGTGCAATGGGCACCGATGCAGTTCTTTCTCCCGCAGCCATCATCTCTACTCCGACCATTGCCTCCCCCACCAGTGTACCAAATACCCTCAGCCTGCCCCCCACTCCAGCTCCCCCACACAGTTCCTCACCCCCCACACAGCTCCCTTTTGTCTCCACCACTCTTATGTCCCCCCTTCCCCTCACCTAGCAGCCTTTCTCCACTCCCCTGCCATATACAACCAGCCTATCTCCCATGCCCCGCCCCCCCAGCCCTATGCCATGTCCCAGTTTGCACCCCCTCGGGTCCCACCTGAGACGATAGATTACATCTTTATGGAGCTACATCGACTACGGGATCATACCGTAGCACAAGATCAGCTTATTCAGAGCATGCGCCAGGATATCACTCACCTCCGTCAGGAGGTTGTCTCTCTCACTGCTACAGTCACAGCGGCCCCGCGCACTACACCAGAGGTGGAGGAGCGGATCGCTACCATCGAGACTGCTATTGCGGAGACTACCAGATGGGTGGACGTTGCGAGACGGGCACCCAAAGTAGCAGTCTCAGCCACCATTGCCAAGCAGGAACAGAGGGCCAATAAGGCTCTCAACATCCGAGTACGAGGTATCCCCCACGCAGATTCACTCACCCCCTTAGCGGACGCGATTGCTTTCGTGACCTCTACCCTCGGCCTCGTCGAGCATGGGATCGAGCATGCATGGCGCACAGGACAGGACCCCACGCGCCCATAGCTACTCATCATCCGATTCAGGGATACTCAGGCTCGACTTGCAGCACTCAGGCAACAGGCTACACTACGGGACCACCCTACTATCTTCATGGATGAGGATCTCACACCTATGCAAGTGGAAGAGCGGTGCACCCTGCTTCAGTAGCGAGATGTAGCCCGTCAGGAGGGAAAGTGGGCTGTCGTCCGAGATGGCCGCCTATTAGTTGGCCCCCGCCGCCGAGCCCCACCAGGTACTCCAGACACGGTAGCAGGCTCCCCCTCCAAATAGGGAGACATGGTCTATGAGATTCAGACTCAGCCACAATACCCTTGGCATGCACCATATGGAACTGTAATGGTACCCTATGGTCTGACCCTGGGAACTTCTCAGAGTCATACACTGGACGCGACATCGTTTTCTATACAAAGACACATCAGAGCCCCAAGCGCGCCCTCTCCCCTCGGTCAGTGGCTATACCTGGGAGTCAGTATTCCGCGAGGAGACCAGATATACTGGGGGGGTCCGAGGATCAGGCGGAGTTGCAGTACTCTTTCGTTTAGCACTCACGAGCTTGATATCCGTGGTTAGACGGGATGTCCATGCCCGTTACCTATGGCTCCGATTTCGACGCCCCTACACACGCGACCTCTTTATTGCAGTCTGCTACTTTTCTCCTGAGACGTCACATTTTGCACGGATGCTATGTGAGGATACGGGGGTATCCCCCTATTTAGATCTCTACTCAGACATTGTGGAGTTCTCCAGACGCGGAGAGGTCCTCCTAGTTGGGGATTTCAACCCAAGGACAGGTGCACATCAGACATCACTCTTGGACTTCCACTCAGATCCGGTCCTATTACCTGAGATGGACACAGAGGACTTGGGCTTCCCCCGCTCCTCGGCCGACAGTCGCACCGGTGGCCTGCCTCCTCTGGTTTCACATGTTTCCCACATGGCGGAGGAGCCAGTGTCGTCGACTACATTCTGGGATCTCCTGCTTTAGCCCCACAAATCATTGACTTCCGTACTGCACCCTTACCCCCAAGAGCCGACCACAGTTACCTGTTCTTTCATATCCTTGCGCCTCAAGCCTCTCCCAGCCACACCCCGCACTACACTACCTATCATGATATACACTTTGATCATAACCTCTCACCTCATTACTCAGCCCACCTAGCCTCCCTCCTCAGACACATAGACACCATACCCTCTCTAGATCACCGAGCCGCCCTTATCACCCACTCCCTTCACAATGCAGCCCGCCACATTTTTCCTTCCACTACTCGGTCCACCCGCCCTCCACCCGCTGGCTCCACCCCTTGCAATAGCTGGTATGATGACGAGTGTAAAGCATTACGCCGCACACTCCGACTCACGACCCAACGAAACGCTAGGGCCAACCCACATCTCACCAGGGATTATCGTCGACTAGTCCGTCACAAGAAGCTAGCCTTCCTACGCCAGAATGAGGATACGCTACTGAACATTCTGTTTAATAGCAACTCCAAGGATTTCTGGAGGAAATTCCTAGAATGCCGATCCCCCTCCCCCCTCACAGACACTTCCCTCTGGCACTCCTACGCACGTACACTCTATGATATCCCTGATCAGCCTCCTCCCGACCTCTCAGCCACCCCCCGCCCCACTTCTTGCGCCCTCTTCACAACCCAAGGAGTCACCCACGCAGCGCTTAAGCTTCACAACGGTCGAGCTAAGGATCATGAGGGCCTATGCACAGAGTTTGTTGCCTATGGCATCAAAACTCTAGCCCCCATCCTCGCAACGCTGTTCAATGAAGCTGTTTGCCATGGGTTCCCCAAAGCTTGGACCCTGAACACTATCACACCCATCCACAAAGCAGGAGATCCCATGGATCCAGGGAATTACAGGACCATCATGATTGGACATGTTATGTCCAAGATCTATGCATCAGTGTTAGATGGCGAGGTCAGTGCTCGCGCAGAGGTACATGGGCTCAGAGCATCCGGACAGGCCGGTTTCAGGACGGATCACTCGACTTACGATCACAATTTTACACTTAGAGGGATCATTGAGGAGGCCAGACACAGGAGACAGAGAGTATATTGTTGCTTTGTGGATTTCCGCAAGGCATTCAACACCGTTCCCCGCGCCAGATTCGTCAGACGCCTGCAGGAGTTAGGCTACGACTCAGAGGTTATCTGGGCAGTAGTAGCTCTCTATGAGCCGGTGATGGGCCAGGTCAGGATTGGCACCAGCTGGACCCCAGAGATCACTAGCACTATCGGAGTCAAACAAGGATGTCCCTTGTCACCGACTCTATTTGGCCTCTACATCGATGAGCTCGAGACCTACATTAGGACACTCGGAGGTGCAGGCTGCTCTCTTGCGGAGGTTGTCATCCAGATTCTCCTATACGCAGACGATGTGGTACTACTATCCTCTTCTGCTACTGGTCTCCAGCAACACCTGGATGGACTTCAGGTCTTCTGTGATACACATGACTTGAAGGTCAACCTTGGGAAAACCAAGGTGATGATCTTCAACACTTCCAGACCCGCTATGCACCAAGAGCAGTTCCTCTTCGCCGACGACCCTGTTGAGATAGTTGACTCTTACACATACTTGGGCGTTGCCTTCTCAGGCCCGATCTTCACGATGCGCCCGACCATGCAGGCCAGGATCAGCCGAGGCTACGCTGCTCTTGCCAAGTTGGAGCAACAGTGCTACCAGGACCCGCGGACCAAGTCTTCCCTTTTTGATTCTTTGGTCCACCCAGCAGACATGTACGGTAGCCCGTGGTGGGGAGCCGACCTTTCAGACACAGAGTGGGCTCGAGTGGAGCGCCTACAGATACTGATGTTTGCTCGGATGATCTGCAGCAAACCATCGGTACCACACCAGATCATTCTAGCAGAGTTCGACGCCTCACCCCTACAGCTCGATGCGGCTTTCCAGGCTATCACTTATCTACACAGAGTCAGGGATTTCAGCTCCTCCTCCGACGGTCGCCTCCGCCTACCTTGGCTAGTCCTATCCTCCTCTATGGCCTTATCCGTTGATGGGGACCAGAGATGTTGGTATAGTCGTCTTTCCAGTTGGTTCACCTGACTGGGCCTCGACTTAGACCGGTTGCCTCCTTTTCAGTACAGCCTCGACGCTCCACCATCTCCCCTCTCCCCCACTGACCAGAGGTCAACCGGCTCATTTGAGCGGATCTACTTCAACTCCACACTTGGCGGACATGGTTTCTTCACCCCGAGCTTCCTGTGAAGCTCGACTTCTACAGCCGACACTGCCTCCAAATCTCACAGGAGGGCTTCATCACACCTCCGGGTTACACACAGCTTCATCTACCACATGCGCTCCGGATCTCCCTCGGTCAGTTTAGGGTTTCGTCACACCAATTACGGATCGAGAGTGGACGCGCAGAGGGTATCCTACAAGAGGGCTGCCTTTGCCCACTTTGTGACTTACAGGACATCGAGTCGGAGGAGCACTTTGCTTTCAGATGTCCTATCTATTATGCCATTCGAGGCCGGTACCACTGCCTCTTCCGCGACGGATTCGGCCCCCTCCCACACATGCTGCAGTTCTCGGATCAGCGATGCCTAGCCGCTTTCTTACATGAGATGACTTGCCACCGAGATAACTCTCTCTGAGCACGGCGACACGCGCAGCACACACAGCGTGAGGACACCCAACGGCCCATCACTGATTTCTTCTAGTCACAGGGTACCTCTCCTCAGTCTAGCCGACGACGCAGACGTGAGCGAGAGCCAGAGCCACGACAGCTGCGTCAGCAGACAGAGTCACACATCCAGGTCCATGACATCTCGTCTCTGCTCTCTACCCGCCCCATCGGGGTTACCGTTGCCCTCATCCACAGGGCCACCCGCCGCCCCCGATGGCCGAGCTCGACTAGGCCGCGTGTGTTGGAATATGGAAAAAGAACTAGAACTAGAAACTGGAAATGGAAATGAAATGACAAGACTAAAAGACAAGAAATACCTTGAGAAGAGTGTAGACAAGACATAAGCTAGACTGATAGATTAGAATGATGTGACCCATTGAATATATGGGCCAAAGTACAAGACATAATGCAAGAGTGTTTATGGGATAATTGTAGAAGTGCCACATGGCACACACTCAAGACATAAAGACTAGACTTAGACTTAGACTAGGAAATAGTACACTTAGTGTGCACTTATCTCCAACACCCTCCTTAAGTGGACACTAGGAGTAAGACAGAAAGACAAGACTAGAGGACAGACATAAAGACTGATAGACTAAGAGACAAGATAGAAGACATGACAGACAAAAGATCCTGAGACACCCCTCCTCAAGTGATATCCTCATATGGGTCCACAAGGGTAGGGACAAGATGGATCTAAAACATAGTCAGATTGATAGACAAATAGACAGACAGACAAGACTAGATAGACAGAAGACTGACTGTAGACAAATAGAAAGACCAAGACACTAGAACCCCTTGACCTACATCATCGGTGGTCAAGGTGGTAGACAAAACATAGAAGTAATCAGAAAGCCCACTTTTCATCATGTAAGGAAGGAATAGCAGGATCAGCTGATGGAGATGTTGCAGCAACATGGGCTGAGGTAGATGCAGGAGCTGATGTAGAGGTTTTGGAGTAGCAGTCCCTCTCCCGGTGATTATCACGGCCACAAATGGTGCATGGATGAGCCTTGAAACAGTCCTTCTCCACATGATTAGTCTTGCCACAATGGGTGCAAGGCTTTCTTACCTTAGAACTGCCTTTCTTTGCTAAAAATGCAGTGTCAGTTACCTTGCGTTGTTGAGTTCTTTCTTCCTCTTGGAGAGCATTGATGATACCCTCAAGAGAAGGATTATTATGATACTTGAAGGTAGTGACAAGAGTAGCATAGGAGTCAGGTAAGCTTTTGAGAAGCACAGCAATAGCAATATCTTCGGAGATGGGAGACTTGACTGACGCAAGCTGAACCATAAGACTGCGAAGATAATTGACATGAGAGGCTATAGTAGCTCCTTCCTGCATATGTAGATCAAAGAATGAGATCATAAGTGCAATTTTAGAGTTTTTAGAGCGGGCTCCAAAAAGAGTGTCCAAAGTGATCCATGCTTGAGGAGCAGACTGTATGTCGGAGATGTGATGAATGTAATCATCTCCAAGGCCGAGCAATATGATAGCATAGGCTTTGTCGTTCTTGGCAGCAACAACTTGCTCAGATGGACCTTCGGGAGCATCACGGTGAACAATGTCCCAAAGGCCTTCTTTCATAAGATGGCACTTGATTTTGATCTGCCAAGTATGAAAGTTGGACCCATTGAATTTGTCGATAGATATGAGAGAATGAGAGGAAGATGCCATGTGGGAAGGTCTTACCTCTTGCTAGGATGCAAGGGCAGTGTCTATTCCCTTACAATATTGCAGAAAATAAATGAGAGGAAGAGATCCCAGAAGCCGGTTCTCTCACCACTTTGTCAGGGCCATAGCATATGACAGCCCATCGAAGTAGGAGGAACCAGCAAAAAAAGAAGACTGTTCAGCAAACTGAAAGAAGCAAAGCTTAGTACCTCAATCCCGGGCAGAGATAGAGATGAAAAAGGAAAGCAGATCTTCATGCAGATGAAGTCGAAGAAGTCTTCAGCCTGTGCAGGTACGGATTCCGTACAGTCGTACGGACTGTACGGATGTACGGATGATGGCGCAGAGTACTGACAAGGTACGATGACGTACGGACGGACGAAGTACGACGGCGTACGGCGGTCGTACGGAAGAGCAGAGATGGATGCTGCGCAGATTTGTCGGTGACAGCAGATCTGGCTGAGCTGCGCAGATCTGAAGCGCAGATCTGGCGCAGATCTTTGGAGTGGGCGCAGAAATTTAGAGCAGGAAAAGAAAAAAATGCAGCAGAGTCACGCAGATCTGGAGCGTGGCAGGGCAGATCTGCAGCAGGGGAGAGAGGAGAGAGAAGAGGCAGATCTGAGGGGGGGGGAGGCAGATTTGAGAAGAGAGAAGAGGGAGAAGAGGAATCAATCTAGCTCTGATACCATGTTGGAATATGGAAAAAGAACTAGAACTAGAAACTGGAAATGGAAATGAAATGACAAGACTAAAAGACAAGAAATACCTTGAGAAGAGTGTAGACAAGACATAAGCTAGACTGATAGATTAGAATGATGTGACCCATTGAATATATGGGCCAAAGTACAAGACATAATGCAAGAGTGTTTATGGGATAATTGTAGAAGTGCCACATGGCACACACTCAAGACATAAAGACTAGACTTAGACTTAGACTAGGAAATAGTACACTTAGTGTGCACTTATCTCCAACAGCGTGACGTCAGAGGCCAATCATCTATCGCAGGGTTTTTTCCGGTCTCCCATTTGACGGCCCCTCTATGATTGGTCTCTGACGATCACCACTTGCATATATATATTGTATCTCCCCCCTCTGCCCCATTTTTGGTGCCCCTCCCTTCTTTTTTGTATCATCTGGAGGTAGACACATATTTTTTGTATCAAGACTAGACACACCGTCCTTCATAACCTCTTTTTTTGTAGAAACAGTTGGCTGGCCCGTTTTGAGACCGCCACCGTTATGCTCATTGTATCAGTTATCTTTGGTCTCATAGACCTTCACGGTCTCCCGAAGACTTTAATAAACTTTCTTTCTTTCTTTCTACTCATTCAACCACGAAGTTAGTGCATATAAAGCGATTACTAGTAAGGAGGAAGGTGATCCCACGGGTCTAAGTCTATAATGGCCCTTGCTGCGAACTCTATTAGTACTATATTGTGTGGGGTGGTTGCTTTACTACGGATAAGACAAGCATGCATCATGATTTTTAGTCTCTCAAACTTACATCATGCATTATTTTTCTATTTTTCAATGAGAAGAGTTCTATTTAGTAGGAATAAAGCCCCAAGTGTAAACTACTCAGTGCTTTCTATCAATTCAGATAACGGATTTGCAGAGGCGTTTGAATGAGATGATTGCGAGTTGCCAAACACATATACTTGAACTTAAGTGTTTGCTATTAAGCTGGAATTAAGACTTATACAGCTTAAACACAAAGTGTCATCATTGGAAAATGCAATATGATTGAGGGGCCAAGACGGGGCCCCCCCTTATCCAGGCTCACTTTATTCTTGAAAATGGAGATACAAGACCAAGGTGCAATGCACCTTCCAAACTGATGAACTCAGTGAAAACCTAGGACCTAGATACAAGACTCAAGAGCATATGTACAAGGTAGACAACAAAAAGGAGGACTCCAAGCTCAGGTTTCAACTCTTGGCTTGCCCAATCCACAAGGAAGAAGCCTGCAACAATCACCACTTACATCCAACATTAGAGGCAAGCACTAGTTTCTAGAAAGATAGTAGAAACAACATGAAATAGTGCTGTAAATGAGATAAACTTGACAATACAGGCTCCCTTCTTGACTTGACCCTTTTGTAGATGAAGTCCTTGATGCCTCTGAAGCTACCTTGGTTGAGGAGAGTGTGGAAATGGGGCTGGAATGAGAACAGCTTAGAAAAACAGCCTGTAGGCTAGAGAGAGAGAGCTTTTATGGAGTGATAGCTGTAGAGAGAGAGTGCCAATGCTGATTCCAAGGGAGGGGATGTAAGAGAGGAGCTGCTGTTGTTCCAGAGGTGCACAGAAAGGCAGATTTCTGCAAAGGGAATGTGCTGGAACAGTAGAGAGAGAAATTCTGCAGTAGAGAGAGAAAGACTGCAGCAGGAGAGAGAAAAGGGCTGTGGCTGCTCCAGGCTAGGAGAAGGAGAGAGGATGCTGCTGCTGTTCCAGAAGAGCTGAGAGGGGGCAGATTTCTGGAGAGGAGGGGCTGGAACTGTAGAGAGAGAATGTGCTGTTGTAGAGAGAGAAAGTGCTGCTGAGGTGAGAGAATGGCATGGGGAGAAGCTGGCTGCACCCAAGGAGCTGGAGAGGTTCTGCTGCATCAACCAAAAGGAGAGAGAAGAAAAGTGACGAATTTTTCATGTAGAGAATGAAGGGGAGAGGCCTTCTTTTATAGGCTCAGCCCCCCCCCCCCCCCCCCCCAAGGCCTAGAGTGGAAGGTGGACACTTGTCCCAGATTTTTGGTGGGCTGCAGTCCCAAAGAGGACAGCCCACAACCTGCCCCAAATCTACTAGATTTGGGGCCAAACACTTGGCCTGCATGCCCTGCCACTTGCCATGCATGCTGCCACATGTGTGGGACAGGTGGACTGACCTGCCAGCTCAGATTCCATGTGGCAGTCTGCCACGTGTCACTCCCAAAAACCTTAAAATTTCAAAGTTGTCAGAATTCAATTCTGATCGCACCCACGGGTTCCTAACAGCTTAGACTATCTATTGACATACTCTAAGGTCATAATTGAGTCATACTGAGTTCATTTGTTTGTCGTCTTATCTTGTATCTCCATTACTCTTGGCATACTGCCAGGCCCACACCCAAAGCTCAGGGAACATTCTCTTGAATGGTTCCTAGGTCGGTATGCAATCTATGCATTTGATTGGCCCCATGTTTGGGTACTCACGTGGGGTGTGGTTTCCAGATGTCCCTCTCAAAGAGAGGCCATCACTCTTGTGGGTCACTAATGCCCATAACCCCAAGCAAGGGGGTCCACCCTCAAATGCTACACCTAGTCCCCATTGTCTGTAACTGAACAGTAGGAAAACATTTCATTTCTTAATAAGCATACTATTGAAAAACAAAAAGAAATAGTACCAGCAAGTGGATACATGTTGAAGCACGATGACACCAAGAGCAAATGCTCACGGCAAGAGTACATGATGTATGGCATGAAAAACAAAGTACCTTGAGTGGGTCAAAAACCTCAAGAAGAGCCAGTAAAGCTCCAAGATTGAGGTTGAAAATGCCACCTCAAACCTGTGGTGGACCTTGACCAAAAAGGGGAGCCCCTCCACTCCTTGTGGAAGATAGTCTTCCTCATAGAGGCCGCTTAGGAAGACCCTTGCATGCTCAACCAAATGGCCATTAGAGTGTGTACAATGTCTGTCCAAATGGCCATTAGAGCGTGTGCGCACTGTTTGTCCAAGTACCAGCAAAAATGTAAAATGGGTGGACCTAGGTGCCTCTGTGCATCTGGATCTCCATATATGCCATGCAGACGTGCTCCCTAAATATCCTGCATCCTTTGGCATGTCTATTGTCAAAAAATGCATGAGACATACTAATAAACCAAAAAGGAGGGATTCTACATGAATGTGTTGGAAATGAGCATGAAAGTAATTTCTTTCTAGTTTATCTAGGGATGCATACCCTCTAGCTTGTGGTGTGCAAGAGTCCCATTTCATGGGACTCTCCTAACACAAAAAGGTGCATCTCAAGTAGATGTATGACTAGGCAATCTCCACCAGGTCACCTACGAAATTATGAGTCTTATAGTGGAGTCAACTTTCATTACTTTTGAAGATAATGACTCTATTTCATATATGTTGATCTACACGTCTTCGCTGTCACAAAAATTCACAGAGAGCTCCAAATGCCCTGCATGCCCTCCCTTGTGACTCAGATCAATACTATTTATCTTCGTGCTAATGGAGACACCTTTCCACCCAAGGGTGGACGAAGAATACTAGCTTATCCCAAACAAGTAAAAGGCAATGGGCAGCCCTATTTCACTATTCTGTGATATAATAAAGTGACAATGATGACCATCCTTGGTGAGGGTGCACATCCTAGGAATTGTACCAAGGAGCAATGAACCATGGGCTAGCCCTACGGCTACCACTTAGCATACGAATCTTATGACATGAACTTGGAGTGGACATTAGATTATTATTTGAGGGTGGCTTAGAAAGAGGACCCTGGGGGCAAGCGCCCTTAATAGAGTGTTTACCCACACCAAGCACCAATGTAGAAATCCAATAGCGACTCGCAACTAGAGTATGGTGATGTGATGTGTTGGTGTGTAGTAATAGGTACTAGTCTATGTGTGTGAGTCATGTGTGAGTGCCACGTGCCATCATGGGACTTATCCCATATGCACTAGGTCCTAGTGTGTGAGTGAGTAGCCTATATAAGGCTTGTACTTCACTTGTCTTGTTGTACTTGATGAATGAATGAAAGCCTTCATTATGTCTTCATTTGAGTATCACTTCTTCATTCCCTAGCCTATCTCTCTCTCTCTCTCTCGCCCTAACCCTAATTCTGCTTCAGCCCTTCTTCTTGCAGCCAGCTGCCTTCATTCAAGCCCTCTTGGAGCTGTAGCTAGGCCTTTGGCTCCCTCTTTGCTTGCAGGTCAGCACTTCCTGCAAGCTGCATAGCCGCCTTCAACGGAGCATTTTCGGAGGTTTTCAACGCCAAGAACAAGCTTTTATTACTGCTGCTGTGTAATCGGCCACCTGACAGCACTCTCTGCAGCATTTCTAGTCATTTGAGGGCCTTTGCGAGCTTCCAACACATCTACTACAGCCAATTTTCAAACTAGTGTCCTGCTACAGCATTTGGAACTGTTCTAGGGAGCCTCCTTTCACATTGGTTACCACCCTTAGCACTTCCGGGTGCCCTAGTGAGCCTCAAAAACAGCTTTCTGACCTGCTGCAGCAATTCAAGCAGTTGCTACGACCACAAGGGCTCCATTTCTCATTCAGTTCTGCATTTCGGAGCAAATTCTTGCTGTGTTTTGATTAGGGTTTGTATTTGGAGCACCTACAGCCACCTATATCTGCCTGCTTGCACACGTGGAGGTTGCTATTGTGTTTTGGCGTCCTAAGACCAGGCGCCATACTTGCTGGTTCTTCAGCTGGTGCTGCGAGTTTGTTCCCTCAGTTTGCACACATGGAGCCTCGCCCTCGTGGTGAAGATCAATCCGCACAAGTCTCAGCTTGGGATGAGAAGAATGACAAGGCACCAGCATTTATTGGTGTGAGGTTGGCTAACAAACTACTTCATCATCTTGACCTCACTACTTCAGCCAACGAAACATTGGACAAGCTCGAGAATATATACGCCACATCTATTGGACTTGAGGAGCAAGCTCTATCTGCTATATTACATGATCTATCCCTCTCTAAGGTGATAGATGATGATCAGTGATGCTATGTGTGTTTGTGTTGAGTCAAATAAAGGTTCTCAGCCTTGAGTTGTCCCTCTAAATTGAATGTCTTTGGAGTCAATAAGAGGTCCTCTGCCCTGGGTTGTCCCCCAAAAATGATTGTATTGTGTTTTACTTTGGTTGATGGTATTGACCACCCAGTTCAGAGTAAGGGGGGATGACGAGTGATGGTTTGCCCTTGCCGGTCGCAAGCTAACTGAGAAGTCACTATTAGATGGGAGGTGTTGGATAGTTGGACTTGCTCTTTGCAGTATTGCGGTGGAGGGGGAATCGGTCTACTCTTGTGTGTTGGGTCTCACACTCTTTGCTCTGAAGGGGGGTGTTGGAGATATCATAGCCAAAGAGTGTGGTGATGTGATGTGTTGGTGTGTAGTACTAGGTGACCTAGTACTAGTCTATGTGTGTGAGTCATGTGTGAGTGCCACGTGCCATCATGGGACTTATCCCATATGCACTAGGTGCTAGTGTGTGAGTGAGTAGCCTATATAAGGCTTGTACTTCACTTGTCTTGTTATACTTGATGAATGAATGAAAGCCTTCATTATGTCTTCATTTGAGTATCACTTCTTCATTCCCTAGCCTCTCTCTCTCTCTCTCCCTCACACCATGTTTCTAGCAATATGAGTTGACGTTAGAGTGATGTCAGAACATAGGCACCTGGACATGTGAGCATACATTTGATAAAAAGAGTCATACAATGACAATGTTGGCAAAAGCTAACACAATAGTAATGTGACAAGTTCTTAAATCTTGCTCAGCAACATGTTGGACGTGCTGCCTAACAAGAATTTCTTCAAAATTCATGAGTATGGATGTGTCTTTACACCGATTTCTTGAAGACTCAAGAAGTCTCTTTGCTGCACTTATGAGTTTGCTTGATAGTGCACATCAAAGACAATAAGACCCAAATGAGACTTACAGTAGTTGAGCGGTGGGCGGCTCTACTTTGCACCTTATTGACCGCCGTTGACAACTGCCCATCCATCTAAGATTGTACACATTATAATGGATCCTCATTATTCCATGGATATCCATCTCCATTTATTCTTATGTATTTGTAATTACTCTTTATGCACATGTTTAGTGATCATCTATGTGAGCTCTTTTTATATGTTTTCACACTACATGGCCTACTTGAGCATCTCCAATTAGTCATCACAATGAAGTCACTTACTATAGTTTTCATCATGTCCACTTTGCTATGGGGGTGGCATCTTTTGACACGGTAGCTATAGCACCTGGTGCTCAGTCAGCCACCGTGAGTGAGGGGATGTTGAAAGCTTGCACCTTTGGTGGATTCCAAATGAGTAGATTCAGGAGTCTTTCTAATAATCATACTTTGTCCAATCTATCACCCTCCATGAGTTCATAAATTAACATGCCACATGAGAGTTAGCTGCTTTTCACACCAACACGCTTTCCATACCACCACACCTTTAGTCAAGCCTTGGGGTTGAGCTTTGGTGTGTAGGATAGTGATAGCTAGACAAAACGAGATCACAAAAGATGCCCAACAAGATGGGAGTGATCCTAAAACCATCTATCTTTGGAGAGTTATGCGTAGCCAACTAGAAAGTACCTTAGATACATGCACATTAGGTAGTCCATCTAGCATGCCAAAGTGGGTTCTCAATTCTATGTTTTCCCTACCAACCTGGTCGCTATGTGCTTAGGCTTCTTTGGCCTACTTCTTTTGAAGCTTGTTATAATGCTTCAATCATTTGATTTCTTCCCTCGGTGTTGCTTGCGCCTCTCTCTTTGCTTTGTCTGCTTCATGGAATACTATTGCATGCTCCTTTATTGCCCTCATGGGTTCACTTTGCCATTGTTTGTAATATTCTTCAAAGGATGTGCTCTTACCTAACATTCTTCAAAGGATGTACTTTAGTTTTCTTCTTCTGGTCATCTTGCATGGCATGAAATTCTTAGTGATGTTGATCTCCCCATGTGGTGTTGTTAGTTCATCAATTGGGGGGAGTTGGGACATCGGTATGTCATAAGGCAACACTCTTCTATGGGGAGGATAAACAAGGGTCCTCTCTGGTGGCTTTGATGGTTGTCCCTCTCTACTCTAGACTTTGGTTGGAGATACCCTCTCAACTCTCAAGACACCTGGCATGCTCACCCACTCCCTCAGGTGGTCTTGTCATGCCAACTATCCTTCAAGCTCAATTTTGAATTTTGACCATAACTCCTTCTACAAGCACTGTTTGTTTCAATGTGTTCACCTTGCAATCCAATATCATCCTATATAAAGCTTGCTATATGTTTGCAGCATCTAAGATGAACTATGAGGTTGATCGATTGCCATCTTAAGCCCTTTTGAACATGATTCCATTTTTTGAATATCTTCCTCATCCAGACTCTAGTTTTCTCCATTGTTTAAACAAGTGTTTTCCTTATACCGCACTCTCTTTTTTGAATTCAAGTCCTTCGAGTTATCACGTATTTCTTGGCAATGGTTGTAAAGAACTTGATTGCTTTTCTAGATGCAATTTTTACTTTGGAACATTAATCCGATGTTGGTTGACTTGCTTTGGCACTTGGCATTGGTTGGATAGAACCACACATTGTTATGATTGAGAGTTGTTGATTTTCTACAATAAGATAGTTAGATTTTGGAGACACTTATTGCAATCTTTCCTTCATTACTATTCGCTTCGCTTTAAGTTCATTCCCCCTTGCCTCCACGCTGCGCATATGCTTACACCAATTTGCAAGGGCGACACCCCTTTGGCCATCTGGAAAAGGCAATTGTCCCACATACTTGGACGAACGAAGGGTCATGGGATGAATTGACGAACCAGTGCCACCATCACCACAATTCGGTGTTAACTTTTGGCAATCCTGTTGGGAGTGCAAAAGTTTGCACGTTGAGAAGTTAGTGGAGTGTAAGTCAATTGATGTGTGGTCCTTGTTGGAGCTGACGGACGCAAGAACAAGAGACAGACTGAGCCATGGCATTAGTTCCACGTATCTCTCAGATGTTTCCATAGTACTTCACCCATATCAACGATGGGTGTTTGTTAAGTTTAGCCCCTCGTACCGCCTTGTAGGCTAGTACTAGTTAAATCTAGACTTTATTACTTCAGTTTTAATTAAGTCAACTCTTAGAACATCAGTTGACCAAATTAAGGTTTAGGATTAGCTGTCATAGGCTTGTGCTTCCACTTGAGTTGTACTGTTGTTGGAATACACTTTCATTTCGCTCGACTGTTCTTGCAATTGCATTTCTGCTCCCTTGCTCCCACAAATCCATTCACTTCTCCACCAAGTTTAGAGCATAGTTGCACATTATAGGCTATCGTTTCTCAAGGGTAAGGATGGTCATTTCTCAAGGTTGAGGATGGTAGGATAGCCCACATAGGTGCTCCCTTTCAAGGGGGGTCTCTGGAAAAGAAAGCACTGACTATCATCGAGAAATACAATGGTCATTCAGCAACAATGAGTGTTCCACTTCATACAATCAAATGCAATACAAACAACCAAGGACAAAATCTATTTGGATAGAAAAGAAAGATGTATATGCTTTATACCTAGTCGACGTCTAAACTAGGATAAAAGATTAAGTTGGGGATGGATCCCCAAAGATATGTTAAGAAAACTGAGAATCACCCTACACACCAACAACACTTACAACTGTTAATAGACCATGCAATATGTTATAAGAATAGACAATAGTATGGATTTCAAGAAGTAAGCAGGTATCCCTTTGACAATTGATTAAAGTCTAGTTTATGCAACTTCCCTTAGGCCAAACACCTAAACTGGTGGATTCCCATGGTATGGCACATGCAGATTGTGGCCATGCATGTGTTTGGTTAGCCATGGATTTTGCTAATTGGCCAAGGACTTGACCAATGGCATCACTTTGGTGATGACAACAAGAACAATATGTGATTGGATAACCCCTTGTTTGAGAAATCCGGGGAAATGAAACCAATTTCTTAATTGCAACTTTGTGGGTCACGATTGTGACGAGGATGTGTCACTCACGTGACAATCTCAGTAAGTGTTGGTGTTTTGGAGTGTGGATTCACTCAAACACCAACTAAAATGTCAAAAATAGGCATCGAGTTAAGATTGACATTAAGGAGTCAAGTTGTGTACTTTATTGAGTTCCCACTCATACATCTTCCTCAAAAGGCCATTTGTACAAGAGTATGACAAGTCTGGGATCCTCTATTATTATTTTAAAGAGGAGACAGAAGAGAAAGTATGGAACGATTTTCTAGAATCTAGTAATGGATTCAAGTCCAATATAAGAACTTAATTCTGAATCTCAAGCCTACCAAGGTCTATACTCAAGATGATTTAGATAGATCATTCTGGATTGATGTTCTGTAGTGGTATGAGACACTACAAATACTATTCATGCAAAATTTCTAAGTGGCGGAATTCAAAAGTAACACCAATGGGCCCTTGATTTCAATATATATACCTTTGTAAAACTAGAATATATCCAATCGTACAAATTTAGATTTTTGGTTGTTCTACAATCCAAAAATTCACACAGAAAATAAAACGAAGGAAAGAGAAGAAAAAGGGTTGGTTCATGCTTAGCCTAAAATTCATGCTTAGCCCAATGATGGATTCGAATTTAAAATTTAGAATCCCCAACCTATTTCTCTGGCGAAATAGGGATGGAAGCTAACACAAAAAGCATCATAACTTGCAAACCGCACCTCTGAATGGGGTGTAAAAAAACGAAAATGCTCAAATTTTGATGCTCTATCTAATGACAACTTCAAAATTGAAATTTGAGAGGCCCCAATCACCATTTTGCTGGCGAAATGTGAGGGTGGGGGAGATCATGCAAAAGGTATCATAAATTGCAAGGCGTAAAAAGCAAAAATGCTCAAATTTTCATGCTCTATCCAATGGTGGATTAAAAATTGGAATTTGAAAACCCCAAAGCAATATTTATTGACAAAATATGGAGGAGACATGAGACAAAAGGGATTATAACTTGCAAACTAGTCTTATGTTGAGTTCATTGGAGCTACACATTACATTTGTCCGTGTTCATGGTTGTATAATAATGGAAGTTAGTAAAGCGTTTTGTGCAATCTACAACAATATGTGCACATCTATGTTTTCATTTTGTTCTCCTTTCCTTGTTTTTCATGACCCTTCATTGACACTTTAGAGTCCCTTATTGCACATATCTCCCTTATGAAAATAATATCTAGGTTTCTCAAATTTGAGAAGTGGAAGGCTCCTCAGATTTAGATACTACAATAGTGTGCGAGGATCTTAAATAAATTTCAAAACAATTATATTATCCATGTTCGGAATTGGCATTTCTTTGAGTAATACGTGCTTCGGTAGGTTCCTATAAATGGTAGCTCGGAGAATTTAGCTTGAGGGTTTTAGCTCGGTAATCTTGCATACCCGGATTGAGCTAGCCTAAGTAAGGCATGGCTATTCTAGGATTGGTACAGCTAATTAGAAAAAAACATGACTAGTAAAGCTAAACTACTTTGGGCATGCAGCTTAAGTTTAGGGATTACTACGAAAGATAGCCAATGCTAGGCCTTTCAAGTATGGGCTAGTGGTTCAAATGTTAGGGATCCAAAAGTTGAAGCCTCCTCTAGACGTAGACCTGCTGACTAGGGAGCAACACAGCTAGAGGAGGAACCTTAAGGTTAGCTAAATTTGGCAGTGGAACTCCCACAATTTGCAAAATAACAACTTCATATAGTTTGATCACATTTTTGCATATTGTATTAAAAACACTCACCTGGAAATCTAGTTCTAATTGAGAGATTTGTTCTTGCAAACGATTCCTCTCAATTTTAAGTCCTTTAACTTTATTGAGTTCCGCCAAGACTTTGAGCTTCTCCTCTCTCACATCACGCAAGCGATTAGAGGCAGTGTTGAAATCATCTTTGATATGCATTTGCTCTGCCATTAACCTCTCCAATTTTCTGTTTAAATTGTCACTGCAAAGACAACCCACCCACCCCACGAACAATACCAAAGCAAAACAAAAAACAAATATAAAAGTCAGAACTGTGTACTGCAACAATTGAGCCAAAAACCAGGCAGAAAACTCTTACTTGTTACACCTTAAAGTGGAGAAGTTGCTAGGACTGTAAAACTAGGACAGGTTATCCTAGCGATTGACAAAATATACTTCAAAACTTGACACGACTAAACTGAACATATACTTTGTAATCTTGGTGTCAAACAGACCACAGCTAATCAGAGAACTAATGATGAGAAACTCTCTTTTTTTCCTCCTTGTATGAGTTTAGAAATGTACTCCCACACCTCATTCCTTTTAATCTTTTGCCAGTAAGTGCTTAACAAATTCCACTTATTAAACACACATTAAAGTATGTGGATTATTAAGAGGAAGGAGGCATTAAATTGTATCAGTGTATAGAGAGTCATTTCCATGCAATTCTTGGTTCATAAAAAATTCAAAGTTGATGGAAGTGCAAGTTCTAAAAATTCTAATATTGGTCTTCAATTAGCCCAATGTGATGTGGGAGGACAACATGAGAATTGGCCACACACACACACACAGAAAGAAAGAAAGAAAGAAAGATATATTAACATATACGGGAGACCTCACGGGCCTATGGGACGACGTACACAGAAAAACGAACTCATACAAGCCTAAGTGGGCTGAAGCAAAGGGTACGCTTGGACCCTTGCTGAGTACTAATCTATGCTAACAGAATCATAATCATAGAAAAAGTCAACTACAACTGCATAGTGGGCCATATCAAATAATCTATCCAAGCACTGGGACGAAACCGAAGCCTGGTACAGTGATGGCTCTCTGGTGGGCTACGAAGATGTCTCGTATCTACATCTATCGAGCAGCCTCGCGCTGCGGTGGGAGACATCTCCTCGTTCTCTGGACTCTCTGGACTATGTCTAGAGTGATCCTCCTCTCTATCGGTCCCCCCTGAGGAAAGCTGTGATAGGTTGGACCTCAATAGAGTGTACTCTGGGGGCTCTCTGTCGCACATGTAGCCTCTGCGCCCCTCTCTCGGTGGTACTGTGCCGGCTGCTCATCCATACTGCTCTCATATCGGCTAGCTCCTCCTCCTCCACTCCGAGGGGCTGACTCAAATGTATAGAAGTCTGTGATGTGTCGCTGTGCCCGGTCACCCTCTATGTCTTGTAGTGGTCTGACCACCTGCTGCTCTCTGATCTGTGGCAGAAGTGTCTCCCTGTGTCACCGCATCTCCATTAGATAAGCCCGATACAGACCTGGTCATGGAAATGGATCCGTCGTGACAAAGGACCGAAGCCACTCCCCTCTAGGTAGAGACAGTGGTAGCGTCCCCGAATCTCGTAGTAGGTTGGGCAAACACAAAGAAAATACTCCTCTATCTCAACTGCCCCCAGCATACATAGTGTGCAGGCTCTTTGGGTATACCCGTTGCTCTCCCTACCTCGATCGGTTACCTCCAGAGTGGAATGTTCAGCATAAGATTGAACTAATCCCGGGGGAAGAACTTGTAAACAAACCTCCCTATAGGTTAAGTTTTACCGAAGAAGTAGAGGTGCGAATACAACTGGAAGAATACCTCAAGCTAGAGTAGATTCAACCCAGTTTCTCACCTTTTGCTTCACCAGTGATATTGAAGAAAAAGAAAGATGATACTTTTTGCCTCTGTATAGATTACAAAGCATTGAATAATATCATTGTTAAGCACAGGTATCCGATGGCTCAGATCAATGATTTGCTAGATGCGTTGCATGGGGCCATAATTTTCAGCAAGATTGATCTTAGGTGTGGCTACTATCAGATCCGTATTAGAGCCAAGGATGTGAATAAAACCACTTTTAGAAGCAGGTTTGGACTTTTAGAAGCCATTTGGACTTACCAATGCTCCGGCGGCATTCGTCATGCTTATGAACGATTTACTACACCCGTATATTGGAAAGCGGTTTCAATGAAAAATGGTTTCTGGGGATCAACTATTTTTAACACCGGTCTTGAGACCATAGCTTGTTTTATGGTATTAAAACTTGCCTGTTGATTCTATCCCCATATAAAAGGTACTTTATGTGAGGTCAGATCAGTCAATGGCGATACTATCTCGGAATATCCTTTGATATGCCTCCGATAAAATTAAAAAAATCCAAAGAATGATCGCAAAGCAGTCAAACTGTGGTGGATAGGCCAAGTCAGTGTCGCAACCACTTTCTTTGGATCCATTTCTACCCCCTCAGAAGTAATAATGAATCCTTAAATATTCAAGTCTTACCATACACAGTACAATTTTCTTTTTATTTACATAGAGATTGGCTTTCCTCAAAGTATTGAACAATATTCTTAAGTGTTCATAGCAGTTCTTCTCCAAGAGGGAAGGCCAGTAGCCTTTGAAAGCAAGAAGCTTTCTCCCTCTCAACGAAATTGGCCAACTCATGAATTAGAGTTATATGATGTTATCCATGCTCTTAAAACATGCAGACATTATTTATATGGATCAAAGTTTTATGTTGATGTTGATCATGATACTCTGAGACATTTTTGTAAACAACCTGACTTGAGAGGCTCCCAAGGTAGGTAGGTAGAACTCATGCAGGAGTTTAACTAGACGATTCGGCACTGAAGAGGGAAGCATAATAAAGTTGCTGATGCGTTGTCATGCATTATGCATAATATGAGTTTCGCGGTATTAGAGAGTGCTCTAATGACCAAGATTAGAGAAACTCAAAAGGTGGATGAGTTTGTCCAGAGCCTTTGGCCTAAGGCTCATGTGCTTAATGACTAAGATTAGAGAAACTCAAAAGGTGGACGAGTTCGTCCAGAGCCTTTGGCCTAAGGCTCATGTGCTTAAACCCGGAGAAAAGGGTGACCTGGCATCCGGAAAAGGGTGACCTGGTCCGGAAAAGGGTGACCTGGCATCTAGAAAAGGCCAAACTTATGCAAGATATACCATAAGAGATGGTATGCTGAAAAGAAATAGCAGTGTAGTAGTACCTAATCAAAATGATCTCAAGCAGAGAGTCATTCAACAATGCCATGATAGCCCATGTGCGGGACATTCAAGAGTCGATAAAACATATGATCTCGTGAAGCAAAATTTCTTTTGGCCAAAAATGAAAAAACATATTTATGCACATGTGACAAGTTATTTTTCATGTCAAGTAAGGCAAAATGAGCCACCCGGACTTTTACAGCCTTTGGAAATACCACTAGGTAGGTGGTGTTAGAATTATAGATATAATTCAATAGTGACCAATGTAATTCAATAAGCTAGTTAGGGACACTTTTCCCTCTTTAAGAGGTTTTTCCCCCTAACTGCAGTTAGTTCACTAACTATGGTTAGTGACTACTAAGGTTTTGTCACTAGGACAAAACCTTATCTCTCACTCTTTGAGTTGTACTCTTTACACTCTTCTATTGCAACTCAGCTCTCCAGCTCACTCTCTCTTGCTCTCTCTCTCTCCCCAATCTCTCACATTTGGTATTAGAGCCAAGTTGAGCTCTTGCACCCAGCCCATTAGCTCTTGCTCCTGCTCCTGCTGTCGCTCTTGCTTCAACAACCCGTCCGTACAACTGGAAGTAATACAAAGCTGTCCGTACAGCGCCGTACGGATCTGCTACTCCAGAACCTGCGTCGCTGAGCTAACGCCGTACGTACCATACCTACTGCGCCATCGCTGTTTGTACCTGCTGTACCTTCTGCGTAATCATCGCCGTACAGTCTACGTTGGCCATACGTACCTGCGCTACCCATACCAGCACACCTGCAATTAGTTCGCCGTACCTGTCATACAACCTGCATCATCGCCGTACGTAGCAGCTATACCTGCGCGTACATTCCGTACAGAAGGTCTTCATTCCTGCCTCCGTACAGGCTTGACTTCCGTACAACACGTCGTCATTATTGCCTTAGTACAATCTCTGCTTCCGTACAGGTTCGTACAGCTCGTGCTACCGTACAGTTGCCGTCCAAGGTCGCCTTGATTCCGTGCAGTTCACCGTACATCTACAGTACGTACGGTACAACTGGTTGTACCTGCGCACAAGTTCTTTCTTGCAGGAGAAACTCGCATTTTTTATCTTTGGCAGGCACATCTTGCAAAAAGCCATTGTTTGGCTCAGTTTTTGGGGCATCTTGTTTGCTGTAGACATTGCAATCAATTTGCAGAATCTGCTTCAGAAATTTGGGGCTTTTTGGTTCTGCTTGCAATCTTGCAGACAGATCTGCAAATTTAGTCCAAACATTTGGGGCTTTTTGTTGAAATTGCAAATTTTGGGGCTTTCTGTGCTATTGCCCCTTTCTGGTTGCAATTTCAAGCTCGAAATTTGGGGCTTTCAGTTTTGTAGTACAATTTCTTGAAGAAATTTGGGGATTTAGTGATTACATTGCAATTTTGCAGTAAAATTTGGAGCTTTTGCAGACACAGGGCAATTCTTGCAACATTTGGGGCTTTTCGTCAGTTTGCCCCTTTTCGGTTGCAATTTTGGGCCTATTTTGGGGCTTTTGTGTTGGGAGAGCAATTTTGGAGATTTCAATTCATACTGCCTTTCTTGAAGTGTTTTGCAGCACTTTTGGCAGGTTCTGGAGAGTTTTTGATGCTTGGACAGATTTCTGACAGTGCAAGTGCAGAAATCTGAGTTGCATTTACAGCCAGTGCTTGGCTGTGTTTTTTGGGAGTTGTGCATTTCATTCCCAGTAAGGGAATTCAGTTTTGTATCTGCTTAAATCTCTTTCTCAGATATGGCCCATCAAAATCAGAATGACTTCCAGTTCGGTGGTCTTTCACACGAAGACAAGTTAAATGGTACCAACTACTCCCTCTGGAGTTTTATGGTACACAATATTCTGATTTCTCGCAATTTATGCGATTATGTCAATGGGGGTGAGATCCGACCAGCAGATATGGCACCTGCTACCCCTCCCTAGCAAGGAGGTGGAAGAGATCATGCACAAGGTGCAGCTGCAGGACAAGTTGTTGGTGTAGCTACAGTCACTACTCCAGAGCAGAAGAGATGGGATTCACGGGATGCCTTAGCTTCGTCATGCATCTCTCTTTCAGTGAAAAGATTTATCATTCCGCATATCCGGTCATGTAAGACCTCAAAGGCAGCGTGGGATATTTTAGAAAGCATGTATGCAGCCCGGAATGATGTAAGGGTATCTTTTTTGAAAAGAGAGTTAAGTAATACACATATGGAAGAGGGTGACTCCATGTCAGTCCACCTCAAAACGCTACAGGATCTCAGAGAGCAATTGTTGAACATAGATGAGATTATTCCTAATTCAGAGATGATTACCACCACTCTGAATTCTCTTCCTGAGTCTTGTCTCAGCTTTCATACCTCGCTGAACTTATCATTGAGGGGGGATGCAAATCCTCTCACTTTTCATGAGTTGATAGGACTTCTGCTTCAGGAAAAGCAGACCAGGAAAAACTTGGCTTCACGTGCAGGTGAACAAGCTATGCTCTCAAAGTTCAAGTCAAAAACAAAGGGACAAGCTAAGACATCAGTAAATCAGCTTTCCAGTGGGTCAAGACAGCCTTCACAGAAGGCTAAAAATGATGCAAGTAAGCCCAAGAATAAGGGTTTTTGTCATTACTGCAAAAAGCCAGGTCATCACATTGCAGAATGCAGAAAAAGGCTTGCAAAAGAGAAGAAAAACAGCTTCGGTATGGCTGTTTCAGATTAGCTGGCTGCTCCAGATGCCCGGGATAGTACAGCCACTTGTAATGATGATACATATGCATTTTTGACTTGCAGTTATGACTCTTCTACGGATGCATCTGCTTTCAGTGTCAATGAAACACTGAACACTTGGTATTTTGACAGCGGTGCATCCAAGCACATCACTTCTAGGAAGTGTCTTTTTACTTCCTTGCATCCACCTCCGATTGGTAAGAAAGTCACTTGTGCCAATAACTCATCATATTCAATACGTGGCACTGGAGAAGTTGAGCTTACTGCCATTGATGGCTCAATTTTCAGACTTTCAGATGTCTTATATGTGCCTGGTATCACCAAAAATCTTCTTTCAGTGTCCACTCTTAACAGAGCTGGATTTCAAGTCATCTTTGAGGATGACAAACGTGCTGTCCGAGACAGGGAAGATGATTATGCCTTAAGATTATCTGGTACTCTGCTGCGTGGGCTTTTTCAGCTTGATCTTTTTGAGAAAAGAGCAGCCCATGCTTTTGCAGTTTCTACCCCTACTACTGCCATGCAGAATATAGAATTATGGCATGCCCGATATGGCCACATGCATTACAACAGCATGATGACACTTCGGAAGCACTCTATGGTTGATGCATTGCCACCTCTTGAGATACCTCCTCCACATGCCTGTGAAGGGTGCATTTTAGGCAAGATGCATAGATTCCCCTTCAAAAAGGATGGTTCAGTTAAAGCTGTCCGCAAATTACAGCTTATACACAGTGATGTCTGTGGTCCCATGAGGACTCCATCATTGGGTGGTCATCTTTACTTTGTTACCTTTATTGATGATTACTCCAATTTCACTTGGGTCTTTGGGCTGAAGCGCAAATCAAAAGTGTTCATGGTGTTTAAACACTTTTCAGCCATGGTTGAAAACGCGCTCATTCCGGGTTTGGAGGGACGTCTACAGTCGGATGAGCCCAGGCGAGCTGGCAGCAGCAGTAGGTACGACACGTGGGATCCAGGCTCGGCGAGCGGAGATTATTGATTCCATCCCTGCAGGTAGGAGGATTCTCGTAGGCACCGGACAGCTCTTCCCGGGAGATGAGAGGTGGCTAGGACAGTTCACTCCACGAGGCATTCCTTTGGTGGTGGCAGGCCTCTTCTCGGATTCTTCGGTACATTTCTTCTCCATCACTGATGACAGTCGCCTACAGAGCAGAGAGGCCGTGATTGACCCCCAGCTTCCCTGGCAGCGCCTTCGCATTGTAGGGCTGCAAGGGAAGACTTGGCATATAGACCCCCTGATTACGCAGGACCAGGATTGGAGACTCTGGATATGGGAGGGCCGTTCCTTGTCAGGAGTGGGACCCAGGGGAGTGGCTTTGGCCACTATCGGAAACCTCAGAGAACCCTACCCCCTTCTTTTCTTACAGTGCACGCATGGGCCGGCGTGCTCTTGGGGCTCTCCAGCGTGGGCTACCCACACAGGCACATAGGTGGTATGCCCCGGGGATATCCTTGGTCTTTCTTCGCACTTTCTGGAAGACTCTTTGGGCTAGTTGGCGTCCGAGGAAGATCTCCTACTTCCTTTGGATGGTGGCACACAAGGGGCTTCCAGTTGGTAGCTAGCTGAGATAGATGGGGCAGGAGGGACATTGCCAGATGTGTCTTCTGGAGGAGTCGTCCCTGAAGCACTGCCTTTGGAGCTGCTCGCACGCGCAGACGGTTTGGAAGGGAATCATGGGGATCTTAGCTAGGGCTACACCCGAGCTAGGACCGATTACTTGGGGAGCCGTTTGTTGGTGCAGCACTGAGCCGGGACATCACTTGGCCTATGAGTTCTCTAGACAGGATCCCGTCTTTTTCATCACGCAGGCCACTTGGGCATACATGGACAGCTTCCCATGGCATTTGACAGAGACAGATGCAGGAGCGATGCCTCGGCACCCAGTTTGGGAGATCATAGGGAGCATCACAGGCTGGCATATTTGGACTTCCAGATGCGCGCAGACTGTAGGAGTTCAGACTTCTTCTACCACCCAGACCCTCGCAGATATCTGGAGCACGATCATTCACACACTCAAGGGTCAATGGGATCAGATTCAGGGAGAGTCCTGGGTAGGGAAGGAAAAGAGACGACGTTTCCTTTGCGACTGGGACCACCGGGAGTTATTCTTCCAGCACTCCACTCAGAGTCTTCAGTGGCATTACGCCCCTCCACCGTGGCTGTTTGTCCACTCTCCGACGATTATGCCCTAGGAGGCTTGTATTTAGCATTTTGACTTCTCGGGCTGAATCCGTTTTGTGATTACAGCCCGCTGGCCTTCAGGCCTTCTTGTACTCTCGCTTTCAAGTAATATAACTAGCACTACTTTTTGCGCAAAAAAAAAAAAAAAAAGTCCCAAACTGGCTGTTACAGACTCTCAAGGAGAGTAAAATTGATGCTCCGTTACCTGGCAAGACTTGCAGTGCAGCAAGGCACATGGAAGGTGCTAATTCAGTGGAATCAGCATATGCAGGTACACTTCTTGATGAGGAGGAGCCTGCCACATTCGAAGAAGCAAAGGACAATGTGCATTGGATGAATGACATGCACGATGAGTTGCAGTCCATTGAAAAAAATTAGACTTGGGATGTTGTAGACTTGCCACCAGGTAAACATGCCATTGGCACACGATGGGTTTTCAAGGTCAAACGGAAGCCAGATGGCTCCATTGACAGATACAAGGCAAGGCTGGTTGCTAAAGGCTATGCTCAGAAAAAGGGCATAGATTATGAGGAGACATTTGCTCCTACATCTCGGATAACCACCATCCGATCAGTTATTGCAATGGCTGCACATTTTAAGTGGAATGTTCATCAATTGGACATAAAAACAGCCTTCTTAAATGGAGACTTGCTGGAAGAGGTGTATGTCAAACAACCTCCAGGCTTTGAAATTACAGCAAATGCACTTCAGGTATGCAAGCTAAACAAAGCTTTGTATGGACTGAAACAAGGCCCTCGTGCATGGTATGCCAAGATTCATGCCTTTTTGACCAGCAAGGGGCTGCACAATAGTCCTACTGAGAGCACCCTCTACATCAAGATGGATGGGGGGGAAATTTCAATCATCCTTCTTTATGTTGATGACTTACTGCTCACAGGGTCCAATGAAGATAAAATTGCAGATTTCAAAGCTGATTTGCACACCACCTTTGACATGTCAGATTTGGGGCTGCTTCACTTTTATTTGGGAATCCAGTTCTCTCAAGAGAGACGTGGCACTGTTATGTCTCAGTCCAAGTATGTGCAGAAACTCTTGGACACATTTAACATGCATGATTGTAAGCCCATAGCCACTCCCATGGAGCCGGGGCTGAAACTCACAATGCATGATGCAGGAGAAACAGCTGATGCCACATCTTACAGTCAGGCTGTTGGATGCCTCATATATCTCCACAACACTAGACCTGATATTCAGTTTGCAGTATCTCAGGTGAGCAGGTACATGCACAGCCCAAAAACTATGCACTGGCAGGCAGTTAAGCGCATCTTCCGTTATTTGCAGGGCACGAAGTCTTTTGGCTTGTTATTTCCCAGGCGGGGTGACTTGCAGATGCATGCCTACAGTGATTCAGATTGGGTTGGTGATTATGACACTAGGCAGTCCACTAGTGGCAATTGTTTCTTTTTGGGTAAATCTTGCATTTCATGGCTGAGCAAGAAACAATCTACAGTGGCTACCTCATCATGTGAAGCTGAGTACAGGGCAGCTTTCACAGCAACAGTTGAATGTGTCTGGCTGCAACGTCTATTTGCTGATCTTCATCTGTCTTTGGAGGGTCCTTCTCCAATTCTCACTGATAGTCACAGTGCCATTGCAGTGGGCCGTGGCAAAGAATCCAGTGTTTCATGCTCGCACGAAGCACATTGAGGTTCACTATCACTACGTCAGAGAGAAGTTGCATGCAAGAGAGATCCGTATGATCTTTGTGTCCACACATGACAACGTTGCAGATATTTTCACCAAAGCACTACCACGTGAAAAGTTTGAGGCATTTCGCAGTGCCCTGAACTTATATCCGTTTGGTGATTGATCAGCCTTGTACATGACATTGGCATTGCAAGGGGGTGTTAGAATTATAGATATAATTCAGCTGTGACCAATGTAATTTAATAAGCTAGTTAGGGGCACTTTTCCTTCTTTAAGAGGTTTTTCCCCCTAACCGCAGTTAGTTCACTAACTATGGTTAGTGACTACTAAGGTTTTGTCACTAGGACAAAACCTTATCTCTCACTCTTTGAGTTGTACTCTTTACACTCTTCTATTGCAACTCAGCTCTCAAGTTTTCAGCTCTCCAGCTCACTCTCTCTTGCTCTCTCTCTCTCCCCAATCTCTCACAAGTGGGAGAGCATTTCCATGGACTTTATTGTAGGTCTGCCTATGACACAAGGTGGATATGATTCTATCCTTGTGGTAGTTAATCGTCTTACCAAGATGGCTCACTTCATTCCAACTAGAGAGTCTGTTAATGCCCCGCAAGTGGCGGATTTGTTTATTTAACATATATTTTGTCTGCATGGATTATCCAAATCCATAGTGTTAGACAGGGATGTTAAATTTACCAGTCATTTTTGGATTGCAAAGGATGAGACACTAAGGACTGAGTTGGGAATGAGTAGTGGAGATTATCCAAAAAAGGATGGTCAGACGGGAAGAGTCAACCAAATTTTAGAGGATGTGCTTAGAGCATATGCTTCATTGAGGCAACATACATGGAACAAGTGGTTGCCACTGTTAGAATTTGCCTACAATGATAGAAAGCATTCCTCTACAAGATTCAATCCGTTTGAGCTGTACTATGGTTATAGACCAGCAAATCCAACTACAGTTGGAGTACCTCAGAAAGTGCCTAGTGCCGCGAACTTTGTGGTTCACATCGAGGGCGTTGATGCCTGAAAAGGGAAGGAATGCTACGCTCAAGTTGAGATAATATGAGCTCAGAAGGGTCAGTGGACATTTTCCTTTAAAGGATCAATGTTTATTTGGGCTTCATGTAAATGGTCAAGAGGATTAATGTCAAGGTCCTTGATGAGGGTGATGAGGGTGATGAGGGTGACGAGGCACTGACTAGACTAGATGGGTCTAAGGTTGTGGGTCTTAAATGCATTGAGTGTGGAATGTGCCTAGGGGCAAGTGAATAAATGGGTTTCCCAAGAGAGAGGTATATGGTGCATTTAAGAGGTACCCTAGAATGACGACATGTGGCAGGCTAGATCCATCTAGGGATTTGTGGGCTCTATTGTGGGCATGTAGAAGCTAAATTGAAAGAATCTGTCATTCATGCTTATGCAGAGGTTGACTGGGCGAATAATCTGTGTGCCTGCACCCGTGATATTACTGTTGGGGTTTCCGTTTTCAAGAGAGTGTGGTTTGCTTGTTATACAAGAGCTGTCTACAGGGATTTTGAATGGTTTTGTGCTTGCTTCTTGGGCTGTTGTTGCTGGTTTTGCTGTTCATTGGGCTTGGAAGACTTCTCCTAAGCTGTTTCCAGGCTAGGCTTTAGGGTTTTACAGCCCCGGTGACCTGTTTTCAGAGGATTCTTGGCGAAGGAAGGCTTCTCTTTGCCTGCTTTTGCCATTCTTGGACTTGTTGCTGGCTGGTTATTGCGTTTGGAATTGGTTCCTCGCGAGGAAGGCTCCAGGTTGATTTCAATCTGTTTTGGAATAGCGATTTGGTTTGATTGCACCAGAATCTAGCTGTGTGGGAGCTGTCTTGCAGTTGTGCAGCCGTGTTTGGCTGGTTGGGCACTTGGTTCTGCAATTGCAGGTGTGGCACAGACAGTGGATGCTTTTGGGGTCTCTGTTGCATGCTTTCGTTGGCTGAGGACACAGTAATTGGATGACATTTCTACATTTGGAGTTGAGCAGGGAATTACAAGGTGGGCTGGACGGGGAGTCTGTGGGCGCTGGTTTGCCTGTGGTGCAGCTTCCTAGAGACCTTTGTAATCAGCCGCTTGGCTTCAAATGAATGTTAGATAAATACTGCAAGGGGTGCCAATGTTTGGGGCCAATTGGTGTCCTTGTATCTGAGTAGGAGCGCTCTAGCTCCCTTGTGATTTAATCTGTGGTGCATGATTATTTGTCAATTTACTGTGTATGTTGTAATTAAGTGGATCCTACCACCCTTTACGTTGTTAAGGCTGGTTTCAAGACCCTGGGAAAACAAGGAGCGAGGTCGTGGGTTGCTTGGTGTGCTAGAACCCCTAGCATTCAATGCCTTGTGGTTTGGACCTAGAAAGGGGAAAAGTACCTTAGTTTTCAAGTTAGGCCATTGGTGTGCTTCTAAAAAGAGCCCTACTAGAGGGAGCTAGGGGCAAATGGAAGAGGCTTCCATGTGGCACTTAACCAATTTGGTAAGGTTGTCAATAAAAGCTCCCAAAAATATTTACGAAGGAAAATAAGGTGGCTGGCTGACGGGCAGAAAGAAGGAAAAGGTGCAGATTTCCGTAGGTGGTACAGTGGGGTCTAGCACGCCAACCTTCTTCATGGAGTCGCGAGTTGGTGGTACGGCATATAGGGCTGCAAGGGCTTTACAAAATGCAGCGTAATTGTTTGGGTTCTACGGAACGTAGGCTGACGAACTGGAATCTCAATGAGAGACATAGAAGAAAGTCTCTAGGTAGAGCAAATAAAGTCGGCTTACAAGGGTAGAATCTGCAGTCTTTTCAAAACATGATCCTTCATGCAAAATCCTCTAGTCAATGAAATGTATTATTATGATTGCCAAAAGGATCATAGGAAGAGATATAAGAATTACAATGCCTATGGTGGAATAAATTCATTGGATCGTTCTTTCAAGGCACTACGAGAAGGACGAACATTGCACTTTTGCATCAATGCAATAAATATTTCTCTAGGGTGGGCCAAGAAACCCATACAAGATGGAAAGTGGAGGTTGGGATCTAGACCCTTAGACAAGGGTCCTAAGAAAGGAGAGATAGTCAACCAATTGTTTATGATCTCTTTTGACATACGGCGGTACGGACTGCAAGTCTCTAGACGGGCTGTTGTACGGCCGTGGAGTTGGCTGTCAGGCTGCATAACCTGTGTGTGTACGGCCAATGGAATATTCATAAGATTGCAAGAACGGATTCCCAAAATATCTCATGTTGTGATCCTGCCATATGGTCCAAAAAGCCCAATATCTGACCCAGAACAAAAATAAAGGAGATCTTCCTAAGTCATGCCTGGAAATAGTTTCTCTTTGCTTTTGATTTCCTGTTGAGGCTCTCTGTTTTTTTGAGACCCTCATGTAAATCTTGCTGATAATATACCTCTCATGGATTTACCCAAAAAAAAAAAAAAAGTGTGTACGGCCAATGGAATTCAAGGCTGATGCAAGGTGGTGACGCCATGTATGGCCAATTAATAGATGTTGTGTACGGTTTCTTAGTATGGCTCTTGTGTGTATGGACAAGCTGACGTACAGCCAGAGGGTACGGCCTGAGATCATTGCTGAGTTCGTGTTGAGGCCTCTGTACTGCTGTGTGTGTACGGCCTGAGTTAAGGCTACGTGTACAGCTCCCAGTTGATGCAAGGCTAATGTAAGGCTAAGGCAGGGCTGAGGTAAAACCATAGTCAAATGGTCAGCACCAGGGCCAGTCTCAAAGAGTTGATCTAATAGCTGTGAGTCTCCATGGAGAACAGGCTGGGGACGCACAGTATCTCAGCCTATTTGTGGGCTGAATTTTGACGAGTTGGTTATACATTTTAATGCTTTTTGCTGCAGAAGAACTCTCAGTGTGAAGCCTTTGTTCTGGTTCATGATTAAATGGATGCTAGCTGGATGTCTATGCTTCTATCCTCATTCAGATGGGGTAGGCGGTTAAGAGGGCACTTGAAGCAATTGCAGGGGATTATGTGACCAAGTATTGGTTGCTCGGAACAATCCTAGGCTGAGATCAATCCATATGGAATAGAAAGGGATGCATGTTTGCCATGCTTGGTGGGAGCCATTCTCAGCAAGAAACATGCATTGTTTATGAATGCCTAACGGGCTGTGAAATGCCTTTGATGCATGCCAGAGGGATGGTACTTGTATGCCTGTCTTATCGTTTGCTGTGTTGAGAAGCCAGTTCTCTTATGGGAAACATGTTGATGTATCAAGATATGTACGATCCATAGGGTGAGAGACTATTGGTCATGGCAGTCCTGGACAGTGGAGAAAGCTCCTGTATGCTTTCTTTTTCTGCTTTGAGCAGATAGGTGGTTGATTGGGCACTAGTGACAGATGTGAGAAACTGAGTGGCTGAGTGGGCTGCTAGTAGCAGTTCTAGGCTGAGTGCAGTCAATTTGGAATAGAGATGGATGCTTATTGCCAGGTTTAGTGAGAGCAGTGAACAGTAAAGCTATGCAGGGTATGTGGATGTCCACTGGGATGTGGAATGCCCCAGTTGTAAGAAGGAATGTATCCTTTATGTAGCCTGGATTTCTGGGCCTCTCACTTCAGTAAAGAAATACCAGAAGGGGCGCCAAGGTTGGGGGCCAATCTATGTCTTTGTCTTGATGCAGGGGAACCCTAGCTCCCAATCTGTTAGATATACTTTTGCTGAATTGTTGATGTAACAGTGTTGGTTGGTTACTTGCTAGTTCTACTGCCCTTTAATTTGTTGAAGGCCAGTTTCACCTTGCCTTCATTTGAAGGTTCCTCCTAAGCACATATGTGAGGGGCTGCATTCTTCAAAAGATGCATAGGTTTTCATTCCCTAAGGGTGGTGCAGTCTGGGCTGAAAAGAAATTGCAGCTCCTTCACAATAATGTTTGCGGTTCTATGAGGACGCAGTCTCTTGAGGGTAATTTCTACTTTGGATGACTTCACAAGATTCACTTGGGTGCCCATTTCTCTCAATACTCGTGCTGAGATGCCTGCTTCCTACACCTCTTCCTTGCCCGCACACATAGTGTGCCAGCTGTTGTGACTCAGTTCTCCATACTATGTAGGAGACCAAGCTGACAGCACCCCTTCCTGGCCGCACACCTAGTGACGAAGAGACTGAGGATGCCACCTGTTGTGACTTCGCTTCGGCCAGTAATTTACTCAAAATGGATGAACCTAATTGCTTTGAAGATGCATGTTATCATGTGCATTGGCTGCAAGTTATACAAGCAGAGATTGACTGAGGATGCCACCTGTTGTGACTTCACTTCGGCCAGTAATTTACTAGAAATGGATGAACCTAATTGCTTTGATGATGCACATTATCATGTGCATTGGCTGCAAGCTATACAAGCAGAGATTGACTCCATTCAAAACAATCACACTTGGGATTCGGTTTAGACTTGCCTATGGGCAAGAAAGCAATTAGTGTAAAGTGGGTATATAAGCTGAAACGCAAATTAAATGGATCTATGGATAGGTACAAAGCCCATCTTGTTGCAAAGGCTATGCGCAGAAGAAGGGCATATATTATGATGAGACCTTTGCTCCCACTTCTCCTATGACTACCATTACGTGTGCAGTTCCCATGGCTGGATCTCATGGCATCAGTTGGACACTAGGACTGCATTTTTCCTGGAGGAGACTTATGTATCTCAACCCATTGGTTTTGCTGTACCAGGCAAGGGAGACAAGGTTTGTAGGTTACTAGGCCTTGTATGGCTTAAACAAGGTTTGTACCTTAAAGCAGGCTCCTACATCCTAGTATGCAAAAATGATGCCTTTTTTACCAGCCAGATTAGTAAATGAGAGCACCCTCTATGTAAGGAAAGAAGGGGGTAGGTTTCTCATTATTGTTTTATATGTCGATGACACGCTGCTCACGGGAACTAATGCTGCAAAAGTTGCAGATTTCGAGGCAGAATAGCAAAAGACATTTTAAAATGCCTGATTTGAGGCTGCTCTACATTATTATTTGACCATTCAATTTGTGCAAGATGACAAACACATTGGTCTGTTGCAATCCAATTGCATTGAGAAACTGCTAAACGGTTTATATTCCAGAATTCCAAGCTCATTTCCACTCCTATGGAGCCAAGTCTTAAGCTGTCCATGCATGATGCCAGTGAACCATTTGATGCCATCATTTACAGCCAGGCCTTGGGATGCCTAATTTACTTGTGCAGTATGTGGCTAGACATTCACTGTGCAATATTCCGAAGACTTCACATTGGCAGGCTGTGAAGTGTGTGTTCAGATACCTGCAAGATACTTGGTCTCTTGGTTTGCTATTTCCCAAGGGAGATAACTTGCAGTTGCATGCTTACAGCGATTCAAATTGTGCTGGTGACTTTGACACTAGGAGTTCAACCAGTGCTAATTGTTTCTCATCATTTCTTGGCTGATAAGAAACAGGCAATGGTTCTCCTCATCCGGTGATAGGGCAGCTTTCACAGAGTGCCATTGCCGCGATGTGGAAACCTGTGTTCTGTGCACGTACGAAACACATAGAGATACATAATCATTATGTCAGGGAGCGGCTACATGCAAGGGATATCAGCATGGCCTTTTGCCCTACACATCAAAATGGGGCGGATCTTCTCACCAAAGCATTACCTGCTCCAAAGTTTGAGGCTCTCCCACAAAGTTTTAAACTTATACCTTCTACATTTAGACATTGTCACTGCACAGGAGAAATATTAATCTCTAAGGCACTAGCCAATGTAACAAGGGGCTATCCACTTTTTCCCTTTATATGGTGTTTTCCCCCTAACCTCAGTTAGAGGTTGAGATTGTGGGTGAAATAGTCATCACACATATTTTAGGGTCCATCCTAGCATTTGTCTATATGACTTTTCTAGTGTTGTGTCTCTTTTTAATTGATGCAATCTCATTTCAGCTTCGTTCAGTTTCGTATTCTTCTTGAGTTCTTGCTTCATTTCCAACAAATGCAGCCCTGATCTTTGAGATAATAAGTAGAAACACGTCATGGATGCAACCCCTGCTAGAAGAGGTGGTCCTCAATGGTCTAACATTATTCTCTCTCTAAACTCTTTGTGTGATGTATGTGGTTGAAATTGAATATCTCAAAATAGAATATCAGCCTTGTCAACTGTTTAATTCCAAGTTAATCAAGATTTCTTTTTCAGCAAACAATCAAGTTAATCAAGGTAATCAAGATTTCTTTTCGAGCAAAAATAATAATCAAGTTAATCAAGATTTCTTGTTAGGCAAATTAAATAATCAACAAAAGTGCTGAGGGAAATCGAACATCTGCAAGATCACTTCTGACATTTAAAATTTCAAAGCAAGAACTTGATTCCTTCAAGACAATTTAACAATTCATGCTGACCAAATGGTAGAAGAAAGAGGCTGGTCCCTAGATTGCAAGTATGTACTTACCGTGTGTCACCAGATGTCATTAACTCTGATTGAATCTCTTCAACAGAGCGTAACCCTTGAGAAGAAACATTGAGCTTATATTCCAGGTCTGCAATCTGTGTTCTGATAACTTTGATTTCTTGGCCCGATTTGTCTGCTGCATCTGCAATCTGATGTATTTTCTCTACTTGGTCTCTCTCTGCCTTGGCATGAACAACTAGATCGTTAAGCTGAAAAACCACATTACTCACATTATTATTCAATCTAAGTTCTATGATCACAATGAGCTCAAATCACTGACAACATGTTCGAAACCATACAATGAACAATAACAATCATGCCAAATTCAAAGTGTTAACTTACTTCATAAATCCCCCCACCCCCAAACCCCTTCCCCCAGGACAAAAAAAGGTCAAATAAAGAGTCAACCTATTTGATCCCAGCATAGCACATAAGAAACCAAGATGGCATGCAAAATTCAAATAATTTTTAGTCCTCAATAATTCAAGCTGAAAACCCGCATTACTCAAGTTTCCAAAATCATTTCAGGCACAGCCTGATCGCAATGAACTCAAATCACTGACAACATGCTTTCAACATGTTTGATCCAAAACTGTGTGATTCAACAGCTATTTAGTTCTTTTTTTTTGCCGAAAAAACAGTGCTAATTATATTACTTCGAGAACAAGATACAAGAGGTCAGCTTATAGCTGACGGGCTGCGTTCACAAACCGGACGCAGCCCTAAAAGGTAGCATAATAAATCATAATAAAACTCTCACGGAGGGATATGCTGAGTGTGAATGAACAGCCATCGGGGTGGTGAGTAGTGCCACCGAAGGCCCTGCATAGTCTGCTCGAAGAAGAGGCCCTGTGTGTCCCAAGCCCGGAGGAAGCGTCTCCGCTTCTCCTGACCAGCCCGGGAGTCTCCCTGAATCTGGTCCCACTGGCCTCTGAGGGTATGAATAATCTCACTCCAAATCTCCGCCATGATCTGGGCAGTCGATAAGGAGGTGCCACCGAGGATCTGCGCGCAGCGCGAGGTCCAGATGTGCCATCCTGTAATGCTGCTGATAATCTCCCAGACTGGCTGCCTCTCCCGAACTCCTATATCAGCCTCTGCTAGGTGCTGTGGGATACCCTCGAGCGGCCCCCACGTCCCCTGTGTGATAAGGAAAGTGGGGTCCTGCTGGCATGCCTCGAATAAGTGATGAAGACCAGGTGCGGTGCTGCACCAACAGAACACGCCCCAAGTGATCAATCCTAGCTCTGGTGCTGCGCGAGTAAGAAGCCCGAAAGTCCACCTCCACACTTCCTGGGCGCGAGTGCAGCTCCACAGGCAGTGTTTTGGTGACTCCTCATCCGCATGGCAAATCTGACAGCATCCGTCCTGGCCTATCTGCCTCAACCAGCTCCCCACTGGAAGACCTTTGTGGGCAAGAAGCCACAGGAAGTATGAGATCTTCCGCGGCCGCCAGCTCTCCCACAAGGCCTTCTAGAATGCCTGCAAAAAGAACCTGGAAATACCTTGTACGTACCAGCTGGGTCGCTGGGTGGGGGGGCGGCTCTGCATCCTCCCGAGAACTCGCCTGCCCAGAGTCGTGCTGTAGGCGAAGAAGGAAGTCGGCCCCTGTCCAGTCACAATCTCTGGCCACCACCACTCTCCTGGGTCCCAATCAAGCTCTGACAAGGCCCGCCCCACCCAGAGCCAAAGACGCCAAAGCTGCAACTGGTCCTGCTCGATACTAGGGTCGGTACGCCAGACCTTCCCCAAAAGGCCTACGACCCTAACCCTCTGCCACGGGAGTAGGGGGTCGATGAGCGCATCCTCTCTCCTGAGTCGTCCATCCCCTGAAACCGCAAAGAAGGAGATAGAGGAGTCATCCATACGTCCTGCGACCACCAGAGGGATGCCACGGGGGGTGAACTGTCCCAGCCAGCGGGTGTCACCAGGCATGAGGACCTGAGGCTCAGGTGGAACCAACCAAGCAACTGGGATCGCGCCGTCGATCTCCGTGCGTCTCGCCTGGACTCCGCGTGCACCTCCAGCTGCGTCTGCAAGATCAGCCATCTCCAGATGTCTGTACGTATCCCTCCAAACTCGAAGGGACCGGGCTGGCCCCCTCATCCAGCCGTCCCACCTGATATGTGATCTCTCCCCCAACTGAAGGCCCTCGGCATCTCTGACCTGACCATTCCAGACGAGCGGCTGGCGATCGATCTCCTCCTGACAGCTGGGAGGGGACTGAATGAGACTGAGACGGAGCCGCCTCCAAACCATGAGGAGGCTACGAACGAGTGGGGAGCGGGGCTGAGTGAGCGGGGCGGAAGTGAAGATCCACCTGAGGGACGGTAGCCACTCTCCACCTCGGCGTGGGACACAAGAGCCGACTCCCTGCTGAAGTAACATCTTCCACGTCTGCCTCCCCGGGGTCAAACCGCGGATGACAAGCTTGCCTAACAAGGCCTGACTCTGAAGCTCTGGATCGATAACCCCCAGGCCACCCTCAGCCTGCGGAAGAATGACTGTCTGCCAAGCAACCCTGGCTCTGGTATCTCTAAGACCATCCTCCCCAGACCAAAGGAAGTTCCGAACCAACCTCCTGAGCTGTGCCACGCTGGATCTCGAGAAGCACCAGTAGGAAGCCACATACCAAGCCGTGGCTAGGAGGACCTGGTTAACTACCAGGGCACGACCTGCAAGAGACAGCTTAGCAGTGCTCCAGAAAGCCAGCTTCCGTCGGATGGAGTCTAGCACCGGGAGAAACTGCTGAGCTGGCGTGATGTCTAGGCCAACCTGGAAGCCAAGGTATCTAGCTGTCTGTCCCCGTGGAATCCATCTGAAACCCAAAAATCGCCCCCACTGAGAACACGCCCCAGGGTCTGTGAGAAAACCAACTGATTTGTTCCAGTTGATTTTCGCACCAGCGGCCGAGCAGAAGACCTCCAGGGCCATCCGCACCCTCTCTAGCATCCTCTCATCGTCCTGGACATAAAGGGCTGTATCATCTGCGTACTCCGAGTCCAAAAGCTCCGTGTCCTCCCGGAGTGGAAGGCGAACACCCCTGATCCCGGTAGACCTCGCCCGAAGGTAGTAAGTCATGGCCTCGGCGAAGAAAAGAAACAGGTAAGGAGCAAGGGGGCAGCCCTGACGCACTGATCTCTCCAAGCTAAAGCGCTCACCCATCCTGCCTCCAATGATGACCTTGCTAGACGCTGTCCTGTACAAAGCTGAGATACCCTGAATCCAACCTGCCGAGAAACCTAGCCGCTCCAGAGTCCCCTCCAAAAAGGACCAGTCCACGCGATCGTAGGCCTTCTCGAAGTCGAGAAGTAGAATGGCAAGGTGTGATCCACTGTGCTGAGCCCACTCCGCCGCCTCTGAAAAGGTGAAGACATTATCCAGGATACTGCGATCCTGGACAAAGCCTGTCTGAGTGTCATGAATGAGGTCTGGGAGTAGAGGCCGAACTCTGGCACTGATCATCTTGGCGAGGATTTTGTAGGCGGTGGTAAGGAGAGTGATCGGACGCCACTGGCGGATCTCCTGTCTATCTCCTCCCTTCGGGATGAGGCAAATCAGTCCCGAAGAGAGGCTCTCTGGCATCTGACCGCTACTGAAAATCCCTTGCAGAGCTGCAAGGAGGGGCTGATGGATCTGGTCCCAGAAGGAGGTGAAGAATGCTCGGGGTAGCCCATCCTCTCCTGGGCATTTCTGTCCGTCGATAGCCATCAAGGCCTCCAGCATCTCATCCGAGGTAAACGGCGCCAACAACGTCGCCTGCATGCTAGGCTGGACCAGGGATGGAATGTGCCTCCACACCTCCTCACGGGCACGACTAGCACGAGGGGCAAGCGGCTCCTGCTGAAAGAGGGTCCTGTAGAAGTCAGTGGCCAACCCCAGGACCTCCCCCGGATCCGTAACGATGTGACCATCCGCTGTCCTGAGACTCCGAAGCTGATCACCTGCAGCTCTCTGGCCATGCGTCCTGAAGAACTCCCTGCACATCCGGTCACCCTTCCGGGCCCAGAAGGAGAGAGAGGCGTGATAGGAAAACTCTGAGCGGCGCTGGAGTGTCTCCTCCAGGAGGGCTCTGGCTCGAAGGGCCTGGATCCGAAGCTCCTCCGAGCCCGGGGAAGCCTGCTGGAGTCGCTGAATGGAGGCGAGGTCCCTCCGAAGAGCTCTCTCTCTACTCCACCAATCCTGTCGAACCTGTAGGGCTGCTAGCTGGCAGATCTGGCTGGACTCCTGCAGAGCCTGAGCAACTGAGTCTACCAAATCCACGCACTCCCCCCAGTCTCTGTCCCAAAGACTGCAAATACTGCTGCGCACGTCCTCCCTCGAGAAAATGGAGTCGGGAATCCGGCATGACCGGGGGGGAAGGGTCTGGGCTGCCGAATCTAATGAGAGGAGCACCGGCGCATGGTCGGAAAGTGTCGTCCCTGGAACTATACCCGCCTGACCGCCTCTACTGATGGCCCAATCACTGACATAGAATCTATCAAGCCTCTCCAGGAGTCTGCCTCCTTCCCTGCGGAAGCCCCAAGAGAAGTCCAGGCTCCCGTGCCACCGCCGGAAGGACGGGTCTCTCCAACTGTCCCTACCTCCTGTCGCGAAGATGAAAGAGTCCCAAGCTGACTGCTCTGCCTGAGCCATACCTGTGAACTCCGGACCTCTGCCCTGCTGGTCCTCCAAGGTCTCCAGATTGTTGAAGTCACCTCCAACAATCCAGGAATCCATGACTGGAAGAATCCCTGTAAGTGTCCTCCAGAAGGTGGCTCTGCATCGGAGGTCTGTAGGAGCATAAATGTTGAGGATTCCAATTTTGGATCCCTCCAAATCCAGGCCTACCCAAAGGGCTCGGCCTGGGATCAACGTGCCATGACCGAAAACTCCCTGGGCTAACTGCTCGCACACGGAGGTACAGACACCCCCACTCCTCCCCTGTGCGCCGATCGAGGGCTCCCCGTAAGTGTAGGAACGTCCAGGGAGAACCTTCCCGCAGCTACGGGAATGAGCCGCAGAGAGCTTGTGCTCCTGGAGCAGAAGTACATCCAAACGACCAATCACTGCAGGCTGAAGTTCCTGTCGCAAAATGAGCTTCCTGGGACCACGGGTGCCAGAAGAGTGAAACCCGTTCACATTCCAGGATACGAGGTGTAGGCTCATGGAGAGGGATGGGGGGCTGCGAACAACTGTCTGCTTGCGGTCGAAGTCGATGAAGAATCAGACATGTCGGAATGGAGGCGCTGCCGCTTATGAGAAGGTTTGGAGGGGGAGACGGGGTCGTCCTGCCCGTTCTTCAACACCTTCAGCAAAGGCGAGAGGCCTTTGGTGCCATGAATAAATGCTTTCTCGAGCCAGCTCGAGATCTCTGAAGTGGTCATCCCATAGAAGGTTCGGAGTTTCTGATGGGACCAAGCTCTGACATCCTGGGGGAGAGGCCATGACAGGGGAGGTCTGAGGATCACAATCAGTCGGAAGCGTTTGGCGGCGCAACGCCACCGCAGGCGCACATCGCCCTCGGACCACTGAGTCTCGAGAAGCTGCCCATCGGACGGGCCTATCCAGGAACAGACCTGGGCGTGTGTCTGCTCTCTGAGCGCCTCCCAAACCGAGTCGTCTGTCCAGGTCTCGGTGCCATCGCTGAGGAACGTGAAGGCGAAGCTAGGGCCATCCCTAGGGGCCAAGGCGACAATCTTCCCATCCGCCCCTTTGCGGAGCAGGAAGATACTGATGTCGAGATAAGCCGGGAAGGTCCCAAGGTCGGCCACGTCCAAGTAGTCCCAGGGGCCAGATCTGTAAAAGTCTCGAGGAAGCTCTCTCTCCTGAAGCTGAGACCCATCAGAGTCTGCCACTGAGGGGCTAGCGGCCATGGAAGCCTGCTCCAGTGGTGGTGTAGACTCCGGGTGTCCTGCCAGCGTGGAGGAGGCGGAGCGGGGGCTGCCCTCGGCTGGGAAGCCGAAGGTGCAGCTAACACTGTAGGGGAGTCGAGGGGAACGGAGGGAGGGGGGGGATGGGGATGCCTCTGGAACTGGGGCTGAGAGGGAGGAGGAGGAGACTGAGGAGGAAGAGACAGGGGCTGAGACTGAGGGTCGGGCGAAGGGAGGGGAAACTGGGGAAGGGGCTGGGACTGAGTGGAAAGGGGCGGGGGAGCGGGAGAGAGGGGGATCTGAGGCTGTGAAGGGCGGGCTGCCGTCGAAGAAGAAGCTCTCCCAGGTCCCTGGGGCGGCTGCCTGTCAGGTCTCTGGGGTGCTGCTGCAGGAAGGGTAACCTCTGCCTCCTTGCCTTTATCCGAGATCTTCTTGTTCTTTCCTCTTTTCCTTCTAACCTCGGTCCAACCACCCACTAACTCTGGACCGGGCTCCGACTGCCTCGGCTCCTCCTGACGTGGCTGTCCGGGGGGGGGGCGGGGGCGGAGGGGGGAGGCGGGGGGGGTCGAGATGAGCTGGCGAAGCGTGGACAAGCAGCCGCCAAGTGCCCAAAGCCGTGGCACCTCAGGCACTGACCTGGCTGTCCGGTGACTATCATGCTCTGGGTGATGCTGCCGGCATCTGTCACAATCTCGATAACTGCAGGGAGAGTCGCAGGATCTGCCACAGCCACACGGACTCGGGGGGCTCCTGCCATGGTCACCGCGTCGGCGAAAGTGTCGTGCATAACCCAGCCAAAATGGGAGCCCAAGTCCCTGACAATCGGCCGCAGCTCAGCAGCAAGACCTGGAAAAACTAGTGTCACTGGGTGGCGAGGTATACGGAACCGAACATCAAAATCTGCTGCGCTGAATCCACGGTACCACGGGACTATCATGATAATCTTTCCATCCACCGATGTGGGGGAACCTGCAATCAGGTTGCTCGCTGCTTTCTCATTGGAGAGTTTGAGCCAGAAGATGCCCCTTCCCATAAGGGCCACCTCCTCAATATGGCCATCCTCTAGCAGGAGAGTGGACTGGAGCCAGTCCCTGATGGCTGATCTGGAGGGAGAGTGTCCAATGATTCTACCGTAGACAGAGGTACGGGCAAAGTCAATGGCAACCTCCTGAACACGAGATGATTGTTGCTCTGTCAGGATAACGCGGTAGGCATCTGGAGAGGGAGGGTCCGACTGGGCCTCCGGATCCGGGCAGGGGGCCGCCATACCGCCAAGACTAACTGCAAGCTTCCGATGAGGAACAGGCTGCCACCCCAAAAGGGGAGGCGAAGCGGGAGGGTGGCGCCTGGGTGTGGAAAGGACGGTTGCGGAGGCGAAGGGTAGAGAAGTGGAGCAGAAGGGCGGGCGAGGCGAAGTGAGGGGGCGGGGGGGTCGGGGCGGGGCGGGGTGAAGGGTACGGGGAAGGCGGGCGGCGCGGAAGGGCGGGGGGGGGCGGGGTTGGTGTGGCGGGGGTTACAATGAACAATAAAAATCTTGCACAATTCAAAGTGTTAACTTATATGGTAAATCCCGCCCCCCCAAAAAAAAGGGTGAAATGAAGAGCCAACCTACTTGATCCCAGCATAGCACATTAAAAACCAAGATAGCATGCAGAGTCAAATCAATGCAGTAAGTTCTGAGCCCTCCATGATTCAAGCATCAAAGGAAAGAAGTGCCCTCACACGTGAATAGATGGCAAAAACTAATGAAAACTAACATTAGACAGTTTTTCGTGATTCAAGTATCAAAGGAAAGACAGTGCCCTCACACATGATTAGATGGCAAAAACTAATGAAAACTAAAATAAGACATGTACCGCCCTTATCAAATTGCTTCAAAAATGAATCTTATACTCCATCAAGCTTAAGTCAAAGAAAAAATCGGTAAAACCAAGCTGACCTTTGACACCTAACAGCTTACTATCTCTTACCCCAAATTAGAATGCATTATCCAGAGTTTTACAACCCAAAATTTTGCTACAGTTCTTGATTTATGAAAGAGATTTGTATGGAAAGTAAGTTGCAGGTCATACATCGTCAAGGGCATGGCTTTTGCTTTCATGTTCTTGCACAAGGTCTGCTATCAGTTTCTCTGTGGCAGGAACAGTATTTGTGACTAATTTGACATATTCCTCATATACTGGCCGCAATTTTTCCAATTGCTGCAATCTAGCTTCTGCCTGGGAATAATGCGCAGCGAGTTCCCGAAGCCGCTCTGCTGTGCTTGAGCTCTTTACTCTTTGCTGCACAAAAGAAGAAAGTGCTTATCAGCTAAATGCAAAGAATTTTTTTAAAGCACTCTACTTCACAGGTAAGTGTACCTTTTTGACAAAATCATCTTCCTCTTGAGGTGTAAAGGGACGCTCGCAGCAAGGACAAACATGGTTTGCTCTTGCTACTTTCTCAAAGGGCTCAAACATTCTCCTCATGCCATCTGCCATGTCATGCTGGCTGCCAAAGAGTAGATGCTAAAATAAGAAAAGCGGCATGTTTAGGCGTGCAATAGGAACACACCGAAAGTGCAAGAGATGCAATCAAGATTACAGCTTTCAAATTTGAACAAAGGCACGAAATCCTGTCAAACAGATGAGCATCTTATCTCCATATATTCTCATAGACAAATAATGCTGTTTTTGCCAAGTTAGTAAGTGAATCTTAAAAATTGAACAAACGTACAAAATACTGTCATTATCCTTTGGCATATATTCTTTTAGACAGATGAGGCTACCTTTGCCAAGTAAAACTTTCAAAATCAGATCTAAAAAGCAATACCAGCTGCTTAATCACAAGAGAAAATAAGCTGTATACACACAAGCACACATCATTCCCTTGAAATGAGCTCACAGCAGTTCAATCGTGCTTCCTCATATACCAGTAAAATAAGGGGATGAATGTATGGGTGTTGTGTACACGCCTAAAGGTACTCTTGTTATCATTTATAGTTTATAAAAGAGATGCCTGCATGGGAATGTGCATCTGAATAGGTGTCCCATACTTCTGTACATGCAAAGGAGAACAGACATATATGTTGATGCATTGCACAACACATGCACAGGAAAACAGACATTTCCACAGAACACATGCACAGGAGAAGTTGATGCACACACAACAATTGTGTGCATGCTCATGGCACTGAGACTGCAAGGGAGTTGAGGAGTCGAAAATGCAAGACACAAAAGTCAGTATTCCACAATGAGCCGATAACAACTGAAAATACAAGACAGTTGATTTGTATAGGAAATCCATTAAATGTCAAATATAGAGTTGATTAACCTACATTATCATACAATTGTACATGTCCCTACCATTCCCCCCTCCATGGTATGTCAGAAGTAACGATGGAATTGCTATGGTAATACCCAAGCTATGGGATTACAAATAAAAAATGTTTTAAAAAAATCCCAAAAAGGGGAGTCCCTTCTCAATCATTCCTAATTGAAAGAATCACTCACATCCATGAGACCGAGTCTCTGTGCCACAAACTGGTTCTTTCATGAATAAAAATCAAACCAAACATGTTTACCTTGCATGCATTTTCAGCTCATCACCCATCATCCATCTCTATTGCCCTCTATTCCATATGTCACCCGATGATCTCATCCTCTTCTTGTTGTCTCAAGGTTAGCGTTATGTGGTAGTCTCCACTGAGATGATTCTCCCACGTGACAAAAAGCCAGATAGAAATTTGAGCAGTGAAGGTACCACCTCCTAGTGAACCCTTTTCACACTACGTTAGGCTTAAGAGACTTCCACGCCTTCCAAATGGACTTTCACTGTTCAAATTGAACAAGGTTCACGACTAAATAATGCACAAAATATTTCCTCTGACTTTGCATCTTGTAGGCCTCAGCTTAGAGCATTACTAACCCCTTTGCCCATAAATCTGGCTGCAGACTTTACAATCCTAGAAAGGAGATTAAAATGGAGTTTAGACTTCCATAATCCATTGCCAGCCACCTTGTTTGACATTCCAGCTGAGAGTCATGGGGGTGTTAGGGACGTGGCAAAGGGGGAGAGGGGTGAGCGGGCAGGTAGAGACAGGCATGGATTCGACAGGCTGGCAAGGTCCTGAGGGCTTTGAGAGAGGGTTGGCGTGCTAGGGGACAGGCATTGGGAAGGGGGAGATTTGAAATAGGGATGAGGGGCCATGGTAATCAGGCTTTTTGGGGGGGGGGGGGGGCGGTTGGGCAGGCTAGACACGCGGGAACCGAGCATTTAGAAGCCTGGGAAATGGCAAACAAGGGGCTGTAGGAGGGTTCAAACTGTAGGAATGGTGGGGAACTGAGAGATGGCCCATCTTTATAAGGATACCAGCAAGATATAAAATATATAACTATAGGGTAAACTTAATCTTAGAAGTACATTTACAACATTGTTCCCAATGGGTGGATCACGCGAATCCCACATGGAATTCTTTCCAATTCAGATTCTATGGCCTTAAGCTATAATGGTTGACCAAGTGCATCTTGATATGTCTTTAGGATCAATTGTAGCAGCCATGACAGTGCTCCTCAGTTGCGGCATCCGTGACAGTGCTCATTGAACAGCATCGCCTTGCTTTCTTGCTGTCCTGATACTGAAAGATGACTGTCCCTTTGTGTCTTGAAGAGTCAACTTGGCCCACCTTGGTAATTTCTTACTTGCTGTACCACCGCCACACCATACATACACAATATCCATCCTCAATAGTTGGTTGCATATCAAAACATCTGAAATAAAAGTATCTACTTCAGCATGTGACCGCTCATCAACCTAAAGGAGTATGATCCTCAAGTGGCATGAGAATGGGCTGCATGCTCTTCTAGTCATTAAGATCAGCATCCCAACTCATAAAAGTGCAGCTAGTAGTGGTATTGCAAAATCTAAAACCCTTCCTCTCATTATTGTCTCCAACAAAAATGCATTTGATCCCCTTGTTGTATCAATATTTGACCTTCTCTTCTCTAGAACCAAATAATCCAAGAGCTTCCACGTGACTAACCTTCGGCTTGTACCCGATTGCAGGGCATCTATTCATGATATTGTGGCTAAACTACAATCCCTCAAAAAAAATTGACAATCGCATATACTTAAGCACACACTACCATTTCCATAAGCATCCTATGTTTCCCCTCAGCAACGTTGTCTTGATGTGGAGTGTAAGGCACTATCATCTGATGATAAAAGCCTCTAGCATATACTCCCCCCTTATGTCAGATTTGAATGTTTTTGTACTTGCAACTGGTTTGACTTTGAGCCAAGGCTTTAAACTAGAGTAACTAGTGTAACACCTCTATTTTTTTTAATGGGAAAGACCCATGCTTTATATGCGGGAGCTTTCTAGGGCATTATATCTCAAAGAAGAAGAGAAGACCAACTTCAAGAGAATGGACCAATGTCCTATATGGAGAATCTTTTTAGACAGTAGACCTCAGAGAGGATGAGGGGGTGGACTTCAGAGAGGCTACAAAGTCATGCTGCTCTTCAGCAAGATCCAAGGGAAGAGGTGCCACCACATGATATCATATTTGCAGAGTTCGCAATGAAACCTTTGAATACAAAACCTTGCTCCAAATCATCACATATCCTGACGAGCCAAATGTAGAGCCTAACACACAAGGCTCTTTCATTGTGTAGTCAAAGGAGATCAACAATGTTGGTACACACGAGCCACCAAATGGTTTCATTCACAAGGCATGTCTATTGATCACCTATCACCATCTAAGTAATCTTTACATGCCCCTTTCTTCCACATAATACAACAGGAGATTCATCGCATCATCAGAAATGACCCAGGTCAAGCCTACGTTCATCAAGCAAGGTATCCCCACCACAACCACATGCCACTCAGATGATCTTCTACGGAGAGCATTTCCTACCTCCTCATAGCACCTCCAAAACACTTCAGCCTGTGTGGCTCTCCTAGAGCTTCTGTAGGCTTCATAATGGTAACCCACACACACACCTTCATACTGCTCCCTTGGTTAGCCTCTTGTAAGGAAGTGTTTGCTCTCTTGAACATTGACCTTCTTGATGTAGGTATCCCAACGATGAGGCACAAGACTCCTATGATTCCGTCCCTCCTGGCTGCTTTGTAGGCGGCCAAAGATGAAGACCTTATGCTGCTGTTCTGGGCCTCCCTACTACAGTGGTGGCAGCCCAAGTTCAGGCATCAGAGGGTTGTGGAATAGAGAATTTCCTCCCTGGGGTCCTTTTTATAGGTAGGGGTGTGTGTGTGTGTGTGTGTGTGTGTGTGTGTGTGTGTGTGTTGGGTCCGGTGTGTGTGTGTGAGAGAGATCCACCAAAAAATAAATAAACGTGTGTGTGTGTGTGTGTGCGTGTGCAATGATTCGCCGTCTTGCGTCAACATCCCCGTCCATCTCTGCTTTCCGTACAGTTTCTGCACAGTCTGACAGGTTTCCATACGACTCAACTCCCCCCGTAGGTCCTCTTCCGTACACCTGTACAGTCCGTACAATTTGTACTTCCACCCCGTGCTTCGTCCGTACTCTTTGCCTGTAGCATTCCCGCCGTACAGTTCTGCTCCGTTTCTGCAATTTCATCAATCCCGCCCTGCTTACCTCCATGGAGGACCAGTTTAAAAGTTACTCCCACAAGGAATCGACCCAGGACTCCAAAAGACAACAAGTTGATTTCTCTACTGCAGATTCTGTAGATGCTCACTATGTTTTTGACATGCTTAAAGATGAATTTCATCACAGCCGGAAGGAGTGGGCCAAACCTCCCCCGGCCATCAAATATAAGTTGAAGCTGCCTTCATTGGTCGCTCCTCTTCGAAAGTTCTCTCAACAAGCAGTTATCATTTTCTTCCCAGGAAGGTTACCTTCAGCAAATGATGTGGCCCAGTGGGTTCAGGCATTATTGGGAGGCTGCTTTGTTGAAGGAGTATACTTTGCTTCCAGAGGTTTTTATGAAGTGCATTTTTTGGATGCCTCATATCCTCAGCGGATATTGGAGATGTCACCTCTATTCTATGGCAGACAAATGGTGCATGTCATGCCATGGTCGCCAAACAAGGATTACCACCGCCTCATTCAACATCATTGCCCCGTATGGGTTGAGGTAGTGGATTTTCCGGACTATATGAGGGCTGAGTTACCAAGTTTGGCAGCTACTTTGGGGCAAGTTGTATGCCCACCCCGTCCTTTGGGTAATCGCAATCGGTTTTGTGTTATTTGGGATACAGATCACCCAACCCCTCCTTCCATTGCAGTAGAAGTGGAGGATGTTCCCCTCGGTGAAAAATATTTTGATTTGAAATGCGAAGTTTTTGCAGGTGCTTGTTTCACATGCCATACGTTTGGCCACTTAGCCTCACAGTGTCCTGCAGTCCTGCATTAGCTCCCACCTACAGCTATTGCTCCAGAAAATACTCCCCCCCCAACTTATGGCCCGGGGCCTAAGGCTATGCCTACCAAACTGGGTGATGTGGCATCTAAATCAGTCCCTCCCAAAGAAAATGTGGTTCAGGTTTCAGCCAAGCAAAAGGATAAGGGGAAGGGCAAAATTTCAGAATCTCATGCCTCTCCCCAGGGTGCCTGGCAGCAACCCAAAAAGGTATTCGCACTCAAACCACGTCCGTTACAATCTCGCCATTGGGATGCTTCAACTTCTACCCCTGGTCAGACCTCTTCCCCCGCTGACAGCCTCACTTCTCAACTGTGGGTTGATGTGTTAAAAAGGGGCATCCCTGTATGCGACAATGATGAGGATCATAGAGCTAATGATCCAGGAGGCTAGGTGGATGTTGATGTCATGGTTGAGGCCTGACAGCTTTTACTTTACTCTGCTTTTTGGTTTGACTGTACATATCTTCTATGTCTACTTCAATTACTTGCATTACATACAATGTTCAGGGTCTTTGCAATGTCAATAAGTGGAGACTTTACTGGCATTATGTACATAGAATGCACCCCGATGTGATCTCTTTACAGGAACACAACCAACACTTCTTGGCTGGCCAGCAAGGCCACTATGCTGGTTATGATATCTTTTATGCTGGTACAATGCACTTTTCGGGGGTCTGCATGCTGGTAAAACATGATATGCAGCCCACGGTTGCTTACAATGACCTTCAAGGTCGATGGATGGTCATCAGGTGCATCTGGCAGGCTGATCTCTATGAAATAGCATCTGTTTATGCCTCACAAACTTTTGCGACTAGAGCTCAAATGTGGGCCTCCCTCAAACAATATCCATGGCTGTCCAATGCCTTTTTGTGTGGAGACTTTAACAACTCGCCTGCCACTCGAGACAATACCACTCATCGTTCTCACATGATCCCCACTGAGCTTCGACATTGGGAAGATATGCTCTCATCCCTACATGCAGAGGATCTATGGCTCTCAACAAGGGACAGAGATATGGGTTATACATATCATCACAATGCCTTTACTCATTACTGAGCTCGACTTGACAGATGGTATTTGCTGCATGCTCAGCAGTATGCTGATTTTACATGTACACTATGGGTCGATCATTCCCTCTTGCTATCTGATCACTTTCCAATATGCTTGACATTATCTATAGCATGTCTGACAGATGATATGCCTTTTTTTGGTCGTCGCCTGCTCCATGTTAATAGTGCTTATTTGCTTCATCAACAATTTCAGAACATGGTGAGAGTGGCTGTCCGTCCCCTCCTCTTACATGCTCAGGAGGACATGGATTTTGCTTGGATCAGTCTTGCTCATCGCTTGCAGGCTGTTATTCAAGATTATGGACGGAGTTACATGGGAAACCTCAGGCTCAAGCTGAAATGGGCTCAATCTCACAAGCAACAAATGGATGCAATCAGTTCTCATAGGCAGCTTACCTCTTCTGAACAAGATTCTTGTGCTTATGCGGTTCATCTCATCCACCAAAATGATCTTCGCAGATTAAAGAAGTGGCAAATCCAAGCTCACATGAAACCCCTTTTGGATAAGGGCTGCTCCTCCAAAGCCTTTTTCAAAAGTCTCCATGCGGATAGGCGAAAGGAGGATATTTGCAGGATCAAGAAAGATGATGGCACCTGGACCACTTCCAAATTAGAATTGGAATCGCGATGTTCTAGTCATTTCCAGCATCTCCTTTCTCTTCAGCCCGATCATTTGATGCAAGTAAATGCAGCCAGTTCTCAATTTCTTATGCATGTCCAGCCCATATTGTCTCGGGAACAGGCTTACGCATTGGAGCAGCCTTTTATGCTTAGTGAACTGGATGATGCTTTGAGTCATCTACGCAAAAGCAGCTCTCCTGGTTGGGATGGATTGACTGTCGAATTCTTCCGTGCATTTTGGGGTGATCTCAAGAACACTCTTCTTCTTATGATCAATCATGCTTGGGCAGAACAATCTCTTCCTCCATCCTGGAAACATGGCCTAGTCAAATTGATTCCCAAAAAAAGGTTGTGTGAGACGATGGCTGATTGGCAACCTATATCTCTTATGCCTGTTATTTACAAACTCATTGCTAAAATGATTGTCCTCAGGGTTCGCTTCTTTTTGCAAGCAGGACTTCATCCTAGGCAGTATGGGTTTGTCCCCAGACGGCAGATCACTGACAATATCTCCAATGCTTTGCTTGCGATTGAGTATGCCAAATATTCCAAACAAGATGTTCTCATTCTGCAAGTAGACATTGCGAAAGCATTTGATACTGTCCATTGGGATTTTATTTCTCAGACTATGCATAAATTGGGATTTGGCCCTCGGCTGGTCCATATCATCTACTGGCTCTATTCTCATGCCACGGCGCAGTGCTTGCTTGGTGGTGGGTTGTCAAGAACCTGGACTATGACCCGCTCAGTGAGACAGGGATGCCCTCTTAGTTCCTTACTGTATGCCATTGCTACCCATCCGTTATTGTTGCATATGGACCATCTTGCAGATACAGGACAGCTTAATGGCTTGCAAATTCCAGGGGCACAGTCATTTCTTGCACAGGCATATGCTGATGATTCATACTTTATGCCCAAGAATTCTCAAAGTGACCTCTCTCATTTGATGCATACACTGAATGACTTTGGCATAGCTGCTGGACTGCATATCAATTATCAGAAATCAAAACTTCTAGCTTTAAAAGAAGCTGACTGGCATGCACTTCTCTGGCCAGGCCACATTATCTCTTCCCATACTATTGTGAGGCATCTAGGCTACCCCATTGGCTGGAATATTACCCCGCCACAACAGCTCAAATGGGTGCTTCAAAAGATCAACAAGAAGCTGGAATACTGGCATTTGTCCACCTGGCCTCTACATGTTCGACTTCGGATAGTACAGTCCATCATTATGGCATATGTGCAATTTTATTTGCCTCTTCTTCCCTGGTCTTTTAAGCATTTGGCTTCCTATATGTCCCAGGCTATGGAGATATTTTGGAAAAGCAAATCTCATAAAAAGGCTTTGCGACTCCTACCTATGCAGTCCATTTGTTCACCCAAGACTCATGGGGGGCTGAATATTCTCAATCTCCAGGTTCATATGTTGGCAAGAAAGAGCACTATGATTGCTGATTTTTTTCAGCAAAAACAGCCATGGGCTATTATGTTAGCAGTTATGTGTGGAAACATGACGTCCCATGCATATGGGCATTGGATTACAGATCACTGGGAAGCAGTCATGACCACATTTCAAGGGAAAATTCCTGGTTGCCCTGTTTCTACTGCATTTATTCATGATTGGAAGAGAATTCTCTCTTATGCTAAATGGGCAGGTGCTTCCTCTCATCATGGTAATTCTTTTCGCTTGGAAAGCATCCATTGGAGCAAGGTGTTTGAATCGCCTCTCGCTTTACAGGCACCTATTAAAGCATACAATCTTATGAAATTGGGCATAAGATTTGTTGGCGATGTTGTGGATCAACAAGGTTGTATGCTTTCATTTCCACAAGCTTGCAGGACATTCTCCTTGGGTCTGCATCATAGGTCCATTTGGCAAATACTTTCAACTATGTTGCAGCCATTTGTTCCGGTTCCTCCACTGTTTGTACAGGACAGATTACTGGACTGGAATTTGACTTCCACACCTCCTGCTTCCCATACGCTTTCAATGCATAATCTGGCCTCCTCGAAGATCTACAGATTTCTTCTTCCACCGCCATGGATTGACAAGCATGCCAACACTCTTTGGAATTTGGATAGGCCTTTATCTTGGTGGCAATCACGACTCATGAAAATCTGGAAAGCCAAATTGCCATTGAAACAGAGGCTTTTCTTTTGGAGATGTATAGTGGGAGCTTTTTCTATTGGGGTGAAATTGGCAGCACGCCGTATTGCTTCCCCTTCCTGCCCCCGTTGCTCTCATCACCGCGAGACAGTTCCTCATCTATTATGGTCTTGCCCGCACTCTCGCCTATTGATCAATCATGTTTCTCATTTGCTGCGGCTTCGTTTTCCCTCTATCAGATTTGGGAAACTCTTCTGGATGCTTGGATGCCTCTCATCTCAAATGTCTCCATTCCTCTTCTTTCACTGGACTCGCTTTTGGGTACTATGGACCATTTGGACACAGAGATTGCATTCTAGGATGGGTCAACAGTTTCCTTAGGCATATATTTTCTTCAGAATGTCCCTCAAGCAATCCTTATATGATAGTTTTGCTGCAAGGGACTTGGATGCTACTAGCCTTGAAGTGTTTTCTAACTATTTTTGAGTTCTTCCATTGGGCTCTCCTTTGGAGTCTAATGTCATGTACATTGATTTCATGTTAATATAGTAATGTGCTTTCACCAAAAAAAGTGTGTGAGAGAGATCCCGTGCTAGCCCTCGTGCTCCCACGCTACAGCTGCTTGTTTCTCCCTCAGTTTGACGCTTTGAAGGTTTTATTTGACGCCCGTTTTGTGTCCGTATGCTTTGTCAAAAAATTCGGAGAAAAAAGAATCGTATTGTCAAAAATCCGTACTATTTTGTTCGTACAGCCGGGAAAAATCCGTACAGTTTTGCTATCAAAAAATTTAGGGGAAAATTTTTTCGTACTGTCAAAAATCCATACGATTTTGTCTGTACAGCCAAGAAAAATATGTACAGTTTTGTCCATACAATGCTGTGCTTTCCTCCTTGTAAAGCGTTGCTGCTTCCAAGCCTTTTTCTTAACTCGAATGGTGGATCATTCCTATGAGAAAACCTTTCACAAAGACAAGTCGATTTCCAAAGAAACAAAAATAGGTGGTGAATTCAGATGATTCCCTTCATGACTTCTACTGAGGCTCAGCTTGTTTATGAGATTATGCATGAAGGGTTTGAAGACACCCGCAAAGCTTGGAAAGATCCACTTCCCACCACTGGCATTATGGTGGAAGTGGATGATATATTTGATCCAGTTAAGGAGTATGCAAAGCATGCCATTATAATTTTCTTCCCAGGACGGATGCCTGATGCAGTAGATGTTGGGAATTGGTTGACTCAAACCCTGTGTGGTTCTTATGTCAAAAAAGTTCATTATGCAGCGAGGGGCTTTTTTGAGATCATCATGGCTGATGAGGAGCACCGTCAGGTTTTGCTGGAGCACTCTCCTCTCTTCTATGGCCAGCAGATGGTCCATGTACTGCCCTGGTCTCCCACCCGGGATTATCAGTCATTGATTCGGCATCGTTGCCCTGTTTGGGTAGAAGTTGTGGATTTTCCTCAATGCTTGTCTTCTCTTCTACCTAAAATTGCAGCTTCCCTCGGTAAGGAGGTATGTCCACCGCGACCCAATGGAAATTCGAATCACTTCTGCATTTTGTGGGATGCGGATCATCCCACTCCAGCTTCATATTCGGTTACTGTGAATAATGTGGATTTTCCTCAATGCTTGTCTTCTCTTCTACCTAAAATTGCAGCTTCCCTCGATAAGGAGGTATGTCCACCGCGACCCAATGGAAATTCGAATCGCTTCTGCATTTTGTGGGATGCAGATCATCCCACTCCAGCTTCATATTCGGTTACTGTGAATAATGTTTCCATAGGGAGTGCCTTTTACAAGCTCAAGTGGGGGCTGTTTGCAAGTGCTTGCTTTCAATGCAAACAATTCGGGCACATGGCACAATGCCCTTCCCGAGCTCCACGGATGCCAGTGCAAGCTGAAATGGTTCAGCCTTTGAATAAAAATGCAAATGCCTCTTCTGTGGTAAAAAACAAAGGGGTCAAACAATTTTTCTCTATTCAAGACAAAGGCAAAGCCCCGGCTGTCGCAAATGGTAATGCTTCTTTTCCTGTGCCTATGTCCTCTCCACCTCAGGAGAAGGGGGAAAAAATTTTTACTGGTGGATGGCAAACTCCTAACAAAGTGATCTCCCCCAGGCGACCTTTGCCTTCTCAGACTTGGAGTGGTGCATCCTCTCATGGGAGAACACCTGTTGAAAACTCTGGTGTTGGCTTGACCTGGGCTGCTGTGACTGCAAATCGGACCTTGTTTCCTAAAGAAGAAGTTGCTGCACTTTTGTCCTCTTCTCAGGCTGATGCTTCATCCAAGGGCAGAGGCTCGGACATTGAGGTGGAAATGCAGACGTAGACAGCCCGTTAGTTGCTGTACATACCTGTCCCATAACTGTAAATATGCTTGATTATCTTAAGTGTGTTACTCTTAATGTACAGGAAATGTGTGATGGTCACAAACGGAAACTAGTCTGGATGTATATCAGGCAATTGCAGCCTGATATAGTTGCTTTGCAAGAGCATAATCAGCATATGTATGCTGGTCAAATAGGCCATTTTGCTGGTTATGATATCTTCTATGCTGGAGAGCACTCCTTTTCTGGTGTGGCTTTTTTGGTAAAGCACGACCTTCAACCTGTTGTGGCTCTCAATGATCGCCATGGTAGATGGATTATTGTTCAATGCCTTGTTCAAGGGGAAATTTTTGAATTTGCATCGGTTTATGCCCCCCAATCTTCTCGTGATAGAGCTTTGATATGGGCTGCCATGCATACTTATCCATGGCGACAACATGCCTTCATTTGTGGTGACTTTAATAATGCCCCTCAATCGGGTGACAACACCTCAAGCCACACTCATATGTTGGCTTCTGAAACACAAGCATGGTCTAATTTTTTGCTTCAGTTGTGCCTGGTTGATCTCTGGAAAGAATTACAACCCATGCTTTCGGGCTATACCTTTCAGCATATGCCTTTACTAGTCAAATTTGGGTTGATCATGCCTTCACACATTCGGATCATGCTCCTCTTTGGTTGAGGCTTTCCTTACATGAATTTCCCACTGACAGATTGCCTTGCCGAAGACTTTTGTTATTTAAAAATAGTTATCTGGAGCATGCTCACTTTAAAGCCTTGGTCTCTGATGCTATTCAGCCTCTCTCTCGTCAGATACACATTGGTTTGGATTATGCATGGCAGGCTTTTGTTGCTCGGATGCAAGCAGTTATTCGAGATTATGGCAAATCCTATATGCAAGCCACAAGATAGACTGTAGCACATGCCAAATTTACTTGTTAGAGTTTGACTAAGCTTGCTCATCTTTGCCCTTTGTCTTCACAGGAAAGCATACTCTTATGTCAGGCTCAATTCAACTTGAAACTTGAAACTTGAAATTTGAATTTTGAAATTTCAAATTTGAATTTTTTATTTTCAAATTTGAATTTTTTATTTTCAAATTTGAATTTTTTATTTTCAAATTTGAAATTTGAATTTTGAACTTTAAATTTTAAATTTTAAAATCTGGATTTTTAATTTTTAAATTTAACGTTTGAAGATTTGGCCATGTCCTAGTGATATGAAAGAAGCTAGCAACATTTCGCAGCATGGCAAAATCTTCCCAAGCCCTAATGCTTTGAAAGATTTGGCCACACGGCTAAATCTCCCAGAACCTGGTGATTTGAAAGAAGCACGCAAGAGGAGGTTGCACGGCCAAAACTCCCCATACCCTAGTGCTTTGAAAGAAGCCTACAAGATTTGGCCACACGACTAAATCTCCCCAAGTTTGAAAGAACGCCACAACCAAATCTTCTCAGTGCTTTGAAAGAAGTCACCCAGGTCTTGAAGGATTTGGCTGTGCATCCAAATCTTGCTAGCTTCTTTGAAAGCACCAAGGTCTGAGCAGATTTGGCCATGTGGCCAAATCTTATTGCTTCTTTCAAAGCATTAGTGTCTTGGGAGATTTGGCCATGTGGCCAAATCTTGTTGGCTCCTTTCAAAACACCAGGGTCTTGGGAGATTTGACCATGTGGCCAAATCTTTTGGGCTTCTTTCAAAGCACCAAGGTATGTGGAGATTTGGCTTCTTTCAAAGCACCAAGGTCTAAGTAGGAGAACTTTGCCTTCAAATGCCCAATGTAATATGAGATCCAACGACAGCCCCACCGCCTATTCAAGAGTGGATTTAGACCACTCACAGCTGTCCTAATCCACCCCAATCAGAGACATGTGGCCACTTTGAGATCCAGCAACAAAAAGATCTATTTTGATCAAAGTGTAGCGACAAGATGAGAAGGTCCTGATGGATCCTAGGCAAAGGACGATCACAATCTTCTTTTTCTCAGGAGACATTGACCAATGTTGTTGGGGAGGGAGATGACACAACGGAGACCCACAGAACACAACACGACAAACACTTGACGCACAAGAGGACTGGGTGTGGATGCTTGCGTTAGCGGCTTCACCCTTTAGTTCTATTGTATCTAGTTTTCTTCAATGCTGTAGATCCCTTGTCATCTGAAGGCAACTTTCTTTATTTCTTTCCTGACTTTGCTAGGTCCACTCCCCCTTTGCATGCCCTTTAGTTCTATTGTGTCTAGTTTTCTTCAATGCCATAGATCCCTTGGTCTTCTAAAGGCTGTAATCAACTTTCTTTATTTCTTTCTCGACTTTGCAAGGGTCCACTCCCCTATGCACGGAGCGATTACATGCTTTTGCATTGAAAGTAGTGTGATCTAAGCAATCACGTGCACGTGCAACCGCGTGCACACACACACATGAGTGGCCTTGACTTCGCAAATGTCCAATCACAAGTCATAAACTTCACCAGCCACACATCGGAGTTAGAACTAACCTCATTTGAGCAGTCACATGACAATAGAGTACGATAAATGCAAGAGGGCTCACTGCTCCTCTCGAGTGCTAAAAACAATAGAGTACGATGTACAAATCCTGAGCTGAGGTCTGGGGCCAAATTGTACTATGTAGACATACTGACTGAGGTGTGTCATCATCAGCTATACAATGGAGATAGCAAGTTTAATACATCTCCGATAACTTTGCGTGTATCAAGGATCAGCTAATGTAGAGCTGCCAATCTTAGTAGGGGAGATGCCGTATGTGCATGTCTACAGGCATATCTACAGGACGGCAACCTCTAAATGGACAGCTTGACAATCTACTGACTTTGAGAATGACATTTTCTTTATGTGTTCAAACTCAGGACAAATATACATACAAGTCTTAGGATATGCAGAAATCTTTTGCAAATTGTTTAGTGTCATCTAAAGTGCATGCAAGGACATAGCAGATTCATACAATTTTACCCACAGATATGTCATCACTGATATATCATATACTCTCATAGGTCGACATTTACATTAACAAAATCACAATTCATCAATCACGATGATATTTAGAATTTGTCCTGTGCATAGCACAATGCAGAATATAATAAAGAAGCTTGCTTGCCACAAGGATCCTCACTACAAGCTGGCCAGGAGAGCAGCCCACCATTTGTGCATTTCTGGAAGCCTCCTATGTGACTGTTTTACTCTTCCTAAGCTCTAGTTTCTACAGGTCTTTGCATTATCATTCATGCTTCAGGCAAAAGAGCGGTCATATCACTCACAAGCTCAAACTAGAGCAAGAGGCAACAAACCTTTTGCGGACTTCTTTTTTTTCGACAGCATCCTGCAAGTTTGTTGAGAATGCATCTACATCAGGTGGCACGTCCCTCAGCATGCTAAGCCTACTCAAAATCACCTTCTTCTTGGCTGCATGCATATTTAAAAATTATCGGAAATCAGCATACGTCAAAACTTGATGCCCGATCATCCTTACAGATACACAAAATGACTCTAAGGGTAACGAACATACAGTACAAACAATAAGCATGCACCCAAGCGGTGTACCCTCCCCAAATGCACCATTCATTTGCCAAGCATAATCCAAGCTTTCACAAATCTTCCATAGATCAGACATCCATTCAATTACAAGACAAACGGCAATTTACGAGAGAATGTCCAGATAAGAGCATAGTTACAGAACTCGTAAAGTGGGGAAATAAAATAAAGAGGGAAACAAGTCCTTTCACCTTGTAGTAGAGAAAAAGACTTCTAGGATTTTGGCATGCATCCTGAAGCAAACTATGCTAGGAATTCCATAGGGGAGGAAAAAACCTACTTTATTGGACCTTGCTGAAAATATAACACAAATTCTTGCCCATTCTTTTTTGTCACAAATAACATTTTGCACTGCAAGCATTGCATAGTGAGCTAGTGGGAAAGATCAGTATATACCTAGATGAGTCCAAGAACATGCCCAAACTCATCCTCTAAAAACACAACATAGTGCAGTTTCAATCTCGTGATAGTCACTCATAAGGTCACACATAGCAGGGACTAACTACTATGACATTCATCAGCACCCAATCGTGGGTGTAGACCATAATATAAACATATGCTCTCACACATACAAATCCACACACCCACACATACCTGAGCATCCATTTATACAAAGTCTTCATACTGAGTTTCTATCAGCACTCCGGAGGTGAAGGGCAGACTCAGCCATGACGAAGGCTAACCTTGGCTCAATATTTTTTAAGCTGCATTGGAATTGGTATTGTAGTAGTCAATATGCTAGACTTTTCTATTCGAGTAAAGAGATTATAGGAAGAGAGAACAAGCAAAGAGATTATAGGAAGAGAGAACAAGCTTCAACTAATAAGAAATCTCTTAGTTAGTATACATGTAGCCCTTTCAAGTCATTTTATCTGCCACACTGAATATATCTAGACAAATCCAGGACCATGTCCAAACTCATTCTGTAAAACAAAACACACACTGTGGCGTTAAGCTCATTCATTTGCCACTAGTTCAAAAGTTTGGAAGGATGGACATTAAACCTAATATTGATGGGCTGGATTGGGGCATACCATCAAAAAAACGCATTGCATTTGAAGGATTTGAGGTACACAAGTTATAAGTTCAGGTCTTTAAGATTTCATCTTACCTACTATGTGCAGGTTCTCCTTTTATAGATGATGCACATCCTTTACACGTTTATACGTTCGTGCAACCCTTCTGCTCTGTAGTAGAAGATTTAGAGTTTTAAAAATGTTTCTTGATGTTGCTTAATCAAAGGTAAACACAATGGAAGGCTGGGCAAGTGCTTCTCTATCTAGTAATTGCACTGACATCCTCATTACATCAAGGATATTGTATTGATTGTAATCACTTGCCCATCCCTGCCCACGACGTATCTGCAGTCTTGGTACAATGCTTTAGTAGCAAATATGTTCTATTCCTCCTCTCTTATCTTATCTGCAATCACGATTGTTTGCTGCCCTGTGCATTGAAGCCAATCACTGCTTTCAGTTCAAATTATCTTCTTGTTCTTCCACCCCAAGTCTAGCAATACTTCACTTTTGCTTGTATATCTGAATTCGTTGGTTGATGCCACTTCTGACAATCTTTGTTGCTTATTTATGTATGCAAGCAATTGAAACTTGCTCTAATTTTTACGCTTGTATTTCGTTGAGACTAACCCTTATGAACATGGGTTGATGCCTGGCATGGGTTCATCCTCTTTAAAGGTGTATGCTGATGAGCATCTCCTTTTATGGAATTTCCTCCTTTTATGGATGCACAACAATCCTTTTGTGACTCCCATGATTTGAAGGTCAACCTTGGTGAAACCAAGGTCATGATCTTCAATACATCTTAAGCCGTTATGCACCGGGAGCAGTTCACGTTTGACGGGTCACCTGTTGAGATTGTTTCGTCATATACATACCTTTGGGTTATCTTCTCTGGACCTATCTTCACTCTGAGACCCGCTATGCAGGCCTGCTTGAGCAGGGGATACGCTTCATTGGCAAGATTAGAGAGGCAGTGCTTCCGCTCACACTTTCAGGATTCGCGGACCAAGGGATTGATGTTTGACTCCTTCGTCCGTCCAACGGGGATGTACAACATCCCTTGTTGGGGGGTGGATTTGTCAAATATAGAATGGGCTCGTGTGGAGTGGCTACAGGTTCTCATGTTATCAACGATGATCCGCTGTTTGTCACTCACCAAATTATTCAGGCTGAGTTTGGGTCATCCCCACTACAGATGGATGAAGTGTTTCAGGTTATCACCTACCTATACCAGGTCAAAGGGTACAGGGATTGCACTTCCGGGCGCAACAGATTATCATGGCTAGCATTGTCCTCTTCTATGGCACTATCAGCATCAGGTGACCAGAGATGCTAGTATGCACGTACATAGAGATGGTTTGAGCGATTGGGGCTCCACATGGATAGACTCCCTCCCTTCCAGTACAGTATTGACGCGCCATTCTCTCCTCTTTTGTCACACGATATCAACTAGATCATCCGTGAGGATCTCTTACAGCTACACACATTTTGGACCTGGTTGGGACCAAGCGAGCTTCCAGTGAAGCTCAGCTTCTACAGGGATCATTGTTTACATATCACAAAGTGACCCACCAAGATACACGCAGATCCACTTACCCCACTCACTGAGAATCTCTATTGGGCAATTGTGGGCCTCTTTACATAGACTTCAAATTGAGAGTGGTAGGGCAGAAGGTCTACCCCGGGAGAGGCACATATGCACATTATGTGACATACAGGAGGTCGAGTCGGAGAAGCATTTCATTTTTAGGTGCCAAGTCTACTATGAGATCCGAGGACGCTTCTACTGCCTCTTCAGAGACAGTTCTGGGATGTTGTCTCAGTTTCTCTCCCATCCAGAACAAAGATGCTTGGCGTCTTTCATCCATGAGGTAGTCAGGCACCGCGAGCGTCTACTTCGGTCTTGGAGACAGGAGCAGACCTCCTCCTTAGTAGACCCTTCTTAGAGCTCGATCACGGAGTTCTTCTAGCCAGAGCATGTGGACTCCCATACTATGAGGCCCTGACATAATCGAGATCTAGAACCAACGACACAACAGCTCAGACAAAGGGTTGACGCACAGATTACACTTAAGGATATCCCCTCTCTGTTCAGAGTCGCGATGCTCGACCGACAGGGGCCACTGTAGCCCTTGTTAGGCGCAGAGCTATGACCAAGAGACAACACATGACCATGCCCATGAGCAGCCTACAGCACTCTATTGCCAACTTAATGCCATCCACCTAGATGAATTGTTGATGATGATGATGAGGAGGAGGAGGAGGAGGATCATACTTATGTGCAATCAATCACTCTGACATGACTATGTAGTACTTAGCACTAGCTTTTTGTATTCTGCATTGGTGTGGATGCTCGTTTAGTAGCTCCACCCTCACAGTTTGTTTGTATCATGATTCTCACAGTCTCATAGACCCATCAGTCTTCCGAAGACTTTAATAAACTTTCTTTCTTTCTTTCTTTCTTCTTTCTTTCATGCACATTCCGTTGGTGGGGATGTGAATACTATGATGAAGGTGCGAAAAATGTTTAGCTCCAACCCTCAAATGCTTCTATCTAAGCATCCACCAACGATCATCAAAAGACATTTGCTTTCCTTCTACTCATGAAAGGCAGCAATGGTTGCATCTATTCTTCCCATAGATGCAAAAATCGGGGCCGTGTATCTATCATTGGAGTTTGTTGTTGATGCAAATATCACAAGTGTTCCTTTTCCAAGTGATTCAGAGACACCTCTATTTTTTTCTTTTTCAACCACCTGCTTCGAGCTATCGACTTGGTTTGCCCTTCTCTTGTCTCTGAGTCTTAGCTCTTACTTCAGCTGTTTCTTTTTGCCTAAAGGTATTTACCTTTTGTACTGCAATTATATGCAAAGAGAACCCCTTTCTTGAGGTTTACATAGAAGCCTCAAAGGCTCAAATACTCCAGCTTGAAGTGTGTGTGCGTGTGTGCGTGTGTGCGTAGATCAGGGTGGATCCTATACCATGCCTTCGAATTTTTGGATTGCTCTTTATGCCGGCACTCCCTAGGGTAGTGCCCCTTATGCCCTTTATGTGGGCACTCCCAAGAGTAGAAGAAAATAGGTGGAGGCTCACTAGACTGTAATACCCTCTACATGAGGAGATCAAATACTTACACACTGAATTGCTGCAATATGAGACCGGCTAAAAGCTCTCTTGGAGATGGAGAGTGCACACATGGAAAATGCAACAATTGAGTTGCTCACACACGAATCCAAAGTTTATAGACCAAACCCTAATGGCTGGGAGGATAGCATAGCTGCCATCACCCAGTATTTCTATGAAAAAACGCTTAAAAGGCTTCAAACCTCTAATCTTGGAATCACTGAACTAATTCATGGTTCATCACTCACGTTTCAAACATAAGTAGACGAAGAAGTAGTTCAAGTACCCAACTCATTAGAATCATTTCCATCAATGTGTATGACCTCTTGCTTTACCTCCAATTTGCAACTTTGCCATTTGTCACAATCATAACCCCACCCCTCTCTACCATAACTGGCTCTAATTGAGGCACCTACTAGTACAACATGTCTCTCTTTTGTCGTATTGCATGTGAGACTCTCATGGAAGTTGAACTCGGATGCCTTGCTCTACTGTATATCTGAATACATCCGAGATAAGCACAACAACCATCACTTGCAGCCTCACCACTTTGATTAATCTCCCTATTTGATTGGCAGCTACTACAGAAGAGGAAACCCATGAATAACTCCGAACTTGTTTGTGAAGAGGAAAAGCTAACACATAAATGTACTAAATCCATTATGAGTGAATCTCTTTGCCATCCTATGGATCTTAAAGGTTCTTCTGTGCATACCCCACACATTTCTTCTTTGAAAATATATTTTTGGAAGATAGGAATGCTTGTATATACGAATGCATGTATAAGCCTATCGGCTATGCAAATTTCTGGTATAGAATTCCCATTTACAGACAATTCATTCAATTAGTTAAAACCTTCATACTCTTCTTCCTTCCTGCCAAACTCTCAGACAGCTTTATAGCCCTCAGCCTAACACCTAAATATGAAAAAACGAGAAATTAAAAGCCCCGATAGTTCTCACACACGACGGACCTCATACATGTTTGCTTGTAAAACCTAAAGGCTTGAAATCAACACTAAAGATCTGTCAAGGTCATCTCCTTACCTTCTTACTAGTCACATTTCTATACGCAGGAATTTTAATTCCTATATTAGTAGACTAATGGACAGACTTGTTGTACTCCTAAATGAAAAAGACAGTACGAAGGATATGACCAACCATCTCTATCCCGTTGAGCTGCCGATAATTCACCACGAGCATCTTGTAGCTTTAAAGCAACCAGATCCATCTCTTGCTTAGCCACTAATGCTTTCTCACTCAAAGATTTGTACTCCTCTGCACTTATCCTGCCATTATACAAAAACTCAAAAATTTAGCATGAGACTAGAAGTATTGTTAGATTTAAGATTGAACAATGTGCAAGTAGACAAAGCCAGAGTTCAACAATCAAAAATCTGATCATGATTGAAAGAGGGGCAACGATTCACATCCCTCCACATTTCCTTTTAAGAAGAAATTTGATTCAAAAAGTCAACTTTATATACATCAAAGAGATTGTAAATGCTCTTTGCAACTCAAGGTTAGCAGCACTTGAATTCAAACTGCAACAAGATAACGATGTTGGAAGCCCTATGTCAACTTGGCAGTCCCTACTTTTGTGGAAATAACTGAGCTTTTACATTCCAAGGGCAAAGGCGAATTTGACAAAGATTCTTTATCTGCATATAACTCTCATCAGCCCCCACATCTATTCCTCCATGCTGTTCAGCTCCTCAGCCCCCTACCTAAGCTCCTCCACCCCTGCCTCAGCTGTTCCACCCTCTGCCTCAACTCCTTCACCCCAGGCTGAGGAGCACCCCTGCCTCAGCTGCTTTCCTTTGCCTCTTGAGCTCCACCCCTCCAGCTTCTCCATGATGCTACCTCCCACTCAGCTTCTGCTACTCCCCTCGAATCTGGTGCTCCATCCTCTGCTGTGGACCCTGCCCTGCTGCTCCATCTATCTCAGCTGCTCCACCCTCCACCCAGCTGCCCTACTACATCACCTCCCCACCTTGTTCTCTTCCATCCCACGGTGCTGCCCTCCCTCTTGATCACAGTTGCTGGCTCTGCTTGCTTTGACCCTGCCGCCCTTGGTGGCCCTGCCCCCCAGCTGACCACCCTCCCTCCATCGCAGCAGCAGCTGCTGCTCTCTACACTCTCCACCCTCCTTTTCTTTCTTGTCCTGCCCCCCCAGACTGCTACACCCTCGCTAAACAGCCCCTAGCCCCTGTCCCTGCTTCTTCATTGCTGCTGTTGCGGCCTCTGCCCTTGCCTCCCCAATGCCTTGCAATCCTGCCCCAACAGCTGCATTCTCCCACACTCTCACGCATTTGCTCTCTGCTTTCTTGACAGTGAGTTGAGAGTATCGTAGTTCGGATAAGTGGAATTTCCCCCTCCACTTTATCCTCTATATAGGATTCTAGGACTCTCCCTCATGGCTCAAAAAGACAAGGGAAAAGAGAAGCCTAGAGACAAAAAAGACATGGAAAAGTGAAAAAGGTGCAGGTACGGATTGTACCTAGGACCAATTCAATAAAACGGTTCACTTGCAAAGTGGCAAATAGCACCGCCACATACTGCAATGGCTCCCACCTCCTAGTGACTCTCGTTGCCCTTGGATCCCTCAGATGGTCCCTCTTGAATCACCCTAAGTCTTCGACCCTATCTCCTCTCCCACTCAACCAGTGTATCCTCTCTCCCTCCAAGTCACACCCCCCAAATATCCATGCCATACCAAACTCTAACTCGTTTCTATCCCACTCATATTTTGCCCGCCACCTCCATGCTATACGTCTAACTACCAAAGCAGCCTATGGGCCCTCTAGACATTCTACAGCAGCTCCTCACGGAGATGCACCACATGCAAGCCTTAGAAGTTGAGCAATAGAGATAGATAGATACCCTTAGGCACGATTTCCTCATGGCCCAGATAGAGGCTATTGATCTCTAGAAGGAGGTGGAGGACCGAGCATGAAACACACGATTCCATGCCACTGCAATTGCACTCTAGTTGGGCTGTTAGGGAGAATTGGAGTAGGCTCCTCCAATGATGCATGAAGATCACCCAACAGACGCCTCAGCCAAATCCACTCGACTGTGGTCGTGAAGGCTGCCCTATACTCAGCCTCACATGAAGAGGTAGCCACTGTAAAGTGTTTCTTGCTTAACCAAGAAATGCGCGAGTGCCCAAGAAAGAAACAGTTACCACTAATGGACTGCCAAGTATCAAAACCACCAGCCCAATCTGAATCGTTGTAAGTATGTAAGTGAAAGTCACCCCCCTGGGAAAGAGCAAACCAAGAGTGGGGATGCCCTGCAGATAACGGAACACATGCTTCACAGCTTGCCAATGTGAATTCTTTGGACTGTGCATAAACCTGCTCAATTGGGACACTGCATAATGAATGTCAGGATGTGTGTTCATCCCACAACCTGGCTGTAAATAGAGGCATCAAAGGTTCACTGGCATCATGAACGGACAGCTTAAGCCCCGGCTCCATAAGAGTAGAAACGGGCTTGCAATTCTGAAATATAAACCGTTCCAGGAGCTACCAATAGACTTGGACTGCAACAACCCAATACCTCTATAATCTTGTATAAACTCGATGCCCAAATAGTAGTGAAGCAACCCCAAATCTGACATCTCAAACATCTGCCATAATTCAGCCTTGAAATCTGCAATTTTTACAGCATTCATACCAATGAGCAACATGTCATCGACATAGAGAACAATGAAGACAAATCCCCCCCTTCCTTCCTGACATAGACGGTGGTACTCTCATGCGGACTGTTCTGCATTCCCTAGCTAGTCAAAAAGGCATCTATCTTTGCATACCAAGCTCGTGGAGCTTGCTTCAAGCCATACAAGGACTTTCTCAACTTGCATACTTTGTCCTCCTGGCCAGGTTCCACAAATCCAATGGGCTGAGAAACATAGACCTCCTCCTAAAGGTCCCCATTAAGGAATGACGTTTTAATGTCCAACTAATGGATCTTCCATCCATGAAATGCAGCCAATGCAACCACGCCTAACAATGGTCATATGAGAAGTGGGAGCAAAGGCTTCATCATAATCTACGCCTTTCTTTTGTGCATTTCCCGTTGCTACTAGGCGAGCTTTATACCTTTCAATGGACCCGTCTGATTTTCTTTTGAGCTTATACACCCACTTCGTGCCAATTGCCTTCTTGCCGGCAGGCAGGTCCACCAACTCCCAAGTGTGGTTTTTCTTAATGGAGTCAATCTCCGCTTGCATTGCCTGCATCCAATGCACATTGTCTCGTGCATCATCAAAACTATCACGCTCATCTGCCTCAACTATGCTGTTGACCCAAGCAGACTCACAGAAATGGGCATCCTTGGCGTCTCTAGTGCCACTCCATGTACGGCTAGGAATTGATGCTGAAAGTTTGCTGTCCTCAAGCGTGCGGAGCAGCCAACGAGGTACTGATCTTGCTTCCTGTAGTGCTGTACTTTCACGTGCTACTACATCATCAATCTCTTCTTGGGAAACAGGTTCAGCCATAGGCTGAACAGAGGCATCACCCACTAAAGTAACCTGCTGCAAATTCTGATATTCTACTGGCATATCAGGTGCGGCATCAAAGGAAATGGGTAGCGTCTCGTCAAAGGGTTCAAAAGGACCCTCATTTCTATCAAAACTTGCAAAGGGCAGATCTGCATTTTCAGCAAAGATAACATCCCAACTAGTGATAGCCTTCTTGGTCACGGGATTATAAAGTCTATACCCCTTGATTTCACTGCTGTAGCCAATAAAGATGCATTTCTCTGACTTGTCAACAAGTTTGACAGGCAACTCTTGAGGCACATGTGCACACGCTACACAACCAAATGTACGGAAATAGCCCACATCAGGCTTACGACCAAACCATGCTTGATAAGGTGTCATGACCTTAAGAGCCTTCGTGGGACATCTGTTTCAAATGTGATTTGAGCACATGATGGCTTCCATCCAAAATTTGTGTGTCAACCCTTTTGCTTTTAGCATACATCTCCCCATCTCCGAAAGTGACCGATCTTTCTTTCACCCTTTCCATTCTGCTGAGGAGTAAACCTCACCATAAACTGATTTATAATGCCCTTCTCGGCAAAAAATTGTTACAATGCCTCAGACATATATTCCTCCCCTCGATCTGAACGGAGGGTATGCAACCGGCATTCAGATTGATTTTCAACCAAGGCAACAAAGTGTTTGACCACATTGCAAACTTCATACTTATGCTTAAAAGCAAAGACCCAAGTAAAACATGTGAAGTCATCTATGAATGTAATATAATAGAGATGACATCCAAGAGACGGAGTGCACATGGGTCCACAAACATCATTATGAACGAGCTGTAATTTTCGTGTAGCCAGAACCACACCATCCTTGGGAAAGGAAAACCAAGCATTTTACCCAAAATACAGCACTCGCATATTTTGTTGGAGGAGTCTCCAAACGAGGCAAGGCATCAACCATATTAAGCTTCTGCAATAACATAAGGCTACCATAATTTACATGCCCAAACCTGGCATGCCATAACTTTGCATCTTGCATGGCAGAGATAGAAGCCACAAAAGCTGAATATGCTCTTTTCTCATAGGCATCAAGCTGAAATAACTTGTGACATCATGTACCGGTAAAAACCAAGGCATAATTTCTCTCCCTGTAACAGACCGTACATCTATCATCCTCAAAGATTACTTGGTAGCCTCTTCAAGAGAAAGAAGAGATTGAAAGTAAATTCTTCTTAACCCCAGGGACATACAAAACATCTTGGATGGAAAGATCTGAACCATCCACGCTTGTGAGTGAAATTTCCACAATCCCTTTAACAAGATAAGAAGAATCGTTGGCACAAGAAACTGTTTTGCCAATTGGTGCACTGGATAACTTATCAAAGAAAGATTTATGTAAGGTGATATGGCAGGAAGCACCGCTGTCAAAGTACCATGTCTTAGCTATCGCATTCACGCTAAAAATACATGACTCCCAAGAAGCATCAGAGCTACAAGTAAAGAAGGCCCAATCATGCTCAACAAAATGAGCACAAGTATCTCAAAACCTGCATGATGAGCTAAGCTTGAAACTACCATACCAGACTCTTTCTTCTTCTCTTTTGCAAGCCTCTTGGGACATTAACTAATGTGATGACCAAGCTTTTTGCAATAATGGCACTTGCCTTTCTTGAAAGGCTTTGAAGCATCCTTTTTGTCTTGCCTCCAAAAAAAGCTCCAAGATGAACTGAAAATGATCTCCCACGAACTATATGTGCTTTCCTTCAAATGCTTGCCTTAGCAAGCAATAAATGACTGATTTTTATCTCTATTTTGAAAAAAAAAACAACAAGTCTCCAGCTGTATGGACTGAAAATGCACCTGGAGGTGCAAAATATGAGTGGTCCTCGCACAATACTGCCTGAGACAGAATCAAAACAACAAAGAGAAGTTTTGTAAGCTCCAAAACAGTCCCGAGAGTGGTAGAAAAGCTTCAAAACAGCTAAACAGTTCTGAAAAACACCTCAAAAAGCGTGACCAGCCTTGAAAAACACCTCGAAAAGTGTGTCCACCCCTCCAAAAATAGGCGCCCAGCCTAGGAACGATTGCTGCCTTTGAAAAACAGAAACAAATCCAGCAAAAAACAGGTTCAGCTGGCCGTTTTTGTCAAAAAAGGGTCCAAAAGGAGGTCGTCCAGCCCTGAACAAGCTCCTAAAGTGCTCAAAAAGAGGTGCCCAGCCTTGGGCTTGCAAGGGTGGCTAGTCCAAACCAGCTCGAAATCAGCAAAAAAACCTCCAAAAAGTGGTCACCCAGGTCAAAAACAGCGCAAGAGCTTCTCCAGAAGTGGCGCCCAAGCAAGAGGACCCTATACAAGGTGGCTTAATAAAGTTAGAAAGTACCCCTAGCCCCTTATTACATAACATTGGCCACTGCCTTAGAAAATATAAATATTTCTAACAGAGGTGCGAACTTGCTGCTCTAAGCTGCCTAGAGAGAGCTCACATCACCATAAAAATTGTCTCTCTCCAGTTGGAAAGTTCCGACATGCCTTCTCCACATCACTTCCAAGGATTCCGAAGTAAAGTGCTCGTGCAGGACAACCATCGGAGGATGGATCAGTACCACTTGTAGAGTTTGCGTGTACAAGAGAACACACAAACAGTTAAAGAAAAGCACATACTCTCCCGTCTTAAATGGAATGGCAAGGACATTCTTGCAGGTAACTCCTTGCGTGCCCAAAGTCTTTACTGGTCAAAGGCATTTAAGCATGCTTTGGCTACCCTCTTGGTTAGATGATCACACGTCGTCAGCAAGTTCATTGGGTTCTTCAAAAATTGAAAAAGAAGCTGGAATAATGGAAGCTTGCTACTTGGCCCTTGCATGTCAAGCTTCGTATTGTGCAATCTATTTTTGATGGCATATATATAGTTTTATCTGCCTTTGATTATGTTCACCAAAAGGAATTTAACAGTTTTCATGTCTATGGTTATGGAGACTTTTTGGCACTCCAAACATGGCAAGAAGAGTTTGCGTTTGCTTTCTATGCAGCATCTATGTTCACCTAAGATGCATGGAGGTCTCAATATTCTGAACCTTCACAAGGGCAACATGATGCTGCAATTTCTGCAAGGATCACAGCCATGGGCTGCCATGATATGTCACTTGCTTTCTCAGATTACTACTTTTGCTTTTGGTTTTTGGCATACCACTCCTTGGGACTTTCTTTTCAGTGCTCTTCAAGGGAAAATCAAAGGTTGCCCTCTAGTCTCCAATATGTTGATGGATTGGCAACATGTTCTTTCACATTTGGAATGGAATGGCCGGGATACTTTAAAGGGTAATTCCTTGAGGGCTGAAAGTGTACACTGGTCTCGGGTCTTTTCCCCTTCGCTAGCCTTGCAAGAGCCTCGACGGTCTTATTTTTTGAGTCTAAAGGGGATCCTTTTGGTTTCAGATTTGTTAATGATGATGGGCCCCTCTCTCTTTCCCTCAGGCTGCTGCAAAATATAATCTTGAATTGCATTATCATCCGGTCTGCCATAAGATTATCTCCTTGATTCAAAATTTTACTCCTGTACCTACTTTGGAAGTTGAGGATCGATTGCATGATTGGACGCGGCTGTCCAATATTACAGTCTCAATGCTCTATAAAGTTCTTTCACCTTTGCCTTGGGCTGCACAGAGGGCAAATAAAATTTGGCATATGAATAGTACGGCAAAGTGGTGGTGAAGAAGATTGAGTGGGATTTGGAAAGCAAAATTTCCTCTTCGGCAACAGGTGTTTCTATGGCGTGTTTTATTGGGAGTCTTTCCAGCTGGACAATTTTTGGCACAACGTTGTGTTGCTCCACCACTTTGTCGCCGATGTTTGGCTCCCAGGGAAACAATGTCTCATCTCTTTTGGCACTGTTCTCATACATGTGATTTCTTGGCATTATTGGGTCAAATTTTATGCGAAAGATTTCCAAGCTTTACTTTTGGCAAGTACTTCTTGCTGTTTGGGATACACCTCCCTCGACATCAATTTGTTTTTTTCTTTATTTGGGTTCGATATTGGACACTTTGGACCCTGTGGAAGGATAGAAATCACAAAGTTTTTGGTGACCCGAATTTCTCAGCTTACACTTTCTTCAGGCACTCTTTGCAACAATCGTTTTATGATTGTTTGCAAACAGGGTCTTTAGATGAGGATGTATATTTGTCATATATTGACATCTTTGCTTGATGAATTTTGGGCATATCCTACTTTGGGATGCTCCTCTTGTAATATAAAAGCAATAATATTTTCACCCCCAAAAAAAAAAGTGTGTGTGTGTGTGTGTGTGTGTGTGTAATAGCAGGAACTCTCTTTGGGGATTGCTCTTTGTAACATAAAGATACATGGATTTCACCCCAAAAAAAAAAAAATGTGTGTGTGTGTGTGTGTGTGTGTGTGTGTGTGTGTGTGTGTGTGGGAGATTTCCTAGCATTGCTTTTGGCAGACAGTTTTAGTTGTTTGGGAGATATACCACTACGACAAACTAAATTTTTCAGTTGGTGTCATTATTGGCCTCTATGGTCTTTATATCATGCTCGAAACTCTTGGCTCTATGGACGATCTACTATGGATGTTTATCATTTATTCACTTCCTCCTTGCAAGATGTGCATTTCAGGGGAGATCTTCTTGCAGGGTTTTTAGTTTTCTTGTACTTTGTTTGAGCATCTACAATATGCTTCCCTTTCTGTCTTTTTAGCATATGAGTAGTAGTTCTCTCACTTTGAGACAGCTACGAATATACATTTTTCTTAATGAAAGGTTCTTTTACCCCCAAAAAACAGTGTGGGTGTGTGTGGCAAGCTTTATTGGATCTTGGCATTCACCTACGGAGAGCATAGTTTGATCTATTTTTCGCATGGGTTCGCTATTGGGCACTTGAGACTCTGTGGAAACAGGAACCACCAAGTCTTTCGAGAGCCTACTTCTTCCATGTTTTCCTATTTCCGGATGTCACTCAAGAAATCCTTTTATGAGTGCATGTCTATTCATCAAATAGATTACGTTGTCTACTTGTCTTACAATGAGATTTTCTGATCTTGTATTTGCTGATCTCCAGTTTTGGGACAACCTCTTGTAATATAAAAATACATGGATTCCCCCCCCAAAAAAAAGGTGTGTGGGTGGGTGTGGGTATGGAGTTGAGGAGCCCCCAGTCAACCCTCCCTGCATGCAGCTACCTTGCCAGCCCCCATTTGGGGTTTGCAACCCTCCAGCCGGTCATTGGCCTGCTTGCAATTCCTTTACAGCACCCTGTTGTGATTGGGCCCCCTTTTGTGCCCTGCAAGGCTGCTCTCTTGCTGTGTACAACCAGGTCGACGCTTGGGTTGCTGCTGCGCGTCAAGTTTCTGGGTGTCCTTCAGTTCATGACTGTTTTCTGCCTGCTTTTCGCCACTTCACCACGTCTGGTTGTACTTGCTGTTTTGTGGGTACTTCTCGCTTGTGTGTGTACGCCCCTTTGGCTGAGTCTTCTACCCTTCATTTCGCCTCTATATAGCCTTTGTTTTCTAGGATTTCCATCGCCCTTTTTACCTCTCTTTATTTCACCTGTGCATAGGCCTCTTTTCTGTACCAATTTTCCCTTTTTTTTGGTCCTGTGCATCAGCCTCTTTCTGACACTCTTTTTGAACTTCTCTTTGCAGGAAATTTCTGCTTTTATTTTAAGGCTTTTCAGTTCACTTTCTCTGTGCTCAATCTCAAACTGTTTCTAAGCTCTCACTTTTCTATATTTACTGTTTTATACCTCTCAAACAGTCTCTTTACTAGGCCTCTTTCTGCTTAGCAGTTAATTCATGGGTAAGACTTCACACCTCTTTTCCAAAAACTTCTCTTGCTTAGTGAAGATGGCTGCTTATCAGTATGACAAATCCCTCAACAAAGAAAGGCTACCTGAGAACAAAAATCAAAAGCAGGCCATGGGTCAAGGTGACCCTCCAAATGTATCTCATGAATCTAGTTTATTAAGTGATGCATGAAGGGTTTGAAGACACTCAAAAGGATTTGAAGGAGCTACTCCAAATGATTAGCATCAATGTTCAAAAAGAGCAAATGATAATCATTTCTGACACTCTTTTTGAATTCTTAGCATAGTCCATCTTGTAAGGGAATATGCTAAGAATGCAATGATTATCTTCTTCCCGGGCCATATGCCAGTTGCTGCAAATACTGCTTCAGCCGGCATCAAATTTGTACATGTGACACTTATTCTATTAATAAAAATGTGCACACACGTATCTGGGTCCTAGGGGCAATAGGAAGGGAAGGGTACATTAAGGTGCATTGAATGGTAGATGCATGGGTCATAGGATAAGGGTAGGTGTAAATGGGAAGATGGAACTTGAGTGATCTCAAGGGACATTAATGAAAGGATATCACCCTTTCATTGTGAATCTCACGTAGCATTCTCTATTCACCTTGCATTCATCTCCCACCTTGCATGTAGGTCAAAAAGAGAAACAAGTACTCTCCCGAGGGCACTCTTCCCCCATTGAAGGGCCGATTGGCATTCAAATTCTGCATGCATTGTACACATTTGCATTCTTGAAAAGCTTGGAACTTCACATGTGGTATTAGAGCAACAACAATCACGAGCGAGACAAGAAGAGAAAGAGAGCGTGGAAGCGTTAGGGATGAAGGAGGTGCAGGCAACGCATTGGCGAAGGGAAGCGCAGGCAGTCAGCGAACAATAGGCGGCGCGTTCGGAGGGGACGTTTATAGACAGCACGACGCACCTGGCGGGAGGGAATCAGGCGCGCACAAGGTCTTGCGGCCACGCATGGTAGGCAAGAGCGCTGATTTCATAGCCCTAGCTCGATTTCCTGCTTGGTGGAACAGCAAATTTGAAAGAGTGGAGATTTGAGTGGATAAAGGCTGGGATGCCTGCCCTCATACGTTGGAAATCTTGAATATTGGAGGCCCTCAGGTAGGGGCTTTCTCTTAATTTTTTGGCTTTTGTACACGGAATGGAGCGTCCTAACGGGGTGATGCCCCCCCCTCCCCCCATGAGGAAAATGTTGGTAAACTGAAAGGAAAGCATGGAGTGAACACAAACTCAGAATTCTTGCTTATGGAATGAAGAAAGATGAGGTCCTTAAGTAGGCACCTCTTGCATGATCACTGACATCACTGATGACCTCTGAGCTCCACAATCAACTCCTCAATCTGCTCCTAGATTCTCTCAATCATCCTATGTGGCTTCTACCACCACCTAACAGTGCTTATGGGCACCTAACAGGGCCTCTAGCACACACATAGAAACCAAGGTGTGCCTGGGGCATACACCTTGAGATATCCCAACATACCCCCCCTCAAGGAAATGCCTCGGGCTATGTCAAGGATACAGCTAGCACAAGGTGTCACATGCCATCTCATGGTGGTCATGGATCTATCAATGGCTAGGATCTCAAGCTAGCAAGGGTTCCCATGGGTGTAAGGTAAACAAAAGGGATACAAAAGACCTTCCAATGGTTATCTCCCCTGCATGTACATGTACACAATGTCTGCAGGAGGTACCATGGAGCAAAAACACATACACATGGCCTACATCATATGGTGACCAGAGGTGTTTACAAAACACAATAGTTTATTTCATTCATTTTGGAGGACTATCCAGGCTGAGTACCTTGACTCAACATAAAAAAAGAGAAATCTGGAGCATATATGGAGATGATTCAAAAAGCATAATCTTCATGGGATGCCTCATCTTGTGGAGGCACATCAACTGAAAGTAGATTGGCATTTTCTGACTTTGAAGTTGCTTCCTTTTTTGCTCTACAAAACTTTTCATGATGATTGTTTTTGCCACAGTGTTTGCATGGATTGATCTTGAAGCAGTCTTTTGAGAGGTGATTAGTCTTCCCATGATGATTGCAAGGTGAAAACTTGCCCTTCTGGATTTTTATGGCATAGGCTGTGTCATTGCCTTTCCGGAGTTCCATGTGCCTTTCTTCTTCTTGAAGAGCAGAGATAAGACCTTCAAGATTAGGATTAGGAAGATTTTTCAAAGTGATAACAACATGATCATAATCTTCAGGCGTACTCTTGAGCAACACTGCCATAGCATCATCTGTAGTTATAGGAGAGTTGATAGAAGCAAGTTGAGTCATGAGACTCCGCATGTAATTGACATGGGCAGCCAAAGGAGTGCCACTAACCATCTTCAATTCAAAAAAAGCAATCTTAAGTGATAATTTTGAGATGTGAGAGCTAGCACCAAAAATAATGTCAAGCTTCTGCCAAGCTTCTGAAGGAGACTCTAAGTCAGAGATGTGATGAATATAGTCATCTCCTAAAGCAAGAGCAATGATGCCATATGCTTTCTCCTCTCTAGCAGGATCTCTTGCTGGGTGTGTCGGAGTTGAGGATTCTCCATCATTGGAGGCTGTTGAAGAAGAAGTTGAAGCCGGTTTGACAAGCCCCTAGAGGTTTTCCCTCATTAATGCAAACTTGACCTTCATCTGCCATGTGAGGAAGCCCTTACTATTGAACTTGTCCATATTCAATATGGTAGCCATGAGAGGGTCTAACCCAAGAATTGGGCAGTGTCTTCTCTCTTACACGTGAAATATGAGCAATAAAAAGTAATCCTTCAAAGAGTAACAACTTGAATACTTTGACTTGGATTTCTCTATGTGTTTTTGGACAAAGCCCAAAAATCCTTCCCAAATGTAAATGTCAAAGCATAAGGCAATTAGTCAGAGCAACATTTATGCAAGATGTCTAAGTAAAAAATGACCAAGTAGATGCTAGAGAATGAGCATAGCAAACTGAAAATAAATCTTGGTCAAACTACCAGTCAAACTTTGACTATTCAAAGTCAAACTTAGACTTGCATAGTCAAGCTTTCATGGCCAAAGAGGCAGCTCAGAAATCTGCTTCAATTCGTCATGCAGAGGTCGAAATTCAGAGGGCTTTTGTACTAGAGAGGAAGGTAAATAGGTAGAGCTTCTCCCTCAGAAAGGAATCGCACTAAAGATAGCCACGTCGCCCAGCATTGTAGAAGAACCGTGGACTCGTTTTTTGACGAAAACTACCCGAATGCTGCTTCAAATGAGCTCAGACTTGATGAGCAGCAAGGTCGTGATGTCGCCCAACTCCCTCTGGAAGGAATTAGACAATGTAGCTTTCCACAGTGAGAACCAGGAAGAATGTCGTCGCAGCTTCCTGAGACAATGCCGCCCCGAAAATGGCGAGAGAAAGCGTGGGCTTGTTTTGCAGATTCACCCTGCCCTTGGGAAGACTCTCCTAAAAGATGAGATGCTGAGAATGCAGGTTTGAAGAGAACTCTCACTTCCAAAATCAACTTTGGAAGGGAAGGTGGAAGATGGAGGTGAGGAAGAAGATGATGATGTGGCACCTAACTAGGGCTTAAGAAGGATCATAGGGCTCTGATACCATGTTGGTAAACTGAAAGGAAAGCATGGAGTGAACACAAACTCAGAATTCTTGCTTATGGAATGAAGAAAGATGAGGTCCTTAAGTAGGCACCTCTTACATGATCACTGACATCACTGATGACCTCTGAGCTCCACAATCATCTCCTCAATCTGCTCCTAGATTCTCTCAATCATCCTATGTGGCTTCTACCACCACCTAACAGTAGTTATGGGCACCTAACTATGCCTCTAGCACACACACATAGAAACCAAGGTGTGTCTGGGGCATACACCTTGAGATATCCCAACAGAAAAGAGACCCCCCGTTCTCCCCAACGGAAAGTTGGATTGAAACAAGATTTTAAGGGGGTGATCCACCCACCAAGTACCCCCTATAACGGTATCTAGAGAGCTCCAATCCACTCAAAACAAGTAGCCCAAACAAAGTGCACCAGTTTACAGCATAAAAACAAGGAAGAAGAGGTCATTTTAAGTGGTTTTTCGACACAAGTGAAGCAGGAGTCGGAAAGTACCACCAACTCTATTACACTCAACTTTTTCTGTAAAACAAACCTCTTTTCTGAAATTACAGCAAGTCATTTTCTCTCTTGTATTACTAAAAGGTAAGAATAGAAGGGAAAGGGATATTTAATAATGAACTTGTCCTTTTCCTCCACTACCAGAAGGAGATAGGGATAGAACACCATCACCTCCTCCTGAAGAGGATAATCTAGATGAGAGTTACACAATTATTGAGTATGATAACCTGCATATAGAATTACCTTCATCTCTCCTTTAAGAATATCTTGATAGGGAGTTTTCCTTTAAAAATGAAGGGAGAAATGAGTCCATCCAAGAGCAAGGCGCTGAATTTACGCCTTTAACCCATACACATGGATTATAATCCAAGTACAAGAAGGAGAGAGGAATCTCCCGTTGATAAGCTAGTTTCTCAGCTTAGCGATATGATTGAATAGTCCATTACGACAAAATTAGGGACTATAAGAGTGCTAAATTTTAGGGATAACGATTTAGGTACCCCTCGAAGAGAGCCAAATTTCAACCTCGAGAGAGAATAGAATTCCCAAAGTATGATGGAGCAAGAGAGGCAGATAAAATCCTCAAGTGGATTCGCCATTTTGAGCTATATTTTACCCATCAAGATAAGACAGATCGTGAGAAGCTTGCTCTTGCCACATTGCATCTACAAAAAGATGCTTTGATGTGGTGGTCCTCACTCATCACAAACGAGAGAAGAGCCTATTCTTCAATGGTCCAAGTTTGTAGAGCAGCTTCAGGCCACTTTCATGCCTCCGAGGCATGAAAAAGAATTGACCTTCCGCTGGGAAAGGTTCATGCTATTCGATAACGAGAGTAACGTTAAATTTACAGCTAGGTTTTGGAAACTCTCTTTAGAGTTGCTTGATAAGAGTGAGCATGATAGAAGGAAGAAGTATTTAGTAGCCCTAACCCCGAAAGTGAGGTATGAGGTTGAAATGTCCAACCCAACCACACTGAAAGACCTCACTAAATTGGCTGAGATTGCTGAGAGGAAATTGAATCCTCATAAACCTTTGAACAAAGGAGAAGAGAAACCTATTGTACAAAATGTTAACAACCAATCCCGCCCTGGATGGATACCATTTCCTTCCATGACTGACGATGAGAAGAAAAAGCTAATTAAGGAGGGTAAATGTTTCGGATGTAAGAAACATAAACCAAGGCATCCATGGAATACATGTCCTACTCTATTAGCCAAAATTGCCAAAACCAGTTCCGTAAAAGGGAAAGGCAAAGCATCCAAGCAGGGGATGAGGATTCTACCTCCTCATCCCAAGACTCTACGGTGAACATAGAACAGACAAAGAATAAAGAATTTTCTCCTCTGTAGAGTGTCTTATAGGATGAATAGGGCTGAAATAGAAGAGTTGGAAAAAGCGATTGATGATCTATAGTTTCTATAGATTAAGAAGCTCTTCATCACAAAATCATCTATAGCCAAGGTCTAATATTTGGGTGAAAGAATCGTTTTAATACTGACCAGTTTGTTGAGAATATGTTTCAGCTTATTAAGCAGGTTACTATAAAGAGATTTCAGCAACTTGGTATTCAGAAGAGGATTCTAAGCATGAAGAGATACCAAAGAGGCACTGCACTGGCACTTCTGCATTTTGAATATTCAGCATCAAGAGGAACCAGAACTTGAAGATGCAATTTAAGTTTTGATTCAGAAAAGATCGTGTACTACCAAGAGAAGACTAGGTGTTGCACAAGATGCCCCCGCCACGCATGCTCTTGTATAGAGCAAGGATGTTCCTGGGACTTCTAAGATTAAGAATAAACCCAATAAACCTGTTCCAATTGTCTAGGATAAAGGAAAGGCTAAGGTTACTCATGCCTCCAATGGTAATTCTCAAATGCCCCCTTTAGCTCAAGCAAAAGCAAGGGTAAATTCCTCTTATGATGGCTGGCAATCTTCGAGAAAATATCTTAGGTAGAAGGCCACTTCCATCTCGTACATGGACGGGTGCTTCCTCCAATGGGCACTCTTGCTAAAAACTTTGGTTTGGATAGCACATGGGCTATAGTGATTGCAAGCCGTACTCTATTTTTGAAAGATGAAGTGGCCCTCTTATTGCCTGGCTCTCAGCATCATGCTTTGGATCCTGGGGTGGACATACAGTCCTAATCACTTTTTTAGTGCTTTGGTTTGTAGATACTTGTAAATATGTAAATATGCTGCCAAAACTACATTGTTTGACATATAATGTACAAGAATTGTGTGATTTGCGCAAATGGACGATTATATGGGCACATGTCAACAGAATGCAGCCTCATATAATGGCTTTGCTGGAGCATAACCAGCATGGTTATGCAGGCTAGACGGGGCACTTTTCAGGATATGAAATTTTCTGTGCAGGTGAGAAGTCCTGAAAACATGATCTTTAGCCGGTTGTGGCTTTTTAATGACCGAGCTGGTCGTCGGATAATTGTGCAATGCCTTGTGCACAGATAAATGTTGAATTTGCCTTGATCTGTGCTCCACAATTCTCTCATAGAAGAGCCTTGATATGGCGGGACATGCTGAATTATCCTTGGAGGCAAAAAGCATTTATGGAGATTTTAATAGTGCACACAGCCAAGAGACAACACATCAGGTCATACAATGGACACAATTACTCTCTCAATTCGGTCTACTAGACCTCTGGAAAGAGACTCAGCCCTTGGTTCACAGTGCAACATAATGCACAGTCTGCTTATCAAGCCCGTTTAAATTGCTGGTATCTGTTGAATGCACATGCTTTCACTTGCAAGATGTGGGCTGACCATGCTTTCCCCCATTCGGAACATGCTCCCCTCTGGCTACAGCTGTCTCTTTAGGAATTACAGCAGGACAGGTTGCCAGATAAGAGACTGCTCTCTTGGTAAACAATAGTTATTTGCAGCATGGGCGATATCAAAATATGGTCAGAGATGTGATTGCTCCTCTTTGGACGCATTGTAACATTGATGCTAACTATGTATGGACAGCTTTTGTCATCCGTATGCAGCATGCCATTCGTGATTATGGCAAGAATTGTATGTGTGCTCTCAAAGAGGACGTAGCTAAAGCTAAAAATACATGTCAAGAATGGACATACGGTAGTCATTTTGGAGAATTAGAGGCTGCTTGCCTATGTCCAGGTCGCGCACTTTCTTCAATGCAATGACCAATGAAAAGTTCAGAAATGGGAAAGCCGGGCCAGATGGGGGCTTTCTCTAATAAAGGCTGCGCTCCTCAAAGCAGTTTTTTAAGAACCTACATTATAAAAGGCAATTTGCTAATATTTGCCAGATTAAAACTTCAAATGGTATTTGAACTAGTTCTAGAGCTCAGCTTGCTGAGGCTTGTGTTTCTCACATTTTTCTCAACATTTTGGGCAGGTTGATTCTCCATCACATGATGTGATATCAACTCGGCATGAACTCCTTCAATATGTCAGTCCAATCCTTTCCTCGCAACAAGCTATGTAGCTTGAATTACAATTCACGCAGAGAGACTTAAATGATGCCATTCGAGCATGTGGGAAATGGAAAAGTCCAGCATGGACTGGTCTCACGGTGGAATCCTATTTCGGCACAACAAGGATGTTGTCTCAGTCTGTTGTTCTAGCCATTGCTACTCATCCCATGCTACAATACATGGATCATTTGGTAGATGCAGATGCCTTGCATGGTCAGGAGATACATGGCAACAGACCCTTGATTGTGCAGGCTTATGCTGATGATTCCTTTTTCTTAGCCCACAATACTGAAAGGGATCTCTCATGCCTCATGCGTGCTTTATCATTAAATGGTCAAGCTGCTGGGGCTGCATGTCAATTTACAGAAATTTAAACTTTTGCCTCTCCACGAGAAGGCTTGGCTTCGTTTATTATGGAAGGGAGACATTGTTTCACCCAACCAACTGGTACAGCATCTTGGTTACCCTTTGGGGTGGACGGTTAGTCGCCGTCAACAAATGGACTGGGTGCTTGACATACTTAAGAAGAAACTGGAATACTGAAAACTGACAACGTGGCAATTGCACGCCAGCTACCGCATAGTTCAATCAATTCTAGTTAGTTTTATTTGCCTTTGACGATGTTTGCCAAGCAACGCATATCTTCTTTTATGTCTACCATCATGGAGCTTTTTTGTAGGTCACACTTTCGTTGGAAAGCTCTCAAGCTGCTTTCGATGGATCATCTCAGTCCACCTAAAATGCACGAAGGACTAAATATCCTTAATATTCACTTGCATATTCTTGCTCACAAGGGAAACATGATGCTGCAATTCATGCAAGGTGATCAGCTATGCAGGGTGATGTTGCATATTCTTGCTCACAAGGAAAAAATGATTCTTGCATATTCATGCAAAGTGATCAGCCATGGATTTTTCATGATGTGACACTTGATTATGCACTTGTCTTGTTCAGCTTTTGGTCACTGGCAGCCCACTCAATGGGACCCTTCTTAGGTAACATTGAAGGCAGAGTAAAGGGATGCCCTTTTGTTTCTAGTTTGCTTGCTGATTGGAAGCACATACTCTTCCCATCTTAAATGGAATGGCAGGGATACTCTAGCAGGTAACTCTTTGCATGCTGAGAGTCTTTGATATCAAAGGCATTCACACCTCCTTTGGCTGTCAAAGGCATTCACACCTCCTTTGGCTTTACAAGAACCTTGCCGCTTTTATTTTATTTCATCCAAAGGTATCTGCCATGTGTTAATGCAGCTAAGCATGGTCATGTCTTTTCCTACAGCTGTGAGGTAACATGCTTTGGGACAGCATTATAGGTCTCTATGGTACTTATTATCAAAGATGCTTTGGGACAGCATTATAGGTTTCTATGGTACTTATTATCAAAGATGCTCCTCTGTCTTGAGATCCTTGATTGCCTCAAAGACTGGGTTCTTCAATCGGATGATCGTGTTTGCCGCACATTGTCGTTGGCTGATATCACCGTGGGTTTCGCTTTACGAATCGCATCTCGACTATGAGACGCACCTTTCGATGGTAGCGAAAAAGTTCCCCTCAGCAAAAGTTTTTCTTATGGCAGGTTATGCTTGGGGTTCTTCCCTTTGGACAGATTTTAGCTCGTCGTCGTATTGTTCTTGCCACTTTTCAATGATGTATGTCTCCTAAGGAGTCTATGCCTCATCTATGCATTGCCCAGAATCTCATGATTTCTTGCTTCTTGTACAGCAGCAACTCCAAGCTTGTTTCCCCAGTGCTTTCTTTGGCAAAAATTTCCAGCTGTTAGGTTTTCATGCTGTGAGGCACACCATGATGTGCTTTTTTATTGAGTTCATTACTAGGTGCTTTGGACCCTATGGAGGGACCGCAATCACGGGTCTTTCGTGATTCCCCTCTGGCTAAATATCAGTTCTTCGGAGCATCTCTACGCCAATCATTTAAAGATTGCCTCTAATGACATCTTCAGAAGTTGTCCCTTTCTTTGGGACTATTCTTTGTAATATAATGACAAATGGATTTCAGCAAAAAAAAAGTGTTTGTGTGTGAGTTTACATCTATATTTATACTTACATGAAGACCTATGATGATTTTTTTTTAAATATTAACGGGCCCCAAGGGTGGGAGGTCACATCACCTTCAACTAGATGATTCCCCTTCAGAGATTACACATCGGGGCTCTCTTTGCAGTAGACCACCATACTAGGGTATAATCCATTTGTTTGCAACATTAAACCTTGACAGCATCGGCATCAACATTGAGCTAACTTGAATACTAAGATATAGTCCCGCCATGCCAATATAGTGGATTTTTGTTGAGGCTAGAGTGAGGGTGTGGGACATCCCTAGCAAAAATTAAGAAATTAGACTGCCAATAGTTCTGCATGCATTAGACAAGATGTACACCATCCTGTGACCAGCACTAATCCCATACTGTTGCTTGGGCACACACAAAGAAGCTGCTTCATCTCTTTCTTCTTCAGTCTTACATTAACTAGGCCAACTCACTGGCATGGGCAAAAAGACACGAGTGAAGTCAGCCAACGACACTACCAAAGGAACAGCTATCTCGGAACAAATCTAGAGGGGCAGCTTTGGATTTGACTCAAATATCAAAGGTCCCACGTCCTAACCTAGGAGGCAGTGACCTAGCTATTAAAAATTGTGCTGAAGAGGAAGCATGCTAAGCTTTAGCTATGATTCTATAAAAAGATCCATGGTATTAATAGTATGATCTAGGTAGGCCTCACTTGGAGTCTGCTCCTTACTCGCATTGGATGCTTCTAAGCAGAGATTCTGGGCAGCCTCGTGGCCTGGCATCCTCAAACATTTGAGAGTACACTCGACGATTTTCCAAAGTCGCAGATTCACATCAGCAGCCATGCCTCTACAAATGAAAATAAATTCATTCCTTCATTTGGGTAAACACAGGCAGTAATCCTTCCATCATAGCCTTGCACCAAATTATGCATGACTGTCTGAAGAGATGTACAGTCAGATTACCCATACATGCAAACAGAAAGCAAGAAAAAGAAGGGGGCTTCTCAGGGGAAATCAATGCAAGAGGGAAATTTTCATATACAATGCAAGAAGATTTTTAAATTTTTACTCGAAAAGTATCTTCCCAAATTCATTAAAGTTTGACGGAAACTAAAGAAGAAAATGGCAGTGGCTAAGCCACACAATTTGATGTATATATGGCCTTTAGCAACCCACTTATGTTTGTTTAACCACTTCTATTTTCTTAACTTTAAACTCTTAGTAATGCTGCACAAAAACCTGCAAACCTACTGAAAAAGCTTAATCATGACCTTAGCACATCACCAATGTCTTTCCTCAGATTTTCAACCCCTGGCAATCGGCCTTTGAGAATCTTCTTAATATTCTCTTTGTTGTCGTCCATACTGTAGCAAAGATATCAGGAAACTATGTAAGTTATAATCAACACAATAAACCCAAAACTAATCATCTTAAAATTTGATATATTGCAGATTTCAGAAACAGAGGTTGAAAAATGCCAACATTCTTTTGAGCTTCCTTTCCTTCTCAGCAAGCTCCTCTCGCTTTAAATCAAGCTGTACTCTATCAACTGATTCTTTAGCTATTCCATCCTTTTCACGATGAAGGGTTTTGATCCTTTGCTCCAACCGATAAATTTCTACTTTCAAATTTTCGATTTCTGATTCAAAATCCCTCTCATTAAACTTATTGCTTTGCTTGTTGACTTCATCCTCCTGCAACATCCGTCACTACATGCTCAGTTTAAGCCTTAACAAGTTTGTTGATAAAGGAAAGGATCCTTGACAAAGACAACTCTCTGAACAACTGAGCCATGTAATCTCAAAGAAAATGGGACTACCATCTGTTTCTCCTTTTCATCCAGTCCAGCAACATCATAATTGACATGAGAAAGAGCTTCAAGCTCAGCATCAATCTCCTCAATACGTTTTACATTTTCTTCCTGCAGTGAAGCATATTAAAAATTCATTTCAAAGTTTTGATGAGAGTTTTTGGGACAGAAAGTAAGAACTTCAAGATCTTTTGGGCCTCACTTGATTATTGCGCTTTGCTTCAAGTTGGCCTTGCATCTCACTGAGTCTTTTACTATTCACCTCAATCAGCTTCCACACTTTTGAAACTTCAGCCTCACCTGCACACTGCAATAAAGAGCCATTGTGAGGTTGTCTAAATAAAGCAATCGCATTTAGATCCTATCAAGTGCCTGATAAAAGTCCCACCTTCTTCTCATCTACATCCCTGACTAACTCTTTCAACCGCTGCTCTGCCCGGCTCATCAATTGAATTGCTGCTTCATAAGTCAAAGGAAGTCCCACAGTTCCAAGATTGTAGTCAGCAAATAAACTCTGAATCTTCCCATCACGTTCTCTTTCCACTAACCTGTATGCCTGCATAAGCAGCAGGACATATACACTAAAATAAGGTACCCAGCTCAACCTAAGCTATATCACCTAGCTCTAAAATTAGGTATATAACCCAGCTAAACATATAATACTCAGAATTTTCCTATGAGTACTGAGCTTCTGAAGGGTAAGTCCAATACATCAGCCTCAGCCTGTTGTTTGCCTATGTTCACGCATTCTTGATTATACTTCCTATTGAAGATGTCTATTTGTGTTGTAAGATCTGTCAGATCCCTTTCCCCTTTACTGAGCTTGATCTTCAAAGCCCCAAGATTTTGTTCAAATTTAGCTTGCCACTCCGCAAGTTCTTCATCAGTATCTGTGGAATGCACATATTTTCAGAAAGATTAATCTTGTTTGGAGCCACTCACAAACAAAATAAAGTACACAGGAAAAACCTGACTCACAATCTTATACCTAGATGCATCCAAGAATATTCCCAAACTCATCCTTTAAAAACACAACATAGTGCAGTTTCAATCTCATGATAGTCACTCACAAGGTTGAAAACCATAAACTCCATCATGCATAGCAGGGACTAGCTACTATGACATCCCCACTGACGTCATTAGCGCCCAACAATGGGTGTAGACCATAGTATAAAAATATGCTCTCACACATACAAATCCACACACCCACACATACTTGAGCATCCATTTATACAAAGTCTTCGTACTGAGTTTCTGTCAGCACTCCGGAGGTGAAGGGCAGACTCAGCCATGACTCACAATCTTATCATGGAAGATGATTCCTGAAGAATTCTGTAAATGAAATGCTAACCTTCGTTTTCTTCAGCAAGCTTAGCATACTGCTGTTCTTGAAGTTCGAACAAAGTACTTCTTTTGGTATCCAACAAGCGAACCTCTTCATGCAGTTTTCTCAAATCTTTGATTGTTCTATCAAGTGTGTTAATCCTATATTGGATCTCTGATATGGTCTTTTCAAGCTTCTGGTTTTGAGATTTCAAGTTGTTTGAGCTCCCAGTGTCACGATCAATGCACTCTTGAAGCTGAAAGCAAATTTAAACCAGCCACTTGAAAGTCTGTGCAAAATGAAATGCAAAAACTTAAATACCTAATGCAAAACACCAAATGGATGTGAAAGTTTGATAACATATAGTACCTTATATGCAGCATCTCGCAATGTTTGCAAATTCTCCAATTTTAGCTTGTGCATCTTAATTTCTTGAGCTTGCTCCTTGTGAAGTTTTTTAATCACTTCTAAGGCTTTTGTGTACCTGATGAATTCAACAGAAGACCACTTTGATTAGTTTCTGATACATGTTCAATGTAAAACAAAGTTATGTGTGTCATTCCATCTGAAGATCAACTTCAAAGAGCCAAACTGCCAACCATATCAAAGGAAAAGGTGGAATGATGGTTATTCACAACAGCTTACATAGACAACATCAATATCTTACCATGAATACTAAGATGCATGCATGAAAAATGACCCACAGAGGCTCATACAAGCAGGGACGGAATGGATGGAGTGGATATATCTAGATGAATGCAGGAACATGCCCAAACTCATCCTCTAAAAACACAACATAGTGCAGTTTCAAGGCACTCATAAGGTTGAAAACCATAAACTCCATCACGCATAGCAAGGACTAGCTACTATGACATCCCCACTGATGTCATCAGTGCCCAACAGTGGGTGTAGACCATAGTATAAGCATATGCTCTCACACACACAAATCCACACACCCACACATACTTGAGCATCCATTTATACAAAGTCTTCATACTGAGTTTCTATTGGCACTGCGGAGTGAAGGGAAGACTCAACCATGATGAAGAATGGAGTGTGGCTTCTGAAATCCAATACCTCCACATGGATCCTAAGATGCATGAAAACAGATCCCCACAAAGCAATGGAAAAATGAGAGACACGAGCTCGTACAGAGCTGCATGGATGGAGTGTGGGGAATAGATACTCCGAAATTTCAGACAATGGCATGGCAATAACAGAGACAAATTATAAACAAGTTGTGGCAAGACCCAAAGAAGAAGATGGCTTCCTAAGAGATCAACCCCCTGTTGATCTATGGGAAATGGATATATCGAGATATACCTTGAAGAGGGCATCCCCATCTTCTAAAGGTGAAACTCTTGAAGCTCGAAGCTCCACCTCGAGGATCCTTTGAATGGCCATTGGACAGTCCATTTGACAGACTGACAAGTCAGTTTGACCAACCACAAAGATCAAGCCACAATCTATACAAATCAGTTCCTGCATATCACACAGGGTGGCTTCATTCAGACAAGACTACATAGAGATATATCTCACGCCAAGCAAATATCCATGGGCCAGCTCAAGGTATCTTCTCATAACTAGATTGAATCAGGAAAAGGAGCAATCCTATGACAAAAGCACTCTACAAAAGCACCACCCACCATACCTCCTCTTGATCTGAACAACTATTGCCCAGTCATTATTAGCCATGTAACGGCAAGCTTTGCAAGGCAGTACTTGAGATAAATACCAATGATAATTTATAGAACAAAATAGAGCTTGAGGGCATGCAAGGTTTGATCAAAACTACTCTATAATAGACCACATTTTAGAGTGATCATTGAGGAATCCAAGACAGGACATTGCATTGTTATGTCCATAATTGGACTAACTAGCACCTAACCAAGAGTGGACAGTCCAGAGTCAAGGCCAAGCTAACCAATGATCTTGGATTGGACCTAGGTTAAAAACATAGTTTAACCTAGGATTTGTATTCACCTACTAGAGCTAGCATGGATGAGGTTTAGACACGTACATTAGGCTAGTCTAAGAACGGCATCCAGAATTGGCAAAGCTCGCTAGAGAAAAGTTGACTTTAAGTAAAGCAAAGCTACTTTACGCATTAAGCCTAAAGCTATGGCCAATTGCTAAAGATAGCCATAGGTAGGCCTATAAGAATGAGCCAGTGGCTCAATATTTGGGGTAGCTAGGGGAAGGAGCATGTGGTATGAGACACATGTTCTAACCTTGAGGCTCGCCACCATCCCACAGTCGAGGGTGGCTCGACATATTGAGCCTACAACTGGGAGGTGAGCTACTAGCTTGAACCCCTATAGGTTGTTATGCGGGATTGTCCCACAGTATTCGGGACTCTAACTTGGAGTTGTAGCCCACCAGAATCTGACATTTACTAGACCTGGTTCATTTGTATCAAAGCCAACTTTGAGCAAGTAGAGTCCTGCTTGGAAAAAGTGCAAATTCTCTCTAGTGTTCTTATCCTGGTGAAAGAAGCACATGTTAGTAGCAGAGACAGATAGAAAAGGATTGAGACCCTTTGCTTGTGGTGGAGACTTTGGAGCAGCATAGGCTAACTTCGAATTATAGCCTTGAGGCAGTTAAATATGCTTTGGATAACATAGCCAGTGAGATGAACTCTCAGCTTGCAATATGGAGTTCGGCAAGCACCTTATTGTAGGAGCTTCCCAATCCATGGCATTGAACTCAAACTCTTCACTTGGACATAGACAAAGACCTTATTTACAATTGTAGGACAAGAGTACTCAGGCTGAGCTATACACAAGGAATGACTCAAAAAGCTGAACTATAGGGAACTTGATGCCATGGGCACCTCAATCCACAAGGAAGATGCTCGCATAATCACAAGTTCATCCCACATTACTTGCATGCACTAGATCTCTAGAAAAAGAGGGAATTTCAATGCGAAAAATGTGCTCCAAATAAACAAATCTCATATTTAAACCCCCCTTCCACCTGTGCTCCCTTGGTTATGGAGCCCTCGGTGCAATTGCAGCCCCTCTTGCTTGGATGGATGAGATTCTTGGGGCTGGAGAGAGGAAAAGTGATGCACAAAGGAGAGAGAAAGCCTTAGAGTGGAGTAATGGCATGGAGAGAGAGTGTTGTTGCTGCTCCCAAACAAGGCGAAGAGAAAGAGGTACTGCTGCTGCTCCAGAGGTGAAGAAAGGGAAAGATTTCTGCAGAAAGAGAAGCCTGAAACTGTAGAGAGAGAAAGTGGCTGCTGTAGAGAGATATTCTGTCCAAGGAGAGATAAAACTGCTGGACCACCAAGAGGGCCTGAGAGGAGGGCTGGCTGCACCAAGATGGGGAAGGGAGGAGGGCTGCTGCACCAAGGAGGGAGGAGGGACAGAAATGGGACGTGGGATATGTGTGGAATGAGGGAAGAGAGGCCCTTCTTATATAGGCCCAGCCCACCATCTGCCCAAGAGGTTGGGCTGGCCCAATTTGGCATCTTTTTCAGCCCACCAAATGTTAAGTCTGATCCCTACAATTGTCCTCATATTTCCAAGTGCAGCTTGCCACCGTGTGGAAACAAGCTGCCTAGTGCCCTGAGAGGCCTTCATGTTGGAAAGGTCACCTCCCCATCTGTAAGCCCCCAAATGAGGAGAGCATGGGGGAGGGAGACCTGGGGCAGGATGTGCCCAAGAGAGAAGAAAGAGAGGGGGCTGCCACATGGGCAGCACCTCACATCAAAGACCATGGAAAGTACCCAGAGCTAGGATGGATCTGCAGCAGCAAAAGGCCAAGCAGTAGCCAGCACAAGGGACCCAGAATAGGAGGCGATCACATGGCGCTGACATCTGCAGGGTGTACGGCTCTGTACACTACTCGAGAAGAGCCTGGCAGAGGCGCAATGATGGCAGGATGTGCAGTATGGATAAGCGCAGATGTGGAGCAGGTTTTGGGACTCTTTGGAGGCCCTGGTTTAGGGCTGGAGAGTGGGCACCCAGGTTTCCAGAGGCAGCAGCAAGGAGGGCTGCAAGGGACTGACCCTAGGGGGCATATTTATAGCCCACACAGGTTGGCCAGGCAGGCTTATATAGGGGGCCCTTGCCTAGATTGGAGGGCCAAAGGCCCTAGAAGTGTGGGGCCAAAAGCCCCGGGTTGTGAGCCCTTAAAGGGCTGGACCAGCCACAGTCTGGTCGGCCAGATTAGGGCAGGCTGGTCGGTTTTTTGACAGGCCCCTAGGCCTATAAAAGGAGAGGCTTCATGCCTCACAATTCATCCAGCAAGTCAGCAAACATAGGAGCAGCAGGAGCAGCAGAAGTCTGATCTTTGGGCCTACATCCAGGAGGCAAAGCAGGGCCACAGTTGCTGCAGACTGAGCTCACTTGGGGCTGAAGCCTAGGCTGCCTACTAGGGCAGCAAGGTGCTGAGATCTTTGGACAGAAAGTCTACTTACGCTCGAGGTGAGCACGCGGGCTCGAGTCTAGAGATAGCCAGCAGATAGGAGAAGGACCTTGTGGTTTGATCAGAGGACCACACCATTGGTGGGACTCTGGATCTATCTATTTTGTATTGTGTCCATAGTTTTGGACGGAAATATATTATTTTGGTGGTTTCTCTATCTGGCTGGTTCATTGTCTATTGATGAGTCTGCACATCTATTTTATGCACAGAAGTTAAGAAGCGCAGAGATTCCACACCCCACACCGCACACTGTGTGAGCTCCTGGGCATTACTATCAGTCTTCCGCTGTGCGTACCCTCTGTTGGGTTATTTCTAACACTTCATTCTCAAAGGAGCTGAAGAATCCACAAGGACCGCTGAGGCCATTGGCGAGAGGAGTACCGAAGTATTGGGATGAGTTAGTGACCCTGAAATGAGAGAGCTATGCCTTGCATGGGGGAAAGATCAAAGACCATCTGTCACGAGGGCGTGATTTCTGGCGCATGCATGTTGGCCTGATGTGGGTAGGACCCCGGGAAAACAAGGGGCGAGGTCAAGGGTTACTCGATGTGCTAGAACCCCTAGCATTTGTGCCTTGGGGGCAAATGATAGGTCTAGGGCCAAGAGGGGCCCAAAGAACCTTAGGCTTTTAAGTTGGTCATTGGTGGGCTTTTAAAAAGGTCCCATTAGAGGGGGCCTAGGGGCAATTGAGGGGCCCTTGGGGGCAACCCAAGGCATGGGCTGCCACATGGTAAGCCCATGCAGCCCCCTTTTGGAAAGGAAGGCCTTGAGCAAAAATTTGGACGGGAAAAAGGAGCGCAGGGAGAATCACTGAAGGAAGGAGGCGTCACGGACGTTGGCGCCTACACGGAGAGAATGCTTACAAACCGTACGACAGTACAAAAGGGGAATCGGTGCATTAAATGCTGCTGGTACAGTGACGTACGGAACCTTGAGAGCTGCTGAGTACGGGGCTGTATGGACAGTCCATACGGGTGGTTTTATTGCAGGCTATACGGGTACGTACAAACCATACGGAAGCATTGCTGCCATGTTGTACGGTCACCTACGACTTGTACAAGACCATTAATGATGGCTATACGTGTATGTACGGAACAGTACGAACGATCAACGTGGGCTGTACGGTTCTGAACGGCAGCTTGTGCATGAGAAGTACAGGGGTTCAGGCTGCTTAATCGCCATTGATTCCTAAGTGCTGGCTTCGTGATTGTATGGACTGTACGACAGTCAATTTCTTGTAAGTTTTAAAGATTTCTTTTGAGATGCCTTACTAGGGGAGCTACCCAAAGGATCATCAGAAGCTTATGCTTTGCAGCGAGCCACGCAATAGACGCGAGCCACGCAATAGACCGCCTTACAGGGTCAGTGCTATCAGAGAGAGGAGATTATGACTCCGGTCCAAGACTTGTTGTCCAAAGGATTAATTCAGCCCATCTCCTCTCCTCTGTGTTCCCCTGTACTTTTAGTACAGAAGAAGGATGGCTCCTTCCGTATGTATGGAGAATACATTCCCTATTCCATACATAGATGATGTGTTGGATCAGCTCAGTGGAGCTCCAGTATTTAGCAGGATACATCTGAAAAGTGGTTATCACCAAGTCTGCATACAACCACAAGATTCGCACTGTTGCCTTTCATCAGAGACTGTTCACAGTCTTCAGTTGGCTGCTGAATTCGTAGTCTCTACCCACTACTGCTGTTCCAAGTCTCTGGACTTGGGTCCTGCGTGCATGCACTGCCACGTCAAGCGAGCACTCATGATTGGTCACTCCATGCTTGCGACAACTCTACCTCCACGTACCAGTGACCACATGCGCCTTCTCCAGATTCTCCTCTTCCATCTGCCGCACTAACAGTGACTAGTCATAAATTTTTGTGTGGTTAATCCCCACTCTACAACTCCGCACTACCTTTGGTCTATACGAATATTTGGTAATGACATTTAGGTTGACAAATACCCCTACTGCCTTTCACGGAATCATGGATCGAATCTTATGTCCTTAGAGGCATTTCATTGGTACCTTCTTTGATGACATCGTAGTCTTTTCAAAGACCAAAGAAGAGGACAAGGAACATCTTGCTATGTCTTTCAAGAGCTGCATAATCATCAGCTCTATGCTAATAGCAAGAAGAGTGAATTTTTTCTGGAAGAGATCCATTATCTTAGGCACATCATTTCCAATAATAAATGGATCCTACTAAGATTCAAGCCATTCACAAATGGCCTGAGCTGAAAAGAGTTCATGAAGTACACAGCTTCCTGGGTCTTTGCTTGTACTACAAAAGGTTTATCCGGCATTTTGCTAACATAGCTGCTCCACTTCATGACTTTACTCCAAAAAATGCAGCCTCCAGATGGCATGAGCCACAAAGGACAGCATTTAATACACTCAAAAGCAAGCTGACTACAAAACCTATTATTGGCGTCTGTACAAGTTTTTTGATGTGGATTGTGATGCTTGCGAGTGTTGGGCTGCACTTCACAGAATGGCCATGTCCTGGCTTATGAAAGCCGGAGACTACAGGATGCTGAGAGGTACTTGGGAATCTATGAGAAAGAATTGGTAGCTGTGATTCATGCCATTAATCCATAGAAGCACTATCTCTTGGGTGCAGATTTTACTAGTAAGACTAACCACCAAAGTCTAAGATACTTCTTGCCATAGACTAAGCTCTCAGAGAAGCACATGAAATGGGCAAATATGTTGTCAATTATCATTTGCAGGTTGTCCATATACCGGGAGCTTAGCACAGAGTGACTGATGTCTTGTCACACAAAGATCCCAAGTCAATAATGTGACCAATGCTTTATCATAGGGATCTCGAAGAGATGACAGGACAGTATGCCAGTCACCTAGAATTAGGAGAGATAATGCAGCAAATGCAACAGGGGCAGTCAATAAGTCAGTATTTCATGAAAGATGGTTATTTATTTAAGGATGACTGCCTGTGCATCACCCGATATATGTAGCAAAAAATTTTGGAGGAATGTCATGCACCTCCATATGTTGGGCATAGAGGAATTGCATACTAACCAAGCTCTGGAGAGGTATTTTATTGGCCATTATGCATAAGGATATACACCAGTTTGTTACAGAATGCCTCAGTTGTCAGAAAGTCAAGTATGAAAGACAGAAGGCACCTAGCCAACTAATGCCTCACCATGGGAAAGCATAGCAATGGACTCTATTTTTAATACCTCCACTGGTAGAGCCCCATCTGAGGTCATTTATGGAAACGTAATTCTCCCACCTATCCTGAGGACCAAAGCAGATATTTGCAGGCTGCAGCTGATCAGTATGTCAGAGCCCTCCAGAGGACAGCCATTGAGAGATCTCAAGTGAAACAAAAGAAAGCTGCAGATAAGCATAGAAGACAGGTAGACCTCAAGAGAGGGGATTGGGTACTTTTAAAATTTGACAAAGCCAGGCTCCACAACCTTAAGGGGAAAGAGAGAGTGTATGCCGAGCTGTCTACCAGGTACTATGGCCCTTTTCGGGTCACATATGAAATCAATGAGGTGGCATACAGATTGAGGTTGTCAAACAATTGGAAGATTCATAATGCCTTTCATGTTGGTCTTTTGAAGAAATATCAAGGACCGGAGCTACAAAACCTATAATGGAAGATCCACCAAAAGTGGATGAGCATTCTTTGTGCCTGAACATAAGACAAGGGAATATACCATGCTGACAGTCGCTCTCACATTAGCCTACTTTCCATAAGGATATAGCAGGTACAAGAATGGTGGAATCACAAAAGAAATGGAATCATGTAGAGCTTGCCGAAAAGCTTCAAACTTAGGTCATGGCAGCGCCTTGGTGAAGATATATGCTACATTCTATTGTGTCTGAACATAAGACAAGGGAATATACCCTGCTGACAGTCGCTCTCACATTAGCCTGCTTTCCTAATACCAGGGCCTCCTAATAACCCCGCTGGATTAAGTGCACTAATCCGAGAATTAGTGTCTACAAACAAGGGGAGCGCAATGGCGCAGGTGGGTGACAAGAGCAGCAGGGGAGGGGGCTACACTATGGGGAGAGAAGGGACATATGAGGAGGAGAGCGCAAGGGAGGCATAAGTTCAGTGACAGAGAGTCCAAAGGGACAGCAAGAGGGGGGAAGCTAAAGGCAATGAAGGAACTCTACTTCATGCAGCTTAATGAGATAACACAAGAAAAGATGTTATTCACAAATTTACTATTACATCAATAATAACAAGATGTTGTATTACTCTTTTGGCCCACCCCAGGGAGGGGGGGCCCTTTGATATGAACAAGACAATGGTCATTGGTTATTTGGGTTAAAGTGGCCCTAAGGCCTAGTAGTGCCTAGTTGGAACAGCTAGGACACTTCTCTACTGAGTAGTCATAGTCTTGCTTACATAGAATCAATTAAATCACCAATTTTTAATGGAGATGATAGAGATAGAAACAAAGATACCCCTTAAGACCTTTCCCCAAAAGTGGCAAGATTTCCATAAATTTAAATCTACTCCTCCTGAGTTGCAAGTTTGCATCTTGACAAGACTGATGTAGCCTAGGGTAGGGAATGGCCCTTTGGGTTGGCCATAACCTACATATTCTTGACGCCCCTCTCATTACTTAAGATGGATCGGCTTAAGGAAAAGTGAAGTACCTTTACTTGGACTGAGAAAGCTGAAAAAACTTTCCATCTTATTAAACAATTCATAGCAACTTGCCCAGTTTTAAGAGTGATTGACCCTATTGAACCTTTATACTTGAAACCGATGCAAGTGGTAGAACTATGGGTGCCACGTTGATCCAAGAGGGACGACCAGTCACCTTTGAAAGCAAGAAATTAGACCCATCTCAAAAAACTTATTCAGCATATGAGAAAGAATGATGTTCTATGCTTTGAAAACATGGAGGCACTATTTGTATGGTGCTAAGTTTAAGATTCTGTTTGATCAAGAGGGTATCCAGCAGTTGTGCAATTAGCCCAAGTTAAAAGGCCGGAAGGACCAAATGGGCTGAATTAAGGTGAGACTTCACTATCAAGTTAAGATATCGAAAAGGAAAATATAATATCGTAGCCGATGCATTGAGTCGGATGCCTGGTAAATCTATAAAGTTTTACTCAGTTTCATAATGAGTTTCTATAGTCCTTAAAGGTTAAATGTGAACATTATCACCTTTACTCTGAAATTTGGAAAGTGGTTAGTGAAAGGGGCCCAATGGAGGTCTCATTTGTTTATCACAACCATCCTATAATTTAAACATTGAAAGTTGGTGTTGATGAACAAACACAAGATGTGGGTGTGTTTACATTTTCCGACATGAAGTAAATATGCAAGTTGGTGGTGAAGTACCTATGGTTGGTACCAAGCAAGAGCAAAAATGAAAAAAGCATACCATAGTAGATGGTTATCTGTTGTATAGAGTAGAATATGTATTCCAAGTCAAAAAGACAACAAGTATCAATTTTCTGTACGAGTGTCATGATAGTCCGAGCATGGTGCATCAGAAGATTCAAAAGACTCGTTTCTTTAAAAAGACGGTTCTTCTGGCTTGATATAAATAAGGGCATCCAAGATTATGCTATTAAGTGCCAAGTTAATAAGGCAATATGTCTTAAGTTCGGCAGTTTGCAGCATCCATATCTAGCAAATGGGAAAGTATCTCGATAGATTTACCAAGAACACATAGAAGTCATGACTCTGTGTTGGTAATAGTTGATCGATTGACCAGGATGGGTCCTTTCATTCCAACCAAAAAAATGTGAAAACCCGTGAGTTGGAACGATTGTTTGTTGAAGGAGAATTCAGGTCATGTGGTTTACCTACTAGTAAGTTTGATAGCCATTTTTAAAAGGCCATCTTTCAAAAGTTGAAAACTAAGCTAAGTATGAGCATATCTGATTATTTGTAGTCGAATGCTCAGATAGAACGTGTCAATCAAGCGCTAGAAGTGTTGTGTGCTTACGTCAGTAAATGAAAGACAAATCAGGAAGAGTATCTTCCGATTTTAGAGTTTGCCTATAATAGTGCAAAGCATTCAGCTACTAGTATAGTCCGTTTATGTTGATGTATAGCTTTCAGCCTAGAACTCCACCGTCTGTAGGGCTTCAGAGAGCAAGGGTACAAGCAGCCAAAGACTTTGTCCGGGACATGCATCAGATGTTGAAGCCTGCCCAAGAAAGTATTCAGAAAGCTCAACATAGAGTTAAAACTTATGTAAATCCACAAAAATGTAAGGTGGAATTTGAAGAAGGGAAAGAGTTTATTTGAGAGTATTTGAGCACTCTGACATCCTAACAACTAGTGAATGTCCTAAGTTATCACCGCAGTATTGTTGTCCATTCACAATACTTCACAAGATGGGTGAGCTTGCTTAAAGTTAGCTTTACCATAAGGATGTAGACTACATCCAGTATTTCATGGTAGTCGTTTGTAAAAGCGACGACTTGAAGTGAGAGTCTAGTTGAAGAAGAACTTCTCATAGAATTAATTGACCCCTAGTGCTTCCACATGAACCAGAAAGAATCCATTACATTAAAGGAAATCATACACGTCATATCGGTATTCAAAAACATTTACTGAAGTGGAAAGATGGTTCAAGAGACAACGTTAAATGGAAAATGTAAACAAACTCAAATAGTGGCTTCCTAACGTTATTGTTAAGGACATCAACGCTGGTTAGTACGGTTTAAGTGACCCTAAGGCCTAGTAGTGACTAGCTAGGACACTTCGTACAAGTCCCAAGTCCTAGATGCACTAAGAGTCCTAAGTGGAATAGTGGATAGTTTAGAGAGTGGCAAGGGACGAGCATTTTTCGAGCGAAATCTTCCGAGCGTTTGAGCAAAGGAAAAAAAAAGCTTCCAACTATGTAAAAATATGGCAAAAATAGATCAGAACAAAACCTAGTTTCACTTAGAAATATGCAAATTATTATAGCAATGTCTATTTTATACACAAATATTTACATGAATCTTTGGGAATGGTGAGTAACATAATGGGAGGATTTTTAAGAAACCCACGTGTAGAGTAGACTTCTCTATGAAAATTCCCTTATGATCCTTCTTACAACTTTTACTTAATAGGGGGTGACATTTAAAATCCTCTCTCAACCTAGCCTATGAAAGGGTTTATCCAAAGAAACCTCATTGAGGTAAGCCATCAAGGTAGTTTTGCCAGCGAAACCCCTTTGAAGTAGGTCTTCCAAGGAAGTTTCGCTGGCGAAACTACCTTGGACAGCACTTTTAAAAGTGGCATCACTTTCACATCCAATGTCCAAATATAGTCATTCAACCACTCAAATTGATCGAAAAACCCCATTGGAGGACATCTAAGGGGTTATATTTTGAAAAATCTTTCATCTTTAGTATTAAATATTACATATATTATATGAGAGTGATATATAAGTCCAAGTTAATACTTATTTATAGTACTTTAAACTTCTTTAGAAACATATCCATAAATATCTAGTTATCTATGCTATTAAAATGCTAGAAAGCTCTTGCCATATTGATATAAATGTGTTTAATAAGTAATAATATATGTATAATATTATTACATTGAGAGTGATTATGAGGGATGTTTCTTAACAGAATTATTTTTCAACACTTTTTGAAGGTAATGGTAAGGGTACAAAGGATGTCTATGAAGAAGAAAATTTGTGTTATGTAAAATTGAATGAGTGACAATTCTGTATGTTTTTATGATAAAGGGATCTAGTTCTAGTGAAAATAAAAGTGTAAAAACCATGTTTCCTAAAGAAATATAATTTTTTAAATCTCTTGAAAAACACGCTCAGATAAATCCGCTCATAGGTTTTTGCTCATAAAATTGACGCATCCGAGAGTGGCAGATGGTACATTCAAGAGTCGTCTAGTCATGGGGTTTCTACCGAGGCTGCGAAGCCAATTCCTATCGACTGCAGAGCATAGGACAGCATAATGACGGGTACTCTTAACACAGATACATGAACATTTGGAAGACTTTCACTAAAACTTATATTCTGTCAGGGTTGAAGAGAAAATAGCAAGGGAGGTAATATAGATTATAATAAGCAAGTCTCGTTGAAGGAATGTTTCAGCACACCGTTAAATTCTTGAAATGTTAATTTGTTGCATCAGAAATAAACCTATCAGCCTTTCACTAACTAGGCTAGTCTCATTTAGAAAACCTTTAGCACACTATTTGAAATCTTGAAACATTAATTACAAATGACCTACTTGGTGGCCGAGAAAATGTCATCGAACTTTTTCTTAAGGACCGAACCCTCAGCTAAGGGCCAGTTGGCCTCATCCTGATGTACAAAAATTACATTCTCCAATATAGCCTTTGAGACCCCCATCAACGCTGGAACTTCCCTATCCATATCAGCACACCTATAGCTCAAACAAACTTTCTGCATTTGCAAACACAATTCAGATACCATCAGAAGGATCAATAATGCCCATAAGAAAGGTGTCTTTCATTTTAAGATATACAACCTAATAACTTTCAAAGGAAAAAAAAAAAAGAAAAAAATTATTTGTGAAATTCCAATATGCCCTGACTATAGTTACAGGAAAGCAATACAAAGCAGAGCTGCTATTACACACTTCAGCATATGAGATACATTATGCTGGCCACAGCTCCACGTCTTTCTCCACCCAAGTCTCCTCCTCAATAAGATCCTGTGGACTAGAATCCTTTAAGACCTAGAGATGGTTTTGCTATAGAATATAGAGTAAACAAATGGGTAAAAGAAGAGGCAAAGAGCTCAAAGGAAACCATTGAAACCAAATAGATTAAAGCAGCCAAACAGCACGTCACTGGACAGAGACGGTAAACTGACAGACAATACTTCCAATACATCGACGCGTGGACACAAAAGCAGTTGGGAGAGAAGACACATGTGATTAGGTATCAGAGGCCTGGTATGCCAGAGATTGATACTTCTACAATTAAAAACAGAGACGACCATCTCAATAAGAAAGACGTTGGATTCATTCCAAAAGAAAGTGTTGTGGATAGAGTAAAGACGCAGCAGTTCGCTCAACAGGAACAACCAGCACCAGCAAAATGTGAAGGACTTCATGAGGCATTTACTCTATACACCCACCATACGTCCAAAGGAAAAGAGAACACAGTGCAAAAGACATGGGCAAATGAAATGCATGTCAAGAGAAATTACAACCCTTGTGGTACCAAATACAGAACAGAGGGTGGAATACAGCGAAAAGACACATGGGACACATCGTTGGGAGTTTCCTCCACCCATTTTTCTACTTTCTCTGCTCCACTTTACTAGGCTTTTCTGTCTGATTGTTCAATAGAGAGATATATGAAGGTTTGAACAAAGACGGCAAAGAGAGGACAGGACCAACAATATGATCTTTAGAGAAATTGCAGAGAAAGAACAGGAAATAGATCAATGCAAAAGAAAAAGACGATGACCCCATTACTCAACACAGGAGAAGAGAGGAAACTTGTAAAGCAAGAAAATACGAACAACATATGACAAAGAAACCAAAAAAAAAGGAAGTAGCGATGCATTCATACAAAACAAGGTTGCTTACCCTTCTCCTCCATCATCTCTTCCATTATCGATGTCCTCTTCTTCATCCTCTAGTGAGAGACACATATGAGGCAAATATGTTGGGAGGGAAGCTTTTCAAACTAGAGAAGTTGCATGGCTTAGATTGACACCAAGCACCCAATCGCATCGATCCAAAAGATCGGTATCATGTATGAGATGCCAAGAATTGTGAAAAAATAGAGATTGTTCATATAGTTACATTGTGTTCACTTTATGATGGTCGATGTGACCTAAGGATAACAGAGCAATTTCTTGGCAAGGTTTCCCTCAACCTTCCATTCCATAAGGACATAATCTTGTTAGGTCCCTACCAAGATTGACAACGCTCAACTATGATATGTAGATCTAGGGTTAAAGCCAAGATTTGGTTGGACCTAGGGCTTAGGGATAGTCTGAACAGTTGGAAACAAGCAGGGTTGGTACTAGGCTAACCTAGTATCAATTGTAACAGAGGGTTAGGGCCTAGGAAAAGCAAAGCTAATCTAGAAAAAGTGTGGCTTTATGGAGATACAAGGCTATATAAGGCATAACTCTCAGAATAGGAGTTAGATGCTAAAGATAGAGGAGCCAAGCTTATACGTCCAAGCTAGGTGCTCAGTTCATGGGTGTCTAGAGAAGGAGTTCCCAATGTTATAGTACCTTTATGTGAGAAGTGCAGCAGAACTGAACAGCCAACAGAGAGCACAGACACTGCGAAATGGAAGGCAGGAAAGAAAGAGAGAAGATTCCACAAGAACTCGAGGAAAGGCGTCTACCTATTGGCAGAAAACCCTGCAAGAGCTGATGAGAAACAATGAGGGAGAGCCCCTATATATAGGGTGCCCCCAAGAAGAGCCGACTAGAGGGAGCATCTGGGCCGACTGGGTCTAACCCTGGTTCGGGATATACACAACCTGCTGGTCCAGTGTGTTGACCAAGATTGGGGGCCATATTGACCCCCCAACCAAGGCACCATCAAGGCGGCCTGGTGGCAGCCCCACAATGGGCCCTTGCACCTCTGGATCAACCTGCAACAGCCGCGGCACCATAGCAGCCTAGCACGGACTTGGGGGCAGGTGAAAATAGCCCCACACCCGTCCATACATGTCCAAAGCTCCGCAGCCTCCCAACCATGAGACCGACCCCCTCTACCTGTCCTGGGCAGGCAGGGCAGTTCCAAAAGCCTGTTGTTGATTCGCACTTTGCCAGGGAGCCACCAGATCAGTCGCAATCACTGTTGCAACTTCCAGAGCTGTGTTCCCAGGGCTTCTAGGGCAGTTGCCTACTCAGTGTGCACCTAGCAGAGGCCTTTCAGGGCTGCCAAGCAAGTTCTCCTACAAATTTGCTGCTATCTAAGCTGCTCCAGGGCTACCAGATCAGGACGATTCACTTCCAGCAGGTATTCGGAGTGCCACACAGCTCCCAGGTGCATCGCCCATCAGGATTGGACTGCCACGATCCAAAGGAGTGCCAGAGGGAAGGCGATTTGCTGTTTTCACCTGCCAGGGCTGCTCCTGCTGATTTCGCCTGCCAGGGTGCTTGAGAACTGCTCCAGACAGATTCGCCTTTTTGCTTGTTGCTGTTTCAAGGTTCCCAAAGCCTTCACATCAGCCGATAGCTTCCCAAAAGCTCTCCTACTGCCTCAGAATCTTCAGATCCTATTGCCTTGTTGCAGCTATCCTTTTTGTGTGACAAGAACAGCCAGCGTTGGTTGTTTTGCTGGTCCTTGTCCTAGCAAGACTCGATTGAAAGGTATCAGAGCTGCCAGGACAGACTTGGCTGATTTCTCTCCTGCCAGAACTCCCTTGAAGGGTATCAAAGCTGCTACGTTAGAACTATCAAGCGAAATCGGAAGAAAGGCTGCCATGGGATATTTGCACTGGACTGGAATGCCTTTCTGAGACCGAAACTGATGCCTAGCAGGACGGAAGTGCCTATGAACGGATTATTCAGTTGGCTGATTTTGGGCTGATGCACGACGTGCTTTTCTTGTATTTGGATGTCTTCTAAATAAATGATAAAGAAATACCGAAAGGGGGAGTCTGGTGCAGGACAAGGGCAGCTGAGCTGAGGGTAAAGCAATAGCTGGTGGTCAAACAACAAGCGTCTAACTCTCCTCCCCTATCCAGCCTAGTAGCCGGATCTTGGATTGCTGCCCTGATTGATAGAATAACCCTCGATTACGAGTACCTTGAAGGTACATCAGCATCCCAATGAGGCTTCTTAGGTGTATGCATAAATGAACTTCGTAACCCAACTGATTAGCACAGATCCAACCTAGTATTAAGTAGCCAAATCAAAGATCCGATCACTTACGGTATTGGCCTGCATCCACTGGCTCACTAGGATCATACTTAAGATAGTTTGGTGCTGGGGTCCATGGGTGATGAGATGGATCTACACTCCGTCATGTGAAAAGCATCTAGAAGCTCTTGAACATACCGCTTCTGCGACACAAAGTAGCCTTCCTTGCCCTACCAAATCTCCAATCCCAAAAAGAAATGCAGGAGCCCGAGATCCGTCATCTCAAAGGCCTAAGAAAGAGCAGCCTTTGTCCCAAAATTCTGGGCTGCGTGATTGCCCGTGATGAACATGTCATCAAAATGCAGAATTATGAGGGAAGTAAGACCATCGGTCCATGGGTGATGAGATGGATCTACACTCCGTCATGTGAAAAGCATCTAGAAGCTCTTGAACATACCGCTTCTGCGACACAAAGTAGCCTTCCTTGCCCTACCAAATCTCCAATCCCAAAAAGAAATGCAGGAGCCTGAGATCCGTCATCTCAAAGGCCTGAGAAAGAGCAGCCTTTGTCTCAAAATTCTGGGCTGCGTGATTGCCCGTGATGAACATTTCATCAAAATGCAGAATTATGAGGGAAGTAAGAACATCCGTCGGAAGATGTATAGATTTGGATCAGCTCAGGACCTCCGAAAGCGCTTCCGTACAAAGAACTCATCTATATTCTGGTTACAAGCTCGAGGAGCTTGCTTGAGACCATACAGAGCCTTCTTTAACCAGTAAACCATCCGTGCTGACTTGGCAAATCCTGGAGGCTGTTCCACATAAATCTCCTTCTTCAAAACACCATTAAGGAAGGATTTGACATCCATCTAATAAATCGGCCATTGCTCATGACCAGCAACTGCCAAGACTGTCCTAAGAGTGGTCATCTAGGCCTTGGGGGCCAAGGTGTCTTCATAATTGATACAAGGTCGCTATAAGTATCCTTTGGCCACGAGACCGGCTTTATGTTTATCCACAATACCATCAGGTGAATACTTGGTCTTGTAGACCCACTTGACACTAGTTACCGAACGGCGCTTCGGTCTTAAACCAACTCCCATGGTCCCATTTTTTTTCGATGGATTCTAACTCCAGCTCCATTGCCTTCTTCCAATGCTCCTAAGAAAGTGCTTCCTGTATTGTCGAGGGTTCTTTGTCTTCGAGAATACGGGACATCAAGGAGTAATTGACCAAGAGCGAGCTTGCCTCCAGAACCTTCACCTTGTTACAGTGGGATCTATGTGGACCTCCCTCTTCCCTAAGCCATGAAGGAGGAATATCTATTACTCCTGAGTCATGAATAGTTTCAATCAACCATTGGGGTTGTAATGAAGGGGAAAAAGAGGCCAAGTTAGAGGCCCTTTAAAGGGAAAATGTGGAGGGACTATGTAAGTCTCCATCCATCCCCTACTATGTACTTTTTGATGTGACATCTAATCCTATCTACTCTCCCTTCCTCCTTCCTGCCTACGCTCACTCACTCTCTCTCTCTCTTCCCTACTCACTCTCAATCCCTCCCTCTCTTTCCTACCTCATTCTCTCTCTCCTACCCTTCGTCTCCCTCTTTCTCTCTCTCTCTCTCCCTTCTGGGTTAGTTTTGAGCTAGGTTAGTTGGTTGGGTTAGGTCTAGTAGGTTTAGGTTGGGTCATTTAGGTTTAGGTTTGGTTAGTTTGGACCTAGGTAGTACTAACTAGGGTTACAAGGAGGGTTAGGTTAGACTAAGCCAGTGTCTGAACTGTCTTACCAGTCCTTAGGTTAGTAGTCCCAAGTGTCCTAGGTGACTTAGGGAACCCCCCCCCCCCCCACCCAAAAAAAAAAGGGGAAAAACTCAAAATTCCAGCATCTTTTAGGGGTTTTCCACGACCCTATTTGGGCTCATTTAGACCCCGTTTTCAAAGCTTCTTCGACGACCCTTCTTCCGAGCCTCTTCATCGACATTTTCGTGTTTCCACGCATTATCTCAGGTGCTCATTACACAAGATTTTGTTATCCATTTCCCCTTGCCTATATTCGAGCTCCTCTCTCCAAGGCCAGTCACCATGGCACTGAAGCGTGTCCCTTGAGATGTATCGCATGATATTGATGAGGCTGCTCACAATGAGCGAGTGCCTGCCACAGTGGTTGCATCCACTGTTGGTGTAGAGGTTCCTTCCACTCAACCTCTCTCTCCTGCATTCTAGGAAGTCCAGGCAACACAGACGCGGTTTCTGGATGCCCTTTCCTCTATGCTCCAGGATGCTTTCCGCCAGATAGGACGAGTGCAACCAGCAGCTTACCACAGCCATGGTTGTGCAGGATACCGCTCTTGTTCACATGGGACTGCAGATTAGTCAGCAGATCACATCTGCCATTGCTATGCAGGATAAGGGTAAGCAGCCCACACCCCAGCAAGGGGACCATTCAGACAGTTAGAATGTTTTGTCTGCCCCACGCAAGGGCTTTATGGCAAATGCCCGTCGTGCCTATGAGCATCAGTCTTCTGGACCGTTGCATGTACCCCAGCTTGGGGATTATCTGGACATAGATGATGCATTTTCTGTGCCACAGAGCACCTTCTTGCAGGATGTCAAGCCATCTTTTGGCTCTCATCTTTCTGCATCTATGCAAGCTGAGCCGTCTCTTTTGGGCCGACCCATTGGTGTGCATCAGGCTAGTGCTCCTTTCACCGCACTAGCGAGTATGCCTGGAGTTGGCTTGGGTTTATATGGCAGCCCACACCCCTGGGAGAGAGGTCAGTCCTCTTCTCAACCCTTTGGTATGCCATCATTCCGGAGAGATGCATTTGGCAGAGAGACCCAACCCGGAGTTCATGCACCTATCGCTCCGCCAGCGAGCACATATAGCCAAACGCAGCCAGTGCATCAGATGGCAACAGCTTCTACACAGCAGGGGGTTGGTGGTAGGCAGCAAGCCACTTTTGATTACATGTTGGCAGATTCTTTGCGTTCATACAGGGCCCTACCTGAGGCCATCAAACTTGAGATGCCCTTCTCCGATTATGTGAACCTCAAATGTGATGATGCCCGCACTTCTGGAGGCTACACACACAAGAATTATGCACCCAAGGATATGAAGAACAAACTCACAGTGCATAAGTTTAAAGGGGACACTCGCACTCCCAATGAGTTGAAGGAGTGGCACACGAAGCTGGAAGACTATTTCTGCTTCTACCCCAAGTCTGAGGAGAGCGCATCATTTTTGTAGGTATGCATATGCAAGACTATGCCCACACATGGTGGCGATACATGAGGGATTCGCCTCAGAAACCAGCCACTTGGAGGGGTTTCCAAGAATTGATGGTCACCACATTTGTATCTCCACTTGTATTGGATCAATACTTGGCTGAATTTTATGCCTTGTCACAGACCGGTACGGTCCAAGAGTACTTGCAGCGTTTTTGGAGGCTTTCCCTGTTTGTGCAAGACGTATCTGAAAAGGGAAAGCTACTGCATTTCCTCCATGGGTTAAGAAGTTCTCTCGCTACAGATGTGAAGGCACATAACCCTCAAACAATTGAGAGGGCAGCTCAGCTTGCAGAGGTGTTCGAGCCTAAATATGCTGGCAAGCACAGAAATGCCATGGGCAGCTCACATGCTATGGGGTATGACACTGAGTCGAAGCCTAAGTTTGCTGAGTGGACTGACAAGAAATCTGCAGCAACACCATTTCCTCGCTTTCCTATTGTCTCGGGTAGTAAGATGCCGTATGCCAGGCCTTACAGGTATCCTGATGCCAAGCCTGGAGGCAAGCCTACTGCTGGAAATGAGCAGGCTGAGATAAAACAGCATACACGGGCAATAATGGACAGCAGAAAGAAGGCCAACTTATGTTTTAAATGTGGCGAGAAATGGACTCCTGAGCACAGGAATGTGTGCAAGATGCGCAACAGTGGTACTGCCAAGCTCAATTTGATCATTGACCTCTCAGATGATGAGGATTTGTTTGATGCCCAGGTTCTTTGGATACATCTCAGAATGAGATGGCACATGACACTCATGCTTCGCATTCGTATGAGATTTTGCCCACTGGTGGCATGAGAGGCCGTAGGCCAACACTCTTTTCTATGGAGCACCACGATGCAATACCTTTTTATGCACGTGAAGATGCAGGTGGTAATGCTCCTGTGAACGAAGATGAGGTTTATTGGGATGCCCAACCAACACTCTATACTATTTCCATGCATCCCCTAATGGGTGCCAAAAGTGTTGATACTATCATATTAACAGGGATGATTAATGGCAGGATTGTGCATGTGTTGGTGGACAGCGGTAGCACCCACAATTTTGTCAACAGCAAGACCTTACAGAGGGTGGTACTGATTGCTACGGAGATAGACCATGGGCTGAGAGTAGAAGTGGCCAATGGACAGCATATGATCAGTAGATCTTGTTGCCAAGATGCAAGGATTAAGTTCTCTGATGACTATACATTTGCAGGTGATCTCTTGGCACTTGACATGGGCCCAATAGATGTTGTCCTGGGCTGTGATCGGTTGCAATCACTAGGCAAAATCAGCATGGATTTCAATGCCTTAACACTCAGCTTTGTCCACAGGGATGGATCAGTTACATTGCATGGTATTGCAGCTCCTAAATTGCAGGTCATTTCAGCAAGGCACTTGGCCAGAGAGCTCAAGAGGGGCAGCGCCATATATGCATTAAATGTGTCAGTAATTAAAGAGGGTGGCACTCCCCGTGTTGATGATTTTCATGTGCAGAGATTGCTCTCAGAGTTTGCAGATGTGTTTGCTGATTTGCCATCACAGTTGCCTCCGAGAAGAGATGTAGATCATGCCATAGTCCCGGAACCTGAATATATGCCAATCAATAAGGCCCTATACCGACTCTCTAAGGTAGAACGGGAAGAAGTAGCAACTCAAGTGAGGGACTTACTTCAAAAGAGTTTCATCACTCATAGCACTTCTCCTTTTGCATCCCCTGTGCTCCTCGTGAAAAAGAAGGATGGTTCTTACCGTATGTGCATTGACTACAGAGACTTGAATAAGGTCACCATCAAAAACAGGTTTCCCATCCCCAGGATAGATGACCTGTTGAAGGGTGCTCAATTTTTCACTAAGATTGATTTGAGGTCCGGCTATCATCAGATTAGAATGAAAACTGGGGATGAGCACAAGACAGCCTTTCGCACGGAGAGGGGACTATATGAGTTCAAAGTGATGCCTTTTGGATTGACCAATGCACCAGCTACCTTCCAGGCAATCATGAACAAGATTTTGCAGCCCCTCCTTTTCAAATATGTGCTGGTATTTTTTTATGACATCCTCATTTACAGCAAGGATAAGCAGGAGCACATGAGACATGTCAAGCAAGTGCTGAAAATTTTGAGGTTGCATCAGCTTTATGCTAAAGCCAGCAAATGCACTTTTATGGCACAAGAGGTTGAGTATCTTGGTCACATTGTGAGCAAGGATGGCATTCTTGTGGATCCTGCAAAGGTGAAATGCATTGAGGATTGGCCGCAGCCACGCAACCCTACTCAGTTGAGGGGATTTCTAGGTCTTGCTTCCTTCTACAGGCGCTTTATTCGCAAGTTTGCCAAGAGGGCAGGCCCCCTAACAGACCTTTTGCAGAAGGATGCTTTTATGTGGTCTACAGATGCACAGCGCAGCTTTGAAGACCTGAAATTCACCCTCACTCATGCTCCTATGTTGGTATGCCCTGATTTTTCACGTACTTTCATTGTGGAGGCAGATGCCAGTGGCAAAGGATTAGAGGCTGTGCTAAGACAGGAACACGGGGTAATTGCTTTGGAAAGCAGGAAATTGGATGCCAAGGAACTAGATTATCATGTGTATGATCAGGAAATGTTGGCTATCCTCCATGCTTTCGAAAAATGGCACCACTACCTGTATGGTAGCAAAATCAAGGTTAAGACAGATCATAGGACACTCAGGTATTTCCTTACCCAGCCCAACTTGTCAATGAAGCAGAAGAGGTGGCTGGCTAAGGTTCAATCTTATGATTTTGACATCGAGTACAGAAAAGGGAAAGAAAACGTGGTTGCAGATGCCTAATCCCGTATGTGGGCTTGCAGTTTGTCTGCCATTTCTACCATCTACCAGGAGTGGATTCATGGTATTCAGGAAGAATACATGCAGGATTCTAAGGCAGCTTCCATATTTGTGGAGTTACAGAGGTCATCGAGCCAAGGGCATGCTGAATTTAAGCTGCATGATGGGCTGTTGTGGTGCAAGGACAGAATTTATTTGGTGCCAGATTCAAAGTACCGACTGCTGGTCTTATAGGAAACTCATCTCCTATGGCAGGACATGCGGGTATTACTAAGACATATGAAAAGGTCAAACAGAGCTTTATTTGGGATGGCTTGTGGCGGGATGTAGTTAAATTTGTCAATGAATGTTTGCCCTGCCAGCAAAATAAAGTGGACAGCCGGTTACCCGCGGGTCCCTTGCAGCCATTACCTATTCCAGAAGGCAAATGGACTCACATTGCTATGGATTTCATCACACGATTGCCTTCCACAGAGCGGGGATGGGATAGCATTTTTGTGGTGGTTGACACAATGACAAAGCAGGCCCATTTCATACCCACTAAGACCGTTATTCAGCATCACAAGTTGCTTGGCAGTTCATCGAACATGTTTTTAAGCATCATGGTTTCCCTCAGGAGATTGTCAACGACAGAGATGCAAAATTTATGGGTCACTTTTGGCAGGAATTATTTACAGCAGTGGGTACTTCTCTTACACCTAGCACTACTTACCACCCTAAGACGGATGGACAGTCAAAAAGGGTGAACAAATGGCTGGAGGAGTATTTGAGGCATTTCTATCATGACACACAGAAGTCTTGGGATAAGTGGTTGGCACTTGCTGAATTTTGTTACAACAGTACCAAGGACATCTCTATTGGCATGAGCCCGTTTGAGGCTATGTATGGATGCACAATGGGTATGCCATCTTTAGTTGCAGACATGGCTGTGAAAAATCAGCAAGCAAGAAATGACTTGGAGAGTATGGATGCCCTTCTACAATTGGCTAAAAAGAATATGCAGGATGCCCAAGCCAAGCAGAAGCAGTATGCGGATGAACGCAGGAGGTATCTATCTTTTGAAGAAGGGGATTATGTGCACTTACGCCTCCATAAGAACCGTTATGCCTCGCTGAAGGGTAACACCAACACAAAGCTTGCTCACACCTACAGGATCATCCGCAAAGTTGGCGAGGTGGCATATGAGTTGGAGCTACCCAGGACCTCCAGGATTCATAATGTTTTCCATGTGTCCTTGCTGAAGCCACGTGTCAGACAGCATGTCCAAGTCCTTCCCGAGCTACCACCTATGTATGAGGAGGGCCACATACTCTATGTTCTGGAGCGCATCATGGGATCTCTCCCTCTCTTTCCTACCTCATTCTCTCTCTCCAACCCTTCCTCTCCCTCTCTCTCTCCCTCTCTCTCTCCCCCTTCTACTCCGCTATTCCCCTTTCTCCAAATCTGTCCCTACCCCCTTCTCTACAGGGGTACTTCCCAAGAACCTAACGCTGACCTCTCCCTACAACCTGAAAAGGTGGGACGTCATCCGTGTCACTCTTTGGTTGATCATCTAAAACAGTTGTTGGTACCTAAGGAAGCTCAAGCACAAGATCATCAACACTATCATCATCATCATCATCAATTGGCTCTGTAATAAGCGGTGGCTCTGCTTCAATCATGGAAGATGGAATCTGTAAATCAAAAACAACATCCTTGCTGAGGACAATCTCCCACCTCGAAAGTCTTACAACCTGTAACCTGTCAAGTGAGAGTCATTGCTCACAAATATCATCTCAGTGGACTTGACATCCATCTTCCCTGCCTGTTTCTTGGGAATGTGGACAAATGCATCACATCCGAATATGCGGAAATAGGATACATCAAGTTTCATCCCAAAATAAGCCTCAAAGGGAGTCACCCTTGAGACAGCCATGGTCAGAGAACGGTTAAGGATATGTTCTACCGTGGTTGTAGCCTCCGCCCAAAGGATCCGAGGAACCTCTCGGTGTATCGGCATGGTCCTAGACATTTCCACCACTGTCCAGTTCTTCCGCTCAACCACCCTTGCTTCAAAGTATTGGCAAACTCCCGTCAAAACACAGAATTCCTCAAAGACACGGGAACAGAATTCTCCACCTTCATCAGACCTTAGGGTTTTGACATGCAACACAGACTTATTTTTTACAAGGGCACACCATTCCCTAAACCCGGATTAAGCCAAACCTTTCCAAGCCAGAAAATAGATCCACATAAACCAGCTGAAATCATCAACCAGCAGCATAAAATAGAGCGCACCTCCAAGACTGGGAACTATCATAGGCCAACAAAGATCTAAGTGAACCAACTCCAGAGGTGTAGAAGCCCGCTGTGAGACCTGCTTTTAGATCAATAACACCTATCTCAGGGCTATAAGGTGTAACCACCCAGAACAATTCTCCTTTTAATACATTAGTTGAATCTGATTCAGACTCTTCCTTCTTGGACTGCTGCTCCTTTTTCTGATCTGACTTCGTCGTCCTGTAATCTCGCTGAAGATGTCCATGCTAACCACAATAGTAGCATTTTCTCTTTTTCTTACTCTCATTATTTGAAGAGTTGAAGTCCCCTAAGAAATCTCTCTCGTTCTGCTTACCCTTGCCGATTTGCTTTTTATCCTTCCCAGTAGCAGCAATAAATCCCTTGCCATCCCCATCTTTGTCCTACAACTTCAACCTAGCTTCCTCATGGAAAAATAGAGGACAAACCTCCTCAAAGGTGAGAGGCTTCGACCTTTCTCCAATCTTCAAGGCAATCCCTAGCCCATTAAAGCTATGTGGATGCTTGCTGGCCTAATCAGGTCCAACGACCCATCAGAGTCAGCTATAGATCTGTATGGCCAACTGTACCTACGCTGGCCTATGTGGACTGCAGTCTTCTGCATACAGACCCACACTCCAGGCCTATATAAAAGTCCCTTCCACCAAGCGCCTTTTTACTGCATATTTCCCCGCCTGCTTGTGCCTATGGCTGGGCATCTCTGAGCCCAACAGCCCACCTCAAAGGTAGGCATACTGTCAGGCCAAAGTGCTGACCAAGGTGGCCTTAAAGGCTGCCCTAAAACAATACAAGAAGGATGTTCTTATGCTGTGAGGCAGCCATTCCATCCCCCTACAGGTGCCCGTGTCACACAATCTACATGCTTACTGACAAGGGGCCTTTGCCCTCATTTGGGGGCTCACACTTGGAGCATTGACCCTAATATCCCAACAAGGTAGGTGGGTGGGTGTGCATGCGTTCATGCATGCGTGCGTGTGCGTGTGTGTGTGTGGGAAGGGGGGAGGGGGAAGGGGCTGTGTGTGTGTTTCACTGTTTCGCCAAAGAGAACATGCAAATCCAGAAAGGCAATTACCCAGTGATTGAGAAGTTGCAGACTGTACGCCTATCTGAATGCAATGGCAGCTCTATTGCAAGGTACTGATGTCACCTTTTGTGTCCCTTGGCATCGGAAGACCCAAAAAACGGAATGTTTTGAACTTTCTCAAATAAGCCCTTGACATATAAATTATTAAACCCTCATTTGGATTCCAAGCACTCAGAAAATTAAGAACAGTGCAATTTAGAGTCAACAACCAAGATATCATTGAATTATTTAAAAAAGATGCTATTGACTTAGTAAAAAAGGAAAAACAGCCAGCAATACATCTGTTGGAGAGTCCATAGACTCTCTTACTTGACCCAAAATCATTAAGACTCAAGCAAGGCCAATAAATTTGAAGACATACACTTAGACAGTGTCTTTCAATTAATATAATTGTATCGTGTAAAATACTGCGATGCATATGACCATTAAGCCACAAAGTTCCTTACTTCTCCCGTATGCGGATTAATTGTCTGCAAAACACTCTCAATTGCTTTGTATTCTAGCTTGGATCCTTTTTGAGTCAGCTGAAAGGAGCGAATGCAAACCACATCCTTTCCAGCTGCCGTTTTAAATCTCAACTTGATCTGCCCTTTGACTTCTGTCTCTCCAGCAACCTACCACATAGAAAACAATTTAGGCTCATTTTTACAGACAGATACTTCAGACTAAAGTTTTGAATATTTTCAGTGGCCTCTACCTTGGGATCATGCACAAAGCTTTGCCCTGATCGTGCATTTGGTGGTAATTCTCCTGTGCAAGCATGCTTCAAAGATTCAATAATCGTCTGCGAACAGGGAAGATTAAAATATCAAAACCAACCCAATTCAGTTTAGCATCACGTAGGAACCAAGTCAACAAGGCATTAGCTTTACTGAATTCTTCAGGAATGCCACTATGCACTTGATTAAATATTTTGTCAATATCCTGAACCATGAAACACAATTTATATGGATGGATGGATACATTATCAATTATCAATACGCTGAACCATGAAACACTATATGAATGGATGAATACATTATCAAAAGCCCAAGGTTGTTCCCCAGATAGACATCATGAGTGTTAACAAAATGCCAGTGTCTTTGCTTGACAAGAGGCCACTCACGTATATAAAGCTCAACCTGCAAAGAATGGACTACACACTTTGGATCCCTATTCATATTATGAATCTCCAAACGTAGATGCGCGTCCCTGAGCGAGTACAATTAAGAAAGATGAACGACCTTACCCTTGCATTGACATGGCCCCAAAGCTGAGACAAGGTCTCGGCCTCCTTCTGCTCCAGGATGCCAAGGTTAGACGCAAAAGGATCCATGCTGTATCCGATGAAGATACATTCTCTTGACTTTGAGTCTAGCTTCTTCCTCTTTGGGTCTGGGATATGAACATGGGCTTCAGAACTCAAAACACGACCTTGCTCAGGCTTTTTACCTGAATAATCCTCCTCTCGCGTAACTCCATCAAATGCTCTTGTCTTCGTTCTGTAAATGATGTGGAGAGCAGGCTGAATGGCCTAAACCCAGTAAATCCTTGAGAAACAAAGAATCGCCCAGGATAAAGCGCTCACGCAACCGCACTAGACAAGTTAACTCAGCAATCAACTCAAAGAACACAAAGTAAACTAAACTGTATATATATTGCAGCAACAAAATAGTGAACCTGTGAACAAAGATTCACAGCTGGGTTCCCACAATGCCACAACACAAATCCTGCTCCACTCACCTTAATGAGAGGTTTCAGTAGGCAAGGATAAGTAGGAGTTTATACAGGGGCTGGAAGAGTCCCCAACTGACCAACTGGTCCTGTTGCAGGCTGACCCAGATTAGGGTTGGCCGACCTGCTCTGCCGACCATGGCCAACCTACTGCTGGCCTATAAAATGGCACACTGCAGGGTCAGCCCCCTATAGAATGGGGGTTGCTCTACTGCAGCCTCCTGCAGCTATTGCTACACCTACACAGGGGACTCACAGCCCTGACAAACAGAAGCAAAGCCACTAGTCCAGATGGATGAGGGAAAGGAATTTCTTTGGTCGTGGTTCATGGTGTTGATGCAATTGATAAGTAGACGGATCGTCTCCATCCCCTGGTGTCTGCCCCAAGACAGGGCATAATAACACCAACAAAAACTTTCCCCAGGCAGGCCTAATTCCCCTGATGGGGCTCACAGGCACACGCTGCCTTATTTCAACACTTCCATCATTTCTCTAGTCCTCAATTTATTGGCTCAAGGCGTATGAGGAATTTTATTCCGTTATACGATATGAGATTCAAGTCTTATTTTGTTATCGCTCTCTTATAAAAGGATACATCATCCTCTACATATCATAGATGTAAAAGGTCCTTTCATCGTTGGAATTTTGCCAAATGCACCACTTCACTTTTTGTATAACCTTACAATCTATTTCCCCCTTTTGTCATACCTTCATAAGGAATCCCATTGGCGTCCAGCTTTTTCATCTTGATGATGTAAGGCTCCCATAACGCTTCCCCTTTGCAGGTATAAAATCAATTAAGACTACGTGGGATATGGATTTAAAAACGACATCTTCTTCCAAAGCTTCCCGGCAAGAGATGCCTCCAATTCATGACACTATGACTAGACCCACTATAATTAGTGCAGAATGTCATTAACTCCCATTATCTTTCGATTATATCTTGAGGATGATCTTTCATCACTACTTCATAGTTACGTGTTGCCATTACTGATTTTCTACAAGTTCGACGCCCTTTGCACGCGTATTGCAGCCTGGCAGACCCGTTAAGCCTCGGCGTTCTCTCTCTCTCTCTCTGTCTCTCTCTCTCTCTCTCTCTCTCTCTCTCTCTCTCACACACACACACACACACACATATGATAACTCTCTCTATCTCTCTCACACACACATACATAAAAACTACGTGGGATGTGGGCATGGGCATCTTTACATTTATACTTTTAAAGGCGACAAACGACGTCTCTTGTGTTATGCCTCTTTACGGGTGCACCCCCTTATGCCTTATTTTCTGCTCTGTGATTGCCTTTACATCCTTCTATATAGTTCAAAACCTTAAATTCGAATTCAGCCGATTTTGATTGAAGTTGCATTAATAAAGTGATCTCTCTCTCGGAAAAAAATGCAGACTTACAGTTTTCCCAGCTCCGTTGGGCCCTACTATAAGAGTGAGCGGCTTGTAGAAGGTGATGACGTGAGTATTCTCGGGGTCAAAGCTTCTGATGCCTTTAATAAGCATCTTATCTACGGTACTCATTGTTTCTCTCTTGGGCTTTTCGAGGACGGACTCCCTCGATAGTTGAAACTATGTTGGAGACACAGAGAGAGAGAAAAAGAGAGAGAGTGTGTGTGTGTGAGTGTGTGTGTGTGTATGCGCTACCCCCATAGGTCTCATCAAAGAGAGTCACGTTACCCCTGATTGTTACAGAGTGTGGGGGGCCAAGATGTAATAAATACATCTTGACAGTGGGAGCAGGATGTGGGCGGGCACGTGTGTAAACACACTAAGGGCCTTTTTTTCCCGCACTTGCCATTGAGGTACAACTATTATGAAAGTATGCCCTTTTGGGCTCTAATGTGTAAAGTTCTTTCTGCTTTTGCTTACCTGGGGGGAGCGGGGGAGAGGGGAATTTGGCCCCCCCACTTTTTATGCAAAAAACAAATTATTCCACATGTATAACATAATCTGAAGATGAACTTAATTGAAAAGGCCTTAATGTTTTAATTGATCAATTCAAGTGATTTCTTAGGAATCAAACGAAGACATCCATCACCCACTTGTCGGGTTTTAAATTCTTACATTCATAAGGAGCCCTCTCCTCATAAATACAGGGATTTTTTTTTTTTGATTGCACAAAGCTCTTTTTCTTAAATGTCGACTATAATAAAAGTGTGGTCAACCCTTAGAGATTTAAAAAAACAAGGTAGGCCTTGTAAGGGTGAACATCCTTAGCCTACGCTACTTGTTACCCTACCCTAAAGGCAGGTTTGCCTCGACCAACAATAATGCGTGATTGACAACAGGACTTTCCTCTCTATGACCTTGCTAAAATCACGAAGGAACACTGTAACCACGGGGACAATCGCAAAAACCCTAAAGCTCAGCTAGACTTTGTTCCTCATAGCTCCCAAGGGCCTAAGATCACGACAACCCTCAAGTATGGCTAGCTCGCAACCAATATCAAGGGCAACTTATAGGTATCCCATAAGATGGGTATGGACCACTGAAAGCCATTTATGTAGTGGGACATCAACCTCGACTGACAGAGCGCAACTTCGAGCTTCCTCCAGACTTCTTGGACCACCGGACAATTCCAAAGAATATGCCTAAGATCTTCTTCTACGCGGCCACACAATACACACTCAAGGTTGACCAACATTATATTCTCTAGTTTTGTTTTTACTTGCAGACATTGGTTAATGATTTTCCACATAATAAACTTGGCCTTCCCTACTAAGCAACCTTTCCAAACGTCTTTGAGCCTTGGTGGTTAGCCGACTGTTTGACAGCTAGGCTCCATGGGTGGAGGTGAGTAAGGAGTTCATAGTCAACTCTAATATTAAAGGAGTCGGTTAGTGGAGAGGGATCAATTGGCATGATAGATTGCTCTCTCAGTTCCTCATAGCTATCAAGGTTTAGATTTGGTTGGTAGTTTGGTGCAAGCTTGGAAGGTAGTAGTTGGCTTGCTGAAATGGAAGGGTGGGAAAGGCCTATGAGGAGGAATGGTAGTTTATCCGAGTCCATCCAGTGGAGCATAGCTCTGGTGAGGGGAGGGTGACACCTTTGTCATGCATGACCTATTAAGAGCAAGAAACCTCTTCAAGAAGGGCCTTTGGACTTGAGTGAGCATGTGGAATCCAGGTATGTTGGATTGGAGGTCCACAGAGGAGCTCAAGCTGGCATATGCCTTAATAGATGGGGAGATGGACTTTCTCAGAGTGGTTCTCGAGAATGTTCCAGAGGACTGGCCATCAAACTACGCACAATCCAATAGAGGTAAGGTAGCCCAGTGGTACAAAGGGAAGATGCCCTTGCATAAAATATGTGCCAGGATAATCTACAGGCACCTCATTGACTTGCATGGCATGGTGCCTTCCCTGAAAAGGAAATGGGGCCTAAGGCATAGCACGACATGGTGGAAGGCAAGGCTTAAAGACATTTGGAAAGGCTGCTCAATAGGGAAGGCCAAGTTTATCATGTGGAAAATCATTAACCAATGGCAAGTAAAAACAAAACTGGCGAACAAAATGCTAGTCAACCTCGAGTGTGTACTATGTGGCAACGCACAAGAAGATCTTAGGCATGTTCTTTGGAAGTGTCTGGTGGTCCAGGGAGTCTGGAGGAAATGGGGCTTCAGGCGTAGCACTGTGTGGTGGGTGGGTGGGGGTGAATGTCTTCAATTGTGTGATTCACAACCTTCACTATTGGAGCTTGAAGAGAAGCTTAGTAACATGCCATCACCTAGGTTCCTCGTTATACTATTTTTGTGCTTCTCTCTCTCTCTCTTTCACTCTCTCTCTCTCTCTCTCTCTCTCTCTCTCTCTCTCTCCCTGTGCATGGGTTGATTTGTGTGTTCTTTTTTGGTTTATTTGCTTGTTTCATCCTAAGTCAACCATCATGATGAGTTCATTTGTGATGTTTTTTTAGCCCTATATTCTTTTCATATTGCAAGTGTGGATTTTTGGCTCTGATGGATTTGATGCGTGCTCAAAATAGCTTAATGTATAGGCAATAGATTGCTTGTCTCTATGTAGCTTTTGGAGGGATGTGATAGTAGTTTGAAGAAAAGCTTAGTAACATGCCATCACCTAGGTTCTTATGTTATACTATTTTTGTGCCTCTCTCTCTCTCTCTCTCTCTCTCTCTCTCTCTCTCTCTCTCTCTCTCTCTCTCTGCATGGGTTGATTTGTGTGTTCTTTTTTGGTATATTTGCTTGTTTCATCCTAAGTCAACCATCATGGTGTGTTCATTTGTGATCTTTTTTGGGCCCTATATTATTTTCATATCACAAGTGTGGATTTTTGGCTTTGATGGATTTGGTGCATGCTCAAAATAGCTTAGTGTATAGGGAATAGATTGCGCGTCTCTGTGTAGCTTTTGGAGGGATGTGATAGCAGTTTGGCCCTAGTACTCACTTGAACTAAACATTAAAATGATATTTCCATCGATCAGGCTAGAATTGACTCCATCGAAGCTTCATGCTTGCTTGAGAAGCACTTTCTCTCAAGCATTTATGAGAGCTTAGGTGCACTTTCTGGTACACATATTGTATGAGGTCTCAATTGTAAGAATAGTTCATAGTCATTAGATGCTTTTTCTTGAAAGGATTGTGAGACAATATCTAAGCGAAGCACGGCACAAAGCTGGTTGATGTAGGAGTGATTGGTATACATCATAGAGTCTCTTATAAGCACATATACCAGTATCTAGTCCTTTTACGTAATAAGACAATGATCATGATAGTTGATGTTGCTTAGGAAAAGATATCATAAGAAAGCTAGGTGAAGTTACCTATCACAAAATATTGAGATGGACTCAATAGGAGTAGCCTTTCTTTGTTTTTAAAAAATATTGTAAAAAATTGGGTATGCATTATCTTGGTCTAGTTTATCTATGGATGGATGGATGTTACGAAAGTCACATTCCTTATGTGACTAGTTGTTATTATAGCTTTTGTGTTTTACCTCCCTACAGCTTCCCATGTAATATGACTCCACCTCCTTCCTTAGCTTGCTTGACTTGCTCCCAAACATTAATAATGACTTTTCTCCCAACTCTCAATCATGAGGGTTTTCTTATTATATCGTAGGACTCTACTTTTATGCAAATCCCATATCGAATCCCACCACTCCATCTACAATGCACTAGCATCCTCAACAAATAGTGGTCTTGCAACACACTCTTCCTCAAACCATGTCATGACATTGCCAGTGTAGGATTCAACCCAATGCAAGCATCAAATTCCCATTTAACAATGTTAACAAGATCATTGTTTTGGGCATCCACTTCTAGCAAACTCCTTTGTCCTTTATAACCTTGTTCTTCAAGGTCTATAATCTTTCTATGCTCTCTATTGTTGCCTCCATCTCTCTCTCATGCTTGCTATTTATTAGCTTTTGCGATTCCTCTCTCAAAGCACTTGTGGGGCATGCGACATATACATTGATGTATATGGTAAAGAGCCCCACTGTGTATGTATCCCGCTATACTTTGCAAAGATGTTATTTTTGTACTTTTGAAGAGACTTCAAGTAGACTTCTCATCATACATGATAAATGCACAAAGCCTTGGATAGATGTTGCATCAACTGAAGAGATTATCTCATATGCATTGGTTAGAGGGAAGAGCAAGTTGAGAAGATACAATATGAAATGTAGCTTATTTTGAGGATATCTAGTGCTTGCAAAGCACAATGGCAGACATATATGCACAAACACTCTCATGGTTCTATAAGCAAAATTGAGAACTTTGAGCATCATGAACTCTCACTTATGGCAATAGTGCATGGATCAAATAACAACATTGCACGAGACATGTTCAAAGGACATTGTAATGGTGATATGTCACCATCCTACAAACCAACCCTTCTAGTGGATGTGCTTCTAGTAGGCAATTGATGATGCACTATTATTTCCTATTTGTCGGATTGGTTTTGATGCATTTATCACATTTTTTATCACATCTTGTGGGCATAGATTTCACTTTAATTGTTTGATATAAACCATGCAAGCAGAAGGATGTTCATACTTTGTCATTATGAGTATTCATCATTATTGTATATGGTTTTATTGCCAAGCTAGCTCCTAAGTGATGCCATAGTTTTGATTCCAACCAACCATATCTTTAAGTATACTATCACCAATGATTCCATCAATGTTTTCCACAATTTACAAACCATATATTGGAAAATAATTCAGCATGACAAGCAACCATTAGCAAATACATAAGTGAATCCTCAGGAGCTACAATCATGAAATCAGAAAAAAGGAGCATTTTTAACATAATTCAACTTGGATGGAGTAGAGAGAATGATTAGGAATCAAGGTAATTAAAAAATGAGTTGTATATTGAAAAGGTAACAATATAAAAAAGGCATGATTTTATGCATATCATTGAGATATCATTAGCTACGATAGAGTTGTGTGTGTGCGACTTGTACAATAGAAAATCTAACAAGGCATGTACTTGTGGAAAGGCCAAATTATTGTATAGTAAGCAATTAAAATATACTACTAGCAAGGGAGTATCCCAAAAAAAACGAAAAGATTGCATGAACAATTAACCCATATTATTGAAAAAAAAATGCAAACTAATGGGAGAAAACCTGCTTGGTAATGCTGAGAAAACATGCATGCCTCGGGATCCATGGAGTGCTCTAAGGTGGATGGAACCTATGTGGAGACATGATGAAGAGAATTCTAATGACATGTATCTCAAGTCAATTAGGTTCCAAGATAGATTAGCTTAGACTCATAAACAGAATCTTGAGCGAATGTGCATTTCTTCTTCTTTCAATAATACATGATAGGCCTCTTATATAGAGAGTGCCCTTTGAATAGTCAACCATATGGGATCCTCTCATCCACATTTCTCCTTGTCGATATCCTTGATCCACATCTCTACATCATGTAGTCCTAGGGTGGCTACTTTAATTCTTTCCTTAGCACATACATTTGCCTTTAATCTATGGTACCATATCTCAACACCCCCCCTTGGTGCCATGATCCTTTGGCTAGTGCAAGGTGGTCAGATGTGAGTTTACATTCCATCACCTCCCCTTAGTGCATACATTGCTACTTGAGGTGGTCAAATGTCGCTTTTACATGTCAATACCTCCCTTGGCTGCTTTCATAGCTACTCTCAGGTGGTCAGGTTTGATTTACAAACATGTGGGCTAAAGGTGGCGAGGTTGTTGCTTCTCAATGCTTGATGTCAATGGTGTTCTTTTCTTTGCTTGATGTAGGTTGATGTGTGATGCTTTGTTCTTCCATGTGCCTTAATGTGTGATGCTTTGTTCTTCCATGTGCCCTAATGCTTTATGTATGGATGCCATACTTTGTCGCATGCACTTGTGCTTTTCGCATGCTTATGACAACGATGTGTGCATTCATGTTTTGATTTGTCATTTGTTGCAAAGGTCTTACCAATTTATATCTTTCAATATTGGTAGTGTCTAATTGCATACAATGATTATGATGTGGCTGGTGCGTAGAGCTTGAAAAGCCGATCACTTTTTCTTTTTGGAGTGTGTGCAAATTCTTCCTTGATTGGAAGTTACGGCTTGTCAAGGTTTCTGTGAAGAAGAGGGGCCTTTGATGATGTGGCTTGGCTGCTCACATGCTGCTTACACGCTGTGCTTGGCAAGGGGTTGTTGTGCTGAGGTGGCCCTATGCCATGTGGCAGTTTTTTAACCCAAGGCTAAGCAACTTAACTATGGTCCAAGTAACTGAACCTAAACCCACTAACTTAACCACCCCTAACCATGGTTAAGTTTTATATTTGCCACATGTCTTTATCTGGGGGATGCCACGTGTCCTAAGGTCTCTAGAGAGAGAAACTTTATGGCTATGGTGACGATGTCATAGGGAGCTTGGGGGCACAGGCTATCGAAATCGAAGGTGAAGTCCGTTGGAGGAGATGCTCCGTTCATGAGCCTTGAGCTCGTGTGTTGTGTTATAGGCTATAGGAGCCAAGCGGAGCATTCAAGAGGCTCATTTAGAGATGTTGCAAGGGAGCAGTAGTTGTTGAAAGATGCAGGGAGCACCGTGAGCCTTAGGCTGTAAGTAGCACGATGGCTGCCCATATGGCAGTGTTTGCTGCAGTCCACAGCCTTAGTTGATGGCAAGCCGATTGAGCCACCTTGCTTTCGATCTTTGGCAGATAGTCGATTGGATGTCTGTCTTTTCACAAGAGGCTTGGAGACTGGCCGGTGGTGCAGCTATTGGTGAATTGTGGCAGAGCTACAGCTCGTGGCCGTTGGAGCGAAGAAGCTACTCTACTTGATATAAGCTGGTCGGTTGTTTGCTGGCGTCTTGCTAAGTTGTGGCTCGTTGTGAGCTAGTTGCATCTGCTAGCTGTCAATGCATAGAGTTGTGTAGCTGTTGTTAACTCCACAAGCTATAAACCTTGTGTGCCTCTCCCCCCCCCCCCACCAAAACAGCTACTCTTCCAACCACGACTGGTTTTAGAGGGCTAGAGACTTTGTGGAAAGCCGTCGGTGATATAGTCATTGTAGGTAGGTCGCTGGAGTTTGGTTGGAGATCCTTGGAGCTAGAGAGAAGACAGTTTCTTGTAGAGTTCTCTCAAGACTTCACACATCTCAAGAAAACCTTTCTTTCTCAAACAGCATGAAAGAAAGCTCTCTCAACCAAATCTCTCTCTTCAGAAGAGAAGAACAACTCTCACAGACCTATCTCACAAAATAGATCTCTAAAACGGATCTCTCTCATCAAGAATGATGGAAATATCTCAAAGTAATGAATGAAATTTTCATTCAATGGACAGAATTCTCTCAATCTAAAACTAAAACTAACCTAGGAGAAAAATGTACTCCTAAGGCAAGCCTACAACTAATCTAGGAGACTAGACCTAAGCTCTGATACCATGAGAAAACGTGCATGCCTCAAGATCCATGGAGTGCTCTAAGGTGGATGGAACCTATATGGAGACATGATGAAGAGAATGCTCATGACATGTACCTCAAGTCAATTAGGTTCCAAGATAGATTAGCTTGGACTCATAAATAGAATCTTGAGTGAATGTGCATTTCTTCTTCTTTCAACAATACATGATAGGCCTCTTATATAGAGAGTGCCCTTTGAATAGTCAACCATGTGGGATCCTCTCATCCACATTTCTCCTTATGGATATCCTTGATCCACATAACCACATCATGTAGTCCACATCCTAGGGTGTCTACTTTAATTCTTTCCTTGGCACATACCTTTTCCTTTAATCTATGGCACCATATCTCAACAAATGCTCCACCTACTCACTCTTAGAGGATAGAGCTGTAGGAGGTTGGGTAAGTCCCCGATCTCTTTTTCCTAGGACTTTTCCAAGCTTGAAAGAAGTTTGCCAAGAAAAGCACAAGTTGGAGGTCACAAACAAAGATGATTACTCCTTCGATTCTAGGTCTCCGAACTTGTGAGCTTGGACTTGCCCTCTCAATGGAACTACTATCCATAGATGAGTTTTTTTTTTATGGCAAGCTGCCTTTAGCGCGAACCCCTCGAATTGGCAAAGAGGAGGAATTGCTTCGAACAAGGAGAGATCTCTTGCCTTCCTAGAGAAAGAGGAACTGCCTTGTAGTGTGGAAGAGAGTTGGCTTGCCTTGCGATGCCAAATGATTTTTTTAAAGAATCTCACGGATTGGATAGATAAGGATGAGGATGCTTTAAAGGTACTAGAGGCATTTGTTGTGAGGTAACCAATGCAAGAAAATCCAAGAGAGGGAGGCAACAGGAGGGTAGAGGGGGGTGGAGAAAGAAGATTTCTATTATTGTTTCCAAGAATAAGGTGTTCTACTACTTGACAACTTTGATTGGAGACTGGAGATCACTTTGGAGATCTAGAAGGTGGATGAGAAGTGTGAAAATCATTATCGCATCACTAATCAACTTCGATTTCAAATCAATATAGTCCACTTGCATGAGCATACTTGGAGCATCTTTGTCATTGCTCACTTATTGTAAGCCACATAGCCTTTTACCAGTAAAATTTAACAACTTGTTCCAAGATTGGAGCAAATTGCCAACAAAATATAAGAACTTGTTCCAAATTACTGTAATGACCCAAAAGTTAAAAGCTTATATAAGTAGCCAACATTTTGGCTTGGGCTTTTACAAAGATTAAGTATCAACAAATTTTCTATACTTTTCACAGACTAGTGAAGTATACTAAATCTAAATTGAATGGTCACAACGAATGGTCACAACAAACTAAAAAAGGGGATTTTTCGTAGACATCCGAGAGTAAAACTAAGATACTAATCACTGTGTGTCCACAACATCTTGGAGAGATGACGATGTCACTATAAACAGCACACAATATATTATAATATACGTTAGTTGGATGGGATTCAATGCCACTTTACATGTTTCTGTATAAGTGGAAAGATTGGATATAAAACACACTAGACTATATATTGGCTTTGTCCAAAAGGATTTCCTAGCCTACTATAACATATATGGTATGATGGCACATAGTACAAGGTGGCACAAGGTTAGCATTGGGACTCATAGATGAGAAGCATGAAGAGAGATGGCCATGTAGATAGCACAATCTACCCTCGGAGCCCATCTAGACCATCACACCATCTAGCTTAATCTTATATATATGGTACATAGTACAAGGTGGCACAAAGTCAGCATTGGGACTCGTAGATCAAAAGCGTGAAGAGAGGTGGCCATGTAGATAGCACAATCTACCCTCGGGAGCCCATCTAGACGATCACACCATTCGGCTTAAACTTATTTTCTCATAATATTGAATTTTTTTTCATAAATAATATTATAATATTGAAAATTTAAACAATCATTCCACGGAAATTCAAGCTCAAACAAGGCAAATGCATGCTGAATGCTCGGTAGCTTGTTAGGGCTATATGCAGAGGTAAAAACCTACATAACAAGATAGACCTACCATAAATCTAAACCATTTTCTTCTTTAAATCAGTCACACACTCCACTTGATGAAAAGTCTTTTCATGATAAAATGACCCTTAGAATTATAATTGGTTCAATAGTGGTTGGGGAGCCTAATTTAGTTTTTCCTCATGTTGTCATTTCATGAAGAGTCATTCATGCATTATCTCGATGCTTCATTGAAGGGAGGTGTAGAGATTAGGAAAAAGGTAGAAGGTAAACTAGAGCATGAGGAGATGTGGTATAGAGGACTACCCTTATTGGACTAGCACACTTGCATGAGTCTCAATGGTGGTTCCATATAGACTCGCACCCTAGCAACATCTTGCTTTATTTTACTCCATGGCGCATGTCGAGTTGGAATCATTTTTTGGGAATGGTGTAAGATATTTCAAAGGAGTGTAGAAAAGCTAAAGAGGCAATCTTAAGAAACCAATGAGAATTGAGTAAATTGGATTCTCAAGCATGAGAAAGAACATGCTTGAAGACACTAGATTGCACCAAAGTTTTGGATGTTTGTATTGCAGGGGAGATATAGTCCACAATTCACCACATTTGCACTTGATTGCATTATCAACAAAATGGTGTGATGCTAATAATTATTTTAAGAGCAGTGTTTGCATGCGTACCATTTGCTTATGAAGTCCATTGTGTTGGATATTGGTGACAAGTTGATGGGCAAAGACCCTTTGGAGATAAAAACACATAAAGTTGCAATGGACGGTCTTAGGGTGCTTAGTTGTGATGGAGAGTTGGCCATGTGGCCGAATAAAGAGTTGAACCTTGCACTTGTGGACTAGTTTACCCTATTTACCAACTACAAAAATTTAGTATACCAAAAAATTCTTCGTCATATAAGACAAATTTGTACATATATTTGTAAAAATGATGTTATAAAATCAAAATTTGGGTCTCATTCTTGAGCCCGTTTAGTCTACTTTGCTAAAATGTTCTTATAACTGATTGTATAGCTATCTTTTTAACTGCACCCTACCATGCATCATATCATGTATCATCATCATGTCACATCATCCTCATGTTGCATTATATTACGTAGCATTGTTGCATCCTATGATGTTGCATTCTTGCTTATTCACGATGTCTTATTGCATCATGACTATGCATTTCAAAACTTGCGTACATATTTAAAATTTAAATATACACGTGTTAATAGTTGAAACATGAAACGCTATATGTTCCATGCATTGAGATAAAAAATTTCCATGTGCTTGAATTTTGCATATAGAATAACTTGCCTACATAGTGCACTTCATGCGTGACACAAGAGTGAACATAATCTTCATTTAGCATAATACAATATTAGAAGGATATCAGCTACCATGTGATGATAGAGCTAGAAGTGCATGCAAGGAACAATCACACAATGGGAGGCTAGAGAAGAATAGGATAGTAATAATGTGATTTGTGCATACTATGAGCACCTCCAGAGGATTGTCAATCCATGTCCACAATGTTTGCTAGACACTATCCACTTGACCTCATAGTGGGTAGATCTCGTTGGCACACATTGGAAGGATATTCAAGAACTTAATTTCAAAAAATGAGATTTTTTCTATCTAGATACTAAAAATAGAGGAGGAGGATGAAATAAAGGGAAGCCAAAGAAGACAAAGCCACTATGCTTAGGTTCACAGTCATTAGAAAAGCATGGGAGATGGATGATCATCACCTGTTAGTAGATTTACATGGGTAAGTAGCTCGTGTTGCACCTTTTTTAACATAGCATGGAGGCAACATAACTGTGACCTCACAATAAATTTGTGCATGCAAAATTTTTCAAATGGCATGAAATGTTTGCAAATGGTAAGCCACCATAAGGTTTGTGTTTTGGTGTAACTTGTGTCACTAAAGGACAAATTGCTTTCTGTATTTGCAAGCCATATATGCCTACTTGCTTGAGGATTTCCGTATGTGAGCCAATTTTTTTATTTTTTGCCTTTTGCAAAAGATGAAAAAAAAGAGAGCTAGCAAATCTTAAATCATTAAGGACAATAATAGAAAACATCCAAAGCAGGGAATTAATTTTATTGGATCTTTCAGAAACCTAGACTCTTAAGAATACAAAGATGTAAGTTGCCATCATCACACTAAGAATTGAAGTGCAGAATAGATTACTTATATTCACACATGATAATCAATAAGTTGAAAATAATAAACCAAAAATCTGCACTGATACCATCATTATAAAGTATGTTGTAGAAGAACTTCTAGTACCCACAAATTTAAACTATACTATGAACACTTTCTTTAGCCATACGAGTCCAATATTTCTCAAAACAATTATAGAATATGCTGTAAAGTTCAATATGAAGTTCAATATGAAGGCATTCTAAACCTAGAGCTTTGTCCATGTTTATGCTATTCCAAGTATTTTCTTTAGCTAGATGGGACTCCCAATTATCTTGCTTGAAAGCCAACTAAAAATTGAATCTAGTATATATTCATAGCGAGAGCCCTTTCTCCATGGTGACATTTGGCTTGTGATTGTCAATATAAAATGACTATAATAAATCACATAAATTCTAAGAATAGGAAATCATTATTGAGAAAACCTCTTCCCCATCAAGTTTTACAACCTTTTTGTCCCCTAGAGAAAAGAAACTTATATTTATGATTGAAAGACACCATACAAATAAGCTTCCAAGAGAAGCTAAAGATGGTTAGTACAAGTGAAGGAATAGATGTTAGAAAAGAGCAAACCTATTTATGAAAAACCCAACTCACTACCCAAGGAATCTTGGGAATAGGGGTTTACACAACTAGGGTAGTGGTCTATACATCTAGCAAATACCTCTTGTAGAAAGGCTATAGAAGATGCTTGTATGCAAAGCCTTGCAGAAATGCTCCTGCTTGGTAGTGATGTCTCTCGAACCTAAAATATTGTGCTCCCAAGTGGCATGAAAAGTGAATATGATGTACTGCTAGATGGTGAGGGTAGCTATTGTAGGGATTTGCTGCTCCCCCATCACTTGACTGCATCAAGCAACCTAGATGTTTGCAAGTAGTGATGCTACACACCATCTCCCAAACACTGTCCTCTGGTGAAAACATTAGGCATGCATAGAAGGGTGGTAGTGCATCATATATCTGTATTTGGGAGACCTATTGGTCATGAATCATGTAAGTTGGTGAAACAATATCAATTTAGGAGGCATGCCTTCCCTCCATGAGCCATGATACCATCCTCCATGTGAAGTCCCATTGCAATTGTTGTGTGCAAGCCACAATCTTGAAGGATATTATCCAAATCCTCAGTGTTGTAGGAAAGCCCAAAGGAAGTGGGGGATTGTCTTACACTCCATTTATGTAGCAAAAGCTTTAGCCATCTACCCGCATTAGCTCCAAGCAAGGACTGATGGGCAATCTCCCATGAGCCAACATCCATTAGAAATAATAATTTTTTTGTGGTTTCATGGTGCTCTAGAAAGACAAAGCTAGAAGTGGAAGATGACCTCTCACCCGAAGGACATCCTGCTCAAACTACTGGCACTCCCTTGAGGGGGTTTAAGCTACTGTTCCAGCTGAAGGCATCATTCGATGATGAGAGTTGTATACAAGACTTAGCCTCCATAAATTGCAATGTGGAAGATGACGATTTGGTGTCTATCACCTTGAATGGTTTAGGCCTCAATACTCCTATTTTTGTGAGAGGCCTTATGCCTGATTTTGAGGAGTTGGTTGCATTATGCATGATGGAAGAGGTGAAGCTTGGGCTCAAAGCCTCCACAAGTAGTGGAAGAGACAATTTGTTCTATCACCGGGGTGGAAGAGGTGATTTTAGAGGGAGAAGTGGACCCCCAAGAAGCTGTGGAAGAGCCTCATATGCCCCTCAAAACACTATGGAAAGAAATGAGTTAGCTCAAAGAGGACGTGGTTTCATGCTAAGAGGAAGGGGGAGAGCCACACCCCATGGTAGAGGAAGAGCCACTCATACTCCACAAGCTAGAAATTCACTTTTGTGGAAAATATGGGCACTTTGAAAGAGATTGTTATGCCAAGAATAATGCCACATATAGAGGGCATGTTGGAAGACCACAATACAATCATTATGCTGGTGGAAGAGAGCATGTATATGAGCATGGATATGGCATTCATCTCTTTAGTATGGAGCATGTTATGAGCAGCATGCAAGAGCCCTCTTTTAGTGATGATTGGTTCATAGATTGGGGAGCCATGAATCATATGACACATTGTGGTGTGTGGTTTATTCACAAAGATGAGATGCCCGGTGAGGAGTTTGTTTCCACGCGAGATGATACTATGTAGAAGATTACTCACATTGGTGATATTCCCTTGAGGGATAAATATGGTGTGGAAAACACATTGGGAGATGTCTTATATGTGCCCACAATCACCAGCTTTAACAAGTTTGGATGCTTTGTAGAGGAGTTTCATAATGGCAAAGTGGGCAAGATTGTTGCTAAAGGACAAAAGAGAGGAAGATTGTTCACATTTGATGTACGAAAGCCCTATTTACAACAAGGTAGGTATGCCAATAATGGTCCCAAACAAGATAAAGAGGCTTAGCTTTGGCACAAAAGACTTGGGCATTTTAACTATAGACGTTTGAAAGAAATGCAAACAAAAGAATTGGTGAGAGGGCTACCCACATTTGGTTACTTAGATTTCAATCATGTAACCCTTGCATGCCAATTCGCCAAACAAACATGGTTGTCATTTCCAAAGAGGGAGAGAATGAACAAGTACCCTTTGGAAATAGTTCACTTAGATATTTGGGGACCAACGGATTATACACCACTTGGGGGAGCAAGATATTACATCACTTTTATAGATGATTATAGTCGGATGACATGGGTTTATTTTTTGAAAGCCAAAAGTGATGCCTTTCAAGTGTTTTGCCAATTCAAAAGAATGAAAGAGAAGGAACTTGGGTGCTATATCAAGTGTTTTCATATGGACATTAGTGGTGAATATATGCTCTATGAATTTGATGAGTTTCTAGATGCTCAAGGCATTAAGAGATGGGTCACTGTAGATACACTCCTCAATAAAAGCCCATTGTGGAAAGGAAGAATAGGGTGATTGGTGACATGGCTAGAGCTACGATGGATGAGATGAATATGCCATTGAGTTTTTGGGCTGAAGTAGTCCATACGACCATGTATATCATGAATAGAGCACCCACAAATGCCATACATGGGTTGACACCTTTTGAAAAGCTTTATGGGCACAAGCCAACCTTGGATTATTTGCAAGTGTTTGGTTGCGTTTTGTTATGTGCATGTTCCAAGTGAGTTAAGGAAGAAATTGGAGCAAAGAGGTATCAAATGTGTATTTTTGGGAAACCCGATTGAGAGAAAGGATATAAATGCTATGATCCCATCACTAGACAAGTATATGAAAGCTGAGATGTGAAGTTGAGTGAGCTTGAAGCATATTATCAACCCAAACCAATTGTTGTAGAGGATGAGCACATGCCAAAGGTTGAAAATATGAAATTACAGCAAGCTGGACCCTCAAGTAAAGTGATGTCAGGGCCATCACAACATGAGGAAAGTGTTGATAGTGTGAGCCCATGGAGTGGTGGATTCAGGGGGAGCAAGCATGTGGATAACGGCAAGCAAAAGGTTGCAGTGGAAGAGAGTGTTGAGGATGCCAATAGTGATGAAGAGAGTGATTTATAGCTTGTGAAGGCTTAAAAGACCAAGCATGCTTCAAAGTATGTTCCGCACATGCTAGAAAGTCAATGGCAAATACATAGCCCTTAAGAATATCGTAAAGAGTGAGACATCCCAAGGATAGATGGCCAAGTTGCAGATATCTTTACGAAGTCTTTGGATAAAGACGAGTTTTGCCTTTTTAGATATGCTTTGGGTTTATGTCATGCTGAGCTTGAGGGGGAGATTGTAGATGTATAGCCATGTGTATGTGTAAATAGAAGAAGTGGATAAGGAGGATGACTGAAGTTCTTTAAAGAAGTGATGTGAAGAGTCTTTAGGACTCTCTTGTATAGAGTATGTGAATGTTGGCATCCTTGAATGGAGAAGAAGGTTGGGCATCCTAAAATAGAAGAGAGTTCATGATCATCTCTCTCCCCTCTTGTGTTGTATGCTTGTCTTTTCTAGAAGGAGACTTGTATCATTCCCAATGTCCTTGTGTACCTTGTGCATTGGCAATTGTTTTGAATTTGAGAACCTAAGGAGTAATATGGCTCCATTTAACTTATCTTCTATGTGTCATGATGAGGAAAGGGAACACATTTTTATTATTACCTTGTATTATGTAATGAACATAATGGGAAATTAATTAAGCCATTAGGATGGTTGAAATCATCTATCATTGATCATAAGGAGATTCTCCATTAATTAGAATTTTGTACTTATTGAGCTTTTGAATAATATAGAGATAGGAAAAGATACGAATGCATAAGAGATGACTAACTATACTCTTCATTGAAATGAAAAAGAACGCGCATATGTACATCTTTTCCCCTTAGGAAAATGGAGTTATAACAGGGGTCAAGGTGTCCTTGGTGGTTTCGGCTCTTGATGAACTTCTTCTTGCTGAGACCTTCCCCATGCTGAACCTCCTCTAAATCTAATCTTAAGATCCTACAACACATGAGCAAGGGTTCATGGGCTCTAATCTCTTAGATTGGTAGCATTCCTCAATGACAGAGAGGGGAAGTGAGTGCGGGAAGACAAATCCAACTCCCATTCAACAATAGTAGCTTCAAAGCTTCATCCTTCCTTCCCGCGGTCCTATGCATGGGGAAGGGTAATTGAGTTGCAGTCCCATCACCTTTCCAATCCGTCTCCAAAGTTAGCTATTTGCTCTCTAGAGCAAGCCTTCCTCTCAACACAAGAATGCAACCATCTATAGTGGGAGGAAGCAAGGGCACCATCAACATTTTTTCATAACGTAGAATGTTGCTTCCTTATATAGGTTTGGCCTCACATAATAGTTTTACATTGTATGCTAGCAACTTGTACATAGTTCTTATTTAATTAAGATTGTGGTTATAATGCATAAAATGAACTACCTCAGTTCCTGTGTATATTTGCAAGCATACCAGTGCTACCATTGTTGCTTGTATCCATCTGGAGAGGACATGATAGAGATCAAGTTTAGCTTTGTGATGTCCAAGTTGATTAGACCTAGTTTATATTTATAATTGTGGATTTTCTTTGCCTGAACTAGAGAAGTCACTCTCCACAAGGTTAAGGTTGAGTTTAGAAGGAAGGAGTTTAGAAAGAGTAAGAACAAAGAGCATGTTTCCTACACCATCATAAGCGGGTTTTGGGCAAGAAGTCGGGCTGAAGGGTGGTTTAGAAAGTGGTTTGGGAAAATGATTTCAAAGTTGGAGTAGATTTTAGCTATAGGGTCTAGGAATGAAGGGTCAAAACTGCGTGTAGAATTAGGAAAATGGACTAAAGATGTAGATCTTGGCTAGAAGACAATAAGAGAGGGGGGAAAGATGTCAAGGATACAAAGTGGGACTAAAAGGATAGAGAGTAGGATTGAAAGGAGTGAAAGGATCTTGGTTAGAAGACGATAAGAGAGGGGAAAGATTTCAAGGATATAGAGTAGGATTGAGAGGAGTGGAGGAAAGATTGCGAGTTAGAGTGAAATAGCATCAGGGGGAGTGGGGATATAATATGCTAGTGCATAATAGGAATGCAAGGAGGCATGGATTGCGAAGAATGCAAAAGTACACGAGTAATTGAACAAAAAATGCCCAAAGAGCATGGACTTCATTTCATGATAAGGTATTGATACATGAGTCCCCATAATTTCGTCCTAACTTATGCTAGGAATGTCTCCTAGTAAGGAATCTCCCTCGACTCTAGTAAAGATATCCTCTTTCTAGAATATTTTTGATCAACATCTAGAAATGTGACTAGGTGATGTTCTAAGAGTGTTTCACACACTTTCCTTTATTTCTAATGATGCCAATTGGGATTCTAAATAAGCTTCAAAACTTTTGTTGTTTCAAGGGGATTATGCTACTACTCAACACACATATGTAGCTCATTGCTCCATAATTGCACTTTAGACTAGTGCGAACATAGGTGCAATAGTTGCCCTAGCCTCAATTCATTACCCCTCTGGCAAAAACTATTTCATTTTGTGGACTTGCGTTTCCTATCTTTTGAAACCAATTGGTATGGTAGAGATGTTCATTGGAGCGTGTGGTCCTTAATGCTTTGGTTGCATTTAGTATATGCTCTATTTGCACAAAAGAGTTGTCCACACACAATAGTGTTAACTTTGTGGTACATGTGGCTTGTGGCCTAAAAATCTATCTTGTGTGCTGAAACTAAGTATGAGCATATGTTTGTCAATAGTAAGAGAGAACTCAAGGACTAAGATCAATGTCTAATTGGATGTTGTACTATCACATGAGACTATATCAAGGCTCTCACTCTCACTCTCACTGAAGTGCTCATATAAATGTAGCTTGTATTGACCATTCCACATTTGGGTACTTTCCTATCCTTGGCCAATTGATTTTTGCTCTTGGTATTTGGTTATCCCATCAAATCATCGAGGTGCCATGAAATTTTTTGTAAAGACAATTTGACCTTCTCCATTCTAGTTGTGCTTCTAGTTTGCATACTAGGACTTCTATGATTTGTTCATTGTGGATGTTTGTCACAATTCTATGAATGTTCCATCCTCCACTGCTTCGTACTTTTGAGTACTTACTCTACACATTCCATATATGATTTTCTTAATTTGTGCCAAGATTGGATCATTGGCCGCACGAAACTAATGTGACAATAAGTCAATGTCACCTCCTAGTATTGGCACATGATCCATCTCTTCGGAACTGACTACCTCATTGGGAAAGAATGATATGATAGTGGGAACGGTAAATCAATATAGATAGAAGAACCAAGTGGAACCTATAGGGAGAATTCCAGTCAAAGGTTGGAAGAGATTTGATTAATTTAGATGAGAAAGGGGCAAATGGCTTGGCTTCTTGAGAATCCTATATTGTAGGATTTCAAGGTTGGAAAAGAAGTTGAGAGTTAGAGCTTGTTATGATTTTAATTATTTGATTAATTGGTAATGACATGTGACAATGACTTTATGCCTAATAAACTTTATGAATTATACACATAAGTTTGTTATTCAGGTTAAGGTTAGCATCATTCTAAATAATACGAGATGATTTCACAAACCAAAGGCCTTACTGAATCCATGGACATTGAGGGCATGTCAATTCATGACCACCTCATATTATTGGTGGAAAAGAAAATTTACATATTTAGCATTTTAGCTAAAGTAGCAAACTCATTGAACCTTAGACCATAGAAATTTAGATATTGCACCTTAGACCATAGAATTTTAGATATTGCAGTATCTCAAATGTAATTGGGATTGACATATGCGAGATTGACTACGCTGGAAAATCAAGATGTTACGATACCTCCACACTTGCTGAACGACCACTACCTTGACTAGATTCCAACAATACAACTGCACACCATATAACTTATGTTTGCCTCCAAACAAGGTAACTTTCCACAAAGAGACACTATTGCCAAAGCAAGATTCTTTTAGGGATAGTTTAAGTTCAAAACTGTCCCTCTAAAACCTTACTTTCAACTTAGAACGAACGAGTACATATTGCAAAGCACTACATTATTGTTACAACCATGCTAATCCATGACCACCTCAATTCTTTGTGGTTTCTTTACTAATGTGGGAAAAATGAAAAGGCAAGTATGATATCTACCTTCATTCAAGGACATAGGAGCTAGAATGAAAGCTATCAAAGTGTGCGTTGAAGGTGGCTCATAATGGAAAAGAAATCCCACTCTTAGCAAGAAAGAAATCCCACTCTTACTTGCTAGATATCATCCAAGTTGACACCATGATTAGCTTCTCATTCAACTTATAATAAACATTTATGGGCACTTTCTTGCCATTTACGTATAATAGCAAAACTCATATATCTAGTGCATTTTGAATGGGAGAAGAGACAAGGGATTGTCTCTTATGGCTGAAAAAAGAGCATCCTCTCATAGTATGGAAGCAATTCTTGAGCAAACTTGAGGAATTCTTAAAACCTTTACAAGAAAATAAATAAAAAAAGAAGAAAACAAGGTGAAAAATTCGTTAGGCGTCCCAAAGAAAATGGAAGAGCCTCACCCTTAAATGGACAACAATTAAATCCCCTCACTTTATCCTTCCATGATAGTATTCATTTAAGAACAACCTCACCCTTAGATTAGGACAACCTTTAAATCCCCTCTCATGTTATCATTCGGTTTTAAGGCCCTTGCACAATTCCTGGGATTGTGCAAGGGCCTTAAACTAGAAGGATAACATCATGGAAGAGCCTCACCCTTAGATTAGGACAACATTTAAATCCCCTCTCACTTTATCCTTCCATGATAGTATTCATTTAAGAACAACCTCACCCTTAGATTAGGACAACCTTTAAATCCCCTCTCATGTTATCCTTCGAGTTTAAGGCCCTTGCACAATTCCTATATTATCCTTCGAGTTTAAGACCCTTGCACAATCCCCATAGATAGAGAAAGGCAAAACAACCGCTTAGGCATTTGCCTTTGGCATGCCAAAAACCATGAAGTCCAACAATAGCTAGCTGCTAGGGTGTATGCAAAACATAGTAAGAACATAGGCACATGTGTACGCATGAGAAAGGTAAAGCATCCTCGATAAAAAAACTGTCTGAATCACTAAAGAAGCTCCACTATGCAGTCAGCAGCCGGCATCCGTACACAATGGTGGTTCCAATGAGACCAAACAAACCAAGCATATTCCACGCTCCCCGAAACCTCTTATTGGGATCTCCTGTGTAATATCTGCAGTAGAAAAGCAAAAGTCAAGATAGCATTTACGGTCAACAGCGCAAGACAGAAGCTTTGTAATACGATAGTTTTGAGTTGAAGAATTGCTGACCCCAAGGAATAGATTACTCGCCCTAAAACCCAAACCATGCCGAAACTGCGAAACAGAAATTCAGTGTTTCCATGTTAGGCGTAGGCACTGTGGTTTAAAGATTTGGCAAACACTCTAAAAATCGAAGGATGAAAGGCCGATTGTAATCCGGAAGTTGGGCTCACATTGAAGAAGTTATGGGGTACCCAATGCCTCCCAAGATGAGCAATGAAAGGAACGCTGGATAGGCTTCAAGCGTGTTTTGATGTGCTCTCTGGTAACAGTTGAATATCGACTTCTCACTGTCCTCGTACATCTGTGCACAAAATTGAAAGTATGAAGGAGTCTGAAATGGAAAGCAGAGAAAAAGAAGAGGATAAGGTTTGCTTGGCGAATCTGAGAGAAGCTATCTCGCTTCATCACGGGCGGAGGACAAGGAACCACCCAAAGGAAGAGGAATGGCAAAAACCTTGGGGTACTTGAGACCGCATTTCCGGCGCTGGATGGCAACCTGCAGGATGGAGGATAGTGATGAGGGGCTGGTTTAAGAGAGAGAAAATTGAGAAAAAAGCTGCAATGGGAAGGACAAATACCTGAATGCCTTGCCATTGAGTGAGCACGACGCTAGCTGCAGCAGTGAGAGCAACGTAGCCGAATCGAGGAGGAAGGAGCAACGCAGAGGAGGAGGAGATGATAGAGGCCATGCTCAACACACACACACACTACTTGGACAACTCAGAAGCACTTCTTTCTTCTGTTATGCCTTGCTGCCTACTCCTACGTTGACTTCAAGTCCTCTTTACTCTGTACCTACCGCCCTTGTACCCACCGCCCTTGCTTTGGAAAACCCACTTCTATTAATCACAGCTTACAAGCACACTCGTCGCCCATTTTGCACATTATACATGGGAGCGTTGGGAAATTGCAAGTGATCACTTTCTTCTACTAACCCATTTCCTTGGAAAGTGGGGGAATGGGACCTTTTACATTTTGCTAGTAGGTGTCTATGGCTCCCACTCGTCTAGTGTCTTTCCTCAATTCTTGCCTCAAAGGTCTAAGAGATAAGTGATTCAAAGCAAAGAGATTCAAGTTTCAACTCAAGGACACGGAGGAGCAAATGATGGCAAGGAGAGGGAGGAGCAAGTGGTGTACACTTACAAAATGCACAAGATATGCTCACTTTAAAGTGTGACTATTTAAATGTTTGAGACCCTCTTTAACATATACTTGTAAACCCTAATGATCCTTCTCTAACTTGGGAGTAGATGTAGCAAAATTCAAGAAAGAGAGATTATGGGGGATTAAACACAAATGGGCGGATAGTAGGGGGAGATATTAGAGATAATGATCCATCATGGCTAGATGCCAATAAATGCAGTGGGAGAAATCTATTGTACATAAGAAATGGTAAAGCAATAACATGGATGGTTACAATCAATGGGGGGCAGTACACACACCAACTAACCAATGAGAAGGGACAAGGCAACACACATGCCACTACATTAACATTAGATTACACATGTGAGGAAATTTTATACCCAATAAATCTATACAAACATAACATGGACCATAGATTGCAACTAGTACTTGGGCCCCATGGGCTAATAAATTTAAGAGCATATCTTTTGGAGGGGTAGGATGACGTCCTAGATTACAACTGAATAATTGAAAGGCTACCTCATATACTGCATTGGTAGACAACCGATTATGTGGGCATGACAAAACGATTCCTCTATAACAAAAATGGAAAACCTTTGAAGACATACTAAGGTAGGATTCACAAACGGGCACGGACATCCTAGCAAAATGGTATCTGTGAATAGCATGCAGCCATTTCAATTGTCCGCCCTTAAATGGTTTCATAAATGGGCGCGGACATGCTTATGTGGCATCCCATTAAAGTTTGGGTAGAGGATTTTTCTTGGGCGGCAGTCCAAGGTCGCCCAAAAAAAATTGGAGGTGGACAAGAGTAGAGAATTTGCCATGATAACCACTTGGCCACTTCTCATTTGCTGATATAGTTAAATTTATATGTTTGTCGGGCGCCCGTTTGTGAAAGTGCTTATGCCCAAGCTCCCCCTTAGCCATCGCTGGACATGTAGGGCCCATGGTCCAATGTCCAACGCCCGATTGTGAAACCTCCCTAAGGGAGTGTGCTATAAAATGATATGCCTCAAAACCCAACAAGACGAGAAGCCATTAAGGAATGCCTTTCCATGCAATAAATGGTTCAATTAGGAACATGGGGCCACAAGGCAAAAGGTAGTAGCCACGATGGACTCCATCTAGCTTGAATTTGTGAGACAACACATGAGATAACATCTAGCTTGAACTTATGAGACAACAT